>NC_136070.1:368068538-369268538 GCF_964261635.1 Lissotriton helveticus
TGACATCTCCCAAAGCAGGACACTAATGTGTTCCAATGCAAAAATGTATCAACCAAAAATCTGTGTGAAACTTGCAGCAATGTGGTATCTGGCCAGCACTAACCCTCACTCCTACAGAAAAATCCACCTTTGCTTCTCTTCAAATCCACGATGTGCAAGAGGATGCGTGTACATGTGAGCATGTGCGTAGCGCGGATACAACATACGTTTGCATCATTATGCGCAGGTTTCTTATGATTTCGCATGAGTTTGTGATTAAATGTCACACATAAAATCTAACATCGAAGCACAAAAAGCTAAGAAATTACATACAGTTGTGAGCATGATTTTCTTATGCTCACTCTATAGATGTCCATGTGTGATATGAGTAATATGAGTATGAATTGTACTCGGATCCAAATTCATGTGCATATTGATTTAAGTTTTGAATGTGTAAAAAGTGTTGAATATTCATCAAAATGTCATGTTTCCACGAGTGTAAAGTTAGTGAAATATACACAAAATATGCCTTGTACACCAAATATGCCTTGTACACCATTTATAAGACATGATTCGCCACAATGGTCTCAGCCCTAGGCCCATACATTTCCACTTTTTTCATCTGCACTTATAAGGTTGAAATCCTTAGAAAGTGTGACCCTATTCAAACATTTCTGCTTCCCCATTTTGCCTGCTTTAGAAATACCTGCTTACAAACATTTTCCTTGCTGCATATTAGCATCACCAAGAACATCACGTATAAGCTCTTTGTTTTGTGCGCCAACTGTGTTGTGTAAGATTGTTTGCTCTATGTGGGCCCTGGGTGGGTAGGATAAAAAAATGCCACCGGACCACAGCTCTGATGTTGTATGTTAGTTTAATGTGTAACATATAAAACATGTGTCACCCAGCTTAGGCAGGGGAACCCTAAAACAGCATTGATGTACACACTTGATGCATGCATTCGAGCCCATCCCTATTCTGAGACTGACTGCGCCTTGCATGTAACCTGGCTGGTAGATAAGACATATACACAGGTAAATGTGGAGGTTGCCCACTCTGGAGGATCAAGCATGCCTATACTCCTTAGGATAGGTTACACAGGAGACGTATTATATGTATTGCTATAATCCCATGTACATCATGTTGGTGACACTATTTTATTTCAAAGCCATACTTCATTGCAGACCACCTGTTAGACACAACTTTACAATTTCCTCCTCATGAAACAATTGTAACACTGCTTGTATGCTTCTTGTGTATCTCCTTGAGTTACAAATGAAAGGGTAGTACGTTCTACCACAATTTCCCCAGGGATGTATAAGAGTGTCAGTCAGTCAAAATACACTTTATTCGATTTTTGTTAAAATCATAAAAGGCAAGATACAATACAGAACAAATTTAAAAAAACATCAGTGGATTTGATTACCAGTTATGACAGTAAATTATTAATCTCAATGTTTTGTAATATTTACAGATGATTAAAATTAGTTACAAATAAAACCACATTAAAAATAAAATTAAAATACAACGTTCCGGGGGATTCTTTTGTTCCTTAATCTGAAAGCAGCTGTTAAGAAGCATGCAACGCTAAAAATGGTACAAGTGTCCGCTAGTGATTGGAGGAAAATTAACGCTGGCCTTACTTGAGTAAAGCCAGCAGCCTTCAGGACAGGTAATAGATATTTTGCCCTCTCTGTGGTATACAGGCCACAAAAGAATGTAAAATGGAGGGTATCCTGGTTGGAAAACTGATCACAGTCACAGGGTGGACCGTCTTCTGGTTTTGTCCACACGGGGAAACTACCAAGTGAATAGTGAATCAGGTTCATCCTAAATTTTGTTAGCAAGAATCTGTGGAGTGGGTTGGTAACGATTTTTAAATATGGTTCCAGAGAGGGGGTAGTGATTAAAACCATGTAGGCTCTTACGGAGGGTTTCCTCAGTTCCGACTCCTCTCTCTCCAAGCAAGCCCTCTCCAGAAATTCTTGCTTAATCCACCTGATGTCTTCCCTCCTAATGTTAGTTGGTACGGTATAAAGCTCCGGTCTCCCAAGCATAGCAAATGCCGATCTAATGTATTTCAACCAGGGTATTCTCATGGCCTGATCCCTTGAGGTTACATCTTTAAGAATAGCGTGATTAAGTGTTAACTCAGGGTTCAGCCATGTTTTAGCCCAAAACAGAAGTGGGGCTAATTTCAGTTTATCAGTAATATAGGTCAGACCCATTTCCTCATGAATCATGAGAGTAGGAGTGGAATTGGGGACAGATAAAAATTGTCTAATGAGCCCATTTTTCCCCCCTCTGGATTTTGTCCAGATTTTCATATCCCCACAAGGCGGACCCATACATGGCAATTGGGATACACTTGCTATTGTATACCTTTATCACCGCCTCCATTGGTTTGGCCCCTAATCTTTTTGTGAAAGCCAACAGGGCTGATGTTGATCGGGCTAGGCTTATGCTCTTTGCCTTAATCTGGGGAACCCAGGAGCCCCTCTGGTCAAAGAGAACCCCCAGGTATGGGAAAACAGGGACCCTGGAAAGAACCTCACCCTTACAGGTAAAAGATTTTGCATGCAACCTATTTCCTTTACTGCCTACAATCATGGTGTGTGACTTCATTACATTAATTTTTAAGTCAAGATTCGCCATAAAGGAGCCAAATCGGTCCAAAAGGGCCTGTAGGCCAATGCCCGTACGGGCGATTAACACAGCATCGTCCGCGTATAGGAGTGCCGGAACCTGCTCTCCTCCTATACGCGGCACGTCTGTCATTCCTGCTTCCAGGTATTTCCCCAGCCCATTTATATAGATGGTGAAGAGAAGGGGGGCCAGGATACAGCCCTGGCGCACCCCTTTCTCAGACCTAAAACTGTCCGTGCACCTGCGATCTCTAGAGACCCTTATTTTGGCTGAAAGGTCCTGATGCAAACTAGCTATGAGGGCTACTAATTGTGCCTCTATCCCGATCTCAAGTAAAAGAGACCATAGCTTAGACCTGTTCACCAGGTCGAAGGCCGAGGAGAGGTCCATGAAGGCCAAATATACTGACCCCTCCCCGGCCACCGTATATTTGGAGACCAAAAGATGCAGATTGGAACATTGTTCCAAGGTGCCCCGCTTTTCTCGAAACCCATATTGGATATTCGAGAGCCCCCCACACTGCTCTAAATTTTCCCTCAGTTTGGCCAATAGGACTCTGCCCAAGATCTTAAAGGCAGAATCGATGAGGGAAATAGGGCGATAACACCCTGGGTCCTCCCGGTTTCCCTTTTTAAAAATGGGTACTATGATAGATGTTGCCCATGTATCAGGGAAGATTCCTTCATTTATTGCCCCAAAGACTCTAATTAATACTTTAGACCAGAGTGTCGGGGTGTATTTAAAAAAGTCCGCCGGCACACCATCGGGGCCAGGCGCCTTGTTTTTAGAAGACTCCATTATTGCTTTATGTACCTCCTCCTCAGTAAACTTCACTGTGGGTGAGTAGAGGCCCCCCTCTGTAGTTCTAGCTGTTTCATTATAATTCCCGCCATATACATTACTAAAATGCTGCACCCACTTCTCGTCAGGGATCACACAATCTATAGCAGTATTATCATCCCCCGAAAAGAAAGAATGGTTGATAATGTCCCAAAATCGCTTAGGACATCTCTAAGGACATCTATAGTGAGGAGATCATTCCATGCATTATTTTTAATCGCCTTTTTCCTCGCCTTCATGTTTGCTTTGTATTCCCGCCTCAAATTGGAAATTAGGACCTTGTCTCTTACATTAGCCTTTAAGGCTCGTTTCAAGGATCTATACGACCGTGAACAATTGGTATCAAACCATTTATATGGCTTCGGGGGGAATCGTGATGGAGTTGTCGTGAGGTCCCTGGCAGTTTGTGCACAAATAGAATCAAAAGCTGCTATGATTTGGGGGTTAGGAGTGGTTTGGTCCATGCAAGTTGCAAGTAACCCCTCAATTTTAGGCAATAAGGTATCCATAAACGTTTCCTGCACAACCCTGCCCCATTTAAGCCGTCTGCCCTGGTCACTGGGCACCGCCATGGTGCAAACCCGGGGTTGTCCCACTTGTTTGCGCCATAAGTCACTCCAGCGTAACTCCATCGACAGAGGATTATGGTCGCTATGGGGTGAGGAAATTGCCTTGTATTCTGTCACCTTTGGTATTAGGCATGGAGAGGTAAATATATAATCAATAACCGACCCATTGTCCAGGTTTCTTGGATAGCTATCACCTGGTGTCCGGAGATATAATTAACCCAAGTGGGGTCTGTCCTTTTGGCTCTTGTTCCTGCGACATTCCAGGTCAGAAATGTACATAGGGATATAGCCGCCACCTCAGGTGGTACTAGCTTTGGGGTCAGTGTTGGGGCTGGTTGTCAATCATTGGTGTTTAAGTCGGCTAATGGGGCGAATCTATTTGCTAAATCCAGATTTGGGCCTTCACAATTGGGAGTGGGTCTGCTGTGCTTTACTGTACTAGATGCTGTTTGCCACTCATTTTCCGCTATCCCTATCTTGGGGAGTGTTAGAACCGGGGTCTCTAGTTGGCAGGGGTATGTACCCTAGTCCAAGTAGGGACCACCGCTTCCAACCTGGTAGCTTGGCGCAGAGCAGCAAAGGCGTAACTTCAGAGGCAATGTGTAAAGTATTTGTGCAACACACAATGGCGATGACACAGTAAAAACACTCACAAAAGGAACACCACACCAGTTTGGTATAAGAATACGAATTTCTTTATCTAAAAACTATGCGAGAACCAAAAGCAGGTAAATCCAGTTCCAGGCAAGATCAATAATAAAAAGGATTCCAATTTCCAAACAAGATCAATAATCAATAAAAATGAATCCAGTTCCCAGGCCTGATCAATAATAAAAAGGATTCCAGTTTCCAAGCAAGATCAATAATCAATAAGAATGAATCCAGTTCCCAGGCCTGATCAATAATAAAAAGGATTCCAGTTTCCAAGCAAGATCAATAATCAATAAGAATGAATCCAGTTCCCAGGCCTGATCAAATCACCAAAAGCTCATGTGTCCCAAGGGCTCCTGCTGGTAATGTCTTTCTCACAGTGTCCTTGAATGGCAAAAGTTCACTTGAGGTAGGTTCTTATGGTCAAAATTCACTGTGGGAAGGTTCTTAGGCCAAAGTTCCCTTGTAGCGTAATAAGTGTGCCTCTCATAGAAATGATGTTCCCAGCCAAGCACAAAGCTCACACTCCAGGTACCCGGCCAACCCGCACCTGCCCCTTCGCAGCAGCCTGGTTGCACTGAGGCGTTACCTGGGGTGGTGGTTGCGGACGCAGGTGCGAGGCTCCTCTCCCCCTGGGGCCTTGGGCTCAGCAGGTGCTGCACGGGTGGGGGTCACAGCCACACAGCGCTCCTTTATCACAGCGCTTAACAGTGCCTCCAAGTCCTGGGCAACGACGGAGCCTCCTGCCACACAGCGCTTCGCTTCTCAGTGCTACACAGCGCGCTCCGGTCCCAGTGGCGGTGACCTCAGGGCCAGTTTCAGTGGGCTTGCGCCAGAAGCAGAGGCAATCACAGAGCCCTGGGAGGATCACGGGGCAAGCAGTGCTGAGGGCAGGCACAGCGTTGCAGGGCAAATCTTGAGAGTGTTGTTGCTGTTCCAAAGGGCAGTCTTTAAAACGCTGTGGTCCAAGGACAGGTAGTTTCCTTTAGCTTAAAAAGGGTGCAGTCCCAAAAAGGCAATCTTTAAAAGGTTGAAGACTCTTTAAAATGCTGTTCAAAGAAAAGTAGTTCCTTTGGGATGTTGTGGAGACACTCTGGTGGTGATGTTGCAGTCTCCCATGCAGGGCAGGATCAGCAGACAGTAGGGCAGCTCAGCAGGTTGTGGGGCAGCAGTTCCTTGGAACAGTCAGCCTCCTTCCCAGTGGCAATCCTCTTGCGCAGCAGTCCTCACTCCAGCAGGGATTCTTCCAGGTCCAGCAGTGTAACAAGAATGTGAGGCCAGGACCCTCCCTTATATATCTTTTTAGTCTAGGGGCTAGAAAGTGGTGGAAGTCTCTGGAAGGGTCTGGGGGCAGGGGCTTCTGGAAGAGTCCAGGGAGTTCTGGTATGTTCCCTGCCTTCCCTGACCTAGCTGTCACAGTGACGAGAGACAGGCCGTTAAGGCTACAGTGGGCAGCCCATCACAGCTCATCCCAGGGAAGAAGGTGTGAATCACCACTCCCACCTCCCAACCCAGGCAGGCTATCAGTATGCAGAGGGGAGGGGGGAGTCTGCAGCCTAATCTAAGTGTAGGCAGAAAAAGGTCCCCTTTATAAAAGTGGGATCCCTAGCGTGGTAATGCCCAAACTCCTATATATCATTGGAAAGGGTTCCCCGCCCCGAGTCCAACAAGACCAAACATGATAGACTTATTAGGTCCCTGTCAGAAGTTATTCCATAAGGGGAGGTTCCCAATGTTAGCCTATGGAGGATTAAACCTTACTGCGGTAGCAGTGGCTTGTGGCAGATATGCCAGCCTCACAAGGTTTTAGGGAAGAGCACCTGCACCTCAGAACTGTTTAGCAGTGGTGAGGCGCCCAGAGTCCTAAGTCCAACAAAATATAGGATAAAAATGGGAGGCAAAAAGGGCAAAAATGTAGGGGAGACCACCCTAAGGCTGACAGGTCTAACACGTGTCCCCCCCAGCTGAAAGTGGGGAGAACTACCCAACCTCCAGGGAGTTCTCATCACTAAGGCGGAAAAACCGAGAGAGACCGTCAGCATTGGCGTGGTCTACTCCGGGTCTGTGTTCCACCCTGAAGTCCATCCCCTGTAGGGAAATGGACCACCTCAGCAATTTGGGATTCTCGGCCCTCATTTACATGAGCCATCTGAGGGGTCGGTGGTCAGTCTGGATCAGGAAGTGGGAGCTAAACAGATATGGCCTCAGCTTCTTTACAGCCAAGACCACCACGAAGGCTTCTCTCTCTATGGCACTCCACCGCTGTTCTCGGGGGAGCAGCCTCCTGGAGATGAAACCTACTGGTTGGTCCCTTCCCTCCTCATTGAGTTGCGAAAGTACCGCCCCTATGCCATGCTCTGAGTCGTCCGTTTGGACAATGAACTCTTTGGAGAAATCAGGGGCCCTGAGCACAGGAGCTGTGCACATTGCCTGCTTTGGAGAGTCAAAGGCTTTTTGGCAAGCCTCTGTCCAAATGACTTTTCTAGGGTATTTCTTAGAGGTTAGCTCAGTCAAGGGGGCCACAATAGTGCCATAACCCTTGACAAATCTGCGGTAGTATCCTGTGAGGCCCAGGAATGCCCTGACCTCAGTCTGTGTTTTGGGAGGCTCCCAGGCCAGGATGGTTTCTATCTTGGCCTGTAGGGGCTGCACCTTGCCCCCGCCTACCAAGTGTCCTAGATAGACTACCGACCCCTGCCCTATCTGGCATTTGCTAGCTTTGATAGTCAGGCCTGCCTGCTGCAGAGCCTGAAGCACTTCCTGGAGGTGACCCAAATGGTCCTCCCAGCTGCTACTGAAGACAGCTATGTCGTCCAGGTAGGCAGCAGAGAAGGCCTCTAAACCGGAGAGGACCCGGTTCACCAGCCGCTGGAAGGTGGCAGGAGCGTTTTTCAGCCCAAAGGGCATCACTCTGAACTGGTAGTGGCCCTCTGGGGTGGAAAAGGCGGACCTCTCTTTAGCTCCATCTGTTAGGGCGATCTGCCAGTACCCTGACGTGAGGTCAAAGGTACTCAGGTATCGGGCAGCCCCTAGTCGGTCAATGAGCTCATCTGCCCTAGGGATAGGATGAGCATCAGTCTTGGTCACAGAGTTCAGTCCCCTGTAATCCACACAGAACCTAAGTTCTGGTGTGGTGCCCGGTGGAGCAGCTTTTGGTACCAGAACCACCGGACTGGACCAAGGGCTGTTGGAGGGCTCTATCACCCCCAACTCCAGCATCTTAGCGACTTCACTCTGAATGCTGGCCCTCACCTTATCTGACAGCCTGTAAGACTTGGACTTGACAGGGGGGCTGTCTCCTGTGTCCACATCATGGGTACACAGGTGGGTAATCCCAGGGATAAGGGAGAACACTGAGGAGAACTGCCCCAGGACCTGGCGGCAGTCCCTCTGTTGCTCAGGAGTCAAGGATGGGGAGAGGACCACTCCCTCCACCGATCCATCCTTCTCTTTGGAAGCAAAGAGGTCCGGGAGAGGTTCACTTTCCTCTTCCTCGGCCCCATCAGTTACCATCAGTAAGGTAAGCTCAGATCTCTCATGGTGGGGTTTGAGGCGGTTGGCGTTTAGCACCCTGTGGGGCTGCCTGGGGGTCTTAAGGTCCACTAGGTAAGTGGCCTTGCCCTTCTTCTCCAATATCTCATAAGGGCCTGTCCAGCGATCCTGGAGGGCACTAAGCTCTCCAGGCTCCATGACCCACACCTTCTGTCCAGGTTTTAGCTCCACAGGGTGAGAGTTCTGGTCGTACCATTCCTTCATTACCGCCTGGCTGGCCTCTAAGTTGTCAGAAGCTTGTTTCCATAACTTAGCCATTTGGCTACGAAAGGCCAGCATGTAGCTCACTACATCCTGGGGAAGCCTCCTTGGAGTCTTCTCCCACTCATCCTTCACTAAACTGAGAGGTCCCCTAACAGGGTGACCGTACAAGAGCTCGAAGGGGCTGAAACCCACCCCCTTCTGCGGTACCTCCCTGTAGGAAAACAGGAAACAGGGCAAGAGGATGTCCCACTTTTTCTTCAGGCCCTCAGGCAGACTCCTGATCATGCCCTTTAGGGTCTTGTTAAATCTCTCCACAAGACCATTGGTCTGTGGGTGGTAAGGGGTGGAGAACTTATAAGTAACCCCACACTCCTTCCACATGGCTTGCATGTAGGCAGACATAAAATTGGTACCCCTGTCGGACACCACCTCTTTGGGGAAACCCACTCTGGTAAAAATCCCCATCAGGGCCCGTGCCACTGCAGGTGCAGTGATGGTTCTCAGAGGAATAGCCTCTGGGTACCGGGTGGCGTGGTCCACAAGAACCAGGATAAACCTGTGACCCGAAGAAGTCGGTGGATCCATAGGCCCAGCAATGTCGATGCCCACCCTCTCAAAGGGGGTGCTAACGACAGGTGGTGGTTCCAGGGGAGCCTTCAGCTTAGCCCCTGTTTTCCCACTAGCTTGGCAGGTCAGACAGGTCCTGCAGAATGTATCCGAGGAGATCCTCATCTGCGGCCAATAAAAATGTGGGACAAGCCTAGCAACGGTCTTGTCTTGGCCCAAGAGTCCTGCCAATGGGATCTCATGAGCCAATTCCAAAAGAAAGGCCCTGTAGCACTGGGGGGCCACTAAGGCCCTTGATGACCCATGCACAGGAGCCTTGGGCTCACTGTAAAGGAGCCCATCCTCCCAGTAAATGTGATACTTCGCGGAGGCATTGCCTGCTGCTTGGGCTTCGGCCTGTCGCCTCCTGCCCTCAAGGGTAGGACACTCCTTCTGTGCCCGGCAAAACTCCTCCCTGGTGGGCCCTCCTTCCACCTGCCACTCTGCAGGGGTAGGTAAGTCCCCCAAGGGGGCAACGTCCCCCTCCGTGGACTCCGGTGCAACCTCCTCAGGTGCCCCATCCATCTCACGGGGTGACTGCCCCGGGACGGCCTTCCCACGCCCTCGGGCTCCTCCCTTCTTAGCAGCTGGCTGGGCCATTTTTCCAGGCTCCAGCCCTGGCTGACTCCCTTTCCGGGCAGCCATAGACCGTGTGGTAGCACAAATCCACTCCGGTAACCCCAGCATCTCCACATGCGCTTTGAGCTCTACCTCCTTCCAGGCAGTATGCTCTAGGTCATTCCCTAACAGACAGTCCACTGGCATGGCAGGGCTCACAGCAACTCTTAAAAGGCCTGAAACCCCTCCCCACTCAAATGGAACCTGTGCTATGGGATAGTGACCCCCCCTGTTGTCAGCCATCACAACTGGATGGACTGCATCGGGAATGATATGCTCTGGGGACACCAGCTGACTCCTTACCATAGTCATGCTGGCACCTGTGTCCCTCAGGGCCTCCACCCCCCGACCATTGAGGGTGACCCACTGCCTATACTTGGTAGTATTTGAGGGCACATGGACCTTAGGAACCATCTCACTGTCTCCCAGAGACACTAGGACAAGCCCTGCCCCCTCACTCCCATCATCTAGGGACAGCTCCTCCCCAAGCGCTACACTAGCCACCCCGGTGTTTTTACCGCCAGTGGGCTGTGGTGCTCTCTTGCGACACTTGGGATCCCCCTTGTAGTGTCCAAGTTCACCACACTCGTAGCACCGGACAATTCTGGGCTGCTGACCTTTGTCAGGATAAGTGGGCTTCTGGTGGCCAGATTGGGGCTGGGACCCAGACCCTTTCCCTTGTGCATTATTTTGGGGGCCTTTGGAGAACTCTTTCTTTTTGTCTCCCCCCTCTTTACTCTGGTGGGAACCCTGACCACCCCTTTGGGAGTCCCTCCCAGAACCCTTGTTGGACACCCTAGTACTGACCCAGGTGTCCGCCTCCTCCGCAAGCTTCCTAGGATTGGTCAACTTGCGGTCAAACAGGTGTTGGCGCAGCTCTGGAAAACATTTCTCTAGAAGGTGCTCTCTTAAAAACAAGTAATAAAACCCTTCATAGTCATGCACATTGCTGCCCCGCACCCAGCCCTCTAAAGCTTTACTAGCGTAGTCCAGGAAGTCTACCCAGTTCTGTGTGGGAAGTTTGTGGCTATTCCTAAACCTCTGCCTGTACCTCTCAGGGGTAAGACCGAACCTCTTAAGCAATGCAGCTTTCATGACAGAATAGTTAGTCTGGTCTTCCTTCTCTAGGTAAAGGAGGGTGTCTCTAACATCTGGAGGTAAGTACTTATACAAATCACCCCCCCAATACCTCTCTGGGACCCCATGGGCTCTTAAAGACACCTCATAGGCGGCTAACCACTTATCAATATTATCCCCCACCTTAAAACTGGCCATCACATCTTTAGGCATAAAGACCCTGGACTCACGTGAAGCTTCCATAGGTACGCTGCCACCATTCTTGTTGCTGTTGGCCCCTACTTCTAGGGCCCGGATTTCCAGTTCCTTTAGGCTGAGCTCATGGGCAAGTTCTTTTTCCCGCATAGCCAGTCGCTTGTTCTCGCGATCCTGCTCCATGGCCCACCTTTCTCTTTCTCGCTCTTTCTACAGCTTGGCAAGCTCCAACCTGAGCTGTCTCTCCTCCCTCCTGTCCTCCAGGTCCTCTAAGGACAGGCTCTTCACTGACACACTACTGCCTGCCCTGGAAGGTACCTTTGTACCTGGTAACAAATTTCCATTTTCCGCCAAGTGCAGTAGGTCAAGGTTTCCTGTGGCGTCGTGCTCTGGTCCTTGCCCGTCCCCATCTCCTTCTGGGTGGGCTGTTACCCATGCTCTCAAGGCTTTCTGAAGCTCTGCCTTCTTGGCGCTTCGCTTGAAGGGCACCCCTTTCTCCTCGCAGAATTCTTTGAGTTGCGCCACTGTGTAAATTTCCAGGTTGGCCAGCTCGAATTCCATCTTGCTAGGTAGGGCCTCAGACGTTTGTAGAGAAAATCGAATGGGACTTAGGCAAAAGGACTTTTAAAAAGAGCAGCCAGTTAGGGAGAATTTGGAGAAAAATTAAAAATGCCAATTGGAGAGGGTAGACAAAAATTCAGTAGAGTCAGGTGTAGGGTTGCGGTGTACACTGCGTCGCTGCGTGGTGTTACAGAAGCACAAGTCCTATCCCACCGCTCGATTACCAATGTTAGAACCGGGGTCTCTAGTTGGCAGGGGTATGTACCCTAGTCCAAGTAGGGACCACCGCTTCCGACCTGGTAGTTTGGCGCAGAGCAGCAAAGGCGTAACTTCAGAGGCAATGTGTAAAGTATTTGTGCAACACACAACGGCGATGACACAGTAAAAACACTCACAAAAGGAACACCACACCAGTTTGGTATAATAATAAGAATTTCTTTATCTAAAAACTATGCGAGAACCAAAAGCAGGTAAATCCAGCTCCAGGCAAGATCAATAATAAAAAGGATTCCAATTTCCAAGCAAGATCAATAATCAATAAAAATGAATCCAGTTCCCAGGCCTGATCAATAATAAAAAGGATTCCAGTTTCCAAGCAAGATCAATAATCAATAAGAATGAATCCAGTTCCCAGGCCTGATCAAATCACCAAAAGCTCATGTGTCCCAAGGGCTCCTGCTGGTAATGTCTTTCTCACAGTGTCCTTGAATGGCAAAAGTTCACTTGAGGTAGGTTCTTATGGTCAAAATTCACTGTGGGAAGGTTCTTAGGCCAAAGTTCCCTTGTAGCGTAATAAGTGTGCCTCTCATAGAAATGATGTTCCCAGCCAAGCACAAAGCTCACACTCCAGGTACCCGGCCAACCCGCACCCCGCCCCTTCGCAGCAGCCTGGTTGCACTGAGGCGTTACCTGGGGTGGACGTTGCGGACACAGGTGCGAGGCTCCTCTCCCCCTGGGGCCTTGGGCTCAGCAGGCGCTGCACGGGTGGGGGTCACAGCCACACAGCGCTCCTTTATCACAGCGCTTAACAGTGCCTCCAAGTCCTGGGCAACGACGGAGCCTCCTGCCACACAGCGCTTCGCTTCTCAGCGCTACACAGCGCGCTCCGGTCCCAGTGGCGGTGACCTCAGGGCCAGTTTCAGTGGGCTTGCGTCAGAAGCAGAGGCAATCACAGAGCCCTGGGAGGATCACGGGGCAAGCAGTGCTGAGGGCAGGCACAGCGTTGCAGGGAAAATCTTGAGAGTGTTGTTGCTGTTCCAAAGGGCAGTCTTTAAAACGCTGTGGTCCAAGGACAGGTAGTTTCCTTTAGCTTAAAAAGGGTGCAGTCCCAAAAAGGCAATATTTAAAAGGTTGAAGACTCTTTAAAATACTGTTCAAAGAAAAGTAGTTCCTTTGGGATGTTGTGGAGACACTCTGGTGGTGATGTTGCAGTCTCCCATGCAGGGCAGGATCAGCAGACAGTAGGGCAGCTCAGCAGGTTGTGGGGCAGCAGTTCCTTGGAGCAGTCAGCCTCCTTCCCAGTGGCAATCCTCTTGCGCAGCAGTCCTCACTCCAGCAGGGATTCTTCCAGGTCCAGCAGTGTAACAAGAATGTGAGGCCAGGACCCTCCCTTATATATCTTTTTAGTCTAGGGGCTAGAAAGTGGTGGAAGTCTCTGGAAGGGTTTGGGGGCAGGGGCTTCTGGAAGAGTCCAGGGAGTTCTGGTATGTTCCCTGCCTTCCCTGACCTAGCTGTCACAGTGACGAGAGACAGGCCGTTAAGGCTACAGTGGGCAGCCCATCACAGCTCATCCCAGGGAAGAAGGTGTGAATCACCACTCCCACCTCCCAACCCAGGCAGGCTATCAGTATGCAGAGGGGAGGGGGGAGTCTGCAGCCTAATCTAAGTGTAGGCAGAAAAAGGTCCCCTTTATAAAAGTGGGATCCCTAGCGTAGTAATGCCCAAACTCCTATATATCATTGGAAAGGGTTCCCCGCCCCGAGTCCAACAAGACCAAACATGATAGACTTATTAGGTCCCTGTCAGAAGTTATTCCATAAGGGGAGGTTCCCAATGTTAGCCTATGGAGGATTAAACCTTACTGCGGTAGCAGTGGCTTGTGGCAGATATGCCAGCCTCACAAGGTTTTAGGGAAGAGCACCTGCACCCCAGCACTATTTAGCAGTGGTGAGGCGCCCAGAGTCCTAAGTCCAACAAAATATAGGATAAAAATGGGAGGCAAAAAGGGCAAAAATGTAGGAGAGACCACCCTAAGGCTGACAGGTCTAACACGGAGTGTGTTCAGGTGTGTATTGGGTCGGATTTTCCCCCTTCGTGAAGGATAAAAAAACCCTAAGGGGACCGCTCTAAGAGTGTCATTTTCTCGTATATCAGACCCATCCCAGAACAAACTATTTGGGCAATAAGCATTGTCAAAATTTACCACCACACAGTCACCTTTTACAGTTTTAGCTCGGTTCCCCACCCAACCCACCCTTCTAGCAAAAATGATCCTGGCGGAGGTATTTATTTCTCCACTGCTAGTATCCTCACACCACTTTTTAGCCTTCCTCATAAGTGTAGCAGTGGATTCAAACTCTCCTTCTCTTAACAAAGGGACCCCTATGAAAACTGCCACAAAAGGTACTACTGCTGGGGGTAGATTTAAGTGAATCTTACATTCTGAGTACGCATGCTCCCCTGCTATAGTTGGAGCCTCCTGTGGAGTATTAGATGTCCTTGGCTGTGGTTTCCCATTCATACCTGCCCCTACACTATTTACAACCGTGATATTATTTATCGGTGATGGTAACAACGGCTTCGCACGCGGTTGGGTGAGTACTTCAGTTCCCAATGTGGGGCCTTTGTGGGTAGTGTCAAGTTTTTTAACTAATTCGTCGATCAAGACACATTTTTTTAACAATCCTTCAAGGCATGTGCTCATGGTGTCAATGATGTCCTTGGCAATACCCACTAACAAGAGTTCAATCCGTTCCTCGAAGAGGGCATCAAGATGATCCTTCAGAGTATCTTCAACCACTTTTCTGACATCGATGTCCCCCTCTCCCTTCTTCCTCTTTGTCCCTATCAGTTTTGTATTTGCAGTCGGGTCCTGAGGCAAGATAGATGACATAACTCAAGGGGGACAAACTTGTGTCAAGCCAGTGGCAGAAGTGGGTTTCACAATAATAAAATCAGGCTCTAGGGGAATGCCTTGCTCGTGGGTCGGTTGTGATATAGTGGGAGAGGTTGCTAATAAGCCCAGTTCTTGTTGTGCAGTTGCGATTTATTTGGTTAAAGCCCCAACCGCAGTTGTGAGGTAGGACATGATAGAGTCAGATTGTTTCGCAACTTTGGCTTTTTTCCCCCCATCATCCACAGTAGCACCATTTTTGCGCTTACCTATCTTGTTGGTTGATGTAAGGTGGGTGGCCCCGCCCTGCCTGTTCCTGCCTTGGACTGCCGTAGACTGTCCCACCCTTGTCCCGTGCTTCTCCCGGGCAGCTCCCGCGCGCGACTCGCGGGGCGAGAGTAGCCTCTGCCTTTTCTAGCGCCTCCAGGCACGCTGCTCTCGTGGAAGGTGTGCGACGGCCCCAGGGTAGCTGGAAAATGTAGTTCCAGATGGAACTACGGCCGTTGCCCTCACGGCGCTCTCAGGTGTCTGGCCGTTCCCCTCACGGCGTGCTGGTTAGAGCCAATGCCCCAGAGATGTCCCCCACAGGGCTCGTGCAGCCTCTGCCTTTTCTAGCGCCTCCAGGCACGCTGCTCTCGTGGAAGGTGTGCGACGGCCCCGGGTAGCTGGGAAATGTAGTTCCCGATGGAACTACGGCCGTTGCCCTCACGGCGCTCTCAGGTGTCTGGCCGTTGCCCTCATGGCGCTCTCAGGTGTCTGGCCGTTCCCCTCACGGCGTGCTGGTAAGAGCCAATGCCCCAGAGATGTCCCCCACAGGGCTCGTGCAGCCTCTGCCTTTTCTAGCGCCTCCAGGCGCGCTGCTCTCGTGGAAGGTGTGCGACGGCCCTGGGGTAGCTGGGAAATGTAGTTCCCGATGGAACTACGGCGTTGCCCTCACGGCGCTCTCAGGTGTCTGGCCGTTCCCCTCACGGCGTGCTGGTTAGAGCCAATGCCCCAGAGATGTCCCTTTTTTTTTTTACATTCCACCAGAACGGTCTTTTCACCTAACTCAATTACACAAGAACTGTAAATGAGTTAGGTGAATAGGCTATTAACGCAAAATATTCCTGACAGTGTAACAGACACGACACCCTTACTCTGCAGAATACGGTCCCTCCTTCCCCCTGTCTCAATGTTGTCACGGCTGATGGGCTGCTGAGTGTTCATTTTAGGAGGTTGCAGACACTGTCTGGTGGCTGAGGCTGTGTAGGTGGCCAGATGTGGGCTCAGTGCTCTCCATGCCACTGGAGTCAAGCTATCCTGGCTGATGAGGGCTGAAAGCTCAAAACTGGTCCTGGGATGCTTGTTTCCTGTCTAGGGGGGACCTGGCCTGGCAGTTCGAGCTGGACTGTTCCCATTGGGAGCAGGGTCAAGACTGATTTGCATATGGCTGGGTCCAAACTGGAATGGCGAGCCAACAAACGATGGATTTAGGACCAAGTCGCTGTACTGGGGTGAATGCATGACATTGTTCTGCATTCTGTCCATCAAGTGTTCTTTTTGCATTTGTCACACCGAGTGGGACGGGTATGCCCAGATGTGCGTCCCGTGCTCTCCATGCCACTGGAGTCAAGCTATCCTGGCTGATGAGGGCTGAAAGCCTGAAACCGGTCCTGGGATGTTCTTTTCCAGTCCAGGGAGGACCTGGCCTGGCAGTTCAGGCTGTTCCCATTGGGTGCAGCGTCAAGTCTGATTTGCATATGGCTGGGACCAAACTGGAATGGCATAGTGAGCACAAAAAAGATGGATTTAGGCCCAGACCTCTTTACTGGGATGAATATATATCATTGCTCTGCATTCTGTCCATCAATTGTTCTTTTTGCAGTGGCCAGATGGGGCCACTGTGAGCTAGGCAGGGAATGATGCAAACATATCCTGATGGTATGTGTGGAGGTTTTCTGCATGATGCTTATTTTGACCAACATTACACAGTCTTTTTGAGAGGTGTATATACTGTACATTAGCACTGAACAGCATTCCAGGGGAACAACCCTTAAGATTGCTGACTGTACAGTCAGGTCATGACCTGCCCTATCAATAGTAATTGCAAATTTCTTTTTCTGAGAGTATCCTCATTTCAACCCTAACACACAGCTCCAGACTTCACCCCCACACAAGAACTCTACTCCCCACCACAATGTATCCAACCTGGAAACAGTAGAATAGGAACGCAGACCTCTCCCAGCTTCTTGCAGAGTGTGTTTGTGCTCACTGATCATTACCAGTCCGGGGGATCAGTTACACTGTGCCAATATCAGCCATCATCTCATCTTGGACAGAGAAAGGGCACACGCCACTCCCATGGAACACCTAGCCAGAAACATCCTGTTAACACTGCACACCTAATTAACATCCAGCATGGTGCAAATTCCATAGTTCTCCAACCCTTGTGCATTTTGCATAGCTAAGCTATCCCTTCCCTCATGGTCCACAAGACATCTGTTCTCCAGCCCTCCATTCTGGGAGCCTCTCCATGCTTTTAGTGCATAATGTTTTACACTTGGCAAGCAGTGATGCTGGGTTATTGAACCAGGTGGTGATTTTGTGTATACCAGGTCTTGGTAGATGCCCAGAGGACAAAACCGAGCCATGAGGGTCAGGGTACAGTTCATAGCTGTTGTCGATCAGTGCACCTAGGCATTCTAATTAAGGCTAAATGGAGGGAAACTCCATAGCATGTTAAAGTGAGCTCCAGCTGTAACACAACAGTGCTGACAACCAGCTAAGGCTGGTTGCTTATAGAGGCTACGCTTCAGGGCTGTGAGGTATGCCTGGTCGGTAAGTTAATATGAATGTTTTGGTAACAGCAGTTCCACATCACACATTTTAGCACGATCCCGTCTGTCCTGGATGGGGGGTGGGCGGACGGGCACAGGTCTATTTCCCAGCATTATGGCACCACTGTAAGGGAGGATCATACAATGCCTTGTGCAATCATGGGAGCAGACTGTGGGTGTTAGAGGTGTCACACAAGAAGCCGCTACAATGGAGCAGTTGGGATTCCACACCTCGGCCTTCCCAGATCATGTGTGTAGGTGCAGTCAGGGTACCATATAGCAGGAACAGACCCACAGGGATATCGAACTTCACTCATAAATCTACAAATGGTGGTTGAACTAAATCTGTGTGTAGTGGTTTTGTGTTACAGCTGAAAGTTTGGGGATCAAAAACTGGGTCGAATTTTTAAAGTAGTATTGCAAATTTGCTTCATTTTGGGGGCAATACACTAACCACTTTACTTAGTACACAATGTTTAGCTTCACAAACCACTGGCAGTTGCCTGGGTTTTCAATCTAGCACCCTTGCAACAACCAGTTAGGTGCAGCATTACAATATGAGAACACTTTGCAGCCCACACCAATAGTTGGGCTAGCGAACTTTGGGGCACAGGTTTGCATCACAACAATGGCACACAACAGTGTACATATGTACAACTTTGTCACCCAGTCAATATCATTGAACAATTGCAATCCTTAGTGGCACAGCTTATTGTGGACGTTTTAATTATGTTGATTTCCTAGTCTACATGGTCTCTGCATGTTCCTAGGCATATTTCAGTTAGTAATGATATACAACATATCGATTTTATATTCCCTGACCTTTCATTGTTCACATATCTCTTCAAAGTAAAATGTTACATTTGTTCATTATTTTATTTCTTGAAAATTAAATTAACATTAGCTGCTCGTATAGGTAATTTAGATTATGATCATTAGAAAGTGCACTCCCATGCACATTTGTATCATTTATTTTGCATGACACTATATGCACAAACGTTTGTAATGTTAGGACTGTTGACAAAACTTGATGTGGTGTAAGAAAATCCTTATTTCTTTTTAACATGTCGACACAGTTCCTCTTCTTCCTCAGATGTAACATTTGAAGCATCCTTAAAAGTTGACACTTTATTACTGTTTTCTGTTACATTTGTACTGTGTTCAGAGTTGACATTTGTTGTTGTATTCCCTAACCCCTGTGCTACGGCAATGTGCTCCAGGGCAGAAGCTATCTTTTCACGTGAAGTTTGTAGTAGTGTATTTTGTATTGTGATATGTTTGACATCATCTCTAAGACCAGTGACTGTTTCCAAAATCATCTTTAATGTGTTTGACATATCAGCAATGTCAATCTGTGCATGTTGAGTGTCACTTCTAAATTGGCCTGATACTTTGCCACTTAATATTTTTGCTTCCTCTTTATTTTCAACAAGATTGTTAAGGTCCTCATAGAGGTCCATGAGTGAAGTTGCCATACCGTCCAGGAATTAGTATAATCCATCAATTTTGTCTGGATGTGACATTGATGACTATTACTTCTTTCAGATCAACATGAATTGTGCCTAGCCCTACTTTCACTATGTTGATGTTTTTTTTTTATATGTGGGTTTCAGAATTCTGTACATCCACTTGTACTGTTGATCGGTGCCTTGGTCTGGTTGCAGTAGTTGATGCATTGTTGGACATATCTAAGGTGCTCTGTGTTTAACCATATGTCAATGCTTCGTGCATAGATGGATCTTCTAAATCTTTCAGCAGTACCTACAGCGTTTTGTCATCGGAAAGATGGTAATGAAATTTCTGTGTTGTCTGTTCCTTCTACATCAGTTATAAGGTTCACTTGTGAAAGTTCAGGATCTGCACCTACACAGTGGTAGACAAATATGAAGGTATGTGACTATGAAGACTATGTAGACACATGAGTTCTCATTATTTGTGCACAAAGAAAAATAACACCTATGTCAGACATTCCTACAACAGTTATTATATTATTACGGTGATGCTATATGATGTGATGTTAATGACATTCAATTGCCTCAGATAGGATGATTTCCTGTGACCTTAAACATCAATGATTTCAAATAGTAATCTTGTTAAGCAGTGTGACACATGCTCAGATTACTGACATAGCCGTGTGTCTGTGGGTTGCGATGCAGTACCTGAGATAATATTTGCTGATATTTGCTGATATTTTTGACAGAGGAATATTCTTTCTTTTGTTCTGCCATACCTGGGCACTTTCATATGTTACTTAACATATGTAAACCTGTGATGCTTTGTTCACCCTGTCTCGGATTACTCAGAGAGTACACTTTCAGAATAAATGTATATAGTTTTTAAGGTGTGGGGCACTGTAACCCACTCTGACAAAGTTGGAAATTATTATTATTAACATTGGCTTATTAATTTATTTTGTACTGGGAGATATCCATTCAAGTAAAGATTGTATCCTACACTCACATAGACACCTTTGCACTATGGTACATCTTAAATTTCTAAGGCCCAAATGTTCAAATATGTCATGGTATGCAGCACAGTTGCCAATATAATGCTGTGTTGTGTTGTGTTTTGCATTGCATGACAGGGAGGGAGCAGGAGATAGCCATGTTTACAGAGATATGGATCTCTCCTCCCCGCTCCCTAGTGCCAGGGGTAATTTTAACTGATCTGCACCTGGCACACCTTTGCACCATAGTACTAGGGTGTTTTCCAGAGTCTACCATAGGTTAAGTACTAGAAAGTTAACTTTATAAAACAGAATACTGCGCTTAGACAGACTTTATAACTTTTTCTACTTTGTATGTGTGCTGCACCTTGCAGCACACATGAAAAAAAGTCAAGGAAGAGAGGAGAAATGCATTTATCCATTTGACATCTCCTTTTTCATGGCATTACCTTGTTATGATTTGTAAAGTACCCGAATATAGGCCTTGGTAGTCATCTAACCTTTCACCAACATTTACTGTGTCATTGTACTACATCACAGGTTTGGTGCAGACCTTTTGCCTAGTTAGGTGCTGCATAAATGTTGTGTGGTTTTCTCCCAAAATTAGCCTCATTTATTACTTATGATGATTCTCAGAAACACAGCAGGACTACCATCTACTGCATCTTCTATATAATAACTATGGATAAGGGTCATCCCTTTCGTCATACTCGGCCGACATGACACAGCAAGGTAGACCCCCTAGGGTACCTTTTTGGTATATAAACATCATATCTTAGCATGGAAGTCTTTCTCCTCTGCCTGCCCCTGCAGACATACTGATGTGAGATGCTGAGGTTCCTTCACGTAGACACTCCAGCATGCAGTAGTCTGACATCCCTCGTGGGGTGTCCTTCTTGATACCAAGACGGGGTCCTTCATTCTCTTACACCAGGCAATGGGGTTGGTTCTATCCTAGAGGAATTCTTGGCTATACACATACATACATGCTAGGTATATCTTGTTGGGGTCTGCAATGTAGGAGTGCACATTATTACTGTCATGTATTTATATGCCTGCATATATTCTTTGTTTTAGCACTATGGTAGAAATTTACCATCCATTTACTCTGTTGGTGGTTACAGTCGTTTATATCTGTTTCTGTCTTATGGTTGGTGCAGCACACATATTTTACACAAGAATGAGCCTGGTTTAATAAATACTTATTGAAAACGTCCCCATCGTTTATTCTTAGACAAAGTGAGCAAGAGTGACTGAGCGAAATGTACTGTACTATTTCCACAATCACTGATGGGACAGGATTGTCATGTTCGATAGTTGCCAGAAACTATTCTCTTCTTGGCAAGAGTTCATAGTAGCACTGTGAGCTAGCTAGTATACAGGCGAACATATCCAGGAGAGGTGTCTGGATTCGGTCTGGACACCGATCCCACAGTTTGTGGTCTGAACGCGCAGATCCTATATAGATTTATAGGAACTACACAACAACCTTTTCACACTAAACCCTCTCTACTATTTGTTTGTAAATAGGGATGGGCCTCAAATAGCATGGGTGGATGTAACTATTCCTTGGCACTAAATTATGCAAAACAGGGCAAAGAGTATTTACAAGTACTAAACAAGTTTGGAACTGGCAAGTGATTTAGGAACAAGTAGATTTTGTGCTGGTTTGAAAAACATTTGTAACACTAACCCAGCACAACATGTTTGGTACCCTACCCCTTAAAATCTTATCCAATAGACATATATCATACACAGCTACAACTGTGATCATTGCACATTTTCAACATCACTGCATGGACCATGTGCTTTTTGGAATCCATAGAAATTTGTGTAATATCATACTTTACCATGATCTTCATTTTCCTCCAGCTCAAAAGTGTCTGGACCCCGGACCCCACCAACCAAGTCAGGTCCTTTTACAGCTGCAACGTGTTCCTCCATAGGTGTGAGCTCAATGTTGTTCTCAGCCCCCCCCCCCCCAGTTTTCAGTGAAGCACAGCGATTAGTACAGGGTTTGATGCCATGCCATCACTTTTTACACACTTCAGATGTCCTGGAGGTAGGTGCCCCTGCATTTATTGTAGCTACTGTGGACTTCCATAATGCATTATTTTTGGCTTGGGGTATTTTTGTATTTATAAATAGCTGTTGTTCATGTTTGCTGACCTCCGCTATTAATATTTCTACTTCTTCTCATGTAAATTTAATTAGTATTTTCCTTCCTTTTACCTGTGATCCTCCCAGGGAGATACTAGTAGCAGGATCTTCTTCTGACTGCTGTATTACAGAACTGGGTTGTTGTGCAAGGTTCTCTCCCATTTTGTGTGTTTGAACTTCCAGCAAACTATGTTGCATTCTTTCGCGGTGTTTCGTGTTTTTTAAAAAGTATTTACATAACGCCCATACGTTTCACTCTGCGATGCAAGAATATTTTTGTGCGTGGGCTTGTCCGTGATGCCTCGCTTTGTAAATGTGATGCAGTGATATTTACTTTCACAAACACAGTGCAGAACTAATGTTTTTTGATGCAGTGCTAATTTTACCCAACCTTTGAAAATCTGCCCTCATGTTCTGTACATGAAGTCAGTTGGAGCTATTGCTTGAAAAGAGCGGCATTGTGCACCATTGGACCTGCAATAATGACATGGCACATACACTTAAGGTAGTTAGCTACAGCAATCACTACTGTACAAGAATGTTCAGGAAGTCTTCAGAGTTCTATATTTGTATGGTTTTCTACGCAACCTAACAAAGCCCCATCTGGTACCTTCAGAAAACCTTTAATACCAATAATGACCAGTGTTCAGAACAGTACTTGCACAAGTTTTCTTCTCCTCTACAAGAAGACAGACAAATGTGTGCCAGTTGATATGTATGTCTGGCGCTGCCCCTGGTCGGACCTCTATGCATCAAAAGAGGATGTTTCCTACCCTTCTTGTGCACCCCTCACCCCTCTCTGAAAGCCTAGTAGTGAAAAATTGTCACTTCAGTATGCCTGCCTTCCAATTTTAATATTCTCATAGCTTTTTCAGAAAATAAGGAACAATAATGTGGTCGTACTACTGGTAGCCCTGTACGGGCTTTTGGTTTTCAATGTGCCTTCAACATTTCAGCCACCAACACATGATTTTTCCCTTATTCCTCTTTCCTTTGTAGGCCCCTCAGTCTCTCGATTTCTCTCAACAGCTCCTTCGTCTGAGTTCTGGACCTTGACTTGGGTCTTCAAACAAAGAGCAAATCCAGCAAGGTGTGTCACCAGTAGAATTATACCCACCATTGTGTAATTTTGAGGGTTGGCGTCCCGCAAGAGTAGTTCTTAATCTCTGGTCGAGGGACCATTGGGGGCTCGCAAAGCCTACGTAGGAGGTTCGGACTGCTCTGAAAAGTGGTTAATAACCTTTGACTGCTGTGTACCTCCATGTTGGAGCTGGCCCTTCTTGCAGGGTCATCCCCAAACTTTTTGCTTCTCCCTCCCCTATTTTTCCTGACCCATGGCTGTTGGCAATAGGACTCTGATTTTGGAAAAGGGGGGTGGTGATGGACAGAGTTTCTGAATGATGCAGAATACTCTTACCAAGTCAAGAGATCATGGTTTTAATCCATCACCGTTTTTTAGCTCAATGCACCATCCCAGCTCAGAACCTGGCTATATGCAAATTAGCCTGTTCCTGTCCCAGTGCATGATGGGAACAGGGCAAACCAAACTACCAAGCCAATTCTTATACTGGTTAGGAAACAAGCTTCCGGGGACCGGTTTCTGGCATCACAGCCTTCTTCGGCCCGGCTTGCTTGAATCCTGATGGTGCAATGAGCAAGGGACTCACGTCTGAGCATACCCTCCCACACATAGTGTGGATAAACCGATTTTGGAAAAGGGGGGTGGTGATGGACAGAGTTTCTGAATGATGCAGAATACTCTTACCAAGTCAAGAGATCATGGTTTTAATCCATCACTGTTTTTTAGCTCAATGCACCATCCCAGCTCAGAACCTGGCTATATGCAAATTAGCCTGTTCCTGTCCCAGTGCATGATGGGAACAGGGCAAACCAAACTACCAAGCCAATTCTTATACTGGTTAGGAAACAAGCTTCCGGGGACCGGTTTCTGGCATCACAGCCTTCTTCGGCCCGGC
The DNA here is from genome assembly GCF_964261635.1 of Lissotriton helveticus. Lineage (NCBI taxonomy): Eukaryota > Metazoa > Chordata > Amphibia > Caudata > Salamandridae > Lissotriton > Lissotriton helveticus. Next base: position 368,092,550 of record NC_136070.1, read on the forward strand.
TTGCTTGAATCCTGATGGTGCAATGAGCAAGGGACTCACGTCTGAGCATACCCTCCCACACATAGTGTGGATAAACCGATTTTGGAAAAGGGGGGTGGTGATGGACAGAGTTTCTGAATGATGCAGAATACTCTTACCAAGTCAAGAGATCATGGTTTTAATCCATCACCGTTTTTTAGCTCAATGCACCATCCCAGCTCAGAACCTGGCTATATGCAAATTAGCCTGTTCCTGTCCCAGTGCATGATGGGAACAGGGCAAACCAAACTACCAAGCCAATTCTTATACTGGTTAGGAAACAAGCTTCCGGGGACCGGTTTCTGGCATCACAGCCTTCTTCGGCCCGGCTTGCTTGAATCCTGAAGGTGCAATGAGCAAGGGACTCACGTCTGAGCATACCCTCCCACACATAGTGTGGATAAACCGATTTTGGAAAAGGGGGGTGGTGATGGACAGAGTTTCTGAATGATGCAGAATACTCTTACCAAGTCAAGAGATCATGGTTTTAATCCATCACCGTTTTTTAGCTCAATGCACCATCCCAGCTCAGAACCTAGCTATATGCAAATTAGCCTGTTCCTGTCCCAGTGCATGATGGGAACAGGGCAAACCAAACTACCAAGCCAATTCTTATACTGGTTAGGAAACAAGCTTCCGGGGACCGGTTTCTGGCATCACAGCCTTCTTCGGCCCGGCTTGCTTGAATCCTGATGGTGCAATGAGCAAGGGACTCACGTCTGAGCATACCCTCCCACACATAGTGTGGATAAACCGATTTTGGAAAAGGGGGGTGGTGATGGACAGAGTTTCTGAATGATGCAGAATACTCTTACCAAGTCAAGAGATCATGGTTTTAATCCATCACCGTTTTTTAGCTCAATGCACCATCCCAGCTCAGAACCTGGCTATATGCAAATTAGCCTGTTCCTGTCCCAGTGCATGATGGGAACAGGGCAAACCAAACTACCAAGCCAATTCTTATACTGGTTAGGAAACAAGCTTCCGGGGACCGGTTTCTGGCATCACAGCCTTCTTCGGCCCGGCTTGCTTGAATCCTGATGGTGCAATGAGCAAGGGACTCACGTCTGAGCATACCCTCCCACACATAGTGTGGATAAACCGATTTTGGAAAAGGGGGGTGGTGATGGACAGAGTTTCTGAATGATGCAGAATACTCTTACCAAGTCAAGAGATCATGGTTTTAATCCATCACCGTTTTTTAGCTCAATGCACCATCCCAGCTCAGAACCTGGCTATATGCAAATTAGCCTGTTCCTGTCCCAGTGCATGATGGGAACAGGGCAAACCAAACTACCAAGCCAATTCTTATACTGGTTAGGAAACAAGCTTCCGGGGACCGGTTTCTGGCATCACAGCCTTCTTCGTCCCGGCTTGCTTGAATCCTGATGGTGCAATGAGCAAGGGACTCACGTCTGAGCATACCCTCCCACACATAGTGTGGATAAACCGATTTTGGAAAAGGGGGGTGGTGATGGACAGAGTTTCTGAATGATGCAGAATACTCTTACCAAGTCAAGAGATCATGGTTTTAATCCATCACCGTTTTTTAGCTCAATGCACCATCCCAGCTCAGAACCTGGCTATATGCAAATTAGCCTGTTCCTGTCCCAGTGCATGATGGGAACCGGGCAAACCAAACTACCAAGCCAATTCTTATACTGGTTAGGAAACAAGCTTCCGGGGACCGGTTTCTGGCATCACAGCCTTCTTCGGCCCGGCTTGCTTGAATCCTGATGGTGCAATGAGCTAGGGACTCACGTCTGAGCATACCCTCCCACACATAGTGTGGATAAACCGATTTTGGAAAAGGGGGGTGGTGATGGACAGAGTTTCTGAATGATGCAGAATACTCTTACCAAGTCAAGAGATCATGGTTTTCATCCATCACCGTTTTTTAGCTCAATGCACCATCCCAGCTCAGAACCTGGCTATATGCAAATTAGCCTGTTCCTGTCCCAGTGCATGATGGGAACAGGGCAAACCAAACTACCAAGCCAATTCTTATACTGGTTAGGAAACAAGCTTCCGGGGACCGGTTTCTGGCATCACAGCCTTCTTCGGCCCGGCTTGCTTGAATCCTGATGGTGCAATGAGCAAGGGACTCACGTCTGAGCATACCCTCCCACACATAGTGTGGATAAACCGATTTTGGAAAAGGGGGGTGGTGATGGACAGAGTTTCTGAATGATGCAGAATACTCTTACCAAGTCAAGAGATCATGGTTTTAATCCATCACCGTTTTTTAGCTCAATGCACCATCCCAGCTCAGAACCTGGCTATATGCAAATTAGCCTGTTCCTGTCCCAGTGCATGATGGGAACCGGGCAAACCAAACTACCAAGCCAATTCTTATACTGGTTAGGAAACAAGCTTCCGGGGACCGGTTTCTGGCATCACAGCCTTCTTCGGCCCGGCTTGCTTGAATCCTGATGGTGCAATGAGCTAGGGACTCACGTCTGAGCATACCCTCCCACACATAGTGTGGATAAACCGATTTTGGAAAAGGGGGGTGGTGATGGACAGAGTTTCTGAATGATGCAGAATACTCTTACCAAGTCAAGAGATCATGGTTTTAATCCATCACCGTTTTTTAGCTCAATGCACCATCCCAGCTCAGAACCTGGCTATATGCAAATTAGCCTGTTCCTGTCCCAGTGCATGATGGGAACAGGGCAAACCAAACTACCAAGCCAATTCTTATACTGGTTAGGAAACAAGCTTCCGGGGACCGGTTTCTGGCATCACAGCCTTCTTCGGCCCGGCTTGCTTGAATCCTGATGGTGCAATGAGCAAGTGACTCACGTCTGAGCATACCCTCCCACACATAGTGTGGATAAACCGATTTTGGAAAAGGGGGGTGGTGATGGACAGAGTTTCTGAATGATGCAGAAAACTCTTACCAAGTCAAGAGATCATGGTTTTAATCCATCACCGTTTTTTAGCTCAATGCACCATCCCAGCTCAGAACCTGGCTATATGCAAATTAGCCTGTTCCTGTCCCAGTGCATGATAGGAACAGGGCAAACCAAACTACCAAGCCAATTCTTATACTGGTTAGGAAACAAGCTTCCGGGGACCGGTTTCTGGCATCACAGCCTTCTTCGGCCCGGCTTGCTTGAATCCTGATGGTGCAATGAGCAAGGGACTCACGTCTGAGCATACCCTCCCACACATAGTGTGGATAAACCGATTTTGGAAAAGGGGGGTGGTGATGGACAGAGTTTCTGAATGATGCAGAATACTCTTACCAAGTCAAGAGATCATGGTTTTAATCCATCACCGTTTTTTAGCTCAATGCACCATCCCAGCTCAGAACCTGGCTATATGCAAATTAGCCTGTTCCTGTCCCAGTGCATGATGGGAACAGGGCAAACCAAACTACCAAGCCAATTCTTATACTGGTTAGGAAACAAAACAAAAGTGCTCAAGAAACACCCAGAACTGGTTCAGACCGGGTTCAGGGCCCACTTGCACAAAGAGGACAAGGACTTTTAGGGGTATAAGTACAGGACCCCTGACAACAGAAAATTAGATCATCCTGGAATCAAGAAGGAACCTCTGCCAAGGAGAAAGCTGAAACGGAAGAAGGAAGTTTGTCCAGCTGTTGCTCTGCTGGATTGCCCTGCTGTTGCTTTGCTGCCAAGGAGAGGGGAAGGACTTTGCTTTGTACTGTGCCCCTTGCTTGAAGGAATCTCCAAGGGCCTGAGAAAAGCTGGCTCCCTGTATTGAAGTCCCAGGAACAAAAGGACTTCACCCCCAGCTTCCCCTGAGCTCTACTGAAAGAGTTCTGTCCTTCCTGGAGTGTGTGGCCCATGTGTGGTGCCTCTGGAAGTTGTACCTTTGCTGGGAAGCTGGAAACTAAGCTTGAGAGACTTTGCTACAGAAAAGTTATCGCATCGCTTGCTGTGGAGCGCTTCCCCGACAGTGCGAGGAAATTCCCGCCGCTACGAAGGTCGAGATCGTCGCAGAGCCTGTTGCCACTGTCAGAGCCGTCACATCCTTTGTTTGCAGGACGCACCCGATCGGTGCGGGAAGTCTAACATCGCTGCGAGTGTCGTCGCAGAGCCTGTCGTCGCTGGGTGAGATCGTCGCACCGCCTGCTTGCAGACCGCATCACGTCGCTGCGAGAGTCATCACCGAAGCCATTGCATCGAGGAGCTGCGAGCGAGGAGATCACCGCTGGTCCGCGCATCGTCGCCCCGGAGATCGTCGCAACTCCAAAGATCGTCACATCGTACCTTTGCGAGAACAAACTTCCTACGGAACCTACGCACAGGAATCCAGACAAGGGGCCTTCCTCCCCATACAGAACGTATTCGTCGTAACACGCCCGCTGCTGCAGCGGGGCTGTCGCATACGCCTCCCCAGGGTCTCAGGAGCAACACATCGCTTGTTTTCCACCGCACCAGCTTCTGCTTTTGGAACTTTGTCGCAACTAAAGGTACTGTGAGCTAAACGTGACGCAACTGTGAACTTTTCACGTAACTGTGGTTTATTTTTATCACAACCTAAAGAACTTTATCACAACCTTAAGAACTCTTTTTTAAACCATATTCTTGAACTGTGTATGTTGGATTTTTGTCGGGTTGGTCTCGTGTAGTTTAGATTAAAAACCTTTATTTTTCTAAACTGTTGTGGAGTCAGTTTGTGGTTTTTTCACTGTGTTACTGTAAGTGTTGGTACAAATACTTTACACATTGCCTTCTGATTAGCCTTGACTGCTCGTGCCAAGCTACCTAGAGGGTGAGCAGGGGTTATCTCCGAGGGTTTCCTCCTTGCCCTGACTAGAAGCAAGGGTCCCTATTTGGACAGTGGTACCTACCTCTGTCAACTAGAGACCCCAAGATCTAACATTGGTGGCAGCGGTGGGATTTGAACTTGTATTTGTACCAGACCCACAGTGATTGGTGTACATCACTAGTGAGTGCAGACCACTACACAACCACATACTGTTTGCTTTTCCTGGTGTCCTCCTGGAAGTACTTTTTTGGGGGATATTGATACTCTGGCTAGTGTTGCACCTGTAAAGTGCTGCCAAAATGGAAGTCAACTTTTTCTACCTATATATCTACATAGTGGAGGAGATAAAAGCCTTTTGCAAAGAGAGGGGGCTGCCCGTGGAGAGAGGTTCCACAAGGGGGGATCTTGAGGCATGCCTGTATTTCCATGAGGTTAGAATTTGGGAAGCAACACTAACAGATGATTCTGAGGAGGAGGACTTCTCTGACAGTGAGGGAGAAAAAGATGAGTGCTTCCTTGCTGCTGTGCGAAGGTGCAGAGAATTAGACCGTGAAAGCAAGGAGGGTGAGATCCGGTGGGTCTTAGCCCAGAAAGAAGAAAAACGTGTAGCTCAAGAAGTGAGCTTTGCTGAGTTGGAAGTGGAGTCCAGCTCAGATGGTGGCAGCATGGTTAGGATATCTAGTGCTGAGAAAAAGGTACAAACACCCAGAGATGTGGCGCCTGACTTGAGGGAGGGGGTCGACATACACCAGGGGGTTCAGGTTTATGATGTAGTTCCAGTGGAGTGCAGTGTCCCTGAAGTAGATTGGGGGACTGGCACAGGGGACCATATTCCTAGTGGTGGGAGGGACACTCTACTGACTATAGATGAGAGGTACAGGGAGAGGGGTTCCCCCTTGGTAGAAACATTGGTGTGTGTGTGTGTGGAGACCAGCCAGAAGAGTGTAGGTTGTATGACATAGACAGTCAGATACTGCCTTGCCAGTCTCAGGAGAGTGGTGTGAAGTACTTGTGTGAGGCACTGGAGGGTGAGGCAAAGGGTAGCTTGGTTAACAACTGTGGGGGGCTGTGTGATTAATTTGTTGGGGAGCATATTTTAAGTCCCTGTTTTCCAGAGCTATGCCAACACCCTGTGGAGTGTGAGTTCTCTGATCCCAGAGAGCTTGCGTTGGAGGCAGACCTCTTGGTGGATTCCAGAGAGTCTGAGGAGGCATTGGGGAGTGATCCCAAAAGGAGTAGCTCAGGTATCTTCCAGACCTGTGAGGTGGAAGAGGTTCAGTGTAGCCCGGTTGGGTCCCAGTGTAGTGGTAGGGGTGTAGGGGCTCATGTCCGGTCTCAGTGGAGAAGGAGTGAATATGGGACGGTGTGTCTCACGGTGCCTGAAACCCAGTCTCAGGGCCTGGAGGCTTCCTTAAGGGAACACCAGGTTGGGGGCCAAGAAGGTGCTAGTAGGCCATTTGAGGAGGATCTCCAAGTGTCTGTTGAACGGGGAGTGCCTGTAACCAGGCCTCCCTCAGTTCTGATATCTGGCAGTGCCACTCCAGTTGGGAGGGTGCATAAGTCCAGACTGAGGGGTGAGAGGGAGATGGAATCCCAAGTGGAAGAACCAGTGAGTCAGGGGCCAGCCAGAAGGGCTGAGTCCCCAAGGAGTGACCATGGTGGGGGGTCGGGAGATCTGCACCAGGCAGACTGTCACAGGACACATGAGTCATGTGTCACCCCCAAGGGGGTACTGTGTGAGTCCCCAGAAGCCCTGGCGTGCCAGGCAAGTGCACAACCGCAGGTATTGGTCCCTGGGTTGGGAGACCAGGTTCAGGATCTGCATGACCTGGAAGGAAGGACATCTGTAACCAGTGTCCTGACCAGTTTGGCTGCCAGGGGTACCTCTTCAGTAGGGAGGCTGCAGTGCTCTGGAATGGGGTGCAGAGGGAGGGATTCATCGCCTCTGACCCCGGTGCAACCTGAGTTAGGAGACCAGTTGCTGGACAGAGGTCTTGAACTGGTAGGAGAATTTTGTCTTGGTTGTCCTGGTGGACAGGGTTGCCCCTAGAAGGGGGGCAGGAGTCTCACCCTGGGGGTGGACTGGGCCACACCGGTGTGTGGCCAGGTGGGTACTGTGCACCAGTGTGGGCATATCCGTGAGTGAAGTCCTGGTGCGCCAGGCAAGTGTTCCACCGCAGGGGTTGGTCCCTGGGTGGGGAAGCCAGGTTCAGGTGTTGTCTGACCTGGAGGCTTTGGAGCCTAGGTTGGAGGGCCAGGTCCGGGGTGTCCCCCCTGACCTGGAATACCAGTTGCAGGATAGAACCCCTGAACTGGTGGGTGAATGGTGCAGGACACCTGCCACAGGTGCCCTGACTATTCTAGGAGGGGGTACCGCTCCAGGTTGGAGGGTACAGAGCCCCAAGGAAGAGGAGGGCCAGGTGTGGGGAAGCCCACCCCAGCCTCCTGTCCAGCCGCCCGATACCGGTACGGGACTGATGGGTCAGTGCCAGGATGTCAGACCTGACCTGACAGGAGGGAGAGTGGACAAAGGGTGCCAAGCACCTGGGGCTACTGCCCCCCACCCTCTGACACCACAGGGGTTTGAGAGCCCTGAGAGGTATAAGGCTTGGGTCTCATCCCTGACCACTGTTAGTGGGCACTGTGGCTTGCTGTCTGTGTGTTGGGATACACCTGTGAGTAAGTTAGAGTTAGGTGCTGCACAGGTGGTGTCCACAGTTGAGGAGAAGAGTTCCACATGGATTGGCATGGTGGACCATGAGAGTATGGATCGAGTGATCCAACTAGGTTCAGATCTGCATGGAACAGGAATTGTGCCCTGCTGTTTGGGCCAGTTTCCGTGTTCTATCGCCTTAAGCAGGGAATGCCATCGAGGTATCGTTTGGTCTACCCTGGCTTTAGGCTGGAAGGGGGTTGTGTTGGAAATGGCCCTTCTTGCAGGGTCATCCTCAAACTTTTTGCTTCTCCCTCCCCTATTTTTCCTGACCCGTGGCTGTTGGCAATAGGACTCGGCACACTTTACCACTGTTGATCAGTTATAAAGTACATATGCTCTCTGTGTAAATTGTTATTGTGATTAGATAGACATGATTGGCATATTTGTATCACCATGACGTCCCTGGTAAAGTGCACTGGGTGTGCCAGGGCTGGTGATGACAAATGCTACTAGTGGGCCTGCAGCACTGATTGTGCCACCCACATGAGTAGCCCTAAAATGGTGTCTCAGGCCTGCCACCGCAGTGCCTGTGTGCAGTCTGTGAACTGCCATGTCCTCCTGGTCAGTGTCCCCACTGGCCAGGCCTAACCCGTTCCTTTCTGTGCACATTGGTCACCCCTAAGGGAGGCCAAAGTACCCCCTTGGGCAGGGTGCAGTGTATGTGAAAGGTAGAGCATGTACTTGTGCAGGTGACATGCTCTGGCAGTGAATTACAGGCATTTTCGTGTTTCACTGCTGCAAGGCTATCTTGCTCCATATGCTAGCATGGGGGATGCTGGCTACAGTCGCTACCACCATATCTTCCCATAGGAACAAGATAGGACATAAACGTCTAGTATCCCTGAAATCAGAATTTAGTAACACACCTTTTAGGAAAGGTTGTTCTTAAATCCTGTGTTTGAGAACAGCACTTTTAGAAAGTTGCTGTTCTCTTGCCTGCCCTTTCTGTGTGCCTTGGCCTGTTTGTGTATTGAGTGTCTGGTTTGAGAGTGACAGGGGCTCGGGATTCCCCAGGAGGCTGGCTGAGTCAGCCCTAGGCTGAATGACTGCATTTGCAACTTGAATGGAGGGAGGAGATAGCACCTGGACCTGAATAGGGCTGTGCCTGCCTTCCACAATGCTGGCTCCACCTCCTGCTGGGTGGCTGATGACCCTGCCCCTCACTCTGAAAGGAAAGGACAAGCCAGGAAAACAAAGTGCTCAAGGAACACCCAGAACTGGTTCAGGCCGGGCTCAGGGCCCACTTGCACAAAGAGAACAAAGACTTTTAGGGGTAAAAGTACAGGAACCCTGACAACAGAAAATTAGATCATCCTGGAATCAAGAAGGAACCTCTGCCAAGGAGAAAGCTGAAACTGAAGAAGGAAGATTGTCCAGCTGTTGCTCTGCTGGATTGCCCTGCTGTTGCTTTGCTGCCAAGGAGAGGGGAAGGACTTTGCTTTGTGCTGTGTCCCCTTGCTTGTAAGAGTCTCCAAGGGCCTGAGAAGAGCTGGCTCCCTGTATTGAAGTCCCAGGAACAAAAGGACTTCACCCCCAGCTTCCCCTGAGCTCTACTGAGAGAGTTCTGTCCTTCCTGGAGTGTATGGCCCATGTGTGGTGCCTCTGGAAGTTGTACCTGTGCTGGGAAGCTGGAAACTAAGCTTGAGAGACTTTGCTACAAGAAAGTTATTGCATCGCTCGCTGCGGAGCGCATCCTCGACAGTGCGAGGAAATTCCCGCCGCAACGAAGGTCGAGATCGTCGCAGCGCCAGTTGCCGCTGTCAGAGCCATCGCATCCTTCGTTTGCGGGAGGCCCCCGATCGGTGCGGGAAGTCTAACATCGCTGCGAGTGTCGTCGCAGAGCCTGTCATCCCTGGGTGAGATCGCCGCACCGCCTGCTTGCGAACCGCATCACGTCGCTGTGAGAGTCATCACCGAAGCCATCGCATTAAGGAGCTGCGAGAGAGAAGATCACCGCTGGTCCGCGCATCGTCGCCCCGGAGATCGTCGCAAATCCAAAGATCGTCGCATCGTACCTTTGCGAGAACAAACTTCCTACGGAACCTACGCACCGGAATCCAGACAAGGGGCCTTCCTCCAACGACCGGATTCATCGCAACACGCTCGCTGCTGCAGCGGGGCTATCGCAAACGCCTCCCCAGGGTCTCAGGAGCAAAGCATCGCTTGTTTTCCACCGCACCAGCTTCTGCTTTTGGAACTTTGTCGCAACTAAAGCTACTGTGAGCTAAACGTGACGCAACTGTGAACTTTTCACGTAACTGTGGATTATTTTTATCGCATCCTAAAGAAGTTTATCACAACCTTAAGAACTCTTTTTGAAACCATATTCTTGAACTGTGTATGTTGGATTTTTGTCGTTTTGGTCTTGTGTAGTTTAGATTAAATACCTTTATTTTTCTAAACTGTTGCGGAGTCAGTTTGTGGTTTTTTCACTGTGTTACTGTGAGTGTTGGTACAAATACTTTACACATTTCCTTCTGATTAGCCTTGACTGCTCGTGCCAAGCTACCTAGAGGGTGAGCAGGGGTTATCTCAGAGGTTTTCCTCCTTGCCCTGACTAGAAGCAAGGGTCCCTATTTGGACAGTGGTACCTACCTCTGTCAACTAGAGACCCCAAGATCTAACATTAGTGGCAGCGGTGGGATTTTAACTTGTATTTGTACCAGACCCACAGTGATTGGTGTACATCACTAGTGGGTGCAGACCACTACGCAACCACATACTGTTTGTTTTTCCTGGTGTCCTCCTGGAAGTATTTTTTGGGGGATATTGAGACTCTGGCTAGTGTTGGACCTGTAAAGTGCTGCCAAAATGGAAATCAACTTTTTCCACCTGTATATCTACACAGTGGATGAGATAAAAGCCTTTTGCAAAGAGAGGGGGCTGCCCGTGGAGAGAGGTTCCACAAGGGGGGATCTTGAGGCATGCCTGTATTTCCATGAGGAAGAATTTGGGAAGCAACACTAACAGATGATTCTGAGGAGGAGGACTTCTCTGACAGTGAGGGAGAGAAAGATGAGTGGCTCCTTGCTGCTGTGCGAAGGTGCAGAGAATTAGACCGGGAAAGCAAGGAGGGTGAGATCCGGCGGGCCTAAGCCCAGAAAGAAGAAAAACGTGTAGCTCAAGAAGTGAGCTTTGCTGAGTTGGAAGTGGAGTCCAGCTCAGATGGTGGCAGCATGGTTATGATATCTAGTGCTGAGAGAAAGGTACAAACACCCAGAGATGTGGCGCCTGACTTGAGGGAGGGGGTCGACATACACCAGGGGGTTCAGGTTTATGATGCAGTTCCAGTGGAGTGCAGTGTCCCTGAAGTAGATAGGGGGACTGGCACAGGGGACCATATTCCTAGTGGTGGGAGGGACACTCTACTGACTATAGATGAGAGGTACAGGGAGAGGGGTTCCCCCTTGGTAGAAACCTTGGTGTGTGTGTGTGGAGACCAGCCAGAAGAGTGTGGGTTGTATGACAGAGACAGTCAGATACTGCCTTGCCAGTCTCAGGAGAGTGGTGTGGGGTACTTGTGTGAGGCACTGGAGGATGAGGCAAAGGGTAGCTTGATTAACAACTGTGGGGGGCTGTGTGATTAATTTGTTGGGGAGCATATTTTAAGTCCTTGTTTTCCAGAGCTATGCCAACACCCGGTGGGGTGTGAGTTCTCTGATCCCAGAGAGCTTGCGTTGGAGGCAGACCTCTTGGTGGATTCCAGAGAGTCTGAGGAGGCATTGGGGAGTGATCCCAAAAGGAGTGGCTCAGTTATCTTCCAGACCCGAGAGGTGGAAGAGGTTCAGTGTAGCCCAGTTGGGTCCCAGTGTAGTGGTAAGGGTGTAGGGGCTCATGTCCGGTCTCAGTCGAGAAGGAGTGAATATGGGACGGTGTGTCTCACGGTGCCTGAAACCCAGTCTCAGGGCCTGGAGGGTTCCTTAAGGGAACACCAGGTTGGGGGCCTAGAAGGTGCTAGTAGGCCATTTGAGGAGGATCTCCTAGTGACTGTTGAACGGGGAGTGCCTGTAACCAGGCCTCCCTCAGTTCTGGTGTCTGGCAGTGCCACTCCAGTTGGGAGGGTGCAGAAGTCCAGACTGCGGGGTGAGAGGGAGAAGGAATCCCAAGTGGAAGAACCAGTGGGTCAGGGGCCAGCCAGAAGGGCTGAGTCCCCCAGGAGTGACCATGGTGACACCACTTCTGTCCTGGGCAATCTTCGCGCACTGTCAGGTGGACAGGGGTCGGGAGATCTGCACCAGGCAGACTCTCACAGGACACATGAGTCATGTGTTTAACCCCAAGGGGTACTGTATGAGTCCCCAGAAGCCCTGGCGTGCCAGGCAAGTGCACAACCGCAGGTATTGGTCCCTGGGTTGGGAGTCCAGGTTCAGGATCTGCCTGACCTGGAAGGAAGGACATCTGTAACCAGTGTCCTGACCAGTTTGGCTTCCAGGGGTACTTCTCCAGTAGGGAGGCTGCAGCGCTCTGGAAGGGGGTGCAGAGGGAGGGAGTCCTCGCCTCTGACTCCGGTGCAACCTGAGTTGGGATACCAGTTGCTGGACGGAGGTCTTGAACTGGTAGGAGAATTGTGTTCTTGGTTGTCCTGGTGGACAGGGTTGCCCACAGAAGGGGGGCAGGAGTCTCACCCTGGTGGTGGACTGGGCCACACCGTTGTGTTGGCCAGGTGGGTACTGTGTACCAGTGTGGGCATATCCGTGAGTGAAGTCTTGGTGCGCCAGGCAAGTGTTCCACCGCAGGGGTTGGTCCCTGGGTGGGGAAGCCAGGTTCAGGTGTTGTCTGACCTGGAGGCTTTGGAGCCTAGTTTGGAGGGCCTGGTCCGGGGTGTCCCCCCTGACCTGGAATACCAGTTGCAGGATAGAGCCCCTGAACTGGTGGGTGAATGGTGCAGGACACCTGCCACAGGTGCCCTGACTATTCTAGGAGGGGGTACCGCTCCAGGTTGGAGGGTACAGAGCCCCAAGGAAGAGGAGGGCCGGGTGTGGGGAAGCCCACACCAGCCTCCTGTCCAGCCGCCGGTTACCGGTCCGGGACTGATGGATCAGTGCCAGGATGTCAGACCTGACCTGTCAGGAGGGAGAGTGGACAAAGGGTGCCAAGCACCTGGGGCTACTGCCCCCCACCCTCTGACACCACAGGGGTTTGAGAGCCCTGAGAGGTATAAGGCTTGGGTCTCATCCCTGGCCACTGTTAGTGGCCACTGTGGCTTGCTGTCTGTCTGTTGGGATACACCTGTGAGTAAGTTACAGTTAGGTGCTGCACAGGTGGTGTCCACAGTTGAGGAGAAGAGTTCCACATGGATTGGCATGGTGGACCATGAGAGTATAGATCGAGTGATCCAACTAGGTTCAGATCTGCATAGAACAGGAATTGTGCCCTGCTGTTTGGGCCAGTTTCCGTGTTCTATCGCCTTAAGCAGGGAATCCCATCGAGGTATCGTTTGGTCTACCCTGGCTTTAGGCTGGAAGGGGGTTGTGTTGGAACTGGCCCTTCTTGCAAGGTCATCCTCACACTTTTTGCTTCTCCCTCCCCTATTTTTCCTGACCCGTGGCTGTTGGCAATAGGACTCGGCGCACTTTACCACTGTTGATCAGTGATAAAGTGCATATGCTCTCTGTGTAAATTGTTATTGTGATTATATAGACATGATTTGCATATTTGTATCACCATGAAGTCCCTGGTAAAGTCCACTGGGTGTGCCAGGGCTGGTGATGACAAATGCTACTAGTGGGCCTGCAGCACTGATTGTGCCACCCACATGAGTAGCCCTAAAATGGTGTCTCAGGCCTGCCACCACAGTGCCTGTGTGCAGTCTGTGAACTGCCATGTCCTCATGGTCAGTGTCCCCACTGGCCAGGCCTAACCCTTCCCTTTCTGTGCACATTGGTCACCCCTAAGGGAGGCCCAAAGTATCCCATTGGGCAGCGGGCAGTGTATGTGAAAGGTAGAGCATGTACTTGTGCAGGTGACATGCTCTGGCAGTGAATTACAGGCATTTTCGTTTTTCACTGCTGCAAGGCTATCTTGTTCCATATGCTATCATGGGGGATGCTGGCTACAGTGGCTTCCAGCATATCTTCCCATAGGAACAACATAGGACATAAAAGTCTAGTATCCCTGCAATCAGAATTTAGTAACACACCTTTTAGGAAAGGTTGTTCTTAAATCCTGTGTTTGAGAACAGCACTTTTAGAAAGTTGCTGTTCTCTTGTCTGCCCTTTCTGTGTGCCTTGACCTGTTTGTGTATTGAGTGTCTGGTTTGAGAGTGACAGGGGCTCGGGATTCCCCAGGAGGCTGGCTGAGTCAGCCCTAGGCTGAATGACTGCATTTGCAACTTGAGTGGTGGGAGGAGATAGCACCTGGACCTGAATAGGGCTGTGCCTGCCTTCCACAATGCTGGCTCCACCTCCTGCTGGGCGGCTGATGACCCTGCCCCTCACTCTGAAAGGAAAGGAGAAGCCAGGAAACAAAATGCTCAAGGAACACCCAGAACTGGTTCAGACCGGGCTCATGGCCCACTTGCACAAAGAGAACAAAGACTTTTAGGGGTATAAGTACAGGAACCCTGACAACAGAAAATTAGATCATCCTGCAATCAAGAAGGAACCTCTGCCAAGGAGAAAGCTGAATCTGAAGAAGGAAGATTGTCCAGCTGTTGCTCTGCTGGATTGCCCTGCTGTTGCTTTGCTGCCAAGGAGAGGGGAAGGACTTTGCTTTGTGCTGTGTCCCCTTGCTTGAAGGAGTCTCCAAGGGCCTGAGAAGAGCTGGCTCCCTGTTTTAAAGTCCCAGGAACAAAAGGACTTCACCCCCAGCTTCCCCTGAGCTCTACTGAGAGAGTTCTGTCCTTCCTGGAGTGTGTGGCCCATGTGTGGTGCCTCTGGAAGTTGTACCTGTGCTGGGAAGCTGGAAACTAAGCTTGAGAGACTTTGCTACAGGAAAGTTATTGCATCGCTCGCTGCGGAGCGCATACGCGACAGTGCGAGGAAATTCCCGCCGCAAGGAAGGTCGAGATCGTCGCAGCGCCTGTTGCCGCTGTCAGAGCCGTCGCATCCTTCGTTTGCGGGAGGCACCTGATCGGTGCGGGAAGTCTAACATCGCTGTGAGTGTCGTTGCAGAGCCTGTCATCCCTGGGTGAGATCGCCGCACTGCCTGCTTGCGGACCGCATCACGTCGCTGTGAGAGTCATCACCGAAGCCATCGCATTGAGGAGCTGCGAGAGAGAAGATCACCGCTGGTCCGCGCATCGTCGCCCCGGAGATCGTCGCAACTCCAAAGATCGTTGCATCGTACCTTTGCGAGAACAAACTTCCTACGGAACCTACGCACCGGAATCCAGACAAGGGGCCTTTCTTCCAACGACCGGATTCATCGCAACGCGCTCGCTGCTCCAGCGGGGCAACGCCTCCCCAGGGTCTCAGGAGCAACGCATCGCTTGTTTTCCACCGCACCAGCTTCTGCTTTTGGAACTTTGTCACAACTAAAGGTACTGTGAACTAAACGTGACGCAACTGTGAACTTTTCACGTAACTGTGGATTATTTTTATCACCACCTAAATAACTTCATCACAAC
The DNA here is from genome assembly GCF_964261635.1 of Lissotriton helveticus. NCBI lineage: Eukaryota > Metazoa > Chordata > Amphibia > Caudata > Salamandridae > Lissotriton > Lissotriton helveticus. The sequence continues at coordinate 368,107,594 of NC_136070.1, forward strand.
CTTAAGAACTCTTTTTGAAACCATATTCTTGAACTGTGTATGTTGGATTTTTTGTCGTTTTGGTCTTGTGTAGTTTAGAATAAATACCTTTATTTTTCTAAACTGTTGTGGAGTCAGTTTGTGGTTTGTGGATTTTTCACTGTGTTACTGTGAGTGTTGGTACAAATACTTTACACATTGCCTTCTGATTAGCCTTGACTGCTCGTGCCAAGCTACCTAGAGGATGAGCAGGGGTTATCTCCGAGGGTTTCCTCCTTGCCCTGACTAGAAGCAAGGGTCCCTATTTGGACAGTGGTACCTACCTCTGGCAACTAGAGACCCCCAGATCTAACACTCCACTTAATCATTACTAGAACCCGTGGACACCCAATGAAAAATATTCCATCACATGTGTTTTTGTTTGAGGAATGCTTCTTTCTGTATTTTTCATGTAGTGTTTTGTGGTGCACAGCCTCAAAAAATGCTAAGCTGGAATCCACTGGTTCCAGTAATGACTCACTGGGGGTCCCCAGATTTCAATAATGAATACACTGGGGGTCCCCGGGTTCCAGTAATGATTAAGTTGTGGTCCACATAGGTCAAAAAGACCACTGCACTATATGGTTTGGGTTGCCTCTTGTGATTCAGCACAAGGTTTTGTCAGTTAAGCCTGTGGCTGTTTGGGGCTGCTCAAACATTTATTTAGCTGCTGCTCTGTCATTCATTCCCTGGTACACCATAGTAGTCTTATCTTTGCCCTTCAAGGTCTACTCTTGGATCTCTTTGAACTGCTAACTTTAGGAGATTTCAAAGTTTTATCCAAGGCCTTTTTATTGGTGGCCGTTTCTTTTGACCATCCAATAGGGGTTATTAGAGCCTTGCTACGCAATGCCCCATTTGATGTCTTCTCCAGACAAAGTAGTGCTTTGTCAGAATCCTACCTTTTTCCAGAGGTTTTTTCGAGTTTCAACAATTTAAAGGATTTGGTCTTTCTGTTAATTTTCCACTTATTTCTGAGCCAAGGAAGAGAAGTAACATTCTTTGGAGTTACGCAGATGCTTCTCTATTTATTTAGTGAGAACAGATCCCTTTTGTGAAGTTCATCATTTTTAGTTTGGAAGGCCATAGAAGGTGTCTGGCTGCTGTCACCATTAGCCACTGGATCCATCTGACCACAACTGCTGCCAACCAGCCATCAGGCACTATCCTTCCACGTAATGCCAAGGTTGTTCTATTATTGGTGCTTCCTTGAAGGACATCTGCTACGCCACATTGTTGGCAGCCCCACAGCACCATAATGAATCAATGCAGGTTGCAGGTGTTTGGCTATTGCTCTGTGGAATTCGATTCCCGTGTTGTTACCTCAGTATGCTCTAGAATGTTTTTAATTTGAGTATGTCTTTTTTCTAAATACAGTTCACTTAATGTTGTAACTTATTGCCTTTGTTGATGATTTGTTCTTCAAGTTAAATTATCAGATTTTGGCTCTGATACATCCACAGATGTTAAGACTGGTAAGAGGAAGATGGAATAGGAGTTAATGGTATGGTAACTCACCCTTATTCTTCATGACTCTGAGTCCTAGTTTTCGTCATCAGAAAAGTTGTTTTGTACCCAGCCTGTCCACAAGAGTCACCTACTAGTCCAGTAGTAGTAGTAAAAACCTTTATTCGATTTTAGAACAAGATAAAATCATAAAAGCGACCAACATGATATACAGTTTTACTAGTCCAGTAGTAAACTTGGTGTTCCAGGAGGTCAGCTAAGCCAACTTGAAGAGATATACTTTCATAGATTTCATAAAGCACATACCGTTGGGTGCTGTCTTCAGTTTAGGTTGCTGACCTGTTACATAGTTTGGGATCTTGGACTCGGTCTCAATGCTTTTGATACGTTTCATAATCAAGTTTTCAGGGGTCGTCGAATAGAGAGCTCTGATGGGAATATAAAGTGGAGTCCGGTTTTGTAGGTATATCTGGCCTTTAGCCCAGTTTGCCTTATACATGGTGAAATAATCTTCTTTTAAATCGTTGATTCCACATGGATTCTTTTGAGAGCTGCGGATTCTGTACAATCCTGCAATGTGTGTAGTTTTCCAATGAGTTCATTCGGGAGAATGTAAATGATATTGCAGTAATCAAGGTGACATCCAATCTCTAGTGTAGTTGAAAAGCAACAGGATTTTCAGGTGCAAGATTACCTAGAATTATTGATCTCTAACCACTATATTGACCAAGAACACAAAGAAAAGGTCTGACTTAACTTGCCTGAGAATCAAGTATTTCAAATGGATTGGAAGTGGGAGTCATAATTTCTCCTTCATTCAGAGAAGGATGTTTTAGAGGTGCCCCATCCTCCACAAAAAAAAACAATCCTGCCAGTAACGCAGGCACCCATGCCTATTTGGGCATTATACTGCATATTTGCTTGCTGCCCTGTGTTGTGTGAAACATGTGTAAATCTGTCTCCTAGTTCTCTGGCTTTTTCATTAATGTGTGTCAACTTTGCAGAGATATCTGTTGTTGCATCTCCAATCAGTTAAGTTCTGATAGTTGTTGTAACACTTGCTTATGTACATAGTACCTCCTTTTGTTTTTTCAAAGTGGTGGGAGACAGATGCCCAGTGTAGTTGATACTTAACAGAGGTTTTGCAAAAAACACACATCAGACCGTCGATAAGCTGGTCTCTGATGCTGTGAGTCTGCGTGTGAGTTCGGCCATTCTCTGTTTGATCAGCCCCCACTGTGAGCAGGTTTTTCAGCGTTTCACCAACTGGTTTATAATGGGGACGTATATCCGCAAATTCAAAAGCTAGTACTTTTTTTTCAATTAGCGTTTCAATGTGGCGGGATTTTAAGGATTTCATTCTTTTTTTTGTTTAAGAAGTTTTTATTAATTTTCAGAAAAAAAGTTACAAACATCAGAGAAAAAAACAAACGTATTACAAATTGTGGACCATATTACAAAAAGTAAATGAAGAATATATAAGAAATACAATATGGAAAGAGATGAATAGAAAGAGAAAAATAGAGAGAGAAAGGGAAGAGATGAAAAATGAAAAAGGGGGAAAAGAAATGATGGAAAGAAGAAATATATTGTTCAAAGATTTGAAGAATGTAGGATTAATGCATAGGTGCATGGGAAGAAAGATAAGTTGTAAAAGGCAACCAGAGGAGATCAGATTTAATTTTTTGCGAAAGAGTAAGAGAAGAAACAGTAGCAATTCTATGTCCATCACAAATAAAGTTCCACCAAGTCAATGAGAATATTTTGGAGTTATCTTTCCAGGACAATACAATAACTTTGAATGCTAATGCAATAAAAAGGTCAAATAATAAAGAGATAGAAGAGGAGCCATCAACATCAGGAGAGGAGGAACCTAGAAAAATATTTTGCATTGAAAATGTAAAATCACAGTTAAAAAAGTTCATACAAATGGTCCAAACAGATTTCCAAACAGTCAATACATTTGAACAAGCATAAAGTTGATGACACAATGTGCCAGTAGCATTAGAACATGACCAGCATAATGGATAAGAGGAAGGGGAAAACTTGGAAATAGAAACAGGTGTAATGACAACTCTATTGTAAATAAAATACAGGGATTGGGTTATGCGAGCAGAAGCAGAAACTTTAAAAACCTTAGACCAAAGTTTGTCCCAATTCAAGATAGAAAGAGAAATGGACAAGTCTGTTTCCCACGCAGTTTCTATAGGAGACTTAGGTCTTTCAGTAACGTGCAATGACAATAGTTTGTATACAATAGCTGCTTTCGGTCTTTGTGTTTGAAATAAACTGTAAAGCGGAGTAGGTGGAGTGAGAGGGTGTATCAACAGGAAGGTCAAAAGAAGCAAGCTGTAAATGTAAAACATCTGAAATTACAGTATATTCATTAAGACAAGAGCTAGGTAAATGAAACCTGGATTGCAATTCACCAAAAGGGATAACAGAGTTTTGATGGATTAATTGATGCACATATATAATTCCCTTCTCCTTCCAGTATTTGTAATAGGACGATTTACCTTTATATTTGAGAAATGTATTATACCAGATGGTAGAGGATAAAAAACATTGATGAGAAGTTAGACCACTGGTGAGAGTATTGTATAATAAATTCTAGGAATATTTTAAAATTGGGTTATTAGATGTAAAAGTACAATTCGACATATACTCTACATTCTGAAATGAAAAATCTTTTAGCAAGGAACGTTCAAAAGCAATCCATCTAGGGATAGGATTATCAGCAAAATCATAAGCTAAAGTAAATAATTGTTTAATTAAGAAGGCAGAATGATAAGCTTTTAAAATTAGGAAAGCGTACACCACCTTCAGATTTAGGACGCATGAGTTTTTGCAAGGGCAGTACGTGGGTGTGTCTTATTCCATAAAAACTGTGAACAAATAGAATTAATTTTAGAGAAATAAGATATGGGAATGCAAATAGGTAACATAGAAACTGTATATAGAACATGTGGAACAATCATCATTTTGATGGTGTCTAACCTACCCCACCATGAAAGAAATAGTTGAGACAAAGTAAGGAGGAGTGATTGGATTTTAGTGATTATTACATTAAAGGTATATTTGATTGTGTTGGCCAGGGAAGCAGAAAACCAAATACCAAGGTATTCGATTTTAGTGGGCACCAGGAAAAATTAGTATCCGAAAACATATTGGTTACATAGAGGATTTAGAGGTAAGACTTCTGTCTTAGTGAGGTTTAACTTATATCCAGAAATGCTGGAATACAACTGAACCTCATCCATAAAAGGAGACAAGTAGGTAAGGGGATTGGAAATATAAACCAATATATTATCCGCATAAGCTGATATTTTTGTTTCAATAGAATTCTATGAGAAGCCAGAAATATGGGTATTGACTCGTATGCGTTCAAGAAAGGGTTCAAGACATAAAACAAATACCAAGGGAGAAAGGGAACAGCCCTGTCGTGTACCTCTAGATAAGGAAAAGAATCTAGAGAAACGGTTATTTACAAAAATTGCTCGAGGGCAAGAGTATAATAGTTTGACATAGGAAATGAATGTAGGTCCAAAGCCAAACCACTGGATAGTTTTGAACATAAATTGCCAATGAATACAGTCAAAAGCCTTTTCGGCATCCAAAGATAACGCTGCAAGGGGGGGTTTGAATTTCCTACCATAGGAGATGATATTTGCAAACATTCTAGCATTGTCCGGTTCTAACCGGCCCTTCACAATTCCAACTTGATCAGTCTTTATTAACAATGGAATAATATGCTCGAGACGAGAGGCTAGAATCTTAGCACAAATTTTACAATCATAGTTAATCAATGATATAGGTCTGTAATTTTTACAGAGTGAATGATCCTTATCAGGTTTGGGGATGAGGATTATTAAAGCATTCATAAACGATCCAGAGGCTCTAGCATCTTCAATAAAAGAATAAAAAAGTTGTAGAAGTTTGGGGACAAAGACAGAGGTAAAGGTAGAGTAAAATTCAACGGAAAGACCATCAGGTCCTGGCGCTTTTGATTTTTCCAGAGAGTTAATGGCATTAGTAATTTCCTGGGACGTAACTTTACTCTCTAATAAATGGAATTCATCAGGTAGGGACGGTGGAGAAGAAAGGCCTGTGAAAAAAGTATCCAAATTGTGATTAGAGGGATGTGTGTCATCAGTATAAAGTAATTGATAATAGTCATGAAAGACATCAACAATATCGTCATCAGAGGTCACCAAGGTTTTAGTAGATTTATTCAAGATGGGTCCAATGTTTTTACGTTCTGATTTGATTTTCAAATAATTAGCTAATATTTTACCTGCCTTGTTCTGGCCTCCATGAGACTAAGGGGCCTATTAGGACGCAGGTAAGTCCGCCACCCCAAGGTGGAGGGACCGTCCGCAGGGGCAGCGGCAGTCCCTCCAGTGCAATTAGAATCTGCCGCTTTGTGCATGTAAATGCTGGGGGGTACCATAGGTACCCCTATGTGCACCCCCCACCCCCGACACCCTGGGGGCCCGCAACGGGCCCCCAAACACCAAAGACCACATGCTTTTCCACGGCGGAAAACCCGCCCTGGAAAAGCATGTTTCCCCAGGCATCCTATTATGGCTGGCGGTGTCTGATAGACACCGCCACCATATTAGAGCTTTTCCGACGTGGGACCGCGGCGGAAAAGCCGTGGACGGTCTGCCTGTCCGCAGATGACCCCCCTGCCATCCTAATCTGGTGGGGGGGTCTTTTCTCTCACCGCAGCGGTGAATCCGCATCCTCCGGGCCGGCGGTGGCTTCCGCTGCCCCGGAGGATGCGGTTTTACCGCAATCCTAATCGGGCCCTTAGATTTCACTTTAAGAAGAATATTACATGCTTCAACTGTTGCAAGTTTATTAAGTTCAGATTTAGCTTTAATCAACTCATGTAGAGTATTGGGGACTTAGACGTAAAATAAGTATGTTCCAATAATTTAAGTTGTTGCAATTGATCTGTATATTTTTTCCGATTAATTTTGTTTTTCTTTGAGACATAGGAAATAGTAAAGGCTCGACAAGAAGCCTGAAATGCATCCCAATTATTGGTAAAGGAAGTGTCCAGAGGGTTATTGTGAGTGAAATATTCATTAATAAAGATAGTGGCATCTTTATTGCCACTAAAACACCCACTTTCTTGCTGGAAGAAGGTGAATAAACAACTTGGCCCACCCATTGCCTCTTTAATTTGAGCTATTCTACACTAGGACAATGTGTCTCTTGAAGAAAGGTTACCTGAGAATTAAGTTTGGATAAGTAAGAGAGTACCTTTTGTCTCTTGACGGGATGTCCGAGGCCACAAACGTTCCACATTACAAACTTACACATGAAGGAGGGATGTGAAGGTTATACATAAAAGTTGATACGCATCAGGGATATATCTAAAAAGGAAATTACACCTCATATAAGAACCAAAAAAGAAATACAGTGCATAGAAGCAAACATAACTGAAAAGCACATGCACCATATTAAATAACTGAAAAAAAAAGAAATAGAAATGGAAAAACATAAAAAGGGGGGGCAGGAAAGAAAAAGAGAATAGACACAAAAAGGAGAGGAGATAGATCAAGGAACAAAGTCCAGATCTATGAAAAAGCGATGGAGACAGATGCATGGGGCATAGCTGCCTAAACAAGAGAGAGTGACGTGAAGAAAAATAAAAAATTATAAAAGGACAAACAGCCATAATAGGTGAAAGATACCAACAAGGCAACAAGAATGCCGACAATTATAGGAAGATCCAGCAGTAGAACAACGACACATCAGTAATGACAGAAGATAAAGAGACAAAGAAAAGTGCTAGAGTGAGAAACAGACCTTCTAAACATAATAGGGAAAAAAGGAAGAAACTTCAACAGGAGCATTATAGAATATAAGAAGCATTAACAGGAACATTATAGAGTACAAGAAGAACCAGCTGCAAAATTAATGGAAATACTTTGGAGAAAAGATTTCAATTTGAGAGGATCCTCAAAAGAGCGTGTGGAACCATTGTGAGTAATTTTACGCAGGCAAGGATGCAGGATACCATATTGAATATTCAACTGTCTCATCCGAGGATGCAGGGCAAAAAATTCCTTCTGTCTGGCATTAGTAGCATTGGATAAATCCTGAGATATGAAGATGTTGTGACCAGACCACTTGAGGTGACATTTTGCTTTGGGTTTAGAGAGGACATGCAGTAAATCTGTAAACTCCAAAAATAACATAATAATTCCACTAGGTTTAGAGGCATGGGGTTTTAGACGACCAAGTCTTTGGACACGTTGAATATTGAATGTAGTCTAAAATGGAAGGTCCAAAAGTTCTGACAAGAATTTCTTCAGAAAGGACAGCATATCAGAACCTTCAAAATTTTCTGGCAGACCATAGAGACGTAGGTTATTCCGTCTGTTTTGATTTTCAAGGTCCTCTATATGGTGTTTTAATTGTTGGATATCTTGTTCCAGAACTGGAATTTTAATAGAAACATTGTGTAAGTTGCTGATGCGTTGTTCCATGTCCAACACCTTAGCCTCCATACTAATCCATCGGTCCTCTATTTGTTGAAGCTTCTCATTAGTCGTGGACATAAAAGGTTTGAGACCTCTAACTTCATCAAGGATAATATCAAGACCAGGATTTTGGGAGGATAAAATAGGTGATGGAGGATCATTCTTAGCTCTTTTAGGCTTGATACCAGTTGAAGAGGCTCTGACAGAGGTTGCAGTTTCACTTGCCATCTTGAAGTGATGAGGCAGGCGAGAGGTAATTTTTTGTAAAGTTTTCAATCAGCCCTTAGGCCCAAAAAACAAAAAAACAAAAATACTACAAAGCTGGATAGGACAAAAAGAAATATATAAAAAAGAAATAAAGTCACCCTCCTGTCAGCACTCAAGTAATCGCTAAGTGAGTTATATATCAGAAGTGATAAGGCATGTAGTAAATCACAGGCCAATTTGTCATGAGGCTAAGGGGTGTGACAAAATGCAGCACAGAGAAAAAGTATATATAGATTAGTTAATGACTGAATAATATCGCCATATATTCCATAGGCTCCATAAGCGACAAAGCATTCATATACCTTCCACTTCCCAATAAGATTGGAGAATGAAACACATATTGGTGCTCAGAATATAGCAAGAAGCGCAGCTGGTAGCAAAATATATGTAGTTTCCAACATATCCAACAAGCTTGAGTGGCTGATAAGCACAATAATCTGTCCCTCAATTCTTCAGAACATGGCAGAACTTATAACTTCACATTCCGCCTAAGCAGTGTAGAAAATATTTTAACAATTCTATTGAAATGTAATCAAAAGAACTTCTCTATTGAAAATGAGCAGGCAGCAGTGGCACTGAGGAAGTCAAGTTCAGGCCAATCCTCGAAACTTCACATGAAACATTGTAGGTTGTATTGTCACTTTAAAAAAAAAAAAAAAGGTTGGTTCCTCATAGTTTCCGTGTTTAGATGCTAGACAAAGGAGCTGGGCATAAAATCAACGAGCGCTGGTTACCTCACATTTTGGCGTGCTACGCGCTCGATGTCTAAAATGGCAGCCGCGATATACGCCAGTGCGGGGAAAATCTCCTATACCTGCGCCGCGTCTCCCTCAGCCGCCGGAGACGCAGGAATGAAGCCGATAAACTCCCCGCATCTTCACGAGCATGAATCAGACAATTACGGCTCCCGTTGGCTGCTGAAAGTGGCTGAAAATAGATGGAAAGCTCCGTGGGATAATGGAGCTCACAGAGAAGTTGCCTTCTTCTCGTGGCGGGAGACCACGCCCCCCAACGATTTCATTCTTGAAAGTCGAGTTGTGCTCGGAAAACATGTATAATTACACCGTTAATGGATTAACTATTTGGGCAATCTTGAAATTGAATAAGGAGTATGTTACATCAGGCAATTAGGTCCACTAAATTGTGTTCACTGTCAAGAATCATGTCAATTTGTTCTTTGTGTGATAAAGTGTGACTCTTTTTGTGAATGAAAAAGTAAAGTAGGATACAGGCATGATTCATAATTTGCATGAAAGTAATTATTGAATATTGAACTATCCTTATTTTGATGAATTACCAAAAGCTAACAGTTTGTAAAAAGACATATTACCAGTAACTGATGTGTAAAATATGCCGGATCCATCTAGCACCAGAACATGTTTTGCCACTTCGAAAACAAATATGCAGAGCCACTCTGTCCTAGTTATGGAATTGAATTCATGTTCAAATTCTACTCGGCCTAAGAAACCTATTTGTGAATGGCCACCACCTAAATCAAGTTTGCCCTAGTAGACTCCTATGAAAATACCCAATTTCTGCATTTTGCAAAACAAAATCCACTAAATGACTAGGCAAAATCATAACTCTGTCAAAGAACAATCGACATGTAGCCTGCCATAGGTGTTCTTATTATGGCTATTGGTTTCAAATAGCTTTGAATTGCCTACAGTGTGTAATGCAGGTGGACTGCGGTATCTACAAATGGTCTACTAGAAATCATGGAAAAACATATTTTATTAAATGCCGCACACCCTCAGTAATAATCATTAGATGGCAGATTTATTTTTGCCTGATTGCTTGGTATGACGCTTGTACAATTCAATTAAATAACATTTCACTTCAGCCTCCCACATGCAGGTTCATTACGTTATATTTAAGTTCAATGGGCGTCTTTACTTTGTGATGCTCCGTATGTACAGATAAGCAGTATTGGTGTATGTTTTTAGAAGGCACTCAGGAAAAAATGCATCTTTGGCGCTGCTGTCCCATTGTTGAAGGTAAAACATCAAAGTCACACAGGTTACACCTGCTGCATAGAGCCAATGAAAGGAGGTAAAATTCACAAGGAGGGTTAATTAATTAGTGGTGCAGGAGAGAAGAGTATTTTGGAAGTGAGGCACAGCTGGAAAATCTAAGATGTCCTAGGTAATGCATTAGTTAGCAAAGGCAGTGTAAAACTCGATGAGTGAATCTGTCAGTTCTGTTTTGCCCGATGATTATTCCCCGGATGTGATTTTTACAAGTGACACATTGACACTTTAAGAATGATGCTCGAAAGCCAATTTAAATGAAAGCATTGTCACAGTTTTTTTTGTTAGGATCATAATTTAAAGTAATCCTTCATTGGTTAACCCAAATTAATATAGACATGCTGTTGTTTTGTGAGAGGGGCAGAAAAAGTCAGAGCACACATACCACGAGTGAATGAAGACCGATGTACAGGCTTGTTCTGCAAATATTACAATTTTCTCTTCCCCTATCCTCCCAGCCCTAAAAAGCTATTTCTATGAAGCTTATACATACCATTTTCCCAGAAAGCATACAATTCTAAAAAACAATTTGCCCAGCCTCAGGGTATAGTAACATTCAAAGAATAGTCAATGGGAAATAATCCAAAGTGTTACTTTATTCCGAGGCTTGCCTTAATACATGACAGATTCTATCATAAAAATTAGGGAGACATTTGCCCCTAGTTACAATTGCCTTTTAAAAAATACTAGTTCTGTCATAGAATGTTTATTAGTGTGACATATACAACAAATCATGTCCAGGGGCATGGTATATTGCTTACATTCAGCTGCCAATGAAAAACTGGCAACAAAAGACCTTAACTACTTGAGATTTCTGGATGGTGAAGCCACGCCCCTTGCTCCACCTCCTGATACAATTAGAACGTATCGAATTAAGACACAACAGTGATGATAAATGTAGGCTATATTGTTGGATGTAGATCTCAATGAAGCAATTGTCATGATACTTTAGAATATATGAGAGAGTGAAGATTCGCCTAGAGTCAGATCACATAAATAGCACTAGTAGCAGTGCAATTCTGCACACATATTTCCATATGCTATAAATTGCACTTGCACGTGCATTGCCCTACAAGGTCAAACACATTCTTTCTAGTAACCATAGCAAACAGAACAATGTGCACCTGCAGGTCTGAAGGCTAGTGCAATCTGTCATGGCTTACATAAGTAGCAAGGAGGGATACTTCCACATCAAGCAAAAAGTGACAGTTGTCCCACCGTGGAAGTGACGTCACTTCTGTTACTGAGAATTCCAGGTCTCTAGGGGCCCTTCCTAGCGTGACATGACTTACAGGGAAAGGGGTGGGGGTCACGGAACAATTTGGGGTCACGTTTGTTCTGACATCCAGCGCCCCTGCAGATCAGGTAATTATGATGTGATGTAGAGGGGTATGCCCCAATTTATTATGCTTAGAATGCATATAAGGTGCCCCTAAGCAGCTATGCTGAACCAGGAGCCGCCTTTCTGAAAGAGATCGCTCGGTCATTACAAAGAAATACAGCCACCTCATCAAAAAGACGCCCTCTGATGGTTGGTTTAAACACTATGAATAGATATTATTGTAGCCTAACATCATCAGCAATGGAGCAGACCACGCCGCACCCTTAAAGAGGGTGGTGACAAAGTCTGCGTTTTTGACAAGGAGCTCGGCCAGCAGGTGGAAACGGTCAGCTTCATGGATTTCCCGCAACTGATGTCCCTTATTAAGGGCTCAAGCAGCGGCAGTGAAGCGTTGAGTAATGAAGCAAATGCTGGAAACAATTTAATCGACATGGATGATGGTGAAGAATCTTTCACAGCTCCTAACTCACCGGTTTATGATATGTGGTTTCTGGAGGAACTGGCTTCGGAGGCTATAATCGTGCAACAGTTTCATGCAAACTCTGATGCTGGTTATACCTTGATGGACCTCAGTGACTCTCAAGATTTCACAGCCGCCGCCGAGTCCCGCGAAAATTACGAGGTTAGTAAAAATGATTATATACACTTACTTATAAAGCATATATGGCTATATTTCATTAATAACTAATATTCTTTCTTTCTTCTTTGAACCGTGAAAGCATCATCAAAAAGAGCCATAGTTTAGGGGAACGTCTCCATTGGTTAACACCATAAACTTTTACTGCTTATGCTGTTTAAAATAGACTGAAAGTTCCACAATCCAAAACAAAGAGCAGTGTAAAAAATGTGTTTGTACCTATAATATTACAGATTTACAAAAGGAATCTCCAGGCATACTCTGACACCATAGGGCCTGTTAAAGGATTTGCCGCGATTGTTGTGAGCGTGTGTGCCAAACGTGACAAATATAATCTCCGTTATGGCCATAAAATTATGATCCACAGCATGCGGCTGATGAGTGTCTTTATGACTCGTACACTTCAAGAACAATCTGCCATGTATGTAGCTTGCTACACTCTAACAAACTATATAAATTGTTATGGTTAGTGTATGGTTTGTCAGAGAAAATGTCCACCCTGATATGATTATGGTCTTGTTGACCCCGCTCAAAAAGATCCAATGTTCTAGTGAGCCAGGCTCAAAACTCTATTGTATGCAAGTTTGTGTACGTACTTTGTTAGAAGGATGACCGAAAGGGCTATAGAAAGACGTATGTGCGATTTTTAATTTATAAATTGACGAGTCAGCTCTTTAGCCCTGCGAAAACTGTTTTAAAAAAAGATGAGTCCCCCAGTATCATGTCATTATTGTATTATTTAATGTTACATACTCACTCACTTTTAGGCCAGGCATCAGAATGTTGGTGCACAAGATGCTTCTGTATTACGTGCAGAATATATATGTTTTGCCAGATTGGTATATATGTTGCTCAAAGAAAGAATAGCTGAAATACAACCTGTAACTTTACGCTATCTGAAGCATGGTGAGCCACCCACAGCAATGCAGTGAGTTAGTCCTACATGCCTAGCCAACTAGTGTATCAGTGCGTGGCTACCTACAACGGATGAATATTGGAGCACGTACAAAAGCCGTATTAGGGAGTAAATACTATCAAAGATGGCCAGTTTACATAACTCCTTGGAGATTCTATCCAAAGATTATTTAACAAACAAAGGTTTTGTATTGTATGAAAGAGAATTGCTTGATCTTTTGAATACCATCAGTATCCTGAGTGTACAAAATTATAGTAGGGGTGATGGGAAGTCCTGTCTCGAGCCGTTGATTTTAAAGCTGTAAAAAGATCAAATGTTGTGACACTAAGCGAAATTATCTACCATGCCCCTATTAATGTATGTGGTGTGTGTCATATTATGTATACGTAATGAAAAGGCAACAAACTGTCCAACAACAGCAACAAGACGTGTACCATGAAACTGTAAAGTATGCCCTGTTTGTGTGATGCTAACATTCTTTATTTTTAATAAAATCCCCTCACACAAAACCATCATCTTTCATTTCATGATATGCAGGTCCTGATAACGTGTCTGGGGATGGGTTAAGGAATCTTTATTACAAAACAAGCGAGGGCGCAAGCTTTGGAAGCACCAAAGCTCTGTTTAAGAGGGCTGTAGTTTTTTAAAAAAACCTGTAAACAGAGTGTTGGTGAAGACCTAGTTTTCTGGGGAAGACACTTATTTATGCCACTAGCCAGCCAGAAGGCATTTTAAGAGGAGACTGACCATCATTAATGCACTGCTAGATTACAATGGCAGATAGATATAATCAGTCTTCAAGATCTAGCCGGAGTTCGATATATATTAACGGTAATAGATGTAGTGTCCTAGTATGCCTTTGCAGAAGCGATAAGTGATAAAAGTGGTACTAGTCTCACCCCAGCCTTCTTCAGGGAAGGGTGCAAACCCTCAAAATCTGAAAACAGACGTGGTAAAAGGATTTTTAAAAATGATTAAAAAATCATCATTTTGTAATGCACAGGGAGGTGAAAGCTGCTGTAATTGAGCGTTTTAACAGAACTTTACATCCTGAGATTTGGAGATATTTTACAGTCTACCACACCTACCGATATGTGGATGTTCTACGTGGATGTTCTACAGGCATTTATAGATGCTTATCATGCCAGTTATCACAGAACCATCAAAACATCCCCCGTAGAGGTAACAACCAATAATTCATTAGTGGTCTGTAGAATGGTGTACAGGAGCCGTTTTGCTGCCAAGGTTTAGAAGCCTCTTATAAAAGAAGGTGATCATGTTAGGGCTTCAAAGTTGAAAGGGGTTTTTAGGTTTTTATGAAGGGCTCCCAGCAGACATTTAGTGTAGGAAAGTAGGATCTGCTTTTATGGTTACCCCCACTTTTGGACTGGTGCTATGCTGTTTCTGACTAGTCTGACTGGGATCCTGCTAATCAGGACCCCAGTCTCTCTGCGTACTCCCCTACATTTTATGGTTAGTACTTGGGTACATCCCAGATTGGATACTGGGGTACCATTATGAGTCCCTAGTATATGATACTAAGGTACCCAGGGCATTGGTACCCCAGGGATCCCCCATAGGCAGAAGCATGTATTATGCCGCCTATGGGAGACCATTCAAACTGTCATGACAGGCCTGCCTTTGCAGCTTGTGTAAACTAGTGCTAACATCATTTACAACAGATAAAGGTTACCTATATCTAGGGTCACTGCACTTAAAAAACCTATAAGTCACCCCTCCAGCAGGCCTTTTCAAACCTGAAGGCAGGGTGCTCGGTTCGAACTGTAAGGGTGCCCCTGCATGAGCAGGACACCCCTACAGCCTTCAGAGTCAATTCTCCCAGATTGTGAGACAGCCATATTACATATAGGGGGGCACCGCGTCAATACGCAATGATCATCTCGAAACTGGCTGCTACAAACCCTATCATGTTTGGCATCAAACATTTTGGAATCATACGCCCACACCACAAACCGTGGGTGAGATCTGATTCCAAGCACTGTAAAGGCCCTCTGTTATGCCCTCAATCAGGGGTTTGTTAAGCACGGCTACTCACCCGTAATCATCTCAAGGTGCTGGGGGTGGGTTCGCAGGTTCTGGTCCATCAAGGGGGGGATCTTGCGAACAGCCAGTTTTTGAGGTTTCTTGCGAAGATGGGGAGCGATGTTGTCTGTCTGCTGTCTGAGGTGGAGAGGAAGGTTGTTCCAGGCTTTGGCCACAAGGAAGGAGAAGGCATGGCCTCCCAATCTGGTATTTCTGGCTCAGGGGACCATGGCGTAGGAGAGCTGAGCTGATTGTAGGGTCCTTTGGGGTGCGTGAAATTTGAGTCGGCTGTTCAGGTATACTGGTCCGGTGTCGCGGAGGGCCTTGTGAGCATTGGTTAGCATCTTGAAGGTGATTCTAGCTTTGATGGGGAGCCAGTGGAGTGTGCGCAGGTCCTGGGAAATGTGGCAGTGTATTGGTAGGTTGAGGACCAGTCTTGTGGCGGCATTTTGGATGTTCTGTACCTTGCGGGTGAGGGTTTTGTTTATTCCGGCATAGAGTGCATTGCCGTAGTTGAGTCTGGTGGTGACCAGGGTGTGACAGACGGTCTTTCTGTGTTCGAGAGGTATCCATTTGAAAGTCTTGTGTATAATGCAGAGGGCGTGGAAGCAGGAGGACGAGACAGAGCTCAAAATGGACTGCCAGAATAAATCTAAGTCCAGGATGATTCCCAGGTTGCGTGTGTGGTCCTTAGGGGCAGGGAGGTTTCCGAGGGCGGAGGCCACCAGGTGTTGTGCCAGGCGTCGGGGTTTGGGCCCATGATGAGTACTTCTGTTTTGTTGGTGTTTAGTTGTAGGCAGCTGTTTTTCATCCATTTGGTGACGGCACCCATGCCTTCTCAGAAGTTGTGTCTGGCGGTGCTGGGTTCTTTGGATAGGGAGGGGATGAGTTGGGTGTTGTCTGCGTATGACACAATGTTGAGTCTGTAGGTGCAGACAATGGGGGTGAGTGGAGCCATGTAGACATTGAAAAGCGTCTGGCTGAGGGAGGAGCCCTGGGGGACTCCGCAGGTGGTAGGTGTAGGGTCCAGGAGGAAAGAGGGGAGTCTTAACCACTGCATTCTGCCAGAGAGGAAGGAGCGGATCCAGTCGAGGGTCTTGTCTTGGATTCCTGCGTTGTGTAGTCTGCGTGTTAAGTGTTAAGGTGCGGTGAGAGACTGTGTTCAATGCCGCAGAGAGGTTGAGGGATGCTGTTTCTCCTTTGTCCAGTAAGGGGCGGCTTCCGTAATGTGTTTTTTCTGAAGCCGGATTGGGAGGAGTCAAGGATGGTGTGCTCTTCGATGAATGTGGCGAGTTGGCTGTTGATGGCTTTCTCGATTATTTTCGCCAGGAATGGGAGCAGGGAGATGGGTTTGTAGTTTTGAGGTCAGTGGGGTCCGCGAGGGTTTCTTCAGGTGGGGGTTGACCTCAGCATTTTTCCAGTCGGTGGTGAAGGAGGCGGTCGCCAGAGAGTGGTTTATGGTGTGGCAGAGCATGGGTGCGATGGTGTCGGTGGCTCTGTTGAAGATGTGGGGGGGGGCAGGTGTCCGTGGGGGCTCACTTTTTTCTCGTTTCTCGGATGAGTTGGTGGTGGGCATTGGTGGCGGCTCTGAAGTTGTTGTGGGCTTCTGTGGATTTGGTGTTCCTCCAGGCCTTTTTGAGGCAGCAGCAAGTGCGTCTGGACTCTTGAAGTTCGGTGGTAAACCATCTGGCTTTCTTGGCGTGGGTGCTGTTGATTTTCTTGAGGTGGGCTAAGGTGTTGGTTCTGTCGGAGATCCATCTTTGCAGGGTTCGGGCTAAGGTGTTGGGTTCTCGTCTTCCGCGATGGTTGGGGTGGAGTTGCTGAGTGAGGAGATTAGTTGGTCGTCAGTGATTCTGGTCCAGTTTCTTTTTTGCAGCAGGTGCTGGTGTCTGTGGATGGTGGGTGTTCTGAAGGTGAAATGGATGCATTGATGGTCAGTCCATGGGAGTTCGGTGGTGTGTCTGAAGGTGATGAAGTTTCCTGTTGTGAAGAGAGGGTCGAGGCTGTGACCTGCTGAGTGCGTGGGCTCCGTCATGATCTGTTGGAGTCCGATGTTGTGAAGGTTGTCCAGGAGGAATACGGTGCTGGGGTCCAGTTGGTTGTTAAGGTGGAAGTTGAGGTCTCACAGCAGGGTGTAGTTGGTGGATGCGATGGCATGCGGGTGATGATGTCTGTGATGGAGTTGGCGAAGGGTCCAGGGGGTTGGTAGAGGAGGGTTCCTCGGAGAGTGGACGTAGGGGTGGGCAGTATCTTGAAGCGAAGGTGTTCCATCAGGTCTGTGGCTCGTCAGGGAGTGTGCTCAGGCGGAAGGTGGATTTGTGGATGATGGCGATACCTCCTCCCAGGCGGTTTGGGCGGTCCTTTCTTGAGATCTTGTATCCTTGGGGAATGTCGGTGGCAAAGTCGGGCCCATCGGTGGTGTTGGTCCAGGTTTTGGTGAAGAATGCTATGTCTGGGGTAGTGCTGTCGAGGAGGTCCCAGATTTTGGTGGTGTGTTTGTGGAGGGATCGGTCATTTAGAAGGATGCATTTCAGGGTCTTTGTTTCAGTTGTGTTATTGCGGGTAGGTTGTGCTGGGTCCATGGTCTTGGCGGTGCTGAAAGTGTGACAGCTGAAGGGTCCGTGGGTGTCAGCTGGTGCAGCTAGTTTGCAGTTGCTGTTGTGGCCTGGGTTGAGAGCGTGGAGTGCCGCTATGTCATAGCGTTGGTGGTGCAGAGATCCAGGGTTCCTGGTGCTGGTCACGATTGGGTCTCGTGCAGACAGGCTTGCCATTGATGCGCCTTCGTCCCGCCCACTGTGCTCGTCCTCTGTGTGGCAGTGTAGTGGCCGGCATTATATGGAGGAGGTGGGAGGGAGGAACAGCTGGGAGGTGGGAGCGAAGACGTTGGAGAGGAGGGTCCACAGCGGCAGCAGTGACGGGAAGGGGGAGCGTGGAAAAATGAGTGGGAAAAGACAGGCAAGAAACGGCACGAATGAGCAGTGGGGCAGAAAAAATCTCAGTACATACCAGAGGGGCACAGTACTTACAATACGAGTCCATCAGTGGGGAACAGTGAAACACAAAACGAAAAGGAGGTGCAAGCAGCAACAAAAGGTGCCCTCAGTGCTCCAGGTACCAGTTTTCTAGACCCAGACAGCACAACATGGCTGATGCCGACCAGAGACACAATTCTGCCCTCCTGCTGCTGAGCAAACTCGAGCAGGGGAAGGCAGAACAATAGGTATCCTGCCACAGGGAGGTGTGGCTACCTCCCAGACTGGGTTTAGTGTGGTGGGGTTGGGTGGGAGCACTTGCCAGCACCACTCAGTCTGCTTGAAGGGCACATTTGGTGCCCTCCTTGCATAGTCCAGTTCAAAACAGCTCAGGGATCTGTTGGCTCCTGCTCTGGCACGAAACTGGACAAAGGACATAGGAGTATGTATCCCACTGTCCAACCCCTCCCCTAGAAGGGAACTCTGAATCGTCCCAACCCTTTCCTTGGGGTACTTAAGGGCTTACCTGAGAGTGGGTCCCTACATTCATTGTGGAACACAATTCAATTCAGACATCACTTCAAATTCGACCATCTGGGCACCATGGACTTCGCTCTGGGCATCAAGGCTGCAACTGGGAAGACTCCTGCAGCTCCTGATCTCTGCCCAGTTTGTCTGCTGCAACATCCATGCCTGTGCTCCATACAGGAAACCCAAGGCCTCTGGGCGTCCAAGACACCTGAAGGAATCTCCCTTGAAGTGAAGGAGTCACTTCCATGCATCTGCATGCACTGCAACTAAGCTGACCGGTCTGCTGATCCTGAGCTCCTACAGTGTCCGAAAGTCTCAGCAACACAGGTCATGGTACTTTACATCCCTCGAGGCTTGCCATGTCCTCTCACCAAGTTTAAGGCCAGTATCCCTCGTCAGAGCTGCAGGAACCAAACCCCTTTGCACAGCGTCGACTTGCCGTTGCAAAGGCTTGTTGTCTTCCTTCCATCAAGATCTTCGGGCTCTAAGTAGCCCCAACCTCAAGCATCTCTAGTGACCAGAATCTTCAACCACATCGCTTGCACTCTGGGCCTGCATCTTTGGTGAGCTGCATGAGGTCCTCCTGTGACTCCAGTGCCCCAAGCCCGTGGGTCCTGTTGAGGGTCACTTTTTAATTCTTTGGGCTCCCCTGATTGCTCCGCGCCTGCCCTGACACCCCTACTTGTGGTGAGTCCCCTGGACCTTGCTGGTGTCGACACTGCACCTGCTTTGCTTTCCACGTTGTTTGCAGTTGCCAAGGCTTGTTGGTGCTCCGAAAGGACACCGACCCCTCAACTCTCACTTCCGACGTGGTACATCTTGTGAATGGCTCCTGGTCTTCCACAGCGTCATCTGGTTCTCACAGCTGCAGCTCCAAAGTCATCGTCATCTTTCCTGCAACACCCGACATCGGTGAGCACTTGTCTTCTGTGCCACCTGCCCCCCCCCCCGAGTGACCTAGACCCTGTCTCCTCTGCTTGTAGTTAGTCCCCGCGTTGAATCCACATTTGGGTTCCACCGGACACTTTCACCTTCTCCAGCAGCGGCATCTTCCTGAAGTCTCCCATTGAGTTCTACACTGCACACTGATGGAGCGAGATAGAAAACAAAATTTTGTTTAAACTCGCGAAGTCACATTTCCATAACATGAATAAAAATATTAATGATTTGTGATATGTTGTGCTAATACAACTTAGATTAAACTTTACACGTGGGGGGACTAACATGTGTGCTCATAAACGTGCATAATTGTTGCATCTTTTTGTTCGTGCAAAATAATAAAATAATTTATTGTTTTCGTTTTTGTCATTACTAACTGCTGCAAACTTAAAAGAAGCATGTGCTTGTTTTGCCTTTCCTTGTCTGTATGATGTCATTTCTACTATTCTAGGTGCATATGGGTCTCATGGAATAACGAAGACTGGTAGATATAAACGCTGCTTTATTTGTTTGCAATGGCTAGGTAACATTTTGATTAATCGGGTGGGTTAAATAATTAGTGAACCAAGGGGTGGATACAGAATCTACATTATTTCTTACATTAATACTTTTCTTGTGTTTGTTTTATATTAGAAATCATAAGTTGCCTGCTTTTGGGCCTAGTCACTTGAGCCGCAGAAAAGAGCTGACATGTAATTCTGCAGAAAGTCACGAGACGCCCATTCTGAAATAAATTATTCGTCAAAAGCTGCGTTCACAAAGCAAAAACTAATGCTGTCATCATTCTGTCGGACATGGCCAAGGTCGAAAGTGAACATTTTGTCAGTCCTTAACTTGGCATCCGCGGAAGTATAATGAAAGTCAATGGACGCTGCGAGAATGACTTTATACATTTGTTGCAATATGAGGAAGCTTCTGGCTTCACGTGGAAGGGACAATGGTCTCTATGAAATATGATTTAGTGGAACTTTTTTAAAACTGGGTGACATGTCATTTGTCACTCTCAGCCAATGGGACGTCGAAGATTTCTGAAAACTTTCCTTTGCGTAGTTTAGTTAGCATAGAAAGGTATAAAAAGTCATGCCCTTAGGGATGGGCTGGCTGCTGCTTTCTGACTTTCCGATGAGGGTGATGTGCTGTTGGACTTTGCTTGGAGCACGTAAGAATCCTCAAAGAACTTTACTTTAATTTCTATCTATTTAGCTCAGTTAGGGAATTAGATTTTAGAAATGCTAAACTTTAAATATTCACTTTGATTTTGATTCATTTGCTTAAATTGTATTTTTCTCATATTTCTTTACAATCATGCTTGCTTTATTGCAAATAAAATTCATTTATAAAACTATCAACTTATATACCATAATTTAGTAAATAAAATCTTACTTTTGACAAACAAGCTGGTCTTGATTATTCAGGAGTGTAGGTTACTATTAGCTAGATCACGTCGCCAATGGTGGTCATTTAAATGGTATAGTTTTATTCTAATGACAACATTCCTTTCGCAGATGTATAAAATGTATATAGTTTGTAGATAATGTGTATATAGATTTAATTTGACCACCTGATTCAGTAGGCCCAAAATATGTCAGGTTTATAAATGGGTCCATATTTAGTATAGAATTTTGTTTATAGGTTATGAAGTTGGGTAGCGTAGTTTATGATATATTTTCTATAGGCCGCTGGATCAATTCTCTGGTAGCAGAGGATGGTTGCTAAGGGGTAACCAAGGTAATATGTTGGTTGCTAAGGGTTACGTTATGGTATGGAAATAGGATCGATGTTTTAACACATGTTGAGTTCGTTTTTCGTGCTATCTGTAAACTATACCGGTATAGATTGTGTGGCGAGAAATTAGTCACGCAAGCCATCTGTTCTGTTTGTAGTGATATCGCCGAGTATCACAAGAGGTATCGCCGTATACCATAGTGTTGTCACCGAGCAGCACAGTTTTAGGGCTAGGTGTGAATCTTGTATAGTGAGGGTTTTCTAAGAAATTAGAGCAGCATGAGAATAGGGACAAAGCGCCTTCCATAAAACTCACTGTGATAAGAGTATTAGTTATATCCGAGCTTGAGTGAAGGGTAAATTGGCGTCGGTACATGATTATCTATAAACAGGTTAGAGTCCTGTACGGGTACATGTTTCATATCTATAAACAGGTGAGAGTCCTGTACGGATAACGTCGTTAATTTGCTAACGGTGCATGATTTCTATAAACAGGTGAGAGTCCTGTACTGATTTCATGTGTGCTTGAAATTAGGGAAATTTCAGTGTGAAAGTGCGAGTTTGAATTGTATTTTATGTTCAAGTGGAAACTCTTAGAACTTTCACTTCGCGGTGGGTTCAGAGCAAAGCGAGTTCATAATTATACGCGTTAGAAGGGTGGGGTAAGGTTACTCTACTGACAATTGAATATTATCCTTAGTGTGAATAGCGCCGTCTATTCCGAAGTGTGGATACTTGAATGTATGTAAACTATCCTAAATAGTGAAACAAACAGATGTTGTCTTTATAGTCATTGTTAAGAATTAATTTACACTGAAAAGTGTTCTTAAAATGGCGCTGTGAAAAGATTTTGTGAAGGAGGGGTAAGCGCCAGGAGTGAGAAACGAGAAACCGCAGCTGCTGTGTACGTCACAGAGCCGCGCTGGGATTGGGTGACCTACGTCACAAGCTATATTCTGATTGGCTCTTGAGTGTCTGACGGCCTGTGAGCTGATTGGTCCTTTGGAAAAACTCTAAATTTATTGGTTGAGCAGAAAAGTGACGTAGCTCAACTGTCATTGGCTTGTTGGTGTGTTTCGCGCACGGATTGGTTGTTTTGCGGAACATCCCGGAAATATTTTACGAACGAATTTGTGAATTAGATTTAACTCTTAAAAATGAGTTATCATTTTAAACATGTTGAGAAAAAGTCAACATTATTTCAGAAGTTCAAGAATTTATTTTCACCTGACAAGAAAATCGAAACGCGAGGTGGTAAACTACTTCATAAGTATAAAACACCTGCAGCGTACATGGAAGGTGAATATGGATATCATACTGTCTTATGGTTCGATAATTGGAAACGTTATACTAAAAATGACGGTGTTTTAACTTGGCCTGATGATGGTTCATTTAATGTAAGAGTCTTAAGAAACTTACGAGAGAAAATGAATGCTCTTGTTCCAAAACCGAGACCAACTCAATTTGAAGCTTTAGTTGAGTGGGAAGACGAGATGTATCAGTTACAAAGAGAAGCTAGTGGAATTAAAAGACCTTCTAAAAATCCATCTTGGAAAAGAGAAACTCATGAAGATAGATTGAGAATGTGGAGACAGGGAAACATGAGTGAAGGATTGTATTTAATTCATGAAATGGTAATGGGTACTCCTACAGGGAAATCTATGGAAAGTGAATCTGAGGATGCAGTTATGGAAGAAATATATACAACTGCTAGAAAGAATCAGCCTAATCAGCCTTTGAGACCTCCTAGATCATGGTCTACTCCGGTGGTTTCTACTGAAACTTCACCGAGTGCACCTCCAATTAATGAAGCTCCTAAACTTTATCCAAATAATTGTGAAATCAATGAAACTCCTAGAAGACCAGAATTGGAGAATGCTCGAAATGAAGGTAGACATTTTACAATGACTCCAAGAGCAAGGGAACCTCCAAAAGATTATACAAGAGAGGCAAGAAATGTTGAAGATGTTGATTATAATGAATATATAAGATCAAAGGAAGAACTAATAAAAAGAATGACAAAAGGCATGGAAGCTGTGACAATTCCAGTAACAATTGGTCCTGTTCAGCCTGTATTTGACCAAAGGGAAACAAACAAAACTGGATTAACTATTCCTTTAAATACAGAAATTCAAAAGGCTGCTGAAAAATTTTATTCAGATTTATCTGAAATAAACACTTCTAAATCGAGAATGCCTGATTTAACCTTTAATGAGGATTTATCTCCAAAAACACCAATGGGTGCTATATCAGATATAGGGAGTCCTGAAGTCAGGGTAACCACACCAAAACTAGATGTGGCCAAATTAAAAGCGAATATCGAAGAATTAATAATTGGAACAATTGGTCCAGATAGTTTAAATTACTATCGGGATGATGAACTACTGTTCATTTGCAAAAGCATTCAGTGGAAAACGAAAAATAAATATGATCAACTAGAGGATCTAGCAGCAGAACTTGAAATCGATGTGAGTAAACAAAAGAATTTTGCAAAACATTACAGATTAGACTTTTCAGAAAGTGACATTGAGAGTTTAAACTCAATGGGAAGAATAGTTCATATTAAAGATTTGATTGTATATATCAAAAGGCTAGGAGAACTGAATAAATGGAGAGTAAAATGGACGAAAAAGAAGGAAGATGAAAGATTGGATAAATTGTCAAAACAATTTCCAATGAGAGAAATTGCAGGTGGAGGATATGTTCATGTCCCTTGGTCGAGACAGGACATTCTGTTATTCACAAATGACTTTCCAAAATTGAGGGAAAAACCAGTTGAGTGGTACAGGCAAGTCGATAGATTTATCAAAGTGTCAAAAGTTCTGTGGATTGATTTAGATGGATTTTTTGACATTGTCGTTCCATCTGATCTTTGGACAGAATGCAAAATATCGATTAGTTGGCCAAAAGCAGAACCTGAGCGAATTAAAGAAACAGGTGCTCCAAATCCACTTGTAATGGATTTTTATGAGAAAGTAATCGTTTGGATGAAAAACAAAATTCCACCCAAAGAAGTTGATTGGGTTAAAATAGAAAGGACAGAACAGGAAACAAAAGAATCAGTTCATTCTTTTTATGAAAGACTACTGTTAATTTTTAAACAATACAGTGGTTATGAAAAATTAGATGAAAAAGACATGAGTCATTTTGTCTATAGATTTGTTTATGGACTAAAACCTGAAATTGGAGAAATGATCAGAACTAGTATTGTCGGATGGCAATCACTATCTGTAGATGATATTCTAAGAAAAGCAAAGTATTGTAGCGATGAAATAGAAGTAAAACAGAAGAAGCTGAAGGAGAAAGCCATGTGGGCTCAGGTAAAGGTGGCTGAGCAACAGATTGCCAGCATGGGAAATAAGAACACTAATTTTGTTCAAACTGGAAATACAAACCAGATACAAGGAAAGTTTAAAGGTAATAATTTCCCAAAGAAATTTAGCCCAAAGATTGAGGAGCTGAAGCAAAGATTACCTTGTTTTAATTGTGGCGAAATTGGACATTGGAGGGACGAGTGTCCTCATCCTCCTAAAAACTTAAAGAATCCCTTATTGAATCCACAGATGCAGAATGGTGTTGACCTGCAGCGACAGCTACAGATGCAACAGGGGTTAAACGAATTTAATATTCAGCGACAGTTACAGCAACAGCAACAACAACAGGTGAATAATCGTCAAGACCAATTGCCACAACCACCTTTTCCGAATTGTGGGGGAGTTCAAAAATATAATCCAAACGTGGGATTTCAGGGAAGTGAACAGGTAATAAAACCACAAAAACAGCAAAAGCAGCAAAGGGTTCAAATGCAAAATGCTTCACAACAATTTTTATTAACAGAAAGTCAAGACAGCGATTCTGATGATTATTGTTGACGGTGCCCGAGAGAGGAGGAAGAGTGTGTTGTTGGAGCCACTCTTGAGGTTGACCAGTCTGGTCCTTTTGTAAATGGGAAAGTTAATGATGTAGACATCACTTTTCTAGTGGACACTGGTGCTACCCGTTCTACTGCTAGATCAGTGGAAATTGAAAACCTACCTCTCTCTGGGGATACCATCCAAGTTGTCGGAGTAAGTAATCAACAGATTAAAACTGACTTAACTGATCCAGTACCAGTTGAAATTGGAAATTACAAAGACAAACACAGATTTGTGGTTTGTAATAGTAGTCCAGTAAATCTATTGGGCAGAGACATCCTATGTAAAATGAATTGTAGAATATATTGTTCTCCTGATGGAGTTGAGTTACAAACAATGGAGGAAGATGGTTTATACAGAATGACAATGATGATGATAGAAGCAGAAGAAACAAAATTGTTTCCTGCATTTGAAGAAAAAGATCTACCTGAAGAACTCAAAGAAACAGTGAAATCTGAAATATGGGATTTTAGTGGAAATGAGATGGGTTTGATGAAAAACGTAGATCCAGTAAGAATTACATTGAAACAGGGAATAGAATTTCCAAACACTCCACAATATAAAATGAAAACAGAAACAATTGAAGGTATTACACCTATAATTGAAAAATTAATCAAGCAAGGTGTATTAAAGGAAATGAAGAGTAGCTCTTGTAATTCACCAATTATGGGAGTTAAAAAGTCTAACGGAACATTTAGAATCGTACAAGATTTGAGAAAGGTTAATCAAATTGTTGTTCCATGTTGTCCTGTGGTTCCAAATCCAGCAGTAATTCTATTTCAGATTCCACATGATGCTGAATGGTATACAGTCATCGACCTTTGCAATGCATTCTTTACTGTTCCCTTACATCCAGACAGTTATGAAATATTTGCTTTCAGATTCCAAGGTAAGACCCTCGGATGGTCAAGAATCCCACAGGGCTATACAGAAAGTCCTTCAATTTTTAACGAACTGTTAAAAAGATCATTAGAAGACCTAGACTTACCTGGTAGGTCTACGTTAGTGCAGTATATTGATGATTTGTTAATAGCTGCAAAGACAAGAGAAAATTGTGTAACAGACACAATAATTCTGTTAAATCGCCTTGCAGAAGAAGGACATAAAGTGTCCCCAGCAAAACTACAGTTTTGCAAACAAGAAGTAAAATATCTTGGTCACAGAATTGCAAAAGGAAAAAGACAAGTAACAATAGAGAGAATAAAAATGATTCAAGCAATGTTACCACCAAGAACACAAAGACAAGTCAGAATGTTCTTGGGAATGGTAGGTTACTGTCGACAATGGATAAGTGGATTTTCAGTAATTGCAAAACCACTACAAAGACTGACAAAGTCAGATGTAAAAGATCCAATTATTCTCAATGATGCTGAGATGGAATCTTTTGAGAACCTGAAAAAGAGCTTATGCCAAGCTCCTGCTTTAGGTATGCCAAATTATGAGAAGGATTTTGAACTGTATTGCAGTGAGAGAGAAGGATGTGCATTATCTGTGTTAATTCAGAGACATGGAAATTTAAAGAAACCTATTGCATACTTCTCTGCAGTTCTTGATCCAATTGCAAAAGCATTACCAGGTTGTTTGAAAGCAGTTGCAGCTACAAGTATCAGCCTTGAACAAAGTGAAGGAATCATTATGGGATTTCCTGTGAAAGTTTTTGTGCCTCATTCAGTTGAAATATTACTGACAAGAGGTAAGACTCAACATTTAACAAGTAGCAGATTGACAAAGTATGAGAAAATCATACTGGGAGCAGATAATGTTTCGATTTCAAGATGTTTAAATCTGAATCCTTCTACATTACTACCTGATTCTGAAATTGTTGATGACATTGAAACAGAACATGAATGTTTAGATGTCATGGAATTCTGTACTAAACCAAGAAAAGACATCAAAGACAGACCTTTGTCTGAATCGGATTTTGTCTACTTTGTAGATGGCTCATGCTTAAGATCCGAAGGAGGTGTCTTGAAAGCTTCATACTCAGTTTGTACAGTCGTAGATGTTGAAGAAGCATCATGTCTTGAAGGAGTTCGTTCAGCACAAGTGGCTGAATTGATTGCTTTAATTCGTGCATGTGAAATATCAAAAGATATAAGAGTTACCATCATTACTGATAGTCAGTATGGGTACGGAGTTGTGCATGATTATGGACAACTCTGGTCACAGAGAGGATACATGACATCAACAGGATCACCAATTAAAAATGCAGTTTTCATTAGGAGATTAATTGAAGCAATACAATTGCCAAAAGAAATTGCCATTGTTAAATGTGCAGCGCACACTAGAGGAACTGATTATATTTCCAAAGGAAATGCCTTCGCAGATGAAACAGCTAAATACTGCGCAAGGAAAAATTATTCATACAATCGGGAAAGGAGTAAAGAAACTGATTCAAATTCATTAATGCTAACAACTGTTGTAGAAACATGGCATGAGATTAGAGATTTACAAAATGAAGCAGAAGATGAAGAAAAAGACTTATGGTTAAGATCAGATTGTAGACCACGTGAAGAAGATGGAGTGTGGGTTTACAAAGATGGCAGAGTAGTCTTACCAAATTGTTTGATTGCTGATATGGCCAGATTATATCATGGTCCAGCACATCTAGGAAGAGATTCTATGGTCAGACTTTTCAGAGAAACATGGTTCAATACCAAGTTTAGAACTATTGCTGAATCTTTTTGTCAAAGGTGTTTGTCATGCCAACAAATGAATCCAAACAGAAAATCAGTGGTGGGGACAGGAATAATTGGTCGAGAAGGTGGTCCCTTTACCAGGTTACAAATGGATTTCATTGAAATGCCCTTACACAATTGTTTGAAATATGTGCTTGTAATTGTGTGCTTATTTTCAAGATGGGTAGAGGCTTTCCCTACACGACACTGTGATTCAATTACAGTAGCAAAACTAATGCTCAGAGAAATCATCCCAAGGTACGGTTTTCCAGTCACTATTGAGAGTGATGGAGGAAGCCATTTTGATAACAAACTGATGAAGTTAATTTGCGAAGCTTTGAGCATTGAGCAGAAAATACACTGTGCATACAGACCAGAGGCATCAGGAGTAGTTGAACAAATAAATGGAACAATCAAAAACAGAATTGGAAAAATGTGTCTTGAAACAGGTATAAAATGGACTGATGCTCTTCCACTTGTTTTGATGTCATTAAGAAGTACACCAGATAAAAAGACAGGTTTGAGTCCTCATGAAATTTTAATGGGAAGAGTTATGAGGCAAGCATTTGTACCTGTAGGTAAACTGTTGAGCATAAATGACAGTGCAATTTTGGATTACTGTAAAAGGTTATCTGATATGGTAACTTCTGTGTCTAATCAGGTGGGAACTGAAGCTCAATCAAATGAAAAGGTTTTGACTCATGATCTGAGACCTGGCGATTGGGTCAGAACGAAAGTACATCGGAGAAGGAATTGTCTAGCCCCTAGATGGCAGAAACCTAGGCAGATAATTTTGATCACTACTAATGCTGTAAAGTGCAGAGGATTGAAACGTTGGATACATCCTAGTCATACTATTCTAGTACCAACTCCTGAGAGTTCTGATGTTGAAAGTGATACCACAGATGATTCTGATTCTGAAGCAGAAGGCAAAACAGAAGGTGAAATAATTCCAGATTCTGAAGATCGACAAGAAAGTCGACATCTGGAAACTGTGCCAGTGAATGGAAATCTGACAAGAAAAGACTTGGAAATAATTGAAATAGATTCTGAAGGTGAAGAGAATCTGTTAAAAGGAAAGATAACTGAGGATTCGGTTGTCTCCATTGAAGACAAAGAAGCAGAACAAAAAGAAGTTTCAGACCAGGAGAGTATCGAAAGGCAGAGAACAAACTCTGAAGTAAGGAACAAAAATCCGAAATCTGGGAAGTTAGAGGTAATTGAGGAAGAGGAGGAGAACGAATTACCAAGTACCAGTGATGGAAGACAAAGTGAAGTTCCTGAAGGAGTGAAATTGCCGAATAGAGAAGTTCCTGAGTCAATTGAAATTTCAGACTACGAAACTGAAGAAAGTGACGTGGAAGGTGAAAGTGAAAACGGAAAGAAAAGGACTTGGAAGTCAGAATCAAATAATTCTGAACCAAAGAAGAAGTACGTGAGAAAAGCAGACTACTGGCCAGGTGGAAGATTGAGAGTCAGATTGATCAAAAAGCCAAAAGAACAAGTTGAAGAAATCAGTAGTCAAAAGAGTCCTGGAAAAGAAGTTGGAGTTGGAAGGAAAATTGAAGTGATATCGAGAAAAGGGAAGAGAATAATAAGACCAAACCAAAAATACAAGTCTCCTGAGTGGACTTACTTAGTAATTCCACCTGTTATTGACATATATGATAGTAGTGAAGAAGAAAACGAAATCCAAGAAATTAGTGACAATGATTGAAGTACAGAATTATTAAATTGGCAAAAGGCTGAAGAAAATTTGTTAGTTGACACAAGGTCGAAGAAAAACTGTTTAGTTGAAGAAAACTTATATATGACATAAGGTCGAAGAAATCTTGTTTAGGGTTTAAAAAAAAAAAAAAAAAAAAATATATATTTTAAAAGGGGGTGTAAATATAAATTTAGAATTTTAAAATTTATTTTTATTTTTTTTTGAGGCTAAAACTAACCAAAAATGCCTTATGTTAAGGAGAGCACTTCAAAGTGTTCTGTTTTTAAAAGATGCTGTAAGATGACTCTGGTGTGTCTGCTCATTTTAGTTCTGCTCTGGTTGGTTCTAGCTGTGATTATCCCTTTAGAAATGAATAGAGAATTACACAAAGTTAATTTAACAAGCAAAGCTCTGGTTAGTCAAACTAAACATAGTGCGTCTACAAAAGTTATTGATCATCAGCCTAACATTCATCAAGATAAATCAATTGGTGATTTTTCAAGTAATACATTCACAAAGCTATTGAGTGAATATGTTAAGGTAATGGATGCAAAAGACTGCTATGTCTGCGTTAAATAACCTGCTTCTGAGGGAGTAACATATAACATGCTTCCTCTCACTTATGCTGTAACATGTAGTGTATTAACTAGTTTATTTTATCAAACTGGACGTTTAGAATATTACTATTCAAATTATGATGAAATTTTTGCTAATATTAAGATTGATAACGCTTTAAATAAGCATAAGAAAGCAAAACAAATGAGAGAATTTTTCCTTGTTACTAATGAACTCACTTATGAGTATGCTTACAAGAATAATCTAACATGTAAATTAAGTGCTGAAGGAAAGAAATTTTTGAACATGGTTGAAGAGAGAAGAGCAATTTATAAGAGAAATGAATTAGTCAAGCAGACTAAGTCAGCCTTCTGGCAGAAAGAGGATGAGAAATTAAATGGCAAAATGCTTGAAAATATTGCAATTCACATAGATAAACCAGTTAGTGGAAAACTTTGCATTAGAAGAGATAATACACTTTTTGATAATTATTTTGTAGGTGCAAGTAACTGTGAAGATACTTATCAGATTTTGGGAGGTTGGGGATTTAAAGGTGGAAAGGATCCTATCTTTCCTGGGATTTACTTTGTTTGTGGTGACAAAGCCTACTACAACCTTCCAGACCACTGGTATGGAACTTGTTATGTGGGAATTGTTTTTCCTAAAGTGTTTCATGTTGACAGAGATTCAGAAGGATTGTTTAAAATTCATAATTATGTAAATAGAGTTAAAAGAGAAACTTTTACTGAAGTTCTGGGAGATATTTTTCAAGCTGTAATACCTTTTGTTGGTATAACCCTAAATGCAGGGAGAATCAGAAAATTGTCGACTATAGTTGATAGATTATCAACTGACACAGCTGATGGGTTTCAATTAGTGAATGTTGAAGTTATTGCAATTAGATCTATGGTAATTCAAGACCGTCTTGCTTTAGACATACTCCTAGCAAAAGAGGGAGGAGTCTGTGGCATTTTACATGTTCAACATTGCTGTACATATATACCTGATGAAAGTAAGAATATTGAAATGTATATTAAGAATATTACACAAATGCATTCAGAGATAATTCCATTAGAAGAAGAAGATTTTACAGGGAAACTTTCAAAAAGGTTTCAAGCAATTAAAAACTGGTTTCATAATATCGGAAGTTCAATTCTTGGCAAGATTCTGGCACCTTTGATTATAATAGTATTCATTTTTATTTTGACCAAATTAGGTTGTTTGTTACATAAAAGAAAGAAACAGTTGAAAGAAAAGAAAAGAATCTATAAACTCAGAAAAGAAGAAGAAAGGGAGATCGAATTACAGGAGTTACATAGAGAGCGTCATGTTAATTGCAAAGATTATGCAGAAACAGACTTTTAGGTTTACTGATACAAATGAATTTGAATCGATTTCTTAAAAATTTAATTTACCAAAATTTTGAGTGCTGGTGTGGTGATTTGTTAATCACCAGATGAGGGAGTTGATGGAGCGAGATAGAAAACAAAATTTTGTTTAAACTCGCGAAGTCACATTTCCATAACATGAATAAAAATATTAATGATTTGTGATATGTTGTGCTAATACAACTTAGATTAAACTTTACACGTGGGGGGACTAACATGTGTGCTCATAAACGTGCATAATTGTTGCATCTTTTTGTTCGTGCAAAATAATAAAATAATTTATTGTTTTCGTTTTTGTCATTACTAACTGCTGCAAACTTAAAAGAAGCATGTGCTTGTTTTGCCTTTCCTTGTCTGTATGATGTCATTTCTACTATTCTAGGTGCATATGGGTCTCATGGAATAACGAAGACTGGTAGATATAAACGCTGCTTTATTTGTTTGCAATGGCTAGGTAACATTTTGATTAATCGGGTGGGTTAAATAATTAGTGAACCAAGGGGTGGATACAGAATCTACATTATTTCTTACATTAATACTTTTCTTGTGTTTGTTTTATATTAGAAATCATAAGTTGCCTGCTTTTGGGCCTAGTCACTTGAGCCGCAGAAAAGAGCTGACATGTAATTCTGCAGAAAGTCACGAGACGCCCATTCTGAAATAAATTATTCGTCAAAAGCTGCGTTCACAAAGCAAAAACTAATGCTGTCATCATTCTGTCGGACATGGCCAAGGTCGAAAGTGAACATTTTGTCAGTCCTTAACTTGGCATCCGCGGAAGTATAATGAAAGTCAATGGACGCTGCGAGAATGACTTTATACATTTGTTGCAATATGAGGAAGCTTCTGGCTTCACGTGGAAGGGACAATGGTCTCTATGAAATATGATTTAGTGGAACTTTTTTAAAACTGGGTGACATGTCATTTGTCACTCTCAGCCAATGGGACGTCGAAGATTTCTGAAAACTTTCCTTTGCGTAGTTTAGTTAGCATAGAAAGGTATAAAAAGTCATGCCCTTAGGGATGGGCTGGCTGCTGCTTTCTGACTTTCCGATGAGGGTGATGTGCTGTTGGACTTTGCTTGGAGCACGTAAGAATCCTCAAAGAACTTTACTTTAATTTCTATCTATTTAGCTCAGTTAGGGAATTAGATTTTAGAAATGCTAAACTTTAAATATTCACTTTGATTTTGATTCATTTGCTTAAATTGTATTTTTCTCATATTTCTTTACAATCATGCTTGCTTTATTGCAAATAAAATTCATTTATAAAACTATCAACTTATATACCATAATTTAGTAAATAAAATCTTACTTTTGACAAACAAGCTGGTCTTGATTATTCAGGAGTGTAGGTTACTATTAGCTAGATCACGTCGCCAATGGTGGTCATTTAAATGGTATAGTTTTATTCTAATGACAACATTCCTTTCGCAGATGTATAAAATGTATATAGTTTGTAGATAATGTGTATATAGATTTAATTTGACCACCTGATTCAGTAGGCCCAAAATATGTCAGGTTTATAAATGGGTCCATATTTAGTATAGAATTTTGTTTATAGGTTATGAAGTTGGGTAGCGTAGTTTATGATATATTTTCTATAGGCCGCTGGATCAACACAACCTCCATAGGGCTCCTAGATACTCAACTTGGGTAGCTCCTTGGTTCCCTGGCACTTTAACATCCTCTGGGTATCGTCTTGACTCAAGTCATGGTTTAATCTATACCTATTAGATTATGTTCTGATAAAACAAGCTGCTTTACATTCCTTCTGGACTAACCCTGAAGGCTGTTCTCCACAGCGACCACTTAGAGAGCATTCTAAGGTTGTCTAAAGCCACTAAAACCACCATAAGGGTTGTATGGATCAGTGCAAGGTGTCCACTTGCATAAGTGTACATCATAAGCTGAGCCGGCCTCCCACATTTAGTGATAAACTATTTATAGTGGAGAGTGTGGAGCTTAAAGAAGGTAAATATATATTAACAGTTTAAAGGACCACAATGGCGAAACAGTGTCAGGTGCCTTTTACAATGAAGAGTTACAAAAGGTACTGGATGATTCATACAGGGTGTACAGGGTTGAAAAGATTCTGAAACGGAAAGGATGCGGGTCTAATAGATATGCCTTTTTCAAATGGAGAGGGTGGGCTGAGAAACTTTACAGTTGGGTGCTGGCCAGCTCCCTGCAGGGTTTGTGAGTACGAGGGGCTCTCTAAAGGCGACAATATGAATACAACATAATTTTATATTACCTTGCCATCCAAGGCCTTGAACGAAACATTACCTGACTTACTTTTTAAAACGCAGCAGCCTGAAGCATGGCCTTTGTACATTTTGCATTGGGAGAACTTAGACCAGAACCAAAAACAGTTTTTTCAGGGCAGTATCGCCTCTAGCCGCTTTGACGCTGTTGGCGCCGATAGTTTTTTGTGTCAGGGTCCACGGATGTGTATCTGGATCCCAACAATATTCTGCTACATTTTGTTTGTAACATGGTAAAAGCAGACTGTGCCAACATAACGGCCACCGCTAAAGTGGCGACGATCGCTTCCCTTAGTGTGACCACGTTTAATCATGTGAGATTACCTTCGCGATCGACTCATCACTCAAAGTGATAATTTGTATGCCTACAGAGCCTACAATAAGAGTATTCTAAATTACAGCCATGACTCCCTGGGCACACAGCTGTCAGCAGGACTCTTCTACAAGGATACATACACGTTTTGAAGACAAGGAGCTGGGCAGTGACAATCAAGACTTCGTAAAAAGAGCAAGCTTTGGCGCCAGCAGTAGACAGTTTGACCTCCACAGGCGTATACATTCAGACCATTTCATCTAAGATAAACTGCTCATCAATGGTATCCATCTTAAGATTAAACCTAACCGCAACAAGGGCTTGTTCTGTTTCATCTGCGGGATGTGGAACAGTGTAGACTGGCCACACGATCCGCTAGTTTCTAA
Organism: Lissotriton helveticus; assembly: GCF_964261635.1. Lineage (NCBI taxonomy): Eukaryota > Metazoa > Chordata > Amphibia > Caudata > Salamandridae > Lissotriton > Lissotriton helveticus. The sequence continues at coordinate 368,142,186 of NC_136070.1, forward strand.
AGAGAGTGAAAGTATCCCCAAATGTCAGACTGGCTCACGCCGAAACCTTATGGCTATCAAAAACCAAGTACGCAGTTGAAAGAGTAGCCCTGAAGATATTCAGCATCCCAGCTGATACCAGATTAACCCAGCAGCAACATTTATTTTTGGGGCAACAACAAAACCTATTATCATAGGTTTTGTCCACAACACAGCTTTCAGCGGTCTCCATACCTAAAACCCTTTCGATTTCAAAAACTATGACATCAACTACACAGTGCTGTTCCATGAGGGGCGGTGATTCCTGCAAAATCGTACACATCAAGATTTGTCGACATCAATACCAAGCCCAGGTTTTTCCTGTTAAAATTCATAACAGGGAAGCACCTGAGTGACTTGGGAGTCATTGTGTCAAGAGAAGGATATGGAATGGGCTCTACGCTGTTCGCTTTCAATCTGACCCCTGACATGGAAGACGACGACCACTACGCTACCTGTTGAAATAAGAGCCGAAAGACCCCTCTTGCTCATCTTTAACACAGATCTGCACTACATGGAAGTTACTCACTGGGTAGCCCTGTTTTTAGATAAAGACAAGGTTATAGTGTTTGACAGTGGAGCGGCATTCCCCAAGCATAGCATCTATACAAAACCTATATTCAAGTATGTAAAAAAAACTGAGTGGAGTATAACAAAATTCAGGTTTATTTACAAAACTGTTTTTTCTTAGTACAGGCATCAGTCTGATAAACTTACTAAAGAAATAAAAGAAGAAAAACTCAAAATGTTAACTATGGCAAAACTATACACACAAACACAGGCACACATATACATATACATAGGTTCACAAGTCAGTAGAAACATCAGATATAACCACATGTTCATTTTGGACAATGTCTTTTTCCAGAGGCAGAGCCTTGGTGTTCCAAGAGGGGATAGCCAGGGAAAGAAAGGTTATGCTGGCATCTTAGGGAGGGGATTAAAAACAACAGGTGTTGGAGTACGTGGAGGACCGCAAGTTATATCTTTAAAACTTTCAAGCAGCCTCCGGTGTTCCGCGTTACTGACGATTGTCGGAGGAATGTTGAGTTCTGCAGAGGCTTTTAGAAACTCTTCCCAACTCAAGGAAAACCTTTGACTAGATCCAAAAAGGGGTTGGCCTTTGTAGAGGTATTTGCTTCTCTCCTTCCATGAGGACTGTTCTTTAGAAGTTGGCATTTTACTTAGCAACATTTGTGTGGCCCCTCTGTACCTTTAACTTATATTTTTTCAACATTCTTCAATAATGATGTCTGTGGTGGTTCTTGAGGCATTTAAAGGGGGTGATGGATGGTGCTCAGAGTCAGGGGCAAATAGTCAACCTGTTTTTTCCAGCATTCCACTGGTTGTAATATTTTATAACGTTTTGAAGAGCGCTGTAGTAAAGACTTGCTTTTTCTAAGGTTTTAAATCAGCATGTTTTGAAATGTCTTTAAATCTCGGTTTCCGGGTGCGGCATCTCATTTTTAAGGATATCCCAGGCTTCGCCCCTTAGGAGTCCCCAACACTTCCGTCTGCTGCCGTGGTACTAAGTGCATCTTTTGAGTGAAATCCACCAGTTACCAGTTAGGAGGCTGGTAATTAGTGGTATAGCCATGCCCAACAAATAACCTATAAAACCTCCTGACTGCTTTACCTGTTTCTTCTCAGAAATGAGGGAAGCTCTTTCATTACTGAGCTTCTTGATAAGATGGCACTTCTTCAATACAAGGAACTGGCACTCTGATATAGGGACATTACCGTTTATGGTGATTTCTGAATTGGTAGCCACTAAATCATCCGAAGCAGCATACAGGATGGCTTTTCTTTGCTGGGGGCTAGCTGTGACTAGCATTTTTAGGAAGGCTAGATTAAGGTGTAGAAGAGCCGACATGGTCAATACCGGGTATTATAAGGTCTAGAGTGTAAAGGTTACGGGACACTTTAATGATTACTTTTATAGGCTTTGGGCTTGGTTTTCAATGTGTAAGTGATAGGGAGAATGGGTTGGAAAATACCAGCACACAGTCTGCAGTCATTTAGAGTATTGGGGTTTAAGTCTACCAGTAAGAACTGTAACATATGCTTATATTGCGATGGTGTGAATATTGAGTAAAAGCTTTCTCTATCCCAGGGTGATCCCCACTATCACTCATAAAGTCACCTACAATCACTATGTTACAAGGTCTGTAGATAACAATGTATCGTCGTTAAGATTATTCGGTATGCCTTCTATAAATTTGATGTGTGGGAGCCTTAGGGATAGTTTGGTATAAAAATCTTGCCAGCATGAATAAAGCCAAACAATATTGTCAGGGATTTGAAATAAAACACTGGGATCATTTTCTAATAGTTTCTTTATAAAATAGAATCGTTGCTGCAACCTGGTAGCCATAGTCGGGGTCAGACACTAATGCACCTTCAAGAACCGTACGTTAGGTTTTGTAGTCTTCAATCGGGACCCTTTTATCAAACACTACTCACAACGTTTTACGCAATGGCTCGGTTGTAATTTCGTACCGCTTTTTGGACTGGATAGTGCTAGGTTGTTTTCCAACAATTGTTTTTATAATTTTCACTGTCACATGCGAGAGAGTATTTAGTAATCAGATCCTCTAGACTGTCAAAATTGATTTTGACACTGTTGTTTACATTTAAGATGAGGCCTTTGACTTTCATACATACTGCATTGTTAGACGTTCTGTAAGAATTGGTCTTGGGCCCTGATGATGTGAAATGGACTATGTACTCATCCTTTTGTAGCTTGTTGGTCAAATCGCCTAGATAATCACTGAGTTGGGGATCTTCATTCCCTAATTTGCTCACAAAAATAACAGAGTTGGTATCTTTATACAGACACCATTCCTGAAGTTTGTCCATCACATTGTAAAGCTCTAAATGAATGTGAGCAGTTGTGAAACAGGCCATGAAAATGTTTGTAGTGTTACAAGTTGAGCCGTACTCTTTCTTGTATTTCCAACACAGCGCTTCGGTTTTGTCATCGATAAACTCACAGCTGGACACCTTGTAACACAATGCAAAAAGATATTTAAATAGTTTGTCAGGACCTGTGATGATGGTCGTGTTTGACAAGTTTGTACTCTGTGCGAATTTTCCCCATAAGGAATTGTGGCAGAGCTTGGCTGTCGTATGGCTGGGTTGACTTAGATGAACTTGAATCTCAAGCATTTACCCTTGAGAATGTAGTAATCATCAATGTATTTTTGCTTTGAGGACTCGTTAATGCACCATTCTGGAAACTCCGAAGCCTCCTGCTTGTCTCTGAGAAATTTTAAAATGCTCAGAAATGAGTTGGGTTGCAGTCCCCTCAAATACATATATATGGTTGTAGTAATGTGAAGAATGTCTCTCAATGATCCCTCTTCAAGGGCTACATACAGCTACCTTCTCTCCAGCAAGGGACTGAAAGAATAGTAAACTTATGTTACCACCTACATATCATCAGCAACCTAACCATATACAGCCTATGACCTAACTCTTAACATTGAGAACGTCCCTAAAGCCGCTGCTATTCCAATCAATATCTTACATTGTACGTATCACTTGATTGCCCCAGGGTTTAAGAACCTACAAATAAAAATGTGATAAAAATGATATTAACAAAGTATTCCTGCAAATTTGTTTCCAGCATTATAGGAAACAACATAATAAATAAATGCATCTCTTGTTGAAAGCTGTGCTACTAGTGTCAGATGGATGGGGATTATGCACATATTTGGCTCTGCAAATATCATTCTTGAATTATAGCCCGTACAACAAGTCAGTGTTTTTCCTTGTGACATGCATTAGAGTGTACTGTACTCTAGAGTTTTGAAGAAGGGAGTGAAAATATCTAATGGTCAATGAGCAAATATGCTATGATGCTTGTAGCAGTCCACAACTATGCAGTAGCATATCTGATTTTTAGTGGATATGCTTGAAATCTAGGCTTTGGTCCTGTGTTTATTGGTATGTGTCTGCTTCTGCACATTGTTTGCCATTGACAGTTCATAGCTCTACAATGGTCCTCTCAAAGATGTTTAACCATATGCAGCCTCAATATGTGTTATGTTAAGCAGGCCTATCATGTGGTCATCCAGAATGCTATGTATGTGCATATGTGGAATTTGTACAGTGCCAACCTCACCAAAAGTGGCAGAATGCTGTTCAGGGTCAAAGACAAGCATACCATCAATGGTTGATAGAAGAGAGAGCGTTTTCTGGGCAGTTAATGCATTGTGATGTAGGTTTACTTAAGGAGTTAAGGAGGTGTGGCTTCAACATTTTCCTAAACTGGAGCAGCATTAGAGCATTCTTGAAGCATATGGAGATGTTCAGATTCCTAGGTGCATAGACGGAACAGGACTGCCATCTTGTCTTTCTTTTATAAACTTCTTAGACTGCAATTGTATAGTGTCCTCGTTGTGGGTGTGCCAAAAACCACCAGAGATGGTGTGGCTACCTGCAAGTTAAGCAGGGGAGTGAGTTGTGAGAGCTTTGTAAATAGTACAGCTAGCTTTAACCATGAGGCGGGCTGACCAGAGGAAACAATAAGTGTTCAATCAGAATGGGGAGTGATGTGATCATTTATCTTCAGACCCTGGGTGAGACATGCTGCAGTGTCTAGGAGGCCCTTAAGGGGTGTCAGTGTGGAGTGGAGGAGGCCATGGAGCAGGGCATGGCCACCATTCGGATGCTGCAGTACATGGGCATGAACAGCAGTTTAAAGGCCTGTACAGGTGATAGTAACCTTTCTGTGGAGGGCAGATGTTATTACTCTACATGTCGTTTGATTTATTCTTAAATGTTTCTAATTGTTTGGTCACCATTGTTGCTCTACCGATTGTGTTCTTTGAAGCAGCGGCCCAGAGAGCCAGTTTATGCACGCTCCTCCATGATGAATCCTGCTCCTTATAATTACACAGGAGTTTTCTATCTGTAAAATGTTTTTTGTTTCAGTCTGTCTAAGTAATTAGCTTGTGTCCGTTGACTCTGATGGTTCTGAAGTCTACTGTCAGTGCCAGGAGCGCCTAGTTGTGCTGTGCATGTATGTGCTAAGAGTGTTCAGAGTTTATTCATGCACACAATGGCACTTCCAATGTTGGTATCACCTAAGTGATACTATTTTCCCGCACGACTACCGATGGACAGCAAGACCTGTAATCACTCTGTTTTTGCACTTGGGAATGTGTTGCACTAACTTGTTTGTACACTTGGCAGAAATAATTGTTGCTCGCGGTGTGGTACATCAGTCATTCTGCTCTCATCTCTATATGATTCATGAAGAATAGGCATTGATAAAGCTAGTCTGCTCTTATTAGGCTGGTGCAAGGGATATTTTATTTATTACAACCATATGCCACTAAAAGAACAAGGATTAAATAAAGAAAACGTGATATTGCCTCAATGTGGTCGCCATATGCTTGCAATAAAACCTTTTAATTGAAAAAAATAGACATTGCATAAATACAACTAGTTGCTTCCCAGAAGGCAGATGTACTTACATTAATTATGTAATTCTTTGATTTTTAAGGGTGAAAATAAAAGATAGTGTTGGCATTGAATGCCTGTAACCTGAAGGTGTAGTTTAAAAACAAAATTATGACATCTTTTATAAAGAATGAAAAAAAAAGAACTGTAAAAGTATTATACCATAAAGGCATGGCACTGGAGTGCTTTTCTTTTGAGGTGGATGTTTACATGTAGCCACACAAAATGCCGTCGCACTGTCATAATTTCAATAAGAGAGTGATGGCCCGTGAAGTATGGGTCACCGTTGAGTTGCACAGCTTTATGAATGTAGGCATTCAAGTAATACACCTTCACCATAGTATTTCAATTTTTTTAACCATTTTATTGCCATAGTTAATCCAACTTAACCCTTCAAATCAAAGGTACGAAATTTGATAATCCTGCACATTTAAATTGATCCAGAAGTGCCCATCTGAGCCTATTCATGAACATTTACAAATTTCGGGTTCTCCAAATTATACCAATAAAATCACCCAATGTATTTCGGTCCATTTAACCTTCGTCAGGGGTATCTTTTATTTTTGCCAAAAAACAACATCCACATGTGCCATTCAACAGATTTACCATCACTGGTAGATCTGGGAATATGTCAAAATGCTATACCTCTCCAATGGAGGCATAGCGAGGGAAATGTCTTTATTTCTCCTCGTTTTTTCCACTTTCTATGTGTGCTGCATTCTGCGGCCTTTGTGCGCCACCCAGGGGCTTTAGTGGTAGTTTGTGTGATGATTTAAAAACATCACATTCAACTCTTGCACCTGCCTGGCAGTTAATGCCCTGGCCTTAGGGTTACTTAGGGCCTTCCTAATGAGTGAAATGAAATGAAATGAAAATACTTTATTGTATGATTACCTAAAATCATTTACAAAAAGGGAAGCATATTACGACCATGGTAAAAACAAAACATTTAAAGTGCAATGAGATTAAAAGAAGAGAGTTTAAAAAAAAACTTATACTTATACATCGGGTTGGACAATCAGTACCCTAATGTCAGATCATCTTAGCTTATCAAGATTGGTACCGAGACACCAATGGCCATGTAATGCTTTGTTTATTTGTCTGTTCAATTAGGGTGGCAATGTTCATGACCATAGGAATTAGTGAAGCATCACTATTAATACTATGGATGCTTGTCCATGTGCAAAATATAGTCAAGCTGTTGTTTTTCTAGACTTTGCGTTTGACATAAGATCTGTCCAGCAGAGACAAAGAACTTCCCGGCACGTGCCAGCTCCATTGGCACTGTTGTGGTATAAATGTGCGTTAAGGCCTCCTTACATGTTCTTACTTTTTTAAGATTGAATATTGCCCTTAAGTATTTGCGCCTCGGACTTACCAACGCTGGGCAACAACAGATGATATGCTCTGCCGATTCTCTGTGGTATTGACACAGTCGACATCCTCTATTTCCACTTAGTGTGGATGACCAGTGAGCCCTATAGTCCTTTATTGGTAGGGTTAGCAGCCTGGTCTTCAAGACATTTTGAAGAGCATATCTCCCCAGGCCGGCATTCAGGTATGGTTGCCATTGAGTGGCATCATGTGATTTTGCGAGGCCCTCAGCACCACGAATTGTTCGGATCGTATCTATATCCCGGAGCCTTGAGATGGTCTTTCCCTGGTTTTTTTAACAGGTTTTTAGGTTAACTGTTGGCAGATTTAATATTTGATCAGTTGTCAGGCATAGTGTTTTATTAGCTAAAACAAGGTACCTAGCCCAACAGCTGGTTTGATCTATGAAGAGTGTTTGAAGTGCTTCCCTTAGGGTACCCGGTCTAGCCTTGTACACACAATCATATAATTTCACTATGTCTTTTTTGCATTCTATGTCCATTGATGTTAAGTTGAACTGAAGTCTGATCATTGTGCCTTGTCGAGAATGGTAACCTGAATATTTTCCTGAAAGCCATTATATGTTCATGCTCCAGTTTATCGGACAATAAGCCTGGGAAAGCCAGGTGGCTAAAGCTGATTGTTGAAAAAAGCTTGGCTTGTGTTACTCTTCGAATGCCCTTAATGAGTGACTGATATGTAATAAAAGGGGTGTGTAAGGCCTGCCAAGTTGAAGTGGCATCAAACGGCACACACAGGCACTGCAGTGGCAGGCCTGAGACAGGTTTGAAAGGCTACTTCTGTGGGTGGCACAATCAGTGCTTCAGCCCACTAGTAGCATTTGAAGTACAGGCCCTGGGTGTATGGTACACCACTTTATAAGGGACTTACAAGTACAGCAAATATTCTAATCAGGTATACACCAATTTCATCATGTTTAGGGGAGAAGCACATGCACTTTAGCACTGTTTAGCAGTGATAAAGTGCTCAGAGTCCAAAGACCAACAAAAACAGTTCAGCATTAAGAGGAGGAGGAAGGCAAAATGTTTAAGGTGACCCTTCAGAGAGGGCCATTTTCCAACACCTACATTATGACTTTTACAAGGAGTAAGTCAGAATTACACCTGGGAAAAGATTTATAAATGGAGCCATTAAGTTGGTTTCCTCTTTCGTCATTCATTATATAACCCTTACCTTTCTTAGCTGTCTGACTTGCTATTTAAGCTTCTTGGTATCCATTTTGCATTATTAACATCAAAACTGAATGCAGGCTTCACAATGCATTACTAATAAACTATTTACAGGAATTTGGGTAGCCTACAAGTTGCACCTGGTTGGAAACATGATTTTAGTGCACATCTTTTGTTGATATGGCTGCCCTTACTTAGTTTGACTAAACTATGTCAGCTATTCATTGTCAGAGTTACTGAAATCCAGAAATGTATTTTGTAATGGCATTTTGTGGCTCAATGGTTGCTATCAGTATTATAAATAGGAGCAGTATATGCCTACTTCCCCAACTTGACAGGCTGCATATGTCCCAATGTGACAGGTTTCATATTTTCAATGCCCCGAATCACACGTATTCTGTATTCATGTACTATTTGAATCAGTTAGCTTTCAAATAAATGCAAGTTCTGCCATGGTGCAGTGCCAAACAAAGATGACCCTGCCTTTTCAACTAGATCGGATACATTATATAAGCTGCCCTGAATCAGACAGCACCAACTATAATTAATACTGGCAGAATTGCATATTCTTAATATAAAGAGTGTTGCACCTGCTCTTAAGCTATAGACAGTTGCAGTGTAGGTATGACCTTTGGTCATTGATGCCAGGAGGGGATTGTGTTATTGCGGAGTACAGAAACTGGTCCTCCTGTCACTCCCCAGCCATGAGTTCGTCCATGGCTTGAGGTACCTTACATTGCTTGGAGCCTGTATCACCAGGCATGTTATCCCATTCTGTTCCTTTGCAATTTGACATGGGGGTCACAGTATCTTGGGGAAAAGAATGGCCCTAGCCACACAACTCTGGATCCATTTGCACCATCCCACCTCTGACACAGTCTGCAAAGCTAGAGTTGACTTATCCATGTGACTGCGTAACTCTATATATGTTCCGTTCATATGGCTCTCTTTCCTCTCCCTTCCTATTATAATGGGAGGGTTGTATTGAGGCCCCACTGGTTATGTTGACTAAGCTGGGGGTAGTAGTAAACAAGCTTGCCACTAGGTAGGGTAAGTGCTACACAGACTTTCCCATTGGCATCCAGGGCAGAACCTACAAGACCGTAGACCTCACGTGAGCTTACCAATCTTCATAAAAATGGGTCTTATGCACAAAGGGAATTCAGTTGTAATAAACAGTGTCAGCAATCCCAGGATCATTTCTTACACTAACACAAATGCTATTGTGTGGATAATTTATAGTCAGTACTGCTTTACTGTGGAGTCAACTGAGTCTTTAATTAAGTCCTATGCTATGATCCTGTTAAGAATATCTAGCTTCGACTAGAAAACTGAAATAAAAAAGCAATCTTTTCAATAAGCAGCAGACCCTTGGGCTAGCTGTGTAGACATTACATTCACTGAAAGTTATAACAGTTTGCTCACTGACTTTTAGCAAATCCAATGGTATTTTACAAACCGATCTATGTACTAATATGTTGGGTCACAAAATATGGAATAGTAGCTGCAATTCAACCTTCCTCATGCGTTTTAATGAGGTGGGTCATAAACTGCAAACCACAGTGATTAGCTGCCATCACAGGACGGTGGCCTGTTGGGCTATGCAGACCGCCATGCCCTCAATTACTGTTAATGCAGGAATCTTTCTGTTTTAAATGCAGCCCATTTTCCATAAAAGAAAACGGGACGTTTTCCAAAAAACGATGAAAAGTTTTAAAAACTTTCTTAAACTTAGCCCACTTCGTACTCTTAAACATATTTGTGTCAACATTCCATTTGCAAATGGGCTACTACCTTTGAGCAGTTGGTAATATATATTAATGATTTACAACCAATTTTGGTCGCAAATATATATAAATCCCATTGTCAATCGGTATTTGGAAGGAACTCCCAAACATGCCTCGTGAGTAATTGGAAACCCAAATTGTGATTCGGTAACATGTTACAGAATAACTGTTTGGGTTTTATATATACCAAAGTTAATGTTGGAATTGAAAAGTCTCCAATTTTGCTAATCAAGCTCTTGTGATGCAAAATCCTTCCATACATCTGGCCTTTCAATTGTAATTAAAAAAAGAGACAGATGCCTTTGACAATTAGATTATTGCAGTCTCCTTGTACTTTATTATGACTTGAACTTGCGAAAATGTAAAATTGAAATTTGGAGCTTAAGACACCAGAAAATTGCTGCCATTGAGAGGGTTTGAACAGGGATGAACTACACACAAATATATCGGGAAGTACATGGAAAAATAGGATACTCTTTAACAACATAGGACATATTTGAAGAGAAATATGAAAAAGAGCCTCAAAAGATGAATAGAATGTTCAAAAGAAAAAAGAGATACAGCCTAAAATACAAATTAATTAAATAGATGATGGACATGGGCATTTAGTGGTGAGGGTGACACATTTTAGTAAGACCCAAACTGTAAAAATCAGGAAAGAAATTAAAAAAGAGCAGAATTCTATGGAATGGCATCTTCAGTGGATGTAAACCAGATTGTGTACCAAACTGAGCATTTCAATGTTGTGAATTTATCTGATGTCTGCTTAGCCGCTCTTTAATAAATTTAGAAATTTCTCCGATTATTCAAGCGTTTTCAATCTGTATCATTAATAGATGTTGACTAGCAAGAGTATTAACCATCTATGAAGTTAAAAGAGGTGCTACCAGTGGTTAAGTTAGAACTGGGGAAAATTATTCAACGTCTCCTCTGAAGAAATGGTAACAGGAGCATTAAAACAGAGCTGCTGGTACCACTTCTATTAATTTGCAAACATACCTACTGACATCTTAAAGAAGCCAAAATGAGTCTGCCTGGCTGGAAACAGTTTAAGAAAATTAGAATGTATCTTGTGAGAAGGATCCACTGACTTCGATGCTCCGAAGCTCAGAAAGATTCACTTTTAAAGGTCTTTGCATGGCAGACAAGTGCTTAAATGTTTAAGCAACCACTTATCAAGAGATTACATCATATGTATATTCTGAAATTTAAGTGATCATCATCAACCCCATGACAGTTGGTTGTGTTCAAAACTTGTTGTACATTGACAGGATGCAGAAGGGGTATGCCACAGACCTTGCGACTAACTGTCCCCATTGATAAGGACAGCTCCACTGCCACTATAAGTCCAGAGAGCAACTTAAACACCATGGGGCAGATTTACAAAAAGTGATGCACCGCTGGCGCAACACTGCAATGCGTCAGAAACCTTGCGTTGCCACTGCGAAAACGCAAGTCAACGCGTATGCAGCAAATCGTCAAGGTGACGGACTGTGGTGCAGCATGGTAACCTGCATCAGAAAAACTGCGGCAAGTCAGCCTGACGTAGCTGCAGAAAAAGTCAGGTAAGGTCGATTTGCGACATGCAACGTCATTCCGACAATCTCGCGACAGCGTACACTGCATGAAGCGGCAAAATGCACCCGAGAAATGACGCAAATCACCAAAAAGACATTTGTGGACAACAGAGGCCCTAACAATGGACCAGGAAGGTAACCACAGTAGGCAAGACCCTCAGGCACAGGTAGCAGAAGCCCTGATGTACAGGCTAAGCCTGGGGCAAAAAGAAAAAGAAAGTCCAATTTCAGTCGCAAGGAAAATGAAATACTGGTGACGGAGGACACCAACTATGAGCACCAGTTGTTTGCTAGTTCCAAGCTGCCTCTCACTAAAAAAGAGGTGATATAGCAGTGAATCATCCAAAAGATCAACAGTGTAGGCCAGTCCAAGTGGATCGTCAATGAATGCAAAAAAAGTGGCATGACTGGAAGCGCCCTACAAAAGAAAAGCTTGCGGCAAACCGTGAGGCAGCCTCACAATCTGGAGTAGGCAGCCCAGCAGACCAGAAGGTCCTGGATGACCTGGAGGAGCGTGTGGCAGCTGTCATCCCAGGGGAAATTGTAATGGGACTATCCGGACAGTACAGTGCAGCAAGAGAAACTGAAGAGCAGGCAACGGGTAAGTCACAATAAGTGCACAGATATCAGTAATGGGTCATCGTGGTGGTTGCAGCTAGAAATATCCCTGTGCCACAGTCGGATGTGTGCATCTTATTGTCCTTATACTTGTCTACAATCACAACTATTCTCAATGTGTTAAATACATATGACAATCACACATTGAAAATGTCAAAACAGTACTTCCGTGTCCATCCCTATGGAGCAGACGTACTGAACATCATTTATGTAGAGCCTTGCACCGCCGGTACCGCACTTTTGTGTTTGAAGACCCGTTGGTGCAAGGACTACATAAAAGACGCTCACAAGGTCACGCATATGCCTACATGCGTAACTTAGGTAATATGGTGCAACGTGGTGCTACATCTTGCCTGGTCTTCCTTGAGGTGTCAAAAAACAATAGAATCTGTGGCCTTAAAAACAGCGTGACTTGGAAAAGAAGTCTGAAGATGCCAACTGCTTTATGTGCTGCCTAGAATTAGGTGCAGAAAAAAGAGCATAGAGTGAAAAAACGGGCAAGAACCACCTCAGGTTGATTGGTGTCCCATCATTACACATTCAAGCGCCCAGTGTCATCATCTGGGATTCCAAGCAACTCCCTCTCGCCTTCCCTTAATTATTAGGGGGGACAGAGAGATTGAGTTGTACCTCTTATGTAGTTCTCATAAGAGAAAGCAAATACAGAAATGACTCTTTTCTTTTTTTATCTTAAAGTGTTGTATAAGTGCAGTGCAAGAGAAATGAAAAGCGTGAATTAAAAAAGGATAAACCACAGACATATGCAATGCAAATAATCCTTTGGTGCTTTCTCTGATTCGTTTTCCGATGTAAAACCAAAGTGCAGGTGAAAAGGAACCAGTTAGAAGTTAATCACTGTCTCAACGGTCAACATGTTTCAGCCAATAGGATAAATCTCCCTGGCTTTCGTCGGGACCTAAACAGACACACCTTTTGTCACTGCAAAGTTAAAGGGATTCATACATACAGTATATATCCTGTTGTAGCAATATTCAAATCCTTGATAGAAGCATGATACCTTATGACATCTAAAGGAAAAAATAAGTGTGTGAAAATACAATTGCATCAACTTGTTTAACAGAATCCTAATTATATAGACCTGCAATGCTAGTGAAAAGTGTAATTACCATTGCTTGTCAAGGACTGAACCTCACCTCACTCGGCACCAGCTTAGGTTTTTGTAAAGAGGCCCGCTCTGTAAAATAATCATAGTCCCACAACAACAGTTAATGGGCAAGATTTGTACACATGGTTGTGGCTATAGATAGTCAGCCATCAACACTGCTCAATTTATTAATTAAAAGTAAAAGTAAAAACAGGCTTTGTATTCAAGCCCCCAGCTGCAGCCACAGCGAAACATCAGTCCAACAGGTAATCACAAGATATCAGAGTAAATCTATTGTGTTTATGCAATCCACACAACAACCCCTGCCTAAGCCAGTGGTCCTTAGAGGGTGAGTTAAAAATGAATAGATTGTGGGACTGCACTCTCAATTGTGAACTGTCGACTCGAGTACCCATTACGCGTAACACCTAAATGGCAACACCCTGTCTGAAATGATGATAGAAGCAACGGTACAAAGGCCGTGCATCATGAGAGCCAGTGCAGCCTCTTGTATATAGTTTACTACCTAATCGGTGTCTTTTCTGTCCTTCAATGTTCAAATGAGTCAAGCTGTTCTAAAGGCTGATGTGTATTAAGGTTACGTGATCTCACAAATATCAGAAAGCTCTCACATCAGCAAAAAACCAAGTGACACCAAAAGTAAATATACACAAAAAGGGCATAGTGACATTAGCAGGAAACGACCCACACTCACGCCCAGAGCTCTCCGTCGGTACCTCCAGGTGGAAAATCCACTGGAGTGGAGGTACCCGACGTGGGAGCTGGCGATCTCTTTATGGCAAAAATACATTTGTTCTGTATTAGTGCGCATCGTGCGCGAGACAGTCACGTCATTTAGAAGAACCACAAACACGCGGCGAGCACGCCGGGAAATGTAGTCTTCTTGAATATTCACAAATTAACAACTGTGTTTACATAATCAATCTATCCTTTTTGGTTCTTCTTTTTTGATTGATTTGTATGGGAGCTGGCGGTCTCTTTATGGCGAAAATACAGGTGTTCTGCATTAGTGCGCATCGAGCGCGATACAGTGACGTCTTTTAGAAGAACTGCAAACACGCAACGAGCACGCCGGGAAATGTAGTCTTCTTGAATATTCTCGAGTAAACAACTATGGCCCTGGTGTGTTGATGTGGCAGAAGGTTTATTTTGAGATTTGTAGTAAATTGCTGGGAGACTTCATGAGTAGTAGAGCAGGTTTATTGTAAGAGAGATACAGCAGGCATCTTCAGTATAAGCTGGCCAGGCACACATTGTCTCCACTTAGAATACTAGGAAGAGCCAGAGCCATCTACATTCTGGAATGTATGACACAGGTAAGGTGCAGAGTGAAACATAGAAATAAAGATAGGATAATTATACAACAAGATTCAACTGGCATAGGGTGCAAAATAAGCACACAGTCTTGCAAGATGGCAGGTGGGGTTGCGTCCAGGGGAGATGGCGAAGAGGGTGCTTGTGTTGCAGCGGAGGAGTGTAGAATAGGAATGGTCCTTGCTTGTGAGTGTGGTCCAAGGGCAATTGGACTCAGACGGTCTCATACATGGCTTGCCTTCGTCAAGGGATATGTACATTACAACACAGTTAACACATTGGAATGCCAATTCCAAGTAAGCTCAGGCACGCAGTTGCCTTCACATTGCATGTCATATCAACGCATTGTGATGCAAGTAATGGAGTTTCATCAGTTCCAGCTTAGGTGATGTGTTCTGGTGTTATATAAACATGTAAGAGAGTTTCTTTGTAATCATATATAAAATATAGGCTGTCTCGTGGACAAATAATGAAATATAGCGTCATTTTTGTTTTGATAAAATCAAAACTGGATTTCTTTTTGGGTAAAAAAGGTAAATTAGTGTGTCTTTTGGGGTCAAACATTGCAATTTGGGTGTCTTTGGGGGCAAAATATGAAATTAGGGTGTCTTTTGGGGTCACAATCTGAAAATATGGTGTCTTCTGGGACAAATAATGAAATTAGGGTGTTTGTTGTGGCAGAAAATGAAAATAGGATGTCTTCTGGGGCAAAATATGAAGTTAGTGTCTTTTGGGGTCAAAATATGAAAATAGGGTGTCTTTTTGGGGCAAACTATGAAAATAGGGTGTGTTTGGGGGGCAAAAAATGAGAATAGGGTGTCTTCTGGGGCAAAATATGAAATTGGAGTGTCTTTTGGGGGCAAATTAAGAAATTAGGGTGCCTTTGGGGGTCAGACATTAAATGTGGGTGTCGTCTGCCCCAAATGTGACATTTAAGGTTATTTTGGGGGTCTGAGCTGAGTCCCAGGGATCTGGGGCTGTAATGTGTTACAAGTGTTCCTTTTAGGGTTGCACTCACTGTAGTGGGAACTGTAATTTACAATGCTACCCTATCCAGCTATTTCTCCACTGTTGTAATATGAGACCTATTGGTATGCATTGTATTGGAATGCAATGTAATGGTATGCCTTGCAACCAAAGATATTCCTTTGGTTTACCACTGGTCTGCCTGCTGTGCATGGCTGCACAGCATCTGGCAGTGAGAAAAGATGTAGGGGGCACTGGACAACTTGTAGGTGGTAAAAACCTGAAAAGACACTGCAGGGGGCATGGATGTGGCGGGGGGTCTAGGGGTTAGCATCACATTACAAATGGAAATTTGCAACAAGGCTTGGTCTTGCGTAATCTGTGCTCTTGCGCCTCTGAGTCTGCTTCAAGGGACAGGAAGTTGCCACACTCCCTCATCTAAGTCAATCACAAAGCTGCAATGCAGTGTTGTGATAGCTCATGCTCGCATGGACAGTGCATTCAGACAGGGACTTGAGGGGTGGGCATGTTCTCCATGCACGCTGTAATGCTGGCTGCATTGCAAACAGGGAAGTGCACACGACTGTTCTGGCCGGACTGAGAGGACACAAAAACAGTCATTTTACACTTTAGTGGGCATACCACTGAGCCCTGGGCCTACTTGTGAGTAGAGCAGCTCCAATCACCCTCCCACCCAGGTAGGAAACATAGCATTAGTACATAGACAAATAACCTTCATGTTACTTGTTTCACCATCTAGCACTGTCAAATTCATGGGCCCAATGCTCCAGCACCATAGTGGATTATCCGCCACTGGGGGTCCCTCATCCACAGGTGCTACCCCTGCGCACCACTATATCCTTGGCATCCTCCACTACACCTCACACCTTCCACTCACTTGGACATTGACACAGTGGTGTTATCTGATGCACCCTCACAAAGTCTGTGACTCCGCCAGCATGATCCTCAGCCAGGTGGGCTTACACGTGCCTCTGTACAGTATTCACTGCCAAGACAGCTGGGTAATCACACGATGAAGGTGATGCAACACGCATCCCTTAGGTGTGTAGTTTCAGTGCTTGTGCAACATAAGTGTGCATCATCTCAGGGTCCGCATCCTCCACACTGTATGGCCAGTGACCCACCCTCTGGCCTCTGATGCAGATATGTGATGGCCACCATTGGCAATATCTTTTGTGCAGCCCAGTGTACTGTTGGGGCATGGTATGCAATGTGTACCTCCCTACGTAGTTACTCAAGAGGACCATTCACAACTATAAGGGAGACCAGGATGTATTCTCACACAAGTCTGCAACATGCCTCCATGTGACCTGGCAGACTACACCACCAGGTAAGGGTGATCACCAATGCCTCAATGCCTAACACCACAGACCACCAACGACACTGCACCTCTACATCCCAGGTCAGCTCACGAATTGCAGGCCACCAATGCCACACTGAGCCAGAAACTCATTGGTGCTTAGATGGGTTTGTATGCCATTGTATAATAGGAGTGCCCAATGAGAAGTGATGCACACTGGTATTGCTCAGCAAAGCACTCGTACTCAGTAGTGTAGCCCAGATTTTCTCCTTTTCCCACCCCTAAATATTCTAAAAAATACTCTATGATAAAAAAAGAAAAAAGTAATTAATTAGAAACACCTAACTAACCTAACTAAACTAACTATTGGTAACTGTATTAAAAATCCTAGCTGTACAATAAAATGAATCTTAATTATAAAAATAAAACACACTATGTAAATAACACTATCTATTGTCCACCTATTTCTCCAGACCATCCATTCTTTTTCAAAATAGACCACATTGTGGCTTGACATGCCATGTCTAACAGACTGCCCTGACATAGAGGGGGGGGGGGGGGGTATGACCACTCCTGGGGCTGGGGCTGGGGTTGGGGCTTTGGATGCTCCAGGATGCTGGCTGGAAACCTTACGGCTACTGGCTGGGGTTTTGGTGTACGTGTATTGGCTGCCTTCTGCTTGTTGTACAGCCAGGAGGTCTGTAGTGTAGTTCCTATTATCCCAATAGGCTCTGCGCATTGGAATAATACCTTCAATAGTATAGGCCTAGACCAGACGTTAACTAGGTCTTCTATTGTCGATATTAGACTTAAAGTTTTGGGTTTGCCAGCTAGCTCAGAGTTCACTAGAAACTTTCTCGAATAGGCAAGGAGGAGTTGAACCTCCCTGGATAGACAAGAAGGGATTTAGTTTCTGACAACCATAGAACATGACAACTTTGCTCTCCCCTAATCAAGAGTGTATCTCTAGAGTCGTGTGAAAACAAAAGACAACTTATTTTACTCAGTCAGTACGTGCATTCTTAGTCTCACCAGATTGTAGAGAAAAGGAAGAGACGGGCGTGTTCAATAAAAGATGTTATTTATTGATCAGTCTCTTTTCTCGTACAAGAGAAATGGATCGATATTATTGCAATACTTATGGTTAAGTAATGTGCATACAATAAAAGCAGAAGTATAAAATAATACTGTAAAAACATTTATATGGTTTCTAAGCCATAAGGTGGTTTAAAATGGATAAAATAGATACATACATATATACATTTGACTAATCGTACTCAACTGGTGTTTCTAACTACGCCTACCCCGGTGTACCTGACCTAAGCCTAATACGTGGGCGGGAATAGAAAGTAGCAGTTTAAGTTACGTTTGTTTTGCCAAGTGACTGACTCAAGAATTCTCTGCAAGGGGTTATTCAGCTCTGTACCTGGAATCTAGGATGAATGAGGGATGGTATCTCTCGTCTCTGGTCTCGATATTCCAGGCTGCCTGCGAGGGCTACCCGGAAGCGCCGGAGCTGGATTTCTCGGCAGGAGAAAGCAGCGTCTCGTTCTCAGCGCGTCAGGAAGGCGGGGCTGCGCCAGCGGGGTCTGCTCTGCTCTGGGCTTCGGCAAGTCTGGCTGCTCCGATCTCGTCACCACCGCGTGTGTTTGCTTAAGGCAATACCGGTAATATTTATACCTGTAAGGTGCCGAGATTGACGTAAGGATGGACATAGATACGTCAATAAGGATGTCATACGACTTGGTCGTTAGCACATTCTTTTGCTGAAGTTCTCGATGAAATCAAAACAATGGCCGCAGGGTTTTTCCCAGGTTGTCATAGGTTTGATTTGTTTTGAGAACTCCGTATGCCTTATCAGGGGCTGGAGGAATATCGCTTGTCTAATTAGATGGCAAGCGTTATGACCTAATCAGATAACACGTTCCTGTGCCGTAGTGTGGCTTAATCAGATAACGGTTTCTGCATCATGGGATGGCTGCTAGTTAACTTGTTAACCAGAACAGGGTCAGGAATAGGGGGATCGATACAGAACCTATAGGAATACATCACACCCACTCCACGCTAACTATGGCCATGTTTACTAATCTAGGCATAGTAAAACATACTGTAGAGTATCGTGTATACCTTACCACCCCAAAATACATAAAATGCATTTTGAATTTATCTAATATACGGAAATAACAGTCACATGTATTATATGCACTCAAGCTGCTGAATAATGCTAAAGTAATCACGCATATGTATACATTATTGCTAATTGGTATATGAGAATTTACACATGAAATGGCTCTTAATACAGAAGAAAAAAGGTTCGAGACCATTTCATCACAGAATAAAAATAATTATGAACATACCAGCGGGCAGCTAATGTCTATAAAGTTTCTAAAAATAGAAATTTTAGTTCTTTAAGAATAGTTCTTACTTTAAGCAGAAGATAAGTGTCCCGAAAAATCGTAAAAATATTTTGGGGCTGCTGAAAAATTGCTGTCCGTGAACTGGAGGGAAAATTGTTCATGGTATTCTGTTATTAAAGTTGAAGGCCTAATTCAGGGAACGCCGTGTGCTAGCTTGCTCAAAAGTCTCTATTTCTGCTCTGGTGAGAACATCATATCATTTAGACTGTCGAAAAAGCTGTCAACAGCTTCCTGGGAGAGTTCCACTAACTCGGAAAAGGATGTAACCATGCATTCATGTGCATGATTGTCTCCATTGACGTTTTGATTAGTATTGCTGACAGAAGGTCGTACCTGACCAATGCTGCTTTCATCTTGAACTTCACTACCCCTTAATCGTAGTGGTGAAGTCTCCACGAATGCCGTCATCAGGATTGGCAGCCGTTGAGGGCAGCACAAAGCATGAGCCTTTATTGGGCTCAACAATGTTTCTGCATCCATAGGCGCATCCGATTGTAGCGTCAGACAAGTGTCCAACACGCATTCTTCTCCGCACAGCAGGCACCTTAATACAGGTAAAACACATCGATGCCACATTGGTCGAAATGAAAGAAACCAAGTCATGTTCAGGTCTCTAAGCCGGGATAGTCCCAGGATTTTTGATATCCGGTCCCGGTATCCAATGGCTCGGATTGTTTCTTCCCTTGTCGCAGGTGTTTTGTCTGTGACACGGTTTGCCATAACGAAATATCAGGACCAAGAATAGGATTCCTGCAATTAGTCCTAAAATGAGGGGAAGTCCGCCAAAAATCGAATGGACGAAATCTGGAAAAATACCCAGTATGGCTTTGAATGGTGTTAATGCCATCGAAAATACTGTCTTAAATACTTTTGAGACTCCACTGGTATCAGAAATATTTAAGATTTCATTCAGGATTTCTGCGAAATGTATGGGGGAATTAGTTGATAACAATGAGTGAATCTCTGCAGTCGTCCTTGCGACTAGGAGATCATATGTTTCTTTTGATGACGTGAGTCTGGTCGGCGTCTGAAGAAGCACTGTTTTCATTCTGCTTAAAGTGTCTATTCGAATAGAAGTAATTTTCAAGTTGGGCCATGCCCTTGCCTCCCTGTCTGGAAAGGAGCTGGGGAACAATAAGCGTCCACAGCACTTGACCTTCGCAGTCGTAGTTACGAGATAAGGAGTCCCGGGCATAAGACTACAGCATCTGCGGTCCACAATTAGAATGTAACTCCCATTATAGAGTCTTTGAAAGAATGGTTCTATCTCTGTAGCAGGTGTGCCTAGCTGGTGACATGAAAGGTTATTTGAGTTCCCTTCACAGGCTCCATGCAAACTAATTCCATTACACAGAAGTGTACCGCTTAGTGACATCGCACAATTATTGCCACTAAGAAACACTTTCTGTCCTTTATTACTGACACATGCATGTGAATAGGGCAAGTTCCATGTTGTCTTAATGTACCCTTTTCCCAATTTTTCGTACATGCCAGCCTGTATATATTTTTGGCAGTATTGAAACCTGAAGGTTGATATTGGAATATTAATTATCCCATGTATTATCCTTTCACTGACAGTTCGTTCTGACATTGTCACTGGTAATCTCTCGAGTTTCTCAATGCTCAGGATTGTATAATCAGCACCCTTTTGTGCCATACTGATTTGTTTATCAGTAAGGTTAAAGATATTGAATAGTGACGTTGTGTTGATTAAACGTCAAGGCACATAGCCTGAACGCAGATTTTGTAACGTCCAGCCAAGCTGTACAATAGAACGCAATTGAGACTGACCGTGTTGTAACAACAGTAAGTCTTGCGATATTATGTCGATTGCTGAAGACACAATGCTGTCCAAAGAAAAAATTCTGGAGGACAGAGTCATTAACCCATTGTCCACTACAGAAAGTGATTTTTCCAAATTAATACGGTCAATTTCCCGTATACTTTCTGCTGTTTCAATTTGAGTTACCTTCCCGGCCTCGTTGTAAGCTGCATATATAGAGGCTGCTATGAAGCGTTTTTGATGCTGTTTGCGTGGTCCCATAATGAAATCACGCAAGTCAGCACCATCAGTAAGTAAAGTTAGGTGTTGCTTAATTTCTGTCAGTGTGGAAGTTTGTAGCCATTGAAGGCATAATTTGCCCACACTGTAGGTGGTTATTATCCCTGGGTGTTGTCTTTGGGAATATCTAGGGTCTGGCCTGGTCAATTTGAACCCCTGTGTTTTGTTCAGGAATCTGTCTTGACAGTTATTAGTATCTGTGGGCCAGATCAACCACTGTTTCCAATCAGGATGTGTTCTGTTTTGGTTTAATATATAGTTTACGTCTATCTCTTCATCTGTAGAGCTATTGCTTTCCATTGTTGGCTTTGGAATAGACGGTTTATTTAAGTCTTTGATTTTGGCTAAGCCAAGACAGGTGGTTTGTTGAACAGTGTCATTCAAAAATATAATTTGTTCTGGGATCATGCAGGCTCTAAACAATGATTCTATACCTTGTACTTGCCATTCTTTTGTACCCCAAACACTTTTTACTTCAACATTTTTGTCCCAATAATCAAACCCAAAAGTATTCATTTGTTCAAAAAACGAGTCTGAATATATCAATTTCGTGTTTGTAAGCATGGTCTTTGTCCCTGTCTTATTTGACAATTTGAAATAAAATGTTTCAGCATTACTTGTGTTGAACCCTGAAAAGTATGAATATTTGTCATAAAAGGTTCTTGAGCTTCCTTTTGGAGGGGTTGCACAATGTTCCCATTGATTATAATTTAAAACATTTCTAGGTTGTGCAGATTTATGTAGAAAATGGTTACCATAGTGGTTGTAACAGTACATACTATCATAATTAGTCGAACCCTGCAAATAATCATGTTTGGTAAATTTAGCAGACATCACTAAGTCAGACATCATTTTATTTATACTTTCAAAGTCCCAATCATCAGCAAATGAGCTTGTTTTTACAAAGTCACTCAACGAGATCTTGTTTTGGTGTGGATATTTCAGGATTTCGACCGGACCATAAATTTCATAGTCAGTATTGTCCCATGCTACCCCACCCGGTATAGGATTGGCTGTGAAGTTGACTGAAGAAAGTTCTCTTTTCTCGACGTGTGAAGATGTGTGTGGCTTGAGGATCAAGTTGATTTTCTGACTTGCTGTGTCCATTTTAGCATATTTTCCCTCAATGAAGCGTCCCAAAGTTAGTACCATGATGAGCCAAAGTATGAGGATAAATGCACCAAAGCCTACCCAAAAATCAATCCATGGAGAAATCAGATATGTTTCTTTCAGTTGTTTCAAAAGTTCTTTAGCTTTATCTTTAAAGGTTTTTGTTGATGGCTGTGTTTTTGATTCACTTAGGTCTTCAGAGGAATCATCAAAGTTAATGAAGTAGCCGGATGCAGTTCTGTCAATTGTTCCAATTGCTTCGGGATTATTGTTTCTTGCATATTCGTTTGTTACTTCATTGTAGGTTGGTGTGTCTCTACTAAATGTTTTTATTTGGGTTTTTAGAGGTCTGAGTTCAAATGCATTGTTGCATAGTCCTTGTTGTTGTTCTGTAGGCGTTTCGAATGTGATTAGCCTCTTAGTTTGGACCTCTGTATTTGTAGCAAACCTTGGTGTTCTACTACTTATCGGGAGTCCACTTGGCCTACTGTTTGTTATCGGCCACATGATTGTGGTTTTACCAGGTCGATGGATACAACTCGGTTCTCCTTTTTACCAGCAAGCGGCGGTAGTACAACTGATCTTGTCCCGTTGATGGACAAGACAGGAACTGCTTTTCTGTAAGAAGGCCCAAATTCCTTCTTTACCGCGATCTTTTCTCTGACTAGATCCCCGACTTTTGGAATCCAGACAGGTCTTGCTGGGACAGGTGGTGGTTCTTCAGTGGTTGTTGGCTGTTGTTTCAACTTTATGTTGCTCAGGTCTTTTCTTGTTTCGTTTAAGTCCTGCAAAATAGCCAAACGATCTTTGATATCAAAGCTTTATTCCTTCACCACTGAAGTCTGACTGTCGAGGTCTAAGACTAACATCCTAGTTCCAAATAATAATTCGTACGGACTGAATCCCCTCAGAGAATTTCTTGGCAGGTTATTTAGACTACGTTGGACACTTATTAGATGTTTGACCCACCCTGCTCCCGAACCTAATACCTTTGCTGTTATAGATTGCTTTATGTCACGGTTTTTTCTTTCTACAATTCCGTTCCCCTCAGGGTGAAATGGACAAGAGTACCGCAATGTAACGCCCATGCTGACCATGGCCTCCTTATAAGCTCTAGAGCTAAAAGCAGGACCATGGTCCGAATGCAGCATGCCAATTGCGTATGTGCCGATAAAGACTCGCAAATCTTTTATAACAGTTCTGGCGTCAGCCGTTCGCTGGGGCCACATCCATATGAATCTCGTGCATGAATCCACTGCCACCAAGATATATTTATAGTTACCATCCCATTGTAAGGGACCACAGTGGTCCAGGTAAACACAAGCTAATGGTTTATCTGAGATTAGAAGGGGCGTCTGTGCTGGTCGTCTCACCGTTGATACTTTCATTCTTTGACATATTTCACATTCTAGAACATAGTTCCGCGTTTGTCTTCTCATTTGTGGCCACCAGTATCTCTGTTTTAATAATGATACTGTGGCTGAGACGCCGGCATGTATAGAAGCAAGTCCTTCGTGTGCCGCTATTATTAGTCCTAACCTATGTTCCATGTTTGGAATTGCCCTATCCCCCACTCCAGGGATTCGAGCAAAAGGAACATTGTTTGCATCAGTTATGTATGAGTATTTTACTGGAAAGCCTTTCGGGAGTGTTTCTATCGAATCCTTTTCTGTAGCACTGACAGCCTGTAATATTTCGCTGTCTATTTTTGTTTTTGACCGTGTGATGGCAGCTACGGAAGCCGTTTGCACAGCAGCCTTCGCGGCCTCATCAGCCAATGAATTCCCTGCAACGTGAATGCCATCACGTTGATGACTCAGTGTATGTATCACGTGAGTCTTTGGTAGTTCTTTCTGTAAAAGAACTACTTGTTCCCAGAGCATTTTATGCTTGATTGTGCCTCCTTTTGCATCCTTAAAACCATTCTGAAGCCAGATCTGTAAGTATTCATTGTAAGACTGGACGCAATAATACGAATCGCACACTATGAGTGTGGGGAATTCTCGATCGGTATTTTCAAGCGCCATCTTGAATGCTAGCAGTTCAGCTCGCTGAGCTGTACAGTCTCCCAGAGATTGTGTTTTGGTGATAGCTGGTTTAAATTTCCCTTCGTGCCAGCGACCTTTAACAATCGCGCACGCAGCACTGTAAGCTTGTTTACCCCCCACTGCGGGTTGTGCTGATCCGTCTGTGTATATTATACAGCCGTAATGTTCTAGAGGCAGAATTTCGGTCGGCGGAGGACATTCAAATTCGTATTGGAGAAATTCTTGTGTTTTTAAATTGGGATCAAATTCGTATACCACGTCTGTTGCAGCAAGAGAATTAGCCCACTGTATCCACCTTGGATGTAGTGCTTTAGCATTCGGAATGCTTGCCTTTGTTACCGCCTCCAAGGCTGGTATCGGTGTCACGATTATTATTCGTTTACCTTGTGCCAGGGCACGTTTTTTTGCTATAGCTGTCTGTGTTGCAGTTAGAATTTTTTCCGTTGGGCTAAATTTCATTTCAGCTTTAGTGTACAAGTGTGATTTGAATGCAATTGGTACCTTTTCTCCCTCATTAGAGGTCAGGTATGTGAATCCGCATCTTCCTGGGATGACTCGAATCACAAGATTGCGTGTGTTATCACGTGTTTCTAATTTTGTTTTAATTAACATGTCTGTTTGTAAGGATCTCAAAATTTCTGTGTGTGTTTGAGTCCAATTGGTTCTTTTAAAATCTGGTTTTATTAGATCATAAAGGGGTTTGACCCTTTCTGCGTAATTTGCAATGTATGTTCTTCCGAAATTTAGGAAGCCTAGAATTGACTGTAGGTTTTTTAGTGTTCTAGGTGCTTGGAGTACGGCACATTTCTCTAGGAAATTGTCAGCCAGGCTTTTGCCTTCACTTGATAATTCATATCCTAAGAACAGGACTGTTAGATGGGCAATTCTAGATTTTTTAAAGTTGAATTTGTAACCCTCTGCTGCGAACCCAAGTATTATGGTGTTCACTCTCTTCAAGTGAGTATCCAAGTCATCATCTGTTAGGTAAATGTCGTCGACATATGATAATGCCTCGTCATCGTATGTTTGTAGTAATTCTGTTCCTCTCGCTGAGAATACTCCAGGGCTGTTCTTGTATCCCTGGGCTAACCGACAGAATTGTTTTTGAGTGCCATTTATTGAGAACGCAGACAAATATCTGCTTTCTGGTGCTATATTTTGACAAAAGAATCCATTAGAGATGTCTAATGTTGTTTTGTATTTTTTGCGCACTATGTTATTCATTAGTGCTGCACTATGCGAGTTTTGCACTGCAAAAGTTTTGCAACATGAGTTAAGGTGTCTGTAATCCAAAACTAGACGATATGAATTGTCTGGTTTGGAGACAGGAAACAAAGGGTTGTTCATTTGTGAGGTGCAAGTTTCAATCACCCCCTGGTATTCTAGTTGATCTAGGATTTCTTTTACCTGTTTTTTAGCTTCTTGCTTAATTGGGTACTGTCTTTGTGCAGTAGGTTGTGATTTTAACTGGATTTTGTGAGGAGGAGAGTCCTCATCCCATCCTACGTGATTTTTATATAAAGCAGGAGCTTGAGCTACTGCCCACTTTCTTGCAAGTGTATATTTTTTATGAATTGGGATATCATTTGAGAAGGCAGGCATAATTATTTCTTCGCCATGAGGGCAGTCCCTGACAAACTCTGGTGGCCAGTCTTTTTCAGCTAGAAGGATGTCATAGCCCTTGGAGAGATTATCCCAAAATAGTCCCCTTATTTTTCTAGTCTTATCCCCTTCTATACGTAAAGTTATTTCATATATTTTGTGAGGTTTGCTAACTCTGGTGTCTGCAGTTTCCACTTGAAGATATTCATTCGTGTCCACTGTCTCCAGATGATTCATAAGGACTTTGCGAGCTATGCTCACTTCTGCTGCGCTGTCTAGCATTGTCTGAGCCCATTCTCCGTTTTTCAGTTGTGTCCTCAGTATTCTCGGCATTGTTAACTACTTTAATACTGGCTACCTTCTTTTTTGGAAATTGTAATTTCTTATTTGGATGAGCAGGTTCCTTGTCTTTGGACTTGACGTGCCCTTCCCTGGGTTCCGATCGTCCTCTTCTTTCCGATTTCTGCGAGGAAGTCTGAAAAGATTGAGAGGGACGTGTATCAAAATCTTGATATCTATCCGGTTTCTTTATATTATCCCTATTTCTAAGGTTGTATTTTTTCACAGAGGGCTCACTTTGGGGAGACTTGGGTCCTTGGTCCGGAGATCTTTCTCTCCGCCGAGGAG
This sequence comes from Lissotriton helveticus, assembly GCF_964261635.1. NCBI lineage: Eukaryota > Metazoa > Chordata > Amphibia > Caudata > Salamandridae > Lissotriton > Lissotriton helveticus. Next base: position 368,168,812 of record NC_136070.1, read on the forward strand.
ACCTTCCTCTGGACTTGAATCTCTTTTCTTTTGGATTGGATTGTTTGTTTCCATCCCAGTTCTTCTTTTGACTGTTTAGGTTATTTTTAATAAATATTTTTTCAGGACTTTCAATTAGTTGGGGCTTCACTGGTATTCCACCCAAACTATCTCTACCTAGTTCTTCATAGGATTTTTCTATAATTCTGGCAATTTCAGCTGGTTGGTCTGCTATATCTGTCTCTTTTAACCTCTGGCGGATCGCCACGTTTGCTGCTTCTCCCTTTATATTGGCTAGTAATATAGCCGAGACCTGCTTGAAGTCTTTCAGTAATTTCATACCAAGAGTTAAAGCGGGTTCTGGACCGTATTCGTCTTGAATTTGTTTTAGCACATCTGGTATTACCGAAATGGATGGAACACCGTGCGTTTTTGTGTAGATGGAAGCAAAGACTGTACCCCAAGTGTCACAGTCCTCCACGTGTGGTGCGATTCCCATTGGAAGACAGATAGTCAGAATCCTGTGTTTTTCCACAGGGGTGGTGTCTGGAAACACCGCCTCTATTTGGGTGATTTTTTGTGCTAACCAGAATGGTATTTGTTCCCGTTTAGCTGGTACTTTACCTAGGCAGGACTGTATGTTCTGTGGTGTAATTTTTTTTGTGTTCCCCTGATGAGGGGTCAGCTGTGGAATTTTAATTGCTGGTTGGATTGTTGAAGTCCGCATTACATATTGGACTAATTGTCTATGTACTTTTATTAATTGTTTTAGTTGTATTAGAAGATCTGCTGCAGACATTCTTTCGATGTCTGGATGTGGTGTGTATCCGGCTAGGACCGGCCACGTTGCTCCTGGTCTACCTAATGGACCGAGCCTGGTGATGTGATTGTTGTGTTTTAGGGCGCCATTAAACAAGAGCAGATGCTCTTGGAATTTAAGTGGTACTTCCACCTCCTCGAAAGGAGTGTATTCTTCAGGAGGTTCCTCTGTTTTGTAATGGTGGAAGACCTTTGTTACAGCGTTTGCTGCTGGAAAATGTATCCATGAATAGAATACCTCTGTCTGCCGATATTCGTGTGCCTCTATTACGAATATGACTGTGCCACCTCTAGGTGTCAGTCCATTTTCTATAAGTTTCAAAGTTATAGATTTCCTTATGTTGACCCCGATGAGTATTAAATTCGGGTCTGCTTCTTGCATAGTATTATCAGCTGTTACGAGTTCAGCTGCTACTCTAGCTATCTCTCTTTCTTCTTCAGTTTCTGACATTCTACTGTCAGGAAGTTTATTTTGTTTAGTTGCAGATCAGGTTTCTTTATGGAAGCAAAGATTAGATGCACAATATTTTGGAACAGTGTATCCTTCAACGTTGACTAAACCAAGAACCATACATAGGAGTTTCCTCCTGCGAGGTTTGGCGGATATGACCTTTCACCCACTCCAGACGTCTTTGGAGTATTATGGGAAAAAAGGGGTCTGAGTGAAAAAGCACGACTGAGTTACTCTAATGTCTTGCGTTAGTTTTATCGCCTTTCCAAACGTTTGGGCGCCATGTAGTGTAGTTCCTATTATCCCAATAGGCTCTGCGCATTGGAATAATACCTTCAATAGTATAGGCCTAGACCAGACGTTAACTAGGTCTTCTATTGTCGATATTAGACTTAAAGTTTTGGGTTTGCCAGCTAGCTCAGAGTTCACTAGAAACTTTCTCGAATAGGCAAGGAGGAGTTGAACCTCCCTGGATAGACAAGAAGGGATTTAGTTTCTGATAACCATAGAACATGACAACTTTGCTCTCCCCTAATCAAGAGTGTATCTCTAGAGTAGTGTGAAAACAAAAGACAACTTATTTTACTCAGTCAGTACGTGCATTCTTAGTCTCAACAGATTGTAGAGAAAAGGAAGAGACGGGCGTGTTCAATAAAAGATGTTATTTATTGATCAGTCTCTTTTCTCGTACAAGAGAAATGGATCGATATTATTGCAATACTTATGGTTAAGTAAAGTGCATACAATAAAAGCAGAAGTATAAAATAATACTGTAAAAACATTTATATGGTTTCTAAGCCAAAAGGTGGTTTAAAATGGATAAAATAGATACATACATATATACATTTGACTAATCGTACTCAACTGGTGTTTCTAACTACGCCTACCCCGGTGTACCTGACCTAAGCCTAATACGTGGGCGGGAATAGAAAGTAGCAGTTTAAGTTAAGTTTGTTTTGCCAAGTGACTGACTCAAGAATTCTCTGCAAGGGGTTATTCAGCTCTGTACCTGGAATCTAGGATGAATGAGGGATGGTATCTCTCGTCTCTGGTCTCGATATTCCAGGCTGCCTGCGAGGGCTACCCGGAAGCGCCGGAGCTGGATTTCTCGGCAGGAGAAAGCAGCGTCTCGTTCTCAGCGCGTCAGGAAGGCGGGGCTGCGCCAGCGGGGTCTGCTCTGCTCTGGGCTTCGGCAAGTCTGGCTGCTCCGATCTCGTCACCACCGCGTGTGTTTGCTTAAGGCAATACCGGTAATATTTATACCTGTAAGGTGCCGAGATTGACGTAAGGATGGACATAGATACGTCAATAAGGATGTCATACGACTTGGTCGTTAGCACATTCTTTTGCTGAAGTTCTCGATGAAATCAAAACAATGGCCGCAGGGTTTTTCCCAGGTTGTCATAGGTTTGATTTGTTTTGAGAACTCCGTATGCCTTATCAGGGGCTGGAGGAATATCGCTTGTCTAATTAGATGGCAAGCGTTATGACCTAATCAGATAACACGTTCCTGTGCCGTAGTGTGGCTTAATCAGATAACGGTTTCTGCATCATGGGATGGCTGCTAGTTAACTTGTTAACCAGAACAGGGTCAGGAATAGGGGGATCGATACAGAACCTATAAGAATACATCACAGGTCCATCTGAACATCTTTGCTACCTCGCATATATGTCCGTATCAGGTCTTCCCTATGCCGAAAACCCGTTCCTCTTCCGCACTCATGTTATCTGTCTGAAAAGAGGGAGATATGTGTCAGTCAATCAGTACAGGACAGAGCAATGTTGTTAGGAAATGCATGCTATCATGTGTGATGATTCCAACATTAGGGCCAATCATCTCACACTACCCAATACAATACTACTCATTTGGTTCATCACATACTGTGCAGTCTGCTGAATGTCATGATTGTGCGTACATTCTTTTCACACTTTAAACTAATCAATTTATGAAGAGCCGGAGAAATGACTAACCAGTTAACATACATTATGGCATTTGATAAGTTCCTCATGAACATCACATTATCTGGCTCCCCATGTACAAATCATGGAGTCATGATCCTTAATCTGCAATGGCAGCTGAGATCAGACAGTGCCACAGTGTGTTGTGGATGAAGAACATCTTCTCTAGACATATATGCCACTTGACCATTCATTTCACACTTCCACAGAGTAATTCACTGTAGTAGCAATTTCCTTTTTTGGAAACAGAGATGCGGTTGCTGTCTCAACAACAATGAACCTCAGAATTGATGATACTACTCATGCTGACTGACATGCAGCATGCCACGTAGTACTAGCAGGGTGAACTGCATCTCAGCTTATTTATCAAGCATACATGAACCTAGCTTCAAAAGGTTGACTCTAGTTTTTTTTTTTTTTCGTCCTCATTCGCCTTCAACCACAGTAAACAGACAGTTCGTACCCCTACTCAACCACCTGAGATGACGTAGGCTCTTTGGTGGAATCTCTCGGTGCCTTCAGCCTATAAGGGTACATTATCAGATCAGAAAGTTACTTCCCCTCAAAAAGGGGATAGGTTTCACTCCAGCTTCATCAGTAAAAAAACAGATAAACACTTTTGATGGCCCTGGGAAGCCCAACATAGTACATGGAGTATCCAACAGGCATAATCATCGGACCTGCCCTTCATTCAAGTATTAGTAAAATAGCACAGTATAGGTAAACAAAGGTAAGAAAAACTGCTCATTACCTTTTAAGTTATTTCCATTGGAGCAGCAAATCCCAATACGCAATCTTTTTTCTACTGAAGGCTCTGGACACGTCCATCTTAGACATTTCATATAGTGAAGTCAACCTTTCTGAATGCTTAGGAGGGGCTGGGTCTACCCAATGTTTACATATTTGTCTCCTGGCCAATACAACAGAATAAAATAGAAGGGATCTAGCTGGACCTACAACGTGAATATTAAGGCAAAAGATTATCAATGTCAGATCTATCTGAATTGGTATTCTCCGGATACTCTCCAACGTTACCCGTATTTCTTCCCGAAAATATGCCAATTGAAGGGCAGTCTTTGAACATATGTAAGCCTGAGGCTTCAACCAGCCCGCATTTCTTACAGTTGGCTTGAGGCACTTTAAAAAATGTTTAACGTTTAAGAGGGGATAGCTATCCTCAGTGCGCAGTGAACAAATGGTTCCTCTTCAACCAGGCAGGTTTAACCAGACTAACACAATTTTTAAACAAATCCTGCCATAGGAGATCACACTGTGTATTTGGCATCTAATCACTCCATAACTCATTTGGAAGTGTAAATTCACCATCCACCCCCTCTTCTATAGCCCAGTACCAATGCGAAACCTCCTTCTTCCCTACTGGCCTTTCGACTAACTATTGCTCAAGACTGTCTGAACTGGGATTGTACCCAGCTTTGAAGCTGGATGTACTTAAATCTTGAGAGGCCACTTCCCACCCTCTTTTTTAGATATTCCCATGAAATAAATGTTTCCTCACTAACAAGATCCCCACAAACCTTTAGCCTGGCATCTTTAAGTGGTATCGCCAGCCTGTCCCGGAGGCATTCCGGCGAGTCCGGTGAATCCCAGAGTGGCGCTAGGTTTGAAAAATAACCAAGGGCCACCAGATTTATTAGCCTTGCCCCTACTCTGGCAATGCCTGAAGGACCTTAAGTTTCACCTTCGTGAAAACCTTTTGGTCCCCAAATTTGAACATGAAGCTCTCTTCCCATAGAACCGCCCCTCTTACCATGGCCAAAAACATGTCTCCTCCTCGGTACTATATTGAAAGTGGCCTAGCCCCAAATTGGCTGCTAGGACTCCAACATGCAACAACGCAAAAAAGGAATTTTCATCTATTAACAATTTAATGTTTTTTTAGTTCAAAGAAATTAGCATTATCATCTCATCCATTGCATACATGATTCAATTGATTGACACAAATTTATATACATTGCAGGTACATAAGTTTTCACAAAACTATCTAAATTGATGAAACCCAATGCATTTCGGGACTGATAGTCCCTACATCAGGGGTATTCTGTGAAAAAGAAGAAAAAGGAAGCATATTCAAAAGATGCACTATATAACTCATACTCAACATTGCAAAAACATACTTCAGTTTGACAGAGGAACAACATCATTAAACCTCATCACTGCATTCATGAACCTCTATTATATTAGCGCACTGATCATGATGTATGGTCTATTGTACCGTCTCCTACAGAAAGGACACATTTATATGCACTTGCTAACCTACGTATTAATAAACTGCTAAAGGGGAATTTTGAAGCGCAGACGATTTTATGAAAAAGATTTTATGAAAAGGAGAGCTTATTTGCTGACAAAACTACCAGAACCACATAGCTACTGACCTTATGTTGTTATTGGTGATACTACGAGAACAACTGTAGGTTTGTGATCCTCAACTTTACCAAATTCTGAAAAAGATATCATTGATCAGTTCGGATTTATATCGCAAGCTTTCTAAGCAGAGATGTTCGATCTTACTCTGAATGTGCTCACCTTAAGTGAAGGTAGCTACAGCTTCAATGGAATCTAAACTTCCCGTAGGACGTCAATCTCTTGTTTAAAACCCACTGCAGTAAATCTCCTAGAAAAAGTATTGCAGTATACGGGTAAGTCTCAATTATATACCCGTTTCAACATGCATTTGAGGATATCACTCCCCTACTTTACCGAATTTTACAACAGATATCATTGAAAAGTTCGCATTTATTTAGCAAACATTTTAAGAATAGTTATTCGATCTTACTCTAAATGTGCTCACCTTGAGTGAAGATTGCTACGGCTTCAATGAAATATAGACTTCCCGTGGTACGTCAGTCTCTTGTTTAGAACCACTACAGTGAATCACCTAGACAGAATATTACAATATGTGGGTAAGTATCGATGATATACCCGTTTGAACTTACATTTGAAGATGTTACTCAATGTCGGGGCTCACCTTTGTTTTGTATCACTGAGAAGGACCGTTAACGCATTCACTGCACTGGAGACTTCTCAAGCTGTGAAATAATAAATTTAGCTATTCAATATAGCGATTCAAAGAATCGTCTCTTCATATTTAGTCACTCTCACTGCTCTGCTCACCTTGTAATCACCAGCCGCTGTATTACGTTGATGCCGAAAAGTACGGGTTAGTCGCCTACATTTACCCGCGAATTGGCGTGATGTGATGACGTCATTCGTCATGATCACAAGCGAAGGACTCGACAATAGTTACTTAGAGCGGAACTTAACTAGCCCGCTAAAGTATTAATTCGATGACACACATCTCTGGGGTCGACATAGTGAAAGGACTCACGTCCCGAACTAAGTTGAAAAATAGACGCACAAGGAGAACTTAATATTCTCGATGCCTAGGTTATAGTAATTAATAAAGCTCGTTCAACCTATTGACATAAAGAGGGAAAAACTATACCGTTGTTATGTGTGATAGTTATTGATATTATACCTAGCTAATAGCCTGTAATAAGTACTAATAACCTATAACTCACTGACCATTCTCTGTTGTGGTAATTAATTACCTACGGGTTAGTCGCCTACATTTACCCGCGAATTGGCGTGACGTGATGACGTCATTCGTTATGATCACAAACGAAGGACTCGACAATAGTTACTTAGAGTGGAATTTAACTAGCCCGCTAAACTTTTAATTCGATGACACGCATCTCTGGGGTCGACATAGTGAAAGGACTCACGTCCCGAACTAAGTTGAAAAATAGACGCACAAGGAGAACTTAATATTCTCGATGCCTAGGTTATAGTAATTAATAAAGCTCGTTCAACCTATTGACATAAAGAGGGAAAAACTATACCGTTGTTATGTGTGATAGTTGTTGATATTATACCTATCTAATAGCCTGTAATAAGTACTAATAACCTATAACTCACTGACCATTCTCTGTTGTGGTAATTAATTACAAAGGTGAGCCCCGACATTGAGTAACATCATCAAATGTAAGTTCAAACGGGTATATCATCGATACTTACCCACATATTGTAATATTCTGTCTAGGTGATTCACTGTAGTGGTTCTAAACAAGAGACTGACGTACCACAGGAAGTCTATATTTCATTGAAGCCGTAGCAATCTTCACTCAAGGTGAGCAAGTTTGCGAAATAAATGCGAACTTTTCAATGATATCTGTTGTAAAATTCGGTAAAGTAGGCCACTTTCAATATAGTCTTGTCAATGCTTAGCAGGCATTAATCCAACATAGCACACATATCGTGTAAGTCAGAGTAGAGTAATACTTGAGTGCACCTTTCACCCACATTCACTATTATATGATTCCTCCTCGGTACTGACAGGCATTTTTAATAGCATTCGGCAATGTGAAAGCTGAAATGGTTTTTGCGATTTTATCTGTGTCTTGGACAATTCTGACCCCAGGTAGCGCCTGCTGGGGCTGACCTGATGCAAATTATTTGTGATGTTCCAGGTCATGATCTTGGTGTTCCCCGTATTTACCTCATACCCTGAGACCTGCCCAGATTCCTCTGCCAGTCTAATGACTGCCGGGAGGGATGTATCCAAATCTGCAGTAAGTGTCAGGATATCATCCGCATACAAGGCCACCCTCCTCTCCCAGTCCCGGTGCTGAAAGGACTTAATACTAGGGTCTTCTCTGAACCTCTGCGCAAAAGGCTCTCTCTCTCTCTCTCTCTATATATATATATATATATATATATATATATATTCACTGAAAAAACCATAGGTTATAGACCATATATAGTTAGGAATTAGCATTTACAAAACCTTGAAAATTCACTGAAAAAACCATAGGTTATAGACCATATATAGTTAGGAATTAGCATTTAAAAAACCTTATTTTACTCACACAAAACCATTGAAATTCCATATATAGTTAGTTGCACTAACTATATATCGCGCACCTGCAATCCACTGCTGATCATGTCACATATTACATCATTCATGACATGGTCAGTGACATCACTGATGACATCACTGATGACATCTCAAATGACATCACTGATGACATCACTGATGACAACATCCAGTGACTGTATGTTTCTGTAAAGTTAAAATATATCTTACATATTGAAGAATGAGTGGATGTATAAGTGTCTGGATGAAGGATTTAGTAGGTGCGTGACTGACTGTATGAGTGAGTGATTAAATGTGTCTCACTGAATGCATGGGTTAGTGACTAAACTGTCTTAATTTGTGCATCATTATGTCTGTTGTTCTGTAAACTGCTGCATGTGTTGATCATTAGCTATACGAGAGGCTATATGTGTTATTAATTGCTTGCCCAAGTATTTCTATGGGAGATTGAGTTTGTGTGGGGGTGGCTGGAAGGTGTGTGACTCTATGCATAGATGTGTGAACAGTTTATTCACTAGGTGTATGAGTTCAAGAGTGCATGTGGAAACAGCTACATGGGCAGTTGACTGTGTGCATGAGTGTATTGATGAGTGAATGGATATCTCAATGCTACATGTCATAGTAAGTACATATGTAAAACACAGTACATGTGAGAGTTGGCATATATAAATAACTGTGCATGAGAGCCACCGAATGAGTGAGTGGTTGTATCGATCATTGTGAACTTGTATCAGGGATTGTATAAGAGAGTAAATATGTGTTAGTATATGTTTCAATAAGTAAGGTGTGTTTAACTGTATAGTTGAAGAAATGGAGATGAGATTGTTTCTTTGCATGACTGACTGGGTGTGTGAGTAACTCCATGGATGAGTGGAAGTGTGTGAGTGTCTGTATACACTGAGTGTATTTAAAGGTTATATTAGAGTCTGAAGAGGTTTATCGTATTAGCACAAGAATGATGTCAAATGAGATGTCATCAGTGATGTCATCAGTGATGTCATTTGAGATGTCATCAGTGATGTCATCAGTGATGTCACTGACCATGTCATGAATGATGTAATATGTGACATGATCAGCAGTGGATTGCAGGTGCGCGATATATAGTTAGTGCAACTAACTATATATGGAATTTCAATGGTTTTGTGTGAGTAAAATAAGGTTTTTTAAATGCTAATTCCTAACTATATATGGTCTATAACCTATGGTTTTTTCAGTGAATTTTCAAGGTTTTGTAAATGCTAATTCCTAACTATATATGGTCTATAACCTATGGTTTTTTCAGTGAATTTCAATGGTTTTTTAATAGCAAATATCATAAGCTGTCGAATGTCAAGTACGTGGTAAGTGAAAACATTTTCGTGTTTATGCACACTGATCTGCTTTGAATGCTGCCCCCCCCCTCATTTCTATTAGGAGTACTCTCTCTTTGCAGATAGTGAAAGGTAGTTAACGCAGGTCTTTGCCCCCATTGTAATCCGTCGTGCCTGCTTCTCTCTCCATTTGATTGATTGTTATCCAAGTATTTACTGTTTTAGAATTAGTTCTCTTTGGTTCATTCTCTATTTACAAACAAACACAGAGTCGCAATACTCTGTTCAGTCTTTGCAGATAACGAAAAATCGTGTAAAAAAAAAAGAAAAGGAATCGAGCAAAATCAGTAGGCCACTAATGGGATCTCTTTTTGACCTCGCTAAAATAGAAACATTAGGAACAACCCCTCATGACAAATACAAAACTAGTGAGATGAACTGAACTCCACACAATGATGGCTGCAAAACAACTCGGCTCCGCCACCCACCCCGCCCAAAATAACGATAAAGAACGGCTGCCATGATTGGTTGCGGAATGACCACGACGGAGCTACGAAATGGTGCTGCTCTCATGCTAACCCCAGCTTCAGTCTGAAACATCCAGAAACACTGTAGACTACCAATTCGATCAGTTCCGGTAGCGCCCCAATGTAACCCGGTAGAGAAGAACTAGCTCTCCCCTCTTTGACTGATGGTTCTTGTTGCCTGTCCCTTCTGTTGTCATTTAACAGAACTATTTAGCCTGCTGAAAGGGGTTGTGTTCCGACCGCTGGTTGGTGGAGACATTTTGACTATATTCTGTACCTGCGTTGTCGCGTAATGCGTCATATGACGCGCCGCGTTAGCGCATCCGGAAGTCATCCGGGGCGCGCAGCGCGTAACGTAAGCATAACAAGTCATGTGACTTGTTAATAAAACTTTTCATTGGTTCATTTTACTTTTCTTATTGTAATGATGAAAGGCTTGGTCATATGACCTAAAAATTACGCTTTTCATTACTTCCGAACATTATTTTTTCTTAAATATATGTTATAATGTTCCAGGCTAATGTACTTTCCCGGAAATTTTACAACTGTCCTGCAAGTAAAATATATTCTTTTTTCGAGAAAAAGAGCGTTTCTTCGTCCCATGACGGAGCCGTTGAGCAAAAGAGGGTCGACCTGCTGTCTTAGTCGCCGATACGCCTGAATATGAGATTCTTATCGATCACTTTATGTTGCAGGAATAGAAAACACAACAGCCCTTGACCATTTATCTTTACTGCGTTCCTTCGTATTATACCTTTTACCCTTCATGTAATTGGTCTGCTTTATTTCACTTGCCTTTTAATGATTCTAAAACAGTCACTATTATTAAAAACTTTACCAATGTATATACTACTACCATGTTTTCTTTTAAAAACCTTTATTGAGAAAATTTCATTATACAAATACGAGCCTATAACCACGTGGGCCTGCCACAGAGCAAACTGTAATCGTATATGATGAATAGACATTTACACTGTAGAGGAACGTAACGGGCGGGCCATTAGGTTGCAAGAACTAAGGTGTCTAACAGTTACGGAATCGGTGGACGTACATTTTATAATTAAAATACGACAGGGCCAGTTACAATAAAATTATCTAGATATACATTTGCGGGCAAGTACCATGGGTGACGTTAATTCGAACTTTCAACAGTACAGTAATCAATAACACATCAGAACTTAATATCAATAGGGATGTCGAAATATTCAATCAATTCTCGTCCCCGCCCGCCATGTGCTTCAAAACTGCATACGTATCTCGTGATTTCAAGGTTCTGCAACCAGTACACAACAAGGAGTTACGAGTCCCATTTATTCTGGCGCCATTTTGGGCGAGGACGGGCAGGTCCAGGATATAGTCAAAATGTCTCTACCAACCATCGACTATGATGATCTTCATATGCTGTATTTATTAGAGTAACACTCATCTGTCCACATGAAATTAATTTGCCACAATCTAAACATGTCATTTTAATCTTTCCAAAGTTCTTCTAAATATTTGGGACCGTTTCCCTTGCCTCTGAAGCTCTCAGTGCCACTTCTTTGATGAATGTACTAGCAGGTCAGGGGTTCTCCTCCAAATCTCTCTTTTATGCAGCACTATAATTAATTGGTGCCACCTCTCCATATGACGATGCATGGTATAGTTACCACAACTATATTTTTTTTCGGTTCCTCTGGAGAGTTCATCGTGGCAGATGAAGCGTGTAACGTACCGGGCATTTACCTTTTTTTGCATGTACAGGAAAGGAAAAAAAAATCGAGCGTCCGAGTTCTAAGGTGTCCCAGGGCCATTTTGGTGGACCAGGCCCAAATCCAAAGAACAGCCATCTCACAGGCTAATGGGGCGACCCACGCCGAGTTTCAGCATTGTAGGATGACCACACAAGTACAGCAACTTGCTAGACATCACCTCGGTGCCATCCGGATCTCGGCGCCCCACTGCAGATGAAGTGCCTCTCAACTATGAAACCACCACGGTGACATCCGGATCTTGGCGCGTTGTGCTGCCTTCGGCCTATTCGCACATCGGTCCGCTACTGACGCCATCTCACAGGCTAATGGGGCGACCCACGCCGAGTTTCAGCATTGTAGGATGACCACACCAGTACAGCAACTTGCTAGACATCACCTCGGTGCCATCCGGATCTCGGCGCCCCACTGCAGATGAAGTGCCTCTCAACTATGAAACCACCACGGTGACATCCGGATCTTGGCGCGTTGTGCTGCCTTCGGCCTATTCGCACATCGGTCCGCTACTGACGCCATCTCACAGGCTAATGGGGCGACCCACGCCGAGTTTCAGCATTGTAGGATGACCACACCAGTACAGCAACTTGCTAGACATCACCTCAGTGCCATCCGAATCTTGGCATCTCAACGCCTAGTGGTATCTTCCATACAAAAAATATTGTTACGCTGCCTTTGGCCCCATTCGCACATCAGTCCGCAACTTAGACACCACCTCGGTGCCATCCGGATCTTGGAATGTCAGCACCTTTTGGTGTCTTCTCGTCAGAAAATATTGTTGCGCTGCCTTTGGCCCCATTCGCACATCAGTCCGCTACTGACGCCATCTCACAGGCTAATGGGGCGCCCCACGCCGACTTTCAGCATTGTAGAATAACCACACCAGTACAGCAACTTGCTAGACATCACCTCGGTGCCATCCGGATCTCGGCGCCCCACTGCAGATGAAGTGCCTCTCAACTATGAAACCACCACGGTGACATCCGGATCTTGGCGCGTTGTGCTGCCTTCGGCCTATTCGCACATCGGTCCGCTACTGACGCCATCTCACAGGCTAATGGGGCGACCCACGCCGAGTTTCAGCATTGTAGGATGACCACACCAACTTGCTAGACATCACCTCAGTGCCATCCGAATCTTGGCATCTCAACGCCTAGTGGTATCTTCCATACAAAAAATATTGTTACGCTGCCTTTGGCCCCATTCGCACATCAGTCCGCAACTTAGACATCACCTCGGTGCCATCCGGATCTTGGCATCTCAGCGCCTTGTGGTGTCAGTCAGAAAATATTGTTGTGCTGCCTTCGGCCTATTCGCACATCGGTCCGCTACTGACGCCATCTCACAGGCCAACGGGGCGCCCCACGCCGACTTTCAGCATTGTAGGATGGCCACACCAGTGCGGCAACTTGCTACACACCACCTCGGTGCCATCCGGATCTTGGCATCTCAGCGCCTTGTGGTGTCTTCTACTCCGGAAATATAGTAGAAAATATTGTTGCGCTGCCTTTGGCCCCATTCACACATCAGTCCGCTACTGACACCATCTCACAGGCCAACGGGGCGCCCCACGCCGACTTTCAACATTGTAGGATGGCCACAGAAGTGCGACAACTTACTAGACACCACCTCGGTGCCATCCGGATCTTGGCGCGTTGTGCTGCCTTCGGCCTATTCGCACATCGGTCCGCTACTGACGCAAACTCACAGGCCAACGGGGCGCCCCACGCCGACTTTCAGCATTGTAGGATGGCCACACCAGTGCGGCAACTTGCTACACACCACCTCGGTGCCATCCGGATCTTGGCGCGTAGTGAAGCCGCAGCAGCTGCAAATAAGCTTCAGACAGTGTTACAACCGCTGCTCAGAACTCTCAACTATGACACCACCTCGGTGCCATCCGGATCTTGGCGCGTTGTATTGCCTTCGGCCTATTCGCACATCGGTCCGCTACTGACGCCGCCTCACGTGCCAACGTATTTTCTCCGCATTTTATACCCTATGCCGCATAACAGGTCATGTGACTTGTTTATAAAACTTTTCATTGGTTCATTTTACTTTTGGTTTCCTAATGATGGAAGGCTTGATCATATGACCTAAAAACAACACTTTTCATTGGATGAAAACTTATTTTTTCCCCCAAACGATGAAAGCCCCACCTTGTTTCTGGATGTTTCAGACTAAACTGGCGTCACCATGAGAGCACCACCATCTCGTAGCTCCGTCGTGGTCATTCCGCGAGCAATCATGGCAGCCGCTCCCCACCAGAAGCCTGCAGGAGTCGGGGCCCCCAAAACTTTTGATGAATTCTCAAGGCGGAGGGGACGCTTTCGAGAATGGGGTCCAAGACCTAGCAGACAAGCGTCCGATTTCCAAGGTGTCCCAGGGCCATTTCAGTGGACCACGCCCAAAAAGGAAAGAGCCTGCCGCCATTTTGAGAGTCCTGTGGCAGCCGCCTATCGCTGCACCGCAAGAGTGGGCGCAACTCAGCTGAATGGCGGATTTTGACACAGTGGACCAAAAGCGGACGGAATGGCAACTGAAACGGTAAAGGGGCGCCCCACTAAAACAGATGAGACTCCACCTGGAGAGGCCCGTTCACGCCGCCTCCCCCGGGGCGCTCCACGCCGTTATTCGGAGCAGCATTGTAGGATACCAAAACCAGTGCGGCAACTTACTGGACATCACCTTGGTGCCATCGTTCTGCTGCCTTGGAACTATTCGCACAACAGTTTGCTACTGATGACCCACCCCCCGCGACGCCCCACGCCGTTATTTGCTGGGTGGCAACTTACTAGACATCACTTTCGTGTCATCTAGATTTCGGCGCGTTCTGCTGCCTTGGAACTATTCGCACAACAGTTTGCTACTGATGACCCACCCCCCGCGACGCCCCACGCCGGAAATCTGGACGTTGTGCTGCGTTGGGACTATTCGCACAGCCGACCGCTACTTCGTTGTTTTTCTCTAAAAATGTTTATATGTTATTACTATTTTTGTTTTCTTGTATATATTTATAAATTATTAAAGTTTTATAATCTTACTACTTTGTCGGAGTGCTATATATTTTTAATGTGACACATAATTGTAAAAACTTTGATGTACAAAGAGTCATCCCTGGAATCTTCCGCTTCACGCTCGGTCCCCTCCCCAATCACAATACAGGATGGTTTTCAGATAATAGCAACGCTTCTGCTGTGACGGATCTCATCGAGTGTGGGCCTTGATCTACTATAACTCCTTTGAAGAGGGGTGATTCTTTACAGCTGTGGCCATAAACTACATCTGCAGGGCTAGCTGATAGCCTAGGACCGGCCTGGACAATCGGACACAGAGGAAAAGGAGTGTCAGAGGGTGCGGTAGTGAATAGGGCGAAAGGGAGGTGTCGGGCGGGCACAGGGTGTGATTCTCAGGGAAGAGCAGCGCAGATGGGGGGAGGTTTATTACCCATGCATAAGACAGAGAGCGGGGGTGACCACTGCCTGGGTGAGATGCTTGCGAGGGTGGGGAGCCATGCTAAGGATCGACAGCGTGCACAGAGTGGGTCTGGTCAAGGCATCTAAAATGGCTGCCGTGCACGACAAAAGTGTGGCATTTGAAAAAAGACAAGATGGCGCACACAATGTTTTTCAACAATTCCTGATTTCCTTCGAATCGAACGTTAACAGACGTTGGGGCATATTACCAAAGTTAAGCGATATTTATCCCTAACGATGCATTGCAAAGATTTTTTTACCGTCAGAAATTATCGCAGATAAACCTTGCTATTATCAAGGTTTATCGCAAATACGATAAAAAACGAGCGCAATGCATTAATATCGCTGAAAACTCCGCGATATTCATGCATTACCGAGCTAATGCTCTTAGCCATGTTATCCACCTCCCATTGGATAACATGGCTAAGAACTGCTCAGGGCAGCTGTTACTTTTTGGAGATATTCGCGCTTATCTCGAATATTTCCAAAAGTTGATAATAGGAGATAGCGATGTTAGCGACTGTTTCCAGTCGCTAACATCTTGGCATGCCCACTTTGCATGTCATTAGTGATAAATATCACTCACATGCAAAGTGGGACCCAAGATGGTCGCTATCTCCTACTAGCCGTCGCTAACTGGTGTTAGCAACAGCTAGGTAATACAGATATAATTTTATCTCCGCGAAGCGGAGCGCTGTTACAGATATATATCTTGTTTTTGAACGTTAATTTCTCAAAATGCACTGAAGCACATATATTGAGACATAGCAAAGGCACATCGGGCTACCAGTCCCTAATATTTTACCAAGTTTCGTGCAAATCCATTCAGCCGTTCGATTATTATTATTATTTATTTTTTTTGCCCCGCGGGGCCCTTTTAAAACCTCCACATCAAACCTAGGGGGTCAGCGAGGATCTACTATGCCCCCTTATGGTCATTTGCCCCTTCGCTTTGGCCTCCTCTTGTCTCTCGATCCTACCGAGAGACAAGATGGCGGCCGCTACGTACTGTTTGGAATGTTTACAGACACCGGAGAGCCAATCAGCTTCGCTTCGCAAAGCTCCGTAACGCGAAAAGTACGCGAAGCGGTGCGCTGTTACAGATATATATCTTTTTTTGAACGTTAATTTCTCAAAATCCACTGAAGCACATATATTGAGACCTAGCAAAGGCACATCGGGCTACCAGTCCCTACAATTTTGCCAAGTTTCGTGCAAATCCATTCAGCCGTTCGATTATTATTATTATTATTTTTTTTTGCCCCGCGGGGCCCTTTTAAAACCTCCACATCAAACCTAGGGGGTCAGCGAGGATCTACTATGCCCCCTTATAGTTATTTCCCCCTTTGTTTTGACCTCCTCTTGTCTCTCGATCCTACCGAGAGACAAGATGGCGGCCGCTACGGACTGTTTGGAATGTTGACAGACGCCGGAGAACCAATCAGCTTCGCTTCACAAAGCTCCGTTGCGCGAAAAGTCCGCGAACCAGTGCGCTGCCTGGTCCGCGCTTACAGATATATATCTTTTTTTAAACGTTAATTTCTCAAAATCCACTGGAGCACATATATTGAGACCTACAAAAGGCACATCAGGCTACCAGTCCCTACAATTTTGCCAAGTTTCGTGCAAATCCATTCAGCCGTTCGGGCTAAAAGTGAGGCCAACCGCCCTATGGAAAACTCAATGTTAAAAACACGTTTTGGGACCCCCCTTTTTTCTCGGCCCCCACTGGACGAACCCCCCCCAAATTTTCAAGGGCTGCTCAGAAACAAAATGTGCCATTTTCCTGAAAATTTCAGCCAATTCCGTCCACAAACGCCAAAGTTATTAGACATAGAATTTTCAAAAAACCCATAGAGAAAAAATCCTAACTATATATACCTACTGGCGACCGCCAGTAGGTAATATATATATATATATATATATATATGTGTGTATATATATATATCAAAAAGCAAGGGGAGAGGGGGCAACCCTGTCTAGTTCCCCTAGTAATCTTGAATCCCTTTGTCAGGCATCCGTTGACCAAAAGCCTGGCCGACGGTGCCTGATATAGCAACTGTATGGTACGGCAACATTTATCACCCAGGTTAAATCTGGCCATGGCTTCCCACAGGTAAACCCAGTTTACCCTGACAAACGCCTTGGTAGCGCCCAGTGTTAGAGCTGCAAGAGGGAGTGAATAGTAGTTGGAAGCAATATCTATTGTACCAATCAGATCATATGTGAGGTCTGTCAATTGTCTCCCTTTCACAAACCTTTTCTGGTCGGGGTGAAGGATATCATTCCCCACCATCCCCAGCCTGGTTGCTAAGATGGAAGTAAAGATTTTATAATCAATGTTTAAAAGTAATATGGGTTGATATGAGCCACAACTGGTTGGTTTTTACCAGGTTTCAGGATCAGGACTACTGTAGCTTCATTCCAGGACTCTGTATGAGTGTCAAGTCGGCCTCACCAAGAGACCCTGCTTCCCCTAAAGTGCTTGGAGGGAGTATTGTAACTCTTGAGCCATGCACCAGGCACCTATTGGAATTATTTTTCATGACAGGGACCATGCCAGCTAGATGAAAGGAAGCAGTAGTCCTTCGGCTACCAAAGAAAACCGCACATTAGCCCAGATCAACTTGATGACCTGCGTCCAATCTCTCTGCTCCCTTACTTCACAAAGGTTGCGGAGAAGATAGTAAATATGCAACTTACTGGGCATATTGGTAAATACAATCTTCTGCATCCCACACAGTCTGGATTTCGGGCACTCCACTCGACAGAATCAGCCCTGTTACTCGCCACTGAAACCATCAGGAAATACGTGGATGCGGGTCAGACGGAGGTCTTAATCCTGTTGGATTTAAGTGCCGCCTTTGACACTGTTGCCCACCATACCTTGCTGCCGTGTCTGAGGAAAGGAGGAGTGTCAGGGAGTGCACTGAGCTGGATGAAATCCTTTCTGTCCGAGCGCAGTTTTCAGGTGAGGCAGAGCTCTCACTACTCAAAGGTCATCAAGCTGAAACAGGGAGTGCTGCAGGGATCAACGCTGAGCCAGACCCTGTTCAATCTCCATGTAACACCTTTAGCGGAGATTGCAGATGGTTTTGGGATCGGATCAGGGTTGTGTCCTATGCCGATGACACACAACTGGTGGTCTCCTTGACACAGGCACAGGATACAGCAGCCTCCAATTTCTTGGCATGCATGCAAGATATTGCATCATGGATGGCTAATAACTGCCTGAAACTGAATGGCAGTAAGACCGCGGTGCTTGTGGTGGGAAGAGTCCCATCAGTGTGGTCATCGGCATGGTCGCCTCAGTGTCTGGGGCCCACCCCTAAGCCCTGGGATCGGGCAAAGAAATTGGGTGTTTGGCTGAACACAAAGCTCTCCTTTCAGTATCATACCAGGCAGGTAGCAGGGGCCTGTTTCGGAGTCCTGAGGGGCCTTCGGAAAACCCTGGATATGCTGCCCATTGCAGCCAGAAAGACGATGGTGCATGCCCTGGTAACATTGTGCCTTGATTATAGTAATATACTGTATCTGGGTGCCACGGGTAAATGCATGCACAGACTCCAAGTTATACAGAACGCGGCTGCTCGACTGGTTCTTATGCTCCCAAGAAAGGCGTCCTCGAAGATGGCGTTGGCTTCCCTGCACTGGCTGCCGATAAGGGAGAGAGTCCTGTTCAAGGCACTGTGCATCTGCCATCATATCATTCAGGGGACGTGTCCATCCTATTTGTCTGATTTACTTACGCTCTACTCCCCATCACACCAACTGAGATCAGTGGGGGCGGGTTTGGTGCAGGTCTCTGCAATTAAGAGAGCTAGGATGGGCGGCTGCTCTTTTTGCTTTTTGGCTGCACAACATTGGAACAAGCTCCCTGTGAGCCTCCGGCTGGAGGGCTCGGAAGCTATCTTCCGGAAAAATCTGAAAACGTATCTCTTCCCCTTGGGATAGTCTTGCCGGTTTAGGTTAGGGGGTAGTGCTCAAGGCAGGTTTTGCACCGCAGCACGGGGACACACTGGCTGAGTATAAACACATTTATAGAGCGCATGGTTACAAATATATATAGGAGGGCTAATTCCCTCCAATATTATCTAATTGAATAATTGGGTTAATATTGAAATTATACCCTCCCTCAACGATCTATATAATTCAGCTGGTAGTCCGTCACGTCTGGCAGCTTTACCCCTTTTACATACCGCCATGGCCTTCCTCCCTCCCTTCCTCCTGCGTAATAACTTGTCCTGATCTGTCTGTTGCTTGGAACTAATGGATGTTATTGAGGTTCCTCCAACCATGCATGTGCTTTAGATCTATCTTCCGTATAGATCTCTTTATATATGTCCTGGAAGTATTCCAAGAAGGCCTCACCAATACCTTCATCCGAAGATATAGGATCTGCACCATTTCCCCCAGTAATTTCTTCTATGTGGTTTCGGAGCCGGTCTGCTTTGATTTTCCATGCAAGAAACTCTCCTGCTCCTTCCCCATATCCAAAGTGGGTGATCTTGCTTGCCTCCCATCTACGCATGAGCCTCTTTCGGAGAATGCCCTCAAGCTGTTCCTTTAATTTTTTAGGTTTATCCCGGTCTTCCCTCAAGCCGATACCAGCCTGGCTATTCAGTTTCAGCTCCACTTCCCTCATTTCGTCTCTTTTCTATATTTTTTACTCATATAGCTCGATCGATTGGTGATGATACCCCTCAAAAAGGCTTTGAGAGTATCCCAGTCTATAGCAATATCAGCTGTACCTAAATTGATCTCTAAGAATAGATTCCTTTCATTAGAGAGAAAACCTGTCTCTTCCTCTTCAATTAATAATGATCGATCAAAGGACCATACTCTAGTCTGCTGTGACTGTATACAATCAAGAGCTAATAGAATGCCTGAGTGGTCCAATAGATGTGATGGCAGGTATTTGATATCTTAATTCTATCCCTGGGATTATAGCTGAGCAAAATATAGTCAATTCTTGAATAATCTAAGATTTGGACGGTAAAAGGTCTCCTACTTGGTGCACCGGAGAGCAGTCATTCAAAACACCCCTCCCAAAACACCCCTGCCATCAGTTTAATCTCACTGGTATTTAATAGTTATACCAACTTTCAGATATCTTTCATAGACACTAATCCAACTCTGCACTCATATTCAAATAGTGTATTGCCACGCCATCACTCTTGCGGTCAGAATCAGCCTGTGACTCTACGCAATATTCCTCCACCGTGCACTCATTCCTTCTAATCCATCTCAATGTGACATATCCTATTTCCACGAACAGCGTGTAGTCCCTCGCCTCCGGTCCGATAAATCCGAACTGATGGCAGGGACTTCTTGAATTTGTTTTGATTGAGAAGTAGACCAGACAGAAGTGGTATACAGCCTTTGGGTCGCCTTCTGGATACGGGTCAAGTAGATATTGCTCCCTCCTTAAGTTAGACAACAAATCAGTGATAACGCCCTGATGATGTCCTAGGTTGGGACGAAACGCGTCGGCTGTTGACTGTGTATTTAACATATATTGAGCTGACTGCCAGCAATACGAGGGTTGAAATAAAAAGAATAACCATCATACAACATTCGCCTGGAAGATTATTTTTGAGATTTTATATACAAATATGATATTGTGTATTACAACACAGAACTATGTACTAACACACTCCTCCCTAACCTTGATTTATAGTAAATTCTTGACTTATGTTTAAATTTATAATTCCTGTAAGATACCCCCAGTTGCTGACCTGACCTTTCCCTCCATATATCGCAGAGGCCTGTTTGGGACATCATTGTCAGGAGAGACGACCTGGATCTTGAGGGAACTATCACTCTACTGTTTTGAGATTTATCCAGTTTAGGGTCGAGAACGATATTACAATCTCCTGCCCATATCACTGGCTCTGGGTTATCCTGGAGATGTAAAAAGATAGATTTAGGTAGCATCTGCCTCTTTGCGTACTAACTGAGTCTGTCCAAGCTGAGATTGATAAGTTTAAAGGATCTAAGACGAATGAGGTTATTTTATTTTTTATCCCCCTGTGCTCCCCTACCCCCTCCCATCCCTTTCACCCCCCTTGGAGAACCCTTCACCCATTTATCTGGACCAGGTGTTGTCCAGATGCTGTGTCCGTGATCTACCCCCTATCCCTAATGCAAATATGTGCTACCTCACCAAAAAATGTAACCTAATCTAAACAAAATTTAGCACCTATGAGGCTTAGTAGATGCTATGAAACAAAACATATATGAATTGTATTCCCCTCGCAACTTAAGGGACCTCCTACATTTGCTACATTCTACATTTCTACAATTCTTCTTCTCTGTCTTGCTTATGCAAGGTCTGAACCCTAGTTGCCCGGTGGATCAGATCTTCAGGCACTATGTTAAAATAGTTAAGATGTAAGACAATGTGAGACTCTATTCGGCCCTACTCTATCCTTTTCTATCCTAAACCTCTAGCGACCTGACAAGGCTTTTCCGTATGAGCCTATAGGACCTCTTTGCTGATAGTATCGAGCAACTCATCTGCCTCCTGAGCTGATCTAATGTTGTGCATTTTGTTATTGTGCATGACTTTTAAGAAGGCTGGAAATTTGAGTTGTACTACAGCGGTGATCTTCTTAAAGTTGTCCATCCTTCTGCCGAGTTCCCACTGCCTTTCTAGGGTAGCTTTCGAGAGATCTGAACGAACTTCAAAGATAAAATCCTTGCTCCTTAGCATTTTGTCTTCAAAGCCAAGTTCAGAATCTTTTCTTTTACAGCATAAGTTAGAAAATGTATTCGAATCTTTCTTGGTTTTGCCCCATTTAGGCAAAACTCTAGTTTTTGTGTACATTATTCAATCTATGACACACAAAACATACCTACAGTTTGATCACAGCTACTTAGTCCTCATGATAATGGACCAAGGATTCATTACAGCATCATGACATAAGTCTTACGGAGTCTTGACTGTGAAGGCAATTTTGGAGTACACGATGTGCCACATTTATTGTTATTTACACAGCACAAGGATTACCCCATCCAAATACATAAGGCATACGGCTATTCCTATGGATCATTTGCATACAAATGAGTATGGTCTATGCATGTTGTTTGAAAGTGCATCATTGATCAGGTATTCCTAGTATGATAGATCAGACATTTGAGGCGTGTATAACAAAAAAAAGTCACAAAACTAAACTTTCACACTTCAAATGTCAAAATCGTGAAGAAACATATGACAATGATGTAGAATTAGCATGGCCAGTTTGTGCTTGGTTGTTCTCTGTGTTATTACATTGAGTCTATGCAAAAAAGCATTGCAACCCATGTACTTCCCTAGACTAGCTGACTCTGACCTTGCACCCATACTACAACCCAGGAACAACGTCCTGTCCAACGATTGGGCACAACACCACTACCTACATGTAGTGAGGACTGTGTTAAGAATGCCTTCCTCTCCAAACATTAGCCATCTGATGCTGCTGTCTCCACTTGGCTTCTGTTACTCCAGTCTAAGTGGTAATGGGCACTTCATTTTGCATTGTGGGTAGAGGGAAGGCCTGATACTTTCATGGCTTTTAATGTGTCCACGCATGTCTCCAGGCAGTACAACAATCACAACGGGTTTCATCATGGTCTTTGAACTTTGATAGTGGTCGCCAAGTTGAGACTGCAGCTGGAAGTAGTGATCATACTATAGTTTCCCACATACAGAGTCAAGCTTCCATCCTTGCACATCACCAACTTCACAATCAATGATGAATGATACTCACTGGTAGCGTTGGGGTCTAGAAATGTGTCTACCTCCCCCTGTGTATATGGCAGTGGTCCACCTAAGAAACATGAACAGATGTACAATCATGTTGGAATTCTGTACATATGTACATTCTATGGAAAAAATATGTTAGCGTGACACATGCATGTAATTACCAGACCATGTAACTCCTTTCACATTAAGTACAGCAATGTTGTGTCACCCACACCTGAACATTGTAAATGCTGGATCAATTCCACATCACTGTTCACTGAGTGTGAAACAAACATGTGTAGCATCCCTGTGAGTTAGCATGTGCTTCAACAGATTCATCAAACAAGCCCTTACGCATACACAATTGCACAATGCTGTAAGGGCGTCTGGTCTAAAAATGTGTCTGTGCGGGCACATGTGTACACAGTTTTTTGATGTGCGGCCTCACAATACTTTTTCGACTCTCTACATGTATGCAGCATGTTAAACTCTATCTTGTTGCCTGATTGCACACTGATTTGACCTTGCTTGTGACTTTTGCATTGTTTCTTGGAAATGTCTTGTTGTTCTTTTGGCTGCCTGCTTCCCCCTCCATTCCTCCACAATGACGATTCAAGAGTTCCAGCTTGCACATCCATAACCCCTTCCTGATTTGATGGTGTTCATTGCTTGTTCACACAGCAGCCATACACAGTATTTGCTCAACCGCCAAACCCCTCTGCAGCCATCAAAAACCCAAACACAACCAGCGCCACAGGTCATGGTTCTCCAAAATCCCTCAGCTATGACTCAGAAAATTGTCCTTGCACTGTACCAGTGGTAAATTTCTGAAATGCCACCTGTACACACAGAGCAACAACCATGGACAGTAATCCAGATGACAGTGCCCTCAGCCTTCACCACCAGCTGCACACACACACACTACGTACACACCAAACAGCACCAACTCGTGATCCCTGAAATGCATCATCCTCAAAGTGTCCTCCCTGCACAGTACTGCTATGGAGATCTGTATTGCCATCGACAACCTTGCACTAGATGTAGCGTTACTCGCAGCAACCATGGAAAACGCCATCTTTGCCAACAACATTGCCAACTGCATCACCAAACAATATAAAAATATGAGGAAGGGCTTGCAGCAACCGCCCTGTATGATGCCATACCATTGCACTTAAGAGCTACCTCCGAATCAAAAACTCAAGCCCAAGCAACAGCCTGCTCAACAACAAACACCTACACTTCCAGATCCAGGCCAGCTCAAGGACAACCCTGTGACGGACCCTTGGCTAAACACCATCCAGTCCTTGAACTGTGTACACCACCTATATTGCAAACATTATTGCACAACATGCCATTGCATACATATACTACATACTCGTAACATACCTCAACTCACAGCTTGACAACCTAGTGAGAACAAATTTGCCAGCTGCAAGGACAACCTTGAAAACGTCTGACAGTAACAACTTGTCACAACCACAAGCCAGGGCAGAACATCACCACATCATCTCTAGCCATACCACATAACCCCATGGACTGACCAGCATGACGTATACCTCCACATCAACAATGCATCTGCATATGAAAAACCAAAACGCACTCCACAAAGGAACTGACAGAAGATGAACATAGAACAACTATAATCAACCAAAATGCCACCAACACCTCGCACAACACAAACTTTGCTCAAAATGGATCCACAGATGGTTCTCAAAATGTGTAGATTATCTTGCACCAGTATTTGACACCAACACACAACAGCACAGGAATGCAACATGGTTCCAGGCCAACCCACATCAATCGTCACGCACATGCAGACGCCTTGTGGAGAAGCAGACTAACAGCAAATCCCCTGAAGGCAGATCCAAATGCAAGAATACCATATCAGAGTTCCACCCACACATCATACTTATAAAAAGGAACTTAATCCCACACTCGATCCTCACATACTCCAGAAACGCAAAGTAACAATTCAGCATTATCAGTTATTTTGGCCAAACTTGCATGAATAATACAGACATCTCCCCCTCCCAGGACCACTACAACAAGCTCTGCTCATACTTCCACATGGATGTCATGTGCCTCTAAGACAAGTTCGAATACCAGACACAAGTCTATGAAACCCCACAATCTTCAAGCAACCCCAGCTACCTCTCCATCTCATCCCGGACAACAATCAACACCCAAGACAACGGATCTACCATGAGAGGCATCCACTCATGATCACAAACGGACCCCTGTCCCACTCCTCTTCCACATAGCTGCTGCAGCCATCACTCCAGCATTAAAAGATTACGATCAACACCAGCGTCAAAAGTCCTTTTTACCACATCAAGTGGAAGTGCGCATAACTCTGACCCACATTCAATGAGCTAACAATTATCAGCCTGCCCAAACCCCACTCTGCATATCTTCATTGCAACTGTAAAAATCTGATTCTTCAACTGTACGTAGATGCTCCCCCACGCATACAGACCTCACATGTGAGTAGTGCACTTATAATTTCAATGATTGGTTGGTTGGTTAATTGATCCCTCATGCTTACATACACATCCAGACTTAAGGTCAGGTTGTGCCCATCATCAAAAAACCGACAGCGGATGCAACTGACCCGAACAACTATCGACCAGTGACCAACATACCTCTATTGGCCAAAATTATTGAGAAATGCGTACAAGGCCAACTGAGTCAACACATCGCTAAGTTCTCATTACTAGATGATTGCCAATCTGGATTCAGAGCTGGGCATAGTACTGAAACTGCGATCCTGCATATTGTGGACGACGCCCTACAAGCCCTAGACAGAAATCAAGCATGCCTACTGATTCTCCTAGACCTGTCATCTGCATTTGACACGGTAAATCATGAAATGCTGATGACCAGGCTACAAGAAAGGATGGGCTTGTCGGGAAATGTGCTGAATTGGTTTAGATCTTTCTTGCAGAATAGGACCCAACGTTTCCTGGTCAATCAAGCGACCTCTTCCCCTTGTCCTACTGCCGTCGGGGTCCCACAAGGTTCAACATTATCCCCAGATCTATTCAACCTATATGTTGAACCTCTCACGGAGATCCTTCGGGGATCACAGATACCCTATCACATGTATGCAGATGACACGCAAATATACATAAAGATCGCCTCCCGTGATGACATTGACCTAATGAACAAGACACTAAAGAGAGCCCTACAGTGGTTAACCACGAACCATTTGAAACTAAATGCCCATAAAACAGAATTCCTGTTAATCTCTCCGACAAAGAACCGTCCCGAGGTAAAGGAATTGATGAAACTGGTGACAGCACTGAACTGCACCCCGACCCTAGTTAAGTCAGCTAAATCACTTGGAATTACCTTGGATGAGAACCTTGACATGAAAGACCACATAAACTCAATGGCCAAGGGTGCCCGCTTCCATCTGAACTATCTAAGAAAATTGAAACCGTACATCTCAAAGACGGACCTAAAACTGGCTGTACAATCCCTAGTTATTTCGAGGATTGAATACGGTTGCACTACGTTAGCGGGTCTACCCAAAACATCCATAGCACCGCTAAAAGCCTGTCTCAATGCAGCGGCAAGACTGATCACGGGATCGAGGAAATTCGACCACATATCTCCTCACCTGAAGACACTAAACTGGCTACCCTATGAAGCCAGAATTCAAATGAAGATTGCTTGTATTACCCACAGAGCAGTTCACTACAACATGCCGAGATACCTTGCCAAGAAAATTATGCTATCGGGAAGCAACAGACCAACGAGAAGCGCTAAAGAACTGCTACTGAGGCCAGCCTTTTTCCGTAAGAAAAAGACCTACAACCGAGCGTTCTCAGGAGCCGCCCCCAGAGTCTGGAATTCATTACCTCCGAACATCAGGAAGATTAAAAACTTGATATCATTCAAACGCGAACTGAAGAACCACATGATGAGCAAATACCTCTCTTAGGGAAGAGTACTGATTACTGATGAGAATATCCTCACCAAAGAGAGACGGCCTCGACTGGAACTTCCTGAAGATCAATTATCTATTAACAGATTGATTCCATGTTTATACATTGGCCACACACGTTACTACTACCTTAAATCAAAGGGATCCGATATCTATAACTCTCAGACAATACGATATACCCTCTACCTCACTTTGTCTTATTGCCTAGGATCCCGGATACATGGCAACACTTTTTACTCCTTAATGCTATTTACACATGATATTGCACTGTTATGCTATACAACCCTACCTCACTCACCTCCTAATACTAATTGGATAGGCTGAAGAACTCTTACTTATAATCCCCCTTACAGCTTATCGCCTTAGACCTTATACTCATGTATATCTGTTGTGTCAATTGCCTCCATAATGTCTGTAACTTATCCTACATGTGAAGCGCTCTGATACCCACGGGTCTTGTCCGCGCTATACAAAACTCTATAAATAAATAAAATAAATAAATGAGATTTACACAGGATACGGCCAGATTTCCAAGAGTGTGCAGCAGTGAGGCACCACAAGCCCTATGTCTGCACCACACTGTGTAACTTTCTGAGCACTTGAATACAATGTGGCCATTTTCCTAGATCCCAGAGCCACCAGTACTTCACTTTTTTGTTGACATACTGGTGGTGCCGGTTCATGCTCAATATTTTCAATGGCATGAAAATTCAGCCTGCCTGACTTTCCATGCCCTTGTGAATATGCCACCTATTCACGCAGTAGTTTGCGTGGAAGGGATGTTCCATGGGTGTTTCCATGCAACACCCATATCCACTGATGCATTGCCAGACTTAGAAATACCGCTTTGTTCGCCATAAGTTGGCATGGTATGCTCAGACGTGAGTCCCTTGCTCACTTTGCCACTGGATTCAAGCATGCTGGGCTGAAGACGGCTGAAATGCCAGAAACCGGTCCTCGGAAGCTTGTTTCCGGTCCAGGGAAGGCATGGCTTGGCAGTTCGGGCTGGACTGTTCCCATGAGGCACAGGGTCAGACTGATTTGCATATGGCCATGTCTGAACTGGGGTGGCAGAGTGGGCTAAAGAACGGTGATGGATTAAACCCAGATCTGTTGACTGGGTGTGAGTGTTTGATTGGTTCAGATGCTCTGTCCATCACCACCCCCTTTTGTACGACTTAGACATCAGATAAATTGGTTACAACATATGTGTCTGTGACCACACAACATGCAATTATTTCCTTAAAGTCAGATGTATTTTCTCCGACAACATTGAAACACCACTGAATCTATATGAAATTATGGACATAGCAATCTATGGCATAGCTGTACACCTCTAACAAAACCAATATGACTACTATTATACATTTATTTACCAGTTGGCCCACCGACCTCCAGTACAAGATGATCCAGCAAGTCGCCCTCATGTTGATGACATCATGACACCGGTGCTGGATTTGGTGGTGTGTGAGCTGCTCTTCGAAAATCCTGGCTAGATGTTGCTGGACCAGGTCCCACCTCCGCTTGTGCTCAGCTGCTGTGTAACCCTGGCTCACCTGACCCCCCCATGCTGATCATCCTCGGTAAGTAATGGTAAATCAGCCAGATGAAGTCACCAAACTGCCTGTTGGTTACGTTCTTGGGCCTGCCGGACATGCTTAGGTATGTGTATTGATTTTAAATGAAACTTAAAAATAGTTATAAAGGAAAATTATAGAAAGAAAAAGTACAGACAATTTATTTAACCCACCCGTATATTAATCCTACACCTAATCACCCCTATAAAACACACACACCCCAAAATACAAACATTTATGACACACACGACTGACAATTGACAAAAGGCATACCAAGAAAAGTTCAAATTACACACAGTACTGACAAAACACACTCCAAAAGACAAATCTCAAGCTCAACAATCTACACCAGCCCCCTCCACCAAGCACACACCTAGAGCTGCTAATAGAAAGTGAAAGTAACTGTGTACTTCCTGGTTTAGAACATTCTAGAATCCTTGCATCATTTCCTGCTTAGATGCAACACGTTTTGCGTAATATTTCAGAAGGTGCATCGTGTTTTTGACTCAATTACCAGTTCATTTCACATGTGCATTCGTGGTGTTTCTCTGTTTTGTGTGTGTTGCATTTGGCATCATGCGTTAACATGCATTTGTCAATACAAAGCGTAACGGTTTTAACTTTGCGTTGCGCCTTGTTTAGATGCTACCCGTTTTTGATTGTTTGAGATACATTACTGGCGGATGGGACACGTTTTGGGGGGCTGAGTGAGTCAAGACAGATTTGAAGAGGCTTTATGCTTGGGACTTTGCGACAGTTTACGGTCGCGTGCAACACGTTTCAGGGGGTCTGAGTGAGTGAAGGCAGATTTGAAGATGCTTTATGCTTAGGACTTTGCGACACTTTACAGTCGTGTGCGACACGTTTCAGGGGGTCTGAGTAAGTGAAGGTTGATTTGAAGATGCTTTATGCTTGGGTCTTTGCAACACTTTACGGTTGGGTGCAACACATTTAAGGGGGTCTGAGTGAGTGAAGGCAGATTTGAAGATGCTTTACGCTTGGGTCCGTGCGACACTTTACAGTCGGATGCAACACTTTTTAGTGGTCTGAGTAACTCAACCCAGATTTGTTAATGAATAGATGGATATATGTGGTGTTGTGCTAGGGATGGGTCATGTATAGTACATGTGTGTATTCCTACTCAACATGTTGCATGATTTAATGTTGAGTTGTGTTGTTTTCTGTCACCAACATTCACATACATAATGGGATATGTGTACATATTCTTTTGGAAATTTTAAAGGTTTGTTTGTGATACTTTTAAATTGCGCTTGCACAGCAGGTGGATAACATTGCATCACGCATCATTGGCACTACCTGCAGTACATTTGTTACCATGTCACAGCGAGGAACCATGTGGCTTCTTTTCAGGCCCATGGTGGCACTGATGCACCACTTTTCACATGTAAAATGTAACACATCAGCGGCACAAGTTGCTTTTTATTTTACCCCTGTGTTTTAATGAGAGATGGGCGGTGC
Source organism: Lissotriton helveticus (assembly GCF_964261635.1). NCBI lineage: Eukaryota > Metazoa > Chordata > Amphibia > Caudata > Salamandridae > Lissotriton > Lissotriton helveticus. Next base: position 368,198,706 of record NC_136070.1, read on the forward strand.
CACTTTCTGCAGCTATGCATGTCAGGCATATCACACAGACATCCTTAGATCATGGTTCAAGTGTGCCAGAACCACCGCATGTCAGATGTTTGTGCACAATTGCAGGGTAGTACACAACAGTGCAACATATTTCATTGTGATAATGTAGCATTCCTGTGCTCCACGGGTGCCACAGCCAAAGTGCTTGCACTGGCATGCAGCAGCAGTTTCATGTTAATTTACACATATATATTTATATCATATGACCTGGGAAGCAAATGGACACAAATTTGAAGTTCCTACTTAATTTTTTATTGTGAATATAGTGCATATTGTTACAAACTTAAATTTACTACATCATGAGAAGAATTGTGTGAGAATGTGTGTGCAACATCTTGTCCCTGCTGCAGTGTGGCGTATGTCTCGTCCTTCTGCTTCAGCTTCATCATCACCATCATCCATTTGTTCAGGGGGCTGTTCCTCTTCATCCCAGGGCACATTTGTTTTGACACATATGTTATGGAGTATTGCACATGGCATTATCATCTTGCACACAGTTTCTGGAGAACCTGGACTTGAGCATTCCAAAGCTTCTTTCTATGATGTTTCGAGTTCTGCAATGGGCTCTGTAGACCATATCCTTGATCAGCTGTAAGTGGAAAGTAAGTAAAAAGTATTACTTTTGGGTGACATCAGTATACATGGCATGTGTTGTATGTCATGTTTGTGAAGATTGTAATAGTGAATTACGTTGCTGTCAATTACATGTTGTGCTTAAAGTTGGTGCTCAGCTTTCCGTGGCCCTGGCATTGACATTACTTCAATTTTTGTTACGCAGTGGTAGCGCATTACACTGCCCCATATTTCCAAGGACAGGAAAAGCCACCCTGCGTGGTTTTTCCTATCCTTGTTAATATGGCTCCTTTGCACGCAGCACTTATCGTTGATGGTGCTTACATGGGTGTTGCTGTGGGTGTTCTCTCCCAACACCCATGGAACAAGACACATTTCCAGATTTATGAGGAATCGAAAATCTGGAAATGCAGCTGAATGCTACACCACCCTAGGGGTGGCATAGCGTGGTGCAACAAGGAGAAATGCTTTCATTTCTACTTGTTCTTTCCTTTCAATGCATGCTGCATTCTACAGCACACATTGGAAGAGGAAAATGCCTGTAGTGATTGTTTTTATGCAGGAAGGTGCCCCTTTGTGCACAAAAGCAATCTCCCCATGACACAGGCACCCTTGCACCATGATGCAAGTGTGCCTGTTCTGGCTCATGGCAGCTCTTTTTACGCAAAGGTAGGGGAGAGCACAGGCATGCAACATATCATTGTAAATATGTTGCATTCCTGTGCTTTGGATGTGCCACTGCATGGCACACTCTAAGGGCTTGCATTGCTGCGCTGCAGCACTTCCTTGTAAATCTTCCCCGTAATGTTTTGGTTGGTTGCACACTTTCAAACATTGTTCCTTGCACATCTGGGCACATTTCAATATGTGAGTACGACAAAGTTTATTCTGTGCAAAAGAGTCAGTTGCCTGGCATAGTGGTCCTACACATTTTGTTGGCATTATGGTTTGATGTCTTTGGCCCTACATTGTCACTCATTTGGGATGACATGCCCCTGAACAGGTAAGTTTGTCACATGGTGCACCAATACATGCATCCTGTGTGTAATTAATATGTACTCTTATATACACATAAATGCACGTGCACATTATATTTGGATTTGTTTGCTTTTTCCATGTATTCCTTACAATGCATTGCACCTTTCAATAGTTCATTTGTGTTAGATGCCACGTGTGCATATATCAACAGTGTGACTTATTGATCTACTAACTTTTATTTAGGATATTTGCATGCATTCCTATCTGGTGTCCCTTGGAACTTTAGATTGTGCTGCTATGTGTGTATGCAGCTTTGGACTGTATGTTATGTGGTTATAGTGTATATGTGGTTCTGCATTTTCACATTGACTTCTTGCATCGTTCGGACACAAGGGCATGTAATGGGGCAGAGGGCCCGCTATTGTTGCAGAGTATATTTGTATGTAAATTAATTTATGCTTACCTACAAGGAGCCGATTGCCATATTGTCCATTTTGGAAACGTTCATTGATGATGCTGTTTCTGAATATATATGAATTATGCACACTCCCAGTATATTTGGCAAGTACATTGATGTATAGTCCCCGATGGTCCACAAAGGCCTGGACATTGATGAGTGTGTGTGCTTTCAGTTGCGGTATAGGTGTGAAGTTGCTGAAGGTGGTACAAGCTGAACATGTGTGAAGTCCATTGCACCAAGCACATGTGGGAAGCCAGCAATGGCATAAAAACCTTGTTTCATGTCCATGAAATGGATGTGCTGTGTTGTGAGCTGAATTATGGCCTCCAAGACAGAAGGGAGGAAGGTGGAGAAAGATGCCTGTGAGAACCCTGCCACTTGTGCTGCTGTTCTTTGAAAAGATCCGGAGGCCAACATGTGTAAAACCGCAGTCGCTTTGACAGCGGCAGGATGTTGGTGACATTTTCATTTGTAGCAGTGGTGTGATCTGCCATAGCAGGGTCACAATAGACGCTTTCCTAAGGCAATACATTTTAATGATTTGTTCATCCCGGAGTCCAATGAGGGTGGTCCTTTGACGGTAGATGCGCTTCCTTCTCCTGCGCTGCCTCTGTGGTAATGGTGGAGGGTGAGGTTGTGGGATTTGTTGTGGGGGTGGTTGTTGTTTTCTTGGTGAAACTCCCAGCTGTGGGATTAGGAGGTCTATATTGCTTGCTCTGCTTCAAAACTTCTCTGCTGTACTTATTTTCAATCTATGTGGCACTTGCGTCATTTCCTGCGCATGGGTTTTTGAGGGATAGAGCGCATTTTTCCATTTGCGTGACTGATTTTTTAGATGCGTCGGCGCGGGGGATTGATGTAAATATGCCTGCGTCAGAAAAGTGTTGCTTTTAAAGTGGGAACGTCTACCTTGCATGTCCTAATACTTACGCGACGCAGACAAATCGCGCCCAGTTCCATTCCGTTGCATCTTCGTTTACGTGGCACATCTCCATAGATGCGTCACCTTGTAAATTTTGCGTAAGAAAAAACCAATTGATGCGTCACGAAAAGTGACACATCGGTGTCTCAAGGGGCTTTTAAATCCGCCCCCATCTATTTTAATTTTATATCACTAATTAAAATAGAGAATTGCAGTATGCATAGAAGAAAACCATTTTAGAGACAACCCTACTAAATTTAGAGTCTTACTCACTAATTTAGCCTCTTGATAACTCACTCACTGTCTCAGTCCCTCAACAGACAAACACCAGCATCTGAAGCAAGAAATAATGTATACATGAACAAAACTGAAATTCCCCAAAGTCAAAACTACTAAACTTTTTAGGGACATAGCAGTAAAAACAGGAACATAAAGAGAATTGGATGTAAAACAAATATCACAAATTCTTCTGAATAAAAAGCAATCATGACCCTCTTATCTCGAATAAAGGGGAAGATAAGGCCAATGAAAGAAGTGAAACTAAATATAGAGCCAAGATTAAATGAGAAACCTTGTGAAAGTAGTCATTCTGTGAAAACACCTGGATTAGGAAAAGGAAAAAATATGGGAAACTTTACAAAGTTCCAATCATTGAATTGTAATAGGTTGCCTAAAAAGCTGGATTAAAAAGGTAAAGTCAAAGAGAGGTAACAGTGTTCCAATAAATGAGTGCGGACCTTCAGAGAGCATCCTATCAAGGTGAATAGCTGTTGATCTTGTAACTCAAAATGGAAAATGTTATACTCAGAAAAAGTCCAGGTGGATTTCCAACAGAACATATATACTGAACCATACTAATCTTACTATATAAACTGATAAAGAGATTACTATAATGGTAGATGTAGAACCAAGAAAAACAAGCATTGGTACATTGTTATCGCTCTCCCAAATTATTGCGTTTGTGGCAATTGGATTTGTTTGTGCTCAATGCATTTAAATTGTGATGGAATTGGCAAAGTCAATAGCGGTGACTGGCCGTCTTAAAAGTATAGAGGACAGTGTAGCATCACTCAACAAGGTGGTCATATTGAGAGTATGAAAATAAAGTGGCCTTCCTGAAAGCATAGAAAGCATTGTTTTCTGTACATTTATGATGGCCATGAGATTGCTTCAAACGTTACTTCACACAAGATGGTGGTCATCTTGAAAATTAGAAAACAATGTTTTCTGTACTCTTAGTTATATAAAACAATGTTAGTATATGTTTAACTTGGCTAAACACTGGTACAGCTCAAAGATAATAATGTTGACCATCAAGGACCAGGAAAGGGGCAGCAGGAGAACGAGAAAACATGGTGAAAGAAGGCACCAAGAGGCATAGGAAAGTGCTGTGGGGAAGCATCCAGGGAATTAACTGCTGTACCGAAGACGAATAGTGGCAAGGAGGGTGAGGAGGGAGAGATGGTTGGGGAATGTTTGGGCAGTGAAGGGAAGAGAGTGAAGGGGACGTTGTGCGGGAAAGTGCTTTGAGCGTAACCTTGCCATTGTCTGCTGCACCTTAGAGGAACTGTGGGATCAAGGATGGGAGGTGAGAGACAAGGTGGGAGAAATTGTGCCAGAAAGGCTAAGAGCACGAATGGGCTCTAAAATAAAGGAAGGAGCAGGTTATCCACTTCCATGGAGTACTTAATAAGAATAAAAATGATTAAAAAATAAAAGTATTTCTAAGGTGCCTTAAGTAGAGGCCTACACTTTATCAATGAAGAGGAAAGCCATCCAGTTACCAGTAAGGAACTAAAATGCACAGGAAAGACATCTGTCCATGAGCTATGGGCTGACCCAAAGTCCACTCTATGTAGTATTGTATACAATACTGTCTGTAGCAAGAGCGCAGAAAATGGAGAACAGGCAACTAAATCCTGAAGACCGGCATGGCAATTATACTAACAAATATATAAACAATGAAATAATGTAAGTACAATTCCAAAATAATTGTAGTCCAAAGAGGAATTTAAGACAAAATGGAGAACTTGGAATACAGGAAACAGAATATAGGGAAGCCAAACGTATGCATATCAAATACATTGTTGATGATACTCTATAAAAAGAAAATGATCAGTTGCTGTTCTTTCTAAAGAATATGAACAAACATATGGATGCTAAATTTTAAAGTATGGAACTGAGATCTCATTAAAATAGTGACCCATGCCTCAGATGAAAAAATTGTGAACAAAAGACAAGTGGATGTGGACTGCATGATGTATTCATGGATAATGAGAGTGCCTTCCTTAAATATGATGTGGATGAGGATGAGGATGAGGATGTGGAATCGGGTAAGGAGAACGTTTAGTCGAATGACAGAAGTAGTGAAGTTTTATTAAATGAACTAGGGCTAGAATTAATTCACAAAAAGTGGTTATAGAATGCGCACAAACTTTCTGTGAATCGATTCAGATTTTGCAAACCAATCTACGTACTAATAGGTTGCTTTGCAAAATAAAGAACAGCAGCATTTCCCAGCTTCATAAATATTCATTAGACAGGTCACAATTTGCAACTCGACTGGTCCCAATAACAGGGATGGAGAAAAGCAAAAAAAAATCTTTAAAGCAGACTGATTTCCATAAAGGAAAAAGGGCTGCTTTAAAAAATAGATATATTTTAGAAATGTTTCAGTGAAAGTTTCCAGTGGATCCCTCAACCACTGCCTATTCCCCCTTTAACTAGTACCCCAATTCTCAAGGGGAAAGTACTAAGTGACGTGTTCGGGTACGAGTTGATGTTTGGAACAGACATTCGCAACATGCCCCTTCCGAATTCAGATTCGTAATCCATTTTTAAACCCATTTGCCAATTTCCAAAGCCTTTTAAGAATCAATATGGGGTTTAAAAAATACTTTTAACCGATTGCAAACCTCTGATTTAGCTAGTTGCACATTTTGCAACTGTTAGAAGGTTTAGCTCAATTTTGCACTCTTAGTCATAGGTGTAGAATTTAGCTCTGTAGGTTAGATACATTTCCACTAAGCTAGAACACCAGTTGATTTTAAGTGGAGATAGCTCAGATCTTTACAAAAAATTAAAACTAAATAATATGACGAGGCAACCCAATATAGCACAGAGTAACCTTGGTAACTTCACTGTAATTAAATAGAGGTTTCATTTTGATACAAATACATGTATTCTTACCCCCATTAGACTTAATTTGCATAACAATTAATAATTATTCAAATAAGATGAAGCAGCACAGAATTATAATTAAGTAATGAATATTTAATCCACAGTACTGGAATTGAGGTAATGGTGCAAACCAGTGCTTAATTTGAGACTTTAGTTTCTGGTGCTTGGCACCAGCACTTGATTGTCAACAGGGCACCTATGAAAGTTCGCCACATGGTGGTGGTGTTTGTCTAATTTTATGATGAGACAGCCACAGTTGTTTAATAATGTAATGCATATTAAAAATGACTAAAGCTTGTCACCGAAAGCTAGAAGTATACCTTGGGCGGCAGGCATTAGTCATTTTAAATGTATATTAAAGTCTGAATTGTAACACTTGTAGGTTGTGATGGTCAGTAGTTGTGTTGGTACTGTCACTGGAATCGCTGGCAGGGATAATGGGTGGTGCAAGCTGCAGTGGCCTCCTAGCACTTGTATTATTTACAAAATATGCATTGGTGCGCAGGTCCTTGGGGTGATAAAGCAAAAGTATTAAATTAAAGAGGCGTGACTTTACAAAAATGAAAATAGCAAAGGATAACAGGGTTAATGGAAACCTAAAGCAGGTAATCACAATGAATCTAGTGTGGCCCATAAACGTATATGGTATATTTATTTATTTGCATTTGCCAGTTTGAATATGTGGTATCGAATTGAGGATTTTGTTAATCCTTTTCTTTTGCCGTTTTTGTGGCCAACCACGATGGACAGAGCTGTATGAGCATAGCTAAATATAATTATATTACCTAGCTGTGTTGTTTTGGGTATAGGAAGAAGGTATTTGTAGTTGTGTTCCGCTAGATATTTGCTAGTGGCCTATATTATAAATGTAATATAATAAAACCTCCCACAAAAGCGGAAAATAGACATCACGTAGTAAGAAGGAAGATAAGCTACAAAGGGGCATATTACCAACAACTAGCGATAATTTTCGCTATGTTGGCTTAGCGGCAATATTTTTATCGCCGAGCTGCGGCGATTTTTATCGCTTAGGAACGTTGCTATTATCAAGGTTTATCTCATAAGCGATAAAAATCGGCCGAAATGCATGAATATCGCTGAAAAGTCAGCGATATTCATGCATTACCGAGCTAATGCTCTTATCCATGTTATCCACCTACCATTGGATAACATGGCTAAGAACTGCTCAGGGGCAGGTGTTAGCTTTTGGAGATAATCGTGCTTAGCGCGAATATCTCCAAAAGTTGGTAATAGGAGATAGCGATGTCAGCGACTGTTTCCAGTCGCTAACATCTTGGCACGCCCACTTTGCATGTCATTAGTGATAAATTTCACTGACATGCAAAGCGGGGCCCAAGATGGTCGCTATCTCCTACTAGCTGTCGCTAACTGGTGTTAGCGACAGCTAGGTAATAGGGAGATCATTTTATCTCCGCTTTCTTGGCTTTTAAAGCCAAAAAAGCGGAGATAAACCCCCTTGATAATATGCCCCAAAGTTTTCTCTGTTTCCCCAAGGCGATCATGCGACAACAAAGAATATTTTTAGATAGTTGCCTATAACAAAAGGTAAGAATAAGTGATATTTTGTTTAATTTGCAAAAAAACGACAATGGCTGAACCCTGCCACCTCTTTTTTATCAGTGAAGTGACATGAGGTAGCAGAGAGGATGGCTTGTGAATGTGTGTTGTATAAGAGTGGGTGTGAAGCTTGATAGTGCTCTGCTATCAGTATTTGTATAGCGTCACCTGACACTGGGGCGGTTTCTTAGCACGTGTGGGCTGACTAGGTATGCATTATTGTAATTTTACTGTCCTGCTAGGAGTATTCGCCTTCAATGTTATCGAGCATTCTCACTGATCGCCATAAAGTTCTCAACATCTCGTATGCGAGTCAACAGAGCTGCCATGCCTCAAGTAGTGCTGTGTCTGTGTTTATTGGCTCTATGGTGGTAGCATGAACAGTTGGGTTGTTTCATTTACTGTTCTTGTTGGGTTTTGCATTTCCTATTGAAGAGGGACACGCTATCTGTCTGGTTCTTTACACTGTGTAGGGTGCATGACAGGTTGGGCAGGTGCACCGAATTGATTATGTTCTTTTGGCTGTTTTGGGTGTGGAAATTACATTTTAGTGGGTTCAATGTGTGCCAATATGAGTTAGCAGTAGTGTGATACGTGACTTCCAATTGTATTGTAGGACTTGAAGAACTGTGGGTGTCTTTATTTCTGAAACGTATACGGGGGTGGTTGTGGGGTGTCCTAGCATATACCTACCTGGGGATTCTGTCTGATTCAAAATAAAATTGGAGGGTGAGACAGAGAAAAAATTGTGCTTATCTTAATGTTCCATCAGTGAAAAATGGTATGACACAGTGAAAGACAGATAAATACACCTTCATTCTGTCATGTAAAAGGTACAACACGGGCATCAACAGATGAAGCCTTTCTCGCTAATGCAAAAGGTACATAATTACCAATGGAAATACAGGTTTCTCTCCCTCCCAGAACAGATGCACGACCACTCTAGCACTGCAATCGTTCCTCCTTCACAGAATAGCCACAGCCCTGCAGCAACAGTGCTAGCTTCCCTCCTTCAGAGAACTACATCAGCAGTGCAAGCTTCCATCACTGACAGGAAGGCTCAGCATAGCATTAGCAATGCAAACATCCTTTCGTGGTTGGACTGGTAAAGCACCGTGATCGTAAGTGCAAGTTTCCACCCCACACATAACAAGTACAGGATGGGGATCAGCAGAGCAAGCTTCCTTTTTTGTTCAGAGAATACCAACCACTTGGACTTCAGCAGTCTAAGCTTCCTTATCGCTTGGAAATACTATATGATGTGCATCAGTGCCTTAAGTTTCCTTTCCTCAAATAATATTATACATCATCAGCAACGCAGCACAAAGATTCCTTGTTACTGAAATATGTAGAGTATGTGCCTCAGCAGTAGAAGTTTCCCTGTCTCATAGAATTAGTACTACGTGGTCATGATGACAGTGTGTGCATAATAGCATATCATTTGTCTGTTTTTTTTCATTTGCATTTTAATTTTAGACTGAAGCAGGACGGGTCAAAGTATTGCTGCTGAAACACTGGCTCGACCAAACACATAAACCAAATGATTTTTTTTTTTAAAACGTAGTTTATTGATTTTGTACAAAACATACATGAATCATTACACAATAGTTGCCAGCACGTCCGCACAAGAGTCACGCAAAAGATAACCCTCAAACAGTGAAACATTACAGTGGTTGCTATTGTGATAGGGCTATACTATCAATGCCCCAAATGTAATAAACCCGTTCTGAACCTATCTCAGTCTTCATTCCACTAATAACTATAGTTTCCCTCCCCCCTCCTCAGCCCACCACCCCCGACGCAGCATTTCGTACAAATTTCTACTGACAGTCGTGTCCAGGAATGACTATGGGTCAGATTATGTAATGTGCCTGGTATGGCCTGAGGCTCCTCTCTATCATCGACGTATTTCTCTTAGTCGACATGTGTGTCGCAATCTCGTAGTGCTTGTACTAATGCTTCCCACGCTGCTGCAACCTCTAACGCCTTGTCGTTGTTTTGCCTACGCGCCAGCTGGTATTGCAACGCGCTCTCTCCGGAAGCCCACTTCAGGAACTCCCCTTTCCATCTACGGCCAGTGGGACCCACCGCTGCCTTCCAGTGCCTTGTTATTTCTCGTTTTGCTAGCAGGAGACCCATATCTATAAATTTGCTTGTGGTTTTATTCTTGGATGTGTGGGGAAACCAATGCAAAATACAATGAGCTCTGTCAAACTCCAATCCCCTCTCCGTTACTGTATTTAGTGTGTCGCCCACCTCTTTCCAGTACAGCCCCAGCACTGGGCAGGACCAGAGCATGTGGTCCAACTCAACCCCCGCTTTTGTACATCTGGGGCACGCCGCCTCTGCGACCTTAAAGTATTTCCGGATTTTCCTCGGCGTCAAGTATGCTCTATGGAGTATATAAAAGTGCACTATTTGGAATCTGGCGTTCCTCGTGCTCTTCCAAGCTCGCCGCACTATCTGTTTCCAAGCCGTCTCAGGGATGTCTTTGCCTAAGTCAGTTTCCCATTTCTCTTTCAATACATCCAATGGCAGGAGGCCCTCATTGAGCATTCTAGAGTACAAGCACGTAACTGCTTTAAAGGTCCCTGCCGCCATCATAGTGTACTGGCAGGCCATTGTCGTCTTGGGTTCCAGCAGGCCTTCCTTCCAATGGGCCTGTATCGCTCTAGTCACCGCCATATGTAATAAGAAATCCCTGCTCGGCAAGTCAAATCTCTCTTGGAGAGCCTGATAGGGCAGCATAGTCCCATCCTCATATAGGTCACCCAGCACCTGCACCCCAGCATCCTCCCAGTTCTGTAGTCGTGACCAGTCCCCGCCATGCGGCAGCGCCGTGATCATTCCCAGCGGTATTTCGGGAGCGTACGGATGTAGCACCCCTGCTCTGCGCTGAGCGCAATTCCAGCAGAGTCTGATTGTTTTCTCCTCTGTGAGAAAGTCCCTAAGTTCAAGTTTCTGCTGCAGAGCTATGTATGAAAGGACGTGACGTGGTGTTCCCCTGCCTCTCTTGTGTTCCGGCCCCCTGAATTCCTGCGCTATCTCCTGTGTGAAGACCTGCAACTGAGCCGCTAGGTAGTATAGTACAAAGTCTGGGACAGCCAGTCCTCCCTCAACCTTAGGGCGTATAAGCGTCGCGTGGGCTATTCTCCGTCTGCCTGTACCCCAGAGGAAAGATACCACTAGAGACTTCAGCAATTTGAAAGTGGAGCTAGGTATCCACACTGGCAACGTTCGGAAATAGTATAGGAAGCGGGGGAGTGCCACCATTTTTAAGAGGGATATGCGGCCTGTTACCGATAACGGGAGCGTGGCCCAGAAGGCCATGCTACCCTTCAATGCCCTCACACCCCGGCTTATGTTTCCCTCCAGCATATCCGCCGCCGTATGGTAGATATGTACGCCCAAATATTTCAAGCAGGTGGGTTCCCAGCTCACCGCTCGGGCTAAATGTGGTTTGGCTTCTCCCTTTCGTACCGGGAACAGACATGTCTTGGACCAATTAACTCTCAGGCCCGAGATTTCCCCAAACCTCGAGAGCAGGCGTACAGCCCCTGTCAGCGCTCTGTCAGCGTCTTCCAGGAAGAGCAGTAGATCGTCTGCGTACAGTGACACATACTGTTGGCTGTTTCTGCTCCCAAATCCTTGGTAATGTGTCCCTGTTCTAAGGTCTATCGCTAGAGGCTCAATCGCCAAGGCAAATAGTAGTGGGGACAACGAGCATCCCTGTCTCATCCCCCGCTCTACTGGGTACTGTGACGAGATCAGAGATCCTATTTTCACTCTGGCCACCGCAGACGTATACAGTATCTTTGTCCATTGAAGATAGCCCTCTCCCAGGCCAAACCGAGCTAAAACTTTATACAGGTACTCCCACTCAAGACTATCGAAGGCTTTCTCGATATCTACTGATAGTATCATTGGTGCGTGTATTTCTAAGTGATCATCGACTAGTACGCGCACTAATCTCCTGATGTTCGTGGTAGTGTTCCGCGTAGGTATAAAACCAGCTTGATCATCATGGACCAGTGTGGTCATATAAGGCAACAAGCGGGCTGCTAATATGCTGCTCAGAATCTTGTAGTCGGTGGTTAACATCGACAGTGGCCGATATGAAGCCGCGGATTCACTGTCCCTTCCTGATTTCAGCAGTGGAATCACCAGCGCTTTGCGCATCGATTGGGGCAACTGTCCCGCCTCCCTGGCCTCCTTATAGACTTCTTGTAGTCTTGGCGCCAGTACATCAACATATTTTCCATAAAATTCTATGGGTAAGCCATCCAATCCCGGGGTTTTATTATGGGCCATACGTTTGATGGCTCCTCGAATTTCTCCCAGTTCTATGTCCCTACCCAGGTCTTTCGCTTGCTCGTCATCTAGCCCTGGCAAAGACAGTGCGTCCAAGAAGGTGTCAACCGCAGGGTCACCAGCCTTCAGGTTACTTTTATAAAGAGCCTCATAATAGAGCTGGAAACCCCTCAATATGTCATTCTGAGTATGGACCACTGCTCCTTCCCCTGATGTCAGGACCAGAATAGGGGAGCTCCTCTTCGCGGGGTTGGCTAACCAAGCCAGCAGAGTCCCCGCCTTGTCACCCTCCGCATGTACTCTCTTCGTGTACGCCTTATGGTCGAAGCTGCGCAAACGTTCTACTTCAACCGCTCCTGCCTCCCTAGCTGTGCTAACCTCTTCTTGTAATTCAGGGTGGCCCGGTCGCGCTAGCTCAGCCTCTCGAAGTTTAGAGTCCGCCGTATCTAGGTCCCCCAGTAGTACTTTCCGCACTCCTACATATTTTCCTATACAGAGGCCCCTGACGACCACTTTAAAAGCATCCCATTCTGTCGCCCTTGCCGCAGTCAAACCAGCGTTTTCAGAAAAGTACTGCGTTATCCCCTCCTCTAACGCGGCATGCAGGAGCGGGTCGGCTAACGTTTCAGGGCGTAATTTCCAAGTAGGGACACACGAGATCCCTGCTATCCAATCAATGGTAACCAGTAGCGGGTTGTGATCCGATAGCGTTCTAGTTAGATATTCAGTTCGCACAATAGTCGGCATTATAGTCGGGGAGCAGAGCACCGCATCTAAACGCACGTGCAGGTCATGCATACTAGAAAAATAAGGGTGTTGCGCTCGCCAGGCATCTATCAATCCCCAGTGCACTAGCCAGTCTAGTCTACCTTTGGTCAAGCGATGTGTCGGGGAATCCGCCAGTGGTGGGTGTGATCTGTCCATGGTAGCATCCGCAACGGAATTGAAATCCCCCCCCATTATTAGAGGACTCTCTAGATAGCGCGCCAGAGCTCCAGATACCCTAGCCAGGAAGCTCAGTTGGTCAACGTTGGGCGCATATATACTGCAAAAAGCAATGTCTCTGCCCCTCAACTTCCCCTCAATGGCTACGAACCTACCCTCAGGGTCTACTGTTTGCCTAGTGAGCTGGAACGGGACTCCCGCCCTAATCCGAATAAGTGTCCTCCTAGCAAACGCAGAGTATGTGCTGTTGTACACGTGGCCTCTCCATCTACGCTGCAGTGCTACGCCCTCAGCCTTCGTTAAGTGTGTTTCCTGGAGAAGTGCGACGTGCACTCCCCTGCGGGTCAGATAAGCATGAACCTTGTGCCTCCTGATCATAGTTTGAAGCCCCCTCACATTCCAGGTCATACATCTCAAATTAGTTGTATCAGCATTATCCCATAGCATTCCGTGCAGTCCATAATGTACTATCACTGCCGCGTCGGCGATGGCCCCTCCCCAATTTCTCCCCAACTGCCCTAACCCCCCCACCCCCCCAAGAACAGGACCTAGAAGCTCCTCGCTAGTTCCCATCCAAACCATGACAACTGTCAAACAACTGTTAGGCCCAACAGTAGACACTGTGGGCAAGCCTTATGGGCAATGAGGGGAGTTGGTTACGAACGGGCAGCCGCTACTAAGTGTCCAATTCGCAGTGTCTCCCCGAGCCCACCATAATCAGCCCCTCCTTCAACTCCCCCCCCCAACGCAATGCAGGGACAGATTCCCCCTACAATAAAGAACCAAGGGATTGCTCCAGCCCCAATTCCACTATCTGCTGCCCCCTCTATATTGTGTATGTATTGACTCCTGCCCCCTCAGCTGTGCCTCATCATCATCATACTCCCCCAGTGAAATTGCAAACCTGTGGGCATGAGTCTGGCCAAATCAGGGCAGTTCACCGCAGAAAGTCCTTCACCCTTCCTAACCCTCGTCCAACATCCCATTCGCCGTGGACGGTGTAACGTTCGGCAAGTGTGTGCTGTCCGATTCAGATTGTCTGGCATCCGATTCTTCATCACCTTTGTTGGAGTCCGTTCGTTCCGGCGACTGCTGGCTCCGCGGGTTCGAGAGCTCCAGCACCGCTTCCAGTGCTAGTTGCCGTTCCGCCTTAGTCTCTTGCGGCAATGGTCCCCTCAAACTCGCTTGGCGGCGCCGGAGCCGTCTTGATTTCCTCTGCGGCATCGGGTCTGTGGGGATACGTGCAACGTGGGCTGTTCCGTCTTTGCCCGTTCTATATAATTCAAGCCATGAACACACCTCCTCCGGGGTGTCGAAGAAAGTCGTCGAGCCGTCCACAATGATTCGCAACCTGGCCGGGAACTGCAGCGAATATTGGAGTCCCTCACTCCTCAATTCTCTCTTAACAGCCAGGAAGGAGGACCTACGCCATTGTGTCTCGTAAGTATAATCCGGAAAAATAGTCACCTTGCTGTTCCCCACCTAATAGGGGCCCTGCGCACGCGCTCTCTGAAGCAGAAGATCTCTATCACGATAGTGTAGCAATCTCGCCACCACTGGCCGTGGAGGGCGTCCCTGTTGAGGTGGCCTGGCGGGCACCCTGTGAGCCCTTTCCAAAGTGTAAAAGGGTGACAGGCCCTCCGGGGCCACCGTTGTCTTGAGCCAGTTCTCTAAGTTTTCCACCATGTCTTCCCCCTCCGTTTTTTCCGGCAGCCCCACTCCCCGGATGTTGTTCCGGCGATTGCGCCCTTCCGCCTCCTCTGCTCTTTTCTCCAGTGCTTCAACTCTATTCAGGACATCCGACATGGTAGCCGTGAGGGTAGCTTGCTTTGGTACCACGGTTTGGAGCGTGCCTTCAATCTCTGTCACCTTATCCGCAAGTTTGCCATGGTCTGCTCGTAGGAGGCCCAGGCTCGAGACCACATGTGCTATGTCCTGTTGTAGTGTCGCCTTAGTGTCTACTATGGCCTCCAATATTTTATCTAACTGCGACTGCAGGCGCGGGTCACATAAATGGTCCTGTTCTTCATGCTCTCCTTGGCTCGGTAGGTCCGAGTCGGACTGTTGTTGCGGGTCATCCTTCTTGGCTCTTGGTTTCCCCATGATTCAGCACCACAGAAGCAGGGGTCCCGCCCAAGTCCAGTATCTCTTAGGATCGGGCAGTGCAGACGAGTGTGAGCGGTTCCCTCCCGCCAATCAGGGTAGCGCAACGGTCACTTTCAATAAGGTCATGGTCTCCAGGCACTCCAGCGCCTCTCGCAGGCTTGCTAGCACTCGCCCCAATTGCTGCGCCAGCGCTGATGGCTCCCGCCTCCCCAGTGCGGCACTCCCTTGGCCTTTTGTCTCATTCCCTAGTGGTGCACTTTTCGCCTCCAAGCCGTAGAATAATAAGTAGCTGAGGTCAATACAGGGACGGCACAGGCCAGCATGGAGCGTCACGCTGCTTGTCCCTGCTCAACTCCCCTCTCTGCCAGGTGGAAGAGCACTCAAGGATAGGAGCCCCACGTAGCGGGGCCGCAGCACAACGGTATGATCCTCCGGTGCTCACTGTGGTAGATCCACCCCCATTGGTTGTAACCGGTTGCTGGTTAGAAGATCAGGACTCACCGCGGGGATAATGCAGCGCTGCGGACCCCTCCCTCTCTCGCCGAGCGTCAGGCATTCAAACTGCTCGTCTCAGAGGTGCCCCCGTCGGGTGGCACCCATACGGGTCGTTCCCCCGGCGATATGGGCTCCGCTCACCGTCCAAAACCGCGTAAGGTAGGGTGACCAGGCGTCCTGGATTTGCCCGGACGGTCCCCGTTTTTCACCTGCTGTCCCAGCAGATTTCTGGAAATGTAGCTCCTGTCCCGGTTTTTAGAGAGGGGCGACTGAAAATTGTGAGAGGTGCTTTTTTTATACTTTACAAAGCAGGGATTGTTAGCAGTTCTTTCAAGAAAGCAATGTAATGAACAGGCAAGCTACTGGGTTTAAAAATTGCATTTTATGTAGGTTTTAAGTGCCTGTCCTGTCATTCTTTACTGAGGAGCACTGTCATTCTGTTTGCTTGCTAAAAGTAAAACTGTAGTCCTTCTATTTTCGGGAAATGTCCCGTTTTTTGGCTTTAAAATTCTGGTCACGCTACTCCCAGCGCACCGTCAATCCCCACCGCAATGGGCAGCCCCGCACGGCTGCACTCCTTCGGTCCTCAATGCCCTTCCGCTTTAGTGCTCGTGGGTGTGTGTCCCAGCCCGCAGCAAAGGAAGCGGGACGCCTGCAAAAGCGCCAGGCGTCACGGGAGTAGGCCTCGATGGATTCAAGGGCCGGATCCCAAAAGCAGGAAGCGCCTTGTGCAGCTCCTAAGGCAGCTCTCCGATCTTTCTCGCCCAGGTCCTCCTAGCTGCGCAAATCCTCCTCGGGCTCTTCAAGCCGCCCAGCACACAGGGGCCCGTGCCTCACCCTTCCACGCCGGCCCCCAAATCCGGACTCCCGCCTCTCAGGGCCACGCAGCCACTCCAAGAGAAGGCCGGGCTCCCAGGCTCTCGCAATCACAGCGCTGTTTGTGTATCCGGTCCTCAGATCGGATGACGTGCAGGCCCAGGGCACCCTAGCGCAGCAAGGTCCAGTGGCTGTGTGGGCTAGTTATTACACGGCCTAGGCCCCCGATGGTCGGCACCTGCTTTTCGGCGGTCTCTGCCCAGACTTCCCGCACTCACCGCCTCCTCCGCACAATGCCGCCTCAACGTAGGGATGAGGTCCGCTCTGTCCGCTCTCTCCCCTCCTCGCTCCGGCAGCAGCAGCCTCACGGCTCGGCACCTCCGCCGCTGCCCTCCGCCGCTCGCCGCCCTTCTTAGCTGAACACCGGCAGTCAATTACTCTAGGACTTCTCCGGCCGCACTGCTCTTCGCCAAGTCATCTTGGGCCGCATTGGTGAAATTCCGGAGCTACAGTTCTCTGGTTGGGAGCGGAACAAACACCACAGCAGTTCGTCGAATTGCCTAGACCTCCGCCTCTGCCCCCTGAGTTGGTCTGGGGGTTCCGGGGAGTCTCTGAACAGGATAAATGTGGGCTCGGTGTTGGAGCTCGCTAACTAGGCGGCTGCCATCCGCGGCTCCAAACCACGCCCCCCCCACATAAACCAAATGATATGTCAATTGTCCAACCACTGGAGGATTAGGGAGTTTTCTGTTTGTTGGGGAGGAAACGACAAAAACTGACCAATGGACCCAGCCCATGGCAGAGGACACCATCTCTCCAGAAATCTACTTTGCCACCCTCTTCCCACAACTCCAACTGAATCCCTATGGTTAGTCCCTACAGACGTACTTCTTCCTCCCACACAGAACAGCAAGCTCATGGACTCTTGGAGAGGGAATCAATGTCTCTTTATACCTCAAGGTTAAACATGCCAGTTCTGTAGTTAAGATCACCACCATCGCAGTCACCTTCCAGGCTCGCCCTTTGCCTATGTACCTGTTGAGCATCCCCAGAGCTGACATGTACCACTCCTAAAACTAATCAACAGTAGAATCCTGCAAAGTCCACCTCCCTCTGTTTGTGTCAGCTGAACTTCATGCCCTCTGCAATCTCTTTCCAGGCATCCCCTACTAGTCAGCCACAAACCTGGCAGGGTGATCCTTTGCCCTAGGCCGAGCTGAGCATCTCTCTATCCTCCATGCATTCTCTCCAACATCTGGTTAGTGACATAGACTTGCAAAACTTTCCACCTCCCCAACCACATAGGAACAGATAGGCGTTCATTGCTGTGGTGTCCATAGTTCCTAGTCCGAGGGAGATGGACATGTTAACGCGGGATTTCTAGTCTATAGTTATAGATCTAGATCCCAACTCAGGTCGACTAAACCGTTGGTACCTGTCATTGAGTAAAAGGCAATCCACTACTAGGTTAATCAGTTAAAGACTTACTCCACTCTAAAGAACCACTGAAGCTTAAAAGTTTAAAAGTTTATTACAAAGCCAAACTTAACTGGAGATACACACATCTCAAAATAAGATTCAAAAGATATACGGGTATCAACACAAACATGAATTTTCTGAATGCTCTCAGTCGGCAAAAGAATATCACCAAAACCCATTCTAGAATTAGCAAAGTTACAAGGATGAACACAAGCTGTAGCTTATGAGTCATTTACAGAAAGGAAAGAAATCAGGTTAGACTGTCCCTACACTAGACTAAATGACATCCCTACTTAGCAAGATCTTAACCTAAAAAGGTGTCAGCAGTGGTGACTTCCAAAGAAGATCACACACTTCCCTTAGTCTTTGTTTCAAAGTCGATGTCTCGCAGTTCCCTATCTGCCTACCCATCCGCTCTCTTAGGTTCCTCAGATCATCTGCCTTGCCTCCACCCAGGGGTGCTGTCCCTAATACAAAATCACATTTACATTAGAAACGCCCCTAGAGACGCCCCTCACGTGGTGTTGGTTCTGGCGGCAACTTCCATGCTGTTACTCCTTCTAGGCCCATCGTTAGCGTTGACCTTGCTTCCCAGGCTCCTCTCCGGCAAGACGGTACCCCCAGGAAATTGCTGAAGACTCCTCCAGGCCTGTGCCAGGCTCTCTTGAACAAAAGTCTATTCATCACTTTCCTGATAAAACCCCCTCGCACCTGCAAACAGACACTTTCTCTATAGGCCCCAAATTCCGGCCTCCACCATATCTTTAGGTCGTAAACCATTTGAACAGGCTCTACAGTTTGTGCCTAACACGACTTTTCTATAACGAGCACCTGCAGATCAAAAGGAATGACTTCATCTATTCAGGCCTGACAGGGCTCCATGAGACGGGCCTATGCACTCTGTAAAACATTAAATCTCTTTGGTTTAAACAATATCCAAATTACTACACACACAAATTATATGGAAACACTTCTATAAAATATATTTCAATTCCATGATCAATAATACTTGAACCACAATAACATTAAAATCCAGATTAGGTGGAAATGCATCAGCTTCATGTACTCTTTGTGAACTGCCATGTGGCCTACACATTTCTACGTTTAGCCGAATTACATTTTCCCTTTCCACAGCCACATAACGTAGGATTCCAACCTCATCTTATTATTTCTACACAATTCTACATTAGTTCTCACACAGACATATGCATTCTACATTTAGTTAAACACTCTTATGTATTTTCACTCTCTTAAATTGACACTCATATAACATGTTTACTAGACTAATATGACGTGCTTGTAAATATGGTGCACTTCTACAGTTTTTCTTAATTTGCGCTCTCTCAATCCCCCCTTTGATGACTTTCAGTAGTCATCACCCTCAAAACACCATCCCTAAGGTATGGACTGAGTCAGACTGAAGTTGTTTCAGTTCCCCCTCGTTTCATCGTCTCTAGAGCCTTTAGACTCCGGTACTGATTATCCTGCATTGCAGTCAATCTCCTCTCTTGCCTTCTCATGGTTCTTTGCAACCTGTTTGATTTATACCATTGATACAACCGCACCAATCCCCACAAAGTGATTATACAAATCACTATTATGATAATAGGTTTCAGTATGTACCAAATGATATTCTTTCCTAAGTTGGCAAACCAACCTCCAACTTTACCCATTCCTTGACCTACTTTTTCCCACACTGTTACCTTTGTCAAATCCTCTATTTCATGGTGTATTTCAGTAATGTTTCGAATGTACTTCTCTAACGGTTTTGAATTGTCTGGAATGTAAGTGCAACATTCCTGGACCTTCAAAGCCTTACAGACTCCTCCCTCTTTGGTATACAACCTTTACAACGCAACTTTTACCACGACCTACCATTACCACGCATTTTTTACAACGCAGGATCCATTACAACGCATACCATTACCACGCATGTATTTACAACGCAGGTACTTTTACAACGCATACCATTACAACGTAAGTATTGGTAAGTATATTATTTTATTAAAAATATTATTTGGGTTTTTGGGTAAAGGGGTATTTTTAAGGTTCAGGGTCAGTTTTCAGTTTTTTGGGTAAAGGTGTATTTTTAGGGTTCAGGGTCAGTTTTCAGTTTTTGGGTAAAGGGGTATTTTTAGGGTTCAGGGTCAGTTTTCAGTTTTTTGGGTAAAGGGGTATTTTTAGGGTTCAGGGTCAGTTTTCAGTTTTTGGGTAAAAGGGTATTTTTAGGGTTCAGGGTCAGTTTTCAGTTTTTGGGTAAAGGGGTATTTTTAGGGTTCAGGGTCAGTTTTCAGTTTTTGGGTAAAGGGGTATTTTTAGGGTTCAGGGTCAGTTTTCAGTTTTTGGGTAAAAGGGTATTTTTAGGGTTCAGGGTCAGTTTTCAGTTTTTGGGTAAAGGGGTATTTTTCGGGTTCAGGGTCAGTTTTCAGTTTTTGGGTAAAAGGGTATTTTTAGGGTTCAGGGTCAGTTTTCAGTTTTTGGGTAAAGGGGTATTTTTAGGGTTCAGGGTCAGTTTTCAGTTTTTGGGTAAAGGGGTATTTTTAGGGTTCAGGGTCAGTTTTCAGTTTTTGGGTAAAGGGGTATTTTTAGGGTTCAGGGTCAGTTTTCAGTTTTTGGGTAAAGGGGTATTTTTAGGGTTCAGGGTTAGTTTGGGGTTTTTGGGGTACAGGGGTATTTTTAGGGTTCAGGGTCAGTTTTGGGTTTTTGGGTAAAGGGGTATTTTTAGGGTTTAGGGTCAGTTTTGGGTTTTTTGGGTAAAGGGGTATTTTTAGGGTTCAGGGTCAGTTTTGAGTTTTTGGGTAAAGGGGTATTTTTAGGGTTTAGGGTCAGTTTTGGGTTTTTGAGTAAAGGGGTATTTTTAGGGTTGAGGGTCAGTTTTGGGTTTTTGGGTAAAGGGGTACAGGGTAAAAAGTAAATATAATTAAATTTAAATTACATTAAATTAAATTGATTAAATTAAATTAAATTACATTAATTAAATTAAATTAAATTAAATTAATTAAATTAAATTAAATTAAATTACATTATATTAATTTTAATTAAATTACATAAAAAAAAATATTATATACTTACCAATACTTACGTTGTAATGGTATGCGTTGTAAAGGTACCTGCGTTGTAAATACATGCGTTGTAATGGTATGCGTTGTAATGGATCTTGCGTTGTAAAAAATGCGTGGTAATGGTAGGCGTGGTAAAAGTATGCGTTGTAACGTCATACATCCCCCTCTTTGGCTAACAGGACATCTAGAGCAAGTCGGTTCTGAAGAACCATTGCCCTTATCGATTGCATCTCTCCTTCCACCAGCATTAGTGATCTAGCAGTACTGGCGGACAACCTATCTACAACTGTTGCCAGTCTTCTTATTTTAACATCATTTAGTGCTATCCCTAAGATAGGAAACATAGCACCAAATACGTCTCCAACTACCTCCTCAGCGCTTACATCCCTCCTTCCTCTAGCTGGTGTTCCTCCCTCTATGATTTTCAAATCCTCAGCATGGTATATTTTGGGAAAGACAATTGCCAAATAACATGATCCATACCAATTATCTGGTAGTTTCACGTATGCATTTCATCCACAGACAAAATATACATTTGGGATCACCTGCATTTCTTTCAAGAAATCTTTAGAATAGTACTCTAATTGGAAAGCATGTTCACAACCGACTTTTCCTACAAACACATTCTCGTAATAAGTTTCACTTCTGTGTATGCACAGTTTCCCCCTTTTTTTCTCTATCCAGAGCTATTGGACCATTGCTACCCTTTCTTTGATGTGCCCTTTCTTCTTCGGTCCAATCCGTTTTCCATTGACCTGAAGATTTTAAAATCTTTTGTCTCCTGTATCGATCATCCACCTGCCCTATAAACTTTTTCTCAATTTCTGACACTTTACAAGTCAAATTATTTCTTCGGGCATGTGAAGTATCTAAAGTTTTCCATGGAAGGAAAAATTTCTGTAATCTGTCTTCACTCTTATAATAATCCCATTTATTTAAATGTTTGTAGTTCGGCACTTCTGGTAACACTGAGTCAAAGTTTGAAAAATAGTATTCGAACCCATTTCGTTCATAAAATATGCTCAGCAACAAACTACATGTGATTCCATAAGTCAATGGAAGATGATGGTATCTGATACCTTCGTCTACAGAGGCTGGTAGTCTCATACAGACGTAACAATTTTTAGCCTCCATAGCATCAACATATTCGTATAGCAATTTGGCATATGCATTCGACCTAAAATTCCCATGTGACTCATCTATATGTAACCTACGAGTCTCTGCTGCTAGTAAGGCTTTATCTTTCTCTGCCTTGTCCCCCTTTTTACTAGCAATAGTAGGTTTCTGTGTCAATATAATTTTTGTCTTTGTTGTTGCTTTCTCTTCATTTTCATGTCCCACTACATATGATATAGTAACTACTAAAGCTATAAGAAAAATCACTCCCACTAAAAATGTGCCTATTATACATTTGGCCCTGCGGTTCGGGTTGCCAACCTCCATGACCTCAAACAGTGTAGTTCCAGTTTTCTTTCACAGCACAATGTCTCTTGTCGAACCACACCTGGAAGCTGTAAATCTTCTCCGCAAGATCAGTCTTTGTGTTCTATAGCAACAGGCAACCCTAGCCCTTCTCCGTCCACTAAATGGAAGCCCCTAGTTTCTTCTTTCACTTGGCGCTAGGTTATCTCTTCATTAATTTATTTACAAAGTCTTTAGCAATCTGGAATTATACGTGTTCCAACGACTCTCATCACACCTTCTAGTATTTCTAAACGAAGAAGGAGCTCCTCGAGTATTGGACTCCTTGAACAACAAACCGGAAATTCTACTGTGTTTAAGACCAAGTCTCTGATTCCACTCAGGAGAGGAGGATAGACAATATTGAGAGTCAGCAATCCTTCAACCTCCAATCCTGGTATCAGCAACTCTATTTCCACTGTTATGATGGGGTCAACTCTGGTCAGGGTCACTTGCCTCACCCTCCCAGTTCTGCGTGCTTCGGACATCTGTAGCGAGGTAGGTCCACTCAGGAGTAGAGTATCTTCTACAAGGCACTCGTACCCTCCTTGATCTCCTTGGACCTTCCTGTTCCTGTCCTTGTACACCTTCGTCCAGATCCGAGTCTTCAGATATAGGAGCAAGAGTTTCCTCTCGAGCTGGCTTCAAGCTTGACCTTTTTTTTTCTTTCAGGCCAAGTAGCTGCTCCACGCCTTGTCCTCCTATTTCTTGTCCATTCACTCTGTTCTTGATCACTCTGAACTTGTTCTGTGTCTGAGTTGTTTTCACAGCAGCTTTCTCCTTCTGTGGCAACTTCAGTTTCACTGCCGTTCTGTCCTTCTTCTTCTGGTTCTGTAGCGCTCCCAACTTCTTCAGACACCCCCACAGCTTGACTGATCCTCTCTAGTGGCTCACCGTCCACAGCTGAATCTCCATCTGCGAGAGGAGCTGTTTCTTCTAGGGGTGCTGGAACTCTTTGAGTATGGGAAGCATGGATCCAGTTTGGCAGCCCTCCGCACTTCACAGCGGTATTCGTGGTAAGGATGACCTGGTAGGGCCCCTTCCAGCGCACGTCTAGGCAGTTCTTCCGGACAGGCTTCTTCAACAGCACCCAATCTCCTGGGCACAGATCATGACACAGGTCTCTGGAAGATGGAACCTCAGCAGCCTGCACCTGGAGGGACACAGAATGAATGGCGTCAGACAGTCCCTTGCAGTAATCCAGGATTAGGTCATCTGTAATGTTCAACAAAGCAGTGGTTGGGACAGTTGGAAGTCTCATTGCCCTCCCCGTCAGGATCTCATGTGGAGAGAGGCCTGTCCTCCTGTCTGGTGTGCTACGCATACTCATGAGTACCAAGGGCAGAGCATCAGGCCAACTTAAGGAAGTCGATGAGCATACTTTGGCTATTCGGGATTTCAACGTGCCGTTAATCTGCTCCACGATACCGGAAGCCTCTGGTCGATAGCTACAGTGCAACTTCTGATCAATGTTCAATGCAGAGCAAAGCATCTTCACAACTTCGCTGTTAAAATTAGTTCCTCGATCTGATTCCAGGGAGTTTGGCACCCCGTAGCGCGGGATCAACTCTCTAAGCAACAACTTTGCTACTGTGAGTGTGTCGCACCTGCGTGTAGGGTATGCTTCGACCCATCTGGAAAATATGCATACAACCACCAGAACATACCTGAGGTGGTTGCTTTTTGGCATTTCAATAAAATCTAATTGCATTCTGTTGAAAGGCCCCCCAGACCTCCCAATGTGACTCATTGTAACCGGTGTTCTTTTCCCTACGTTCAGTTGTTGACATGTGACACATCTCCTACACACTGCTTCTGCTGCAATCCTAAACTTAGGGCAATACCAAGTCTGCCTGAATACCCTCAGCATGGCATCTCTTCCTAGGTGTACTGGACCATGTATCTGTCGTGCCATTGGACTCACTAATTCCTCAGGTAACACTGCTCTTCCATCTGCTGAAACCCAGAAATCCATTTCACTTTTCACACATCCTGCTGTTTCCCATGCCTTTTTCTCAGCATCAGGTGCGTTTTCTTGCATGTTTTTCAAATCCTCCCAAGTATCCACTGTTTCTAGCATCATGTTTAATTCGGCCTTTTCCTGAACCCCACCTACTTCCACCTCCGTGAAAGAATATCCTTGCTCCTCACAATAGCGGGCAACTTCATCTGCATATCTGTTACCTCTTGACACAAAATCAGTATTCTTAGTGTGGGCTACACATTTAACTATTGCGATTTCAGCCGGACCTTGTAATGCTTCTAACAGTAAGCGCACAAATTCTCCATTTCGAATAGGCGAACCAGAGGAGGTCATGTAACCTCTCTGAGACCACAACTGCCCAAAATCATGAACTACACCGAAACCATATTGGCTATCCGTATAGATGGTGACTCTAATTTTGTTTCCTGCTATACAGGCACGTGTCAATGCAATGATTTCTGCTACCTGAGCGGAGTGTACTCCTTCCAGGCAAGCAGCTTCCACAACTCCAGTAATGGTGCAAACAGCATAAGCTGTTCTCAACCGACCAGTATCGTCTCTTAAACATGAGCCATCTACAAAGAAAATTTCATCGGGGTCGATCAATGGCTCATCCACGATATCTGGTCTTGGTTTCGTGCATAGTTCAGTCACATCAAGGCAATCGTGATCTTCACATTCCTCGCCTTCTATAGCGTTAGGAAGTGGCATCAGAGTAGCAGGATTCAAAACAGAGCACCTCTTAAGGGTCACGTTCTCCGCAGCAAGAATCACTTGCCCGTAGCGCGTGAGCCTACTGTTGGTCATGTGCTGTGTCTTGGTCCTGGTCATCAACAATTCTACAGAATGCGGTACATACACCACTAACTGGTGTCCCATTACGATATTTTCACACTGTTCAATGCTGACACCTGTTGCAGCAACGGATTTGAGACATCCGGGCAACGCTGCGGCTACTGGATCTAAGGTAGCTGAAAAGTAAGCAACCGGTCTACGGGCATTTCCATGAATTTGCACTAAAACTGATAAAGCACAACCCTCCCTTTCACAACAGAAGAGTGCAAATGGTTTCTCATAATCTGGCATTCCCAAAGCCGGAGCACGACACAAGTCTTCTCTCAGCTGGAGGAACGCCATCAAACAATCATTGTCCCATGGTACCGGATCACTCACCTCCTTGTGCGTCAGTTTTTGTAAGGGTTTTTCTTTCAGTGAAAAGTTAGCTATCCACTGTCGGCAGTAACCAACCATTCCTAGGAACATCCTGACTTCTCTCTGCGTCGTAGGCGCGTTCATTTTCATTATCGCCTCTATCCTATCTGGTGACACCTTGCGCTTTCCTTTTTCTATCCGGTGCCCCAAGTACTGTACTTCTGTCAGACAGTACTGCAATTTGTTCTGAGATACCTTGTATCCATTTTCAGCTAAATGGTTCAGCAAGGCAATGGTATCTGTCTTACAAGCCTCTTCTGTTTCTGACGCAACAAGTAGGTCGTCTATGTACTGGACCAGAACCGAGTTCTGGGGCAGTACCAGACTTTCAAGATTTTTCTTCAACAACTGGTTGAATATTGATGGGCTATCTGTAAACCCTTGGGGGATTCGACACCATGTTAAAACGCGATTTTCCATTTTAAAAGCGAAAAGGTACTGGCTCTCTTCATCCAATGGGATTGAAAAGAAAGCCTGACAAAGATCTATCACTGTGAACCACTCAGCTTGGAATGGTATTTGAAAGAATATCACTGATGGATTCGGTACCACTGGACAACACGAAACAACTATGTTGTTAATTTTTCGAAGATCATGCACTATTCTGAATTTCCCACTAGGTTTCTGCAAACCCATAATCGGGGAGTTGCATGGACTTCCCACGATTTCCTTCAGTATTCCCTGTTGAATCATAGAGTCGATTACGGGTTTTATTCCTGCAATCGTCTCCGGGGTCAGTTTGTATTGGGGCGTTCTTGGATACTCAGCATTTGGTTTAACCATAATCTTCACTGGCTCTACTCCTTTGATCAGTCCTATCTCTTCCCCAGTAAAATCCCATACTTCGGATGACACTGCACCTCGTAAATCCCCTGGGAGCTCCTCCACTGTCAGTGTAGGATACAGTTCTATGCATGTTCTCGAATTTACAACCTTGAAGGTAGCGTCATCATCTATCGTCTCTACCTCTACTCCCTGAGGTGTGCAGTATATGGTGCAGTTCAGTTTGCACAATAAGTCCCTTCCTAACAGACACACAGGACTAGAATCACATACTACAAATTGATGTTCATCCGAGTAGTTTCCTATTTTCACTGACACTGGTTCCGTCAAAGGGCTATTCATTCTCTTATTTGCGACTCCTACCACCTGGATCGTTTCCCCCGACATTGGTAGACCTGGAACCACTGCCGATCTCAAAGTTGATCGAGTAGCTCCAGTATCCACCAAGAATGTTGTAGGACACCCTGCCACTTCTGCCTCAACGAACGGTCCTCTTTGATCCACTTCTAGAACTGCCCCGAGGGTACAGTCCTCCTCTCTACTTACACGTCGTCCCGTCAATGGATCAACGTAGTAACACTCTTCCTTACCTGTGAACAAAGGCATTTGTCTATAGACCTTTCCTCCAGTCGTAATCTTTGGTGGCTGAGGGAACTGAGCTCGTGGAGCCGAAGTCCCCCCTTTGGCCACATTACTTTTTGTCACTGTCAACCTTTGAACTGGAACTTCCTGAACTTCCTCCTCTACTTCTATCTCTCCATTTTCAGGGTTATAGGGACACTCGCGTCTCCAATGCCCCACCTGGTGACACTGATGACACTTTGTCGTTTTCTTCAACGTGGCAAGGTCTATTCTAGGTCTCGGGTTTTCCTCGCTGTCTCTATTCTGTCCGTTTGGTTTTCGTCCCATTGTCCCTGTTCCCAGTTGGCGCTGTCCACCCTTTCCAGCACACTGCATCTGCACTACCATCAATTTTTCCTTTAATTTCTTTGCTTTGGACTCTATCTCATGACTACAGTATCTTGTGTATCTCAAAATCTCATCCAATGGTTTGTTTTGCCAACAGATTAAATGCTGCTGAATCATCAGACAAATATCAGGTCTCAACCCCAAAACAAACTTTGATACAAATTGTCCTATATCCTTGGGGTCCATTACATCTAGTCCACTGTATTGTTTGAATTCTTTCAGCAATCGCTCATAATACTCATGGACTGTCTCCTTTGGTTCTTGTCTTGTTCGGTCTATTTTTACCCAATCTATGTCTTGTGGTGGCACCTTTTCCTTCAGCCATGTCATTACCCTATCGTATTTCAACATTACTGTTTCTGACGGTCCATTAGTACGGGGATTCCTTTCTGGTTCTGCATTTGGCCACTCGACACTAACCTTGCATGTCATCCACAAGTCTCCTGGGACCACAATGTCAAACAAGGTGTTCAAATCAATCCACAATACTTTCGAGATCTTCACAAACCTCTCTACCTGCTTGTACCACTCGACCGGGTTCTCCCTTAATTTCGGAAATGAGTTGGTAAACGCAGCCAAATCTCCCATACTCCAGGGCACATGTACATAATTCCCATTCGATATTTCCCGCAAAGGGAATGCCTCCATCTGCATTAGCCTTCCCTCCGGAGACATCACATTTGTACTCCGCCTAACAGTTCCCTTTTTGGTCCACCTCTCTTCCCATTTGTCCAGATCTCTTCATGCTCTTATTCCTGTGATCAGTTCCCTTATGTGTGTATTTAATCCAGTTGTCCTCCTCTCCTCTAAGTCCTGATCTGAATACTGCAATCTGTGGTTACCCTGTAATGACTTGGTTCTGGACAAATCTACCATATACTTGTCTGCCAGTTCAGACAGTTTCTCATGAGCTGCTCTAGCCTTTCGGGTGATGTCCTTTGCTATAAACAACAACTCATCTTGTTCGTACATCTCAATCCTTTCTGAAGCCAATGTACCATCTATTATATCTTCCAGATCAGATCTTAAACTGGACACGTCAAGTCTTTTGGCTTTTATCACAGCTTTAGTAAACCATCTCTAGAGAGTCTATTTACATCTCTCCCATCACAGCTCTGAGTCCTACGTCTAGGCTCAGGCGAGTTGTGGGGAGTCCTCCCATGTTCCCATCTCTCCAGGTCCCATGCAGTTCCATCCTCTCTGGGTGTATGGTGAAACACTTTCCCATTTCTCATAGTCCCACAATTCTCATCCTGCATGGTTTCCCTAGATGCATGATAAGACATTCCGTTATTCCCCATTTCTTCAGCATTTGCCGGTGGTCTCTGATCTCTCGACCCATGGCAAGATCCTTCACTGTTCCCTATGCTCCCACGACTCCAGTGCTGTATGTTATCATTAGGTGCATGGTGAGTGCACCTAAACCTATCCCTGTATTCTTGTGTCCTTCGGTCTCCCTCACTTTGAATGAAACGAGATGTTTCCCCACACTCCATACTTCTGCCTCTTTGCTCCTGCTTATTTCCTCTGTCTGTATGACGTATGACTCCTCTACTCTCCTGACTTTTACCGTCCCACTCCTGACTGCTTGCGCTAGCCCCGCAGTGAGACAATGTTCCATTGCCTCGACTTCCCCATTCTGCTTCTGCTCTTGGCCTGTTGTTCTGTGCTTCTGTCGACGCATCCCATTCTCGTAAGTCAGCCCTCAGCTCTTTGTAAGATTTCGGCCGTGGTCCCCTCAGGTCCATCGGTCCTCTCTGACCCCCCTGTTCTACTACGGGACCCACTGCTGAATCCAATGGGGTGCTCCAAGTTACTGGTCCTGGCAATTGCCTCCAGGCATTGGTCGTGTTATTCCTTCCTTCCATCTCAACTCTTTCTCTGTCTATCTGTACCTGTTTTTCCTCCCTCGCTTTCTCTGGGTTATAAATCGACCGTATAGGACCTATGGTAACAGGTACTTGAAGAGCATCTGGCAATCCATGAGACTCAACCCTCTCTGTTTCTGGCACCTTTTGCACCACAAACCTTCCGAACACACTCTGTACAGGACCCTGTTGAGGTGTCTCCTCACCTTTGGTAGGTACCCAATCCGCTATAGGGAGTGGCCTATACCCTTCTATGTCAACCCTGTCTTCCTTCGGGAGCCCCGTACCTTCTGTCTCCCTCTTGTCTGGAGGTGGTCTATCTATCAACAACCTCTTTATGAGGCCGTCCTCCGACTCGCTCTCATCATCCTCTTCCATGGGTTTCTTTTCACCTGTAACCTCTCTCATTGGGTACAACTTGTCTACTTCAATCGTCCGTACCCTCCATTTCTTGGCTTCCTCATCCCATTTAGCATCTTGCACTGCCCTTACTGATCGCCTTACCCTCTCTTGGCGTCTGTTCTGATTCCTGTCGTGCGCCGCCCTAATCCACGCATTAAGGGCCTCAAACTGTGTTGGTCTAGGCAAAGGTCTCAGTGAGGACATGACTGCTTTCAACTGATGCAACACCTCTAGTCTAAAAGTTCCGTATTTCGGAAAGGTCAATTCCTCATTCCCTTCTGTAATCTTACTCCAAGTCCCAAGCCACAGTATAGCATGCAACCCAACATTCGTCGCCATATGGAGGCAGGCGACCCCAGTGGCAGTGGGTTCGCGCCTGCAGTTGGACACACGAGACTCTAAAACGCTGACGCCCTGCCGAGTGAGAGCAGCGGCGCCGAACTTTTAAAATCATTTTGTACCTTTCAAAGGCAACTGGAGCCTTACCTTTTAGATTTCCTTCAGGGCTCGGTGGAGTGTGGGCGCCATCTTCGGTTGGGCAGGTCAAGCGACCTAGCTCGACGCCACACCCCCGCGCTCCGCCCCTACTTAGGAGCAGCGTTTTCAGAACTCAGCATTGGAGGCAGGCGACCTCAGTGGCAGTGGGTTCGCGCCTGCAGTTGGACACACGAGACTCTAAAACGCTGACGCCCTGCCGAGTGAGAGCAGCGGCGCCGAACTTTTAAAATCATTTTGTACCTTTCAAAGGCAACTGGAGCCTTACCTTTTAGATTTCCTTCAGGGCTCGGTGGAGTGTGGGCGCCATCTTCGGTTGGGCAGGT
Source organism: Lissotriton helveticus (assembly GCF_964261635.1). Classification (NCBI taxonomy): domain Eukaryota; kingdom Metazoa; phylum Chordata; class Amphibia; order Caudata; family Salamandridae; genus Lissotriton; species Lissotriton helveticus. The sequence continues at coordinate 368,229,150 of NC_136070.1, forward strand.
CAGGCGACCTAGCTCGACGCCACACCCCCGCACTCCGCCCCTATTTAGCCGTCCCCCAATGAGGGAGCGCAGCGGACGAGCGCAGCGGGCGCGGCGAAGTCGAGCCAAAGTCCAGCCCGTCTGCGCCCGTCCGTGGCCGGACGGGGCTAGGGGCGCGACCTCATGCCCCTCCCTATTCCCCTACGGCCCTTTATGCTCTCCGGGGCCCTTGGCCCCTAGCAAAATCCACCATCAGGCGCATTACTGCTTCTGGCCTTTACCTAAATCCCCATTATCCTACTCCTCCCAACTTGACTTTTCCTCTGTCCCACCCTCCTGATTCTAGTCTCGTATCCCTTCCCCCCCCCTGTCTCTAATCTTACTCAACACCAGGTCGGCCGTAAAGCACCATCAAGAGCTATTTGTGCTATTGGATACTCACCAGCCTGATATGTTACTTCTAATAGAAACATGGTTCTGTGACACCTCACTGCCCTCTCTGTTGGCCGCTCTTCCCACTCCTTATGTGGCCCTTCGTGCCGACCGACTAGGGGGCAAGTCAGGAGGTGGCGTAGCCCTTATTGCTCGAGCCGAACATAATTTTCAACTCCTTCCCTCCTCCACTATTAACTACACCGAGCATTTGGTAGCTCGATCACTGGCTTTCTCTCCCCCGCTCACCTGTCTATTGATGTATCGCCCACCTCAGTCATCTCATCTATTTCTGCCAGCTTTTCAGGATCTGTTGGCATCTTTAGCGATAAACCATGCTTCTATCCTGGTACTAGGGGATTTTAATTACTGGCCCTTAATAGCTCGCTGGCTCAGGGTGTGGTAACTCCAGCCCTTAAATCTGCCACCATAGTCCCCATCCTTAAAAAGCCTGGTGTGGACCCTTCCATCCCAGCCAACTATCGTCCCATCTCCCTCCTGCCTTATTTGGGCAAGGTGCTAGAACGACATGTTACATCAGTCCTCAGTGCCCATGTGGAAGCCAATGGTGGTCTTGCGTCCCGCCAGGCAGGTTTTCGGCCTAGGCACTCCACCGAGTCCGTCGTGGTATCGGTCCTGAACCATCTCAGGGAAGGCATGAACCAAAATAACAACCAGGCCCTGGTGCTCCTCGATCTCTCCGCCGCCTTCGACACGGTGGACCATTCCATCCTATTGTCCCGTGTCGGAGCGGCGGGGGTCGAGGGCTCAGCCCTGGTGTGGCTATCATCCTTCCTGAGGGACCGTGCCCAGGCGGTTCGGTTGGGGGATTTTTCAGCCACCCAACTTAAAGTCACTTGTGGTGTCCCTCAGGGTTCTTCTCTTTCTCCCCTTCTGTTTAATCTCTACATCTACCCTCTGATCTTCGCCCTTCAACAGCTGGAGGTCACTGTGTTTAACTATGCAGATGACCTCCAGCTTATCTTTAATCTGTCCTCTTCTTCTCATTCTATGTCTAATTTTCAGTCTATCATGATCTTCATCAGGGACTGGATGAACCACAACCATCTGAAGTTGAACCCTGACAAAACAGAACTTGTCCTTACAGGTGGTTCCTCCAGTCCCTGGAACTCTCTTTTTTGGCCCTCTTCCTTGGGATCCCCTCCCACACCTTCTTCCTCAGTTAAAACTCTGGGTATTAAACTCAATAATCATCTCAACCTTCATTCACAAATTGGCTCTGTGGTCTCTTCCTGTTTTTTTGTACTCCGAACTATCCGCTCTGTTTCCCGTTTCTTTTCTCCTTCCGCTCTTAAGTCAATCATGTCCGCTCTGGTTGTCTCCCGGCTGGACTATGCCAATGCCCTTTACAACGGTATCCCGGCATATAGTCTGCAGAAGCTCCAGCTGGTCCAAAACCAGGCGGCCAGACTGATTTATGGCCTCTCCCGCTCCCACCATTCTACCCCCTTGCTGAAAGCACTACATTGGCTACCTGTTAAGGAGCGATCTCTTTTTAAGACTGGATGCATGGTCTTCCAGGCACGCCAAGGGACTGCCCCTGCCTTCATCTCTTCTCTACTAAAAGAGTACATCCCTGCCCGTGAGCTACGGTCATCCACTCAATCACTCCTCCAGGTTCCCCGGTATAGACGCAAGAAATGGGGCGGATCCAATTTTTCTGTCTTGGCACCTTCCTTTTGGAATTCCCTCCCCGATCACTTGCGTTTGGCCACACACTATTCTGCCTTTCGAAAAGATCTTAAGACCCTTCTTTTTACTCAAGCCTTCCCAATGTAAATTTCTTTCCTTCCCTGTTATCCCATTAGTTTTTTGTTTTACTGCTATTTTTGCCTCCATAGCGCCAAGAAACCGCATGGTGAACGTTGCGCTTAATAAATATTTTAAATTCAAATTCATATAGTGAGCTGGCGTACCCTCCGGCGGGGCCTCTTCCCCGTCTAAAGATTCTCTTCTTTCTCTCTTAAAAATCCCTCTCAAACATTTAAAACACTTCATGCTCGAAAATCTGCAAAATTCCTATTTTCTCCGCGTTTGTTTACTTCCTGATGACAATCCACCAATCACAGCGCTGTTTTCGCTAACTGGCCTGTCCCTGCGCGGCTCCTCGCCGACGTCACACCAACCGGCCTATCACAGCGCGGCTCCTGCCAACGTCACGCCAACCGCCCTATCTCAGCGCGGCTCTCGCTGACATTTCTCGTCCCAGCGCAGCTTCACACTGACCGACCTATCTCAGCGCGGCTCTCGCTGACGTCACTCGTCCCCCTTTGCAGCAGTTCCCCTCCTTTCTCCGCTCGTCTCCCGGTCATGCATGCGTCCCATTCACACTCTGAAAAATGATTACTTCCGACCAAGCAATCACCTTTCTCTGACTGTACGTCCACAGTCTAACTGTAATTGTCACCTTGACTAACGAAATGTCTTTTCTTGCACGTCCAGACAATCGCCCTCTCTGATAGGTTACTTGCACACGGTAACTTACGACCTGCGTCCGTCACCCACACACGCACTCTTGTATTCCCCCTATCTCGGTCCTGCGGCGGTCAATGGTACCTCATGACCTCCTTGCTCTGGTCGACAATTACTCTGGATGTTCGATACACCCGAACCACTTAAGCTCTACCCCGAACTTAAGATTTTACCAGGTTGCGCGCGCTCACAACCTTCTCACAATCACACTACAGGCATTCAACTCCGCATGACATTACAATACAAATACAACACAAAACACCGCAATCTGTTCACGCATGACCCTTGTTATACTCACTCTCGTCCGATACTGCTGCTTTTCTCTCGCGCCGTCAGCACCTTCTTCGGCAGGCCACCTCTCGAGCTCTAGGGACCTTGGGATAAACTAACCTAGTCTAGATCACCTTCCTCAAGAAGGTAACCATCCTACTCTGCTACCAACTGTTAACGCGGGATTTCTAGTCTATAGTTATAGATCTAGATCCCAACTCAGGTCGACTAAACCGTTGGTACCTGTCATTGAGTAAAAGGCAATCCACTACTAGGTTAATCAGTTAAAGACTTACTCCACTCTAAAGAACCACTGAAGCTTAAAAGTGTTAAAAGTTTATTACAAAGCCAAACTTAACTGGAGATACAAACATCTCAAAATAAGATTCAAAAGATATACGGGTATCAATACAAACATGAATTTTCTGAATGCTCTCAGTCGGCAAAAGAATATCACCAAAATCAATTCTAGAATTAGCAAAGTTACAAGGATGAACACAAGCTGTAGCTTATGAGTCATTTACAGAAAGGAAAGAAATCAGGTTAGACTGTCCCTACACTAGACTAAATGACATCCCTACTTAGCAAGATCTTAACCTAAAAAGGTGTCAGCAGTGGTGACTTCCAAAGAAGATCACACACTTCCCTTAGTCTTTGTTTCAAAGTCGATGTCTCGCAGTTCCCTATCTGCCTACCCATCCGCTCTCTTAGGTTCCTCAGATCATCTGCCTTGCCTCCACCCAGGGGTGCTGTCCCTAATACAAAATCACATTTACATTAGAAACGCCCCTAGAGACGCCCCTCACGTGGTGTTGGTTCTGGCGGCAACTTCCATGCTGGTACTCCTTCTAGGCCCATCGTTAGCGTTGACCTTGCTTCCCAGGCTCCTCTCCGGCAAGACGGTACCCCCAGGAAATTCCTGAAGACTCCTCCAGGCCTGTGCCAGGCTCTCTTGAACAAAAGTCTATTCATCACTTTCCTGATAAAACCCCCTCGCACCTGCAAACCAACACTTTCTCTATAGGCCCCAAATTCCGGCCTCCACCATATCTTTAGGTCGTAAACCATTTGAACAGGCTCTACAGTTTGTGCCTAACACGACTTTTCTATAACGAGCACCTGCAGATCAAAAGGAATGACTTTATCTATTCAGGCCTGACAGGGCTCCATGAGACGGGCCTATGCACTCTGTAAAACATTAAATCTCTTTGGTTTAAACAATATCCAAATTACTACACACACGAATTATATGGAAACACTTCTATAAAATATATTTCAATTCCATGATCAATAATACGTGAACCACAATAACATTAAAATCCAGATTATGTGGAAATGCATCAGCTTCATGTACTCTTTGTGAACTGCCATGTGGCCTACACATTTCTACGTTTAGCAGAATTCCATTTTCCCTTTCCACAGCCACATAACGTAGGATTCCAACCTCATCTTATTATTTCTACACAATTCTACATTAGTTCTCACACAGACATATGCATTCTACATTTAGTTAAACACTCTTATGTATTTTCACTCTCTTAAATTGACACTCATATAACATGTTTACTAGACTAATATGACGTGCTTGTAAATATGGTACACTTCTACAGTTTTTCTTAATTTGCGCTCTCTTAGACATGACAGTTTTTCCTCCAACCTCCTTTAATCAAAGTCCTTCACATAATGGAGTAAATCTTGTCTGCCCACTCCCATTTGTTCAGCACATTGAACTCACACCCAAAATTGAACCAACGCATGCTCATCCATCTCCTTACTGTTAATGTATCAACACCATAGCTGCCTGCCCACTCTATACTTGCTGGTTGAGTACTGGGCCACAAGGACAGTGGGTGTGCAGACCAGCTGGGAAGCAGCCAGGTCTTGGAAGATGAAAGCTAGGCTTGGTCCCAGTGTGTCACATAGAAGGGGGCGGGTCACAGGCAATGCCCAAAGAATATGCTGGTTTGGAGATGGACAGTGCCCTAGAAAATGCCCTTTGAGAGGTCCTTATGACTGAGCGTTATGTTATTTATGCAGACCAGGAAGCTAGGGCACGTGCGGGTACAGGTGGAATGGAGACAGGTTATGGCAGGATAGAATGACGGTCATCTGGGATAGACCACATAAGTGTCAGAGCACTTGGAAATATAAGGGCTCACCATAACCTCACTCAGAGGCACCGGGGGCTCAAGGAAGCACAAGCTCAAATAAAAATTCAGCCTGTCTAGATGTCCACAAGTAAACTCTTAATGTGAATATATGACAATTGGTCCACCCTGATGATTGCAATTGGCAATGTGACACACTTAATTGCAGAGGACACAATGTATGGTTTAGATTTAGATGATTGTGGTGAACACTCTATCTCCATTTCACACCAACACGTTGGCTTCTTGGAGAACATGCACCATTACTACAAACTAAAATAATCTACTTCAATAAAAATGTACTTAGGTGTACATTCTGCATTTTGCGTGACTGATGGAGGACTCATTGGGTAAGTGTGTCCAAAGACCAACAAAGCAGAGATATGTGGACCTCTATTTTGTTTTAATGGAAGTCTTTATTTATGTTTTATTTACGTCCAGATTGCTTGGATATTTAGTTCTCTTCAATCAACCGATCAATGGGAAATTACTAGGCAGTTAAATTAAATGCCAATAAATTACAGTGCAAAAAAACCTGCATACATATTAAAACTCCATTCTCCAAAGTCCATTTTGCCAACCTAAACATGATTTTAACATATTGAAATAACATCATTAGTGTTAACACAGCAATCTAAATCCCTCATGTTAAAATTATTTACATTATTACTGTCACTTAGCAGAATTATGGCAAAAATAAATAATGAATACGATGTAAACACTTCTTTCCCTGTCTTGTGTTAAAAAGGAACATATGGTATTGACGGAAAATGTCGGCACGCTTGTATTTATTTTCATTTACTCTTGACTTCTTCCGTTCCTATATGATAATTGGATTTGCCTGATAAAAAATCCCACAAGCATTTTTAATCGAGTTAATAATTGCATTGTTTCATTTCCATTTTTTTTGCACACATAGATCAGTAGCTGATTACTTAATAGATAAACCTTAAGGAGCTGAAGTCCTGTAACTTCTTTAGGCTTAGGAATGTTGGTGCATAATCACTGACATAACCCCCCGCCTTTCAAATATGGATTGAAATACATGTTTTGAACATCTGGGACTACTCACACTTCAAATATGCACAGACAGGGCTTTAAGAATTCCAGGACATCCCTGTGATTGCCTTAAACAGAAAATGTTTGCTTACCATTCCAAAGTTGATAGACTATTACAGATCTTAGTGGTTAGATTGCAGGATTCTACTGTTGATTAGTTTTAGGAGTGGTACATGTTAGTATTAGATATTCTTTGAAAGTAATAAAACCTATAAATATAGAGGGATTTCTTCTACTTCTGGCATCTGAAATAACAGACTGTTCAACATAGTTCTGGAATTAGACAAGGCTGAAAACCAAATCTCGAACCAGCGGAATATTCATCCTTGATAAGTGATAAGGCTGCTTTCTGATGGACAGCCCAATTTGCAGCATGAATGCCATTTGATGAATTATCTAAAGAAAATGATTCTACTTGAATTGCAAAGGGGATATATAGAAACACCTGAAATAGAACAGCAATCATGGCAGGGTGAAAGAGTATTTTGCGAAAAAAGCCCTCAACATTCATCAAGGGGTTTGCCACCAAAGAATGTGTCGCCGCAAAAAAAATGTCTGTTTCACATTAGCAATAAAGAGAGCAAGCCGAAATATATTTGGTGACTGAGAAATTGGGCAACTGGCTGAGGGAGGTGAAACCCTTCACAAACAGCAACCACAATCCTTGTTAGCTTGAGGCACACACAAACCCCAAATTAGCCTGTGCTCAACCATCAGGTAGCTTGGCAGAGAGCCATCAGCCTTTACCTAGAGACAATGTTTTCATGTATTTATACAGCACCTCAAACAGTAATACAGTGAAAACACAATACAAGAAAAAATCCACACCAATTTAGGAAAATAGTGCAAAATGAAATAAATAAATCAAGGCCCAAAAAAAATGGAATCAGTAGAGCCGGAGATAATTTTTTAAAAACATTTATGGGAATATAGTGCTAAAAAGCCCAAAGCACCACTCGCTGCTATCTCGTCATGCAAGACTGGGTGAAAGTCACAAGCTCAGGGCTACTGCGTTTGAGGGTGGGTCGGATTCAGGGACCAGGTTAGTCCTACTGACAACTTACCTTCTCAGTCCAGTTTGAAATGTCTAGTGGAGTGGGCTGTGAGGAACAGGAAAGCGACCCAGATGGTCGACGTTGTAGCTTAAAGTCCAGGCCCGGCGGCGGGGACGGACGGACATAGTGTAGTTCAAAGATTCTGTTGTTGCTGGCAGTCGGGCCAGAGCTTTGTGATGGCGCATCACGTGAGCTGTCGAGGCTGTAGCACGAAACTTTGCGTTGACGGGCAATGTGAGCTACAAGGTTTTGGCACCAGCTGGCTTGTTCATTGTGGCAAAGTTACCAAAATCTTCAATTCAGAGCCACTGAGGCCACACCACGGGACTGGGACCTGAGGAGCACCACCTGGGGTCAGGGGCTTCCTCCAGCTGGAACTGGGTGCTGATTCCGGTGGTTGTGAGATGATTTTTTTCCTATGGATCTGAACAGAGGCTAGCAGATTTTCCCTTGCAATCACTCTGAGAAACCCTTAGTTTAGGTGCCGGTCTGGTCCCAATGACTCAGGCACAAGGGCAGCAGTCCAGCAAGGCAGCAATCCAGTAGGGCAGCAGTGCTTTAAACAGCACAGCAGTCCTCCCTCCTGGCAGAATCGCCACAGATACAGAAGTGTACTGAATTGTTAGTGTTTGAGGTCCAATATTTATACCAGGTGCCTCCTTTGAGGTGGGAGAAACTTCTCAAGGTTTTCCTTTGAAGCACACAGGTTACCTGCTTCCCCTGCCCTGGCTCAAGACTAACTAGAAAGTATGCAGTCCTATATGTGGTGGCAGGACACAGCCTATTAAAGTGTATGTAGGGCTGTGCCCAGCTCCGCAGTTCCATCCTGCCAGTGATGGCCCATTCAGCCACACCTAAGCTTCCTATTGTGTGTGGCTGTGTAGGAAGAATACACAAAGCCCAGATATCAACTACACCCAGTTATTTGGCCTAGAGACAGGCTGCAGGCACTAAATGGCTAAGGTTGAAAAATGTCAACTTTCTGAAAGTGTCATTTTCAAGATTGTAATTTAAAATCTTACTTTACCATAAGAAATGATTTGTCATTACAGTTTGAAAGATACCAAACATGAAAAGGTCACCTCTTCCTATTTGTATGTTACAGTGTTTTAAATGTAATAAGGTAACTCCAATGTTATCCTATGGGAGAGGTAAACCTGGCAGTAGTGAAATAACAATTTAAGAGTTTTTTGCTAGCAGGACATGCAAAACTTAAAAGTAATGCCCAATGTTTCAAATACATTTCACCCTGGGCTGACCAGGGTGACATATGTGTATTAAAAGGACGGGTTGGGCTTGGCAAAAGCTTTATTTTGCCTGGTAAAAAGGGCAGTTTAAAACTGCACACACAGGCTGCAATGGTACCCCGGAGGAATGTTACCCCGGAGGAATGTTAAAAGGGCTACTTAAGTGGATGATACAATCAGCGCTGCAGGTCCACTAGTATCCTTTAATTTATAGGCCCTGGGCAGAGTTGGTGCTACTTTACTATGGGGCTTACAAGTAAATCAAATATGCCTATTGCGTATATGCTAATTCTACTATGTTTTAAGGAGAATGTGCAAGCCCTTCAGAACTGGTTAGCAGTGGAAAAGGGTGCAGAATCCTAAAAGCAAACAAAAAACAGGTGGAGAAAACGAGAAACAGCGTTTACAATGTTGCCATTACATTGCAATGCTTTCACAATGCAGTCATTACAACGACCACATTGTTAGTACACGATAGTCATTGTATCGGCTTGCTGTAGGGGGCGCTGTAACCTAAGGAATAGTATAATTTACAAATCCAACACCTTCCCTACTGTTGCATATGCTGGAGTTGGAATAGTAAATTATACGATTCCTAAGTCCAGCGCGCCTCCTACTGCAAGTCGATCCAATGACTTGCGATGTAAAGGTATCGCGTTCTAACAACGCGGTCGTTGTAACGACCGCGTTGTAATAGAACACGATGTAATAGCATGCGTAGTAACATGCTATATTTGCAGAAAACAGGAAGGTAAAGGCAAAAGTGTTTGGGGATGACTGTGCAGAAAGTGCCAAGTCCACTAGTGACCATATTCATCAATCATTAAAATTGTGCACAAAGAAGGGAAAGGTTTTAATCAATTAGGACATAGGATTTGGATATAGGTCTTGACATGGTTGCACCCAGAAACAACACTTTTTGCCTATTTAGTTAGCACACAATAAAGCCAGTTTTTGAAAATTATTTGCCATAGGCGGTAGGAGGACTGCCTTGTCGTTCTGGAGAAAGAGGATGGGGTTTCGTTTATCTCCTATACTAAACACATCAGCCATATTAGAAATTTAATTTTGCATTAAATATATTAATAAATTGCTGAATGCCATGAGATGACTGGGTCATAGTCCTTTGTTAGTCTCGTAGGGCCTTTATTTAACAAGGACTGAAGTGTTAGCACTGAGATACACAACAATGCATAGCACCTTCTTTCAGACTCTAGTTCCTTGTAGTCTGCCATTACTTAATTCTAATAAAGCAGTCATAGGCAAGATGAGAAACTAAATGAAAGGCCAGAGAACCTCTGTTATAAATCAGAAGCCATGTTTCTGATGGAAAACTCTGAGGCAACCTTTCCTCTTTTAGATCAGGGTGTTTTTATCTTTTGTTTGTTTAAAAGCTACATGGCAAGTCTGGGCAAAGCTTTCATAGATTGCTCACATCAGCTCCAATTTGGGCACAACTTTGTGTCATTAAAATTACTTCTCTTTGTAGTACAGAAATGGACCACGAAAACTGAAAAAAGATGCAGCTGCAGGAATTAATGGGTCAAAGATGTATTGGAAATTGCCAGGGTCATCAATGCACATTATATAAGAAAGGGACTTTTCAACCACTTTCGTTGGCACAGCTGCAGAATAAAATTAATTCACATTTAAGCCTCTGAATGTCACTAGATATTGAAACCTACATTTTATACTTTGCCATACAAATAGAGGCTAAAATCATTGGCTTTATTTGCAGTCAATGATTATAGCTACTTCAAAATACACACCTGAAATATTCCAGCCTGAAAGACACAAAATCAACAATACTATCTTTTTTGGATTTAAGTATATGACTTTCACTGAACAATAAGAGCCAAACATGCTGTTACGTGTTCTCAAACTATGATCATTCATTATATTTCTTACACATCTCGAACGGCATCTCCTCTTTTAACTTCACAGAAACAGTCTTAGATTCCTGACTTGATGTATTTACAACAATAGGAAAACTTATTACAACAATAGGAAAACTTATTACACTGAGGATTAAAGCACATTTTTGACAAATGTGAAAAGTGTGAATCACCAAGGCAGTTATCGCCTGACTTTGCAATTTACATTACAGAAGATAAATATCAAAACTTAAAAGAGGCAAGATCCTTCTGCTCATCTCCCTTTTGATATTTCATGGTGCTTTCCATAAATGAGGGCCACCACTTCAGCCACCACTTCAGCCTCAGAATTACAATACAAATATTAATACCTTTTTCCTGGTTCACTTTAATACCTTTTTCTGTTGATCAAGGATCATACATGTTGTTAACGGCTCTAAAATGTTAATGATCATCAATAATGTTTGTAAGACATTGGGGTATTAGATGAGAGGGTTGGACGCCCCGCTCAAATAATAAGAACATTCCTTGAACACACAAAAGTCACCAGATAAGGATGAACTAAACCCTCTGGTAGTTTGGCACAGAATGAGTCTGGCTTAACTTAAAGTTAATGTTTAAAGTATTTATGCAGCACTCAAACAGTAGTTAAATGCAAGCACAACACCGTAAAATTCCCAAACCAAAAAAGTAAATTTTAATAAATAAAATGACACCAAAACAAAAAAAATCCAATCAGTAGAACTGAAGTTGTGAATTTTTAGAGTTTTGAATGAAAGTAGCACCAAAAAACACAAAGTGGCAATTGTGGTTATCTGGTCACAATGGACCAGGTCAAAGCCACAAGTTCAGGCTGACTTTAATGGAGTGCGGGTGAGATTAAGGGACCAGGTTCAGTCCACTGGTGATTTTACTTTGTCTGAGTCTGAGTACTTGTGGAGAGCTGCAGCAGAGCTTTGCATTGTGGGCCACACAAGGAGACGATTGGTGGCGCAAGTCGCAGGGTGGACGTCGTGGACAGACACTGTTCAGTTCAAATATTCGGTCAACGCTGTAGTTTCACATTGGCTATTGATGTTGACTGTTGCAATTGGTTCTGGATCTTTGGGCTGATGTGAAGAGTCGTTTGTCACTGGAGATTTGCATTGCCACACATCGCAGATGGTTGTCGGGTGACACAAGGAGTCTGTGCGCGGTCACGAACAGCCCATCAATTTTAGTATTTCTACCTGGAACTTAGAACCTGTAATTTTGAGTCAGGAGGAGAGCTCTCTGTTTCCAGCCAAGGCACCAAGATCAGGAGGCACCTCTTGGAGATCAGGGCTCACTGAAGACCAGTAGCAGGGTTCAAGAAAGGCCTAGGCAGGCCCAATTGTTACTGGTTAGCTGAGTAGATGCAGGGCAGGCCTCTGGAAGCTTCTTCTGTTCCTTTTAGCTCAAACAGGAGGTCAGAAATGTGACCTTTGAAGTCACTTCTGACTTCTGGGGAGCCTGGGTCCATTTCAAGCAGGTCAAATCTCCTTCTTAAGACAGCAGGGCAGTCTTTTTTCTGACTAGGTCCAAGGCTGTTCCGTTGAGAGGTTCTCAAGGTGCCACTATTATCCCCAGTTCCAGCCTGTGGGTGATGGATATCCCCTTTAGCTAGACTTCCATCTTTCCTGGGTTTAGCTCCAAACTGTCTAGGGTAGCAAAAGGCAGGCATGCCTAGATGTGAGCTGCATTGTCAGTGGCAGAGCAGGCAACCCCGAGAAGTCAGGAAGAAGTAAGCAAGCACTGCAGCTACCTTTGTAGCTCAGGAAGGTTTCAAACAGCCCCAGGACAGCCTGCTCAGGAGAGCAACAACCTGTCTCACACCCAAGGCCCGTTTGTCCCCATGTCTAGAAGAAATACACAAAACACTAGAGAAGAGCCGTTCACAGTCATGTTATGGTAGACACTAGCAAAAGGCACTTGTGGCTTAGGCAAAATAAATTCAACTCTCTAAAAGTTGAATTTTCAGAACATTAAACTAAAATCACGATTTACCTTTAAAGAGGATTTTAAAGGACAATTCCATTGAGAGAAGAAACATTTTTCTATCTGTTCCCAAACTGAAGTTTTCACATTTTAAGTATAATAATGTAACCAAGTGTTATTTTATGGAGAGAATTACAACAGTGAGAAACAACTTCAGGAGCCTTTCACTGTCAGGACACGTAAAAGTTAAAACCACATGTCCTACTTTTAAAAATCATGCATCCTATACAATGAGCCTTAAGAGCTTATCTCAGCGATAACTTATTAATATTAACCAGGATGGGTTAGGCTTGGCAAAAGGTATATCTTGCCAGGATGATATGCAGTTTAAATTACACCACAGGCTTTAGCGGTAGGCCTGAGACATGTTTTGGAGTACTACTACAGTGGATGGCACAATGAGTTCTGCAGGCCACAAATAGTATTTAATTTATATCCCCTGTGTACCTGTAGTACCATTTACTGGGGACGTATAGTCAATTCAAAGTACCAAATAGGGGTCTGCCAATTGTACCATATTTAAATGGACGAGCACAAGCACTTTATCACTGATTAGCAGGGAAAAACTGCACAGAGACATCAAAGACAGCAACAATAAGTACAGCAAAAGAAGGCAAAAATCTAGGATGACCCTGCAGAAGGGGCCAGGTCCAACAAGATTCCATAAATATATCAATGATTTATCCTCTTTCATCTATACAGACAGTCTGACATTACCATTACGATGAAAACGTTCATAGCAATCACAAAATGTATTCTGTTAGACCTGGCATCCTTTGGGTAGTCTTCCCATGGACTTTTTGCCATTTGCCTCCACGTTTTGCTGATTGCTTTTGTTGGCCTTAGAACTCTGAGCACCTTTACCACTGCTAACCAGTGCTAAGGTGCATGTGTTTCTCCCCTAAACATGATGACATTCTTGCATACCTGAATGGCATATTAGTTGTACTGGTAAGCCCCTTGTAAAGTGGTATTAAATATACCCAGGGTCTGTACTTCAAATGCGACTAATGGGCTGCAGAACTGATTGTGCCATTCACAGAAGTCGCCTTTCAAACCGGTTTCAGGCCTACCACTGCGGTGCAAGTGTGTATAGTTTACTGGGACTTCGATTTGGCATTTACAACTACTTGCCGAGCCTTAAACTACCCTTTTATTACATATGTCACCACTAAGGTAGAACCTAAGTAACTCTAAGGGCAGGGTGCTATGTAAGTAAAAGGTAGGACATGTACCTTTTATGTTTTACATGTCCTGGTAGTTACAAACAGCCTACTTGTTTCTCACTACTTTAAGGCCTACCCCTCTCATAGGCCAGCATTGGGAATTCCCTAATGCACTTTTAAGCTGCATTTACGTATCAGAGAGAAAAAGCCTTTTCATGTTTCATATGTTTGGAATGGTAACGTTGAATCCTCCTTACTGGTTACGTTGGATTTAACAGTACTGATTTAGAAATGGCACTTTTACAAAGTGGACCGTTCTCCGTCCTTACTGCTAGTTTTGCCTGACAGCCTATCTCCAATACATGTCTCGGTTGGGTTACAGATACTCCTTGTACATTCCCTCTAGAAAGCCACAAATAGGAAGGTGAGGCTCATCTGCATTCTGATGGTTCTTCCTGGGCATGGAGGAATGGGAGGGGCGGACACACTTCAATAGGTAGTGTCCTGTTGACACACAAAGCACTGGTTTACCCCCCACAGATAGACTGGCAGACTGGACTGGGTTGAAAGGGATCCTTGCGCACTACAAAGATTTGCTTTGAAGTCATCCCTTACAGCAAAGTCACTTTTGGGTATAAGTACTGACTCTGTGATCTCCTGAAATCAGTCACTTCGAGGTCTTGAACTGAATCTCAGTCAGCAGGATTGCTGTGCTGCTTAAAGGACTCAACAGCGCTGCTTTTGTTGAAGAACTGCTTTTCTGCATGTTGCCCTGCTGCCTCCTGACTCTACTGAAGGAGAGCTGGACTCTGCCTTCTCTCCAAGTGATCTCCAAGGGCATGCTGGCTTGTCTCCTGTTTTCTGAAAGTCTCAGGGACACAAAAGACTTCCTGCAATTCTACTGGTGCTGCTGGACATCTGTGAGTCCTTCCTAGCTTAAAGTGACCTCTCCAAGTTCTGGGTCTCAGAAGTGGGTTCTTGCAGCTCTTTTCACATCGCGGCAGCAGTGACTTTGCTCGGATCGGAACCAATGCATGGCCTTCAACACTGAAGCAGCGGCCGCTCAACGGCAACGAATCACCAGCCGGCAAGGACAGTGCATTGAAAAGGGGTTTGGCACCAAAGTTTCCATCAACGGAGCAGATTAGTGCTGATGCATGTTTCCTTCCATGGATTGAGGACAACGCTGTGCCACGATTACACAAAGGTGTCCTGGCGCTGAATAACAGATGTTTATCATTACCCAACTCAATAGTACTCATTTTATCGACTTCAAATGGATGAAAGGCTGAGTGGAGTTATTTTGTGGTGTGTTCATTGTGTTACTGTGTGTGTGTGAGTTGCACACATACTTTACACACTGCCTCTGAACACATGTTATCTTTTAGTGTGTATCTAGCTTACTCTGACTAGAGTGGTGGTTCCTGCCTGGCCTGGGTGCATACCTCAGCCAACCTGGAATCCCATTGCAACATATTTCCTGGCCAGTTCCCATTTTTTTTATTTCTTAGATATAACTCCTTTATTGCTGCTTTTTGTTATCTCTAAGCTATACATTTTGTTCAATAGAAATTTCTCTTAGTCAGAAAGAACAAGACAATCCTTGCAAATGTAAATGCTAAGAATGAAAGATATGACCAACCGTTGATTCAAATGTTGTCCTTAGAGTTTCTCTGAAATTATGTTTCAGTATTAATGTTCCTGAAAATAATCTATCACCCTGATATTTTACCCATGTTATGAGTCAGAGCCGCGGTAGAATAAGGTATGATTACTCTGTATTGGACATATTTCCCACATGTGATTCTGCAAAGGAATCCACACTGTCATATTTATTATAATCTAAGCACTTTGAGTATTCCATTTTTCTAGGCAAACCTGAAATATTCCTAGAAACCAGTGTTAAAATATTATAATCTAAGTGCTCACTGGCTATAATTAAAAGAAATCCTTGCACCACAAGCTCTTTGAGACCAAAAGGAATGGATTCCTGAGGTGCCTCTCACCTGCTTTCCTGTGACTTGGTCCTGGGTAGAAATACCAGTGCTAGAAATGTCCCTCATTAAAAAGGGTCAGGCTAAATCCTCTATGGAACAAGCAGTGAAATTATTGCATTAATCAATATTGTAAAATTACTCAAAATTATTTTCAGAATAACCTTCTCTTCACTCACAGAGGTAAGGATGCTTAGACTTTTAATTTCATTCTTTTTTCAAAATATGTTAGATTTATTAAAGAATTTTGAACCAGTGTAGAGAACTCTGTATAGGATGAATAAAGGGGTGCCTTTAAAATGTGAGCACACACAACGAACAAACTCATGTATGCTACTTACAATAGAGAGACCCACAATGCCTACTCCTCATTGACTAGCCTTTGTCAAACAATCAACCAATTGGTAATTTGTAAAGCACAGCACTGCCACCCTGGGGATCTCTATGTGTTGTTTCTCCATTGAAGAACCAGGTCTTGAGTCTCTTTCTGAAGTCTGTCAGCAAGGAGGTTGTATGGAGTTGGAGGGGAAGGTTGTTCCATGTCTTGGCAGTAATTTAGGAGAAAGAGCGGCGATTTCAGCAACAGATGTGGGGAATGTGGGCAAGGGTGAGTGAAGTAGACCGATAGTGTCTGGAGGGCCGATGGAAGTTCATTTGATGGATTCTGCAGGCAGGTCCCACATCATGGAAGGCTTTGTAGGCACATGTGTGGATCTTAAACTGGCATCTCTTTGAGATGGAGAGTCAGTGGAGGTCACCAATGGCAATGTGGGTTCATCTGGGGAGGTCTAGGATGGGTCTGGCTTCATCGTTCTGTATGGTCTGGAGTCTTTCCGAGGAGCTGAGTAGAGATGCTGGCGCAGAAGGCATCACCGTAGATGAGGTGGCTGGTGATGAGGGCCTTAGTGATAGTCTTTCTTGGGTTGGTTGGGATCCATCTGAAGATTCTGCAGAGCATTCGAAGTGTGTGCAAGCAGGAGAAGGCAACTGCGTTGTTTCATGGTTAGTTGGCTGTTGAGGATGATGCTGAGGTTGCGTGCCTGGTCAGTTGGTGTGGGTCTAGGTGTGAGTTCTGCAGGCCACCAGCAGTTGTCATGTGCAGAGATTCTTACTTCAGTTTTGACAGAGTTGAGTTGGAGGCAGTTGTCTCTCATCCATTTTGCTACATTAGTCATGGCGTTACAGAAGTTGGTTTTGCCATTGGAGGGGTCATCGGTGAGCGAGCGTCTGCATAGAAGATTTAGTTGAGTCTGTGACATCCGTGAGGAAGGGTCACGTAATGTTGAATAGAGTGGGGCTGAGGAATGATCCTTGTGGTACGCAGCATAGGATGTCTTTGGGTGCGGAGGTAAAGGAAGTCAATGGGATGCTCTGTGTGTGCCTTGTGAGGAAGGAGATTATCCACTGCGGGCATGTTGCTGTATGCCTATGTTGCTGAGGGCGTGGTGGGCGATGGTGCTGAATGCCACGGAAATATTGAGACAAATCAGAGTCACTGTTTCTCTGCAGTTGAAGAGTGTTCTGATGTCATCTGTGGCAGCAACTAGTGCAATCTTAGTGCTTTGGTTGCCACAAAATACAGATTGTGA
The DNA here is from genome assembly GCF_964261635.1 of Lissotriton helveticus. Classification (NCBI taxonomy): domain Eukaryota; kingdom Metazoa; phylum Chordata; class Amphibia; order Caudata; family Salamandridae; genus Lissotriton; species Lissotriton helveticus. The sequence goes on from NC_136070.1 coordinate 368,246,471, forward strand.
GGGGTCCAGTAGGTGGTTTTGCTCCAGGAATTAGGCGAGCTTCTGGTTGATGGCTTTCTTGAGTACTTTGGCCGGGTAGAGGAACAGGGTGATCCAGCATTAATTTTTTCAATCGCTGCGGTCAGCGGAGGCTTTTTTTAGGATGGGTCTGACATCTGCGTGTTTCCAACTGTTCGGGAAGGTTACAGTGGAAATGGAGAAGTTGAGGATGCTGGTGAGTTGCGTGCTGATAAGGATTATTGCAAGGTTGTAGATGTGGTGGGGGTAGGGGTCGTTGGGCACCCTGGAGTGGATGGAAGACATGAGGGCTGAGGTAGTCAGGGTGGTGAGAGGAGACCAGGTGGTAATGGTTTGGCTGATGTGCGCTGTTTGGTTGAGTTCATTGGAGTTCAGGGTGGAGGGCTGGAGGTTGAAATTGCTGCAGATGTTGGTGATACTGCTTCGGAAGTAGTCTGCAAGGATGTCGCAGAGTTCTTGGGAGGGGTGGATGGTGTTCTCTATGGCTGTAGTGTTGGAGAATTCTTTGACTATTTTGAAGAGTTCCTTTGCATGGTTGACCTTGGAGTCTATAACGGTGTGATGGCTGTTTTTTGGCTTCCTAGATGTGCCAGTAATAGTTACTGAGAGCTGTTTTGTGAGCTGCTCTGTTGGTGGGGTTCTTGGTCATGCGCCATTGTTTCTCCAGTTGTTGACTTTTGCGATTGGTGGTCCTGAGTTATGCGGTGTACCAGCTGATCTGGTCTTAAGGGGTGTCATAGGAACCAAGTCCTTTGACGTATTAGGTCCACATTCACCATGATAATGATCTAACATTGTTGTTTATCACAGTTATTACCTATTTTAATTTTTACAGCACTCTAGAAGACTATGCAGGTTCTTGGATCATCACATTTTCCAAAGTGCCCTGGAATGGTCATCTGGTCTTGTGAGGAATAAATTACATAGCAAATTAGAAAAACTGTTTTTCCTTTCAAAGCTGAGTGCCAGTGCTCCTAAATATCAAGGAAGGCAGTGGGCTGGGCATACTGAGTACCTTGATTTTATTAGAGGTCCTGATTGCATTTGATGCCCTTGACCAACAGATGCTTCATACCAGTGTGTATAATGTGTTAGGCATTGGTGGTACAGTGTAATCTTGATGTACCTTCTGTCCCTCAAAGTCACACTCAAAAGGTCAAACTATGATCATTACTGTCCAGAACTGCCAACATCACATTTGGAGAAGCACAATACTCTGCACAGCTACCAACTCTACTCAGTATTTATATGACCCCACCTGCCAATATCCTGGACTCGTATAAGATTGGCTATCATATGTACATGAACAGCACTCAGCTCCATTTAGTCATAATGATAAATTCCGTAGTTATTACCAGGTCTATTGTATATATTCACTCTTGGATGAAGAAAAATTGTATATTCCTGAAGAATGAAAGATTAATTAACGCTCATGGAGCGTGTTAATTCAGTCCCACAATCCTTTGCTGTTTGACACCAAGCTAACCTTCAAACCCCAAATAAGCACTCTCTCCAAATTTTGTTTACATCCCATACATCTGCTCTCTGTGTTCAAACACTGATTCACCTTTGCCAGAAAATTGCTTTAATCTTTGCTGGGGTTATCTCCTGCTGCCACACTGAGTCTTCAGCTAATCAATATCCATAATCCAAGGACTCCAAATCATTTTACTTGTATCCCCTTTGGTCTGGCACAAGACCACAGAACACCTGTGCTGCTCTCTATCCCAGTAATAGATAAAGCAATTTTCAAGTCCCCTGTCTCATCCATAAATCCCTACATGGCTAAGCATGAACTACATGGCTAAGACCCTGATGTAGAGTTCCACAGATATGTTATAAATGTGACTGATATCCCATTCTCCTTACTACAAATTCCTCATTTCTTCTGCTTGCACCTCAGGTCTGCTGGCCTGAGGCCTGAAAGGATCACTGTTGACTCTTTTCTAATCGTCTTACCTCTTTTGCATAAGCTTTCAAGCATGTAGAGTCCAACAGATGATAATACCATTCTAACTGATGGCTTTTATTAGTCAAAACCTAATTTTTGCTCCATTGTCCCTGTATCTGATTCAGAGCACTATGAGATTACCACAGTATGGTAAGTAGCCGTTCCAGTATGTTACTTATTTTTGTGAAACACACACCATCATTCAAAAACTGCAAGATGCTAACAATTGAAAGCTGCTAAAAATACTTCCGAATGTTGCTGAAACAAGAATGTTTTCAGAAGATTAAAAAAATAGCATGAAAAGCCAACTGTTTCAATTTAAGAGGGAGAGAATTCCATAAGGTTAGCAGCACCGTGGAGTACCATCTGCCACTTATGCGAGGCATTGTAAAGCATGACAATTGCATCAGGAAGCTTCGCTAGATCTCAGTGACTTGTTTGGAATGTAGCTCGTAAGTCATGAACCGATAAAGGTTGGAGTTTTAACGTAGTAAATTCTGTGTGCAATACAGTGCTCCTTAAATTTAACTCTGGCTTGGATAGGGACACAAAGTAAAGTCTTAAAGAAAGACTTTGCTTGATCAAATGAGGAACATTCAGAAACCTCCACGGAGCAATGTTCTCAACCACTTGAAGCTTTGAATAAGTTACTTGGAAACAGCAAAATATTATGTATTAAAGTAGTCAAGTCGAGATCTTACTAGAGCTGATACTTCTGCACGTCTCCTGTCCAAATCTAAGAAAGGAACTTCAGTAGGAATGTTGCTTGTGTTGTAGTGCACCCCTACATTTTGCCTTTTTTAGTACCAAATGCAGTGGTTTTGATCTGAAAGTGCATTGGGACTTGCTAACCAGGCCCCAGTGTCAGTGCTCATTCCTTTAAAAACTACAAATGTGAATTGGTTAACCGAACTGGCAAGTCCTTTTATACCCCTGTAAGGCCCTAGTATATTGCACCAGTGCTATGCAGGGCACGGATATATTAGAGGGACACTGGCTTCAGCACTTATTGTGCCACCCTGAGTGACCAGAGTAAAACCAAAGCCTCCAGATGTGCCATGTCAGCCATGCACAAGCAGCTAGCCTGCTCAAGTTCGATCCTGCACACACCATGTTTACAGGGTCACCTTACTGCATCTAATATATGTCAGTCACTCCTAAGTTAGGACTCCTATAGCCCAGGAGGTAGGGTGTATTATAATATATGTGTGGAAATATATGTGCAAGCATATAGAGCAATGCGGTAGCATTGTAAACATACCTCTACTGCAGGCTACTGACGGTCCGTAGGATGACATGGGCTGGATACTGGACAATACCAGATGGCAAACTCCATTATGGAACAGTAGATTTCTTTTGCAATCGGTGTCAAACACCATGCTTTTTAACCCCAACACAATGCCAATGTTGAGTTTTAAATAGCATGTACCTAGGTGGCATTTTAAACAGTGCCCACCAAGTTAAACCAGTGTTCTTGTGCCTTCTCTGGCATTTTCGAGAGTTTGCTGCCAAGACCAAGATTTGACCTCATGCTGTGGAGTGTGTGCCACTCCAAGAAGTCAGAAACAAAGGCCTTTGTGTACAGGAGGGGACACCTCTGCACACGCAGGATGGCTAGTGAGTGGACCCATCACAGTGGCAAACCTCAAAGGCTTCACCAGTGCTGCTGGACAAAGGAACTTGTCCCCCAGTCCAGAACAAAGCCTCCCCCTGCTACAGGCACTGTTTTTCATGGGCAGGGTGAAAATAAGTTATTCAGGTGGCATACACCTCCACAAGGCCAACCACACTTCTAGGGTGTAGCAGCTACAGTGTACAGCTGATGAGGGGTTTGACTATCTTGAATTTAGGCTAGAAAGCAGGTTCTGACTAGTTTTAGTCACATACACCCACTGAATGTAGTCACTACAGGGCAGATTAGCCACAGGACTAGATTCCCATCGGATACCATTCCTCACACCCCCTAACATCCCGATAATCCAGGATTGAAGGGCCTCCCGACACCAGAACCTTAGATTCAACATGACACCAAGAAGAGACCTGTTTACTCAATAAGGCAGGACTCTAGGAAGAGAGGCACTAAGTGCTGCACCTGTGGCAGCCACCCTTCACCCACGGATTGCGACTCAACCAAGGCAAGAGACCAGTTCCCAAAAGAAGGTGGAGCCCTCTGCAATCCCCAGACTTAACACAACTCTCTTGGGTTACAGGAACCAATCCCCGGCAGCAGGCAGGCAGAAACCGCTAATTCCACATCCTTGAAGTACTGTCCACCAAAACTTCTGGCGTGGCTGCTCAAAGTCACTTGGTAGGTGGCTTCTGGGAACTGTACCCCAACCCTCATTGAGGTTCAGCTTTCTACACCATTCCACTGGTTCTCTGGAGGAAGATTTCCTCAACCACAGTGCTTGCAGGTACCAGGGCTTGCTAATGGTCAGCCCGACTACTACCTGCTTTACTTGATGCTTCATAAGGAGTGATCCAACTGCATTAAGCACTTACCACCCTTGTGGCTTCATCGTTTAGATCTTGAAGTTTTCAGCGGAGGTGAGCAAGATGGTGTCAGTGTGATCCCACGTCATCCAGCCTTGCATGCCGTGAATCTCGATAATCGGTTATGCGGTCTGACTAAAGATGTCGGAAATTAAAAGAAGCAGGACGCGAGTACAGCCGCTCCGACTTTGAGCCCAGGGGAGCCTTGAAAGCTTCTCTGATTACGGGGGAATCATCACACTTGGAGGAGCGATACAATTTCACATCTGCTGCCTAATCCTCTGCTACACTGTTGCTCTGGCAATCACACTCTTTCCGGGCCTTTGACTATCGGCTCACAGAAAGATCAGGACATGAACACAGCTGCTCTGTCCTCAAGCGTGAGGAGAAACAATGGAATTTCCTACAGATATGGGAGATGTGCTGCGCTAGGAGGAGCGCTCTACTCCATCCCCCACCTCCTGCATTTGCGCCGCCTGGCTCCTTTGGAGCTTACCTCAGGATTTTTCCCACTTACTACAAAAAACCAGCAACATTGGCTACAGATGTTGTCCAGGGGCTCTAAAACCGGGAGAAGCAACAAATTCAAGGCCCCCCAGCCCACATCAAACAACATTACCCCTGGTGAGGCTGCTGTGTCGGACAACTCTATAAGAGGTAAAAGGGAAGCTAACTCTTTAAAACGGTCTATGGGGAAGACTTGGGGCGATGCGGGTGCCGGGGGAGCTAAGGAGGGGTCACAGGGCTCTCAGCCAACAATTGTAGAAATGCTCACTGGACCCAAAGCATTACTTACTAACCCTGATATCGCTATGAGCAGCACCCCAGCTCCCACACCCCCTGCTCCCACACCTCCTGCAGCACCCGGACCAGACTGACAGCTTGCAGATGCACAGGAGTGGTTGATCCCTGAATTAAACCTAGCGGGGGTACAAAAAAGTGGCACGCTACTACAAAAGGAGGCATCTCCTGGTGAGCAATCTATAGATCAAAACAGCACAGAGGGTCTAGTGGCCATGATAGACTCACCTGCTGACTCGCTTACTATAGCACTACCCTCCGAAGTCGCTGCTAGCTCCCTACACCTAGACCCTGTCAAGACAATGGCTGATAGCGCTACTGGACTAAACCACCTAGAAAAAGGTATTACTGACTATATCCTCAGAGCAGAACCCAATCCTGGTCTCAGAGCCCCCTGGACACCAGAGGTTGGAGGCGAACACTTCTATTTGGTCTCAGATGGTTCCTTATCCACTACGGATGGAGATCAAATCAGCTCCAGCTCTAGCGAAGATATTAGTGGTGACCTCTCTAAAAACACAGGGACGGTACAACGTCAGATGAAAAATAGAAACCCCCCAAAGAGACGTAGCCAACTCAAGTGGGACTATTCAGACTCGCAAAAGTCTTATCCTCCATGCGAAGAAGCTGAACAGTCATCCATCTGGGAAAATGCCAAATCTGCAACAGCACCCATGGTAGAACCCTCCCTATCCTCAATTCTGACCTTTATTAAGGACTTTCAGGAAGAGGTTCGCTCCGACAACCATGCCGCTAAGGGGGCAGGCAAAAAACTACACGGGGGCCTGCAAAAGCTAAACAAACTATGCACTGACATTAGCGACCGGGTCAGCAAGGTGGAAGGACGTACAGAGAGCCTAGAAACAGAGGTAACCACGCTGAAGAATCAGTGGTCTGCTTAAGAGGCATGCCTGGCAGATGTCAGGATAAAGATGGAGGAGCAGGAAAATCGACAGTGCAGGAATAATCTCCGTCTGCTAGGTATTCCTGAAGGGGTCGAGGGAGAGGACCAAAGACGCTACACTGTGAACCTGTTACGTGAAACCTTCCCGGCACAAGCAAATTGGAAATGGGACTATGAAGCCCAGCGTGCACATCGCTTCCCCTTCAACCTTAAGCAGAACCAAAATGTCAGCAGCTCTTCCGGGGAAAAGCCTAGAGCTTTTTTAGTATTTTTCGGGAACTTCCTACTCAGGCAATTTGTGTACGATCAGGCGCGCCCAAATTCACCGTAGGGGGCCAGTGGGGTGATATTCTTTGCCAAACTCGATTTTTGCCATACAACGGTAGAGAGCAGGTGGCATCTGCGCCAATTAATTACCCCATTTCAACAACTAGGTGCCCAAGTGTTTTTAACAAACCCTGCCAGACTAAAAGTTATTCTGAACGGGTCCATGTGGGTCTTTATTTCTGAAGTTAAGGCAAAGGCATATTTGGGGGAAGTTAAGGCAAAAAAGGGGGGCAAATAAGGACCTGCAGGATCTCTACCAAGATATGAGCAGTATGATATATTAGAGAAGTAAATCTTGTTGATAACATAGTTGACCCTACCCATATTTGTACTATGGGGAAGGTCCCTGCAGACAATGTTCCTCGGGGCTTCTAGGTCCTGGGCGACCATTCGCCTGGGGGATACATTGATATTACACTAGAGTCCAAAGCCGATAAGTATTACACACTATTTTAAGGCGCAGCTTTGCGGCCTGGAATCCCAACTGACAACCATCATTCAGGGTGCACCTGATTGCTCAATCTTTGGGGGAGGGTGGGAAGGGGGTCATGATTTTGTGGTGAGGCGGGGCACGATATTTGAAAATGTGGCAATACTTGGTGAAACTAAAATGTTGAAAAAGAAGGGAAAAAAACAAAGTAAAGCAATAGAAATAGTTAACAGCATGCTATAAGATGTTTGAAAAATAAGATGTGTTATCAAGATAAGTGCAAATATATTAAATAGCATGAATAGTCAATGCTCTTTAAAAATTGTGTTTGTTAACGTTTCCGGGTTAAATGATTCTCTGAAAAGACAGAAGGTAGCTCAGAGTCTAAGCTCACTCGCGCGGAAGTAATTACCCACCAGGAAACACATATAGAGGGGTCCCAGAAACACCTACTGAACTACCTGGGGTATTGGGTGATTGGTGGTACCTTACAGGGTGCAAAGACACGAGGTGTTGGAGTCTTGGTTCAAAACAGAGACCTACTGACCTCTAGTAGGGTGAAAACCGATCCTCTCGGTAGGTGGGTTATTGCAGAATGTCATTTTCCCCCTAACACAAGCTTTACACTCTGCTTAACATATGGGATCAACGTTGACGACCCCGGGGTTATCAATTCGATCTTGGGAGAACTTGCCCATTGGCCACTACCAGTAGTAATTTCCAGGGATCTAAACATCAATCTACCTAGTAACTGGAAAGTAATGGATCAATGGTCCTACACAGGTAGAAAGCCTAAAGTCTATCAGGTCCTACTTAATTTAATACAAATTAATGGGCTCAGCGACGTCTGGGCTGCATTAAAACCGACTCATCCAGGGTATACATACTTCTCAGCTCCATACCTTTCCCTTGCTAGACTAGAATATTTTTTAGTCTCCTCGCCACTACTCCAAAACTGCTCTATCGAAATCGCCCCACGTTTTATGTCGGACCACAATCCCCTCACTCTCAACATTAGGGGGCTGGGTCACAGGAGAGAAACCCTGAGCTGGAGCTTTGAAAAAGCCTTACTGTATGATGAAGAATATTGACTGCAGATGCTGGGGTGGATCAAAGAGTTTCTGGAGATTAATATAGGGTCTGCAGCAGTCAGAACTGTGTGGGACCCCATGAAGGCAGGTATCCGAGGGGAGACCCTGCAGTACTCAATAAGCAAGAACCAAAAAAACTCAAGCACTACTAGACTACTAGTAAGGGCACAAAACAAGATGAAAAGGGCAGAGGAAAAACACATTTTGGCAGTCCAGATGGGTGCGAACTTGAGAATGCTCAACTAGAAGTTAAAGCCAGTAAGGCAGAAATAGGATCTATCTTTGCAGAGAAAACCTCTATGAAATGGGCTTCTGCTAGGGAAAAATTATATGAATATGGGGATAACATCAGCCACCAACTTGCCTTCGGAATTAGACAACAGATGTCTGCCAGTGAAATTCTATCAATTCAACTCAGCTCGGGCGAGATTGCAAAAGATGCAAATAAGATCCACAATGCATTCTATGAGTTTTACTAAAATCTATATTCTGGAGATAAGGTGGGGGCTCTAGAATCAAGAGAGAATGAAAGTATGGAATACATGGATCAAATCACTCTAGTTGCGCTTAGTTCAGAGGACTATGATCTTGAACTTGAGGAAACTCCCGGATGGGACGAGATATCTAAAGCTCTTGCAAGCCTTCCGGATGGGAAAGCGGCTGTCCCCGATCATATACCGCGTGAGTTCTATAAAATATTCTCTCCTCAGATAAATACCCTCTTCACTTTACTGGTAGCTTCTATTTTTAAGGGCGCTCCTCCACCAGATTCTTGGTCTAATGCCAAAATAGCAATATTGCCAAAGAAGGATAAATCTCCTCTTGAGATGGGTTCATACCAGCCAATAACTTTGATTAACTGTGACTCTAAGATATATGCCAAAATATTTGCATTGAGATTATCTTTGAGAATAGAGTCCTTAGGTTCTCAGTGGCAACACGGGTTTATCCCTAAAAAAAGCACTACAGAACATATCTGTATGCCCATCACCCTCTTGGATGCAGCCCAGGTAGCAGGAGACCCAATCTCATAAATCTTAATCGACGCTGAGAAAGCCTTTGATCGGGTCTCCTGGTAATTTCTCTGGGCAGTCATGAGGAATATGCGCTTTGGGCCCAAAGCAATATCAGCCATACAAACTCTCTACAGTAATCCTGCAGCTAATGTAACAATTAATGGGACCCTGAAGAAACAGATTACAATTTCACGGGGGACCCGCCAAGGTTGTCCATGCTCACCCTTGCTCTTCGCTCTTTATATAGATCCTTTTATTAAAGTGATTACAATAAATCCATCTATTTGAGCGATGAGTAGGTTTGGGCTAGATACTAAAATTAGGGCTTATGCCGACGACCTGGCGCTAGTGACTCTGAGTCCTGACCCCTGAAGCACCATCAATGCCCTGGAACAAGAGGCCAGGCAGTTTGGGAAAGTCTCAGGCTATGCTCTCAATCAGCAAAACCCAGATCATTATTAACAATCAAATTGACTGGTCAGATTGCCGGGTGGCACAGACTGCAAAATATCTGGGGGTCACTTTAACTGCCATCATCGACCTGATAGTGGAGGGAAATTTGACCCCACTAGCCATAGAGACTAAACGGGCGCTTAAATGTATTAATAACCTACATCTTACTATAGTAGGGAGATGTAATGTTATTAAAATGTCCTACTTTCCCAAACTCCTATATTTCCTTAGGGCCATCTCTTTAGAAATGGGTAAAACAATACTACGGAAATTAAATCAAATTTCTTAAGAATGTATGTATAATGCCCTTAATGATCTTCACGATTCTGGTGGCCAGAATCCCCGCAAACACCTTATAATCCATGTTTAACAGAGATATAGGCCTATAGGGATCGACCGAGAGGGGGTCCTTATTAGGTTTCAGTATCAATGTTACTATTGCCTCAGCCCAGCTTAAGGGAGGATCTTACCCATCTCTTAATACTATGTTAAAAAGCTCTTTAAGCTCTGGTACTACCTCATCCAAAAGGTGAAGATAGATCTCGATTGGGAGGCCATCTGGCCCTGCAGCTTTCTCTTTGGCCATTTTCCTAAACTGCTGTCGAATCTCCTCTTCTGTTATCTCGACTGATAGGGTTGCCTTCTGGTCTTTGCTCAATTTTGGGAGTTGGATATCCTTAAAGAAACCTTCGTTGTTAGCCCTCCCAGGAAAAGTGTCTTCTTTATACAATTTACTCATATGTCTAGAAACCTCCAGCCCAATTTTGCCATTAGTGTCAGTCAGTCATAAAACTTTATTTCGATTCACAAGAAGAATCATAAAAGTGTACATTTTTAAAAAATGACTTACAAATGGTTATCAAATCTATAAATTCAAATTATTATCATACAGTGAATTTCAACCACATTTCAACACATTACCCAAAATAATTTCCATATGTAAAAAAGATTAAAAGATTCATAAAAATCCAAAAAGGACAGAATGTGCAATAGTAAAGTGCATTATGCAGTTCAAAAATTTGACGCTATCCAGCTTATTTTCCCCTGAACTCTTTAAGTAAGTGTTTTCTCAGTGTTCCCACTAAAGCAACTAAATTTCTTTCAAAGGGGGTCATATTTTCAATATCGTTTCCTGATAATAAGTGCCAATCTAATAAAACTAAGCATGGCACTGCATATAGCAGCAGTATGCAACGATATTAAGTACTCATATCCTTCCTTGTAGTTACAGGGTCGAATATCCATTAAAATAGGTTTAATGAACCAATTTCTCGGGTTTTTATAAAGAGAGCAAAAAAGAATAAGGTGCAAGGTGCATTGTTGAGATTTGTTATCGCATGGGCAAGGGGGTAGCCTCTCACACCAACCCCCTTGTTTCGGAAAAGCAAATAAAAAATGCAATACATTAAGTCAGAATCTCGTTAAATAAACACGCCATTGTGTATGAGCAGTAAATGATAAATAAAATTGGTGCTGCAATTTACCGAAGCAATATATTACTTGATCATCATTTTTTAACAAGCCCAAGGTGTTACGGTAAGCATTCTTAATTACCATCTTTGTATCCTGCTCAATGCATTCTAGGTTTTCATAAATAGGTCCTAAGCCGATAGTATGGAAGGTTTCCTTCACATACGACAACCATGGGATCTGCATAGCATGGTCAAGCTTTATGCAATCTTTCAGAATATCTTTCGAGAGCTGCAGATCCTCAGATAGCCAGATTTTTCTCCATAAAAGTAATGGTGAAACATGGATAGTATCACTTACAAATTCTATACCCATCTCTGTATGACAAAAGATATTTGGTGAGCTAATTGGGATTGACAAGAGACGCTTTAAAAACGTGTTTTCCATCTCTTGTATTTGGGTACAGTTATGTGTCCCCCACACCTCTGCCCCATAAGTAGCTACAGGCAAGCATTTAGCATTATACAAAGTCTTCAGTTCGGGAATTGGTTTTTGGCCCAATTTACTTGAAAAACGGAAAAGGGCCTCTATAGATCGTGCGGTCTTTTGTACTCGAGCCATTATTAGTGGGTTCCAGCTCAAGTTTTTATTAAACAAGTTCCACAAGTAGTTAAAATGTACAACTTTTTCAATAATCAGGTTGTTTACAACAAACCTACGGCTTTTCGTCCCTCTGGGGCCGCAAACCATTCCAAAAGACTTTGTAAAATTGACCCTGAGGCCTAGATCCTGCATGAAACCATTAAAAGCGTTCAGACAAGTTTGCATGCTGTTAGCAGTAAGAGTCATCAGCACAGTGTCATCGGCATAGGATAACAAAGGTATTTGTTTGCCATTTACTTTAGGGACGTCTGAACAATTCTCCAACAAAAACCTTTCTAAACCGTTTGTATAAACTAAAAACAAGAAAGGGGCCAAAATACACCCCTGGCGTACACCTTCGGTCAATGGAATGGATTTTGTCTTTTCACCCCCGGGGCCATAACAAATGGTCACAGTGGTAGCAGCGTCTAATCTGCGAAGCAAGGTGACCAAAGGCTCTTCAAACCCTATGGCCTCCATTATCCGCCATAGCTTATCCCTACATACAGTGTCAAAGGCACTTGATAAGTCCACAAAGGCCAGGTGTATAGAAACACCCTTGGCCTTCATGTACTTACCCATAACTAGGGCCAAATTAAGGCACTGCTCTGTTGTCCCCTTGCCTCTCCTGAACCCATACTGTGAATCCACAATAAGGCCAGATGAGTCTGCCCATGTCTCCAATCGAGCCAGTATAACTCTCCCCATCACCTTACAAGAAGCATCTATTAACGAAATTGGCCTGTAGCAGCAAGGGTCAAGTTTATCACCTTTTTTAAATATTGGTACAACCACCGCCTCTTTCAATGATAAAGGGATACGCCCGACCACAATCGCCTTAAAACATTAAGTAATAATGGTGCCCATACATCAAGATTGACTTTAAAAAGATCGAATGGCACTGCATCTGGACATGGGGCTTTTAACGAAATACCTTTCCTCAAAGCCTCCTCAACTTCAGGGAGGGAAAGTGAAAGACTAAGTAATGAGGCCATTTCATGGTTAAGATCCAATTGTCTCTCACTGTTGGTTGCCAAACAGACACCCTTTGGGTTGAAAAGTTTAGCATAGTGGGCCTCCCAGACTTCCCCCGTTATATGGGTGATCATGTTTCTTTTTTCTTTGCTATTTAGGAACGGTCGATTTATTACCTCCCAAAACAGCCTACTATATTTCAAGTCTGAGGCTTTCCCAAGATCATCCCATGCCTTCTTTTTTAATTCAAGTTTCCGTTTGTTAACAGTATCCTTGTACATTTTTCTTATGCTCCTGACCAGTTCCTTATCCCGGGGTACTTGATGCAATGCCTTTTTAATGATGTTTGTGCTGCAGAGCATTCAGCATCAAACCATTTATACTCCCTTGGTTCTCCCTTCCCTACCGGTTTGAGGAGGTACGTTGCCACACTTCCACAAAGAGTTTCAAAGTTCTGAATTATTATTTCAGGCTCACAGGTGGACGTTAGACAAGTGTCTATTTCCAAGCGATTTACATTAAAAATCTCTTCCTCCAACTTTCTCGCATCAACCCTATCCCATTTTAAAGTTAAACCTTGATTTTGACTATGTTTCATTGGTTGTTCAGAGGACTCAGTCCTCTCAGTCATAGGGCACAACTTTAAAACAAGGGGATTGTGATCACTAGCGGGTTTAACTTCTATTTTAATTTCATCGACAAAGTGAGTGTACCTACTAGAAACCATAGCAAAATCAATTACACTCATTTGACCCCCTGTCCCTTGAAAAGTTGGTATTGAGAAGGATAAAGTAGAGGATGACATTTCCAAAATACTAAGGTCATTTGTCACAATGATATTGTTCAATACTTCTCCTTGTAATGAATGTTTAAAATGGGCCAGTAGTTGCTCATTAATATCAACCAGGCCACAGGCCCTAGACCCACTAAATTTGTATAAAGAACCATTAAAATCCCCAACCCACATAATTAACAAGGAGGGTAAGCTTTTATACACCTTAGTTATCTCCACCTGTAGTTTGTCAATAACAGATGTCATTTGAGGGTCAAAGATGTTATAGTACCAATTTATCAAAAGCAGAGGGACTGGGAACACATTTTCAATAAAAAGCAGTTGATACCAAGGAGAGTTCACTAATTTAAATGTTTTCACAGCGTTATATTTTACAGAAATAGCGGTCATTATTCCTCCCTTTGCCCTTCCAGCCAATGAAGGTTCGGCGTGCACGTTAAAAGATTGGTATCCATCCAGGTCTTGATCATTTCTGCTCCAGGTTTCTTGGAAACAGATTATGTCAAAACCTTCTATATATTTTGTCCATGCCTCGTCCTGCAACCTTCGTGAGAGATCTGCTATATTCCATGAAATCAGGCGGAAGACACACCCATCTAATTGATTCCTTAATAGTACTGGGTGTATGTCTCCCTCACATAATGTTGACCTTTCCCCCATTTGGATATAATTTCCCCTATCCTGGTCATCATCCCGATCTATACTCTTGAACCGTGTCTTGTAAATGATATGGGATGGCTGTGTGGATTCGTCTTCCACCATGGAGTTGCTAATCAAGACATCCATCCGATTAATTTTATTATTTAATGCTACTGCCACCGTATCTTTATCATTACTGTGGGTTGCTTGGCTAACCTCCAGACCACCCCCAACCATAACCATACCTGACGCTTCATAGCATACAGAAACCGCCGAAGAAGGAACACATGAATCTATATCACCACCAGCAACCATTTCAGCCGCCGCTATTCCTTCCTCCAGTGCGAGCCATCGCCCACCTAGTCGGCCTTCCAAAAGGTGCCCTACCAAATGTCTTAAAATTCCCATTAAGACTATTCGGGAGTCAGTCCACGCCCTCCAGGCCTATGAGTGTCCAATATATCCCCTGTCATATGATCTCTAAGGCATTTTATTTGGTTACGAGCTCTATCGGCCTTTGCTTTCCATGCCAACATAGCACCACTTTTCTCACCATAAGGCAAATGCTGCAGTTTACTAACCTTCCATCTATCTGTTAGTGTCTTATCCAGAGTTCCTTTATATTCTGCTTGCAACAGTTCTAGTTGTTTCGTAAGAGAGGCCACGTTGCTGGAGCTCTCAAGGGAAGCTTTTTGTACCTCTTGCTCTTTATTCTCGATGGTTTCCAAAAGCCTATCTTCTTGGCGCCTTGTGCTACGTTGTTTACCCACCATAATACCAGTACCTATAGATCTTAAAAAGGCCTTAAAAGAATCCCATATAATTTGAGGTTTAGCAGACCCACTATTGGCTTAAAAAAAATCACAGCCTCTTCTTTCATTTTGTGAATTACCCTCTCATCTAACAGAATCGTCCTGTCCAGAGTCCACCTGGTTATATCCCTCGTATTTGGAGCTTTTAGTGATAGGAGGACAACTAAATGATCCGAAAGTATAGCAGGTACATGCTTCATCATTTCAACCCCTGATACCAACTCACAATCTAACAAAAAAATAATCAATCCGGAAATGGTGACCATACTTTTTGATAAAGAAGGTGAAATCTCTCTTATCCCCCATCTTATGTCGCCAAATATCGATTAAGTTTAACTCTCTAATCATAGTTTTAAGCACTGCCATGGTTTTTAGTGGTGTAACGTATTTGACTTTGGAGGGTCTATCCGAACTTTTATTTAGCACTAAATTATTAAAATCCCCTCCAATTACCACTGTGGTATTAGATGTCAGTAAACATGATTCCAATTTGATTAGTGCATCGGGGTTATCCTCATTGGGCCCATAATAATTAACAACAATTATAAATGTTCCTTGTACTCTTATCTTAACTAGGGCCCACCTCCCAGAAGAATCTGTCTGATGACTTTCCACTTTAATACCCGCATTATTTCTTATGAGATTGGCCACTCCCCTTTTGTTACTACTTTGATCAGAACAAACGTTATCTTGAACCCAGGACCATTTTTTAAAGGCGTTCACACATTCATGTTTTGTTAAGTTCGTCTCTTGCAGTAATATAACATTGGCCTCAGTTCTCTTCAAAAATTCCATTACTCGAGCTAACTTCTTTGTAGACCGCAAACCATTTACAATCCAGGATACAAAGTGCACTAAATTCTTCATCATCTGTCTATCTTTGGAACCCTACCAGCCCCTTCTAACTCAATTTTATATTGAGCAACCCTTTGTATGCATACACAAATAAACAAATTCACATAGGCTATTATGAACCACCAATCACATAGCAGAAAGAGGACAATATTTTTTTTTCTCCCACATGCTTCCAACCAACTGTGACCCACCCACCAACCCACCACCCCACCCTATCTCTAAGGCAAAAAAGCCTTCGAGGTCTCGCCGTGCAGAAGAGAGAGAGAATCAGTAGTAAAAATATAAGAAAAGAAGGAAAAATCTTTTTTTTGTCCTCATACGCCAAAAGATATACCCAGAGTCCACTTTATCCATGCAACACTCTCCACAGCAAGTGTATGCCACCACCTGTCATGGACTCTGAAGATCTTAATGGGTGCACTTTCCACAGATACCCTCACACGTAGTCAGTTCAGTTCTTCTAACTTGCCAGTCACTGAACTGATCCGAAGGGTATATAATTCTGCAAAAGGCATAATCATTGGACAAGTTATGTCACATCTGTCACAGCTTATCTAGCCAGGCTATACAGGGCAGCCAAAAATGTTTTTTCCTTTTCCAGTTTACCCTATCTAGATTCAGTGTAAATGTAATTGCATTTACCCAGTCTAGGTAGGTTGGTGCGGTATCTTTTAGCCAGGATTTGCATATTTCTCTTCGAGCAAGTACAATAAAATATAACGACAGCTTATTAACATCTTGGGGAAGTAAATCATGATTTGGCAAAATATCAAGAAAAATTAAGATTACGCTCACCTGGATTTCAAAATTAAACATGGCTTCCATACCTTCACAGACCGCACCGCAGAAGTTATGTAAGACAAGGCACTTTAAAAACATATGGAGATCATCCGCTTTTTCCTGCTGACACTTTGGACAGCATGGAGTAGAAACTTTCGAAAATTTTGACAGCCTAGCTGGGGACCAATAAACTATGTGGAGAGAAAACAAATGGTTTCTTTTTAAATTGGCAGGAGCTATTGTAGTATGTAGTGAATCATAATATACTTGCCATAATTCTTCTGTATTCTCGTCCGGCAAGTGATCCCCCCCAAAGCTCGGCAGGCAAGGTAAAGTTTCCATCCTCAGCTTCCAGCATAGTCCAATACAGAGTCGCTGTCATTATCTTACTGCTCTTTCCCTGGAGCGCCTTCTACAGATCATTTGTTGCTCCTACCACTGAACCCACCGCCTGTCTCCAGCTAATAATTTGAAGATATTTGAACTTAGATAGTTTTCTCTCTGACATGATGGTGATCTCATCCCATTGTATCAGCGAACCCTCAGGCATTAACTGGAACCAGTGTTCTATCCCTGCATCCTTCAATGGTTTTGCAAGGGCATCCCTGGGCCATTCTGGAGACCCCGGTGAATCCCAAATAGGGGCCATAGCACTATGATAATCGATATTCAGGGATTTTCTTATTCTTGCCCAGGTAGAGGCCATGTCTTTGAGCAGCTTTAAAAGAACCTTTTTGAAGAAACGCGGGTCTCCAAACTTGTACAGGAAGCCATAGTTTCCTCCTTTAATCTCCCATAACATTTCCTTGAACATTGCACCTATCTCTGATCCATCAGGCTGGTTAAAAAGCATTTTCCCTGCCTTTAATAAAGGTGTCCAGGCATACAGCTTCAGATCTGGGGCACAGAGGCCCCCTTTATTTTTTTTTCTCCGCAACTTCCCCCACGAGAACCTTATGCCCTTTGAGGCCCAGACAAAGGAATTCCTTTTAGCTTGGATTTTTCTTAGCTTCTCTTTCTTAAATGCTAAGGGAATATTCTGGAATAGGAATATTAACTTAGGCAGGAGCATCATTTTCGAGATATTCACTCTTCCTATTAACGTAAGGGGGAGGAGCGACCAGCCCTTTAAGCAAACTACAATTTCTTTATCTACCTTAACAAGGTTTCTGTCCGTCAACTGTTCGATATCCTGAGATATTTGGATTCCCAAGTACCTTATCTCACGTCAAGATGGGAAAATGAGCATTTATATTCCAGACAATACACTCTGACTTTAACTGGTTGTTCTCGTAACCAGAGATCTGCCCAAACTGTGAAGCTGCGTTGTATATTAGTGGGATCGCCCCTATTGGGTCGGAGGTATAGCTCATCATGTCGTCGGCATAAAGCGATACTTTTTTCCCCCAATTTCGACATTTAAAAGATGTTATGCTAACATCCTGCCTGATTTTCTACGCCAGCGGCTCTTATATATAGGTTAAATAGTAGAGGTGACAGGGAGAACCCCTGCCTCGTCCATCTTTTGATAGTTACTGGTGCAGCGAGATTGTCATTTACCCATACTCTGGCTGTAGGGTGATGATAGAGAGATAAAATAGTTCTACAGAAGTTCTCACCGAGGTTGCATCTTTCCAGAACTCGTGCTAAATAGGCCCAATTTACACGATAAAACGCCTTGGTGGCGTCAAGTGTGATAATGGCCAATGGCATTTTGTACAGGGTTGCTAGGTCTATGGCACCCACCACTGTATGAGTCAGATCCTGTATACTCCGTCCTTTAACAAACCCCTTCTGATCGCTATGTAGTAGATTTCCCACTACCCCATTTAATTTCTCTGCTAGAATCTTGGCAAAGATCTTGTAGTCAAGATTAAGTAGAGAGATTGGCCTGTAAGAGTCACATTTTAAGATAAGAACCACAATTGCCTCATTCCACGACGAGGGTGTTTCCCTCCCTCCTCAAAAATGAAAGCAAAAAGCCTTTGAAGAACGGGGACAACGGCAGGCGCTAGAACCTTATACAGTTCGGTTGGCAGCCCATCGGGCCCGGCGCTTTGCCTCTCTTACCCGACTCAATTGCATTGGCCACCTCATTTAAGCTGATGTTTCTATTTAAGTTAGGCAATAATCCACCAAGCACTCGTCTTCAAATATAGTCTGTAAGATCCCAATGTTCAAAATTCGTTTATTCCATCAATTCTTCATCAGATTTCTTCATCCAATATATGACAAAATAACAGCCAACACGTGTTTCGTCTGATCAGTATATGATATACAGACTTCTTCAGGGCTGTAATTAATACAGTAACCAAAATTACAAAAAGTAGTACTGGACTCAATATTCACAATAGAATACACCGAATCCGTGTAATAAGGAAAGGTAAGTCAAAGAAGTACCCGTCACCAAGAATAAAGCTTGAAAACCCAAAGTGTATCCATCAGTATCTAGTACCCGAGTCTGAGTACATTTCAACATATATTTTAGATCGTATAATTATAAGTAACCTAAAATACCAGATAGGACCCAGTCACCAACCACAACAGCAGATTGAGGCTGAGGCTAAACACACTCCACTATCTTCCTGCCCAATTGCTGTATACTCCAAATTGGCCAGGTATTTACTGGATAATGATACAACTGTATATTAGTTAATCACAGACTGTATACCTTTTGTAAACAGAGAAGTTATTGAGAGAACTGTATATATATCAGTAGCTAATACTTATGCGATGTGCTGGCCAATTTGGAGTATACAGCAATTGGGCAGGAAGATAGTGGAGTGTGTTTAGCCTCAGTTTGACGTATGAGCGCTACAATATAAATATAGTGTATATTAATAGACACTAGCTTTACTTACAGATTATTACTTCGATTGGTTTGGACTGAAGAATTTGATTTTACCGTGAGGATTATGAATTACAATTATTCGCATTAAGAGTAATGGTGAGTTACTGAGGATGTAATAATACTAGCATGTTGACCAATCTGCTGTTGTGGTTGGTGACTGGGTCCTATCTGGTATTTTAGGTTACTTATAATTATACGATCTAAAATATATGTTGAAATGTACTCAGACTCGGGTACTAGATACTGATGGATACACTTTGGGTTTTCAAGCTTTATTCTTGGTGACGGGTACTTCTTTGACTTACCTTTCCTTATTACACGGATTCGGTGTATTCTATTGTGAATATTGAGTCCAGTACTACTTTTTGTAATTTTGGTTACTGTATTAATTACAGCCCTGAAGAAGTCTGTATATCATATACTGATCAGACGAAACACGTGTTGGCTGTTATTTTGTCATATATTGGATGAAGAAATCTGATGAAGAATTGATGGAATAAACGAATTTTGAACATTGGGATCTTACAGACTATATTTGAAGACGAGTGCTTGGTGGATTATTGCCTATGTTCAGTCATTTATGACATTTATTGAGTAGTGGTAACCTACTCTCTCCACTTAGAGCACCAATTGGACTTGAAATTGTGTTTACCTGCTTATACACGCTGTGCGCTTCATATTAACTGTTACCATTATTTCTATTTAAGTTATTAGATTTGTCATCATCAATTCTTAACAAGGCATATTGATCAAGCCATACTTGGATCGAGCTATCTTGTGGGGTTAGATCTTCCTTATATACCTGCTCAAAGTGGTTATAGAAGGCTTCCTCAATATCCTTAACGTTCTCTGAGATCTTTCCCGAGGTTTCAGACAAGACTCCTCTAATCCTATTCCTGCTTTGCTCCTTTTTAGTTTTCCAGGCTAGGAGCTTCCCGCTAGATTTCCCATATTCAAAATGTGCAAGGTTACTAGCCTTCCACCGTTTCCTAACTCTAGCATCCAAAACCCCTGCTAATTCCAGTTTACAAGCTAAGAGCTCCTCCTGAATATGGGCCTTGGACATCAGGGTCTGAGCTATAAGGTCATATTCTAGATTACAAAATTTTGCCTCAATTTCAGCTATTGTGGCTCTAAACTTTTTTTGTCTCGTAGATTGTATAGACGTAATCATCCCCCTCAGGTATGCTTTATAAGTGTCCCAGACAATATCTAAAAAAAACACTCTGACTCATTTAATAACTTTTTTACCGCTTCGTCATCCAACAGAATATTTCGATCCAGGGTCCATCTTTTAGTGCTCTGTGCTGAGGACAATTTTGAAACTAAGGAGACATCCGATTGATCTGACAGGTGCCCACCTAGATGCTTAACGTCCGCCACCCAACCCAACAATTCTTCAGCGATAAAAAAAAAATCTATTCTGGATTTATGACAAAGCTTCCTATTATGGAAAGTGTAGCCCTTTTTGGTCACCCATTTTTTCCTCCATACATCCAACCAACCCATTTGATGGATCGCATTTATTAAAAGAGATCTCATTTTACAATTATGTGGGGATTTATTCTTATACGTTTTATCGATTAAAGGATCAAGAACCAAGTTAAAGTCTACCGCCAGAATTAGCAGATCTTTATAGACTAATAAATCTTCCAGCAACTCCCTCAGCGGAGCAGGATCATCCAAAGTTGGTCCATAGTAACCAGCAACCGTGAATTTATACGTATGGTACCTAATCTTAGCTATGGCCCACCTGCCCTTCTTATGCTCCATAGAGTCCTCCACTACAAGAGCTGCATTAGTTTTAACTAAAATAGCAACACCCCTTATAGTTAATTGCTGTGTGGTGCATATTACTCCCTGTATCCATTTTTTCATCTTGCAAAAATCCCTCATATCTTTTTCTGTGAGGTGGGTCTCTTGAAGAATAAAAATTTGCTCCGGCGCATCTTTAAGATATTGTAATATTTTCTCCATTCTATGTTTTACCCTCAAACCATTTAAATTCCACATTAAGGCCTTCAAATATATGTCCTGAACTGACCTAGCTTGTGACTTTCTTAGATGGTATTTTTCTTTAAATGACCTAATTTGGCAAATCGGACACGTTTTTTTGTTTTATTCCCACATGCTCCCCACCCAGTGACCACCACCCCATCCTCCATTGACCCTCCCTAGTGCTCCCCTGGAGAACCCCCCTTCTTCTTCCTATGGCCCTACTCTGGCCTTGAGGCTCCCCTCCCGGTATCCGGACAGTGTTGATTAATCTCTATGTGTGTTTTAAATACACTGAATGGCAGAACAGACACAATAAATGAATAGAAAATAAAGTGACAGAACTAATGTAGAAAGAGATTACCCCACTTCTACCTCCTGACCTATTTCAGAAATCAATTGTAGGTAAGCTTCTGCCTCCTCCACTCTCTTAAAGACCCTCATTTTATTGTTGTACATTACTTTTAAGGATGCAGGGAATTTCAATTGTGCCGTTGCACCCACCTGTCTAAAGGGTTCAAGGAGTTTTCCTAGCTCCCACTGTCTTGATGCAGTTATTGAAGATACATCTGACCTTATCTGAAACGTGATTCCCTCCACAGTTAGGGTGCTACTTTTTAATGCCCTGTTAAGTATATCATCCTTTAGAGTGTAGGTTAGAAAATGTATCAGAATCTTCCTCGGTCTAGTTTTGTTTGGGTTTAGTCTGAACGGGTCCCTGTGAACTCTCTGTATGTCCCTAATAAGATCTTGTTCCGAGACCTCTTTTGCAGTCGCTTGTTTAATGAGTTTAGCTACAAATTCTTTGATATTGCTCCCTTCCGCCCCTTCCGGAATTTTCAGGAGACGTAAATTGTTTCTCCTCTGAGAATATTCAATGGATTCTATTTTTAACTGGAGCCCCTGTCAATGTTCCTTTAGGTTATCGATATTCTTTGCGTTTTGTAAAGTCAGAGTTTTCAGATCCGTGACTGTTGATTCCAGGACTGTAGTCCTAACAGCTAGTGAGTCAAACTTTTCTTCTAGCTTTTCACAGAGCGTCTTGATCTCCTGCTGATTCTTTTCCGAGATCAAAAATCCGTTTTTCATCTCTTGACTTAGGGACTGAAGGATTAGCAAAACAGAATGATCGCTAGGTAGCCCCTCATTATCTTTACCTCTATTCTTATTGCCCTTACTGCTATCGGAAGAAGGAGTGCTCTCCAACCCATTATCACCTTCCTGATCTACCAACTGTTCCTTTCCACCTTTGAGGGGAGTATCTCTATTGCAAAGAGGGGTGGATCTACCTACCACAATTGCTTCCACGTCGCCCATTTCGGAACTTTCTATTGTCCCTGAGTCGGGCTGATCTTCCAGTACCTGGAATCTATTAGGACTTAGTATTCCTTCTGGGAAGTTACGCAGGTCGCTTGTGTAGCCCCTTGGGAGTTCAGATAGACCCAGCGAGGGTTTTAAATCAAGAGTGGAAGGTATAACCCTGAAATACTCCTTAAGTGAGGGGGCAGGCTTAGCACTGCGTAAGGTTTCTTGTATGGTAGACTTATTATGACTCGGATTGGTAATCTTGATGCCGCACTTCCTCTTCGGTTTAGACTTAGACTTAGACCTAGTTAAGATATGAAGTTTTGTTGTTGTTGTTAATACTTTTTTTGAGTGATTCACAGAGGCATCTTTTTTTCGTTTTGTTAGGGGCATTGGATGCATCAACTGATGTTGGATCATGGTTCCTGATTTTCCTCCTGATGGTGGATCTAGATACTGGTGACCCTTCAGTACCCCTCCAGGAATGCCGTAAGATGTCCCCACCTAAGTCTTCCGAGTCTTGCCGTTCAATGTGCGGCTTTCCCACACTACCACTGTTGGATTCTGGGAGAGGGAGTCCGGAGCAATTTCGGTTTCCCCAGCCTCTACCCGTATGGGAGAACCTTGCAACCACGCTGCGGCCCCTTCTAACCTCCCAGGCTGCCCGAGCCCACTGTGCCAAACCCCCCTCAGTCACATTCACCTGTAACCCCTTTGCCTCCGTACTCGCGTTCTCCCGTGTCGTGCGTTCGCTGCAGACCACAGAAAGCCTCCCACAGCAGCACTTCGGGCAATTCGAACAGTTCAAGCCAGGTATCGGCACCACGATGCCTGCAGGTCCTGGCCGCCCCAGCACACCGACTCCTCGATGGCAGCGGAACAATCAGCCACTTACACAGGCAGCAGCAGCGTAAAAGTTATTGAGGCCGGTAAGACTAGGGAAAATGTTCACCACGCCAGTCGCATCCTAGCATTATCTGTGCTGCCAGCTAGACAAGAGAAAAGCAGCGTAGTTGCAGTTAACCCATCCGGATGTCACTGAGCCTCTTACGACCAGCTAGCTGCTAGCCGCCATGTTCACCCCCAAGAAGGAAAAATCTTGAGTGTTGTGTGTTCCTATACATTAGGTATCCATAGTGTACCTCTTACGAGTATTGTGCCGTACTATTTACCTGTGTGAACTCTCTTTATACATCTATATACATATTCTATCCCTATTTTGGGCTTCATTATCTTAAGCATGGCAGGAAATTTCATTAGAACTTGGGTCCCCCTGGAGTGTAACTCATTCATTTTTGGGCCAAGCTCCCACTGTCTCTGAGAGGTCCTTTTACCCAGGTCAGAGCGCATTTGATAGGTGACATCCCCATATTTTAGCTCTCGTTCCTTCAACGCTCCTTCGTTCCTTTAATATCTACATGACCCCCCTGATCTTCCAGGCCGAAGAGCTGGGCGCCTAGATTATAGCCTATGCCGACGACACGCAGCGGCTGTTTACCTGGGAAAGCTCGAACTTAGAAGTAGATGCGGCGCAAAAATGTTTGCCCGCCGTATTCACCTGGCTTGCCCAAGCCAAACTTAAATGTAATGAGGGAAAGTCGGAAATTATCCTCTATGGCCAATTTCCTGCTCAGTTTACTGAAGCATTGTGGCCCTCTGATTTTCCCCGCCCTCTCTCCGAAGGTGGCCTAGCCAAGGATCTTGGCATCTGGTTTGGGGAAGATCTAAAGTTCTCAGAGCACATAAAAAGACTCTCGGGCATCTGCTTTGGGACCCTTAAGTCCTTAGGCCGTTTTTTTCCCCTGTTTCCCCAACAGGCCAAGGAGATGGTTGCCCATTCACTTATTTTGTCTCGCCTGGACTATGCCAATGCTCTCTATCTGGGAATAACAGCATTTCTGGTCAATAAGTTACAACTCATCCAGAATGCTGCGGCGAGACTCCTCTTGGGCATCTCTAAACAAACTAGCATAAGAGCGCAAATGTCCTCACTGCACTGGCTGCCAGTGGCACAAAGGATACAATTTAAGGCCCTACATGACTCAGGCCCCTCCTACATTAGGAAGAGAGTGGCCTTCTACATTCCCCAACGATCTTTAAGATCGGGGACCCAACGTCTGATGGTAATTCCCTACTTCCGTCGCGCCATGTTGGGCGGCCAATCATTTGCGGTAAAAGCAGCCATTCTTTGGAATGCCCTACCTACAGTCCTACGCCACAATCAGGATATAAGATGTTTTAAAAAACTTCTCAAAACTCACCTCTTCGGCCAGGCCTATTAACTCATTTCTCTCGCCATATGTGTATTATTGCTTCGTGCCTGGATACTCATGAGTAGTTGTGCACGCTATAAATACCAACATAACATAACATAACGCTCGCCCCAACACCAACTCCTTGATAGATGGGGAAGATCCTCCCTTAAGCTGGGCCGAGGCAACAGTAACATTGATACTGAAACCTAATAAGGTCCCCCTCTTGGTCGATTCTTATAGGCCTATATCTCTGTTAAACAGGGATTATAAGGTGTTTGCGGGGATTCTGGCTGCCAGAATCGCGAAGACCGTTAAGGGCATAATACATAAAGACCAGAAAGGCTTTATTCCTGGTAGAAAGCTTAATGAGCTAACTTTTCAAACACTGGGAGTAGTAGACCTAGCAGAAACCTACAATCTTCCTGTAATGCTGGTGGCAGTAGAGGCCGCAAACACTTTTGACCAGGTTCACTGGCTATATCTCTGGGAAGTCTTAAAGATTTGATATTCCTCCTAATTTAATAAAGGCCGTTCAACTTTTGTATCATTCGCCAAGAGCAAAGGTGCTGGTAAATGGGGAGCTAACCGATTGGGTTAATATATTACGTGTAACTAGACAGGAATGGGTCAGACGAGATCCTGCGATTATTCCTTTTAGATATGGGAATTTCGAGGCTAATTTACCTCTATATGCGGACGACCATTTACTCTGTACCCTGAATCCGCAATTGTCTATTCCTATACTAATGGCCAAAGCCGAAGGATTTGGGAGGGTTGCAGGATACAGAGTGAACATAAATAAGACCAAAATTATAAAATGGAACCAACCAGAACAACCACCACAGGCAAAATCGAATATGCGATACCTTGGCGTTATAATTATGCAGAAATTGGCCAAAGTTACTGGAAAAAGATTAGCCAAGAAGTTGAGAAACTGCTGGTTAGATGGGCAAATCTCCCTCTAAATTTGTACGGTAGGGTAAATCTCATTAGAATGATTGTTTTACCCAAAATAACATCTCTTTTTAATTCTATACCATTATTATTTGATAAAAAAGGAATTGCTGAACCCCAAGGAAGGATAGGAAGGTTTACTTGGGCTTCTAAGGGCCCATGCATATCTTGGAAGAGATTAAGGAGGAGACTGGTGAAGGGGGGCTAGCTTTAGCGGATCTGACGACGTAGGGCTATGCTTTTTTTTTCAAGAATTGGAGGATGCTTTGAAAAAGGGCTGACAGTTCTGCTATAGGTACTCTGTATGGGGCAATGCTTGGAGAACTAAGGGAGGGGCAAGATCAATTTCTGTTCAAGTTTGGAGACCCAAAGTTCTTCAAAAAAGTAAGGTTGAAGACCCTGTAACTGATGATCTTCATATGTTTCTAACGTGCCCAGAAATTGAGAAGTTTTGGTCTGAGGTGTGCCAATTTTTAACAGGAGTTATAGGTATTACTGTGCAGGTCATTCCTGTCCTGGTCTTTTTTGGAATTTGGCATGACAATAATATTAACATGAGTAGATTAGACGCAAGTTTTATTTTTTATGTAATTCTTTTAGGAAGAAGAGAGATTTGTAAATCATGGAAGGCGAACGTTCCACCCCACTTCCTGGAATGCAAAAAAAGTGTTAGATATATATATATAAGCAAACACGACCTATTGTGTGATTCCAATAGTAAAGAGAAAGTATGGCCTAAGCTGGTGGATTGGATCCCAAAAATGTGAGGTTCAATGATTAAGCCAATGTTGAGCTGTCGGTCCTGTTTTTCCTTCCGTGCTATGGGCACTCCCGGGAAAGGTGGAAATGGAAACGGCTTTTCTCTCTTGATTGGAAAGACTCCAACCTGGTCTGGTTTACTGGAGAAGGGGAGGAGTATAGCCAGCAAGTAAATTGGCAGAATGAGGAAAAAAAATGTTTCAGAATTTATCTGGGCATACTCTCGACCAAGGTGCTCCTTAAATTACTTTCCCTTCCTCGAGGAATAGGTGGGTGGGCGCTACCAAATCTAAAACTTTACTACTGGGCCTCTGTTATGCAATATAGTGCAGAGCTGCTCCAAGATAATTCATATATTCCCACGGAAGGCTTACCGTCACCTTATCATCTGCTTTTGGGAGTAGAGACCCTTGGATGCCTCTGGAGGCAGCTCTCTTTTGGCTACTACAAGCGGGTTAGATTTAAAACCTTAATGAGCGCCTATAAGGGTTTCTTCAATATTCATAAAACTCTTGGGCTAGGTAATCTGAATTACTATTCCCCTCTCAATAATAACCCTAACCTACCAGCAATCATTGGGGTTTCTTACCTGTGCAAATGGCATCAAGCAGGAATAATAAAAATGGGTGACCTGATAACTTTTGAAGGCATAAAATCGTACTATGCGCTTAAAACTGATTTCCACCTGAGCGATCCGGAGCCATTTTTATATATGGCCATAAGAGACTACCTGACCCGTAAGACTGGGGGGACTGCTGGTTTTTCCAAAGTAGCTCTTATTGACAAACTAAGAAGTCCCACTATACCCAGGATTGGATGCTTATATGATATACTAGTCAGCTTAATGCCTAATGATATGCTCACCACTGCTAATAAGTGGCAAAAGAAATTGAATATCTCTTTTAACCCTTTTAATCAGGCTGTGCAATCCGCTAAGAGCGACTTACTTTCCGCTAAATTACAGGCACAATTTTATGAAACTGATTTTTTTTTATACATCACACCTAGCAGAGTTGCCAAGTGGGGAACAGGTGCTGGTGCTATGTCCCAGATGTTTAGAGTTTAGCGCAGACTCGATGCACATGTTTGCTACCTGTCCCCAACTTATGCCGTTACTGGGTCAGATACATGACTTCTTTAATAGTTTTGTCTCAGGAACTCGTGCTAACTCCCACGATTATTCTATTAGGTATATAAGATTAGTAAGAAAAATGGAGGGGCACTCATTTTTTTTGCTATGACGACACTACGCTTATGTATAGCTTCTTCTTGGAAGGACCCTAACCCTCCATTATTTTCTCACTGGTTATCGCAACTGATTTCTACTTGCCACATGGAAAAGGCCATTTTCGCCAAAAAGGGAAACCGAGGAAAAAAGAAGGGTCTTGTTATTTGGCAACCTCTATCCGCTTGGCTCAGCTAGACTGATCTAATAGGTTTTTTAAAGCAAATTATTTAAAATGGCTATTTCTTCTCTGTATTATGACTTTTTGCATTTTCAATAAAAAAATAACAAAAAAAAGATCTTGAATTTCTTTTCACCCTCCTTTAGTATGCCTGTCAACCCTTCTGGTCGCGGATCTGTTAAGCACCACATATAGCCAAGGGCACCTCTGCACCGAGTTCCCCAAGTCGGGGAGGGTGGATCTGCCTGGAGACTCCTGCTCTAGGGCCAGCTCCTTGCTTAGCTTCCAAAGCTTTTTGCTCAACACGATCTGCAATTCCTTTTTGCTAAGGAAACAATTGAAAGACCGCAAGCCTAATTGACATCTCAGTTTGATAGCTAAAGTGCACCTCTGCACCCTGCTCCTCTGAGCCAGATAAAATTGTGCTAGCTCCTGTGAATTGGTCTAGGGACTCACAAGACCTTAACCCCAAGTGGGTTCAGTTAAACTCGCTCTCCTAGTAACCTATTGCATATATGCGTTTTCTCATTGCCCGCAGCATTAATGTTTTACATTGCTAAGTACTGATTTATTTAAAGCTGGAAATTCGATAACTCCAGTTATAATGTATGCATCACTTTCATTTTGGTGTCCAAAAATATTTTTTAAAACAGCTATTTTTATAAATTGGTGTTGGATTCTCTTGAGTAGTGTTCCTCTAAGTAGGTCTTCTGCTCTTTGCCACTCTACCAGGACTGAGAGAAGATGTATGAGAGAGCACCTGGGGCCCTCTGTGTGTATTTTGCTCTTCTGCTCTTTCCCACTCTGCCAGGACTGAGAGAAGATGTATGAGAGAGCACCGCGGGGTCATCTCTGTGTATTTTGCTAGTATCACATGGTGCAGCAGCCCTGCCATACCACATAATGCTTTCACCTTGCAACAACTTCAGTTTCTGAATATCAAAAATGGAGGTGGAAACGAGCAATGAAGTCTGAGGTGCTAAGCTGAGATTAGCATAATCGATTTTGCCAATGTTTTAAACTTTATATACTGGAGTCCACATCAGCCCATGTCCTTGGTTGAATGCGAATTATTGATAGCAAAATTATTAAGTCCTGTCATCAGAATGTCAATTTTATTGGCATTCAAATGAAGCTAATAGTCAGTCATCAATCAACTCCTAGACCTGAAAAAGGCAATAATTCAATGCTGTGGCTCATGAACACTCGCCAGGCATGCAGATAATAAAGGAGACTTTGGAAAGACCTGAAAAAGGCAAAAATTAAAGGCTGTGGCTCATGAACACTCGCCAGGCATGTAGATAATAAAGGAGACTTTGAATATACATCCCTAAATAAAATAAATTATGTGATGGGTTGGCCTTGTATTTTGCAAAATGGCACCTCTATAGCTAGTCACATGGTCAGAGATTTTATTTATCTAAAAAAATTTGAAAATACTGGTGCTCTGCCTGTCCACTGACCCATTTTATGTTCATCGAGGGGAATTGGGCTTCTTAATTCCAGTATTATAATAGAATCAAAAGGATATGCACACTAATCATTTATATTAAAATTGTAGATTTGCAGCATTAAGGTTTCCTCTTTAATTCAAGATATTTTGACAAATCCAATTTACTACCTCTTCAGGACTATTGGAATACTTACAAAAATGCTATTTTCCATGTCAATTTTAGTAATATCTCAGTGGTGGATAAGTCTGCCAGGTGGACATTAATCTATATTGATTACTAATTCATTGATTTATTATCTCAAGAGTGATCACATTTATCAACGAAAATATGCATTATATTTTATGTAATCTCTGCAGAGAGAGTGAATGAGGGTGTCTGTGGGAGTGACTAGTGATATATGAACAGTAATCTCATGTGAGCATCAGAAGAACTGAAACATGCAAGTGGATGAACCTGTGTTCTCACATAAAGGGTCTGATCCTGATCTCATGGGGAGTTTATCAGATAGATGAGGATAATAAAATCCAAATGCTACAGGGACAGCTCCCCATAACAGCAGTGAAATGCTACTATAACTCTCTGTCAATCTTATGTTGCTATCATGCCAATTCCTTTATGTGTCACTGGTTAATGTTATGGTTGTGCTTACTGCCATTATTTGAGAGTGTTCAGACCCAAACTCCTCTTCAAGAAGGGATGCTAATGGAGAGGAAACAAGAGCCTGAAAGATAACACTTTTATATAAGGGGATTACTTGTTTGTCTAACCTTCATCTATTCAGCCAATGAGGCACTTCCCATCTCATGAGAAAATCCACAAATCAAATTTGAAAATGTCCACACCATGCACAGTGTTGCCATAATGATGTTACATTGACGTTATCAATGATGTAACAGAACATGCCATGATGTAATATGTGAAGTAATTAGCAGTGCATGGGATGGCGAAAGTAATAGTTACTATAGTGAGCACGTTATAGTAACTTTAGATACCTATATCTGGTGAATTCCAGAGCTTTTGTTTGAAATGTATGTTTTAAATAACATTTACTCCTAACTATACCATTCCTTTAACCTTTGCTTTCTTCTATGTTTTTTTTAACGTAAAGTGAGATGTTCATCGCTTTGTATGACTTGGGTGCCCAACCCCACCATTTCTTTAACAAAAAAAATAAATAAATGAAAAGCCTATTTACTTTATCAGGAGGTGAGCGCATCAACATATATAAAGCAAACCTTTTCACTTTGTCAAAACATCACCAATAATTATAATCAAATGTATATTTTATATTAAACATATTGTAATGTTTAATAATAGTGATGGTCACAACATGATTTATTTTAAAAAAAAACAATGTGTTTGACTCTATTTCTAAAGATTTTTTAAGACAAAAAGTGCAGCTGCTGAACCAACCACAAGGAATCCATGCACTTTTTAAAAAAGATTGCACATTAACGTTAAAAGTTCATCTGGCAATAACGTTTTAGAACTTTTTTGTGTTTGTGCCAGAGGCTTACCGGGTGGTCAAACCTCACCCATATTGGAGTTGTTAGATAACAGGTTATCTTCCCTCCCCGCTAAATCCAAAATATTGGTGGGGGGTGATTTTAACTGTACCTTCGAGCCCCTGGATGAGGAAGATTTTTTGGGTTTGTACAATGAGGTTGGGAACCAGCTTATACCATCCTTAGCCCTGACTCCTATCAAGAAGTGGTCTGCACGAGCAATCCAGTTAAATGCCCTGGTTTTAGATCATGATTTACGGGCCCTAAATGGTTGCACTATATCAGATCGTGAGGGAGCAATGACGTTTAATCGAATTGGCAGCCCATCACGGATTGACTACATCCTCCTGGATACTCAGTCATGGGTTAACCTAGTGGATATGAAGGTCAGACAAAGGACAGAGAGCGACCACAATCCTCTATGTATGGAAATTTATTGGGGAGACAAGTTTAGTAATAGTGGTCCCAAAGAGATGATCACCAAAGAAGTAGTTCCCTCTAACTGCAATCGCAGGCTTAAGTGGAATGCAGTTAGGTGTGATGAAGGGAAACTAGATAACATCAAGGATCTAGTCATGGCCGCGCTGAGTGACCTGACATCGGTTACTCCAACAGTCTCCCATACCCAGGGGCCTAATACAGCAGCCAAGTATAAGAATTTAATAGGAAAGATTGGTATGTTTTTTATTAAAAAATCTAAGGGGCAGAAACAGGCTAAGCATACTCAAAGTAAGGGCAATCTCTGGTACACAGCTAATTGTAGGGAAAAAAGGAAAGTAATTTCCTTGGCCATAAAAAGTAAGGATCCAATAGCTGTAAGAATTGCAAGACATGATTACCGCAAAAGTATTGCGATAGCCAAGAAGACATGGGAAGAGGACCATTGGCAGGCACTTAAGGATGCAGCATATGGAAAAAACCCCACTCTGTTCTGGAAGTTAATAAATACTCTCAACAGGCGAGGGGCAGAGCTTATCCCTAACTACATCACCGAGCTCCAATGGCACTCACATTTTTCCAAATTATACGGCGAAGGCAGTGTGGAAGATGTGTTAACATCTCCTGCTTTGGGTACTGCCCGTTTGGTTAAATTGAATTATGACAGTGTAGATGTGCTGTTCACGCCCCGCGAAGTCCAGGACGCAATTCATAAAATAATTCCGGGTAAAGCTCCTGGCCCTGATGGTATTCCGGGGGATTTACTCTTGTACGACCCTATAGTTTGGGCAGACTTTATTGCTAGAATCATGAATCTTATCCAGTCTGGCCATCAAGTACCCGATTCCTGGAAGGGTGCAGAGGTTATTACTATTTTTAAAAAGGGTGAAAGAGAGGACTCTGCCAACTACAGACCAATTAGTTTAATTGATACTATTCAAAAAGTAGTTGGCAGGGTCATTATAAACCGGACAGAGTGCTGGTTAATGGAAAACAACATTTTGACTCACTTTCAGGCAGGTTTTAGAAGCAACGTAGGTGCTATGGACCAGGTTTTTAGATTTTGTGCGGTTTTCTGGAAATCGGTGCCAATAGCCAGAGAGAGTCTTTACCTGGCCTTTATAGATTTAAAAAATGCTTTTGATGTAATTCCCCGCGCCAAACTTTGGGAGGTTTTAATGGACATGGGATTCCCTTCTTATTTGTTGCAATTTATAATCAAATTACATGAAGGTAACTTTGCTAGGATTCGATGGGGGGCTCAGGGGCAACTCACTAAGAGTATTCCTGTTAACAGAGGGGTGCGGCAGGGGTGTGTGATGGCTCCGACCTTGTTTTCCCTGTTCATAAATGGAGTGGTGGACCATCTGAGAGACATACCGGCAGACGCTCCTATTATTGCCGGGGAGAAAACACCATCGCTCCTCTTTGCCGATGACACCCTCCTGTTATCTAAAACCCCCAAAGGCCTGCAAATCCTCCTTGATCGTTTTAATGCATTTTGTCTAGTACGGGGATTAACGATAAACACCACTAAAACGAAACTAATGGTTATGACTGTAAAAAGAAATCATAGGAAGATCCATCTCTCCTTGAATGGGTCGCCTCTAGAGGTGGTAGATGAATTCGACTACTAGAATTAGTAATAAAATGAACTGGGAATCCCATTTGAGCAAAATGATTTTAAATCTTAAAAGAGTATCCGGCGCTATTCTTAAGAATCAACGCCTTTCGGTGAGTAGACCAATAGCCCCTGCTCTGTCGGTCTACGAGGGAAAGGCGCTAGCATCAGCAGTTTACGGTTCAGAATTATGGGGTACCGAGAATACTAAAGCACTGGTGGTGGCCGAGAATAAGTTTATGAGAGACTTAGTCTAGCTCCCAGTTTCAACTCCACTAAAACCCTTATTTGCAGACTTGGGTAGGAGATCCATTTGTGACATTGTCCAGCTACGTCCACTATTATTCTGGGTGCGCCTCAGGAGGACCCCGGAACTAGAAAATTATGCTCTAGTGTTTGACGAATTATTAAATCTGAATATCTCGGGCAAGATCAAGTGGCTAAATGATCTTAAGAAGCTTACGGTTAGCTTGGGTTTATGTGACGCCTGGGCCTCTCAATCTCCCCCACCCAAACAAACAGTTAAAAAACTCTATTTTGATTGGATAGAGGCCAGGGTTCTGCAAAATCCAAACTGGGGTCAACTAACAGAGAATTTTTTCTCCCACAAGCCTACTACAAAGCTAGAACCTCTTCTGAATTTTATTCAGATCCCCCCGTGACAGAACTCTATATCTGAAATTCAGATATGGCACTCTCCCTCTCCAAAACTTTATGTCAGGGTGGAGAAGGAGGAGGGAAGAGGACAGGAAGTGTCCGGGTTGTCCCTGCCCGGAAGAATCCCTAGGCCACTTTCTTTTGGCCTGCAAAACCTATAATCAGGCTAGGAACAAATGGTTGAAGCCAGTTTTCAGAAATCTTGGAGTTAAGAATTATAAAACAGCCCTACGAATTATTGTATCCAATACCACATGCATGGTTACTGTCTGCGGGGTTGCAAAGTTTTTAGCATGTGCTTGGATCATCAGGCTAAGGTTGTTGCCCCATACGTCTACAGTCAATATTCCTATATGATTCTTAAATGTAATATTTTCACTTC
The DNA here is from genome assembly GCF_964261635.1 of Lissotriton helveticus. Lineage (NCBI taxonomy): Eukaryota > Metazoa > Chordata > Amphibia > Caudata > Salamandridae > Lissotriton > Lissotriton helveticus. The sequence continues at coordinate 368,280,443 of NC_136070.1, forward strand.
GTTTTTAATACTTTTTCTTGTGATGATGAAGTGTTTTTTATAAAAAGTGTATTCTTTGTAACATACATGTATGTATTTTATGTTTGTACTTTTTATGATACATGTATCGAATAAAAGTATATATATATATGGTTAAAAAAAAAAAAAAAAGATTGCTGGGGGCAGCTGCAAAACCTGCAACCCCCTATGCCATTAAAAAATGCTTGTCACTTTTCTCCTCCGCTTGATAGATCTGAACAAAATGTTTTCAAGCTGAACCAAATTAGAATAACTTTTTTTAATGTTTTATGCAGATTAGTCAAATGGCTCAAAAGTCATTAAAAAAACAGCAAATGCCTTTGCAATGGAATATCAGACTCGGACTCAACCATAACTGCAGAGGCACCAATGCCACCTAAGCAAAAAATACATTTCAAACTATCACCCTACTCCTTTTCCTCACTCCTCTGGTAGCCGTTCATCAGTTTTCTATCATCAAACAGATATACTACTGATCACACCAAAATATCATCTGAGAACCCCATTACTTACCTAACCATCTCCTTGCAAAGCATGAAAATGTCCATAAATTCCAAAGCTATTATCTTATACATCACAATCAACACAGCAAACAGGAAAAGCGCCAGTTCAGTAGGCACACAGAATTAATGCAGTGTAAAGACTATCTTAAGTCATGTGAGAAGGGCCTGCATTATAAATGGGTTTGCTCTGTCTTCTGACAGAATTTAGACTGCCTTTCCAAGCTTAAGACAAGTTTAAAACTGTTGGACCTGGTTTACAAAGAGTTTAACGGACTTAATATATACTTTAGTTTGTCTTTTGAGAAATGGGGCTCAAATAGACATTTCTTCTTTATAAATGGGCCCTATAGCATTCCATACCAATTCCATAAAAGCAGTGCATCCTAAAGGAGTAAATGTCAGGGTATTTATACTTTCCTATATAAAAGCATAATTAAATATACTTTTTGAATACGATAAGTGAAAATTCAGCTTACCTGAGGACACCAGGCATAGTAACAAGTAACCTTACTAGTTTAGGTGAAAGAAAAAGTAGAATGTGTGTTTTTTTTTAAATATGCATTTAATAGCAACTGTAAATGGACGAGTCACCCGTAGGACCCCAAAGGGGTGGGGCATGCTTTAGACTTCACTTAAGGTTGTTAGGATGTGGAGTAAGAACGATGATGTGGTAATGAAATACTAATTTTATGTGGGGCAATAGATTATTGTAAACTCTAATGGCAAACTGGAATAACACCTGGAATATTACATTTAATATCTCGTCAAACGCAATTTAATATTTTCACAGAGTGGACATATTTGAAGGCGCAATTTGCAAATAAAAAAAGTCGCCTCCTTGTGATCACTTTTTATGATTCCAAATCAATCCATTTTATCACAAGAACAAGATTAAGAAACGCAAAAAAAGGACTGCAAACCTTCTTGAGTGTGAAAAATGTATTCCTATACTCTAGAATATGATATTGATGTATTTATATAGAGATTAAGGCACTTATTCCTTCTACTGTAGACTTTTTTTCCATTTCATCCTATCACTGGCTTATTCTCCTAGTGCTTCGAGGTTTGCATCTTATAACACACGCTCTGCCCATCCTTCATCACTGCAGTGGGAGCTATCACCACTGTTATCATCGTCATCATCATTAGTATCGTTGGTCATTATTATAACACTTTTTTGTGTAATGTATATGGGTTTTAGGCTTCCACCCTTCCTTTAACATCTGTTCTTCCAGAATTCTCCTTACCCTTTTTCCATGTATACTGCGCTGTGCTGGTATAATGAGCTCTTGTATACAGTTGACACTCACTTCTCATGGAAATTATCTTTTCATTCATATGTGATGATACAATCTACTCACTCTGTATTAGGATGCATTGTCGCAGTGCCCTGACGTGGCAATTAATTTAATCCGAAAAGGAGAGGTGCACCACACCCTTGATGCCTGACTGTGTTTCAGCTAGTTTTTATGTATATCTTCAGACCATATTTTTCTGTTATGTTTCCACATCTTATTCTGTATGATTCTACTTAATGTACATATATGCACATTTTATTTTTCAAAAACGTCTTTGTTCTCATAGAGACATTAAGAAGTCATTATGCCCAATAATACATACATTGACTGCATTATTTACAAATGCCATTGTTAGTTTATCACAGTGCAACTACTATATGTGCGAACAAATAAGAGACCCTATAAATATTCAAATGAGTAGGGATTTAACTTCTGGAAAGGAAGGGCAATGCAGATACCATAATCACCTTGCAGTAGACAAAAAAACTGAAAACTGTCCAATAGCCGCACTGATCCATAATTAAAGTGTCTGCAAAAGAAACTTCAAGAATAAAAAAATCACTAAGCATACAGAAAATAAATCCGCATGACTACTGGGTGCTCCTGTTGAATCACCATAGCGGTGTCTATTATCCTAGAGAACGCAAAAGAAATACTAAGGTAAAAATAAGACACAGTAGTTTTAAATCTGTACCTAATTACATGATTGCTCAAGGCAGCTACGTATTTGGTACTGGTGATTAATGATAACCACAAGTATAACATGAATTGTATTTCTCTTTTGTATAGTAGTACAGAAGTATAGCACAAAAAGCATATTCATTTCCTATTTAGATTTTATATTCATCTTTTTTTTAAGGTGGTTATAAATAGGAAGAACAGTGGACTTGAGTGAGGCCTACTGCATTTTTCCTCGGGCTTCGGCTTGCGCCCTGGAGACAACAGAGCCCAAAGTGGTAAATTTAGCTGCAAGCACAACTATTTTCGTCATTTTTTAGGCTCCTTCGTGACAAATGGTTGCTCAGTGTCGTATGTGGATTTCCGCCAGTCTGCTGTATGCTAAAAAGGGAGCTGATTCAGTGTTGTCACATTTCCTGACAGCTCGTCTACTGTCACATTATATTAATGGTCGAGTTCATTAAAAAAATAAGCACACCCAGTTCTCAGTGTCGTTACAGTGGTTAAAAACAGGTTTTACTCATAAAAAAATGCATAGTATTTATTTTATGACAGAGGAGGAATCTGACAAGCAAGTTGTCTTCTAAGGAATCGTGGTACTAGATACCAGCAGTGGCACTACAGACACTTATTAGAAAAAACATTTTATTTTCCTGCGCCTCCGTTTTCTTACCTAACAGTGGTGAGGGCCTAGAAACAAGTACGAGACATTACGACACTCTACAGGCAACAAGTCTTTTACAACTGTCATTTCAAATTGAAGCGTGGCAGACTTAAATAACATGCCTGCAATTTATTAGGAAGAAACATACCCGTTTTTTGCTCTTAATTTCATTAAGAAGGATTTCCTTCTACCACAATCAGTCAACACTGATCCAAAACCAAAAACAAACAAGAGCCAACCTCCCACTGCCAGCAAAGGTCCAATGGTCCTGCTGTATTTAGCATTTTAATGGCTGCAAATGATCCAATTAGCTAAATGCGTTTAGGAAGCAATATGGAATCGGTATTTGGAAAGGCTGTGGCCTAAAATAACAAATAATTTACTGGCCGCAAATTGAAAAACAGTGTTTTTCAACCATTAACCCTTTCGCTGCTAGGCTTTTCCCCAACCTGTGCTAAGCTTTTGTTTTGGCTAATCGGGGTAGTTCGCGATTAGGCCCTTGAAACATTTTGTCCACATGAGGTATCCACACCAAATTTGTGTCTTTTTCTTCCAACATTATGAGGATTTTAGGATACCCAGGGTTTTTGGATTCCCTTGGAGGGGACCCAGAAATTAGCTAAAACACAGCTAAATTTTGTTTTGGGGGGCAAAAATGGGGATAAAGTGCTGCAGAAGAAAGCGTCTGGAGTTTTCCCTGCAAATGGTTTCAACAAAGGGTTTGTGGTGCTAAACTCACCATCTTCCTAGCTTTCGAGGACAGGCAGACTTTTGTCAGCAAACCAACATTTTCTGCACAGTTTTGGCATTTTAATGGGACATAGACTATTCTTGCTACTTTTTGTGCTTTGAACCTCCCTCCAGTTAGTAGTAGAAATGGGTGTGAAAGCAATAATGAATCCTGGAAAGCTACTCATTTCTGAAAGGTATACAAAATTCTGAATTCAGCAAGGGGTCAGTTGTGTAGATCCTTGCAAACCTCAAACTTCGTGAAAAAAACATATTTTCCTCAAGTTTCTGTGATGGAAAGTTCTGGAATCTGCATGGATCCACCAACTTCCACGCACCCCACATTTCTCAAAGTCTCCAGGTAAAAATGGTATGTCACTTGTGTGGGTAGGCCTAGTGCCCGTGACAGGAAGTGGGCCAAAACGCAACATGGACACACCACATTTTTACAGTGAAAACTGACCCTTTTTTTGCAAAGTGCCTAGCTGTGGATTTTTAACCCCAACTCAGCCAGCACCTAAGGAAACCTAGCAAACTTATAAATTTTTTAAAACTGGACACCCAGGGGAATCCAGAATGGGGTGACCTGTGTGGCTGTCACCAGGTTCTGTTACCCAGAATCCCTTGCAAATCTCAAACTTTGTAAACAAAATGTTATAATTTCCTTACATTTCTGTGATGGAAAGCTCTGTAATCTGCCTGGATCCACAAAATTCTACCCACCCCGCGATTCCTAATGTCTCCTCATAAAAATGGTACCTCACTTGTGTGGCTAGGCCTGGTGACAGCGACAGAAAATGGCCTAAAACGCAACGTGTACACACAACATGTTCACAGTGAAAATGGAGCCTTTTTTTTCAAAGTGCCTAGCTGTATATTTTGAACCCTAGCTCTGCCGGCACCAAGGGAAACCTAGCAAATCTATACATTTTTGAAAACTAAACACCCAGTGGAATTCACGATGGGGTGACTTGACTGGCTCTCACCAGGGTCTGTACCCAGAATCCCTTGCAAACCTAAAACATTGTTTAAAAAAAAAACACATTTTCCTCAAATTTCTGTGGTGGGACGTTATGGAATCTGAGTGGATCTACAAAATTCCACCTACCCCTGCATTCCCCAAAGTCTTTCAAGAAAAATGGTACCTCACTTGGGTAGGCCTAGTGCCCGCGACAGGAAACTGCTCAAAACGCAACATGGACACACCACATTTTTACAGTGAAAACGGACCCTTTTTTTTGCAAAGTGCCTAACTGTAGATTATGAACGCTGGCTCTGCTGGTACCTAGAGAAACCTAGCAAACCTATACATTTTTGAAAACTAGACACCCAAGGAAATCCAGGATGGGGTGACTTGTCTGGCTCTCACCAGGTTCTGTTACCCAGAGTCCCTTGCAAACCTCAAAATGTATTTTTTAAAAACCCCAAAAAACATTACACTCACATTTCTGTGGTGGAAAGTTCTGGAATCAGCGTGGATGCACAAAATTGTACCCACCCCGCATTCTCATGAGTCTTCAAAGAAAAATGGTACCTCACTTCGGTGGGTAGGTCTAGTGCCAGCATCAGGAAACGGCCCACAATGCAACATGGACACACCATATTTTCACAGTGTAAACGTACCCTTTTTTGCAAAGTGCCTAGCTATAGATTTTGAACCGTAACTCTGTCGGCACTTATGGAACACTAGCAAACCTATACATTTTTTAAAACTAGACACCCAGGGAAATCCAGAATGGGGTGACTTGACTAGCTCTCACCAGGTTCTGTTACCCAGAATCCCTTGCAAACCTAAAAATGTGTCCAAAAAACACATTTTCCTCACATTTCTGTGGTGGAAAGTTATGGAATCTGTGTAGATCCACAAAATACGACCCACCCTGCATTCCTCAAAGTTTCCTTACAAAAATGGTGCCTCACTTGTGTATGTAGGCATAGTGCCTGTGACAGGAACAGCCCAAAACGCAACATGGACAAAATCACATTTTCTCAATTAAAACTGACCTTTTTCTTGCAAATTGTCTAGTTGTGGGTTTTGAACCCTAGCTCAGCAGGCACCTAAGGAAACCAAGAAAGCCTATACATTTTTAAGAACTAGACAACCAGGGGAATCAACGATGGGGTGACTCATGTGGTTCTCACCAGGTTCTGTTACCCAGAATCCCTTGCAAACCTCAAAATTTGTGAAAAAGCACACATTTTCCTCACATTGCTCTGGTGAAATGTTCTGTAATCTGCGTGGATCCCCATATTTCCACCCACTCCGCATTCCCCAAAGTCTTCAAATAAAAATGATACCTCACTTGTGTAGGTAGGCCTAGTGCCCATGACAGGAAACGGGCCAAAACACAACATGGGCACACCACATTTTTACAGTAAAAACTGACACTTTTCTTGCAAAGTGCCTAAATGTGGATGTTGAACCCTAGGTCAGCCTGCACCTAGGGAAACCTTGCAAGCCTATACATGTTTAAAACGTAGACACCCAGGGAAATTCAGGATGGGGTGACTTGTGTGGTCTCACCATGTTCTGTTACCCAGAATCCCTTGCAAGTCTCAAATGTTTTTATATAAAAACAACTTTTCCTCACATTTCTGTGATGGAAAGTTCTGGAATCTGTGTGGATCCTCAAACTTACACCCACCCCGCATTCCCCACAGTCTCGAGATAAAATTGGTACCTCCCTTGCATGGGTGGGCTAAGTGTCCGCGGCAAGGAAGGGCTTAAAATGAATTGTGGAGACATCAAAATTACCCATCACATAACAATCTAGTTTTGCAAGGGGGGCAGCTTGGTTTTTGGCCCTGGGCTTGGGGGCTATCTAGGAACCCACACATTTTGGATAACTAGACACCTGGGATTGTCCAGAGAGGTATGGCTAGGATCGCCTAACGTTTTCCTACCTAGAATCCACTACAAACTTAAAATTTAGTTGAACAAATCAATTTTTCCACTAATTTCGGTGTGGGATCACCATGCCAGCACAAATTTCCTACCACACAGCGTTCCTCCTCAGTCTTCTGAATAAAAATATCACTGAAACAGCCAAAAAGTGTGCCTAAAAACAGGGAGTGACCCTTGCCTATGGGGCTTCTCACTGGCATGCCCATAAACAAATCCATGGTGCCTAGAAGGCCTGATCTGCCTTCCGGGGGCTGGGAGGCAGAAAGCCTTTTTTGGTGATGGGGGCATTAGCATGCCCATTCTCGGCAGCCCCCACATATAAAAAAAAACCAACATAATCCCTGGTGCTGAGTGGGCTTTCTTACCGCGCCGAGGCAGATTAGGGACTATTCCCCTATATGCCTCCTGGGGAAAGCAGAAAGACTGTGGCTAATTTGTATGGGGCGGAGGCATTGCCATGGCCTCTACGTATAAAATAAAATATTCCCTGTTGCCTAGTGGCTTTCTGCCTCCCCCAAGGGGGGGCATATCAGGGGCTATTGCCCCCATCTGCCTCCTGGGTGGGCAGAAAGACTGTGGAATCTTTTGCCTAGTGTGCTTTATGCCCCCAGGGGGCAGAAAACTGTACAATTAGGCAAGGTGGGGGCATTTGCATGGCCATTACGGGCAGCCTCCACCCCAAAATGTAAAAAAAAATCCCTGGTGGCTAATGCGCTTTTTGCCCCCCCCCGGGGGGGAAGATTGTGGGATATTGCCCCCATCTACCTCCCCGGAGAGGCACAAAGGCTGTGGACATTTTTATGGGGGGGTAGGGGAAGTGGCCTGCCCATTTTGGGCAGCCCCCTTACCTATGCATAAATAAAAACAATCCCTCATGCCTAGTGGGCTTTCTGCCCCCCGGGGGGCAGATTCTGGGGCTTTTGCCCCATCTACCTCCCAGGGGGGCCAGTAAGACTGTAAAATTAGGCGGCGGAATTGGCATGCCCCTCTCGGGCAGCCTCCACACAAAACGTTATTAAAAAATATCCCTGGTGGCTAGGGCGCTTCCTGCCCCTAGGGGGGCAGACTGGGGGCTATTGCCCCTATTTACCCCCCAGGGGTGGTAGAAATGCTGCAGAATTAGACTGGGTGGGGGCATTGGCATGCCCATCTCGGGCAGCACCCACTCCTGCGTATAAATAAAAAACAATCCCTGGTATTTAGTGGGCTTTATGCCCCACAGGTGCAGATTAAGGACTATTGCCCCTATCCGCCCCCGGGGGGGCAGAAAGACTGAATATCCCAAAATGACTTGGGGTTTGGCAAAGGCCCTTGCCCAATGGGAGCTCCCCCCACCCTGGGTGGATCCCTGCTTGGGGATTGCCCTCCTGGGGTGGTCCCCAAGCAGGGATCCACTAGGGAGTGCTACCATTGTAAAGGGGATGTTCTCCCCTTTCCAATGATACCTCTCCTGACATTCTACATGCTCGGGGGCTGAGATAGCCCCCTGAGGATGTAGAAAGTGAAACTGAAATTAGCTTATTGGCTCATTTCAGTTCTGGGTGCTCTGAAATAATGTCAGCGCGACGTGCAAGCTGATCGTCATTTCAGAGGAAACAAAGATCCCTTCCGCAGCTCCCGAGGCTGTTGGTGGGAAAAGGTTATCCCTCTGGTGTCCACAGCAGAGTGATTCTAGTGCCGTGTGTATGGACGGCCGGGATCCATCTGACGCAAATGAGCACTGGTACATTGGACGGCTCCCGGCTGTCTGACGCACCGAAGGGGTTAAAAAGTACAGTTGCCCCACTATTGTTATAATATGAGTCTCCACTCTAAAAGTAGATAAACAATGTTACGTCTTTTACTTGCTTTAGCACAGAAAACATTCTAGGGGAAATTTGCGGTTTGTACTGTTTTATCTGTTAAGTTGGTTGGAAACTCTACTGAACAACATTTCACGATTTACAAACTCAGATAAATCTTCACTTAACTTTCTTATTAATCCTAATTCAGTGTATGCCATTGCTTGTAGATGTAAATGCTTTCTAGTGTTGAGATCCTTTTTTAGCATTTGGAGCTAAGGCAAAATAGGTGTAAATTGCGAAACATCAAAATACACCATATCATAGTTGTAATCTCAATTGCTGGCCTAATTTTAAAACATTTCATTTTACACATGCAAGGATTACACATCGGAGAAAGATGTCAGCGAAATGTACAGGACACACAACACATTTCTAGTCATTTATATCCTTAGCTAGTGTATCCCAATTGTCTGTGGTGATTCAATTGGATTAAAGTCTGCATGCAGATGCGAAACAAAAAACAAAATAATGACATATGTAGATGGATCCAAAAGCAAATTTATACCTGCTTTTCTAACCATATGCTCATTGCATACTCGCAACTCAGGTTGGCACAGTAAAACGTTTTGTGAATCAACTTTTTTTCTTTCCACTTTAAAATACTTCCTTAAAGTGACAGCTTCTTACAAACCTAATGTGAAAACTGAAATATTGGATGACTTTTGCAAAATTGTTAACATCACTTGCAATCGTTCAGGTATAGTTTAATGGAGAAGTGTGGCTCAGTGGTTAGAGGCGGCAGACCCGGAATCTGAGATCAACCGTGGACCAGGGTTCGATTCCCCGTCTCGGCGGGTCTCGGGCTCATAAATTCCACGGTCTCGACAATTCTCGCTCCGGTGCCTACTCGACTCACGGGGTCACACTCTGCGACTCTGGGCAATAGCTTGCTTAATCTCCACATCGGCCCCTCGCGGCGGGATGCCTGGCTTTCACCTTGTGGATACCCTGCCGGGGTTTCTCACAGGGGAATACCAGGACGGGTTCCCTAAGCAAGCGCGGAGATGCCCCAGGGTAAGTCCTGCGCTATATAAGTTTCATACATTTACATTTACAATGTACTGAAAAGGGTGGGAAATGCTTTTCAAAATGTCTGTGACCAGTGGTGCTGGAACACATTTTTTAGAGTGAGAGCTGTCATTAATGCTATATCACTGAAGTAGAGGTTTCAGCCATAACATCAGCAAAGTGAAACCTGCTGTTTTAAAAAATAAAAAAATATTTAAGAGGTTTTATATAGCGTTAGCCAGACCCGAAGGTATCGGAGCAATTTACAGCATATAGGGGAGAAAAAACACATACAAGAGGCAAAAGAAAGCATAAGTGTTCAAAAGTTCCAGTGTGCTGTGCGTCCGAGGAGCACATTGAGGTAGCGCGGTTCCGAGGCAGTCTCGATGCGTTGGAAAAGTCCTGAGCTCAGTCTTCCTCCAGGAGTATAGGAGAGTAGGGGGTTAGGGCACGGGGATGGGGTGGGGAGTGTTGGAGCAATTGCCTGGTGCAGCAGGGTGCCGGCTTGTGCATTTCGGGATTAAGCTTGATGCATGTTTTACTTTATATATCAGTTTGTAGGCAGATGGTCCACCAGAAGCTGCATATATCTTCCTCAGCCTCCAAATATAGTCTACCCTGACCAACAGTCACTAACGGAATTAAATGTAGTTGAACATTCCATGAACTGACATCTCACACTCCATGCATCAGTACATTCATACAGAAAATTGGTAAACCTATGATACCTCACCCACAACCCATGTCAAGAATGAGAGGTCTTGCATCAATGCCAACATTTGGAAGCAGGAAAGAGGTTGATGTTGGTGAGAGAAATCTGCCCAAAAATATTTTTGCAATCGATTTGCATCAAAGACGAGGCAATGTTAGATGGGAGAAAGTTAATAGCAAACCTTCCTTATAAAACCAGGCTTCACTAAAATTAGGTGTTTTACCATATATGTATTCAACACTCCCTTCCACTGACCAGTCAATAGAAACTGTTTGTGCCCTGATCATGATTTCATCAACAAAATCAACATGATGGAATAGACAAGATAATATCAAGGTTCAAGAGGGACAAGCTAATAATAGGGTTCATCCAGATGCTGATCAGATACAGAAAAATAAATCAGCAGACCTGGGCTTCCATCTTGCAAAGAGACAAACACACTGTTTAATTAGCAAGAATAAAATTAATTATATTTTGCATACAGTAACCAGACATGACTATTCTTCCACCTCAAATGTCATCCACCAAAAGCCCTTACTATTAAGTTTTCTCCCTCTCATGGCACACATTCTTATTCCAAATGATCTGTACTCAATAACTTCCTCCACCCAGTCAGTCACATTGAGAGGTGGGGGGTCGTTTCCAAACTTGAGACCATTATGGGAGTGTGGAGATTTTAATCCTTCAAAATACAATTTTCAAATTATGTAAAATCTCCTACCCTATACCCCCTCCCAAAATGATCATAGTCCATCTTGTCTCAAAAGTGGTACCAATAATGTTGAAATTGGAAAGCCCACTTCTTTCAGTAATAGGTAAAACAGACCATAGGTAAAGATTATATTTTCCAAATCAATTTTAGGACACTTCTTTTAACAAAAACATGTTAAAGGTGAAATAGAGTTTGTTTATAATAAAAAGTGATGCTTCTTCAGAATGTCAGGAAACATAAATAGCCACTTCAGTAAATGTGACCCGTCCCTCAAGGAGATCTCAGCTTTCAAGTCTATTTTTCAGGCATCTCGAATAGAGGTTAGTCCACAGTTTAAACATTCATCTCTGTATAATTGAGTTAATTGAGTTTGATATTACCAATGAGTTTTCTAAATCCGTTTTTATCTGTGGTGATCTGACTATCAAAACATTAGTTCAACCTAGTGACCATTGAGACCATGCTCACTGCTTAAAGCAGTCATCTACTTATAAATGACCAAAAATATTGGGAGCATTGTCCCATAACAGTTTAGAAAGCACATCTGAGAATAGATGTTTCATGCATGGTGAGAATAAGGACTATAAATTATACTAGTAAAGAAAATAATATTTCTCATATAATGATTTTAGTGTTTTAACAAATTTCATAATAAGTCAGCTCCTGGTTTAAAAACTGGGAGGAGACATTGACAAATATAATGCACAGCTCACTGGGATAAAAAGGAGCACAAGTGCCTTTTGTAAGTTATAATGTTGCTTATCTCCAGGAAAACTTCCTAAGGCAGGTGCATGTAATCTTATTGGTTTTCCCAAAAATAAAACTGGAAATCTCGGAGTCTTAAACCCCATTTTCCCTTTGGAATTAGTTTGTTCCTTTGAATCAGACAATGAATTTCCTTCCACAGAGAAAGAAAGAAGCATGTTAGACAGAAGAATACTAAGCTTGAGAAGAAGTACAATTTTAATTGCAGTAACACTACCTACCAGGACTAAAGGAAGTTGTGGCAATTTTTAAGATTTTTTGCTGTATTGTCAATAGCCGTTGCAAATTCCATAGGCAGCGTATTCTTGAATATGAGAGTACGTGTTATCCCTGAGTATTTTAGGAATTATTGCAACACCTAGCTTACTATGGGTTGTGGTACAGATCAAGATTTAAACTTTTACCTTATTGATTTTTATCTTGAGTGACGCATTCTGGCCCATTGTCAGAACCCGTCAGAGGGCCACAGAGCAGACACAGGATGTGGGCCCTACCCCTGGTGGGTGAAGTCATTTGCCACTGCCACTGTTATCCTGTCTATGTCTCTGCAGACTGGGCCAACTGCAACAATTTCTTAATTTGGCTCTCAGGGCAGCAGGGGCAAGTTGTCAGAGGCTTCTCAGGAAGGTAGTGTTGGGGGCAAGATAGTATCACTCAATAGTCAAACATCAGACACAACAATATAATGTCCAGTCCAGTGATTATCTTTTAGAAAAAAAGTATCTTTAAACTCACAGCAAAAATCAACACTGCAAATTTAAATGAGTATTTATTGCTGGGTTGTCATAAGGTGCACTAACCATTAGGTACTACACTTTTCTCAGGTAATCTTATTCCCTTCCGCTGAGGTTTGGTATCCCATTATTACTGTCCTGTATGCTAGATTAAAGGCAGGGACTAGGATCAGGAGTATATTGTTCAGAGTCCTAATGATTTCATGATCTGCAACTCAGTTCATATTTTTAGGATGACTTTCTGAACAACACAGTCTCAAGCTAACATGGCGAACTTATCTATGTGCGTCTCACCCTCAGGCACAGCTAAGCCCTGTGGTTACCTGATGTTTTTTCACAGCACTCTAGGCTGTGCAGTGGAGGCAATACTGCCTTTATTTAGCAGACTCCTTCAAAGCTTGTTCTCTGCAGGGCAGCTGTGAATAGGGTTATCACCAGTAGTATCCTCTCTAAGGTTGGCTGTAAACCAGAACTTCAACTGTAGGGGTGTAGTCTCCAGGCTGAGTTATTCTTCAGTGTCAGAGTAATTGCAGCCACAATGCCAGTTTGAGGCTTCCTGTGTCCACAGGACTTTCTTGCCAGTGGTGGTACAGGCTGCAGCACTAGTTACTACGGCCCATGCAAGGCTGCCAGGTTGACTCAAGATGACTTGTTGTTGTATAGTCTTTGTTGCTGAATCTTAGATACTGTGCAGAGACCAGGGGGCCACTTCTTAGCATTGATCATGCTCTCAAGCTCAGTAGTATTATCTGGTTGCACTTCAAGCCAGGCACACACTACTCCTCTCCTTCCTGGGCAATGCTTTCATCCTGCAGGGCAGATCACACACCTTTCTGCTCTCAGCAGACAAGCTTCTAGGCTTCTAGCTCCTCAGCTTCGTCAGCAGAAAGTGGTCTCTCCAGATGTTGTTCCATCACCTCTAGGAGACTTGTTGTCAGGCAGATACCAGCTCTGGATCCACAACAGGCCTTCCAGAACTCAGTGGGGTAGTCCCTTCCTTAGTCAATAAAACATTGGACTAAAACAATTGGGATGGATTGGATACCCCGTTTTTTCCTTTTTACACATTTTCCGGACAGATGATGTGGATCACTGTCTCAAGCTTCAGAACTGGTTTGGGTTAGTTCTCTTTTCAAGTGTCCTACTCAGGCTGCTCTCCAGAAACCTTTGTGTAGTTCGATGTTTCTAACAGCAGGCAGTAGTGTGCGTGTCTCCAAGCAGGAACACCCATGACATGGGCACATTAAAATGTTGGTTTTCTGCACCTGGATGTCATCAGCCTTTACAAAACTAGGTATTTGAAAAAGGTCATTCCTGGTTTAGAAAAGTCCTCACCTTGGACAATTAATCAGCAACACCTTACTAAGAAAGTATTCATTGAATTTCTTAAGACGGCCTTGTCCCCACCCTCCTCACTTCAAGGTCTGGGTCTCCATACTTTAGTCACAAGAATGCAGGTCTTAAACTTCCACAGTTTGACTTCCTTACTCAAGATTCACATAGTCACTGTACATGTGCATGCCATTTACATACAGATAGGCTATCAATGCAATGAGTTGGGTCTTGAAAACAGCCAAACTTTACACAAAAATGGTCAGTAGGATACACACTTGATGACAAAAGTATGGTGAAACTATAGATCACAAAACATGATATGCTACCAGCAACTCTTTATGTGAGTAACCATGACCAGGGACTGGAGTGTTCTATTCTCTATGCTGTTTTGTGCACCCCTTATAACGTGAGGTCCAGAACATTCCAGTGGCATAAGACACAGGCCTACATATCTCAGCACACACTAGATTAGAGTGACCAAGCCCAAAATAATAGTCAGGATACCAGATTCATATGCAGTTGATCACTCATGACAGGGAACATGTTTATATACAATTTAGGCGACATTCTTGCCTCAAACCCCATAATATCCAAATCCCTCACAACTGATGCTTCCACACCAAAATACAAATGTATATTTTCACTATATAGTTTGAAACAAATGGAGTACTCCATAAAGCAATTTGTTTTTCCAGTGTAAACTGTTCAGCTAGTGGCTGTATCCACGTATTTAATAACTGTGATGAAAGGACCACCTTACCTGGTTCCCCCTTATCACTAAGAAAGTAAGTGACAGGGATCCATGTAATGATACTGCCCAGGTAGGAATCTGTGAGGCAGGTGCGTTTCCTGGTCGGCCGCTGTCTTTGCCTGTGCTGCCTCTGTGGTGGTCCAGGGAGGGGGTGTGCTGGGTGGGTGTTGTGGCCCTCTTGGGTGTCCGGGCTGATGAGTGGCTCCATGGCATCTGTTGCCCTTCCGATGATGCCCTGGGCTGGGCTCTCTTTTGTGGTGCTGGCTGCAGTCCGACTTTACACCAGGTCAGAGCAGGTGTTCATTTCCTGCTGCTAACAAGCCTTATTGTGTGCTTTGTGTTCTTATCGCAGATCTGGCTGGTCGCTGTGAATGTTGAGGTGTCGTGTTTTTGCGGCTTTTTGCAAGGGAACTCCTACTCTGCATCTCATTAGCGATAGTTGCGGGGGTCCTCGGTGGCGATGTTTTCTGTGGTTGCTATCGCGGGAAAACTGGTGCTGTGAGCTGTTAACTCCAGCTTGTGAATGGGGAGGTAAATTTATCGCGACTTTGGCTGCGATAAAGTGCCGTTAATTCGGTGATAGCTCCTTGTGAATATGCCCCTCAGAATTTTATTTTTGTGAAATATGTGAACATGACCCCATTTAGGAGTAGGCCTGAGCAACATTTTAATTATGCTGGTGTAATGAAAGTAATTTCATGTTACTCTTTTGATGTGAAATTACTGAAAATTGCACAATAACGTCTTACTGAATAATTATTATTAAATGGTACAATAATCCTACATCAAAAGCACAAGAATAACGAATTTTGCAAGCATGAGTTGTTGATGGCTGCTGCTGTTCTGTGTCTGTTGCATTTAAGGCTATTGTCTCAGTGAAAAATATATTCTTGGGTCAATTTTGGACATGAGGGTTCATTTTGGCAAAGAAAACACCTCTATGCTGGGTTATGCGCTTTGCATAGTTCTGTGGAATATCGTGAAATGTTTCTGTTATATTGTCTTTAATCTCTATGTCACGGCGGTCCTATTCAAGTACTATTGTTATTATGCACAACTAACTAGTCTCGCTCTGGGTCAATCACCGTCCTCCCTTGAAAATGTTTGACCTTTGTTTGTTTCTGTATTCGCCTTTTCACAATCAGGTGTCACTTTGATTCCTTTGTATATAAATGTACAGTTTGTCTGTGTATATAGTTGGTCTAAATGTAGATATATATATATGTCTGACTTGCAGCCCTGAAGAAGTCCAGGTTTTTACTGGACGAAATGTGTTGGCTGATGTTTATATGAATTTCAAATAAATCTACAATAAAGTGAATTTGACACTTTTTTTCATTGTCTTGTACCTTATTGTAACATATTGGGGCACATGCATCAACCTATTTAGGAAGTGCAAACGGTGCGAATCGGTAAATTCAGCCGTTTGCGCTTCCTAAATACGTTTTTGGGATGCATCAAACACTTTTTCAGAATTCGCATTTTTTTGCATTTCTTAAAAATGCGAATGCATTTAAGGAATCGCATTTGTGCGATTCCTTAAATGCAATGCATCAATTTAAAGAAAAATGTGAATGTTGAAATTGGAAGTGCAAATTAACACGAGGTTGACCCTCGTGTTAATTTGCGAAAATCTTTCAAAATGCAAAAAAATTCATTTTTTACACTGTCATGTTACAGACACACATGTCCTTAGGACATGTGTGTTTGAAACATGCACTTTCAAATACATTTCAGGGGTGCAGGGGGTGGTCCTTTGGACCCCCCCTGCACCCTTGGAATGCATCAACAAATTGCATCAACAAATTGCGAATTCGTAAATGCCTTCCCATTGACTCCTATGGGCCTTTCGGCCCATAGGAATCAATGGGATTTGCGAAAAAGCAGTTAGGAATTCGGTATTTATTTGCGATTCGGTAAAAATTGCGATTTTTACCGAATCACAGATAAATACCGAAAAAAATGATGCATAGCATTTTGCAATTTCTTAATTCGGTACTTTTCGCAAATTAAAAAATGCAAAATGTATGAATGATGCATGTGCCCCTTAGTCTCTTAATTTCATATGTGGTGCAGCTCTGTTTTTATTTTTTGTATATTTTATCACTGTTAAGTTTCAGCGCGGTTTTATTCATCCAAGTAAATATTCTTCAGGTCCAATTCGGGCAACGGGAAATCTTGATGTTGGAAGGCTGATAATAAAAAGGTGATCTGAATGTTATCAGCATATCAAAAGAGTAAAGCCCATACTTCTCAATTACATTTGTTAACGGACAAACATAAATGTTGAAGAGCAAGGGGCTCAAAATGAATTCCTGAGGGTTACTAGAAGCCAGAGCTAATGCCTTAGATCGTACATTGGTCGAAGAGACCTGGAAGGTGTGATCCTTTATAAAGGAGATCACCCATTTCAAGGCCAACCCTTCTATGCCCAAAGTTTCAAGTCTGAATGTCAGAATAACATGATACACTGTGTCTAACGCCGTGCTTAGGTCAAGCAGAATGAGAGAAGCCATACCACCAGAGTCAAGAGATTGTCTAATACATTCCATAACCCCATGAAGAGTGGATTTGTTGCTTTGCGCAGCCCTGAAACCAGACTGCGAAGGATGGGGAACCAATGAATCTCTACGAATGTGGAGAGCTGAGTGTTAACATACTTTTCCAAGATTTTGGAAAAGACCGGAAGAAGGGAAATAGGATGGAAACTTGACAAGAAGGAAAGGTCCAGATCAGTTTTTTTAGGATTAGAACAAGAGTGTTAGGGAGTTTTAGAACAACAGTTAGAACGGAGTTGTCTAAGAGTCTGAGTTTCACAGGGGGAGGGGGTCCAGCGGGAGCCAGACTTAATAAATGGCAGTGCATTCTTTAATGCAGCAATATCTAAAAAAGGACCATTCCCTAATTTTGGAGGTTTCCTCAGGCTTATTAACTGAAAGAGAAAGTTCCTGGTGACTTCTTGGCGGGCCAACGAAATGTGAGAGACTCTCTGTCTTTGCAGCATGTGCTGCTAATTGGTGGTGAATTTTATCACCTTTACTGTGAAAAAAACTGGCATAACTCGTTGTACTGATTTTTCGAAACAGAGAGTGGAGGCAGAATGTTACTAGCAGCCGAGAGATCTTTCACCACTTTAAAGAGAGTGTTGAGAGCTAGCAATCTTCAAAGTAAAGTACTTGGCCTGCACCAATTTACAGACAACATGATATTCTTTAGTGCAGCCGAATACTCAGATTTTGCCTCTACAGCATATAGTATCCTCCATTGTCTTTCTGCGATTTTACATTGTTTCTTTTCTTGTCTGAGTGTGTCAGTCAACCAAGGAGCAAGAGGATGAGTTCCGCACGTCAGTTTAAAAATAGGTGGCAAGATGGTATCAATGCCCTCGGTAAGCCATTGGTTAACAGAAATTTAGTCAGAGTCAGGTTGGGAGATAAGGATGGGTTTCATATTAAGAAGCAGCTCGTTTAACTCAGAAATGTTAAGTTTGGACCAGTTCCTGGCTCTGGGTTTCAACACAGGCCAAGAGAAGGGGACAGAGGGGACCATTATTCTGAAAGGCACCGCAAAGTGATCTGACCAAAAGAATTGAAGAGGTGTAGCGATAGTCAGAGCTTTTAAGTGAGAAGAAATAGGGTCTAAAAGGTGCACCACAATATGAGCAGGTGCGGAGTTGAGGAGTGCTAAATTGAGAATGCCTAGTTTGTCAATTAAAGCTGAGGCTATATTGTTGTTAGCATCCTCAGGATGGAGATTAATATCACCAAGCAAAGTAAAATTGGCAGTCTGCAGAGTATGGGGAGCAGATAATTATGTAAAATCTGTAATTATTATGCTTTTTAAGATATATTTTAGGTGTGCGTTGTTTAGTTTGTAGAGGCATAGGGTGGGAACCTATTTAAGTAATAATAAAACTTTATTTATTTATTAAAATTGTGCTTTTTTATTATTGTAAGTCCTAATTTTATTATGGTTTTTCATTGTAAATTAGATCATATTTGTTGGCTGGTATGATTGTGAGAATATAGTGTTTATTTTATTTAGATTATATTTGCTTTAATGCATAATATTTAATAAACAATGTAATATATTGGTAATTTATTTTTTTAATTTATATATACTTTTTATGTTTGAATATTTATATTTTTGTTATTTAATATATTTACTTAAATTATTTTATTTGTTTGAAGTGAAACACTCTCTACTGATGCACTGACTGATTAGTAAATTTTACCCCTCCTGAGTCCAACGCTTTCCCTACTGTTGCAAAGACTGGAGTGGAAATAGTAATTTTTCCTCCTTCGCAATCCAACACTTTCTCTAATGTTACACTCACTGGAGTGGGAATAGTGATTTCTACCCCTCCTGAGTCCAACGCTTTCACTCTATTGCACAGACTGGAGTGTGAATAGTTAATTTTATCCATCCGCAACCCAACACTTTCCCTACTGTTGCAGTGGGTGGAGTGGGAATAGTACGTTTTACCCCTCCTTTGCAATCCAACACTTTCTCGCTGCACTGACAGGAGGGGTAACAGACTATTCCCACTCCAGAGTACAATGCTTTCCCTACTGTTACAAAGACTGGAGTGGAAATAGTAATCTTCCTCTTCACAATCCAACACTTTCCCTACTGTTGCACTGCCAGGAGTGAGATTAGTAATTTTTACCCCGCCTGAGTCCAGTACCTTTCCCTACTATTGCACAGACTGGAGTGGGAATATAAATGTTTACCCCTCCTGAATCCTACGCTTTCCCTACTGTTGCACAGACTGGAATGGGAATAGTAAATTTTACCCTTCCATAAACCAACATTTTCCCTACTGTTGACTGATTTGAGCTGGAATAGCAATTGTTACCCCTCCTAAGTCCAATATTTTCCCTGCTGTTGCAGAGACTGCAGTGGGATTCGTAAATGGTACCCCTCTGCAATTCAGCACTTTCCTCACTGTACAAGTGACTGCAATGGAAATAGTATTGTCTGTTTCCTACATGGCCCATTGTAGTTTTCCTTATGTTAGCCTAATTATGCACCTTGTAGGCCGCAATTTCCTTTCCACAAGTTAATAAATAAACATGCATGCTGCTGTGCCACACTACTTTCACATTGAACCTACATATGTTTTTGTTTTATGTTCTTTCCTGGGATTTAGTCTGAATACCATATACAAGGTCAAACAACTATTCCCCTTGGTATTGTCTCTGGTCAGGACTAGCACCTAGACATAACACAAGAAACCAGCTGCTGTTCATGGGCACATATTATTATTATTATGCTGTTTTATACCGCGCTCAATTACTGCCGGAGTATCCTGGCGCGAAAAAAAAGAAAAAATATTAACAGCAAACACTATACCGACCAAAGAACTAAACAGCCAATCTAAACAGGTGAGTTTTTAACGCTTTTTTAAAAGCACCAAAATTAACAATAGCACCCAGAGAAAGAGGAAGCTCATTCCAAGCTAACGCGGCCTTCACCGCCACTGAGTGCCCTCCCAACCGGACACGCCGAAAGCGAGGAACCTGCATCAGATGTTGAGAAGCAAAGCGCAAGTCTCGGTTGGGAGAGTACCGAATGAATCGTTTCTTCAAATAGGCGGGACCCAGCCCATTAATGGCTTTATGAGCCAGGGTCAAAATTTTAAAGGTGATCCTGTGGGGAACTGGAAGCCAATGCAGGCTCTGCAGGTACTTCCTAACGCTGATCCGGCTAGAGATGTTCCCCAACAATCTAGCGGTCACGTTTAGGATTACCAGGAGCCGCCTTACCAAATAGGCCGGAGAGCCACTCAGCAAAGCATTGACATAATCCAAACGTGAGAGAATTAAAGCTCTCGCTACTGACTCTCGTGCTGAGGCAGGCAGATAGGGGAAGAACTTTCTAAGCGCCTTCAGGGTCCCGAAGCACCCTCCGGTTAGCTTCTTAATATGCCCCTCAAACCAGAGGTCATCCCCGAACCAAACCCCCAGGTTCTTAGCAAGGCCGTTCACAGCATAGGGCATGGGGAAGCCAACCGGCCAAAGTAGGTCTCTGAAATTAGGGGGGAATTGGCCATAGAGAAGAATTTCGGTCTTATCCTCATTACATTTTTCTTTGATGCACATACTTGCAACTTTTTAATATTTTTAAATAATTATCGAGCAAATTGTGACTGTGAAATTTGTTTCCACCTTTCAGCATATCTTTAGACTCGCCTTTTGAGTCAGTCTGTTCTATTGCTGTGGGCTGTTTAAAATCTGAGTCTATCTTCTGGGGGCTGTTTTTCGACCTACGTGACATTTGCGGTGGGGTGAGGTGTGCCTACCCTGCCCCGGTCCATCGCGTCTGGTGTGCCGTTTGTGTGGAGGGCGGGCGGCCATCTTGCTAGGAGTCCTCTCCCCGGCTGAAGCTGTGGCAGCGGTCTAGCTGGGGGAGGGACGTGCTCCTATAAGAACACCATGCCCTTTCTGACGCGCAGCGGTCACGTGTGGCGGGCGCGCCTTAGGCGCGCCGAAGGTAAGCCAAAGGTCAGCCCGTCTGCACCCGTCCGCGCCTCGGCCGTGACGGACGCAGGACGGGCTGCCTCTCGGTCTCAGACTAGGGCTAGCACTGCGGTTTCCTATACTCGTGAGCTGTTGCTGTCCTTGCGCTCCGCAAGGTGCCCGGATGTCGGGGGTGAGGGGAGGAATTCTTTTCAGCTCAACCCTTGCTCGTCTTGTGGCTTCTGTTGTGTGAAGCCACTGCCTGACCCCTCACCCCCGGAGATTGCTCCCCACTCATTTTACGCAGCTTTAGTCAATGCGCGCTCATTGAGCAAAGACGCTGCGGATATTTTTGAACTCCTTGCTGACGGCTTTCTCGACTTTCTGTTTGTTACCGAAACCTGGCTTACTGTGGACAGTGCTCCGGATGTCGAGTTGGCCGTCCCTCGAGGTTATAAAATATATAGGAGTGACAGAGCTTTGGGAAGAGGTGGGGGTGTGGCAATTATTCTGAGAGATTCATGGACACTTCAGGTGGATCCTCCGGAAAACTTAGGAGGTGGCGAAGTGATGAATTTCTCTCTGGTCCTCTCCCCTCATTTTACTCTCGGGGGTACATTAATCTATCGGCCTCTGGGGCCGGCTGGACCGTTTCTTACAGCTTTGCTGGACTCTATGGTCCCCCGAGCCCTAAGATTCCCGCATTTTTTACTGCTGGGTGACTTTAACATTCATGCCGAGGTGGCGTACCTCCCGGAAAGCAGAACTTTGTGTGATTTTCTGGATCTGGCACATCTTTCCCAGTGGGTCTCCTTACCCACGCACTCGGGGGGGCACACCCTGGATGTGATTTGTTCTAATTTCTCCCTCCAGGTTGACGCCCCTCAAGCTTTGACGTGGTCGGATCATCAGCTGATCAGATTTGCATGGTCAGCTGAGAGAGCCGCCACTGGGAAGGTTAAAACCGTCTTTGCTCGGAAAATTAACACCGAGACCCTGGCTGCCACCCTGAAAGAGTGTCGGCCCATGCTGGGCAGTGATCTTGCCAAAGCGGTGCTGAACTTTAATGAATGGATGGTTGCGGGGGTGTCGGTCTCTTCTAAAGGGGCGTGCTGCAGCAGAATGCAATCTACCCCATCTAAACCATGGTTTTCTCCTGAGCTGCGTACTCACAAGCAGGCCTGTAAAAAACTCGAGCGGGCTTGGCGTCAATCCTACTGCCCTGTTGCCAAGGCAGCTTTACGTAGAGAGCAAAGAAACTACTACGCCAGCATTAAAATAGCCAAGGGTGAATACTATGCCAATCGAATTGTTAAAGCCAATAATAGCAGTCGCGAGATTTTTGCGATTGTTAATAGCTTTCTTTCCCCTTGTGCTGAGCAGCGGATAGTTCCTGCTTCAAAGGCCTGGTGCGAGAGCCTGTCCATGTTTTTTGAGGAAAAAATAGCTGCTATCCAAGTTTTGTTGCCAACAGCCTAGCGGATGGCATGCCTGGTCATTCCCAACCGTCAAGGGGTTTATCGGCCAAGATGACTGAGTTTGTTCCTCCCACAGCTATTGACACACTGGCTGTGATCAAATCCTTGAAATCTGGATCGCCATCGGACCCCTGTCCGGCAAGTGTTTTGGCAGGCGTTGCCGATGTGGTTGTGCAGGAAGTGACACATTTAGTTGGCCTATCTTTTAAATCAGCCACTGTGCCCGCCGAGTGGAAACAGGCTAAGCTCCTGCCTTTGCTTAAAAAGGCCGGAGCTGACCCTGCAGTGTTGGCCAATTATCGGCCTATCTCGCTGCTTCCGGCTTTGGCTAAAATCGGCGAGAAATTGGCTTTTCAGCAGCTTAATGAATTCGTGGAAACATCGGGGGCCCTTCACCCGGCTCAATCTGGGTTCCGTGCAGCCCACAGCACGGAGTCGGCTTTGGTGGAAATCACGGAAGCAGTCAGGGAGTGTCTGGATGGTGGAGGCAGAGCGGCTTTAATTTTATTGGACCTCTCTGCCGCGTTCGACACGGTGCCTTACCAACGCCTCCTTGCCCGGCTCGCTGATATTGGCGTCAATGACCTCGCTTTAGATTGGCTGAGTTCCTTTCTTGCGTCTAGATCTCAGCAGGTTTGGCTCCCCCCTTTTTCATCGACGGCTAGGCCCCTCATGACAGGGGTCTCTCAGGGCTCGACTTTGAGCCCTCTGCTTTTTAATGTTTATCTGACCCCCCCTGATAGACTTAGCCGAACATCTGGGAGCCAAAATTATAGCGTATGCTGATGATACGCAGCTGTTGTTCACCTGGCCTAGTGCGGTATTGGAGACAGAGCTGATTCAGAATTGGCTGTCCTCAGTTTTCAACTGGTTAGCTTTATCACAACTGAAATGTAATGTAATATGTCTTGTCACATAACTAAGCACAGGAGTTTAAGTGAACACACAGAGCAAGGGTTCTGAAACAAGATTGCTATCTGTGTATGCTAAAGTACAAGGTTTGCCACTAATCCCAGAGATCTTTGATTGTTATTGTCTCTGGTCAGGCACTAGCACCTAGACATAACACAAGAAACCAGCTGCTGTTTATGAGCACATATGTCTTGTCACATAATTAAGCACAGGAGTTTAAGTAAACACACAGAGCGAGGGTTCTGAAACAAGATTGCTACATCAGCTGAGATGTAGAACGTCCATCTGTGTATGCTAAAGTACAAGGTTTGCCACTTATCCCAGAGGTCTTTGATATATAATCATCTAGCTTCATTAGAAGAGAGGAGGGCTTAGGATATTCTCTCTTATAACATGACAGGGCTTTTTATGACATATGGTTTATTGACAATGCTAACAGTACTTTTAGCATGCATTTGTTTTCTGATTGTGGCACAAATACTGCATTTTAGGACAAAATAGTTTGAATAAATAATCTAACCTTACTTTGTCTCTCTTGTTTTTTTTATTGTGGACAAGTACAAGTGAGAGAGTGAAAGGGCGTGTCCTGTTGCCGCGATCCCCGAGCAGATCGAGGGTGTTGTGTTCTGGGGTGCCAATCCACTTGTTTCTCTGGTAAGGTTAGGAGGACATGTAAGGCACAATAGCTAGTCGAACTTAGGCTCAAAGATACTGAGATGGCATGATGATTTAGTCCCTACATGCCGAAGGTTTTTGATCTCAAGCATAGTTCTGTTCCTGAGCAGAAACCCTGCAACAATAGTAAATTTAACCCATTCTCAGTCCAACACGTTCCTTACTTTTGCATCGACAGGAGTGGGAAAAGTAATACTTTCAGGGGGGTGGGAGCCCACCAGACACGCCCCAACGTAATTACCTCTTGCATGATGGTTCATGTAGTTCATTATTTCTCGCTCAATTCAAAGTGTTCATAGCCAGTGCTGTATCATTAGTTTCAATTCGTATCCCTAGACACGTGTTTCATGATTCCTCAATCATCAGTAGGGAAAAAAAGCAAAGTTCATAAGTTGCAGGGCATGCTGCCTTATCTCTCAGGACCAGTTCCACTCACAGCATGAAGGCGCAGGCTCCCGAGCTCGACAGCTCACGGGAATTTGATACTTTCAGGGGGGTGGGAGTGCACCAGACACGCCCCAACGTAATTACCTCTTGCATGATGGTTCATGTAGTTCATTATTTCTCGCTCAATTCAAAGTGTTCATAGCCAGTGCTGTATCATTAGTTTCAATTCGTATCCCTAGACACATGTTTCATGATTCCTCAATTGTCAGTAGGGAAAAAAAGCAAAGTTCATAGGTTGCAGGGCATGCTGCCTTATCTCTCAGGACCAGTTCCACTCACAGCATGAAGGCGCAGGCTCCCGAGCTCGTCAGCTCACGGGAATTTGATACTTTCAGGGGGTTGGGAGCGCACCAGACACGCCCCAACGTAATTACCTCTTGCATGATGGTTCATGTTGTTCATTATTTCTCGCTCAATTCAAAGTGTTCATAGCCAGTGCTGTATCATTAGTTTCAATTCATATCCCTAGACACGTGTTTCATGATTCCTCAATCGTCAGTAGGGAAAAAAAGCAAAGTTCATAGGTTGCAGGGCATGCTGCCTTATCTCTCAGGACCAGTTCCACTCACAGCATGAAGGCGCAGGCTCCCGAGCTCGTCAGCTCACGGGAATTTGATACTTTCAGGGGGGTGGGAGCGCACCAGACACGCCCCAACGTAATTACCTCTTGCATGATGGTTCATGTAGTTCATTATTTCTCGCTCAATTCAAAGTGTTCATAGCCAGTGCTGTATCATTAGTTTCAATTCGTATCCCTAGACACGTGTTTCATGATTCCTCAATCGTCAGTAGGGAAAAAAAGCAAAGTTCATAGGTTGCAGGGCATGCTGCCTTATCTCTCAGGACCAGTTCCACTCACAGCATGAAGGCGCAGGCTCCCGAGCTCGTCAGCTCACGGGAATTTGATACTTTCAGGGGGGTGGGAGCGCACCAGACACGCCCCAACGTAATTACCTCTTGCATGATGGTTCATGTAGTTCATTATTTCTCGCTCAATTCAAAGTGTTCATAGCCAGTGCTGTATCATTAGCTTCAATTCGTATCCCTAGACACGTGTTTCATGATTCCTCAATCGTCAGTAGGGAAAAAAAGCAAAGTTCATAGGTTGCAGGGCATGCTGCCTTATCTCTCAGGACCAGTTCCACTCACAGCATGACGGCGCAGGCTCCCGAGCTCGTCAGCTCACGGGAATTTGATACTTTCAGGGGGGTGGGAGCGCACCAGACACGCCCCAACGTAATTACCTCTTGCATGATGGTTCATGTAGTTCATTATTTCTCGCTCAATTCAAAGTGTTCATAGCCAGTGCTGTATCATTAGTTTCAATTCGTATCCCTAGACACGTGTTTCATGATTCCTCAATCGTCAGTAGGGAAAAAAAGCAAAGTTCATAGATTGCAGGGCATGCTGCCTTATCTCTCAGGACCAGTTCCACTCACAGCATGAAGGCGCAGGCTCCCGAGCTCGTCAGCTCACTGGAATTTGATACTTTCAGGGGGGTGGGAGCGCACCAGACACGCCCCAACGTAATTACCTCTTGCATGATGGTTTATGTAGTTCATTATTTCTCGCTCAATTCAAAGTGTTCATAGCCAGTGCTGTATCATTAGTTTCAATTCGTATCCCTAGACACGTGTTTCATGATTCCTCAATCGTCAGTAGGGAAAAAAAGCAAAGTTCATAGGTTGCAGGGCATGCTGCCTTATCTCTCAGGACCAGTTCCACTCACAGCATGAAGGCGCAGGCTCCCGAGCTCGTCAGCTCACGGGAATTTGATACTTTCAGGGGGGTGGGAGCGCACCAGACACGCCCCAACGTAATCACCTCTTGCATGATGGTTTATGTAGTTCATTATTTCTCGCTCAATTCAAAGTGTTCATAGCCAGTGCTGTATCATTAGTTTCAATTCGTATCCCTAGACACGTGTTTCATGATTCCTCAATCGTCAGTAGGGAAAAAAAGCAAAGTTCATAGGTTGCAGGGCATGCTGCCTTATCTCTCAGGACCAGTTCCACTCACAGCATGAAGGCGCAGGCTCCCGAGCTCGTCAGCTCACGGGAATTTGATACTTTCAGGGGGGTGGGAGCTCACCAGACACGCCCCAACGTAATTACCTCTTGCATGATGGTTCATGTAGTTCATTATTTCTCGCTCAATTCAAAGTGTTCATAGCCAGTGCTGTATCATTAGTTTCAATTCGTATCCCTAGACACGTGTTTCATGATTCCTCAATCGTCAGTAGGGAAAAAAAGCAAAGTTCATAGGTTGCAGGGCATGCTGCCTTATCTCTCAGGACCAGTTCCACTCACAGCATGAAGGCGCAGGCTCCCGAGCTCGTCAGCTCACTGGAATTTGATACTTTCAGGGGGTTGGGAGCGCACCAGACATGCCCCAACGTAATTACCTCTTGCATGATGGTTCATGTAGTTCATTATTTCTCGCTCAATTCAAAGTGTTCATAGCCAGTGCTGAATCATTAGTTTCAATTCGTATCCCTAGACACGTGTTTCATGATTCCTCAATCGTCAGTAGGGAAAAAAAGCAAAGTTCATAGGTTGCAGGGCATGCTGCCTTATCTCTCAGGACCAGTTCCACTCACAGCATGACGGCGCAGGCTCCCGAGCTCGTCAGCTCACGGGAATTTGATACTTTCAGGGGGGTGGGAGCGCACCAGACACGCCCCAACGTAATTACCTCTTGCATGATGGTTCATGTAGTTCATTATTTCTCGCTCAATTCAAAGTGTTCATAGCCAGTGCTGTATCATTAGTTTCAATTCGTATCCCTAGACACGTGTTTCATGATTCCTCAATCGTCAGTAGGGAAAAAAAGCAAAGTTCATAGGTTGCAGGGCATGCTGCCTTATCTCTCAGGACCAGTTCCACTCACAGCATGAAGGCGCAGGCTCCCGAGCTCGTCAGCTCACTGGAATTTGATACTTTCAGGGGGGTGGGAGCGCACCAGACACGCCCCAACGTAATTACCTCTTGCATGATGGTTTATGTAGTTCATTATTTCTCGCTCAATTCAAAGTGTTCATAGCCAGTGCTGTATCATTAGTTTCAATTCGTATCCCTAGACACGTGTTTCATGATTCCTCAATCGTCAGTAGGGAAAAAAAGCAAAGTTCATAGGTTGCAGGGCATGCTGCCTTATCTCTCAGGACCAGTTCCACTCACAGCATGAAGGCGCAGGCTCCCGAGCTCGTCAGCTCACGGGAATTTGATACTTTCAGGGGGGTGGGAGCGCACCAGACACGCCCCAACGTAATTACCTCTTGCATGATGGTTCATGTAGTTCATTATTTCTCGCTCAATTCAAAGTGTTCATAGCCAGTGCTGTATCATTAGTTTCAATTCGTATCCCTAGACACGTGTTTCATGATTCCTCAATCTTCAGTAGGGAAAAAAAGCAAAGTTCATAGGTTGCAGGGCATGCTGCCTTATCTCTCAGGACCAGTTCCACTCACAGCATGAAGGCGCAGGCTCCCGAGCTCGTCAGCTCACGGGAATTTGATACTTTCAGGGGGGTGGGAGCGCACCAGACATGCCCCAACGTAATTACCTCTTGCATGATGGTTCATGTAGTTCATTATTTCTCGCTCAATTCAAAGTGTTCATAGCCAGTGCTGTATCATTAGTTTCAATTCGTATCCCTAGACACGTGTTTCATGATTTCTCAATCGTCAGTAGGGAAAAAAAGCAAAGTTCATAGGTTGCAGGGCATGCTGCCTTATCTCTCAGGACCAGTTCCACTCACAGCATGACGGCGCAGGCTCCCGAGCTCGTCAGCTCACGGGAATTTGATACTTTCAGGGGGGTGGGAGCGCACCAGACACGCCCCAACGTAATTACCTCTTGCATGATGGTTCATGTAGTTCATTATTTCTCGCTCAATTCAAAGTGTTCATAGCCAGTGCTGTATCATTAGTTTCAATTCGTATCCCTAGACACGTGTTTCATGATTCCTCAATCGTCAGTAGGGAAAAAAAGCAAAGTTCATAGGTTGCAGGGCATGCTGCCTTATCTCTCAGGACCAGTTCCACTCACAGCATGAAGGCGCAGGCTCCCGAGCTCGTCAGCTCACTGGAATTTGATACTTTCAGGGGGGTGGGAGCGCACCAGACACGCCCCAACGTAATTACCTCTTGCATGATGGTTTATGTAGTTCATTATTTCTCGCTCAATTCAAAGTGTTCATAGCCAGTGCTGTATCATTAGTTTCAATTCGTATCCCTAGACACGTGTTTCATGATTCCTCAATCGTCAGTAGGGAAAAAAAGCAAAGTTCATAGGTTGCAGGGCATGCTGCCTTATCTCTCAGGACCAGTTCCACTCACAGCATGAAGGCGCAGGCTCCCGAGCTCGTCAGCTCACGGGAATTTGATACTTTCAGGGGGGTGGGAGCGCACCAGACACGCCCCAACGTAATTACCTCTTGCATGATGGTTCATGTAGTTCATTATTTCTCGCTCAATTCAAAGTGTTCATAGCCAGTGCTGTATCATTAGTTTCAATTCGTATCCCTAGACACGTGTTTCATGATTCCTCAATCTTCAGTAGGGAAAAAAAGCAAAGTTCATAGGTTGCAGGGCATGCTGCCTTATCTCTCAGGACCAGTTCCACTCACAGCATGAAGGCGCAGGCTCCCGAGCTCGTCAGCTCACGGGAATTTGATACTTTCAGGGGGGTGGGAGCGCACCAGACATGCCCCAACGTAATTACCTCTTGCATGATGGTTCATGTAGTTCATTATTTCTCGCTCAATTCAAAGTGTTCATAGCCAGTGCTGTATCATTAGTTTCAATTCGTATCCCTAGACACGTGTTTCATGATTTCTCAATCGTCAGTAGGGAAAAAAAGCAAAGTTCATAGGTTGCAGGGCATGCTGCCTTATCTCTCAGGACCAGTTCCACTCACAGCATGAAGGCGCAGGCTCCCGAGCTCGTCAGCTCACGGGAATTTGATACTTTCACAGGGGTGGGAGCGCACCAGACACGCCCCAACGTAATTACCTCT
Organism: Lissotriton helveticus; assembly: GCF_964261635.1. Taxonomy (NCBI): domain Eukaryota; kingdom Metazoa; phylum Chordata; class Amphibia; order Caudata; family Salamandridae; genus Lissotriton; species Lissotriton helveticus. The sequence continues at coordinate 368,310,090 of NC_136070.1, forward strand.
TGCATGATGGATCATGTAGTTCATTATTTCTCGCTCAATTCAAAGTGTTCATAGTCAGTGCTGTATCATTAGTTTCAATTCGTATCCCTAGACACGTGTTTCATGATTCCTCAATCGTCAGTAGGGAAAAAAGCAAAGTTCATAGGTTGCAGGGCATGCTGCCTTATCTCTCAGGACCAGTTCCACTCACAGCATGAAGGCGCAGGCTCCCGAGCTCGTCAGCTCACGGGAATTTGATACTTTCAGGGGGGTGGGAGCGCACCAGACACGCCCCAACGTAATTACCTCTTGCATGATGGTTAATGTAGTTCGTTATTTCTCGCTCAATTCAAAGTGTTCATAGCCAGTGGGGCGTGTCTGGTGCGCTCCCACCCCCCTGAAAGTATCAAATTCCTGTGAGCTGACGAGCTCGGGAGCCTGCGCCTTCATGCTGTGAGTGGAACTGGTCCTGAGAGATAAGGCAGCATGCCCTGCAACCTATGAACTTTGCTTTTTTTTCCCTACTGACGATTGAGGAATCATGAAGCACGTGTCTAGGGATACGAATTAAAACTAATGATACAACACTGGCTATGAACACTTTGAATTGAGCGAGAAATAATGAACTACATGAACCCTCATGCAAGAGGTAATTACGTTGGGGCGTGTCTGGTGCGCTCCCACCCCCCTGAAAGTATCAAATTCCTGTGAGCTGACGAGCTCGGGAGCCTGCGCCTTCATGCTGTGAGTGGAACTGGTCCTGAGAGATAAGGCAGCATGCCCTGCAACCTATGAACTTTGCTTTTTTTCCCTACTGACGATTGAGGAATCATGAAACACGTGTCTAGGGATACGAATTGAAACTAATGATACAGCACTGGCTATGAACACTTTGAATTGAGCGAGAAATAATGAACTACATGAACCCTCATGCAAGAGGTAATTACGTTGGGGCGTGTCTGGTGCGCTCCCACCCCCCTGAAAGTATCACTTTTTTTTATAGAATTTACTTTTTTACGTGTAATTAAGTGGATATGTTTTTAAATATTTTCCAGTTTATTTGTTATGGTTTTTAATTGATATATGTATCCATATTAATGTGTTATATTATTCAAAGAAAAACAAATGTAAAACACAAATGTGTTTTTTTAAATAAGTAAACATTTATATATAGTTAGAAATTATTTAAATATATAAAAAACAATATTTTGGAAATAAGTAATGGAGTATAACAATTTTTGGGGGGTATTTTTGTTATTTACATTATAAACAGGAAAAGAATACTTTTGTGTTTGATATTTTTGACTCTATATTTATGTCCCAAAATATTTGTGTTTTCGTACTTCTGGCACTGAACCCTTTGGAAGTTACATTTTGCCAAAATCCACCAGGTTTAGCCTCTTTGTAATTATGCTCGTTCTGAATTTCCTCCTAGAGATCTATAGCAGTTTGACCTATAAGGAGAGGGTTGCAAAGCAAATGTAATAACAACTGCTTTGACTTCTGAGTGCCCTAGGCCCATCTGGGATTTCCAAAAATGAAGGTAGCTGCAGCCTGAAAAACCTCTTACCCACCTCTCCATTAATTGATTTAAGAAAGAATTCCTATATCTTTCTACAGATTTTTCCCAATATTGACTTTATGAACCTCTGTTACTTTTGACATGTGTTGTTATTGGGTGATTCTTTGACTGGATTCTGTTCTACGACTAAAGTTTCCACTGAGTCTTTCAAAACTACATTGGAAGTTATGCATATCCTTGATAATTAGTGGCTGGTGGCAATTATGCCACCCTGCCGTCTGCTTGAGGAGGACCAAGCGGTGTTGCACCCGCCTTCTGGATTAGGATTTAAACCTGGTCGGGGTGGAGCTGCAGGGGCAATGGGCTGTTAGGCTCTTAGGAGAGCCTAACATGCAGCCTGCCACTGTGACAGCACCTGCAACAGGTTCCTGCAGGGTGTGGCATGCATGTCGCATTGTGCAAGAACAGGGGTGCAATTTCAGATGGGTATGAAATGCGCCTCCCTGCATGACCCCCCAGGACCCTTTAGATGCCTCTCTGCCACCCTTTTCATGGCAGGCTCACCACCATGAAATGGGTGATGGACTGCAAACTCATAATATGCTCAGTGGTGCACAGCAGCACCACCAGCATATTCCTGCTCCTAACAGCTGTGAGACTGCGGCAGGATCCTTGATCCCCGGCAGGAGCAGTGGTCCTGTGGTGGTCCGTCCGACCCACTCTTAATACTGCAGGTGGGCCCTCAGTGTGGCAGTGGTCGGATCGCCATTGCAAGTACGGCGGTCCTATGCGCTGCAGTACTCATAATAAGGCCCTCAGTCTAAATCCAGTTCTAGCTGCTCTTTATCTAAGCTGTAATTAATTATGTGCCTCCTGACCACTACATACATTTGCCAGTTCAGCACAAAGTGTATGGGATCGTCGATTTTGCTGCATGTGCAGTTCGGAGACCAGGACATAGTGTCCTTTGTTAGCTTGAAGCTTAGAGGGAAAGTACCACTCCTGGAAAGCAAAAAGAGTGTCGTTTCTCTATAGTTACTTATTCTGACCAGATCAGATAGCACTTGCAGTGAGGAATCAACCAGGCTTTGGCACCCTTCTAAAATCAGTTTATCTAATTGTGTGTCTTTTGTTCATCATTTTAATAATAAATGAACAGAAGACCTGGCTCTTCACCTATCCCTGACTCAGGCTCATCCCATCGAGCTCCTATTCAGCACCAGCATTCCCTCCTGGGTGAGTCGTGCACTATACAAATACACATGATGAAACATAGCGTAACATAACCCAACATTACATATGCAAGGTGGTAAATTATTACTTATGATCTGCTTGATTATCTTGGTAGATTTAAGTTTCAAGACAAGATTATGCACAACATACCTTTTTAACATTGCGACGGGTGCGGCAGCAATGTAAAAAATGCGGGTGCACCCTGCCAGTGTGGCAGGAGCATCCTAATCTGCATCACATGACGGCCGGACATATGGCAGGCGGTCCCTTTTGCCGATACGGTCCGCCCGTCATCGTAATAGACCCCTTAGTGTTTATGAAATTACACATTTCAAATAATTCTACTGTTTCACACCGTATACCATTATAAAAAAGTTACCTCTAAAATTCACTAATCATTTCTTGCGTGAAAACATCCAAAATCCACCCAAAGCACAAGTCCCGTCTGAAAATGGAATATTATATAAAAACATTATGGGAAAAAGAAACAAGATGCAATATTTTAAAAAAAGCATGTTTTAAAATTTGAGGCCTTAAATTAATAAAATATAAACATTTGTTTAAAAACTTGCACAGTAAAATCCCTTACTATGAGGCCCCATGTACAGACTCCCTCCTCTCCTACCAAAACCTTCAATGCCACATTATAAATATATAATGGTTTTAATCCTATCCTTAATCTTAATAGTGCAGCATGCATTGCATTATTTAGTATTTTTAAATATAAAGAAATAGTGTCACTTCCTGCCAAGATGCTCACAAGTGCACTTTAGTGATTTCTTTAGTGAAACATGTTCAAGATCCCTTGTTTTCTATTCTGTTAATACTCATTTTTAATTCCTTTTTGGGAGGAAGGCTGGGCATCTCAATATTCAAATGTTCTATTTTAAGAGCACTTGCCCTCTGAGCTACATGCCCCCCTACTTGCTTGTCCCATTCTAGTTTGCTGCTATCAAATTCTTTGCTTCTGTAGCTTGGGGTTTTCAAAGATTGCATTCTAGGGGCTCAATTATGATGTTGGTCGGAAAGCATTCTCACCGAATTGGTCTCGGAATGGTTTCCAACCAAATCGGTTTCGGGGAGTGGTATTCAGAACCATCGTAACTGGTCTGTCGGACTTCCATTTACTTCATGGGAGCTTGTGTTCTGACTGAATGCACAGGCTCTCATTGAAGAAAGGGGTGAGTGGAGAATATCGTGCAGCCTGTGGTGGTTACCTCTTGGTGCCTGCCACACTGTGCATGGTCTAAAAGGTGGGTCCCTTGCGTACCCCCACAGGCCCAATTCTGAAGGCTCCAGGTGAATGATGTACTGCTATGGGGCCCCACAAATAAATTTCGACAGGCGATCCATGTTGGACAAACTAATTCGGAAAGGCTGTCCAAATCCAACATCGTAATCGCTTGGTCGGAAATGCGGTCTGTAGACCTGTACGAGTCAGCTCTGAGTGACACAGTTCCTCCGAATGCCATCCGGAACTAAGTCAGAAAGTCCAAATGCTTTCCGAACATCGTAATCGAACACTCTGAGAGCTTTCCAATTCGGTCGGAAAGACGGGTTCCGAATCGGATTCCGCAGACCAGAATCTGATTCGGAGCCTTACCGAACGACATCGTAATCGACCCTGTAGGTGTTTCTACCAGAAAAGCAAGCACAGATTAGCAGCTACAGAGGTCCAGGCTTTAGGCTGACTTTAAATTGTATAGGTTGGACCATCACACAATTAGGCAGGCCCAATAGATTTTTAAAGAAATCCCTTTCTGTTTCGACCAGTCAGTTTCTATCCCTAAACACAATATACCTGCCCATATACCATTTGAGGGGGTATCATTGCATTATATGCGATCAACACAGGTTGCAATGATGGTCCCCCAAAATACCTTTTAAATTTCTTTAACTCACCTATCGGGTCATTGCTTGGTTAGTTAGTGCATGTTCCTTGATTTAATTTTTTCGCAGGTCATTCTGGATATTAATATGTTGAAATTTTGTCTACGATTTGTCCTCAGTATTTACTGAACACTTTTTGCTCCCGTTGGAGCCCTATATGTATCTAGTCCAATATAGCCAAATCATCTGCACACAGTAAACAAGGACCATGAAGGCCCCCATTTTAGCTGACAATGAATGGGTACTCTGCATTATTGCTAAAAGGTCGGCTAAAACAAATCCTTGACAAAGCCCATTTTCTATAGGAATTTTATTTGAAAGGGATCCTATTCTATCTAGCTCCACTCTAGCAGAGATACCTCCATGTAATTCTCTCAGAATCCTTAAGAGGCCCCTTGGAATTTTTATATCTTCTAGCTTGAGCCAAAGGGTCTCCCTATTGATGAGGTCAAAGGCCGGGCAGAAATCTACCAAACAGCAATATAAATTATCCCTTGTTTCTATAGCTTTTTATGCAATTGCCCAAAGACTAACACAATGGTCAACTGTCCTATTATCTTCTGGTAACTCAAGCTGCGCAATCGGGATTAAGCTATTTGTATCAATCCAATCTTTCATGTATTGGAGAATTGCTTTGGCATAATTCCTAACCCCTACAAGGATAAGGCTTATCAAGCAATAATTTTTAGGTCAGAGGGGTAATTTTCCATAAATATTGACTTGATGATTACATCTTTCCAGCTATTTGGGAATTTACCTGTCATTGCAAATTATTCAAATGCTGGAACGGTAAATGTAATTCACCAATCTGTATTATTTTTTAATATTTCTGGAAGATTATCAAGGCCAGCAACTTTTGATAGATTGACAAGTCCAGTGGAAAAGTAGCACGCAGAAGAAATGTGTACGCATTTCCACTACTTGCCACAATTGAAGCTAAATTCAAGCTACAATTGAAATGGTTTTATCTGAGGATACCTTTTGCATAGGATGACTGGACTTTAATCTGGAAGGAGTGGATCAGCATTCCCCGACCTCTGCTCAAAGAATTGTGTCTAATAAAAATTATTGAGGGCCATCTGAATGTTGAGGTCTAGAAAATACAACCCCTTCACCATTCACTGGGTTTGATATAGGTGCTGCAGTTATTTGTTGTCAACGTTATTTGTAATGGAGTTATGAATGTTTAAGCCTATCTTAAGACTTTTATAAATTCTTTGAATGATCCTATTGTTTGCAGTTTCTGTTGCTGCTACATATTCATTTAGAAGCAGTTCCTATATCCCATGGCCATCCTTTGAATTGCATTATAAAAGGCTTCAGATTTTTCAAGCATCATCTTAAATGAAATTGTTAGACCCAGGTATGTGAACGTGCTAACTCCTTCCGGTTATATGTTTTAAATGTGGAAATCTTGAATATTTTACATGTTCTTAAATGCTGTGGCTTTTGTTGTATTTATTTTCAAGCTGTTGAGTTCGCAGTACACAAATATAGCTTTGAGTTGGGGTTGCAGGCCTCTTGGTGTTTGCCCTATCAAGATGCAGTTATCTGCATATAATAGGGCAGGTACAGGAACGTTGTTAATTTCTGAAATGTCTGTAGTTGCTTTTACCATTTCCCCATGTAGAACATTTTGTATTCATTCTGGCACCCAGCCAATCTCAAAAGATGTAACAAGTCTTGAGGAAGTACATTTGAAGCATATACAATAGAATATGGAAAAATGAAACTCAAAAATAATAGGCCCTCTCTACACATTTCTGATCAATCAAGAACCTGTACATGGAGAAAGAATTTGAAGGGAGCGGGGCCACGAGGCGGATGGGAGCGGATGCGTGAGCACAGAGCTCCGCGCCAACCCCGTCTCTTATCCTGATCAGGGACATCGTAGGAAGCCCCCGAACACCTGGGGCCGAGGAGAAGAGGGCTTCAGAACACTGGAAGCCAGGACGGCGAGGCTGGGGTAGCTGAGACGCAGGCTCAAAATGGCGTCCTGAAGGTTCAATGACCCAGCCAGCAGTGAAGGAAGCCTGACTGGTGGGGACAGGCGAGTACGACCGGTAGAAAAGGACGTCACTCACGGTGGCACAGGACAAGCATCGCCGGGGGAGACTGAGGATATCGGCCCGGTCGGAACTCAGTGCAGGGGCGGTCCTGGCAGCAGAGGGGGCAGAATATGGCAGCGGAAGCGATCAAGTAGACCTCCCTGGTTGTGGAGGGTTGACACCGTGAGCAGATCCCGAGAACTGCAGCAGAGGTCGGGGGCACACTGGAGAATTGCGGAGGTAGGCTGGGCTGAGCCACAGATCAGAGCGGAGCACGCATAGCAGCAGGCGCCCCCCTCCACTCCTCTCAGAGGACAGACACTGCAGCCTCGTGGAGGCTTGAAGGACCCCGCCTGCCTGATTAACCCGCGATGATCCCTTAGGTGGAGGGGACAGCGGGTGTTGGTTGGATTCGGGGGAGCCGTGAGCTAGACCCTGCACCGGTGTGGCAAGTCGGCGCCTCTTGCAGGGGGGTGAGCCGCGCTATGGAGCGGCAAGGAAGCTGCAGACTGCAGGGGGCCACAGGAGATAACGCTTGCTGCGGAAGGTGGCAAAGCCCAGTGGGGCCACACAGGGTCTGGAACCCTGGGTTGCAGGCAGGCACAAAGGCAGCGGGCAGCAGAAACTGAGGAGAGCTGAAGGCAGAGCGATGGCCCGGGGAGAGAGCTCTCTGGGAGGAAACAGCCTCATTCCAATAGCAGCGAGTAGGCAGACTGCTGGCACCTGCGGATTTGCTGTGGGACAACAGAACCCCTGAGGAAGGAGCGGCCACAGCGGGGGGTGTCCTGGCAGCGAGAGAGACCTGGGGGCTAAGTGGAGCCAGGAGAGCACATGGATGTCCCCCCCTCTGAGTGAGCCCACAGCCTGTGCAACTGACCCCAGAGGACTGAGGGGGAAAGGACGCATGGCCAGCTGGTGAGGACAGGTGGAGGGAAGAGAAAACAAGCCACTGGAGGGAGAGGTGACTGGAGCCACCGGTGACCCTGGTGAGAGGTGACCAGGCAGTGTGACTGGGGAACAGCTGCAGGGCTGGAAGCAGTGACAGAGGGGGCACTCGCTCGGCTGGCATGGATAAGTGTTTGTGCTGTGGGCCCGACAGGAATGGGCACTGAGATGGAAATGGGGCCTAGTGTTTCCGGCTAATGAGGTGGGGGGCCCGAGGCAGAAAAAAACGAAGGAGACACCACAGCTGTTGACCGTTGGCCTAGAATAGGTCCAAGAGCTGGAATAGAGCCTCGATACCCAGCTGAGTTGGGGTCTACTTGGAGAGCTGAGACTATGGTGTAGCGGGCCGAGCTTGGAGTACGTCTTTGAAGTGGCGGGGGATCCCGACTGAGGGAGCAGAGCAGCGAAGTGAGGGTGGCCCCCACCCCAGACGTGGTGACACTGAGGGAATCCATAGAGAGGCTGCGACTTGTGGAAGACCGACCGGTGGCTTGGCAGAACTAGAGGTCTGGGGGAACATGGGGAAGCCAAGAGGGAAACAGGTGGGAGCGCCAGCGGAGCAGGAAGAGGAAACAGCCACTATGGAGGCGCGAGAGAGAGTGCAGCAGCATCCGGAGGGGATGCTCCAGCAACAGGTTGATCAAATACTGAAGGCCATTACAGACACTAGAGAGGCCCTGCAGCTGGACATCGTGCATGTGACACAGGGCCTAGGGCTGCTCTGAGCGGATCATGCCAAATGGCTGATAGGGTAAAACAAACGGAGACAGCCATAGATGTCCTGGAACTGGCTCAAACGTCGATGGCGGCACAGATGATTGATTTTCAAAATAGGCTGCAGACCCTGGAGCGGCGTGCAGAAGATGCTGAAGGGAGGAGTCGAAGGAACAACATCCGGGTGGTGGGGCTACCTGAAGGGGTGGAAGGACCCAACATGGTGGACTATCTGGAGGAGTGGCTAAAAGGGACTGTTGCGCCAGAAGGCCTATCATCTTTCTTCATGCTAGAGAGAGCCCACAGAGTGCCGGGCAAGCCATTGACCCCTGGGAGACCGTCAAGACCGGTTGTGGCCAGACTATTTCACTACAAGGATAGGGATCTCCTGCTGAACAAGGCCAGGATAGCGGGCCCATACACGGTGGACAACAGCAAGGTGACTTTGTTCCCGAATTATACGCTTGAGGTCCAGTGCCGCAGAGTATCGTTTGTGGCAGTTAAGAGGGCGCTTCGAGATGAGGGTATACAATACTCTCTGATATTTCTGACACACCTGAAGATAACTGTGGACGACAAGATATCCTTTCATGACAGTCCTGAGGAGGCCTGGGACTGGCTGGAGATGTATAAAGCAGGTATCGGAGAAGCAGGAAGTGGTGTAAGGGCAGGCTCTGAGGGTCCCTGACTGCGCAGACTGAGGCGCAACCGACGACGTCAACCAGTGACCCCGAAACCGTCTGAGACGCAGACGGAGAATGAGCGAGTGGCTGCTTTTCAGTCTGTCACAGCTCTTTCCAGGACGGAAGGGGGGACTTCTGCGACAAAGACGCAATCCGAGGGGGTCCCTGGAAGAGAACAATGACCAATCGGACACCGGAAGCCAGAAATTGGCTCATGTGACAGCCAGGACGGCTGATGAGATTGTAAATGGGTGATGTAGACTCTGGCTGGACATGGGTGGCGCAATAAGTGAGGGCATGGGAATGTGGAGGGAGCCAGCTATGGACATGGATGGCTAAAGATCTGATTATTGGGAGCAGGGGAGTATTTGGGGCAGTGGATTATGTGCGAAGAAGGTCCCGCTGAGATACAGCTCTGGAAGGGGCTAGTTCAACATTAAGGGGGTCGAGCGCGAGTTGTGGACCTATTGGGTGTCTGACTCTCTGAAGCTTGGGCTTACCTTCTGTAAGTTTGTGTGGGTGTAGCTCCCTAGGGGCTCAGTGCGAATAGTTGGGTAGTAGTTTGGATGAGTTCTAATGTTGTAGTGCCTGGTCTGGGGGGAGGGAGGTAAGGAGGGTTTGGGAGGAGGGGGGGAGTTAGTACCGCCGGTGTGCTCTTAGATGAGGGATGTGCGCAGAGAAGGGACTGCTTGATTAATGGTGATGTTACATGATTTGAAATGTATCTCTTGGAATGTGAGGGGGCTTCATACAATGCAAAGGCACCACAAGGTGCATGCTTACTTGGTACAACGGGGGTGCATGTGGCGTTCCCTCAAGAAACACATATTAATCCGTCTGAGGGAGTAGCGTTTAAGAAATGATGGTGAGGAAAATTATTCTGCACAACTAACTCTGCCTTTGCCAGGGGTACCTTGGTGTGGGTTAGAGCAGGAGTCCCTTTTCAGCCAACGTGGTAATTGATTGACAGGGGGAAGATTTGTAGCGGTGTTGGGCGGCAAATGGAGTAGATGTGACTCTGTGCAGTGTGTATGCTCTCAATGTGGACCAACTCTCCTTCTTTGAGAGTTTATCGGGGAGTCTTGCGCCATACTTAACAAACGCGACAATATTGGGGGGGATTTTAACTCGATAGCAGATGTGGAATGGGATAAATCCCATCCCCGGCTGTCTAATGCACCAGTACATAGGATCGGGCGAGGAGCTAGGGGCGAGCGTTGACCTGTATTTTGAGAAGGAGGGGACGGCGATGTCGGCGGCAGTTGAGTGGGATGCGTTCAAAATTGTGGTCTGGGGTAACTGTATTGGTAAGGTGGTGGGAGTAAGGAAGACGATATTGAATGACCTGGAGAAGGCGGAAGGGCGGCGGCAAGACGTGGAGAGAGACCAACCTGGGAAGCCGGGAGTGCAGGCTGAGGTGTCGCGGGCTAGAGAGGCAGTGGTGGTTCAGGTGGAGAGACTACGCTCCTTTGATTATAAGAGTTACAGAGTAAGGATGCATGTGTAGGGGGACAAGTCAGGTGCTTTGTTGGCGTGGTTGGCTAACCCGATTCCCAGGGGCGTTCCGATATTGAGTCTGTTGGCCCCCACGGGGGAGATGGGGTGCACTCAATCAGGGATAAACAGATTGTTCCTGGAGTATTATACTGTGCTGTACAGTAGCCAACTGACCCAGGATCCCGATGGTATAGGGGAGTATTTGAATGAGGTGGACATGCCGAGCTTGAGTAAGGAACAGGGAGACCTGCTGGGTAATGAGATTACGGTGGGAGAGATCAGGAGTGCGATTAAGTACATTGCCCCTAACAAGACGCCTGGGGTGGATGGCCTACCTGTGTAATTCTACTCCAAGTACATGGATGGTCTGGCCCCGCGCCTGCAGGTGGTTTACCAGGAGGCGCATGAAGTAGGGAGGCTTCCTGAGACTGCTAGGGATGCTATTATTATCCCTCTATTGAAACCAGGAAGGGAAGCTACAGATCTGAAGGTGTATCGTCCGCTCTCAATGTTGACAACTGATTACAAAATCCTAAGCAGGATCCTAGCATCCCGCCTTCTCCCATACATGTTGCAGCAAGTACACAGATATCAATCGGGTTTTATACCTAAGCGTGACACATCTATTATTGTGAGAAGGCTACTGCAAATTTTGGAAGAATGTCAAAACCCGACTCCGACTGCCCTGATTCTTTCGATTGAACCACTGGCGGTGCAGGCCAGATCAGGGAGGCATTATGCTGGTTTGGAGATGCGCGGAGAAGTGCATAATATATCGCTTTCTGCAGATGATCTGCTGATGTTTTTGGCTGCCCCTGGCGAGGCCTTGAAGGCAGCGACAGCACTGTTAAGGATGTTTGGGGAAGTATCAGGGTTGTGTGTAAATTGGGAGGCGACCTGCCTGTTCACAGTGCGCCGGGCGATGGGTATGCCTGTTGGGCTAGACGGAATAAGATGGGAGCCCTGCTGTCTGCTATATTTGGGGACTAAAATCTACCATGAGCAGGCGGATATATTGGAGGGCAATGTGAACAGAGCAGTGCGGGGGATAAAGGGGAGCATGGTGTGTTGGAGTACTTTGCCACTTTCGTGGCAGGGAGAGTAGCGCTTCTGAAAATGGTGGCATTGTCTAGACTCTTAAATTATTTCAGGACGCTACCGATTTGGATCCCAGGCTCGGTGTTTCGGATCCTTCTTTCCATGTTCAGGGGATTTTTGTGAGGGAACAGCAGGCGGCGAGTGGCACTGACCACGATGATGAGGTCTAGAGCAGAGGGAGCGTGGGCGGTCCTGGACTTTGAAGGGTATTACTTAGCAGCTCAGCTGCAGTGGCTCACGCAGGCGGTGGCTCTGGAGTTTAGAGGGCCAGATGGCCTAGATGCCCGATGGTTTCCGAGGCATGTTCTGTCCTTTATTGTTCTGGGCCAGCGATTGCGACTCAAGCGAGAAAGCGCTGAGAGCATGTTGGAATAGGAACAGGCGGAGGGGTGGTGTCCCGCGCCCATATGCACCAGAGATTACCTTGGGCATGTGCATGGCTTTCCCGCATGGAGGAGACTGGTCTGCACTGGCATAATGGGAGGCTTTAGGGCCGCACATGATTGGGGACATGTATGAGGTGGGGACCCTCTTGCCTTATCAGATACTGTGGGAGAAGTACGGTTTGCCCAGGGAAGACTTTCTGTTGCATGCTGCTCTGGTGTCCTTGATCCAGACACACTGGGGGGAAGGGCTCTTAGAACCACAAACATCCTTGACTTGTCAACATGTTGTAATGGAGCCACTGACTCAGTTACAAGGAAAGTGGGAGGTAGACCTGGGCAAAGAGATTCCTGAGACAACTTGGGCTAAAATAGTGGACAAGGCGTGGAAGGGTACGCGGAATGCTAAATTCTAACGTATTCATTTTTACATTATACATAGGGCGTATTTGACCCCAGAACAGATAAATAAATATTTCAATGTGGACACAGCATGTTGCCCTAGGTGCGGCATTGCAAAAGCGGACTTCCGACACATGATGTGGAGCTGCCCTCAGCTCGGAACGTACTGAGAAGAGGTGGTTGAAGTCCTGTGCGGAGTGACAGATATCAAAAAATCAATGGGGGAAGGGATCACTTGTCCTGAGTAACCAGGGTTTTGTAATCCAATCGTTTCTGGTTCCGATAAAAAACCCTCATTCACGCACCAAGGCTCGAATGGCGGTGTATCTTGAATCTCCGCCTTTATGTTAGCGACTTGACAGCATCATTGGGTTTAATTGTACGCTTCTTCCACCCGGAGGTAGACCACTGGTTAGTGCAGTAGTGATTAGTGATTAAAAAAGAGTGACAGATAGGCAGATTGAACCGGATATGGGGGCATGCATACTGCACTGGTTCCCACACATAGCCCTAACTAAGGTCACAAGCAAATTCATTGATTTGGGATTGCTATTGGCTAAACAAGAATTAACAAGGTAGTGGAAATCTAAACAGGGCCCTAGCGTGGTGCGGTGGAGGGTGGAATTCGTGAACTGGGCGGCTAGTGAGAGCATGGTCAGGTTCCAGCAGGGCAGGAACTGTGCAAGCGTGGGAAGCACTGGTGGCCTTACTGAAATTGCCAGAGCTGGACTCGGATTCCAACTCCTCTGAGGCTCCGCAGGAAAATGTCGGAGCACAGGGAGCGTAGATAGGCTCGTCCAGGCTAGGGGTGAAGGAAGCAAGATCGGAAACTGTATGACTCAGAGCGTATCCCAAACAAATTCGGAGATCCGTACCTCTTAACACAATGTTGACGATTGTAAATCCATGTTTAGTTTACTTGGAGCACATCGATGGAAGGGATTAGGGGGTATGGGGGAGAGAGAGGCTAGTAAATGTGGGGGCACCAAGCTCGGACTTCAATTTATTGTGGGTTGATACTGGTTACATCTACTGATATTGATGCTGCTAGAAAAGGAGGAGGTTGGTAGGTTTAGCGTGGTGCTGAGCAGGGTGAGCATGGTAACCCGACCGAGAAAAACGACTCCTCATGTACTGTACCAAGCATTGCACCCCCCCATCAACAATGTGATTTAAATGCGGGGGGTTTGTGTGTGTGTGTTAACTTGATAAAAATTGTGGGGTTTTTTTTAAATGGAGAAAGAATTTGAAATTAACAGAAAATTCAGTTGTGCCCCCAATAATTTGGCATACTGAAATATGTGCATACCATGCTCAGGTAGGGACTATCATTTTGGAGAAACCAGTCAGGCACAACATAAACAAATAAATCTACACTGGCAGAGCCTCAGGAAATCAGATAAGGACAGGAATGTGTGTGTGTATTTTTGGAACGCAATGATAGCATACAAGATCCAAAGTTTGCTGTACTCAAAAGTAATTTCAAGGCAGTTGCGAAAAAGAAAACACAAATGTAAATACACACAACTGTTCACTACAGTACGAGGGGATTTGAACAGACTTTTCAGATTAATGAGTCACTATCGCAACAGAAAACCTCTCACCACTTTCCATTAGAGAGTTGATCAACAAGAATATTGTTTCAAAAATATAGAGTTGCATGAAAAGTATGTGAAAAATATAATAATCTTTTTATTTACATATATTTAATTTTTTCCTGAGCAAAGACAAGTAACAGCAATTTAGAAAAGATTAATCATAGACATAAATACATTACGCATAGTGGATATTAAGCCAAATTGATCATAAAAATACAGTCCTAGCAATTCATAAACCAATAAAAAGCTACTTCTATGGGATATATAAGAGGAGTAAGCTGTTTCACATAATAAAAACAGTCACAGACACAACATCCTAAAACAAAGCTAATTCAGATCTACTGGAAGATCTAAGCTGTGAGTGGCCCCCAAATCCCATTCCCCTTGATCTTGCCATTCCTGCCTCTTCGATCATACAATGCTGTCTAGAGCTTATAGACATGCAGGAACCGTCCTTTCCATTGCTGGAAGGTCGGCAGAAGTGGATCCAGCCAGGCAGAAGAAACATACAGTCTATAGACTGACATCGCAAAAAGATTAGTTTCTTCCCATTTTCCCCTAACTTGTTTCTCTGTTCCTAATAACATAATCTGAGGATAGAGTGGAATATCCATCTTCAATGTGTCTTGTGGAAAGCCAATTATTTCCCTAGCTCTTGATTCGAGTCAAGGGCATGTAAAAATATGTGAACCAATTTCGGTTGTTCCACCCTACACCTGAAACACCGGGTCCCCTCAACCCCCCACCCCCCCCCCATTTTACAGTTTTTTAAGGTGTTATGTACAGATCAAACACGGTTTTATAACACGGTGACTGTAAGGTAGCAGAACATAATATTGAGCCCCCCATTGCTAATGAATCGAGAAACAAGGTATCAGATAGCCCTAGCCTGACCTGCCACTTCAAGCTGTGTTTATCCAAATCGTCCGGGGACTCCTCCAGTAGAAAACTATATAGCTGTGAAATTGAGGGGCTCTCATCCTTCATTAATAGTTCCATTAATCAGACCTGTGTAAAGTCTGCAGCTTCTCCAGCTTTCTTATATAGAAAGTCCCTTAATTGCAGAAATTTAAAAACGTCCCGTGGACCAATATTGAATCTTTCCTTGATTATCTCGAAGGACGCAACATGATCTCCAGTCAACAGATCCCCTACGCTACTGAAGCCCGCCTTCTCCCACCTTACCAAACAGTCATCTTGCAGGACCCTAGGTACCTGATCATTACTGATGAAAGAGGTATATTTGCTGAATCTGCCTATCCCAAGCCGGTTCCGTATCCCCACCCAGAATGCTGTAATTAAGGTCTTGAATTATGTTTTTTTAAATTTGTAAAATTTAACAGGGCAACCTTCTGCCCTAGTGCCTATCAGGATCTCAAATATTGATGGAACGTAGCTATGGTCGACCCCTTCCCGTACCTTATTCCTAAATAGGTGACTATAAAACTGCAGGACTGATGGCAGATAATATATCTTGAAGTTAGGGAGCCCCCAGCCCCCTCTATCCCTAGGTAGATTTAAGAACACATTGGCCCTCCTTGTTTTCCCATAGGACCAGATAAACTTGGCAACCACCCTTTCTATTAACTTAAACCAGTCATTATGTATGACTACGGGTATAGTTAAAAAAAATATAAAGTAACTTTAGTAAAAACATAATTTGTACTAATTTCCACCTCCCCATAATTGAGAGTCTCAGATTATCTCAGCGGCGAAAGTCCTTCTCAATTCTCCCCATTATAGGGGAAAGGATTAGATCTACTATTGCCTCAACCTTTGCCGTGATGGTTATACCGAGATATATTGCTTCATTTACAATCCTTCCATAAGAGTGACATCCACGGGGAGGTGTGCTGTGTTACCTACCGTAGAACCACAAATCAAAGCTGATTGGTGATTCATCTGTGTATCAGGTAAGTTCTTATGTACCTCCTGGGTAGGCTCACAATGAATCTCTTCCCTTCTTTCCCGAGCGGGGGTAGGCTGCGAGAGAGATCCAGCATCTGACACCATGATCTCTATCTGTTGTTTGTCCATAATTACTGAGACAGGCTCCTTGAGTCTGGGAGCCCCTTGCTTAGTTTTCTCTGAGTCTGACTCAGACAGTTGTTCTTGTGACGTACAGCTCAGCCCCACTCCTTTAATTTTGAAAATATCTGTATGTATGGCTGCCTGAGGAGGGATGGCAGGGTTGGATAAATTAGGTGGGGTTGATAAGGGAACCATGCTATCTTCCTCAGGGTATAGAGTCAATTCTTCTACTGATTTAGCCAGCAAAGTTTTCCTCATCATGCCTTGTTGTTGCTCCCTTACATTTCTTTCCTTCCCTGCGCCTGTACTTCCATGCCTATTTTTGACAGTACTAGGCTTACCTGCATTCTC
This sequence comes from Lissotriton helveticus, assembly GCF_964261635.1. Classification (NCBI taxonomy): domain Eukaryota; kingdom Metazoa; phylum Chordata; class Amphibia; order Caudata; family Salamandridae; genus Lissotriton; species Lissotriton helveticus. The sequence goes on from NC_136070.1 coordinate 368,326,464, forward strand.
ATTTGTAGTATCTAGGGGAGACTCCTGTCTCACCCCCTGTAGTTGTGTTGCAGTCTGCTCTGCTAGCTCCCTGGCTTGCCTACTGGCCTTTGGAGCCATCCTAGTGTTTTGCTCCAGCAAAAGGCTGAATCCAACTACCCTCACACTCCAGGTGAATCTCAGTTTCTTTACAGTGTGACATACCCAGTCTCGCAGGATATCACTAACTGAGCAGGCAAGCCTCACGGTCAGCGTGTAGAGTGCTGCCGGGTTACTAATTCTTCCGCCCCTTCTCTGTGTCTCCTCCGCTCCCGGGGCATCTCTGCTGTAGAGGACCTCAATCTCGATCAGCGGGAGTCCCGTCCAAGCTGCCAACCAAGGAATCATCCGTGAGTGCATAGCACACTGCTGCCGATCCACAAGCCGACAACCGCAACAGCCGGAATCCGTCAGCTCCGACACAGATAAAGCGATGAGGAACGTTAGGGCTGGAGGCCTATCGTGGCAATCCTACATAATCGCCATCTTGCTTTTCCCGTCAAAAATATAATCAATACAAAAATATCAAGGAACAGACTAAAGAAGGTAGGAATATACATTTTTTATGTATATGATGTTGTTATATATGGTTGTTACTCGTTTAATCCAATATAGTTGTATTAAACACTATTCTTTTATTAATTTTAGGAGTTAGTATTATTATTATAATTCTTTTTAGTGTAGTTCATATTTTTTGATATACAACAATTTTTTTATTTGAATTAGTAGTTTGTAATTTAGTGGTGGGTGGGTGGGTTGGTAGAGGACTAGAGTGTGTAGTTATTTAAATGATAAATTATTGATCTTTTGTTTACATTTTACGATGTTAATAATATTTATTTGGTAATTCATTATGCAAATAATTTGATTTCTTTATTTTAATTAATATCTGATTTTGCATTAATTTCTCTATAGTTTAGTTACAAAATTATAAGATAGGAGTGGGTTGTAGGGTTTGTAGTGGGATAGAGTAGGATGGTATTTAAATTATAAATGCTTGTTTTTAGCTACTGTTGTATGTAAAACAAATCTTTAATTTGTAATAAAGTATGTAATGTTTATAATCGATTGTTATTTTAAGTGTAAGCTATAATTTGTAATGTATATTCTGGTTTTCTATAGCATAATTACTAATTAAAAATGTGGTAGAGGGTTCCTCGGTTTTATAAGGGAATAGGTGGAAGTTCGGAAGTTCTTTAGATTATAAATGTTTTTTTACAAAGTGGAAGGCAAATAATGTTTTGAATTTTTATTATTTGTTAAAATATTGATAAGTGAATGTATTAATAAACATTGTAAAATGTATTTATATTAATTGCATTTATTTTATTTGTTTTCTATTTAATGTTATTATTGTTTTATTTATAAATTATATTGTATTAGATTTTTTGGGGAGGTTGCGGGTTGTTGGGGCAGTAGGGAGGGAAGTGTATTTATTTTAAATGTATTTATTTTGTTTTTATTTGTTAAATATTTTTTGTATTTTTCTTCAATTACATATAATTTTATTTTTAAAGCATATATTTTTATTTTTAATGCATTTTGATTACTTTGATAGGTATTTTAATGCTTTTAAAAAAATTATTAGCAATTAGAATGGTACATCTTACCTTTCATAGCTCCAAAAATTGCTTACCTTGGTGTTGGAATAGTAAATATAACTCCTCCAAAGCCCAACACTTTCTATTATTTTGCAGTGAGAATAGTAAATTTAACTCCTCCAAAGTACAACACTTTCACTACTGCTGCATAGATTGGAGTGGGAATAGTAAATGTAACCGCTCCAAAGTCCAGCATTTTCCATACTGTTGCTTAGATTGGAATGGTAATAGTTAATGTTCTTCTTCCAAAGTCTAACACCTTTCCTTGCTTTTATTTATGTTGGAGTGGAAATTGTAGCTGTAAACCCTCCAAATTCCAGCACTTTCCTTAATTTGCTTATGCTGGAGTGGGAACAGTCATGCTAACCCCTACAAAGCCCTGCACTTTCCCTACTGCTCCTTACTAGCACATCTCCTATAATTTTGCTCCAATGATATGTGATATTGGGAGTGTGTCCACAATCTGTGGAGCAAAAATAAATAAAACACATGATAGTCAAAAACCTTTTGCAAACTTCCAGACGGGGAGCATGGGCAGGGGAGGAACCTGTGGGATTTTAGCACTGTATGAACTATAAAACAGATGTGTATAGCCCACACAGAACAAGCTATGTAGTTCACCTTAGCACCAACCCTATCAGATCAGGAAATGCATTTCATATAAATGGACTATTTAGTTTAATGAATTGAGTGTCCATGCAACACAGATACAATAGTAGAACCAGCTTTCGAATAAATGTGTTTTATGGAAGAATACATCTGTGCTATTCACAATAAATATCATAAATAAACCATTCCATGACATTTCCAAAGCAAACATGAAAGTGACTGGACCAAGATGCAATTCTTTGGACTTGACAGAATCAACTGACATGCAAGGGAGGGAGATAAGCATCACTAATTACATGAATCTGATGAGCAAGAAATTAGCCGTTCACTTACCTGGATAAATAACGCTCAAACACTTCGCTGCTAGCCTCTTTCGTACCTCGAATCAGATTGCTACTTGTTTTACAAGATCTTAACAGGAATTTAAAACTTTATTTTACTAATGGTTAAAAGATCCCATTGCCATAACTGGATAGTCTTTATGCATAGTATGTTCCATTATGGACAAGAAGCTCATGAGCCTCCCGGAGTAGGAATAGTCTGTCTATTGGCAGAAAAATTGATTTTAAGGATTCTTATCCTTTTTCTCTCTATGTAGTAAGGCACATTATGGACATTAATATCATAAGAAAGTGAAATGATTCTTCCTTGAAAATGTACTCAGAGCAGCTGACTAGGGCATTATACTTTTCAGCACTTCGCTCTGAGTACTGAATGAGTTTTCAGGGATGAAAAATAGTATTACAGTGAAATTATGGGAAATTAGCGCTTACACAATTTTGGCTTTTTGTGCAGTGGTGGAGTTCAAGTTGATTAATTTATTCAAAGAAAAGAAAAAACTTTAGAAAATAGACAGTACATTGTGTGTCTTCCATGTCTACGCCTTTGGTATTTTCTTTGTACGCATTGATAAGATGCATGTACATAATTGATTATGGCAATCAAAGATGAATAAAGTTAATTTTGGGTTGAAAATGATATACTATCAAAGTATTAGTTTGAGCTCCATTCATATATATCTAGTTTAATAAATATAGTTATTGATAGGTTATAATTTTACAAATCATATCACACAGATCCTAGTCTCTTTGTGCTAGTGCAGTTCATAAGTACACATAATATTGACATTGCAGAGGTTCAGCCAAAAATTACAGAGGTTCAACCAACATGTGTTTCATCTTAAGATGGCTAGGAATCTTAGAGCTTTTTTAATGCTGAAAAAAGAAAAATACACAAAACCAAAGACAACATAAAAAGAGACAATACACAGAACAAAGAAAAAGATATGTTTTCAAGTCAATATATTTAGTCATAAAGCAAAACGAAGTACACTAGTGAAAAATTACGCGAGACACTGCAAATGTGCTTATAAAATTAATTTATAAAAAGCTGTGATACATATGTGATGGTGCACGGTGACCAAAGCCTAGTTTTATAAGAACCAACAGGGGATAGAAAAGTAAGATGAGGGCATAATTGGATTGGGGTCAAATTGCCCAGGGAAGTACCTATTGTATGTGGCTCAAAGTGCCTGGGAAAGTACCTATACTAAATAAGGGGAATACTACATTCATCCAGGGAGAAAGACATAATATTCAATGGGCAGGTAGGTACCAGTCGTAAGAGAAATAGTTTGGTCCTGAGAGTACAATTGCTCAAAAGTAAGTACCTTGTCATGTAAAGGTCCCAGTGATACATGCTACAAAAATGTCTAAGCGGATGAGGCAATACTCACAAAAGTGATGTGACAGACGTAATGTTCATCATAAAATGATTCCATGTGATACGAATTCTGTTGTCTGGCAAAAAGGAACAGCCAACAATCAGCTAGTGGTTGTACCAAAAGTACAGGGATTTTGTAGGCTTTTTAAAAAAACAATAATTGTACTTACAAACCACGTAAGGATCCACTTGATAATTTCTGGAATCCTGACTTTCATCAGAAGGAACCAGTATCTGTAAATAGAGACCCTTTTTTTTACGTTCAATTATTTTATTACATGTAGAGAGAAAGAAATACAATCAAGGTAGACTGCGATACAAAGCTGCCAAAATTAAAGTATACATGTCAAAAGTTAAAAATAGTCCCATGACAGATAGTATACGTATTAGATTAATGATGGAACAAAGTAAAGAAAGACATTTTTTAAGTTACAACCCAAAACCAGACAACAAAGAAGGTGACTACTTCAAATCAGTCAGAGAGACATATCTTCACAGAGAAACCCGGTTGAAAAAAGTCTGAAAGCAGACTGTCCATTTCTGTAGGTGAGTGCTTCATGCGGTCCGGTTCCAGGAAATGGGTGCTAGTTCTGTCCCGGCCAATATAGTCATAAATAGGCAAAATATGTGCCATTGAACATGACCAACCAGGAAAGTAAAGCCTGATCATTCTCAATTTAGGAGTGATAACCACTGTCAATCATTGTGCCAGGAAAGAAAGGCAGACTGTACTCTAATGGGACCATAATTTCTGCTAAACCTCTAAAAGGCTAAATGATTTGAATCCTTAAATTGTTTGAAAAATAAATTATGAAAAATAAAGAAAATACAAAATAAAAAGTGCATAAAAACCAAATTAAAGGAGGGGACTATACTATGTGTATACTCCCTCATGAAAGTATAAAAAGAGCAAAAAACTATGCACTTCCCATATTTACCCATGTGGTATCAAATGCTTTCTAGTCAATTGAATGCTTATGAAAGTGATAACAGAATCCGTGAATAGGTTTGTACAGTAATCAGTCAGAGAGGCAGGAAGGGTGGAATTTGTACTAAAGTCTCAGTTTCCAAAGAAATGGGGTATAGAAAGCAGGTTCATACCTAGAACAAAAGCCCAGTAAGATATATTTGTGATCTAGGATAACCCAGTGTAAGCTGGGACATGTGTGTTTTACGAGATAACATGTAGTTAAAGAGTTAGAATATAGTCATAGTCATATTCAATCCCAGCTTCGTTAATATAATGCATTTCAATTGTAGTGTAATTAACAGCACTGATTCTTGTATGCTCTCTGATGCATCAGTGATACTCACCCTAGTCACATGGGGGGACTTGAAGCCACTTTTGCCAGGCTGAGGAGGTCTCGCCCAGAGGGCTGTGAAATCCACATCCTGGCAAAATTCAGTTTAGCAGCTGGAAGACTGCATATTTAGCACATTTCTAGCTCGTGTCTGCCTGACCTGAACCTGAAGAGTCACTTTCTGCCTTCATCTTTGTTCATACTGACAGACAGTCTTCTTGACAGGAAAAAGCATTAATTGGTTTTGGCCATTAGAATGCTTTAAGTAGGGAACAGAAATAGTTGTTTCACACTGACTGAATATGTAGTTAAGATTTCATCAGTGTTGTTACATGCTGCTGAAACTCAAACTTAAGGGACTTGAATAAGTACTCATATATAGAACCTAAATTCTGGAAGCATTATTTAAGCACTGGTAGTTTTAGCTTGATTTAATCATACTTTTCGAACTTATTTTAACCAGACTATGATATATGGATTATGTTCAGGTTATATGTTCCACCTATCATTTATGCTCTGGATCTGGACATTGATGAAAAAATACATCTGGCAGCTATTCATCTAAAATATAAAGAATTTTAGTTTTACAACATATTTCCTGAATGGCAAGAGGAATTACGCCTTACCAATGAAGAGATATTTATTCATAATTTTATATATTTGATCTTGTGGTTAAATAAAATAGTGAAAATTAAAAGTTATCAGAATGATTTACAAAACGGCATGCCAATCAAAAGAGTTCAAATGACTTCAAAAGACTTACCTATAAAAGAAGATTTATGCCCATTGATTTGCAGAGTTTTAAATGAGATATACATATGGATCTCTCCAGTTAGGTGTCAATATTTGGCTTAAAAAGGGATCCTTGCTGGTCCATTCAGTCTGTCGGTTTTGTAGCTCTAGGGTGCAAGATGGCTTACTGAATTTACAAAATAAATGTGTCAGGCCAAAACTTGTAGAATAGATAATAGAAACATGAGAAAGCTCTAGAGTTTATGTCAAACCTTCAATCGCTAAACATTCGTTAAGGTTTAAAGACCTTTTTTATATACATTTTAAAGTTGTTAGTAGAGCAAACGATTTTAGATTTTTGTATATGGAATTTGAAATGCATAGGCTACATGCGATTATGGAAACAAGGTAAAATATGTATTTTTATCATGTTGATGTTTTATGACATTGTGAGTGCTTTTGTAAAAGATGTAGTTTCTCTATAGATATAATATTGTTTGACTACATAATGTGAAAAAAATAATGTGAGTGCTCTAAGCCCTGTAAGATCTCCTCATACCTTGCTTCTCGAGGCTGGAGCAACTGAGCTCTTACAGTGGGATATGGGCAGGGTACAATCTTGTTTCTCATACAAAATTTGTCCCAAGCAGCGTTCTTTTAGTTTCTTTTTGTTTATGTGTTGGTGCTCCTGTTTTCTGCCTTTCTTTTCAAACAACATCGGTCCCATGTACATTCTAGTGCAGTATCAATAAATATAGACAAAATCAGTTCTATATTTCAGAATGATGTGTCCAGCCGGACAGAGGTCCTTCAAGTTTACTTAATAAACAGAATTCCAGAATAAAACAAGAATACCTTCCACAAAACCCTGTGTGGTGCACAAGCCTGTGCCCAACACTTAGGGGGTGTTGACAGTTAGTGATAAAAAGGAAAGGTTTTAAGGCAAACAAGCGTTCTTCTGTTTACATGTTCATTACACAGAAAATATCAGGTAGCACCATTACAACAATTTAGCAATCAAATATTCGTATATGGTGTTTAAGCAAGTCGACGGCGTTTCGGTCCCCCTAAAGGGTCATGGGGACCATCATCAGGACAAATAATTAATTGCCTTAATTGCTAAACCTCAAATTGCCGAGGCAGCGTTTATTTAATGTCTGATGAGTAATTACTCAAGACGGCCCGGAACGACAGCCCCAAGTAATAAGTGGGTTGCCGTGTTACTGGGTCGTAACCGGGCGACGCCAGGGTAAGCCGGAATAGACGGTCATGGAATCGTTCCCTGGCCGTTCCATGACCGTCTATTCCGGCTTACCCTGGCGTCGCCCGGTTACGACCCAGTAACACGGCAACCCACTTATTACTTGGGGCTGTCGTTCCGGGCCGTCTTGAGTAATTACTCATCAGACATTAAATAAACGCTGCCTCGGCAATTTGAGGTTTAGCAATTAAGGCAATTAATTATTTGTCCTGATGATGGTCCCCATGATCCTTTAGGGGGACCGAAACGCCGTCGACTTGCTTAAACACCATATACGAATATTTGATTGCTAAATTGTTGTAATGGTGCTACCTGATATTTTCTGTGTAATGAACATGTAAACAGAAGAACGCTTGTTTGCCTTAAAACCTTTCCTTTTTATCACTAACTGTCAACACCCTCTAAGTGTTGGGCACAGGCTTGTGCACCACACAGGGTTTTGTGGAAGGTATTCTTGTTTTATTCTGGAATTCTGTTTATTAAGTAAACTTGAAGGACCTCTGTCCGGCTGGACACGTCATTCTGAAATATAGAACTGATTTCGTCTATATTTATTGATACTGCACTAGAATGTACATGGGACCGATGTTGTTTGAAAAGAATTGCTCCCCGAGGTCCCCTGCTGACTAAATTGGGGCCCCTTGTTGTTGACAATATACCTGTTTTCTGCCTTGCTTGTCCCAGATGTTCACGTTTTTTTGCATGGACGGATCACCACTAGACCAGGAGTGATGTGTTGTGTGAGACATGGTTGCCAAAGGCTTACTAGACAGGTGAGAGAACCCTGGTACTAGGATCATGGTAAACACAGAAAACTTAATACTCTGAAACATTTTTCTAGTTATAGTTCCATGTTCAATTTTTGAATTTTACATGGTAACATATTTATAAACTTTAAATGTTTATGTTTTTTTAACTATGCTAAGATTTGAATAGTCATTTTAAATTTCTTTTTAAATGTTATGTTTCTGTTTTGCTATCTGACTGGTCAAATATTAAACATGTCATACAATGCAAATGAATTACTTGATGTAATCCAGTCTGGGAAATAAACATTTGTAAAAAATATTACTATTAAATATTGAATACGCATTGGAAGGGATTAATTTGACAGTGCAATTTTGTGTCAGTTCCCAAGCAATTTTGCTGAAGACCTATCATATACAATATTCCATTGATCAAGCTCTGTATGTGAATAGTTTCCAATAATATCAACAGTATTTCTTGTAAATTTCAAAACCCATTTATAATCATAAGAAGTGGGACATCAGGATTACCTATCCTTTGTCCAGTTTTCATGTTCATATTCTAATACTTGTATATGGTGTGAATACGCCAGGATTCAAACTTGGAATATGATGAAAAACTGGTGTTAGTAACTTGTTACATTTTTATAAAAACAAATTTGGGTGTGTTGATTTAAATTTTAAAGAGGCACTGCCTGTGGCAGATTACATTTGCTTACACTATTGACTCGAATTTGATACTGACAACACTCAAACGGATGTATGCTTGTAATAAACATAATTTTAACCAAGTAACTAATGCATTAATACAATACAAATGGTGTTGCAAAATTACACTAGGGCAGCTACATGTACTGCAGGAAAGTACTCCAGTACTACTGCAATTGCATGTCATTCATCCCCTACACAGGTATATCAGGTGAAATGAAATGATGTGTTCTCTGATAAGTATGTGATGAAGGACCTGCCTGCGTCAAAATGGGATGAGGCAAGAAAACAACAAAGATGGCAGTATGGTCAAAATATATTGTCAGTATGGGAAGGCTATTGAATCCTTGACAAATTTGGCAGATTCATTCAAATATTTCTGCTTACTACAGAATTGGCGAGGATGAGAGCAGATTGCAATCCTGACTTCATCTTGTAATCATCACAAAAACATGGAGTTTAATCTGTTTATCTAAACTATTTAAAGCATGTCAGATGGATAGCATATTGCCACAACTATGCTGACAATGGTCTGATCTTCCTAAATTTGGAAAACGAGAAAGATCTAGACTCGTCCGGTCTTGACCACTGTATCCAAGCCATTAATGAATGGATACTGAATAATCACCTTAATATTAATTCTTACAAAACTAATAACCTAACCATCAGAGAATGTATGAACCACTGATACAGAACCATCTGGCTCCAAGAACTTAACCCTCTGCCAGCATCATCAACTGAAGTAAAAACTATGGACGTGAATGTGGAGTCCAAACCTTTTTATGGTATGTCAAATGAACCAAGCCACCAGAAGTAACGTCTTTACCATGCAAGCTCTTTGATGCATCTTCCATTACTTAGGTTTCCCTTAGAAGATGAAGGCAACTCTCACTGTTGCAACGCTTCTACTAGACTAAGCAAATAGGTTGCTCACTTATCTTACTCCATAGTCTGCAAAAGATGTCAAATGCGACAGCAAGGCAGCTACTATCGGCTGGAACAGGAGTGGAGGCGAGATTTTGGCATCACCCTGAAAGGCCACTATCAATCCACCATAAAAAAATACCACAGGGCTGTTCAGAAAGCACAGGCTTTCTACTTCTCGGAGGAGATCAGAAATAGTAAGAATCCCACCAAGAAGGTCTTCTCCATCATCACTAACCTAAAAAAAGTGGCGGCACCTAAGGCACCCACAGTCAAGTCTAGCGAGGACCTAGCCACCTTCTTTATAAACAAGGTGAAAAACATCTACAAAACCTTCCCCTCAACGGTTCTGGGTAGTGACTCCAAGGAGCTATCTCCCCCTGCCCATATATTAGCCACCTTCCTGGTGAAGAAGCACTTACTACACTCTGCAGGATGGTTAAATCCGGTTCCCCTACTGACCCTATGAAGCCGAAACTTCTGAGGAGACTATTATCGATTATACTTGCACCGCTGGGCCAGGTCATTAACCTGTCTCTGGCTAGGGCCATTGTCCCTAGGCCATGGAAGCAGGCCGTTGTCAGGTCGCTTCTAAAGAAGCCCACGCTAGACCTGACTAAATTGGAGAACTTCCGCCCTATCTCCTTGTTGCCTTGGATTTCTAAATTCACTGAAGCCCATGTCAATTCGATCCTATCTAACTACCTGGGGAAAACCACATTCTGGACTCCTCTCAGTGTGGCTTCCGTCGTGGCCTTAGTACTGAATCAGCCCTCCTAGCCTTATCTGAACATGTGAGAGCAGCTTTGGAAGAGGGACGGACCTCGGCACTAATCCTACTGGATCTCAGTGCCACTTTTGATATGGTCTCGCACCAGATCCTGATTCACAGACTGAAGGAGGCTGGCATTGCGGGCACTGCCCTGGTCTGGCTCACTTCTTTTCTTCAGATAGGTTTTTCCAAGTTTTGGCTCCCCCTTTTTCCTCTAGGATGTATTCCATCAAACAGGGGGTCCCACAGAGCTCAGCACTAAGCTCTACACTTTTTAACTTGTATGTCCAGCCACTGGCCTCACTAGCCAAAAGGAGAGGGTTGACGATTGTGTCATATGCTGATGACACCCAACTTGTAGTCACCCTCTCCAATGACGGCCAAAATGATGTGGCCTAGTTTCAAAGTGGCTTGGTGGATGTACCAGAGTGGCTGACTGCCAATTGCCTATGGCTCAACGCCAGCAAGACCAAGGTCCTGCTGGTCAGGAAGGATCATGAGCTGTGGAGCGGGCATTGGTGGCCTTCCTCCCTGGGACCCCCCTCCTATTCCAAAAAAGGTGGTGAAAAATCTGGGCGTTTGGTTTGACTCAGCGCTAAGCTTTCAAACTCAAACTAAGACGGTGGTGGAAATATGTCTTGGCATTCTGCGTAGTCTTAGACACATACTGGGTTTCTTTGACCCTTCCATTCGGCAGACCATTGTGCAAGCATCTGTTTTATCTAGACTCGACTATGCCAGTGTGCTTTATCTCGGGGTCAATAAGACCGAGATCTCAAGACTTCAGAGGGTCCAGGATGTCACTGCCAGAACTCTTCTTGCCATGCCCAGGCACTGCCCCACCTCTAGCACCATTTGGCGGCTACACTGGCTGCCAGTGGAGAGGCGGCTGGAGTTTAAATCTCTCTGCTTTGCGTTGAAGATCTTGAAATCTCCCACTTCTGGTATAATATCTGGCTTGCTCTCGATCTACACTCCCTTGCGTCATCTGCCCTCTGCAGGCAAATATTTGGTCTCAATGCCACGTGTGAAGAGGGCCCGTGCTGGTGGTCGCTCATTCCGCATTTTGGCTGCCAAGCTCTATAATGATCTTCCGTCTCATATCCGGAGCATGGACAATTATTTGACCTTCCGAAGAGTGTTAAAGACCCATCTGTCCCTCATTAAGTTCCCCCCTTTTTGCCCCTCCTGTCTTTCCTGGCCCTTCCTGTCTTTCCTGGCCCTTCCTGTCTTTCCTCAGGAGGGATGCTCACTGCTAAGGCTCTACTTTGCTTAGCGCCGGTACGCCCCGTTGCTGGGGCAGCTGTGCGCTCTACAAGCTATCTTAACATAACATAACTAAACCTTTGCCCATGAGAACATATCACTTCATTGCTTTTAGTGCTTCACTGGTTCCATATGAACTAACAATCTGCTCTTAGATCACTCTGCATTGCTCTCATGACATCCATTGCAATGACCAATTCTTCATCTGTGTAAAGCTAAAAACATACTCACAGAACTGAGGCTACATGTAGGTGTGGAACCTCACTCTTCACAAAAGCAACACAATTCCAATCCAGCAAAGGCTAGAAATATCCATGATCACATGGAATTCAGGACAGAAATATATAACTGACCCCTTCCAAACAAATGATGCAGGACCATATGATGAATAAACATGTACTGTTATCCACACACGAAAAGCATTGGCAACACACAATTAAGGCCCATACCTACGCAAACTAAGAAGATGCATTCTATATACTACTGCTCATTGTACCGTTGCCTTCTTAAGTGTAGTGGTAGGATACCTGCACCATTCTTGTCATCAAGCACAACACCAAATACTTCTGATATAGTCCACACTGCATTTGTCCCAGACAATCCCAACTTACTATGTAGCATGCTACCAGTTCACTCATGCACTTCAGCAATTTGTCCAGGGCATGAGGTACTATATAAATGCAATTTCAACACAACACCGTACTTGTTTTGCACCAAAAGTGTTCTTGTTAGAATACATCAGTAATATGTCTTACACATTTGATAAAATTGTGTGCCCCAGCATAATATGCACGCATACACAGTTTGCACATAATTTCTAATAAATCTACAAATTCTCAAACTGCTCAAAATGTCCAGAAATGCAATACGTTCAGTGATAGACCAGCATGTATATAGTTGTTCATTAACGTGTTTAATTTGCAGTTAACGTCATTAAACTCCCTCATGAGAGATTTAGTCCAGAACCTGCATTAATTTGGTAGCCCTTCCTTGAATTTTTCGATTTTGAGATTCAACACAGTATACGTGCCTATATAACTCAATACTAGATGCGATTTAAAAAACAGATGCCCACAGTGGTATTGGAGCCTCTGAAATGTTATTTGTTTATCTTCTGATTATTCGCGTTGCAAACTCTTTATTTGGATTGGTTCAATTTCTGAATATTCCCTTTCCGGGCTCTGCTTTGTGTTATTATAAGGTATGATCGTCCCGAGTGTCCCATTGTGTTTCATGGTTAGGGTTTATCACCTCAGTTTTATGCTTCTTTATATTTGCCCCAAATGCGTGCATTTCCGTTTATATTTTGTGTTTGAAGGCAAGACTGGCAGGTTGTAACATCTCCAAGTTCACTGTTATAAGGTCACTGAATTGATGTCACTCTGGAAAGTCATGTTATTAGAACACCTACTTTAAATGAAGTGGATCATTCATCCTCGAAGGTAAGTGACAGGGCAATAAGCCATGGTACTGCTCAAAATGCTTGACTCGTAAATCTTCATAAACCTGAAACAATTTGGTTACAACCATTTGTAGACCTTGCTGTTCGACATGGCCCCAAGGGGACCATCTTCACCATGTGACCCACTTACCAAGGGGAGAACAGACAAAAACGTTCTAACAGCTAAAACATAGATCATTGTGACAGACCCAACAGGCTTTATTGGAATAACATCCCACTCACATTTGACAGAATACTGCTCATCAGACTCTGAACTGCACTTGACCCTGGCTTCAGCGATTAACGTGTCAAAAGGAATCCACACTGTAGACATGTGACCTAGAATCGCGCAGCAGACTTATACTGTGTGCCTCAGTAATGGCTGAGCGTGCCATTATCTCCACACGTGCATTGCAACGGAGGCGGGGTTAATAGCTTGGGTCAGCAGAGACGGGTAGCACGCAGGTTCAAATTCAGAGCAGCTGTGGTCAGTCAGTGCCCATCTATTTGGCAAGAGGACTTTAAAAAAGATTTGAAAGGTCGCTGCAAAATCCAAATACAATCATATCATGCCTGCGAATCGAATACACATCAAATTACCGTTAACTGCGAATTCTCTCAATGAACTGAAGGCGGGGAGTTAGTATCTCGTATTCGGTAAACTCAGTTAAAAAAAAAAATCTTTGTACAACATATAAAAACTGCCACGTGCCATTTAGTGTTATATAGATATGACGTTATTGTCAGCCGCGTTTAACTGTGCTCATATGTATCATTTAGTTGAGTAGTTCAAATGAATTTACATTTCATTTTATTTTGCATATGTATATTTTGGGATGTGCATGCTGGCGTGACTCTTATTTCCGTGTATTTCTATTATTACGGATTTTCTTTAGAGCTCTATTCATTTAAGCATCGTGAATGCCAGCAGGCTCCAATATTGAGTGTTTTAATTATTTTCGGAATAATACAGCGACGTTAAAGTTCAGCCTTCTTAGTTGGATTTCTAGAGCCTGCATCTAACGGTGCTGGCAGCAACTACCGTCGGTGCCAAAGTATACTTGAACACCAACAGTGTCTTCACACTCACTGGTGACCTGATTGAGTGATTGCCTGTTTAAGCACATAGCAACAGGTCACAGTAGTACCCTATTTTTGTGCAGAAGAAACAACACCTATCTGTTAAATGCGAGACATTGAATACCACTATACAATTTTGTATAAGCGGTAAAGTAATAATGGCTTACAAGTATGGCTCGTCTCATGTGTTTTTTGCCTACTTCAGTCTGCATTCCCTGAGTTTGTACTAGGCCTAGCTAGGGTGATGACGTACTGTAGATATAAAAGAGGGAGAAGATGCTGTGGATACTTCACAGGGCTCTTAGCCTTCGATGGACACAAATTCAAATGCAAGACATAGATCTGTACACTTTATGAATCCTACTGTGCCAAATAGGGTGTCTCCGAACTTTTCTATAGCAAGAGCTACTTATGATCAATGAAAATCATCCGGAGCTCCAAATAATATTAGTGTTGTAATCTTGACCACATCAGGCAAGATTACATTTGTTGCACTCCTATGCAAGATTAGCAACAGTGTTCACCTGAGTGCATCATGAAGGGCTGCAGACATTAGGATAATACATAAATGAATATAGCTGAAATGCCATTGGCACCAAGGTTGCATTAGTAATACGTCTTCTCGGTGTCACACAATTTCGTCTCAGCTTTATATATATTTTGGAAATTCAACTATTTTTCTCCCATCATCAGCTTATGAGTTCTGACCATGTACCCATTTTCATCATAAATACACACTTTTCAATTTTGATTTACAAATATTAAATCAACCAAGCAAAGGCTTCTTATTTAGTGGGCTGGTCTGCAGACTGAAGAGCTTCCTAAAGGTAGCTGGAGAGCTCCCTGAAGCTGACAAGCTACTTGTTAGAGACTTGGTAGTAGTATCACCTCTTTCTTTTACTGCCCTTAAAACGGGCACACGTGAAATAGGAAGCACTGTATAAAAACACATTATTATTGCTATCAGATAGCTTGTTTGTCTGGTAGTGCATTTATTGTATGTGATGTTAATGTAACCACAGGGGAATGTATATTGCAATTGCTGAGGTAATGGCAGGAGACCAGTGTTTCCTGCCAGGAGGTGTGGGATTGGTTGAGATCCCGGAAGTCGAGGGAAAGGGAGCCCGCCTTGGTGTATGTAGTTTTCCATATGACTGTACTGAGATGGATGTTCATGTTCTCAAATTTTTTCATTGGTGACGAGGATGTAATGTTGCAGGAAGTGGATGATACAAGACTTTGCTGCAGCATTTATTGGAAATCTGTTTCAACAAATTCGCCAGAGTTGAACTGAAAGTTGCTTGCTACTGTTCTACGTTCATCTAGCTGATCTGAATGTTAGCTTTTTAGGAGTCCAGAAGTAAGACCATTCTACTGCACTGGTCTCCACAAGCAGTTCTAGGACGTGATCTGCCTTCTAGGAACAGCCATTTGCTTAGAAGATATAGTGATTGTGCTCCAGGATACATTTTGAATAATAGGATATTCACCTCTGGATTACATTGTGCCTTTAGATGATTGAAGGATTTTGTTCACCGCACAGCATCTTTTGTTCATGTGGTTTGGGTACCACGATAACTATACTGGTGAACTACTGTCAGTACATTTCTTGGAAATCTATGTAGCTATGTATTCTGCGGTTCCATAAAGTTATTTATAGTGCATTGGACTATTTTGGATACTGACGAGATTTACAAGTTGTTGTTTTACTCATTCCTGGATGTTTCTTATAATTATTCAAGAATTCAGGAAGGGGTTCAATTAGTGATCATATCGCATGTATTCAGCGGGAGGGGTTTATGCTACACTGTGTTGGTTTAACTGTGTGTAAGTATCCACTCTCTGAATCATGCACGATATAATGATCCTGCCTCATGGCCAGCTAGCTGCTCTAATCAAGCTTTCTCTATCAAACGTGCCATGCCCATGGATGGCACTTCTCAACACATGTGCACTATGTCTTTGTGCGCACAGGTGAGCAGGAAACGCTTTAGTATGGTGCACTGGGAACAATGTCAGGCTAGGATGAGCAGCTGCTAGAAACTTTTGTGGAGAAAATTATGTGAGGACTGAAGCAGCGTCTCAGCGCAGAGAGAAAATGTCTGCTAGCGCTAGGAGGCAAGTGAGCTGGTCCTAAAGCTCTGTTCACTGATCAAACTGGTGCTTGGTGACACCAATAAACACAACTAGTTGTGAACATGATGTGAGGTAAAACATTTTTGCTGTAGGAGCTGATGGGTGGATCTAGTTTGCCAGCTGTAATTGGGCATGAGTTCAGAAAGTGTATAAATTAATAGCCTGGGCCAATTAGTTACCCACACAGCATTGATATCAATAAGGAGGGCAAACTTTCAAGGCTCAAGTGCTGAGGAAGAGGATTTCACTTATGAATGACTTAGCTTCCAACAAGACCCCAGCAGTTCAAGTAACTAACAAATTCTCCTAGAAATGGTCAATTTTCTAAGAAGTAACACAAGCTGATGTCATTGCGCCCATCTCCAAGCTAAACCCCTCCAACCACTTTTCAGACCCTATTCCTTCACAAATCCGCAAAAACATCACCGTCATCTACCCCCTTGATGAATATGATGAATGACTCTCACTCAAGGGATCGTCTAAGTTGATCTCAAGTAGATCAATTACCCCCTCACTAAAACAACACAACACCTAATGGATGTCAAACAGATAATAGATGATAGATGACGCATTCACCCTTTTAGACAAAGGTGAGTCAATGCTCCTAGTAGATCGATCAGCGGCATTCAACACCACCAAGCATATATCATTGCTAGACATCCTGAAAGAGTGGATGGGCGTTGAAGGAAGGGTGCTAACATGGTGCAAATCATACCTCTCAAACTTCTCCAAGCAAGTAAAAGTGTCTTATAACATATCAGCCTGCTCATCACTCAAATAGGAAGTCACCGAAGGTTCTATCCTCTTGCCCTCCTTTAACATATACATGAACCCCTAGCTTCCTACTTAAACATTTCAAACATCCATTTCCACCTGTATGCTGATGATACCCAACTGTATATGAAGACCTACTCAATCAATCAATCAATCATAGCATTTGTATAGCGCGCTACTCACCCGGAAGGGTCTCAAGGGGCTGGGGGAGAGGGGTCCGTTACTGCTCGAACAGCCAGGTCTTGAGTTGCTTCCTGAAGGAGAGATGGTCCTGGGTCAGCCGAAGGTGGATGGGGGGAGTTCCAAGTCTTGGCTGCCAGGTAGGAGAAGGATCTTCCTCCGGCGGTGGCTCTGCGGATGCGTGGTACGGCGGCGAGGGCAAGGCTGGTCGATCGTAGCTGGCGGGTGGGCGTGTAGAAAGTCAGGCGATCATTGAGGTACTTGGGGCCCAGGTCGTGGAGAGCCTTGTGTGCGTGGGTGAGGAGCCTGAACATGATCCTCTTGTTGACGGGGAGCCAGTGCAGGTCTCTCAGGTGGCCGGAGATGTGGCTGTGTCGGGGGATGTCCAGGACGAGTCGTGCGGAGGCGTTCTGGATGCGTTGGAGTCTTTTCTGAAGTTTGGCTGTGGTCCCGGCATAGAGGGTGTTCCCGTAGTCCAGTCGGCTGGTGACGAGTGCCCGGGTGACGGTCTTCCTGGTCTCGGTGGGGATCCAACGAAAGATCTTGCGGAGCATGCGCAGGGTGTTGAAGCACGATGAGGAGAAGGCTTTGACTTGTCTGGTCATCGAGAGGGAGGAGTCCAGGATGAAGCTCAGGTTGCGTGCGTGGTCCGTTGTCTTGGGAGTGGTGCCCAGGCCAGACCAGGAGTCGCCCCAGGCGGAGGGCGATGATCCCAGGATAAGGACTTCCGTCTTGTCTGAGTTCAGTTTCAGGCGGCTGTTCTTCATCCACTCAGCGACGTCCTTCATCCCTTCGTGTAGACTGGTTCTGGTGGTGGCGGGGTCGTTGGTGAGGGAGAGGATCAGCTGGGTATCGTCAGCGTAGGAGATGATGTTGAGGTTGTGTTGGCGTGCGATGGCTGCGAGGGGGCTCATGTAGACGTTGAAGAGGGTTGGGCTGAGTGATGATCCTTGTGGTACGCCGCAAATGACTTCGGTGGCCTCGGATCTGAACGGGGGAGGCGGACTCTCTGGTTTCTTCCGGCAAGGAACGAGATGATCCACTTCAGTGCCTTCTCTTGGATTCCGATGTTGATGAGGCGCTGTACTAGGGTGCGGTGGCAGACAGTGTCGAACGCTGCGGAGAGGTCCAGGAGGATGAGGGCCGCTGTTTCCCCGTTGTCGAACAGGGATCTGATGTCATCGGTGGCTGCGATCAGGGCGATCTCGGTGCTGTGGTTGGCTCAGAAACCGGACTGCGAGGGGTCGAGGGATCCATTCGTCTCGAGGAAGGTGGCGAGCTGTTTGTTGACGGTGTTCTCGATGACTTTGGCAGGAGAAGGGAGGAGCGAGATGGGGCGGAAGTTCTTGAGGTCGGTGGGGTCCGCTGTTGGTTTCTTCAGGAGGGCGTTGAGCTCGGCGTGCTTCCAGCTCTCCGGGAAGGTGGCGGTGTGGAAGGAGGTGTTGATGATGTCCCGGAGTTGGGGTGCGATGATGGAGTTGGCCTTGTTGAAGACGTGGTGGGGGCAGGGGTCGGTTGGTGATCCTGAGTGGATGGTGTTCATCGTGCGGGTGGTGTCTTTGGTGCTGACTGGGGTCCAGTTGCAGAGGGTGGTGGGGGGGGCGTTGGTTCGCCGGTAGGGTGCGTGGTAGGTGCGCCGAAGCTGTTGTGTATGTCGGCGATCTTGCGGTGGAAGAACGAGGCGAGTGAATCGCAGAGGTCTTGCGAGGGAGTGATGTCGTTGTTTCCGGCGCTGGGGTTGGAGAGCTCTTTGACGATGTTGAAGAGTTCCTTGCTGTCGTGGGTGTTGTTGTCCAGTCGTTCTTTGAATGCTGTCTTCTTGGTGGTGCGGATCAGTTGGTGGTGCTTGCGGGTGGCGTGCTAGAGGGCGGTGATGTTATCTGAGGTCTGGTCGTGGCGCCAGGCTTTCTCGAGGGTGCGGCAGTTCTTCCTGGAGACCTTGAGTTTGTCGGACAACCAGGGGGCTTTCTTGCTGCCGGGCCTGCTGGGGGGGTTATTTAGTGGTGCGAGGTCATCGGCGCAGGTGGTCAGCCACTGTGTGAGGTTGCTGGCTGCTTCGTTGGGGTCCGTAGTGCTGGCAGGAGGGTTCTGGCGGAGGGAGGTGGTGAGCTACTCGGCAGTGATCTTGCTCGAGCTCCGGCGAGGAACCTGTTGTGGGTGGTGGTGGGTCATGTTTCTCCTGAAGCTGAAGTGGACGCAGCTGTGATCAGTCCAATGAAGTCCGGTGGAGTGGCTGAAGGAGATGTGCTTGCTGGAGGAGAAGACGGGGTCCAGCGTGTGGCCGGCGTAGTGGGTAGGGGTGTTCACCAGTTGCTTGAGTCCGAGGTTGGCGAGGTTGGCCAGCAGTGCGGCGGTGTTGCAGTCCTTGTTCTCCAGGTGGAAGTTGAGGTCCCCCAGGAGGATGTAGTAAGAGGAGGCGAAGGCATGCGGGCTGATGAAGTCTGTGATGTCTTTGCTAAATTGTGTGCGTGGTCCCGGGGGTCTGTAGATGAGGGTGCCTCTGAGGGTCGTCTTGGGGTCGGTGTGTATCTGGAAGTGGAGGTGTTCGGCGGCGGTGAAGGTGTCCTTGGAGTTGGTCGAGATGTGGATGGTGTTCTTGTGTACGATGGCGATGCCTCCTCCAGTCTGGTTGACGCAGTCCCTCCGGGTGATCTTGTATCCGTCCGGGATGGCTATAGCGATGTCGGGTGCTGAGGAGGCGTTCATCCAGGTTTCCGTGAGGAAGGCGAAGGTGATGTTGTGTCGAGCAGGTTCCAGAGTTCCAAGGCGTGCCTGTGGATGGAGCGTGTGTTGAGCAGGATGCACTTGAGGTGGTTGCTGCTGGTGCTCGGCTTGGCGGGTGCGGTGCAGGTCCGGAGGCAGGTGAACTTGCAGGCTTGGCAGGTGAAGGGTCCGTGGGTGCGTTTCGGGGTGGCTCGGTAGCAGGCGGGGTTCCCTCCGACATTGAGTGCGTTGAAGGTGGTGGCGTCGTAAGTCCGTCATGTGGGCTGGTGTCCTCGGGGGCCAGGGGTTCTGGCGCTGGGCGCGGTCCAGGCACGGACGGGCGCAGACGGGCTTTGCCTTCGGCGCACAATCGGCGTGCCCGCTGCGCGTACGCATGGGCGTCATAAGTAAGGAGCCGGGAGGGAGGAGCAGCTGGGTGGCGGGAGCGGGGCGCGAATGAGCTGGAGGGGGGCGGGGCTGCAGGGAGGCAGCGGTGGGAAGAGACTGGCGGTGGGCGGCTCACCGGCGGCTGGGTCGTCCGAAGCGGCAGCAGGAAAGCAGGCAGGCAATCTGGCAGGCAGCGGAGTGTGGGGGCGACCTAGCCTGGTACGAGGCTCAGCGGTTGCCACTGAAGACATTAACACGCTGGGTCTGTGCTAAAAGACCATCAATCATGGATGACAAAATATCACCTCAAACTTCCTCCTATTCTCTCCTCCCCTCAGTAACACACGTATAAAAACCTGTCTAGATTCCACTATTACTCTTGACAGTAAGCCATTAGTTGTTGATAATTGACAAGAATCTATCTATTCACACCCACATTAACACCTTAACAAGGGGAATTTAACACCAAATTGGGCTCCTTTGAAATGTCAAACCTTCATCCTGACCGATAACTTCCAGACATTGCTCCAATTACTAGTGCTCTTTAAACTGGACTATGGAGATGCCCTCTTAACCAGCATGTCTAAAACTCAGCGACTATATGACCAACACTGAACTCTGCAATTTGCCTTGTATCTGGTGCTATACTGTTCAACCTCAATTGGCTTCCATCTGAAGTTTCCAGACACCTCCTCAAGCTAACCTGCATCGTCCTCAAAGCCATAAACCATGGAACCCTGACCCAGCAGACCCACAAACTACACATTTCAGGTGGATCCAGACTCAGAATCACCAACTCCATAAGTCATAAAACTCCTCTGTTCAAAAAATCCATCACGGTGAACCAATCATTTTCAAGCAGTGCCCCCAAAATCTGGAACTCCATCCCACCGGCCACAAGAACCAAACCCTTTCAAAACACATTCACAAAAGCACTCAGATTTTTCCCTTGGCAATCAGTTTTCTACAACCTTGATCTGCCAAGTCAAGCCCACCCATCAGGGATGCATGTCACCCAAAAAACATCTTCCATATCTCTTCAAAGCTACAACCATCCGCCCACTGCTACAGATGAATCATTCTTGATAACCCTGGCATGCAGGCACCCTGTGTTTCTACTGTAACACACTCTGATACACATCTGGGTCTGGTTTCATTATTATATACCCATAAATTAAGGAATACATAACTGAATAAATAAAACCATTGATGTAGCATTGTTTCCAGAGTAAGACTCGCCCATCATTAAATAAGTGCAATGCATGTGTTCTGCAAATGCTTCAATACCAATATGGTGAAAAAGCAAAAAACCTTAAATGCAAACAATACTTTCGCACATCTCAGAGACTAGCCCTGAATGCAATAATGAGTGACTGAGTGTATTGCTGGATGGATGAGTGACTAGACTGATGGAGTAAAAAAAAAGAACGTAATATCAAATTGTGAGTATAATCTATTTGGTCACAATTTTGATGAAGATGGAGTCTGCCCTAAAATAAAAACTGGTACCGATAGTGCTGAGCAGCCCTTCACCAGGTAAAGACAATCTAGAGGGACACATTTTAGGTTTAGTTAAATTTTACTTAAAATGTAATCAGACAGTTTGCAAAAAACACATGCATTGTATGAATTGTTAAAGAGGGTGCAGTTTCGGTTAGAGTGAACATGTAAAACATCTTTTATGCTGGAAAAAGAACAATGTAGCAAAACCACCCGCACCATAAAAATTATCTCCATGACTTTAAGTAGAAATAAAAACAAAGTATTCTTGATGCAGGCTTAGGGTCATTAATAATGAAGTATCCAAATGTTATACCATATGCGAACACTGTTAAGATTCCACGAATGCCTTATTTATCATAACCTGATTAAAAATACAGATGTGCTCATGGCTAAGTTTTATGAGCCAAATCCAGGTGAACAATGTTGTTAAATTATTTCCGTTGTGTTATGCTTCTTCCTCTGCATATTTCTAAATAGGACTTTATGAAATGGCTGTGTCTTATATTAAAACTATATAGTGAATACTGTTATTACTAAATGAGAGTTACGTTTTTACTAAAAGAAATAAAATGTAATATGCAATTTAACAAATGAGGTCGGCCGAATACTGGGGGAGAGGCCTCCGATGAGGGCCGTCTCCGGCGATCGTACAGACAAGTCACTACCCTCCCCACAGATAGACACCACACCAGGATGAGATCGACACTCTTTATATAGGGTTCTTGCGGCAAGGTTATCAGCGGTACAGGAGATTCAGGACTCGAGGGTCCTCTCAATTCTAGTCTCTGTAGGGAAAGGGGTAGCGGGACAGTCTTGGTACCGGGTCGGTACAGAGGGTGGTAAGAGAGAAGCTCACAATCCTCGAGCTTAGGAGTCTGCAAGGTTGGGCCGCGGCAGCGCCAGCCGGCTAAGATGAAGGTCGACAACGAAGGGGCCGCGGCAGCGCCAGCAGGCCAAGGCGATGGTTCAAGTACAGAGGGCCGCGGCAGCGCCAGCAGGCTAAGGCGATGGTTCAATGGGCAGAGGGCCGCGGCAGCGCCAGCAGGCCAAGGTGGTAGTCCACATTGCAGAGGGCCGCGGCAGCGCCAGCAGGCCAAGGTGGTAGTTCACGTTGCAGAGGGCCGCGGCAGCGCCAGCAGGCCAAGATGATGGTTTCACGAGGGTGGGCCGCGGCAGCGCCAGCAGGCCAAGACGAAGTGTTCACAGGGCGGGGCTGCGGCAGCGCCAGCAGTCCGTCAAGGATGAGTTCTTCTCGGTGTCTCTCGACTCCAGGATACAACTGCCCTCCTGGTCTGGGGCTTCCCCAGTTATAGGTCTGGATCCCTTTGATGCCCGGACCCTCGCGCCTTGAGGTCGGGAGGTCCGGTATGAGGGGGTCCCGACACCCAGCAGGGGGTTGGAGCCAGCGCCCAGGGAGGCCGGGGGTGATCGACACCCGGCGGAGGAGAGCCGTTGACGCCTTCTTCTTTCATTGACCTGCCAAGTGGTCTCTTTACCTCCTGTGTGGAGGTTGGTGCCGCGATGTCGGGGCCGGGCCCGGCCCAGGGTTGGGGTCGAGTCGAGGCCATGCGGCCTCGTGCCGTAGTGTCCAAAGATGGCGGCTGGGCCGGGGCCATGGTGCTGACGGGGACCAGGGCCAGCCGGTACGGGAGGGTTCAGGAGCTGGCGTCCCGTTGTGGACGGGTTGTGGGTTGCCTCGGGGGATGCCGGGTTGGCTCTTGCTGGGGATTCAGGGAGAGCCGGGGTCCGGGCCCCGTTGTGCGGAGGGGGGACGGCCTAGCCACGCGGCCTGTCCAACATGCGTCCCCCCAGCTGAAGGCAGGGAGAGTCAGCCATCCTCTTGGGGACTCTCCTCGCCGAGGCGGAAAAAGCGTGACAGGCCGTCTGCGTTGGCGTGGTCCTGGCCTGGACGATGCTCCACAGTGAAGTCCATCCCCTGTAAGGAGATGGACCAGCGCAACAGTTTTGGGTTCTCCCCCCGCATCTGCATCAGTCATTGCAGGGGTTGGTGGTCTGTCTGCACCCGAAAGGGGGTGCCGAAGAGGTAGGGCCGGAGCTTCTTGAGGGCCCATACTACGGCGAAGGCCTCCCTCTCGATGGTGCTCCAGCGCTGTTCCCGGGCCAGCAGGCGTCGGCTGATGAATGCCACTGGCTGATCGACTCCCTCGGTGTTGAGTTGGGAGAGGACGGCCCCCACGCCATGATCGGAGGCGTCCGTCTGCACGATGAATTCCCGGCCGTAGTCGGGAGCCTGGAGCACGGGGGCAGTGCACATGGCGGCCTTCAGCTTCTCGAAGGCCGATTGGCAGTCCGGAGTCCAGTTGATCGTTTTGGGGCTCTTCTTGGATGTGAGCTCCGTGAGGGGCCCCACGATGCTGCCATAGTCCTTCACAAACCGCCGGTAGTACCCGGTGAGCCCCAGGAAGGCCCGGACCTCGGTTTGGGTCGTAGGGGGTTGCCAGGCCTGGATGGCAGCGATCTTGAGCTGGAGGGGGGCCACCAGACCGCTTCCCACCTGGTGTCCCAGGTAGGTCACGGACCCTTGGCCCACCTGACATTTGCTGGCCTTGAGGGTGAGCCCGGCCTGCTGGAGGACGTGTAGAACTTTCCGCAGGTGGCGGAGGTGGTCGGTCCAGTGGTGACTGTACACAGCGATGTCGTCCAGGTAGGCGGCGCTGAATCCTTCGAGGCCAGCCAGTACCTGGTTCACGAGTCGTTGAAATGTTGCCGGAGCGTTTTTCATGCCGAATGGCATCACCCTGAAGTGGTAGTGACCATCCGGGGTAGAGAAGGCGGATCGTTCTTGGGCCCTGGGGGTGAGGCCGATTTGCCAGTAGCCCGCTGTTAAATCGAAGATGCTCAGGTAGCGGGCGGCCCCCATACGGTCAATTAGCTCATCTGCCCGGGGGATAGGGTGAGCATCGGTCCTGGTAACGGCATTCAGTCCCCGGTAGTCCACACAGAACCGGAGCTCAGGGTCAACGCCCGGGGCGGCAGCCTTGGGGACCAGGACGACGGGGCTGGCCCAGGGGCTGTCCGAGGGTTCGATCACTCCCAGTGTTAGCATCTTGGACACCTCGGTCTGGATGCAGGCGCGCACCCGATCTGGTACGCGGTACGCCCTGTGGCGAATAGGGGGGCTGTCCCCGGTGTCCACATCGTGAAGGCACCAGGGGGTGACCCCAGGGGTGAGAGAGAACAAGGATGCGAATCGTGTCAGGAGAGCTTGACAGTCTTGACGTTGCTCCGGGGCCAAGGCCTCGGAGAGTCTGACCCCTTCCACGGAGCCATCCTGCTCGAGGGTCCTCAGCAGGTCCGGAAGGGGCTCGGAGTCTTCTTCCGTCCCATTATCGGTAGCCATCAGGAGACTGAGTTCTGAACGTACAAAATGGGGCTTGAGTCTGTTGGCGTGGAGGACCCGTAGGGGGTTCCGGGAAGTTTCCATGTCGATTAAGTAGGTGACGGGCCCCTTGCGTTCGATCACCTTGAAGGGCCCGGACCATTTGTCCTGTAGAGCACAGGGTTCAACCGGGGACATCACCCAGACCTGCTGTCCCGGCTCGAACTCGAGGGAGGAGGCGTGCTGGTCATACCATTTCTTCATGTCTTCCTGACTGGCTTCAAGGTTGACTTTGGCGATCTCCCTGAATCGCCGGGTCTGGTTGTGAAGGGCCAAGAGGTATTTGTACACATCCGGGGGAGTTTTCTGGGGGGGCCTCTCCCAACCTTCTTTGACTAGGCTGAGGGGACCCCGGACGGGGTGCCCGTACAGGAGTTCAAATGGGCTGAAGCCTAGGGATTTTTGAGGGACCTCTCGGTAGGCGAACAGGAGGCACGGGAGTAGCACATCCCACTGGCGACGGAGGGGCTCTTCTAGGCCCATGATCATTCCTTTGAGAGTGCGGTTAAACCGCTCGACCAATCCATTTCCTTGTGGGTGATAGGGGGTCGTGAATTTGTAGGTGACCCCGCACTGTTGCCAGAGAGACTTCATGTATTTCGAGATGAAGTTCGTGCCCCTGTCGCTGACGACCTCCCGGGGAAAGCCCACCCGGGAGAAGATCCCCATCAGGGCTCGGCCTACCACAGGCGCCGTCACGGTTCGAAGAGGGATAGCCTCGGGATAGCGGGTGGCGTGGTCCACCAGGACCAGGAAGAACCGGTGTCCTTGGGCGGTTCGGGGTTCCAGGGGCCCCACAATGTCTATTCCCACCCGTTCGAACGGGGTGGTGACGACGGGAAAGGGCTGCAAGGGTGCTTTGGTTTTTCGGCCACTTTTTCCGCTGGCCTGGCAGGTGGGGCAGGCCCTGCAGTGGTTGGTGACATCTTTTTGCATTCGGGGCCAGTAAAAGTGGGTCACCAGGCGGTCGTACGTTTTGTCCTGTCCCAGGTGTCCGGCAAGGGGGATATCGTGGGCTAAGTTCAAGAGGAAATCTCTGAAGCGGAGGGGCACCACCAGCACCCGACTGGCCCCCAGTTCTGCAATCCTTTGCTCACTGTAGAGCAGGTCATTGTCCCAGTAGATCCAGTGGGCCCCGAGGTGTCCCCTGCGCTCTGGGCAAGGGCTTGCTGCCGGAGTCCCTCGAGGGAGGGACAGGTTCTTTGTTCTTGTTGGAATTGTTCCTGGGTGGGGCCCCCCTCTTGACGCCACTGGGCCAGGTCGGGGAGGTCCGGGAGCTGACCGGGTCCTTCTTCGGTTTGGGCCGGGAGACTTGCTTCTGGGGTGGCCTCCTCCGGGACAATCGCGGGAGGAGGCTCCGGCCACTCGGGTTCTTCTGGACTGGGGACGGCACGGGCGGTCATGGACCGGGTCGTAGCACAGACCCATTCGGGGAGGCCCAGCATCCCCAGGTGCTCTCTCCGTTCGACTGCTGCCCAGGGAGAACTTTCGAGATCGTTCCCCAGGAGGCAATCCACGGGGGCATCATCGCGGACAGTTACTTTCAGCATCCCTGATACTCCTCCCCATTCGAAGGGGACGTAGGCCATTTGACATAGACTTTCTGAGTTGTCGGCTGACCGGACAGGGCAAAGAATGTTCGGCAAGATCTGGTCCGGGGCCACCAGATGACAGCGGACCGCGGTCACACTGGCCCCGGTGTCGCGGAGGGCTTCCGCCCGGCGGCCATTAATGTTGACCCACTGGCTGTACTTCTGCGTGTTGGCGGGAAGGGGGGCCCGAGGGATCAGGTCTCGTTCCCCTAAGCAAACCAGGGACATGGCGGCCGGTTCCCACTCAGGCTGGTCGTTTTCGTACTCTTCTTGGTCTTCTGGGTGCTGCTCTTCCCCCAGGGCTGCAGCAGCGACCTGGCGGGGTAAAGGGTTCGGGTTCTTTGGGCAATTGGGATCATTTGCGTAGTGGCCGGGTCGCTGGCATCGGTGGCAAGTGATGTTGGCTCGGAAGCCGGGTCGCATCGGGGGTTTCCCCTGCCGGCCGGGGGCGGGGTGTTGCTGGCGGGAGTCACCGGGCCGGTGTCCCTACCCCGGCCCTGGCCTCCTCCTCCATGGGGGCGATGGGGCCCTTGGGCAGTTCTGTGCGCTTCGCTGGGTCCGTTTCGGCCAACTCGGGTGCTTTCCCATCGGTCAGCTTTGGCGGCGAGTTGCCGAGGTTCCGTTAGTTTACTGTCCAGGAGGTGCTGCCTGAGTTCGATGAAGCAGTTGTTAGAAAGGTGCTCCCACACAACAAGGTCAAAGAGCTGTTCGTAGGTGGTCACGTTGCTGCCCTTGATCCACCCCTCGAAGGCCCGGCTAAAGAAGTTCACGTATTCCACCCAAGTTGTACCCGGGATCCGTTTGCAGTCGCGGAACCGCTGGCGGTACATCTCGGGTGTGAGTCCGTATCGAGTGAGGAGGGCGGCCTTCATGTGGTCCTAGGATGTCATCAGATGGTCCGGGAGTTGCAGCAGGGCGTCTCGCCCTTCGTTGACAAACCTCCCCCATAACCCGGCTCCCCAGTCGCTTCGGGGAATCCGGTGGGAGGTCATGGCTACTTCGTACGCTTTGAACCATTGCTGGATGTCATCGTTCTTGTAGTACTCTCTGACGACATCTTTGGGTATGTGGACCTTGGGGTCTGTAGGGGCGGGAGTGTTCGTGCGCTCGGGGACCCCGAGTTCCTTGTTCTGCTTCCGAATCTCTAGTTCTTTGAGGTTGCGCTCATGTTCGTAGGTTAGCTTCTTCTCTTCTAGCTCTCTCTGCCTTTGTTTCTCTTCTCGCTCCTCTCGGAGCCGTAAGTGTTCCAACGTTATTTTTTGTTCCGCCAATTTGAGCTCTCCATCTAAGCGAAGTCGTGCCAGTTCTAATTCATGGAGCCTGCTTTTTTCTCGTTCCCGGACCTCTTCTGGGGAGAGACCCGATCTTCTTCCGTCGGCGTGGGGCTTGTTTCGGGTGTCTCGTGGCTTTGTGTTTGGGGTACGGTCGTACCCGTCTCCGCCCAAGATTCCAGGGCTCGTTTGAAGTCCTCTTTCGTGCTCAGTCCTGTGGTTGAAATGCCTAATTCCATGCAAAATTGTTTCAGTTCTCTGTGGTTGTATTCTTCCAGCTTTTCCATCTGGAATTTTTCTGTTGCTCCGCTCTCTTTTGTTGTCATGGTGGTTGTGTGTCGTGGGGCGAGTGACCCTCTGTACGGTTATGCGTAGGTTCGGATCGCGCCGCTGGCCACCAATGTTAGACGGGGACCCAGAGGGTCGGCCGAATACTGGGGGAGAGGCCTCCGATGAGGGCCGTCTCCGGCGATCGTACAGACAAGTCACTACCCTCCCCACAGATAGACACCACACCAGGATGAGATCGACACTCTTTATATAGGGTTCTTGCGGCAAGGTTATCAGCGGTACAGGAGATTCAGGACTCGAGGGTCCTCTCAATTCTAGTCTCTGTAGGGAAAGGGGTAGCGGGACAGTCTTGGTACCGGGTCGGTACAGAGGGTGGTAAGAGAGAAGCTCACAATCCTCGAGCTTAGGAGTCTGCAAGGTTGGGCCGCGGCAGCGCCAGCCGGCTAAGATGAAGGTCGACAACGAAGGGGCCGCGGCAGCGCCAGCAGGCCAAGGTGGTAGTTCACGTTGCAGAGGGCCGCGGCAGCGCCAGCAGGCCAAGATGATGGTTTCACGAGGGTGGGCCGCGGCAGCGCCAGCAGGCCAAGTTGGTAGTCCACGTTGCAGAGGGCCGCGGCGGCGCCAGCAGGCCAAGGTGGTAGTTCACATTGCAGAGGGCCGCGGCAGCGCCAGCAGGCCAAGATGATGGTTTCACGAGGGTGGGCCGCGGCAGCGCCAGCAGGCCAAGACGAAGTGTTCACAGGGCGGGGCTGCGGCAGCGCCAGCAGTCCGTCAAGGATGAGTTCTTCTCGGTGTCTCTCGACTCCAGGATACAACTGCCCTCCTGGTCTGGGGCTTCCCCAGTTATAGGTCTGGATCCCTTTGATGCCCAGACCCTCGCGCCTTGAGGTCGGGAGGTCCGGAATGAGGGGGTCCTGACACCCAGCAGGGGGTTGGAGCCAGCGCCCAGGGAGGCCGGGGGTGATCGACACCCGGCGGAGGAGAGCCGTTGACGCCTTCTTCTTTCATTGACCTGCCAAGTGGTCTCTTTACCTCCTGTGTGGAGGTTGGTGCCGCGATGTCGGGGCCGGGCCCGGCCCAGGGTTGGGGTCGAGTCGAGGCCATGCGGCCTCGTGCCGTAGTGTCCAAAGATGGCGGCTGGGCCGGGGCCATGGTGCTGATGGGGACCAGGGCCAGCCGGTACGGGAGGGTTCAGGAGCTGGCGTCCCGTTGTGGACGGGTTGTGGGTTGCCTCGGGGGGATGCCGGGGTGGCTCTTGCTGGGGATTTAGGGAGAGCCGGGGTCCGGGCCCCGTTGTGCGGAGGGGGGACGGCCCAGCCACGCGGCCTGTCCAACATGTAGCAAAACCACCCGCACCATAAAAATTATCTCCATGACTTTAAGTAGAAATAAAAACAAAGTATTCTTGATGCAGGCTTAGGGTCATTAATAATGAAGTATCCAAATGTTATACCATATGCGAACACTGTTAAGATTCCACGAATGCCTTATTTATCATAACCTGATTAAAAATACAGATGTGCTCATGGCTAAGTTTTATGAGCCAAATCCAGGTGAACAATGTTGTTAAATTATTTCCGTTGTGTTATGCTTCTTCCTCTGCATATTTCTAAATAGGACTTTATGAAATGGCTGTGTCTTATATTAAAACTATATAGTGAATACTGTTATTACTAAATGAGAGTTACGTTTTTACTAAAAGAAATAAAATGTAATATGCAATTTAACAAATTTGATACAGTTTTTAGGCTGACGCATATTTTTGTTTTCTAATATTCCAATATAAGAGGAAGTATAGTGCAAGTGAAAGAGGCGCCTTATAGGAAAGTGTAATCTAATAAGGTTTCTCAGTGTGACCTTCTGTCCATTTCATACTAAAACCCACACTCAACTCTAATAATGCACCTGTTGGTAAATGGTAGGACTGCGAGTTCGAGGGTTGATGTGATAAGTAATGGGAACTGGTGGAGGGAAATATGTGAGCAGTGTAATACGTTTCAGAAACATGACACAGGTGCAGTGCTTAATTTGTTAAAATAAAAATAGGACAACGTTTTTCTTTGAAGCCCATCACGAGTACTGCTGAAGGCCAGAGTTGTCCAATACCACGGCTGCTTAGTTTTGATTGCACCTCTTGCTTCTTTCTTCCAGCACGCTACACTTCTTGACAGGCAGGTTAATGCAGCCTCTGCACTGGTGACTATTGATGATTTTCACCATCACCCTCAAGACTCAACCCCCATACATATTTGGTCTCCAGGCTCCTCTTGAAGTGCTTCTTTCTGGAAGCCTATCGAGGCAATATCAAAACAAGAATTTATGAATGATTTGTTAACTCCTACGTTAGCCTCTTTAAGTTAAAGTCTAATATGGGCCTTGTTTTACAAGTTACGTGCTAACATTAATTACCTGAACTGTGTTGTCTCTAATATATCCAAGCACAGATCTCTTCATGTTTCGGTAGAATAATCTACCCAGACCGATCATTCCTTTAAAAATGACGTGTGCCCTCCCATTGGTGGGTCGAGGGGATTAGCAGGTGTAGGTGGAAATCTTATTTCAATTTTTATAAATAATTTGTCCCCTATTAGGGATAATTGCCGTGATGCTCCCCTACTAGATCCATCAAATTATCCTGGCCTTATCCCTAAATGGATATCTTACATTGCCTGCTCTGCATGTCCCACACACTATTATCCAAAGAGAATTCCCCATCCTAGAAGGGGTACCTTTAAAAGTATGTCCTCTTTATTTATTAAATAATGTTTTGGCTTGCAGACACAGGATAGTCAGGTGAGTAACAGTTGGGTTAGGTACAGTGATACATGGTTAGAAGTACGGGCTAGATTGCAGCAGATAGCCCATTTAGGCACACCTAATCCCTCTATTGTGTGACTGTCTAGGAGAAATTCACAAAGTCGAACTGCCTATTATATTCAGTCATGTGACATAGGACAGACTGCAGGCACCAAATGACATAGGGCAGGAAAATACCAACTTTATATTAAAGGCATTTTCAAAATTGTAATTTAAAATCTGAGTTTACCATTAAAGACGATTTGTAATTTCAATTTCATAGATGCCAAAAATGATAAGCTTATCTGTTCCCAATCAGACGTTGACACCTATTAAACGTAATAAAGCAACCCAATGACATCAAGTGGGACAGAAAAGGCTCACATTAGCGTTTTTCTATGCCAGGACATGTAAAACAGGCTACCTAGGACATACCTTAGGGGTTCCTTAGATATAATAAAAGGGAAGTTTAAGGATTTGAAAGTTTAAAACTGCATTCAGGCTGCAATGGCAGGCCTGGGACATGTTTTAAGTGGCTACTTAAGTGGGTGGCACAATAAGGGCTACAGGTCCACTAGTTGGTATATTTAAATGCAGTGCTAAGCTTTTACTTTCATTGTAGCCTTTTTCAGCAGATCCCACAACAATGTCATATGCTCTGGCTAAATGTGTTTAAATCATAATTCGTAAGATATATATCATTGACATAGGACAATGCTTCTGAATACATTTCTTGCAAAATTGATGTTACACTCGTAGAGGACAACCCTGGGCTGTTCTTATGGAAGTCGAAAAAATCCTTGTTGTGACCGACCAAGGGAAATGTGGATAGATCCTTACTTTCAGGCGCTATGTTATGGCAGAAAAATCCATTTTAAAGTTGTTTTCTATATTTGGCACACAATGTTTTCATTAGTGCTGCACTGTGTGAATTGTGTACTGCAAATGTGCGTATGTGACTGTTTAAATATCTTTAGTCTAAGACTAAGCGATATGAATGATCTGGTTTCACTACTGGAAACAAAGGATTGTTCATTGGTGATTAGCAAGGCTCAATTAATCCTTGATATTCTAGTTGTGTTAGAATTTCTCTAACATGTCATTTATCTTCAAGCTTAATGGGATATTGTGGTTGCACTTGTGGGCGGGACCTTATTGTTATGACATGATAAGGTGAATCTTGTTCCCAGCCTACGTGATTGCTGTACAATGCCGGGGTTTGTGCAAGGGCCCATTTTGTGGCATGGCTTGTTTTACTCCTTCAGGAATGAGTATTGGGAAGCACCATATTATTATGTATTCCCTAGGTGAACTTTTCTAACAAACTCAGGTGGCCAATATCTTTCAGCTAAGAGAATGTCACGTGTTAGTGTCAAATTTCCCCCAAAAAGTACTTTAATGGTGCGGGGTATGTCACTCTCAGTTTGGATGTCTAAATCATATAATCTACCCGGGAAACTAACTCTCCAATCTGCTATTTCCACCTGAACAAATGCATTAGCTGCTCTCGCCACCGGAAACTCTTGAAGATTCTGGTGAACTATTGTGACCTCTGCCACGCTGCCTAGCAAAGTCTGTGCCCACTCCTGGTTCTGAAGCAGTGACCTTAATATGTGTGGCATATTTAAAGGAAATATCTGCCACTTTCATCGTCTTGTATTGAGGCTTCTGTTGTGGAAGTTTGTCTTCCTTTTTTATGATGTGGTCAGATGAGCGTTGTGAGTTCTTTCTCTGCTTCATGTACTCTTCTGATCTGCGCTCTGATTCTCTCCTCTTGCTGAGTGTTTGTCAAGTGATTCATTCAAGGAACGAGATGGACGTGTATCAGTAAACTGATACCTATGGGGCTGTTTAACTCTTTCATGGTTAAGCAAATGTTAGCATTTTTCAGAGGAGTTCTGTTGGGGAGATCTTTCCAGTGCATTGTCTTTTCTTAATTGTTTTGTTTATCCCTGCAATCTTTAGATTACCCTGGTGCCTGTATCGAGTTATTATTTTTGGGATTACCCTTAAATTGTGGTTTATTAGGTCTGGCCCCCAAATTATCTCGACGTATAGATGTATAGGTTTCAGCAATAATTTTTGGTAGTTCTTGCTCCTGATCCGCTAACGGAACTTGCACAAGACATTGATGTGCTGTCAAAGCTGCTGCTTCCTCTTTAATATATCATACAATTATTGAGGCTACTGTGGCATAATTGTCAGAGGTGTTTACTCCCAAATCCAGGGTAGGGTAGCCCGATACTCATTTTGGATAGTTTAGCGCTTCAGGCAAAAAAGGTAGATGGTGTACCATGCATGATTGTATATATTGCATCAAAGTGGCACATTCTTTAACATCCCTAAAGGTAGGTACATTGTGAGAATTCTATATTTATCTTGAGGTCCTATATAGGGAAATACTGCTTCAATCTGGTTTGTTTTCTGTGCATGCCAGAATGGAATTTCCTACCGTCTGGTTGAAACCTTACCCATAATTGCATTAATAGACACTCTACTAATTGCAGGTACAGCCACATGCAGCTGTGCATCTTAAACAGCCCTCACTGGAGTTGCTGGTATGGTTTGCAAACTGTGTCAAACATCTGTATAGTCTAACTTTACCTGTGTACAAAATATGGTGTTCTTCTGCTGTGAGAACTCCTGTTCGTGGATATGGTGTATAGCTGGCTAGGACTCACCTTGTTGTACATATTCTAGTGCATATGGTAGGGCCCCTTGGAACCAATTTATGTGTTCCTGAAATGTTAATGGTAGTTCTAAATCTTCAGATGCTCTCTATTGACATGGAATGTTTGCTTTAGTGTATGAATGAAATAATCCTGTAATTGTATCTGCTGCAGGAAATGTGCCCATGAATAGAATAACTCAGTTTTGTATGCTTTGTGGGCCTCTATCATGAAGTTAACAGTAAGAGGAAGCCCTTTTTGTCATTACATATCTGTAAATGCATTGTTGCAATTAAGTTGAATGACCACTGCTACTGGATTCGCCATTTTAATACATTGAATTGAGAGAGGGGAAACTACTGTGGAGTTATCTATTAAAGAGTTGAAGCTTGAACAACGTACAGTAAAAAATAGGGTTTTCCTATTTAGATGAGGAGAATTATTTCCTACCACCATGCACGTCTCCGTATAGAGTGACTAGGGCCTTTGGGCAAATGCAAGAACTACTCAGGAGACCCCGTAAATAAGTACCTGACCTTTAACTTTGGTGGTGCATGTCATACCTTTCATACTAATTCAGTAAGACTGTTTGTTAGAGCAACACATGCATAAAAATTTGGGAACCTAACGAGTGGGAATCAGACATGGATTGGTGCCAAGGATCAGAGAGGGTGGTGTATCAAAGCAGGGGATGTCCTGGGAAGTGGGAAAAGATATGGGGGTATTGGCGGGTATATAGGAGGTTTTGAGCACAGGGGACATGGGGGACCATGGGAGATTGTATAGTAGCCCAGAGACCTCCTGACTTCCTTCCCACTGTGCCCCCCCTCACTCTTGGGTCAGCATAGGGTTCACTACTAACTCTACAAACCAGCCATAAATGCGCTGGGAATGTGAAACATTGCTGAACAGAAGTTTTTGTATATCAGTAGCAAATAATGTATGTTGTATATCAATGGTCGATAAATATGCTGTGTAAGCTGCATGATGCAAATGTTAATAAAAAGAGTTTTTAAAAAAATGGGGAGCCTAGTCCACTCATATCATCAGAATATGTTGGTCCAATTCCTGGCTAGTTTACAATGTGCCATCTGGACTCCTAAACCTGACAGGGTACCGGATGGTGTCTGCAGCCCCAGAACATGACAACTCCCCCAAGGAAATCATGGAAACTGATCTTC
Organism: Lissotriton helveticus; assembly: GCF_964261635.1. Taxonomy (NCBI): domain Eukaryota; kingdom Metazoa; phylum Chordata; class Amphibia; order Caudata; family Salamandridae; genus Lissotriton; species Lissotriton helveticus. Next base: position 368,361,528 of record NC_136070.1, read on the forward strand.
ATTTTGGTAGTTACTTTATGTATGCCCAAAGGGAGACATGAGAAAAATGCACATTATAATTTCAAACATTTTTTAAAGCAATTTGATTCTTGTGTAAAATACATGAGCAGCAATTGTTAGTAGTAGAAGGAAACAAAGCATTGTTAGCAGCATGACAAGAATGGCAAAAAAGATTAATTATTCAACTATTACAATGTTGCAGTGATAATATACATATATGAATATATGTCATAATGTGCAACTTAACGACCCTATCTCTACTCTAGAGAACCTAATAAGATGAGCATTCTGCCAGACTTCTTGAAGCAGCTTAACTCCCCATTTACCTGTATTAGTGATGTATCAGGAAGTTAGCCTGGTGTTGAACAGTTCCTTTGCAGGATGGTGACAGGAGTCAGCAGGGCTGAGAATCAGCTGCTGGCGAACATTCAGGATAATCCATGGAAGTGTTCCTCTGACGAGCTAAATATCAGAAGCAGTTTATATAATATAAACTGGCCTGGTTCGCACTTTGTCTAAGGTCCTTGGCTATTCATTGTTTGTATTTACGAATCAGAGTTGTCTCTGAATGGATAACAACAATACACAGTACTTTATCCTTGAAAATAATGTACAATGGAAGCTTTTGTGCACGGGCCCTGTTAAACCTCATTACAAAATGTAAGGGAAATTTGTGTTTTTAGGCAAAGTTTGATGCTTGCAGGTCATTTTGGGTAAGAAAACGTTGTAGGATCCATGCAGAGCACACCACAGCCAAATACTCTAGGTGTACAAATGTCAAAAATATCTGTGGTTTGATAGGTTTCCATGGGTGGTGGCTGAGTCTGGCCCCAAATACTGCAACTACCCGTATCTCTGATCTGTCCATGTAGCCCTTTAGCGCCTTTTGTGTCTTGATGTCTCAGCCCTCCTACACAAGTGGGGTACCATTGTTTTGGGAGATGTCTGGAAATGCTTGGTGGTAGGAAAGATTTGGATGGTCACAGATTCCAGAACTTTACCACACAGAAATGTGAGGAAAATATGTTTTTTAAGCACATGTTGTGGTTTGCAAGAGTTTCTGGGTAAAAGCACCTCATTAGAACCATTGACATCAGACCAACATGTGAAAACACCCTTGTGTGTCTGGTTTTTAGAAATGTCTGAATATGGTTTTCCTAGGTAGTGGCTTAGCTATGTCCCAAAATCCCCAGTTATCTAAATTGTAAAAAAAAAAAGCATGGATTATGTAAGTAAAAAGTATGTCTCCAGGTCATTTTCAATATTTTTTTACTTCAACAGTTAGTTTTTTTAGAAAAACCTTGAGTGGTCTACACAAATTACCCTGTGCTGAATTCAGAACATTCTCTACTTTCTGGTATCACCCATGGTTTTTATGCCTGTCTCCACCACAAACTGAAAGTAGATTGCAAGCACAAACATTAGGAAAATGGGCTACCTCTTAGAAAACAAAAATGGCACAACTGTGGTAAGAAAATTGTTTTTTTTTATACAGCTCTGCGTGTTCCAGAAAGCTGAGATTTTAGTGGCGCAAACCTTTTGTCGATGCCATTTTTAGGGAAAAAACAGACACTTTTCTGCAGAGCACTTTTTTCAATTCTTCCCCCCAGCAAAAAGGTAGCTATATTTTGGCTAATTTCTTTATCCCATCCACTGAAATCGACAAACCCTGGTTACCTTTAGAATCCCCATGATCAAAGGCCACACTTTTGGCGTTGATACCTTATATGGAAAAATGGTATAGCTGCAAAGTACCGCAAATAGCCAAATGTCTCAACACTGGGGAGAAAAAGCCTCAGTAGTTAAGGGGTTAAACTCACACAACAAATAAAACTGTATAATGTATCATATGTCAGGCAAAGGAAATATTTAGTTAGTTTGAAGACGCTTTCTAAATCAGAGTGCTGTTTTTGAATGCATTACACTCTAAAGGTAACCAGAGAACAGCACATACATAACACTTTACTATGTTATTAATACAACATTTAAAAATTCAACGTAGATGAATGTTTAACTCAGGTTTATATGAAAGTGTATATTGTATTACAAGAAAATGGTGACCGTGAGGGTTAGTGACAAAATTGAATTCTGTGGTAAATGTCAGTTATTTGGGGGCGTTTTGATGCCGCGCTACTCCGGAAATATCTTCTAAAACCTCGTCACCTTTCCCTGAAGTTTCAAATCACACATTTTACTCATCAGTGGGGCTCATAACACTGCGAGTCACTCAAACACACTTTTTCTCTTACTTCATGGATTGGTGAGACTCAAAGAAGAGCAGCTGAATCATAGCGGAGTGTCTAAATTAAGCTAAATATTTATATTATGTACACCTGCAGTTTAAATTGTTTTACCATGGCTTTTTTTAAAGAGACAATTTATTCAGACACACCACCATTTAATGGTCTATGGATCTGCTAGTAAAAATCAGGCTAAGGATGAACAAGACCAGCTTAATTCTTCATTTATCTAATTTTTATTTAAAGAAAAACTTCTAGCATGACCTTTAGTTATTCACTTATAAATTTGTTTAATGCAAATAGATTTTAAAAGAAAGAAATAATTTTTTACTCATACATTTATATTTCATTTAATTCAAAGCTCAGGAAATAAACACATTATTATTGAGATTTTAGGACATGAATATTAGCAAAAGACATAATAGTTCCCAAAGTTTGTTTCACTACTCTCTCTAGCTATTAACCTCATCTAAAGACTCCTTACTGCTTCAAATAAAGTTAAAGTTCAGAAAAATTCAAAGTCCTTATGCCTCAGGAAAATTCAGCATTCTGGCAGCTGTCAGGATACACAGATGGAAATCGAAGAAGAGAGTTTTTTCTTAAGTCCGGACACTCTCTTTTATACCCTTTTTCCCTACTTAATCTATCTTTAAAAGTAACTATCAGTGTCTTTCAACAGTTCTGATTGGTTAATCCAAGGGGTGGATGAGCATCTTATTGTTTAATTTCCGCAAGATCAGCTCAATGAAAATGGTCTTTCAGTCAGATGCATCAAGCTAAAAACCGGTCGCAAAGGGGCAGATTCTCAGAATCTGCCCCTTTGCGACCGGTATTTTTGCATTTGGAATGCATCATCCTAAATGCAAAAATCGCAATTTGAGAATTCGCTAAATTGCGATTATTTGCATTTAAGGAATCTCAAATAGAGATTCCTTAAATGCAATGCATGAAAGTTTCAAAAATAGCGAATTCGCTAATAGGGCACGCAAATTACCATGAAGTACAACTTCATGGTAATTTGCAAAAACTTTGAAAAATGCACCAAAGTGCATTTTTCAAAGTTTCATGTTGCGCACACACATGCCCTAAGGGCATGTGTGTGCGCAACATATGTGCACAGATCAATTTCAGGGGTGCAATTTGGTGTCCTTTGGATACCCCTGCACCCTTGAAATCGCAATCTCAATTTGCGAATTGCTAATTGCGATTCGCAAATTGAGATTGTCTTCTCATTCATTCCTATGGGCCTCTAGGCCCATAGGAATGAATGGGGAGGTATTCCTTAATTGCGACTCGCAATTTGCGAGTCACAATTAAGGAATTCTAAGAAATCGCAATTTTTTAAGCGATTTCTTCTTGCATACCATTTTGCTATTCCTTATTAGCGATTCCTTATTTTTCGCTAATAAGGAATCGCAAAATGGATGCATGATGCATCTTGCTGCAAGTCCTTATTATATCCGCTTCGCTCATGTCCTTTTACTGGTAAGTTTCGGTTTCTTTCCCACGTTTCTCAGCACGGATGTCCATTTTGTTGGCACTCAGCTGGACTTTCGGGGCACGCTGTCCTTGGCCCATTCTGTTCATGCACAAGTAGTTCAGACTAGTCTGCAGATTCTTTCAGCATGCGCATTCGCACTGCATTTCAATCTCGGAGTCACAGAAACGTCCATTTTATTACAGGCCTCATGGGCCAGAATGGGAACTAATAAAGAAACAAACACAATTAAACGTAAATTATTGAATTATAACCCTTCTGTTTACCTCCCCCTTTACTAAGGTATTCCTGTTAGTTATTACCTAGTGAATAAAGCAACATATATGCGTGATTTACTCACCAGTCTTCATGTTTTTACCACAAATAAACATACAGAAAGCACATTCAGCCGCTTTTGGTTAGTTTATAGCTGCTGCATTAATTTTGAACGTAACAACATCACTTAGTTAGTTGATTATAGTTTGCAACATGAGCAAATTAGTTTCCCACGTGTACTTGTGTGTGCATTCTATTCTATGTTGATTATTTTTTCAAAACCAAACAATTAATTCATATTATTGTTATGAGTAAGTGACTTCATGAGGGGTATACAAAATTTTGTTTTTCCACCTCGCTCCATCAGTTTCTCCTACTACTCTGCTTACGCAATGCTTGTGTTGTTGGTTGGTGAGTTAGTCGGGGTTGAGATGCAGTTTTAAGGCATTGAGCTCCCATCAAGCTCCACGGCTGGGCCACTTCTGGAGAGGAGCAAGCAGGATGGTTTCAGATAGGGGAGCCGAGTGGGGCATGCTTTGTTGTCTGGCAAACAATCGCGTTTTTCATCCGGTGTCCCGGCGTTTATTCCAGAGAAAAGCAGCAAGCAGTAAAGAGCAGCCACAGACATAAGTGGCAGATACTCAACGTCTGGGCATTTCCTTCGATAACCTGAGGGATCAGTTTCTTACATCTGCCTGGCTGAGGAACCATAGGAGCCGATGCTCACTGTATCACACCTAGAGGCAGCTCTGTGGTAAGCGGCTGCGTGGCTAAAAAAGGTGCAAGTGGGACAGCAGTGAAGTAGTGCAGGACTATCAGAATGCATGGCTTGATAATAATGTCATCACTATATCATCACATTTTGAAGTTCTAAGGCTGCTCTGCCTGGGAAAAACACCTTTCACTCAAAGACCCGCTTGCATTAATCTGAGTTATTTTTAATAAAGTCGCTAAGTTGCTGAAACCCCAACTCCCCTCAGTTGCGTGCACTACTGCAGACCTAGGGTGTAAAGGGAATAGCTCCCTGGATATTACATGGGGAAGGTGCTGGTATTTTCTAAGCAGCTGGATGGAAATGGTATTCCCATGACTGGACCATGGTATCTTCAGAAAAGAGAATATAAGCAGGATTGCTAACGGGTTGTACATAACCCTTGGTGGAAAAAAATGAAAAACTCCCCCAGGAAAGCAAACAGAAACAGATACTACATGTCTACACATCATGAGATCGCGGATAGAAAGGTGTTGAAGCAGCCTGCAAGGAGACCATAGGTCCACTACCCTACGTGGAGGTGTAGTGGGAGAGTTACAGAAGTGGTCTGTGTAGCACAGATGTGGCTTGTAACTACCCTACGTCCACTCCAGTGTCCTCCAGGGGCTCTTTTATTCTTTGGCATAGACGATCCGGCACTTAAGTGAAACGCATTTGAAGAGCTCCCTCAATGAACATTTGCGCGCTTACCAAAAATTCTAAAGGAGACAAGGGATGCTACCAGCAGGTGAAAGAACAGAGCTGCAAAGTACGAGTGCAAGTGGCAGCCCAGCAGGTGCTTTTCTCTGATAGGGGCTGGCACAAGCAACTATTGGACAAAAGTAATAGGATGGAATCTTGCTAAGATTTGTTCGATCTCCCTACAGCCCGGCCGGTACCGCCCCTAATGATCTATTAGCTGGTAAAGGAAAATTGGCATACCCGCTGTTTACGTTGGGAAGCTCAAAAGGAGTACAGAAGAGAGTGGAACAGATCAGACCTCCACGACAATCGGGGCCAGACTGGCCGCAGTGGGCGCCAGGCATTTCCGCAGTGGCCTGCCAGAATGGGGGTCGGTTTTGGGCCCCTGGGGGGGCTGTTTTTGTTACAGAGGGCCGGCAATATCGGCCCCGGTAACAAAATCAGCCAAAACTGGCCGTAGCTAACAGCTTGGCTGCACCCCCCATTCCCACCAGGGGGCCAGCCAAGCAGTTTACCAGGGCTGGTTTCTGTCCCCAGTCCAGCCCTGAAGACAATGGAAATCCAGGTTTGCCCTGAGCTGTCCACAATAGTAGAAAAAGAGACCTCGCCAACCAGGGATCAATCAGGAAACCAATTAGAGTTCACACCATGCTCCTCTCTGCTTGCTCTGTCTGCTCAACCTACATCTATAGAGACAACACTAAATCAGATCTTAAGCGAGCTCCCTGCCCTTAATTATATTGCAAATCGAGATCAGGTTCTCACCTCCAAGAAATGTCCCCCGCATTGGTCAAAGTTAGGTTCATCCATCAACGAACATTTTTAAGAGCAGCGCCCAAACTACAACCAATGTAGCCCCAGTAAACAGGCCCGTCTGACGGGTTGAGGGATTGTTTCCACACAGCACTATTTCAACTCTGCAATATAAAGGTAGCCCCCATAGTATCCCTAATGGATTATCACGGGTTAATATGGCTAGTGTTGAGGGGAGACAGTCCCTGAATGAAGTAACCAAACAACCCTACCCAGTAACTGAATTGACATTTAACGAGGCAAGAGTCCAGCAACCAATTAAAGCAAATAGTTCGGAACTCAGGTTGTTGTCTTGGAACCTAGCAGGACTGAGGTCGAAGATTGCTTGTGACGACTGGGGGAGGCTGATAGACAGCTATGACGTTTGCCTCATCCAGGAGACATGGGCAGTTGTTACATTTCATAGAGAGGGATTCACCAACTACAGCATAGAAGCTATTCCATCAAAAAAAGGTCTTCCTGTGGGTGGATTGATAATCTGGACCAAAATTAATTTGGGGATTCATATTAAAAAGATGCAACTTGATAATCCTAAATTAATGTCTGTGATTGTTAAAGATACCAGCTCGAACAGGTGCTTTCTATTTGTGAATATCTACAACAGGTATGCCTCACAACACCATGACTCTCTAATTATTACATACTTAGATAAAATAATTGAGAAGGAAAGGGCTTATCACATAGTCATAGCAGGGGACTTCAATGTAACATTCGAGCCCCTAGAAGTCACCAAAAACTTCACTGATGAAGAAGACATGGAATTAGACATCCCGTCCTTGGGCTACAAGAAGCTAGCCAAGAACGTGAAAGTGGCTCTTCAAGTTGCTTCCCTTACCTACAAACATGGGTTGCGAGCTGTGAATGGTCACTCAATCTCAGACCTTGGATTACACCACACCTATAAGCGGGTGAACTCCAAAATAAGAATACACTACGTTCTGATTGACATATAAGTATGACCAAACTGAAACAGGGCCCTTGTTGACATGCTGGTTATAAAGAGGCAAGACAGTGATCACAATGTCCTATACTTGTAATTAAAAGAGGTATTTGTCTCCTGTTGTCTATCCAGGGAACCAAAACCCTCGAACTATACTGTTACTAGCAATAATAAAAAAAAAATCAAATGGCCACAAATAAAGAACATTGTTGAGACCTTGTCAAAAATCTACACCATCGTTGCCAACTTCTTGATGTCCTTAGGGTCTAATAATTTTCACAAAACCTCTAGTTGGAAAAAAATTACAAGGTCAAAATCAAATGTGTGGTTTAATGAAAACTGCAAATTAGCACATCAGTCCCTGATGGGAGCAATTAAGTCCGGCCAAAGAGATCTCATAATTACTTATAGAAAAGCCTATAAAAATGCCCAGTATTAGGCACACAGGAACTCGCACATAGGGCAGTGGGAAGATCTATTTGCTGCTGCTCAAACTAAAAACTATACAGAATTCTTGCACTAAAGTTTAGTTGTGGAAGATAGTTTCCATATCCTCCCACAGGTTTGTTAGGACCATTTTTCAAGACTAGGGGCCAGATGTAGGTAATTCTATTTTACCGACTCATAAATACCGAATTTTACCGATTCGGTATTTATGAATCGGTAAAATAGAAGGTGGGAGATGTAGGTAAAATCGGTATTTGAAATACCGATTCTGTAAAAATCGGTATTTACCGATTCTGTAATTACAGAATCTGTATTTCCCATTGATTCCTATGGGCTTTGAAGCCCATAGGAAACAATGGGCAATACCTCGGTAAATACCGAATCCTGCAAGGGTGCAGGGGGTGTCACTTTGACACCCTCTAGCACCCCAAATACAGGCATGTGTGCCATGTGGCACACAGACATGCCCTAAGGGCACGTCTGTCTGTCACATGGCATAGGTGTGCATGCACACATGTGCATGCACACCTGTATTCGGTATTTTACCACCCAATTGGATTGGGTGGTAAAATACCGAATCTGTAAGGCCTTTGGGACTCAGAAGAGTCCCACCTACATCTGGCAGTTACAGATTCGGTTTAAATACCGATTCTGTATTTTACCGATTCAGTAAATTTACCGAATCGGTAAAATTGGCCCGCTACATCACAAATACCCATTTACCGGTCGGTAACGGCAGAAATCGGCCGTTACCGGTCGGTAAATGGCCTCTTACATCTGGCCCTATATGCTGGACTAGTGGAAAACGAGGTAGCTTTTAGGGAACTCTCCATTCAGAGAGCCGACACTCCTTGGCTTTCATTGTTAGTAGTCCCATAAGGCAATCACAACCATGCAGTGGGGGAAAGCGCCAGGCCTAGGTCTTATACCGGGTGAGTTCTACCTCTCCGAGCCCCAAATATGGATTGTTATATTAAACTATACATTTAATGCCATATTAGAAGAAGCATAGATACCAGACTCATGGCTGGGTGCTGAAGTTGTGCCCATCAATAAAAAAGGAGACACAAGTGACCTGATAAACTATAGGCTGATTAGCCTCATCGACATAGCACAGAAAATATTCTGTCTGCAATTGTTGAAGAGAGTTAATTAATGGATCAGCGAGGGGGATTGATTATCACCCCAGGCAGGATTTCGAGAGAAGACGAGCACTGTGGACCAGTTGCTTTGCTTCCTCTTGCTCCTGTGGAAATATGTAAAAATAAGTAAAGGCTCTCTATACATGGTATTCGTAGATCTCCGGGCCGCATTTAATTTAGTCTCGCAGGAAAAACTCTGGAAAGATTTGACCAACCTTGAGATGCCAGCAAATCTCTTGCTAATTATTATCAGACTCCACACAAACAACTTTGCCCAAATTACATGGGAAAATGAAAGAGGCTTAACTATCCGGATAGGGGTGAGTCGCGGAGTAAGGCAGGGATGCGTCTTAGCTCCAACACTATTCACACTTTATATAAATGGTTTGATTGATTAGCTAATGGATTGTAGGGGTGAATCCCCTAAGCTAGCAAGATGTGAAGTGCCTGCACTACTCATTGAAGACAACGCCCTTCTTATTTCAAGGTCCCTAATGGGGCTCCAAAATTTTGGGGACCAATTTAGGAGGGGCTGTGAAGAACAAGGTCTGGAAATCAATCACTTAAAAACAAAATTTATGTTTTTTATTTTCCATAAGTCTTTTAACTGAAGCATGAAATTAGGCGTAGCTAAACTGGAGGAAGTCAAACAATTTACATATTTAGGGGTAAGGTTTATTAATACACTATTGTGGTCTCCCCACATACAAAAAAGCCAATTCTCACTGCAACACGTGGGATCGGCCCTATGTAAAAAGTTAAAGAAGTCAAGTTACAGACCATTGATCCCAGCCACTCAAGTGAATCAGGCAAAGGGACTAGGGGCAGCGCTGTATGGCGCAGAGCTATAGGGGCACGTAAATGTAGCAGCCATTGAGAAGGTTGAAAACAGCTTCATCAAATAGGTAATGGAACTTCCCCGAAATGCACCACTCACACCCATGCATTTAGATCTAGGAATAAAGACCATTGCTTATGCAATTGCTCTTCGGCCATTAGTCTACTGGAAGTGCATATGGGTGAATGACTCACCACTGCCATTGAAAGAGTCAATTCAAGACATACTACTATTAGACATTAAAGGGAGTATTGAGTGCCTTAACCATATCAAGTTATGGCTGAACATACTTGGCATATCTGACCTTTGGCAAACCCCCGGCAAAATAAAAAAAAGCTTGGTAAAACACCTCAAAAAGAATTACTGGAACTATGTTATGGATAGCTGGCTCAATGAGAGTACCGCAGGGGAACTGACATGTAGGTTCCTCAACATTAACGATAACATGTATCAAGAGGAATTTGTAAATCGAATAGAGTCATCCCTTGCTAAAACATTCTAACTAAAATGTAGTTACGATATCCGTCCAATTAATACTTTTGTCAGCAACTGGAATGGGGTTGATATTTCGCCTTGCTGCCCAGTGCGTGAATCAGTACTTGAGTCAGAAACACACTTTTTATTCTTCTTTCCCATGTATCAGGAGACAAGAAGAACATGACTAATCCCGATTTGCCAGAATTTAGCAGCAAACCACTTAAGTGAGATTACCAGAATCCTGAAAAGTGATACCTCAGAATATTTGGTCTTTGCCCTTTCTAGATACCTGCTCCACGCATGGGTTACAAGAAGCAGGATAGTCACAATTATGAATACAAACAATTAGGCCAGGCTGAAAGGACTATAGTGAATGGAAGACACAGATAGTATGCAGAAGGCATCTTACATGGTATTACAATTGATCAAATCTATATCATGCAAATGTTATTGTTATCAACTTGATCAAATATCTTGAGGTGTAATATATACTGCCTACAGATTTATTGAATGTTTAGGTTAAATTGACATTGCCATATACCACAAATGAATTTTTATACTTGTAAATATTTAAACTTTAGCATAATTTTATTTTAGGTGTTAAATGGTATTAGCACTATGCACTTTATCAAACTCTAACATATGTATGGTTGTCATTGGAATGATACAATATGGTCTGTGGTTACACTAATCATAGCTGCTTGGGGATGCTTTCCATGATTTATGACTAGGATCGAGGTGCTAGACACCACATGTATTGTTGTAACTAAACATGATCCTTGATTAAGTCTTTCTTTTTTTAAATCTTTTAATGAATTCTACATGATGTGCTTTTATGGTTTTAATGTAAAATCGAATAAAGGTATTTGCTACTACTACTGCTACTACAAACGAGGAATTTAATTTTGTCTAAAATCCAGCAAACTTCATGGACCGCAAGCACTATGCAAAGCCTTATACTACTTTTAACCTCAGCTTCTCTTCCCAAATATATTCAATACATTGGAATACATTTTGGACATGTAAAACAGCAACAGGTATTTATCTACATATGCTTTTCATTGCCCATCAAGTAAAACTTTCTGGTTCAAAGTTTAGAATACAGTTTCAAAAATCTGTTCTATTCCTTTATCTTTGAAACTCAACATATGTTTTGGGCAGCTCTTCTTGAATTTGGATTGGCAATCATAAATTGGGTACATTTGTGGTCTTATTCATTGCCATTTCTCTACAAATTATTATATCTAGCTAGAAAGATGCTAATATGTTTACCCTTACCAGATGGTGGATGTTACTTTGTCATCATCACAGACTTGATAGAGTGAATGCTGCCTCCACGTGATAGCCTGCTTGTATACTGGACACAACTTACCATATTCTAGCTTCCATGAACTACATCGTTAGTTTATTCAGTAGTGTAATTATGTATATTTGCATCATTTATTTTACAGCCATATTAATAACACGCTACATGTAAGGTTACACGATTTTATTATTCTTTCTCTTTCATCTCTTCTTTTCTTCTTCTTTTCCCTGTCCTATTAACACAAAAAAAAATGCTAAATCATTAAGGTATTATATTGTATATTTTTATCACTTAACTATAGTTGTGTAGACACATTTTAATTATAGCTCTTTACTATGTTCTAAATATTGACTAAATCTATAGATATGTTAAGTATGTACTTATTTTTGATATAATTCTCATTAAGCTTTTTTAAACTAAATAAACTTAATAATATTTGTATTATTTTTTAATTCGAAACACAATATTTACAGTTAATACAATTAAACTTAATCCTACCCCCAAACAAATTGTTCTTACCTCAATGTCCGTGTGTCTGGAGTTATGATTAGTGGGGAGGTTTGACATTTCCATTCTGTCTACTTTCTCTGAAGAAAGTTATACTGACATTAGAATAGTTAATCTGTCCCTCCCAGTGTACGCACTTTCCCTAATGTAAGCAGGACTGGAGATAGAAGAGAAAACAAACTCCCTAATTTATGCACCTTTGTCGATGTTTGCCTGGAGTTAGATTAGTACAAAACATGATTGTGTGCTGTGTGAAGGGTACATTCTAGGTGGAAGGCAAAAGCTGTGATGGTGAGGAAGTTTGTTTACTTTTAGGTGGAGGAGGAATAACAGAGCAGTGTTAATTGATTTAGCCGATTCAGGGTCATCAGCAAAGACTGTGGGCCTGATTTAGAGTTTGGCGGATGGATTACTCCGTCACAAACATGATGAATATCCCGTCTGCCTTATTACAACTGCCATAGGATTTAATGGACTTGTAACCTGGTGTATAGGATATCCTTCACGTTTGTGACGGAGTAACCTGACCACCAAACTCTAAATCAGGCCCTGTGCCTTTGTCTGAAAGGTGTGCACACTAAAATAGGGAGCCATATCAATATTTAAAAAATAAATTGTTCTTTTAGAGATGGCCACTATGTAAGAAATTGGGTCACTGATTGGGGGGGGTGAAATCCTTCTCAAGCAGTAAACACAGTTCTTCTTAGGGTGAAGTCACAAGCAAACCCTAAACTAACCTGCCTTCTACCCTTGGGTAGCTTTGCACAGAGCTGCCAGGCTTATTACACAGGCAATATGTAAAGTGTTTGTACAACACTTAAAACAATAACACAGTGAAAGCACACCACAAAAGGAGCCCACAGCAAAGTTAGAATATTAAATAAAACAAGACCGACACAATAAAAATCCAATCAGTAGAACCGGAGATATCACATTTTAAAGAATTTAATGAAAATAGTACCAAAAGGCATAAAGTGCCAGCAGTGGGAATCTTGTTGCACCGAACTGAGACAAAGCCTCAAGTTCAGGCCTCCCATGATGGAGAGCAGGCTGGCTACAGGGACCTAGTTATACCCACTGAACTGTACTTTAAATCCTAGTTTGCAGAGCATTGCTATGATCAGCGTAGAAGATGTGTCACACAGCCAAAGTGGTGCGTTGCTTCTGAGATGCGTCGAGGCTGCGGACGAGGTCCGTCTGTGTTGTCATCGAAGATCCCATCAACGATGGCTTGCGTTGCATAGTCAAGAGTCTGGGATGCATTGCACAGTCTGGGCGATGCATAGGTTCCGAATAGCTGCGATGCTGAGTATCTCATTCAGGATGGTGTTGACAAGAGATGCAAGGGCCTGTGCCAAGGATTTGTCATGCAGCAGCGCTTCCGATTTGGTGACAGGCTGTAATGCAATGTGTGTCTTTGCAGCATTTCCAATCCATGCAGCAGCAACGATGCGTCGGTTCTGCTTGGGGTTGCGCCAGGTAGCATAGGAGATGCATCAGTTCCTCTGTATCCTCTGAGGCTGGTAGAGCTCCTTAGGCCCACTTCCAAGGGTCCAGGACTGGGGTGGCACCACTTGGCAAGGTAAACTCAAAGATGCAGGAGCAAGGTTGTTGGAGCCTTCTGTCCCTGAGGCCCAAGTCAAGAGGCCAGCCACCCAGCCCTTGAAGTCACTCTGCAGTTTGGGGTTCAAGAGATTCAGGTCCAGTCATTCTCATCCAGGCAGAGGTGTTGCAGGCAGCAGGTCAGCATAGCAAGGCAGTAGTCTGGCCGTGTGCCAGTTCTTCAGCAGCTCAGCCGTCCTTCTTCCTACAAGAGTATCCAAAAGTCCAGATCTTTTATGAAGTGGTGGTGTGTGAGGTCCAGTATTTATACCCAGTTGTGCCTATGAAGTGGGGGAGAAGCTTCTAGAAGTTTCCCTTTGAAGTCCCCAGGCATCCTGCATTACATGTTCTGGCTCCAGACTAATTACAGGGTATAGGCAACCCTTTTTATGGATGCAGGACACTATTTGGGTGTAAGAGAGGACTATTTCCAGCTCCTCCCTCCCATCCTGCCAGTGATGGCTCGTGCAGGCACACCCAAGCTGAGTATAGTGTGTTGCTGTCTAGGAGGAATACACAAGCCCAACTGTCAGCTACACCCAGTCATGTGAGCAGAGACAGGGTACAGTCACTAGATGGCTAAGGAAGGAAAATGCCAGCTTTATGAAAGTTGCATTTTCAAAACTGTCTAGTGTAGTTCCTATATTCCCAACAGGCTCTGCGCATAGGAATAATATGTCCTATAAATTAGACATAGGACTGAGGTCGACTAGGTCTCTATCGAACGTATTAAACTTAATAGTGAGTGCCAGTTAGCTCAGAGGTCACTAGAAACTTTCTCGAATTCACAAGAAGGGATTAGTTTCTTACAACCGCATAAACATGACAACTTTGTTTCCCAAGAATAAGAAATATATCTCTAGAATCATGGAAACAATAGATAAGTATTTTACTCAGTCAATCGCGCAAGCTTCGTTTCAAAAGAGGTGCAGAGAAATAGAGAGACAGGTGTTTTCAATAAAAGGTTTTATTGAACAGTTTTCTTTCTCATGCAAGTAAAGTGAACTGCTACAATCATAATACAGGCTGCAAAGTATAGTGCGTACAGCGAGAACAATATTATAAAATAATACTGTAAAAGCATTGTATGGTTTCTAAGCCATATAAAAATACATACATAAATACATTGACTAAAATACTCAACTGGTGCTTCTAAAATACGCCTACCCAAATGTACCTAACTAGTACCCGGGAGGGAGTAAGTATTGTGTAGCATAGGGTTGTTTTTCTTTGCCAAGAATCTATCCAAGATTTATCTTAGGTTCTAATCAGCTCCATACCTTAGTTTAGAATGAAGGAGGTCTGGTATCTCAGTCTCGGGACTCGATTTCCCAACACTCCGCAAGGGGAGCTTGGAAACACTGGAACTGAATTCTCAGCGAGAGAAAGGACAGCTTCTCGATCAGTGCATCAGCTGGAGGGTTGGCTTCCTTCGGCACTTGCTATAGCGAGCTGCGTTGGGCAAGTAGATAGTCGAACTGCTCCGAACCACCGTGACTTGCTAGATCAAGTGAAGGCATATTTATACCTTGAAGGTGTCTAGTTTCACGTAAAGTTGGCATAATAACGCCAGTAAAGAAGCCCAAGAGAATAGAAGTTCCTTGTAAAGTACATGAGTTCTTGGACAAATCAATATTCAAGCAAGGGGAGGTCCCTGACTGCTTAAGCCAATTTTCCAAGAAATCGTTGTGACGTTTTGGTACAGGTGGAAGTAGCCATGCCTGTATTTGGACTGCATGGGCTATGTCTAAATAAGGGAATGATTTCTATGCCTCACTCCACTTTATTATGTATGACATTACTAAGTTCTAAGAACATAAAACATATCTAAAGCATGATGTGTTAAAACCCCACCCAAAATACAAAAAAAATAATTGGTATTGGTTGTACATGAAAAGAGCATTTGTGCTGTACGCATTTTAAAAGCAATGTTTCATTCAAAGAATATAGTATGACATTGGATATGCTATCCAAATGAATCATTAAAATACATTTATGAAATGGTTCTTAAATACAGAAAAAATCAAATCGAGACCATTCCATGACATAATAAATAAATTGTTTGGTTGTGGACAAGGTTCTCTCGGAAGTATTCAAAGAATTCTTGTTCTTTAGGAATAGTTCTACTTTAAGCAGATTACTTTGTGCCAAAAAAAAGTTCATTTTTGGAAATAGTAAAATCATGGAAAAATAGAATTCCAAAGTTAGAAGTTTGTTTTGGAAAGTGAAGGTCGAATACAGAGTCCACAGAACACTGTGTGCTAACTTCAAAAGCCAATGTCATTGTTTGGAGAAAACATCAAATCTTCTAAACTGGTAAAGAATGTGTCTACTATTGTAGGTGAAAGTTGGACTACCTCATTTAGCAGATCGATTGCACAAAGATGAAAAGCATCGCCGTCAGCGTCAGCCGCATTAGCAATGTACGAAGTAGATGGTACCTGTGTGCCTGTCGCTCCATGTATCTCACCGTCTGTAGTCTGCGTCTGTGAGACCTCAATGAATGCCGTCATCAGGATTGGTAGCCGCTGGGGAGAACACAGTGCATGAGCCGTTACTGGTCCAAGCAAAGTATCAACATCTGTTGGCAGGACTGATAGGAGTGTCAGACAGATGTCTAGCACGCATTCTTCTCCACATAGCAGGCATCATAAAATAGGTAAGATCCAATCTTGCCAGATTGGTCGGAATGATAGAAACCACTTGGTATTTAGAGCTCCTAAATGAGCCAAGCCCAGAATCTGTATCATGCGCTCACAACACTTCATTGCAAGGAGAGTGTTCTCTAAGGTAATCTGGGTGTCGATGGTGACTTGACTAGCCATATCGGAGCACAAGGAACACAAATAGTATTCCTGCTACTAGTCCCAAAATGAGAGGCAGGCCACCGATCACAGAGTGCACAAAGTTGGGAAAAATGCAGAGGACTGCTTCAAAAGGTGCTAACAGTCCCAAAAAACTGTCTTAAATACATCTACAATACCACTGGTATCAGACATGTTTAAGATACAATCTCACATTTCTGAGAAATGTATAGGTCAGTTTGTCGATAAAAGGGCATGTATCTCTGCAGAAGTCCTTGCAACTTGCAGTTCATACGTTTCTTTGGACGAGGTCAGTGGCACAGTTTTTTGTAAAAGAATTGCTTTCATTCTGCTTAAAGTATCAATTCATATAGAAGAGATGTTCAGTGAAGGCCATAACGGCAACTCCTCGTCTGCCTTGGTTTTAGGAAACAATACTTGCATACAGCAAGTGACCCTGGCTGACACAGTTACGAGATAGGCTATTCCTGGCAAAATGCCACTGCAGCTGTGATCATTCAACATAATATAGCTTTCATTAGAAAGCTGCCTAAAAATTGGATCTATCACTGTAGCTGGAGAACCTTGCAAGTGGCAGGATAAGTTGGTCGAAGAACCATCTCAGGCCCCGTGTAAGTTAATACCCTGACATAAAAGTGTTCTGCTTAGATCGTTTTTGCAGTTTGTACCTCTAAGAAACACTTCTTTACCCCCACTCCAACATCTGTGTGTATATGGTAAATCCGAGGTTGTCTTGATGTATTCTTTATCGCACCTTTCATATATGCTTGCTGGTATATGTTTCAAACAATACTGAAAATGGAAAATTGTGACAGGCAGAGTGATTGTTCTGTGTATTATCCATCCTATTGCTGGCTTTTCAGAAATAGTTAATGGTAATCTTTCCAGTTTCTCAATGCTTAGCACCATATAGTCTGCTCCTCTTTGTGCCAAAGTGATTTGTTTATCTGTAAGGTTAAATTCAGAAAACAATGACGTGGTGTTGATTAGACGCCATGGCACATAGCCAGAACGAAGATTTTGTAACGCCCAGCCTAAAAGCATTATAGAACGCAATTGTGACTGTCCATGCTGTAACATGACCGAGACCTGTTCCATTATGTCTACGGCAGAGGATACTATGCGGTCCAAAGAATAAATTCTGGATTTCTCTAAATTTATACGATCAATTTCTCGTATTCGTTCTGCAGTCTCTGCTTGTGTTGCTTTCCAAGCTTCATTATGAATTGCATATACCAGCATATATAAAACATTTATGACGCGGTTTCAAAGGTCCTTGTAAGAAGTTGTCACGATGCTAATGGTTAAAAAAGGGTGTAACCACTAACCTCTGAGAGACATCAGCAGGAACGATGATACGCAGATATTCCCCCTTCTTCCCTAGGAAGCACGCACCCATAGAGTGACGTTAACACTACTACGTATGTATGCACCTCAGGGAAAAGGGAAGTGGATAAATTAATAAACTACTGCCAGAGAGGGACGTCTCCTGTAGTTGGGTTCTGATGGCATCTAGTATGGACCCTCACAGAGGCAATAGGAGTCGTCTACCCAGGGATCACTGCAGGTAAGGATGAGAAAAAGACCAACGATTAGAAACCTCGACTAGTAGTAGATAAAGTCTCAATTCTATTAGTATTGCCCCACTTACCAAATATGGCAGTTTTCAGTACATGGAAAAGGTCTCTCAAACGAAGAAGAAGTAAGACAATCCATGCAGCAAAGAGAAAACAAGTAGAATTAGTTCTGGTATCAATTGTTACATAGAACCCCCAACATCCGGTGTGGGAACTATGGACCTTGTACAGCGCTCCTGCGCAGTGCGTGAGGACAGCCACCTCGAAGGTCACGAAGCAAAATCAGCAAGGATAAATAAACAGAACTCAAAATCAGCAAGGAAATAGGAAGCAAAATCAGCAAGGGTAAAGCCTATAAAAACCAAGGCTGGCTGGACATACTAGGCTCCGATTAACCTCAAGGAAGCTCTGTAGTACATCCAATGAATTCGTAGTATCCCCCCCTCATTAAATTCCTTCGTGAGCTCTACTCAGACGCCACAGCGTGCGTGAGATACGGGATTGGCGGTGAACTAACACCCTCATTCACAATAAATAAGGGAGTTAGACAGGGCTGCGTCCTGGCCCCTGTCTTGTTCAACCTCTATACTAACGGGCTGGAACTGGCCATGTTAGAAAGGAGCCAGGACCTACCATCCATCAACCATCGCCCTATTCCCGCTTTACTATATGCGGATGACTCCGTCATTTTAGCAAGGACATTAATCCAGCAGCAAAAACAATTAGATAAATATTGCCAGTTCATGCTCTCTCTGGGGTTAAAAGTTAACAAAAGTAAGACCTTTGTCATGCACATTGGTCCTAAGGCAAAGAACCCCAAGCCTGTTTTTATTGAACAAGTTAGATTGGAGTGTGCCAGGGAATATCCTTATTTAGGCATTTTAATGGACGACCAGTTATCTTGGAAGCAAGCAGTGACAAGTAAAAAAATGCTCTTTCAGAGAGCAACTTCAGCTCTTGTTTCCTTTTCAAGAAAACTGGGTAAACCAGCCCCAAACGAGTTGCTGAAAATTTACCACGCAAAATGTCACAGCGTAGCAACCTATGGTGCTGGCATCTGGGGCTATGCTCCCGTAGACGATCTACAAACGGTCCAAAACGGGTTTTTAAAATACATTTTGGCACCTCCTCAATGTGCTCCAATATACGGTTCTCACATCGAGCTAGGCATCGATTACATAACTGACAACATCAGATGCCAGCCGATTCTCTTATGGCACCGTATTTGGAATAAACCCCAATGCCCCCTAACCCGTTCCCTAATTTTAGATTGCCTATCCTTGGCGAGTTGGAAAAAAATACCTTGGTTATTGTACGTTTCCAACTTTCTAAAGGATTTGTACTGCACATCTTACTTCACTGAACCATCTTCAACATCAGACAGCAGTAGAAGGGAGCTGAAGAATCTCTGTCTAAATCATCTGAGAGATCTACGCCTTTCCCACGAAGTATCAAAACCAACAAATGTGCAGATTCTCATGGTTCAAACCTCCCCTGGTATCCAGCCTTATTTAACATTCTTTTTATCTAACCACGAAAAATGTGTTCTAACTAGGTTCCGTTTTAATTCTTTTTTTTGCGTTGTCACCTTCCCTAAAGAGTTAAACTGGTCACACGACCTGGTAAAATGTCCGTGTGATGGTGTATCACCTCAATCGACCATCCACCTAACTTTGTTCTGTCACTATTATGAGCAACCTCGCAAGCGTTGGATCATCCCACTTCTTCGATCAATGGGGTTGAGAACCTGTCGGCCTGCTTACCTGGCACTTCAGTTGCTAGACTCACAACATGTAGCCAAATGTGCAGCTCTTTTTCTAAAATATTGTTTGAAAATACGCTGTAAAATCGGGTTACCATCTCCCTGAATTGTTGTGAACTGATGTATAATTGATCATCCTGTAAATCAGGTTTTTACTAAATGTTTTAAACTCCGCTTTGTTTTTACTTGTATGATATTACTGCGTTTTAAACAATCTATTGGATTTTTATTATGTATTTTCATGATTTAACTGAATGTTAATCGAATAAAAGCTTTTGATTTGATTCAGTACATGGAAAAGGTCTCTCAAGCGAAGAAGAAGTAAGACAATTCATGCAGCAAAGAAAAAACAAGTAGAATTAGTTCTGGTATCAATTGTTACATAGAACCCCCAACATCCGGTGTGGGAACTATGGACCTTGTACAGCGCACCTGCGCAATGCGTGAGGGCAGCCACCTCGAAGGTCACGAAGCAAAATCAGCAAGGATAAATAAACAGAACTCAAAATCAGCAAGGAAATAAGAAGCAAAATCAGCAAGGATAAAGCCTATAAAAAACAAAGGCTGGCTGGACATACTAGGCTCCGATTAACCTCAAGGAAGCTCTGTAGTACATCCAGTGAATTTGTAGTATCTTCTGTAATTATCAAACAGCAGGACCACTATGAGACTGAACAGACAATATCAGGAAGTTGTTCTCAATCGACTGTTGTGACGGAGAACTGCAAATGCGCACCTGCGTGGTTCTCTACGTCACGGAATCGATATCCACACAATGTACTCTTGGCGGATATTTGCGGAAGTATATGGAGGGCTTTAACCTCCCGGAGTGGCTAATTGCACAAGCCGTCGGGAAATGCTCAGAAGCCTGAGAACAAACTGCACGGCCCGCGCGTCTGTCTCGACGGCAAAGAAACGATACCTGGAGCAGAACTGAAGACGGAGTCCCTACGGCAGAAATCCAAGACGGGGAACTCTTCAGGAAATTCGGCAGCGTCCACAAAACACTCGGCAGAGACTACAATTGGCAATCCCCGTTGTGCTGACACGGAAGGGCTTTGTAGGGACTGCAGATCCGGGTATTTCCGGGTTGAAATCCCAGGGGTTTCTGGGAAATGAAGTTTCTAGCGGTTCTTCTCACATTCCCTCGGCGCAAAAGCCTCGTGATCGCCACAGAGCCCCCTCTCGAGGACCGACGTCCCGGCTGTCGACCAGGCCTCCCAGGATGAGTTGCATGAAAGCGATCAAGGAGCAATGGGCAGTGTAGGTTAGCGGAAGGTTCCTAGGTCCTGTCCTCCACCCCCAAACCCTTCCAACCCACGAGATATTGAACTCTGCCCCTAACCATAGGGGAGTCCAGTATCTCCTCCACCTCATACTCCTCCTGACCGTCAACCTCGATGGGACTAGGCCTGGCAGGGAGTCTCATACCAACAGGGCATGGTCGAAGCAGAGACACATGAAACACTAGGTGGATATGCCAAGAGAGGGGGAGGGACAAACGTACTGCCACAGGATTTATTATACTCTCTATCCCATAAGGTCCAATGTATTTGGGCGCCAGCTTACCCACCCCTGGAGATTTCTCGTGGAGAGCCACACTTTGTCACCCACTTCATACTCGGGTTCAGGTGCTCGCTGTCTATCTGAATATTTCTTTTGGGCTGATTGAGACAATGCCAACTGGTGTTTGGCCTCAAGTAGTACAGCTCGTAAATGGGCGTGATGTTCCTGAATAGTAGGGTGTGTGGAGGTGATAGGCCATTCAAAGGGGAACATGTCGGGATGGAAACCATACAAACAGAAAAAAGGTGAACACCCTAATGTAGAGTAGGGTAGCATTGTTGTATGCGAACTCTGCCATCCAGACCAGAGGGAACCAATCGGATGAGTTCTGTAGGGCAAAGCAATATAGGTATTGTTCCAAAGTTTGGTTTAATCTTTCAGTCTTGCCATCCGTTTGAGGGTGGAAACTTGTGGATAGACGCGCCTCCATATTCAGTGCCTGACACAAAGCTTTCCAGAAGCGTGAAGTGAACTGGGACTCTCGGTCAGTAATAAGGACTCTGGGAATACCATGTGCTCTCACCACATGTTGAAGAAACACCATAGCCAATTCCATGGAAGTAGGGAGTCTTTTCAGAGGAATGAAATGCCCCATCTTGGTTAAGTGGTCGATGAGCACCAGAATCGTCGTATACCCTCACAGGGAGGCATTTCCACTATAAAATCCATCGATACAGTGTGCCATGGAGAAGGAGGTATAGGTATGGGGCGTAATAACCCTACGGGCCTGGAATGACTGGCTTTACCCTGAGCACAGACAGCGCATGTCCTTACATATTCCTTGGTATCCTTTCGTAAAGTGGGCCACCAAAAAGAGCGTTCTATGTCCGCAATAGTCTTGTATTCCCCTAGATGTCCACCTAAGGTTGAATCATGAACCCAGGTCATGACCTGTTTTTTTAGTGCAGTGTGTGGCACGTATAGAGCTTGACAATGGTACAGCAGATCTCCGTTGATGCTTCTCTGATTCGGGTCTTCCCGTATCCAAGAGAGACTATCGATGCTGGACACGGCCACCTTAACATCTTCTAGGAAATCCTGAGAGACCACCAAAGCAAGTGACTGTTCTTCAAATGCAGAAGGGGGAAGGATGGCTGGAGGGTCCTTGTCCGTCTCTTGGGGATGCTCAGCGAGATTTACCCTCCGGGATAAAGCGTCGGCCTTGCCGTTTTGTGGCCCTGGTCAGTATTTGATGATAAAATCGTAGTCAGAGAAAAAGAGTGACCATCTCAGCTGTCTGGGAGTCAATGCTCGTGCCGTCTTCAAGAATAGGAGGTTTCAGTGGTCGGTGTACATTTCGACTGTATGAAGAGCTCCTAGAAGATAATGTCACCACTCTTCGCATGCCCGTTTGATGGCCAGGAGCTCTTTATCCGTGATCGAATAATTCATTTTGCATGACGTGAGCTTTCTTGAGAATAACGCCACTGGATGTAGCTGTCCGGTTTCAGGATGACGTTGGGACAACACTCCTCCCAACGCGAAATGCGAGGCGTCTGTTTCCATGATGAATGGTAAATTGGGATCAGGATGGCTTAATATGGGTGCTTGGGTAAAACATCCTTTCAATTTCTCAAAAGCGTGGTTAGCTTCTTGGGTCCATTCAAATGGAACCTTTTTTCGCAGCAATCTGGAAATAGGATGAATGGTGCTTGAGAAGTCTTTGATGAAGCGCCTGTAATAATTGGCGAACCCCAGGAAGCTTTGCACTGATTTCACATGATAAGGTGCCTTCCATTGAGTTATAGCTTCAGCCTTGCTCATGTCCATTTGAAATCCGTGGGCGTTGATAACGTATCCTAAAAAGGCTACTTCATCCACGTGGAACAGGCATTTGTCTAGCTTGGCGAACAAGGAATGTGTTCAGAGTCGTTCCAGGACGGATTTCACATGATCTACGTGTTCTTGAGGATAGGTGGTATAGACCAAAATATCATCAATGTAGACGATACAGATAGTCTCCAGAAGACCCCTCAACACTTCATCCATAAAAAATTGAAAAGCCGCGGGGGCATTGCAGAGCCCGAAAGGCATCACCTGGTACTCGTAAAGTCCAAATTTGGTCCTAAAGGCGGTCTTCCATTCATCCCCTGGTTTAACTCGTATCAGGTGATATGCTCCTCGTAGGTTTAATTTAGTGAAAATGCAAGCCCCACGCAGCTGATCCAATAGTACTGGGATCAAGGGTAACGGGTATCTGTTTTTTATGGTTACTTTGTTGATCGCCCGATAGTCAATACATGTTCGGAGTTCGTCACAGCCCTTCTTCGAGATAAAGAAGAGAGGAGAGGAAGCAGGAGATTTAGAATGACGAATGAATCCGGATGCCCCCGGAATCAGGTCTATTCGACAATCATAAGGTCGATGCGGTGGTAGTAGTGTCGCTTTCTGCTTGTCAAACACATCCCCATACTTAGCATAAACCGAAGGGAGGGTAGTAACACAGCAGTAACTTCCTTCAACACTTCCATGGGCAAGAAGAGCGGCCTGTGTTTCCTTCTTCATCTGATCAGTAGAACATAAAGAGGCACAATGTTCTTTACAAAAGGCAGACGTCAAAGATACAGTACGCTCCGTCCACCTTATAACTGGATCATGTAGGGTCAACCATGGCATACCTAGAATAAGGCGGAACTCTGGAGCATCTATGAGAACAAATTGGATCGTCTCAAAATGCTTCTCCCTATATGCATAGACAGGGGTAATGTGTGGAAACGGACAGGTCCGGAAGTTAAGGCCTTTCCAACAACTGCCTTCACCATTTCTGGAATGTTCTTTCTTTCATAGGGAACACCAATGTTCCAGGCATACTGTTGATCTATGAAGTTACCGGTGGCTCCGGACTCCAGTAAGGCCGAAACAGACAGAAGGTTCTCCTTATTAACCCACAGGGAAACATTGATGTTCATATGGGCCACAGAAGATTGGAGCGTATTGGCGAGGTAAAAAGGGATCTTTACTTCTTCTGAACCCAAGACGGTGATCCCGTCCATACTTGGGCTTGTCTGTTTTCCGACTCCTGAATCATAGCGGCCTGTTTTCAGGGGCCCATGTTTCTTTCAGGTATTCTACCCCTTGCTCAACATTCTCTTATGAAGTGGCCACTTTTTCCACAGTAGTGACATAGCTTTTGCTGATGCCTTTTTTCCTTTTCTTCTGGAGTAAGTGGACCCCTGATTCTTCCGATTTGCATGGGCTCTGTTCCATTTCCTGATTTAACGGACTATTCAGGATGTGGTCGTGGTCTGGGGACAAAGGAATGCAGCTCTCCTCTGCTCTTATCTCCTTTTCTCTCTTGTACCCGATGATCCAGCTGTACCGAAAGTTCGATTAGTTCTTCGCATGTCTGAGGGAGCCGAACCACTTGCGACAGGACGTCTTTGAGCTCACCCCGCAATCCTTGATAGAATAAAGTAGTACGTTTTTCTTGCAGCCAGTCTGTCTCTACCACCAAACGATTAAAGGTGGTGATATACGTTAGCAGATCCTGGGATCCTTGTCGAAGAGTAATGAGTTTCCTGATCCAATGATAACATATGCGTATTTCTATCGAACAATTTTCTCATCTCCATACAGAAACCCATTATGCAATATGGGATTGTTACACTC
This sequence comes from Lissotriton helveticus, assembly GCF_964261635.1. NCBI lineage: Eukaryota > Metazoa > Chordata > Amphibia > Caudata > Salamandridae > Lissotriton > Lissotriton helveticus. Next base: position 368,386,385 of record NC_136070.1, read on the forward strand.
CATTAGTGGGATTGTCCAGCTTGCAGCGTTACCCCCCATGTAAGACATCATGAACGAGGTTTTAGAGGCATCATCCTGAAATATAGTAGGCTTACAGAGGAAGTGGAGTCTGCTCTGATTTAAGAAAGTCTCGAATTTTTTAGGGTCTCCATAAGAGCGTTCATGAGGAGCTAATGGGACCCCAGGATTTTGTATGACATGTACCGTGGGAACACAGCCAAGGGGGGGGGAGGGGTAGTCGAGGAAGAAAAGAAACTAGGTCCCTGAGAAACCCCTTCTTGTGATGATGTGGGAGGGGGGAGTGTTCCTTCTCTGATGTACCTCTTCCATTTTCGGGTTAGACCTGCTACCTCCCTTCGGAGAGTTCCCACATCGTTTTTTAATTCTAGATTTTCTTGACGTGCTGTATGTACTTCCTGCTGGAGGGCTGCCAGGGTCTCCAGCAGAGAAGCCAACACCGTATTTGTATCCATCGCTCAGGCTGATAGTAATCGTGGGCTTGCCAATCTGTCATGATGCTAATGGTTAAAAAAGGGTGTAACCACTAACGTCTGAGAGACATCAGAAGGAACAATGATATACAGATATTCCCCCTTCTTCCCTAGGAAGCACGCACCCATAGAGTGACGTTAACACTACTACATATATATGCACCTCAGGGAAAAGGGAAGTGGATAAAATAATAAACTACTGCCAGAGAGGGACGTCTCCTGTAGTTGGGTTCTGATGGCATCTAGTATGGACCCTCACAGAGGCAATAGGAGTCGACTACCCAGGGATCACTGCAGGTAAGGATGAGAAAAAGACCAACAATTAGAAACCCCGACTAGTAGTAGATAAAGTCTCAAGTCTACTAGTATTGCCCCACTTACTAAATATGGCAGTTTTCAGTACATGGAAAAGGTCTCTCAAACGAAGAAGAAGTAAGACAATCCATGCAGCAAAGAGAAAACAAGTAGAATTAGTTCTGGTATCAATTGTTACATAGAACCAACATCCGGTGTGGGAACTATGGACCTTGTACAGCGCTCCTGCGCAATGCGTGAGGACAGCCACCTCGAAGGTCACGAAGCAAAATCAGCAAGGATAAATAAACAGAACTCAAAATCAGCAAGGAAATAAGAAGCAAAATCAGCAAGGGTAAAGTCTATAAAAACCAAGGCTGGCTGGACATACTAGGCTCCGATTAACCTCAAGGAAGCTCTGTAGTACATCCAATGAATTCATAGTATCCTCGAACAGCAGGACCACTATGAGACTGAACAGACAATATCAGGAAGTTGTTCTCAATCGACTGTTGTGACGGAGAACTGCAAATGTGCACCTGCGCGGTTCTCTACGTCACGGAATCGATATCCACACAATGTACTCTTGGTGGATATTTGCGGAAGTATATGGAGGGCTTTAACCTCCCGGAGTGGCTAATTGCACAAGCCGTCGGGAAATGCTCAGAAGCCTGAGAACAGACTGCGCGGCCCCCGCGTCTGTCTCGACGGCAAAGAAACAATACCTGGAGCAGAACTGAAGACGGAGTCCCTACGGCAGAAATCCAAGACTGGGAACCCTTCAGGAAATTCGGCAGCGTCCACGAAACACTCGGCAGAGACTACAATTGGCAAGCCCCGTTGTGCTGACAAGGAAGGGCTTTGTAGGGACTGCAGATCCGGGTCGAAATCCCCGGGGTTTCTGGGAAATGAAGTTTCTAGCGGTTCTTCTCCATTCACTCGGCGCAAAAGCATCGTGATCGCCACAGAAGTCCCTTAAATCAATGCCATCTTTCAGTAAAGATAATTGTTGTTTTACCTCTGTTAGTGTGGACTTTTGTAGCCACTCAAGGCACAGTTTTCCTACACTGTATGTTGTTAATATCCCTGGATGTTGTCTCTGGACATATCTTGGATCTGGCCTAGTGAATGTGAACCCTTGTGTCTTATTCAGGAATCTATCTTGACAGTTGTTTGGAAAAAATGGTTATTCTGGCCCACAGACATAATCAGGATCTGTTCTGTTGTTAAGTAAAATAGTTTTTACGTCGACCACCCCCTTTGTAGTGTTCTTATTATCAGGTGTAGGTGTAGGTATGGACGATTTGTTTAAATCTTTTATCTTAGCCAAGACAAGATGTCTGCTGAACAGTGTAATTCAAAAACATTATTTGTTCAGGGATGATGCAGGCTCTAAATAAAGCTTCTAATTCCTGCACCTGCCACTCTTTTGTGCCCCAGCAGGTTTTTGTCTCAATGTTTTCTCTCCAAAAGTCAAAACCTAATGTAGACAGCTGAGCAGAAAAAGGAAGCAGAATAAATGTGCTTAGTATTAGTCAACATACTTTTCATTCCTGTCTTATTAACATTTTTAAAGTAAAATGCTTCTGGATTTGAGACATTAAAACCTGAAAAGTATGGAATTTTGTCATAAAATGTTTTTGAGCTACCCTTTGGTGGTGAGGGACAGTGTTCCCATTGATTGTAAGTATAAACATTTCTAGGATTTGCAGATTTATGCAAAAAATGATGACCATAGTGATTATAACAGTACATTTGTTCATAATCTGATGAACCTTCTAAGTATTCATGATTTGTAAATTTCGCAGACATTTCTAAGTCTGACATCATATTATTAACAGTCTCAAAGTCCCAATCATCAGAAAAGGTACTCGATGAAACAAAGTCACTCAAGGAAACCTTGAATTGGTGTAGAATCTTCAACAGCTCTGCCGGACCAAACATGTCATAATCAGTTCTGTCCCAAGTTATACCACCAGGTATAGGATCGGCTGTGATATTCACTGATGACAAATGTCTTTGTTCACGATGAGATGATTTGTGTGGCTTGAAGAGTAAGTTGATGTTCTTACTTGCTGTCTCTTTTTTTACTATATCTTCCATTTATCAGCATTCCCAAAGTCAACCAAAGTAGAAGAAAAAAGTACACCTATCACAATCCAAAGTTCAATCCATGGTGAAACCAGATAAGTATTTTCCAGTTGATGAAAAAGTTCTGTTGCTTGTTCTTTGAAAGTTCTTTTTGCTGGCGTCGTTTCAAGCTCACTGGGATCATCGGAAAACGTATCAAAGTTAATGAAATAAGCAGAGGCAGTTCTGTCAATTGTAGATATTGCATCAGTGTTATTTGACATCGCTGGAGCTACTTGATCACTTGTCATATTAGTATAGTCAGATTATATATCATTGTAGACAGGCGTTTCTTGACAAACTGTTATTTGGGTCTCAAGAGGTAAAACTTCCATGGATTTGTTGCTTAGTCCTTCTTTTCGCACAGCAGAGTCTTCAAAGGTGATGAGTCTCTCAGTTTGAACCTCTTGGATAGTAGCCAGATTTGGTCATCTGCTACATCTTTGGAGTCCACTTGGCCTACTACTTATGATTGGGCACATGATGTGGTTTTACCAGGTCGATAGATATAAACCTGTTTTCCTTTCATCCAGCAAGGGGCGGCAGTTACACTGTTCTTGATCCGTTGATTGCTAGCACATGTACTGGTTGTCTGTATGAAGGCCCAAATTCCTTCTTGTCCACGATTTTTTCTCTGACTAGATCCCCAATCTTGGGAATCCAGGCAGGTCTTGCTTGGACGGGAGGTTCCCCTTCAGTGGTTGTTGGCTTCTGCAATGTGTTGCTCTGACTTTTCCTTCTTTCATTCAAGTCCTGCAAAACAGCCAAACGGTCTTTGATATCAAAAGTTTTTGTTCTACCACTGAAGTGTGACGATCAAGGTCCTGGACAATCATTCTAGTTCCAAAAAGAATTTCATGTGAGTGATTCCACCCAGAGAACTTCTTGGCAGATTATTAAGAGTACGTTGGACACTTATTAGATGTTTGACCCACCTGTCACCCGAGCCTAATACCCTAGCTGTTATAGATTGCTTTATGTCCGTTTTTTTCTCTCCACAACCAAATTTCCTTGGGGGATAGAGTAATTCCAAACATGGGACATAGATTAGGACTAATTTTAGCAGCACATGAAGGGCTTGCCTCTGCACATGCAGGTGTTTCTGCCACATTGTCATTATTAAAACTGAGATACTGGTGGCCATGCATGAGGAAAGAGTCCAGAAACTATGTTTTGGAATGTGAAATCTGCCAAGAGAAGAAAGTCTCTACAGTGAAATGTCCTGCGCAGACGCCCCTGTTAATTTCAGACCACTGCGGTCCCTTACAGAGGCATGGTAACTACAAATATATCATGGTCGCAGTGGATTCATGCTCAAAATTCATTTGGATGTGGCCTCAGCGCTCGGCTGACGCCCCTCCAGGGATTTGAGCAAACGGAACATTATTTGCATCAGTTATGTATGAGTATTTGAGTGGAAAGCCTTTCGGAAGTGTTTTACCACTGCCTTTTATTGAAGCATTGACAGCTTGCATAGTTTCGCTGTCTATCTCCGTTTTCAAACGAGTGATTGCAGCTACGGAATCCGTATGCACAGCTGCCATCTCGGCTTAATCAGCTAATGAATTCCCTGCAACGTGAACTCCATCACGTTGATGACTCAGTGTATGGATCATGTGAGTCTTTAGTAGTTCTTTTTGTAAATCAACTACTTGTTCCCAAAGCAACTTATGCTTGATTGTGCCACCTTTTGCATCTTTGAAACTGTGTTGAATCCAGTTCTGCAAGTATTCATTGTAAGATTGAATGCAGTAATAGGAATCGCACACTATGAGGGTGGGGAAATCGCGATCCGTATTTTCAAGCGCCATCTTGAATGCTTGTAGTTCAGCTCGCTGAGCTGTACAATCTCCCAGAGATTTTGTTTTTGTGACCATAGGTCGGAATTTACCATCGCCCCAGCAACCTTTAACGATCGCGCACGCAGCACTATCAGCTTGTTTACTCCCAATTGTGGCCTGTGCTGATCCGTCTGTCTAAATTATACATTTGTACTCAGTGGGTAGAGGAAGTTCTTGTTCGTATTGTAGAAATTCGAGAGTTTTCAAGTATGGGTCAAAAACATATTCAACGTCTGTTCCAGCAAGAGAGTTAACCCATTGTATCCATCTCAGATGTAAAGCCTTTGCATTCGGAATGCTCGCTTTTTTCACTGCCTCCATGGCAGGTACAGGAGTAACGAACATTATGCGTTTTCCCTGTGCGAGGGCTCTCTCTTTTGCTACTGCAGTTTGAACCACTGTCAGAATTATTTCTGTAGAGGTGAATTTAATTTCAGCCTGTGTGTACAAGTGTGATTTATAAGCTATTGGTACTTTTTCTCCTTCATTAACCACATGGATGCTGCACATATTTATGTGCTGTGCTGCAGATCTTTAAATCCCATTGTTCATGACGAGCTCAGCTCGTCATCAGCACACAAACAGTGTACTGCATGACGAGCTGAGCCCGTCATGAGCATGGAAGGGGTTAAAGGTTAAGTACGTGAATCCGCATCTTCCTGGAATGATTCGGGTTACAAGGTTGCGTACGTTTACCCGGGTCTGTAAATGTGTTGTTGCTAACATGTCTGTTGCACTGAACGCAAAATTTCTGTGTGTTTTTGAGTCCAATTAACTGTTTTAAAATCAGGTTTGATTAATTCGTAGAGGAGTTTAACCCTTTCTGCGTAATTTAGAATGTATGTTCTTCCGAAATTTAGGAAACCTAGAATTGACTACGTTTTTCAGTGATTCTGGAGGTTGGAGCAGCGCACACTTTTCTAAAAAGTTGGCTGCCAGGCTTTTGCCTTCACTTGATAACTCATATCCCAGAAAAAAGGACGTTGAGGTGGGCAATTCTCCATTTCTTAAAATTGAATTTATACCCTTCAGAGGCGAAGCCAAGTATTATGGTGTTCACTCTGGTCAAGTGCCTGTCCAAGTCATCGTCTGTTAGATAGATGTCATCGACATAAGATAATGCCTCATCATCATACGTTTGTAGTAACTCTGTTACTCTAGCTGAAAATAACCCTGGACTATTCTTGAATCCCTGGGGGAGACGACAGAATTGATCCTGTGTCCCCATGGTTAAGAAAGCAGTCAAGTACCTACTTTCTGGTGCAATGTTTTGACAGAAAAAAACGTTAGAAATATCTAAAGTGGTTTTATATTTTTTACGCACAATGTTATTCATTAGTGCTGCACTATGTGCATTTTGTACTGCAAAGGTTTTGCAACAAGAGTTTAAATATCTGTAGTCCAAAATTAGACGATATGTATTGTCTGGTTTGGAGACAGGAAACAAAAGGATTATTCATTGACGAGCTGCATGTTTCAATCACCCCATGGTATTCAAGTTGATCTAATATCTCCCTGACTTGGTTTTTAGCTTCTTGCTTAACTGGGTACTGCCTTTGTGCAGTTGGTTGAGTTTTTAACTGGATTTGATGGTAAGGGGAATCCTCATCCCATCCTACATGAATGATTTTTATATAATGCTGGAGCCTGGGCTACAGCCCATTTTCTGGCATAGGTATATTTTAAATGAATTGCAAAATGATTGGAGAAGGCTAGCATAATGATGTCTTCGCCATGTGAGCACTCCCTGACAGATTCAGGTGGGCAGTCCTTTTCAGCTAGAAGAATGTCATAACCCTTAGAGAGCTTCTCCCAAAAGAGTGCTCTTATTTTTCTAGTTATATCCCCCTCCATCCGAAGTGTTACTTCATATAACTTATGGGGTACACTAACCCTGGAATCAGCAGTTACAACTTGGATGTATTCATTCAAGTCCACTGTCTCCAGATGATCCTTCAAGATCTTGGGAACTACGGTTACTTCTGCTGCCCTGTCCAGCATTGTCTGAGCCCACTCCCCGTTCTTGAGTTGTGTCCTCAAGATCCTCAGCATGTCTGATTTTTAGACCTGCTACCTTCTTTTTGTTGAATTGGGTTTTCTTATTTTTCGGAACGTGTTGATCGTCTTTGGACTTCACACGTTCTTCTTTTTGTTCTGACCATTCTCTTCTTTACGATTTCTGTGAGGAAGTCTGAAAGGTATGAGAGGAACGTGTATCAGTATCTTGATATCTATCAGGTTTTCTCAAATTATCCCTGTTTCTGAGGTTATACCTCTTTTCAGGGATCTCCTTTCGAGGAGATCTACCTCTTGATTGAGAATGCTTCTCTTTAGAAGTTTGTTTAGTGTTCTCCCACTTCTTTTTGGGAACAGTGAGAGTGTTTTTAATAAAGACCTTTTCAGGACTTTCAGTTAGTTGGGGTTTAACTGGTTTCCAACCCAAACTGTCTCTACCTAGTTCTTCATAGGATTTTTCAATTATTCTGGCAAGTTCATATGGTTGTTCAGTTACATCAAATTCTCTTAACTTTTGGCGGATCGCCACAGATGCTGCCTAACCTTTAATATTAGCTAATATTATTGTTGAGACCTGTTTGAAATCTTTCAGTAGTTTCATTTTTAAAGCAGACTCTGACTGATTGTATGGTTTGTGGTGTAATTTTATTTGTGTTCCCCTGGTAAGGGGTGTTTTGTGGAATCCTTATCAGAGGTTGGACTGTTAGAGTCTGCATGACATATTGAACCAATTGTCTATGTATTTTGATTAGTTGTTCTGGTTGAACTAATAGTTCTGCACCTGACATTTCTTCAATTGCAGGATGTGGTGTATAGCTGGCTAATACCGGCCATGTTGCTCCTGGTCTACCTCGTGGACCGAGCCTGGTAATGTGATTTTGATGTTGTAGGGCGCCTTTAAACCAGAGCGCATGCTCTTGGTATGTTAGAGGAATTTCGACATCTTTGAAAGGAGTGTATTCCGTTGGAGGTTCCTCTTCTTTGTAGAAGTGAAACACATGTTACTGGATTTGCTTCAGGGGAGATAATCCATGAATAGAATACCTCTGTCTGCCGATAATCATGTACCTCTATGACAAAAATCACCCTACCACCTCTTGATGATAGGCCATTTGTTATAAGTTTTATAGTGATGGTTTTCCTTAAATTTTCTGGGATGAATATAGCATCCGCATCAGTCTCTTGGAAACCTGTAACGTCTAAGCCTGGTTGGCTGCAGCTGCTGCAGCTCCACCGGTTGCGTTGTTGTCGCTGTTAAGCGACATTGTTTTATGAAAGTTTGCAGAGCAAGTTCAAGGAAACAAAGATAAGATGCACAATATTTTGGAACACTGTATTGTTGAACAAACCAAAAACTAATACATAGGATTTTCGTCCTACTCAGTTATGGCGGATATTTTATCCTTTCACCCACTGCAGACGTCTATTTGAGTATTTTACTGGAAAAAAGGGGTCTCTGTGAAAAGCACGACTGAGTTACTCTAGTATCTAGCATTAAATTAGTGTCTTACCAAACGTTGGGCGCCATGTAGTGTAGTTCCTATATTCCCAATAGGCTCTGCATATTGGAATAATATATCCTATAGATTAGACTTAGGACTGAGGTCGACTAGGTCTCTCTCGAATGAATTAAACGTAATAGTGAGTGCCAGCTTGCTCAGAGGTCACTAGAAACTTTCTCGAATTCACAAGAAGAGATTAGTTTCTGACAACCGCATAAACATGACAACTTTGTTTCCCAAGAATAAGAAATATATCTCTAGAGTCGTGGGAACAATAGATAAGTATTTCACTCAGTCAATCATGCATGCTTCTTTTCAACAGAGGTACAGAAAAATAGAGACAGGCGTTTTCAATAAAAGGTTTTATTGAACAGTCTTCTTTCTCATGCAAGTAAACTGAACTGCTACAATCGCAATGCACACTGCAAAGTATAGTGTGTACAGCGAGAACAATATTATAAAATAATGCTGTAAAAGCATTGTATGGTTTCTAAGCCATATAAAAATACATAAATAAAAACATTGACTAAAATACTCAACTGGTGCTTCTAAAATACGCCTACCCCAATGTACCTAACCTAAGTCTAGTACCCGGGAGGGAGTAAGTATTGTGTAGCATAGGTTTGTTTTTCTTTGCCAAGAATCTATCCAAGATTTCTCTTAGGTTCTAATCAGCTCCATGCCTTAGTTTAGAATGAAGGAGGTCTGGTATCTCAGTCTTGGGACTCGATTTCGCAAGACCCCGCAAGGGGAGCTTGGAAACACTGGAACTGGATTCTCAGCAAGAGAAAGGACAGCTTCTCGATCAGTGCGTCAGCTGGAGGGTCGGCTTCCTTCGGCACTTGCTGTAGCGAGCTGCATCGGGCAAGTAGGTAGTCGAACTGCTCCGAACCACCGTATCTTGCTAGAGCAAGTGACGGCATATTTATACCTTGAAGGGGTCTAGATTGACGTAAGGTCAGGCATAATAACGTCAGTAAAGAACCCCCTTAACCCTCTTCCCTCATGTGTCCCTACATAATGGCTCCTCCTTTCCGGCGGCGCAGCGGACGGGCGCAGCGGGCGCGACGAAGGCGTGCCGAAGTTGCGCCTAAGTTAAGCCCGTCTGTGCCCGTCCGCGGCCGATCGGGGCTAGGGGCACGTCATTCTGCCCAAATCATCACTTACACTTCCTCCCAACGCCGCAATCTTCATGGCTCGTGGCCTTTGCCCGCCTCCATTTGCTCTCGCATATCTTCACTTGATCTGTCCCCTGTCTCTTTATTTTCCCGCCCTCTTGTTCCTCCCACTCCCCTTCATTTCCCCAGAGAGGATGCCAGCCCAGTTTCATCTAGGACTCTTCGGCTTACTATCTTACCACCCGGTCAGCAGTGGCCCACTCACACGAACTGTCGGTGCTGCTGGACCTTTACGCACCTGATCTCCTCTTCCTAACAGAGACTTGGTTTAGTGATGATTCTCTCCCTGCCCTATTGGCCACTCTCCCTGCTCCATACTATGCTCTACGAGCAGACCGCTCTGCTGGTAGGACTGGGGGTGGCGTAGCGGTCTTTACCCGGGTTGACCTCCCCTTCCAACTTCTATCTCTGCCAGATATCGCCACAACAGAGTACCTTGCCATTCGTACTACATCTACCACCCCCCCTCTTACTTGTATTCTCACTTACCGGCCCCCTCAGTCACCTTTACTCTTTCTCTCTGATTTTCAGGAGGTACTGGCCACACTTACGGTCAATAACTCTTCCATTTTATTATTGGGAGACTTTAACTTTTGGCCTTCAGATCCAGCGAATGTCCATCTTCAAGAGAGTTTTCAGATACACTTCAATCCCTCAATTTTGTGTCACATGTTCATTCTCCCCCTCACGTCAAAGGACATATCTTAGATCAGATTTGGTCCTTGAACTGTCCGGTAGACTCCCTGTCCATCTTACCTTGCACCTGGTCTGACCATCATTTGATTTCGTTTACCCTTCCCATTAACCCTACCGTTAGGCCCCCGCTCCCAAAGAATGTTTGGGTCCGCTCATGGAGCCGAGTGGATCCGGAGAATTTATCCGCATTGTTAACTTCTTCCTACCCTACCCTACAAGGCCTATCCACTTTTTCTCAGGCCGCTGCTATTGAACACTGGCTCTCCTCAGGCTGTGATTCCATTGCCCCGCTGAAGCGGGTGACATCAAAGCGGGAGAAGGATGCCAACTTGTGGTTTAACGAGGATCTTAAGACCATCAAACTAGCGGTACGCCGAGCCGAGCGTGCCTGGAGGAGGAATTATTGTCCCTTACTCAGATCTGAGTTTACCACTCTTCTGGCTCAATACAAGAAGGCCATTTTGGCAGCAAAAACGGCCTACTTCTCCTCTAAGATTCTTGCAGCTGAGAATCAACCGAGGGAAATTTTCTCGATTGTCCACAATTTGGCATTCTCCGATAGGACATCTCTTAAGCCCTCCCCCTCCCAGGACCTTTGTCACTCCTTAAATAATTTCTTTATTGAGAAGATTGCTATTATCAAAGCCAACATTCCCTCACCTTCCCCGACTTTTGTTGACCCTCAGTGTCCTCCACCTAAGGGACAACTCGATGTCCTCCCCCTCCTGACTAAGGAATCTTTGATCTCGATAATTCCCCTTGTTAAATCTGGCTCCCCATTGGACACTTGCCCCGCGCACATCCTTCGCCACATTTATACAACTTGTCCAGATCCCCCTCTTCACTTCCTCAACAGTTCAGCCAACCCACTGAAAACAGCTGTTATTGTTCCCATACTAAAGAAGCCCGGCGCAGACCCTTTGGTCCCCGCCAATTTTCGCCCCATCTCTCTCCTACCATGTTTGGCTAAAGTGCTCGAACGCCATGTTACCAAGTCTTTGAGCACGTTTGTGGAGGAGTATGGGGTTTTGGCTCCCCGCCAGGCCGGCTTCCGCCCCGCACACTCTACGGAGTCCGTAGTACTCTCGGTCCTTGACAACCTCAGGGAGGGAATGGATACGAACCAGGCCCAGGCTTTGGTCCTCCTCGATCTCTCAGCCGCCTTTGACACGGTTGACCATACCATCTTACTTTCCCGTGTCGGGGAGGCGGGGATCGGGGGTACCACCCTGGTATGGCTATCCTCCTTCCTGAGGGACCGCACCCAGGCTGTTTGCCTGGGTGATTTTTCTGCGGACTTCCAGAAAGTTCAGTGTGGGGTCCCCCAAGGTTCCTCCCTTTCACCTCTTTTGTTCAACCTCTATATTGCCCCCCTTATTTTTTCGTTGCAGCAAATGGAGGTCAGCGTATACAATTATACGGATGACCTCCAACTTGTTTTCAATCTGTCAAGAACCAAAAAAAGAAGCAGGTTAAGCAAGCACTCTCTAGATTAATTGTAAATACACCATATATTAATCATCGTTTTTAAATCATGATAAACTTGAAAGAAACTGTTTTCATGGTGTATATTTTGAATTGATGAATCAGTACATAATTCATTTGAAAAATGTAGAAAATATTGTATTCTCAAAATATGGATCCAAAAACTGATGCTCGTATTCCAAATCATTTATTTCATGAATTAAAAACAGGTATTATGTTTTCCAGCATACACCGCCGACACGTGTTTCGTCTTATTACAAGACTTTTTCAAGGCAAACGCTAGTCCTAATACTGGATCACAATAAGACTGATCCTGTCTCGTAGTCCGTATATAAGAGAAATAGATGGTCACAGATAATATCTGCCTCCTAAAATGGTAAGCCCAAAAGACGTGGTTGAAATCAACACACTTATTTTCAAGAAATTTTGAGGTGGTGTATCAGGTGTAAATCACCTTAGTAGTCCGTAATGGCGAGAGTTGTCTTCAATAGTTCAACTTTCTTGCTTCGTGGAGGTTAGAACCTTCATGTATATGTAGTTACTCGACCCTGATAAGTCTACGGAAAACGCGCCATCCGTACGGAGCCTCCACTGTTCCCTAGGTTCTCCCCCGGTTCCTTCTACCTCAGTTAAAACTTTAGGTATCAAACTTAATTCTCAGCTCACTCTTCACTCCCAGGTTAGTTCTGTGGTGTCCTCTTCTTTTCTGTCACTACGCACCATCCGCAAGGTATCCCACTTTTTTTCCTTTGATGCCTTGAAATTGATCATCTTGGCGATGGTTATTTCCCGCCTGGATTATGGCAACGCCCTATATGCAGGTATTCCTGCATATTGTTTAAGGCGCTTGCAGCTGATCCAGAACCAGGCGGCACGGTTGGTGTTTAATCTTCCAAACTCCCACCACGTAACACCCCTTCTCAAATCCTTACACTGGCTCCCTGTCCGTGAACGCGTCCAGTTTAAGCTTGCTTCTATCACCTTTCAAGCACGACTAGGCGCGGCCCCAGCCTTTATCACATCTGAGATCGTTCCCTATGTTCCAACTAGGGAACTACGCTCATCCACCCAATCCCTGTTGTCAGTTTCCCGTTTCCGGAGGAAGAAATGGGGAGGATCGAAGTTCGCGACCCTTGCCCCAGTCCTGTGGAATTCCCTGCCTTTAGAGCTTAAATCTCTAAATCTTTACCCTCAATTCCGGAAAAAACTCAAAGCCCATTTATTTGCTAAATCTTTTAACTAGATCACTTGCTGTTTTTGTTTTCCTTCTTCTTAATTTCTGTTACTCCTCCTCTGGGGATCTGTCTGTTGCAGCGCCATGAAACCGCTGGTGAAAGTGCGCTATATAAATATTTTAAAACTCAAACTCAAACTCAAACTCAAGGGAATAGTAGTTCTTTGTAAAGTATATGAGTTCTTGGACAAATCAATATTCAAGCGAGGGGAGGTCCCTGACTGCTTAAGCCGGTTTTCCAAGAAATCGTTGCGACGTTTTGGTACGGGTGGAAGTAGCCATGCCTGTATTTGGACTGCATGGGCTATGTCTAAATAAGGGAATGATTTCTATGGCTATATTAGGGCAATGTGAATTGTACCTATAGAAGGGCATGAATTGGGAAAATTTGCTCAGATCCTAAAACGCCATACAACAACTGTAATTCAAAATCAGAGTTCACCATAAGTTAGGATTTTAAATCAGGATTCCAGCGACACCAAACATGATCTGGTTTCCTATTCCTACTTCGAAATCTATATATATATAAAAACCAAAGTATGTCCGTTTGTCCTTTATTCATTACTACACCGTTCATCCGATCGGCATGGAACTTTGGGAAATTGTTGAGTACACTCCCGCGAAGGTTTCTGGCAAAAAAAGAAAAAGAAAAAAATATTAAACAAAAAATTAAAAAAAAACATTTGTTAAAAGTTGTTGAGTACCTTCCCGCGAAGGTTTCTGGCAAAAAAAAAAAAAGAAAAATGTGTTAAATATCGGCCCCCCGGCCACCCAGGGCCATCATAATCTTTCCAATACTCAACGTTTACAGTTTACGGTGCGACTCGCTTTTGCAATGACCATCAACAAAGCACAAGGACAATCGCTGCAAGTGTGTGGACTAGATTTGGAGAATCCGTGCTTCTCACATGGACAACTGTATGTGGCCAGCTCACGCGTCGCAAAACCTTCTGATTTATTCATGTACGCAATGTTTACAGTTTCCGGTGCAACTCGCTTTTGCAATGACCATCAACAAAGCACAAGGACAATCGCTGCATGTGTGTGGACTAGATTTGGAGAATCCGTGCTTCTCACATGGACAACTGTATGTGGCCAGCTCACGCATCGGAAAACCTTCTGATTTATTCGTGTACGCACCAGATGGAAAACCAACAAATAACGTGTATCCACAAGCACTCGAATAAATAAACAGAATTAAAACAACACTTTTAAATGTTTTCCATATTAAAATGAATACGTTTCAATAGAAATGACACAATGTAAATTGAATGTTATCATAACAAGTTTCCTTAAATTTCCTTTCTTCTGAGATCGCAGCAACGCGCGACGGCCAAGCTAGTTACACTTATAAAACATAATAAAGTAACTCCAATATTATCCTATGGGAGAGGTAGGCCTTGCAGTCGTGAAAATGAATTTAAGAGTTTTTCACTACCAAGAAAAGTAAAACTTAAAAGCACACTTCCTACTTTTTAAATGCATTGCACCCTGCCCTCTGGGCAGTCCGAGGCATATCCTAGGGGTGACATGTATGTATTAAACAGGAACGTTTGAACCTGGCAAAAGATTAACTTTCCAAAAATCAGGTAGGGAATGGATCAATTGTCCTGCATGACCTGGGTTGGCAATTCTTAGTGTTCAATGTCCCAATAAAAAAACACTCATTCATGTGCAGATGGTAGAAGTAGCGGTATATCTTGATTCTCCGCTCTACTGTTAATCACGTAACAGCATCATCATGGGGTTAGTGCTCATGCTTCCTCCACCCGGAGGTGTACCCCTGGTTAGTGCAGTAGTGATCAGGGATACTGGGGTCATAGGCTAAGGTGACTTAAAAAATACTCGTACAGCCAGGTGTAGGTTTAATAGATCTGGATTCAAGATGTTAATTAAAAATTGGTTGTAGTGCGTGGTGAGATTGAGTTACGGATCTCCCGCATTTAAAATATTGTTTAAGATTAACTTTGCCAGGTTGAATTGTCAGTTTAAAACTGCACACACACAGCCTCAACTGGCAGGCCTGAAGTATGTTTAGAGGATTTCTTTAGTCGGTGGCACAATCAGTACTGGAGGCCCAATAATAGCATTTAATTTACAGGCCCTGGGAACAGGTAGTACTACTTTACTAGGAACGTATAAGTTAAATATACCAATTAGGGATGAGCCAATGTTACCATGTTGTAAGGAGGGAACACATGCACTTTACACTGGTTAGAAATGGTAAAGTGAGCAGAGTCCAAAGGCCAGCAAAAATAAGATCAGCAAAATGTTTTGGGGAAGGCCATCCTAATGCTGACAGGTCTAACACACAATAATTGTCATTTTGGGCATCACTACTGTCAACTGCTACATCACTTTCCCCTTGTGGGTTGAAAGGCAAGATGTTCTTCATTGTGTAAATTCCCACACCACCAGCACATGCCTGTTTGGGGCTGTTGTTGGCTATTTTGGAGGTTCGGGACAGATGTAAATAGATCAATCCATCCCCATCAGCAGTCAACAGATTTGTCTACCAACAGTGTCTCCAACCGTACTTAAAAAGCATTCTGACTATTAGCTAGTGGAGCGATAAGCCATGAAGTGTCTATGCAGCGATCTATTGAGCAGACAAACTACATTACTTTCAGACCGGAGTTTCATAGGTTGCACACAGCAAACATAGCTCCTGCTCATCTGGTCAATGTTTCACAGAATCAGAGACCCCGCAGCCAGGCAGTATGTGCATACATATTATATTCACCAGGATCTGTTCAGTGAATTAGGTAAAAAAAAGTCTTTCAATGGAATTTCCATCCCCACTGTCACCAGTCCTACTTCTGATTGTAGGAGCCTGTGACAAATCAGGTTATGATATAGGAATCTTTTTGTACTCTTCTGCATACGCACTTTGCTGTGCTGCAATAAGATTTACTTCACACTCTTCCATCCTTAACTTAACTAGCTTAATCTCAATCTGCTTTGGGTGAATTCATCTACTTTCAATATGATGACTCAGGTCAGAAATACAGGTCAGTGATAATGCTTATTATCTTGCAAGGATTTTATGTACCAATCTTTCCTAAATTAGACCTGGTTGAAAGAATGGAGAGAGGCAGAAAGAATTCAGAGCATGAGAAGCAAAACTCTGGATTGATATGAGAGCTGGAAGTAGGAAAATGACTGAGGGGGATCGGGCAAAGACGCCAGTAATAAAGGTTTATATGGAAAAGTTGAGGAACAAAATTAGAAGAGCCAGCTGGGGAGAGTGTGGAAAATGATCTCTCTAGAAATACAATACAAATTACCCCTCAAAAGCATGACAATTTCCTATCTCTGTTATTTCCTCTGTTATCTTCACATCGTGGAGCACTAAGGAGTGGCCTACCCCTCTTGACTAGATTTTCACTCATACTGACATAAAACAAACACTTATGTATGTGTATTGTTCCTTAAAACACCCTTGAAATAGAGTTTGGTGTAGAAACGCTGAAATGTCCTAGTATATATATTTGGGAGGAGTGACAATGATACTTCAAAGCGTAAGGAGTACGTCATCTAAAAGATTCAAGGCTAAGGTAGTCTTCATACGCAGTTGCTACTTAATCTGATTTGAATTATTGAATGGCCAGGGTCGGAGAGAAGTCAGTGACCTGCAGTACTACATTACTCCTAGCGTTACATTCTGTCATGCTTACTTGTGGGAAATTAGATCTCTGATGTGCCTCCATTGTTGGTTCCTATGCAATAAGTCATAGAAGAGGCCGGTGTGCTGTAGGTTAGGGATGAGCTATTGTTGTACTTTAGGTGGAGGGCACTCATGCAATGAGGTTATTTATTATGCCTTGGGTTCACTCAGTTGTATTGCCTTGGAGTGTGCGTTGCTTGCATGTCGTTGGACATGTGCAGCTGAGAACATTTGTGTTGCATGTTGATTTGATTCTTACTTTACCCTGTGGAGGGATGGGAGAAGGAACTGTGCATTTTCAATTCTTGGTAATATATGTGGTAATGTTGCTGCTGACTTTGTGTTGTCGTGATGAGAGTGATGCATTTGGATTATATTATTCTGGGTATATGTTTGTCTTGGAGCTTTGCAGTGACCATAGTGCCTTGAGCTTATTCTATATTTAAAAGAGTGAGTTGCTAGCTTGTTTTGTGGCTTGTGTCTCAATGTGGTACAATTTCAGCCTGAAGGTAGAATTGTGTAGGATTATTTATATGGTCCTTAGGGTGCCACTGCTGCCTTGCTGTTGAATGTTGTTGAGACATGTTGGTGAGTGAGATTAACTAGTGATGAATGAGATTAACTAGTGATGAATGAGATTAACTAGTGATTAATGAAGGAGATATTTAGTTGCTTATGCTAAATATCCACCATTGATCCCGAGGGCTTACAGAATTGCTTGTTAAACCTTTAAGAATGGGGTTGTTGCTTGTAGTAGAGGTTGCCTTTACAAATAGGCACAATAAATGATGTTGTGGTTTCATAGTAACTACTTACATGCTCCCATTGCCTTATGGCCATTTGGGTTAGAATTCCATGTCAGGAAGAGCTGCATATTGGGCCAAGGAGTTGCAATGACAGGGTGACTTACCATCTGATTCATGGTAATTGGCATGCCAATTGTAGGAAAATGTTCGATGCTCTCAGCATTATTCTTCCAGTCAATGTGTACAGAAGGAATTCCAATTCTGATATTTGTAGTAGCTGTGTAATTTGAATTCAGTCAACATGGGTGGTCTGCCTATAATTTCCCGTTGGTAGGCTATGATGAGTACTTCCTCAGTAGGCATAGATAATCTGATGAATAGATGTGCCTTTATTAGGAAAAAAAGACAAAGGTTTCAAAGATTTTTAAGCCCAAGTCCTTTTTTCACATTGAATATCCCAGAAAATGCATTAGCAGCTCTAGCTTATCACAGAAGGTTTCTTCTCATTCTTTTTGGACTTGCCTGCCACATGAAATGTGACAGAGCTCATTCATTTGTGGAACGAATCCTTATGATATATAGTGGGTGCAGGCAAAAAATCGCAATGCCTGCCAAGCCTTTGCTCCTGCAACTGCCTTACTAGGAAGCCTTATAGAAGCAACCAAAGGTTCCTAAAAATGTATCCATGTGCCACCCTTTGGTAGCCAGTCTAAACTTAATCTCCATATAGGGTGTGGGGGTAGCAAGGATCAGCAACTCAAACAAACAATACAGTAAAAAAAAATGGAATGTATGGTTCAAACCAATGTCTTAACAAAGAAAGCACTTCCCGGGAACTTGCCCAAATCAGGCTGAACATTGAGTGTACATTGGTGTTTTGAATGTGAGGTTGTGACTGGTCCAAAGTTTTTCATATATGGATGAAGTTTCCCACATGGAGCAAATCTCAATGCAATAAGATGAGGAAATGCCCAGTGTCCATCCAGAATCCTGCAGTTCAGGATGACTTTGGTGCAGGCTTACAATAAAAAAATGCAGTCAAAAAGGTTCTGGCAGGCAGAGATGCCTGCCTAGGGTTGAGGAAAGGAGCACGTTGCTGGACTGTTTTGGAGACTTTTCATGGATAGTACTTTTTCTGCACATTGTTGAACCTGAGGCACAGTCACTATGTTATAACAGAAGGATGAATCCAAACAGAGTTGAAAGCCCCTGTGCCAGCTTGTGCTTGAGACCTAGCCACTTACTTTATAGACCTAGCCCTTGATATACCTCCATAAATAAATTGTTGCTCAGAGATTTTTATTTTTGATTTGTATTTTTGTATCATCATTAATAAAGTAATTTAGCTTGGGTAGACATTCTAATCTGGGCCTGATTTTTCTGGATGCTATTTTTAAAAATGGGAGATGTGAAGATTATCAGGAACTATTAGACCTATATACTTCAATTTGTTTTCAATCATAGGTTTTTGGGGTCAAGAAAACTTATAAAGACAGAAAATAACTCGTCAGAGCAACCCTTGTGCCATTTTCCAAAATGGCGGCTCTATAATGATGCCATCATATTGATCAATCAATCAATACACTTATAAAGCGCACTACATACCCGTTAGGGTCTCAAGACGTTGGGGGGAGGGAAGGGGTGCTGCTACTGATCGAAGAGCCCGGTCTTGAGGAGTCTTCTGAATGCCAGTAGGTCTTGGGTCTGCCGTAGTTTGTTCCAGGTCTTGGCGGCGAGGTGGGAGAAGGAGCTGCCACCAGCGGTAATTCTTCAGATGCGAGGGACTGTGGCAAGGGCGAGGCCTGCGGAGCGGAGCTGGAGGGTGGGGGTGTAGAAGCTGAGCTGTCTGTTGAGGTATGCTGGGCCGGTGTTGTGGAGAGCTTTGTGCGTGTGGAGGAGGAGCTTGAAGGTGACCCTCTTGTTGACAGGGGTTAGTGCAAGTCTCTCAGGTCGGGGTGATGTTGCTGCGGCAGGGGATGTCGAGGATCAGGCGTTCCGAGGCGTTCTGGATGCGTTGCAGCCGTCTCAGGAGCTTGGCCGACGTTCCTTCATAGAGGGCGTTTCCGTAGTCCAACCTGCTCTTCACGAGGGCCTGGGTGACCGTTTTTCTCATTTCAGTGGGCATCCACTTGAAGATCCTGCAGAGCATTCGGAGGGTGTTGAAGCAGGATGAGGAGACAGCATTGACCTGCTTAGCCATGGAGAGGGTGGCGTGGGGGATGACCCCTAGGTTGCATGCGTGGTCGGTGGGTGTCAGTGCTGTTCCCAGTGTTGTCGGCCACCAGGAGTCTTCCCAGGCTGAAGGGGTGGGACCAAGGATGAGGACCTCCATCTTGTCTGAGTTCAACTTCAGTCGGTTGTTCTTCATCCATTTAGCAACGTCCTTCATTCCTTCGTGGAGGTTGGTTTTGGCAGTGTGAGGGTCTTTAGTGAGGGAGATGATTAGCTGGGTGTCGTCAGCGTAGGAGGTGATGTTGAGGTCGTGCTGTCGGGCGACGTGGGCGAGGGGTGCAATGTAGATGTTGAACAGCGTCGGGCTGAGGGAAGAGCCCTGGGCTATGCCGCAGATGATCCTGGAGGCTTTGGAGCGGAAGGGGGGAGGCGGACGCTCTGAGTTCTGCCGGAGAGGAACGATGTGGTCCAGTCTAGGGTCTACTCTTGAATTCCGGCATTGTGTAGGCGTGTTCGTAGTGTGTTGTGGCAGACCGTGTCGAAGGCAGCTGACAGGTCCAGGAGGATGAGGGCCGCTGTTTCTCCGTTGTCAAGCAGGGTCCTGATGTCATCGGTGGCGGCAATGAGGGTGGTTTCGGTGCTGTGGTTGATGCAGAAACCGGACTGGGATGGGTCCAAGATGTTGTTCTCCTCGTGGTAGCAGGTCAGTTGTTTGTTGATGATTTTCTCTGTGACCTTCGCCGGAAATGGAAGCAGGGAGATGGGTTGGAAGTTCTTGAGGTCCTTGGGGTCGGCCTTGAGTTTCTTGAGTAAGGTGTTGATCTTGGCGTGCTTCCAGCTCTCCGGGAAGGTTGCTGTCTCGAAGGAGATGTTGATTACTCTCCGGAGATGGGGTGCGATGGCTGTGCTGGCTTAGTTGAATATGTGGTGAGGGCATGGGTCTAATGGTGATCCAGAGTAAATGGTGTTCATGATTTTTCTGGTGTCCTCATCGCTGACGCTGTTCCAGGATAGCAGGTGTTGGGTGCAGTAGGTGGTCGCGGGGGTGTTGGTTGTTGGGGTGGTCGTGGTGCTGAAGATATTGTAGATGTCGGCGATCTTGCGGTGGAAGAAGGTGGCCAGTGAGTCGCACAGGTCTTGCAAAGGCTGGATGTCGTTGGTGTTGGAGCTGGGGTTGGAGAGTTCCTGCACGAGGAAGATAATTCATTTTAATATTGTTTTTGTTTCCGGTTTACTGTTGATTCAAATTCACAAATATGAGCTAAGCAGCAGGTAGCAGGGGATCTTTACCTCCTAACAGTAGTCCTAACTAAAAAAACAGGATTCCTTCAACAAAGAAACATGTGTCATATGCCAGATTAATCCGAAAGAAAAGCTAACATCAAATGCAGCTGGACAGAATAGAGTTTGAAATGCTGCAGAAATACGACAAAACAAAGTTCATAAATGATTAAAAATGATGGGTGAAGAGGATCAAATATTTTATCATTGTAACAACAAGTGCAACAAGTTGTATACAATGGAAAAAGACTGGAAAAAATGTGTCAAAAAATTGCAGAAACTAATGAATCACAACAAGAATCCGAGTCTTCTCAGAAAGCGACAACAACCGAACCCAATGCCCATCTACTTAGAAGATCGATGATTACACCTCGTCCACCACCAACAACTGATCAGAAAGCAGAGGATCTTTAATGTATTATCTGTGGTTAAGTCAGATCAAGGGCCTACAGGATTGACAAAAAAACTAAGTATGTGAGTCTTAAAGGACAAACATGTTTTTATCTGCTGCTACTTTCGTCCAAGATGAAGTTTTTAGCCAAGTAGCTGATGTAAACAGTGAGGTGAATGCATTTGGAGTGGATTTGTAGGACTATCCGAACTGCATGCGCACATAAATTTAAAAAAATGAATGAACAAAAAGCTTCCAGCAGCAACGTAACCGCCAGCCTTCATTTAGGTTTGCAGTCTTTGAAATAGCAAATGAAGTTTTAAAGCCACGCTTGAGTGCTGGCTACGGGTTCACAATCAGTAAAATCAGAGAAATAATGGTCAACATTGATGAAACTGTACTGATCCATAATAATGAAATTAAGATTTCTCTGGTGAGAATGTACAATGGCTGTATTCGTTTTGTCAGTCTAACTAAAAGAATGAGCCATTTATGGTGTTCACAGCTGATTTGACTCCTGAAGTTCTTGGTGCCAAAATAAGATCACAGGATACAGTAAAATCAGCAGGAACCATTTCAAGAAATGTCCCGAGAGATTTAGATTTTGGACTTAATGACAAACTTTGTGATGCCCAGAGCTCCACAAATCATGGGCGCCAACAAGAATGCCTGAGGTTCCTATGGGATTGCCCACTGATTCAGCCATACTGGCGCTGCGTACACTAATGTATGCGCGAGGTGTGGGAGGTGGAGCTCCGGGTTGAGCCAAAGAGAGGCTTGCTTAACATCTGGGAGCCGACTGACCTCTCTTCCCGCGGGAGACTGTGGGCGACGTTGGGATTCACCATAGCAAAGAGAAACATTACTAGATTATGGGGGTGATGTTGCCACCGAAGCTTTCCTCGTGGAAGACTGATATGGATTGGTGCATGCTGCAGGAGATAACTGTGTATACAGCAAGGGGGTGACCCCGCAAGTGGTGTGAGGTGTGGTCCAATTGGAATGAGTACAGGGGGTACATTTGTGAGCCCCCAAGAACAGCCCCTGTTGACGACCCACTTTGAGAGGCGATGAAATAACCAATGTATTGTAGAAACGCACTGACATGTGAAACTGATGTTTGTCATATTTCTTCACTGGTACGGATACATATTGTTATGTATCATGCTTGTGCTCTCCACCATTGTTTTGTTGGGATTTTACTTTAATAAACAGAATTTATAAAAAAAACAAAAGAATGCCTGAGGTTGTCTTGACAGTTTTTGCATTGTTTACTATCATAAAAGCAACACTGGTACACACCTAAGGTCGGAACAGAAGCCAACAACATTGATGATAGCTTTGAAAAAAAAGCAAAGAAGTAGAAGACAATCCCATGAACCGACAGTCATATGCTATGCAAATGTACTGTCTTTTCCAAATCATGTTTTATGAATTACATGACAATAAGAAACCTTCCCTACACATGATGACTGCACACAATCTATGACAAGTGCAAAAGTAGAGAGTTGATCACTAAAATTATTAGAATTGGTGTATCAACAAGCTTTAATGGCATAGTACGGAGCAGGAACTTGTGAGCAGCCCATGTAAAATCTTGTGAACCAGACAGCACACCACTTCCAAGTCTCTTTACCAGGAAAGGATTTACAATTGTTGCTCTTGATAATTTTGATTTTGAAGACAGCTCTTCTTTGTCTGAAACATCCAGCATACATGATACTGCCATTGTGCTTTTTCAAAACTGTACCAATGAAGTAGCTGCTGGAAATTAAGCTATGTCAGCTGTAAGCATAAACAAATGGAGCTACAAACCTATAACTCAAATGCCTTGCTAATGTGTGCAAAATCACTACAGTCCTTCAACACATCCCAGTCTACCAGAAAGTTTCCAAACTGCTGAGGACAGGGATCTTCTACTTGATGCTGCGGTATGCAAAGCTGATTTCACTGAATTTATCATATTGCTTATACAGTGCGGACCGATGAATGAAGAAAAGCCAGTTCCTCTGTGGCCTCAAACCATGCTCTGATCTCACAGCATACCGTCCCACTGAAGAAGGTTGGGTTTTTACCAGTAATACCATCTCTAGTCACAAACTATGCAACATGAAAAGAAAATGAGAAGCAACCATAGTAAAGAGCTGAATGCCAAAGAATTAACAAGTAAGTAAATAAACAATCACAAATCTTGATTGATTAATTAGTTTCTTATCTTTCATTTTTTCATAAGTCTTTCTTATTCTTTCTTACCAATGCGCAGCCAACGTGTTTCACCTTCAAAAAGTCTTTGTCAGGGCTGCAAGTAATAAAACCACATAAATATACACAAACCTGTACAATTCCATATGGTAACAACACTTAATACGAATGTGACAAGTAGAAACAAGGCCAACAAACATATATTTACAATAGACATTACCAGATAAAAAATGTATTAGAGTAGTTCCCACATACGGGTTTCTCATAGATCTTTAGGAGGAGTTGGCAATTTATTACATTATGATGTACATGGAAAATGTATGTATTTTGTGAATGCCACACTAAAAAACAATACCTATATCAATGCACCCAAGTGTTGTGTTCCAAACAAGACATAATGTTAAAATACTAACAAGAGCTCCCACAAATTAAGGACCTCATGCAATAAGATACAGAGTGAAATGGAGGACAAGGGTAGGCCGCCAAAAAAAGTTTTAAAGTACCAAACCTATTTGGTCTTTATGTGGGCTCTCTTCAGTTCCCATCCAATAGCTATTTATGTTATTTTAATTCCCTCTGTAACTTTGCCCTAACATTCCTTGATTATGTACTCTCTTTCTTATATTAACCCTGTTTTAAATTGTTTTGGGGTTTTAAATATGTTCTTTTAAAAATATTTTGTATGTGATTTTAAGTCTTTTATATTAGACTGTATTGTTTTATGTGTCTTTTATGATTGATTATGATCGAATAAAGACGAAATCAAATCGAAAATATAGACAAAGGGACAGTCTCCAAAGATTTTGGGAATATCCGAAAAACAAATTCCTATATTGGTGAACAACAAGATTAATGGTCAATCTCCAAAGTAAGAGGATCATACTTGAGAAAATTGATGTGCAAGTTAAGTATCGCATGCGTATGCATGCTTGACTAGTCCTTCACATCAAAGCCTGCAAAGAAGTGAATAGAGAAAGACCCCAGAGAAAACTCACAAAAGTTCTTATATATAATTCCTAATAAATCTCTTTCCAAAATTGTGTTCAGCACTCTGAAAGGGCAACAATTGTCTTTAATGGGCAGTCACACGTGATCACATCTAGAAAAGGTGGGGGGGTTTAAAGAAAGGAAAAAGTGGGAAGGTGGGGGATTTAGAATAGCCTCAAAGCCACTTTATAGGCTAGGGTAAATTACGGGACATTTCATTCCCAAACGTCTAATACTCAGATACCAAATTTCAAAAACCTCTTTGCTCCACATTCTTGAATTAAATTGAGAAAAGCGCAAAAGGGTAGTCAAGTTGTACCACAACTCACATGTAAATTCTTCAAGTAATCCCAAATATGCATCAATTCTGTATAAAGAAGAAAAGACATAGGAAGCAACAACTCAAAAATCAAATATTGGCCAATTGGATTACACATTTTAGATACTTTCATTCAATTTAGCTATAGAACTTTAACTAATCCCCAAGTATATGGAAAATTTTAAACCATAGATCACAGACAGACAGAACAGATGTAGAGTCTGTACCCTAGAACCCTTTTCAATGATTTGATAGGCATCGCATACTCATGTGGATTGCCGTTTTAACAAAATTGCCTTGAGATACACCATATTACATGCACAATATGAAGTGTACCACAAACTGAGTAGCTTATTAGAGAATTCACAAGATTGGTAATGCAACTATCCTCCAGTTATTTCTCCTAATATATACTAAGAGGGCAAGGCTATCAACAAAAATAGACTGAATTCAACCTGCCCCAATAATGTACTATGAGGTTTGCAAGAAACAAACACACACCCCATATTCACGAGAAATCAGCATACAAGGCTGTGAAAAAACACCAGTAATGTATACTCACTCAGGGCAAATTTAACTGCATCAAAACTGTCTTCCTGTTACTTGCCAGTTAGGACTGGACTTGCTAAATTCGACTTTATAAATACTTTCCCATAAACTGCAAAAAACACGACGCCTATCAAGTTCACGTGGTGGACAACACCCGGAAGCGTTGCCAGTTTCCCATAGCGTTGCATCAAAACACGTCATACGTGCGACTACAAACACTAGACCATTGCCTATTGGAAACACAGTACACAGGTTAATCTGTTTTCCATAGTGCGGTTTAATGTCGATACACTAGACCAATCAAAGCACAGCAATCAAATAATACAAACAAGTTTATAAGGAAAAATATGCAGGGAAAATGGAAAATGTTTTTATCAATAGAAAATAAAGATATTATTGAATCCACCCTCTGGCAAACCTCAAGTACTCACAAGTTTTCTCAGCTACATACAAAGGGCATGCCATAAAAATAGTCAGAAATGGTTAAGAAGAGTTTAAAATTTATCCACGCCCAAGGAAATTACAATCATAAAACCTGCCACCTTTTCACTCATCAGGAAGTCAAACGTATTTATTATGGAGCATTCCTAGGTAACTAACAATAACCAGAATCTGTTAGAATAATCAAGCCTAATAAATAAAGGACTATCTACAATAATACCACAGAAACCTCCAAACTTTCAGATAAGACCAGAGTGGACACTAGAAATGAATGGAGAGAGTGTATTGAGGAGAGACCACAGCATCATCAAAAGGTGACCAAAAGGTTGATCACACAATGGTTTTGTGATAGTAAATGTACATTGAGAATACCAGAAATGTGTAAAGGAAATGTATTGAAAGGAGACCACAGGATCGCCAAAGGGTGACACAAATGCATACATTAATATATGGACAGACATGAAGGGGAAGTGAGAAATGTCTTTTGTCAAGATATATTGATTTTATGCCATCTATTGCCCTGTCATATGTCAGTTAATCACGCAATAGCTTCATGATAAAAATGCATATTCAGGAACCCCAACCAAACAAAGTTCTCAAATTCACATCAAAAGACAAGCTATAAAAAGTAATGTAGCTAATTATCTGAGTTCAGGCTTTTATAAATAGCTCGAAGTTTACAGATCCAGTTGGACTCGCATTGCCGAAGTTTCAGTTGCCTATCTCCCACTCTAGGATCTTTGTAGACCAGTTCTATTCCATGTAAGCGACAATTGGCTGTGTTGGTCCCCATTCTGCAATTGTGTGAGGCCAAAGGGTAAGATGTCATGTGCAATACATGCTCTACGCAAAAGTATACACAACTTTACAGATTTTCCAAAATACGCGCGCTCAGCTTGAAGACCAGTCTATCCTGCCAATTTTCCACGATGAACGTGTTTTCCGTATTGTAGCTGACATTTGTATGAGTAATCCAGTAGAATTTGATGATCCTTATCCAATGATGGCCATTTTTCACATGACAATTATTGTGTTGCAGTGTGCAGCCAGTAATCTGAGTGGATGTGGCAAAGAGGATGCACTTATTGAGGCTGAAATCTTTGGAAGCAAAACTGTCTAGTCAGTATTGAGCGTAACTAATGTTCGGTAAGGGGGACGGTGGCAGCTTTCCCTGACTCCGTTTTGGCGCCATCTGCGAGCATTCTGCTCCTCTTGTTTTAATTTCGCTCAAAACCGGCTCCTGTGAGCTCGTGCAGTATTTTAATTGTGTCACTGATTTGTGTGTTTTAAAAAGGGGCAAAATATTCTGTTGCATGTGTGGCACTCTGTTGTAGTGTGGCACTTGCATGATTTAGTTGTAAAATTGGTCCGCATACTTACACGCACTTGCTGTTTGACCTGTGCCTGCACGCCCTCCCAGACCCTCAGCCAATCACGGGTGGGGTAGGCGGAGCAGAGACAGAGGCAGGAACTTCCTGGGAAGCGAGCGGTTAGCGCTCCAGCTCTCCCCTAACTCGAGGGATATAAAGTCAGCGAGGCGGAGGCCGACTTTGCGGTAAGGGGGACGGTGGCAGCTTTCCCTGACTCCGTTTTGGCGCCATCTGCGAGCATTCTGCTCCTCTTGTTTTAATTTCGCTCAAAACCGGCTCCTGTGAGCTCGTGCAGTATTTTAATTGTGTCACTGATTTGTGTGTTTTAAAAAGGGGCAAAATATTCTGTTGCATGTGTGGCACTCTGTTGTAGTGTGGCACTTGCATGATTTAGTTGTAAAATTGGTCCGCATACTTACACGCACTTGCTGTTTGACCTGTGCCTGCACGCCCTCCCAGACCCTCAGCCAATCACGGGTGGGGTAGGCGGAGCAGAGACAGAGGCAGGAACTTCCTGGGAAGCGAGCGGTTAGCGCTCCAGCTCTCCCCTAACTCGAGGGATATAAAGTCAGCGAGGCGGAGGCCGACTTTGCGGTAAGGGGGACGGTGGCAGCTTTCCCTGACTCCGTTTTGGCGCCATCTGCGAGCATTCTGCTCCTCTTGTTTTAATTTCGCTCAAAACCGGCTCCTGTGAGCTCGTGCAGTATTTTAATTGTGTCACTGATTTGTGTGTTTTAAAAAGGGGCAAAATATTCTGTTGCATGTGTGGCACTCTGTTGTAGTGTGGCACTTGCATGATTTAGTTGTAAAATTGGTCCGCATACTTACACGCACTTGCTGTTTGACCTGTGCCTGCACGCCCTCCCAGACCCTCAGCCAATCACGGGTGGGGTAGGCGGAGCAGAGACAGAGGCAGGAACTTCCTGGGAAGCGAGCGGTTAGCGCTCCAGCTCTCCCCTAACTCGAGGGATATAAAGTCAGCGAGGCGGAGGCCGACTTTGCGGTAAGGGGGACGGTGGCAGCTTTCCCTGACTCCGTTTTGGCGCCATCTGCGAGCATTCTGCTCCTCTTGTTTTAATTTCGCTCAAAACCGGCTCCTGTGAGCTCGTGCAGTATTTTAATTGTGTCACTGATTTGTGTGTTTTAAAAAGGGGCAAAATATTCTGTTGCATGTGTGGCACTCTGTTGTAGTGTGGCACTTGCATGATTTAGTTGTAAAATTGGTCCGCATACTTACACGCACTTGCTGTTTGACCTGTGCCTGCACGCCCTCCCAGACCCTCAGCCAATCACGGGTGGGGTAGGCGGAGCAGAGACAGAGGCAGGAACTTCCTGGGAAGCG
Source organism: Lissotriton helveticus (assembly GCF_964261635.1). NCBI lineage: Eukaryota > Metazoa > Chordata > Amphibia > Caudata > Salamandridae > Lissotriton > Lissotriton helveticus. Next base: position 368,414,719 of record NC_136070.1, read on the forward strand.
AGCGGTTAGCGCTCCAGCTCTCCCCTAACTCGAGGGATATAAAGTCAGCGAGGCGGAGGCCGACTTTGCGGTCAGGGGGACGGTGGCAGCTTTCCCTGACTCCGTTTTGGCGCCATCTGCGAGCATTCTGCTCCTCTTGTTTTAATTTCGCTCAAAACCGGCTCCTGTGAGCTCGTGCAGTATTTTAATTGTGTCACTGATTTGTGTGTTTTAAAAAGGGGCAAAATATTCTGTTGCATGTGTGGCACTCTGTTGTAGTGTGGCACTTGCATGATTTAGTTGTAAAATTGGTCCGCATACTTACACGCACTTGCTGTTTGACCTGTGCCTGCACGCCCTCCCAGACCCTCAGCCAATCACGGGTGGGGTAGGCGGAGCAGAGACAGAGGCAGGAACTTCCTGGGAAGCGAGCGGTTAGCGCTCCAGCTCTCCCCTAACTCGAGGGATATAAAGTCAGCGAGGCGGAGGCCGACTTTGCGGTAAGGGGGACGGTGGCAGCTTTCCCTGACTCCGTTTTGGCGCCATCTGCGAGCATTCTGCTCCTCTTGTTTTAATTTCGCTCAAAACCGGCTCCTGTGAGCTCGTGCAGTATTTTAATTGTGTCACTGATTTGTGTGTTTTAAAAAGGGGCAAAATATTCTGTTGCATGTGTGGCACTCTGTTGTAGTGTGGCACTTGCATGATTTAGTTGTAAAATTGGTCCGCATACTTACACGCACTTGCTGTTTGACCTGTGCCTGCACGCCCTCCCAGACCCTCAGCCAATCACGGGTGGGGTAGGCGGAGCAGAGACAGAGGCAGGAACTTCCTGGGAAGCGAGCGGTTAGCGCTCCAGCTCTCCCCTAACTCGAGGGATATAAAGCACCTCGGCGGCTCAACGCGCAGTGTTGACGCGCAGTGTGGCGCCTAATCCTGCGCCTAAGACGAGCCAAAGACTAGCCCGTCTGCGCCCGTCCGCGGCAGGACGTGGCTAGGGGCTGGTGGCTATGACGGGCTCCATCACCCTCTCGGAGCCTCTCCATCAACCTGTATACACGTATTCTAGCCAGACATTGCGGGACGTGGGCAGGTATGTTACCACTCTGTGTCCCCGTAGGGTGGAGATATGTGTGGAGGGACCTTTTTCTTGCAATATATGTCACACACAATTTAGTCGCAACGCTGTTATATCCCCTTTGCACCCTACCTCCGTCCCTATACAACATCCATGCCCTGCTAATGATTCTTCTCTGATTTGTAAGAACCTTCTCTGTAATGTTCGCTCACTAGTGTCTCATGCAACTCAGATCTGGGATCTCATCACCTCTGAGGGCCCACATCTTTGTTTCTTGACTGAAACGTGGCTAAAACCACACACTGTTCCAGCCATCACTATGGGGGTGCCGCTGGGATACAAAATAGTGAGGATGGACCGCCCCATTAAAACTGGTGGTGGGCTGGCCATCATTTTCAAACAAGAAATAGAGGTGGTGGTCATTGAAACGGTGTGTAACCCGCAAATGGAGCTCCTGATTTTTACCATCAACCCAAATACTAAGTACACCAGGAAAGGTGCACTGGTCTATCGACCTCCAGGCCCCCTTGGGAATTTTTCCACTCAACTGGTGGAAGTGTTGGCCCCCCACATACGATGTAATTCCGATTTTACTGTGGTAGGGGACTTCAATGTCCATAGCGAAATAGCCACATGTGTTGAAGCACAGACACTCTTGACCGATCTAGCCTCGCTTGGCCTCAACCAAATGAATCAGGGACCCACACACACTGCCGGACACACCCTAGATCTTGTGCTATGCAACTACACCTCTATTAAATGTCTGCCTCCCACTTTAGTGGACTGGACTGATCACGCCATCATTGAATTTTACACCCGCCTTAACTATAAGGTAAAGGGCATCCAGAGGACGATGGCAGAAGTCAGAAGACCCTGGAACAAACTAACTGCTGAGGGTTTCAGGAGTAAATACTCAGAGCCCAACTGGGATGAATGTGGAGATGATGTTTCTTCCGCATTAGTCAAATTCAATGAAGCCTTAACACTGACTATTAACCAGGTTGCTCCCTTGAGAAAATTTAAACCACGGCCTATTTCTATACAAGAGGTCTGGTTCACTGACGATCTTAGACAGTTAAAGCTAACTGCTAGGAAGTCAGAAAAACGTTGGAGGGCCACTCATAAGGCAGAGGACAAAGAATCACACAGGACCTCATTAAAAGCTTACCATAAAGCTATTCGGGCTGCACGGAAACATCATATTGCAACCCAATTGTCAGCAGCCGGAAAAAATCCTAAAGTACTCTACCAGATCTTGCAAACCTTTATAAAACCCTCGGCTTGCGAAACGGATGGAATTGAGTCTCAGGAATTGTGCAATAATATCTCTCAGTTTTTTGTCAAAAAAATAGATGGCATTTATACGAAGATCTTAGCCACCAAATCCATCTCGAATTCTATGAGCAATGCTGATAGTTTGGTCCAGCCCCATATTAGCCCAATAGGAAATACGACCTGTAAGCTTGAAGCCTTTCCACCTATATCATTGGAGGAGATAACCACTCTTATCATCCAAACTAAGAGCGGGTGCCCCTCGGATATTATACCAGCACGGGTTATGTCTCTTCTCACTGAGGAGCTGGGTGTAAGTATTCAGCAGGTACTTAACCTTTCTCTGAGCACGGGGGAAGTCCCCCTAGGCTGGAAGCAAGCTTTGGTCAGACCCCTACGCAAAAATAATTCCATTCCCTGGACCGACCTCACAAACCTGAGACCTATCTCACTCCTCCCTTTTTTAGGGAAGCTCGCCGAAAAGTTTGTAAATCGGCACTTATCCAAATATATAGAAAGTGCAGGAGGACTTGACCCTTCACAATCGGGGTTCAGACCCAGGCATAGTACTGAGACCGCCTTGCTGTCCGTCGCTGACGATCTCCATATGCTACAGGATAAGGGTTATTCCGTTATCCTGGTGCTTTTAGATCTGTCAGCGGCGTTTGACACTGTGTCACATGATATCATGACCTCCAGACTCATTAACATCGGGCTGGGTGGCAAGGCGTTGGCCTGGCTAAAGAGCTTTTTCATCAAGCGTACTCAGAGAGTCACACTGGGTCCGTACCAGTCAGAGGAGGTGGAGATCTCTAAGGGGGTGCCACAGGGCTCCTGCTTGAGCCCTACACTTTTTAACATCTACGTGGCACCCCTGGCTAACATCATGAGATCCCACGGATTTATTCCTGTATCGTATGCAGACGATACTCAACTCCTCTTCCCCTTTAAAATCATGACTCCTGAGGTACGCAGCTCCTTTGCCCAGGGGATGAAAGAGGTGGCCCAATGGATGGCAGCAAATTTCCTTCAGTGTAACGTCTCAAAGACTGAGGTAATGCTTTTTGGAGAGGCCAAAAGATTGTGGACTCCCGACTGGTGGCCTCAAGACCTTGGCCCAGTCCCCGTACCCAAAGAGGTGGTAAAAGATCTCGGGGTCAAACTGGATCAGGAGCTCGCTTTTAAACATCATACCAATCAAGTGGTAGGCTCCTGTTTCCATGTGATTGGTCTTCTCCGAAGGGTTTTCCCCCTGTTACCTGATTCCACCAGGAAAACGCTAGTTCAGTCGCTTGTGTTGAGCAGACTGGACTACTGTAACGGGCTGCTGTTAGCCGCCAATGAGGGCATCATTAACAAACTCCAAGTTGTGCAGAACACGGCAGCACGCTTGGTTTTGAATGCCCCAGCACGTACACCCTCGAAACCATTACTGAATCAACTACATTGGCTCACTGTGAAACAGAGAGTCTTGTTTAAAACGTGCTGCATCATCCATAAATGTCTCATTGGTAAAGGTCCTGACTATCTAACAAAAAAATTTGTCCCTTACATCCCTGCTAGAACTCTGAGATCTGGTAATCAAGAGCTGTTATGTGTCCCCAGGTTTTGTAAGACCAGACAAGGTGGAAGGGCTCTGTCTGTAGCTGGACCAAAGTGTTGGAACGATCTTCCTTATGACATTAGAACCTGTAAGGAACACTTTCCTTTTAGGAAAAAATTAAAAACTTTCTTGTTCAACTATTAATCCCACTAAGTCTTCACTTAATATTGTTAGAGCAGGCCTTGGTCTCAGATGCTGCCAAAAAGGCGCGGAGATACTCCTCAGGGAGTCGATTCCCAGCGCGTTATAAGTATGCAAAATAAATAAAAAAATAAATAAATAAAAATTTGTTTCAAGGTATGCTCATCATATCTGAGGCTATAGAAACACTGCATTGGAATGCATTCTGGAACAAGAATGACAAATTACGTTTTGCATATCTTATCTCCGAAGTGAACTAGGGACAGGGTGCACTGCATTCAAAAGGCATAATGCAAAGTCAGGCAATGTTCAATACACTCAGTTCAAAATCAGAAAACCTGAAAACCAAGTTTATAGAGTTTGTTAAAGAATGTGAAGAAAAAATAGAACTTGGCAAGTACTGGGGCAATGTTCTACATATGATGGCTCTAGTGAAAAACGTGATACACGCTGACAGGAAAGGTGATTGGGAGCTGCATTTAAAGACTGTAGACTGTATTTCAAAAATTCAACTGCATAAACTAACTGGGATATGGGTTCTGGTATAGAGTGAAGAAGCTAGATGTGGAAAAACCATACTTCTATAGGAAATTCATCCAAAGATACTTTATGGAAACACAGAGAGGGAAGGTTCAATGCTGTGGCTCCAGATAAGAAACTGGAACAGATGATACAGAGATCACAGAAACGCTCTAAGTGGATTGTTTGTCAGACACGCAAAAGTGAATATGTTGCTCCATGGCAGCTAGTCTACCATGAAGTTCTGTCTATTTGTAATGCTTTCAGAGAGATGACAAATTCAAAATAAACGGCCAATTGTGAAACTGTTCCACACCATGAAATTGTGGGAAAGCGAGGGGAACGTTTTAATAAACATATTGACAGTCTTCTTCATTTCCTCCAGCAGTAAGGAAACGCCTTTGAAATTACTGAGCCTGCATGACTAAACAACTTCGTGACCAAACAATATGTGTATAACAATATAACGACAGATCTACTAGATGTCCTGAAACATGGATTAAAACTATATGCAGAAGTGAAGAAGTAGAAATTTGTATAGAATGAAAAAAAGCTGTTTGACATAATCGCTTAAGCAAAACTTATATGGTTTAATTGCCATAGTAATTATTTCTTCCAACCAGCCACTACAAAACAAGTTACAAAAAAACTACTTTTGCAACCACATACAGAGATGAATGTAGCAAAAGAAAAACGTGAATTTTTTGAAAAAAAACTTTCACTTGAAGAATTTCAATTTTAAAAGGTGTCCTCATTGAAAACTGCTGTTGTTGTGGAATATATGTCACAATTGTTAATGGTCAAGACATCATCCATGGAAAACTTTGATGAGGTCGTTCAGACTGTTCTAAAGATATCAAAGCCAGTGTGCTCCTTGCAAGAACTGCACATTGTTTGTGACAGTTATCTTGAACTATCTGTCAAAGAATGTGACCAAATCAGATGAATGTCTACAAGTGGAACAATTGACCTTGTCTGCATCAAAAATTCAAAACCTATACCTGTGCAACTTGATCAATTCTGGTCACCAACATCGAAAAAGAAGAACTTGGAGATGTTAATTTGCCAAAACATTGCTGAAGCTTCAGTGAACACTGAATTTCCAATTATTGTAAGTAGAATGATTGTCAGTGAGGACAAAGTCAATTATTTCCATCGAGCACTCAAAGTCCACAAAATACTTTTTCAAGCGAAGTGATTTAGGTTTTTATTCTTGATATGTTCTCTTCTTCATTGAAATACAATCTTCAATAAATCTTCAAACCATATGCAGCCAACACGTGTTTCGTCTGGTCTAATTCGACCAATGACTTCCTCAGGGCTTTATGCCTTATCGATGCGCAAATCAACATCCAATGTAGTCCAGTAGTCGTTAAATACTTCAATCTATTTGTCGTAGTATATTTCCAGTGTAAATGGCTGTATTATCAGGTGATGTTATCCGTCACCTTGTAAAGTGTATCCTACGCGTCGGATCGCGTCTCTTCGTGTCAGCGTCCTAGTGATTCTTTTATTGTCAGTGAGGAGTCGGTGCCTGCAAAGATATATTCAAAGGGTAAAGCTATATTTTTCAAGAGTTTAGTAGCAAATTTGAGGAAGCTAATCTTCGTATCGTGCCATAGTTCCAATCAAGTCACTGTTGTCAATGTGCTACATAGATTTGTTCCTAAGTCAACAATTAACAGAGTTATGGTTATGTTAGGGAATAGGTGAGAAAAGACACTTAATCCCGCTTCATAGTCTGTACAAGAAACTTGACCCAAAAATACCCAGTATTCTGATCAAGGCACATATTCTTACTGTTGATGACACAATGAGCAAAATTGGAACAAAGCTTGGAACTCTAACTGCTGAACTTTTGAAGATTTTATTTCCTGAAACAGAAGAAAAATGTTACTTTAAAGTCGTAGAAAATACCTTGTGTGTGAGTGTAAAATTAGTTCTTACTGTCACACATTTCACGATCTTCAGTACAGTGATTTCAAGAGATCAGTCCCGCTAAGTGACCTTCCACAGACATCATATTCTGTGCTTTGACACATTAAAAGAGCATTCTACTAGGTCAGAAGATGTGTAAATGTTCTGCATTGTGCATATATAGAGAAAGATCTGTGTGAATTAGGTTGGGAAGATATTGCTAAGAGTGCTAAAACCTAAAACATTTTAAAGCCTCTACCCACAACTCTTACACACACGTACAAAACATTTGCTACAAAAAGATATCCCTGTTGACATACTCTTTTCCAATGTTCACCATTCTGCAAATGTACCACAAGCGAATGCAAAAACAAATGAATAAAATGAACTATGAAAATGTGTCTAAAACATGTACATGTTTGATGTATAAATAAAAGTATTAAAAACCATTATTATTTCCTCTATTGTAGCTGCTATTTTGGTAAATGGCAGAAGGGGTGCTCTTAGGTCACCCCCCACGCCGCACGGCTCCTCATGAGTGCCCGCGTCTCTGCCCTCTGCCACACTGCTGCCGAGGGTTCGCCCCTGGTATCTGGTAACTGCGTTTTCCCTCTCTGTACTTTGCTGTACTTTGCTGTGTCTTTCCCCTCTGTACTTGCTGTGGACTGTATATTGTAATTTGTTTTTTGTATCGTATTGTCAGGCGCTCCTTGCGCCCCTGCCCTTGTGTCCCCACCGCTCCCTTCTAACCGCCGCTGCTCCCCAGCCCCCTTTTTGCTTCCATTTCGCCTGCCCACTCCCATTGGACGCCCCGCTCCCGGCCTCCCAGCTGCTCCTCCCTTCCACTTCGCCTCTTATGGAAGCTGCACGGCGGGCGCGTGCAGCGGGCGCACCAAAGGCAAGCCCGTCTGCGCCCGTCCGTGCCTGGACTGCGCCCAGCGCCAGACCCCCGTTGCCAGGGCGCCCGACTGAGATACGACACCACCACCCTCAACGCACTCAACACCGGACGACTACCCACCTGCTACCAAGCAACACCGAAGCGAACCCGCGGACCCTTCACCTGCCAAGCCTGCAAATTCACCTGCCTCCCAACCTATACCCCGCCCGTCGAACCCAGCATCAACAACAACCACCACCTCAAGTGCATCCTCCTCAAAACCCGCTCTGTCCACAAACACGCCATCCAACTCTGGGAACTCCTCGACACAACAGCACCAGACGTCGCCTTCCTCACGGAAACCTGGATGAACGCTTCCTCGGCCCCCGACATCGCCATAGCCCTCCCGGACGGCTACAAGATCACCCGGAAGGACCGCATCAACCAAACCGGAGGAGGAATAGCCATCATCTACAGGAACACCATCAACGTCACGACCAACGCCGAAGACACACTCTCCACTGCTGAACACCTACACTTCCAAATCCGCACCGACCCCAAAACCACACTCAGAGGAACCCTCGTCTACAGACCCCCGGGCCCGCGCACACAATTCAGCGAAGCCATCGCCGACTTCGTCAGCCCGCATGCATTTAACTCACCAGAATACATCCTCCTAGGGGACCTAAACTTCCACCTAGAAAACAACAACGACAGCAACACTACCACCCTGCTCGACAACCTCGCTAACCTCGGACTCAAGCAACTGGTGAGCACCCCCACCCACTACGCCTGCCACACGCTGGACCCCATCTTCTCCGCCAGCAACCACGTCTCCTTCAGCCACTCCTCCGACTACACTGGACCGACCACAGCTGCATCAATTTCACCTACAAGAAGACCACAACACACCACCGAATGCTACAGAACCCCCGCAGATACTGGAGCAAAGTCACAACAGACCAGCTCACCACATCACTGAGCCAGAACCCACCAGCCGACACCAACGACGCAGCTCACAATCTCACACAGTGGATCACCAACTTCCCCGACAACCTCACGCCACTGAAGAACCCCCCAGGAAAGACCACCAACAGAAAAACTACATGGTTCACCGACGCCCTAAAAGACTCAAAGAAATCATGCCGCATGCTCGAAAAAACCTGGCGCCACGAACGGACGACAGAAAACATGACAGCCCTCAAAAACGCCACTCGCGAACACCACCAGCTGATCCGCACCACCAAAAGGACATCATTCAAAGAGCGGCTGGACAACAACACCCACAACTGCAAGGAACTTTCAGCATCGTAAAAGAGCTCTCCAACCCCACCGCCAGCAACAACGACATCACACCATCATAAGACCTCTGCAAGTCCCTCGCCACGTTCTTCTACCGCAAGATCTCAGACATACACAACAGCTTTGACACCCAGACTCTGCCTCCAGTCTCCAAACCAATGACCCCCACCACCACCCTAAGCGACTGGACCCCCATCAGCTCAGAAGACACCACCCACGTCATGTACACCATCCACTCCGGCTCTCCCTCCGACCCATGCCCCCACCACATCTACAACAAAGCAGACGCCATGATCGCACCCCACCTCCGGAATGCCATAAACAACTCCTTCGCATCAGCCACCTTCCCAGAGAGCTGGAAGCACGCAGAGATCAACGCCCTTCTGAAAAAACACACAGCGGACCCTAAGGACCTCAAGAACTTCCGCCCCATCTCTCTTCTTCCCTTCCCAGCTAAAGTCATCAAGAAGACCGTCAACAAACAGCTGACTGCATTCCTCGAGGCAAACAACTCGCTCGACCCATCCCAGTCCAGATTTCGAGCCAACCACAGCACCGAGACAGCCCTCATCGCAGCCACAGACGACATGAGAACCCTGATGGATAACGGGGAGACAACCGCCCTCATCCTCCTAGATCTCTCAGCCGCCTTTGATACCGTCTGCTACCGCACCCTAACAACCCGCCTCTACAACACTGGAATCCAAGGAAAAGCACTGGACTGGATCACCACGTTCCTCTCCAACAGAACCCAGAGAGTCCGCCTCCCGCCGTTCCGCTCCGCGGCCACCAAGATCATCTGCGGCGTACCCCAAGGCTCCTCGCTCAGCCCAACCCTCTTCAACATCTACATGAGCCCCCTCGCCGCCATCGCACGCAAACACAACCTCAACATCATCACCTACACCGACAACACCCAACTGATACTCTCCCTCACCAAAGACCCAACCACCACCAAAACCAACCTCCAGGAAGGAATGAAAGAAGTCACGGAATGGATGAAGCTCAGCCGGTTGAAACTGAACTCAGACAAAACGGAGGTCCTCATCCTCGGACAATCGCCATCCGCCTGGGATGACTCCTGGTGGCCGACTGCGCTGTGCACCGCACCGTCACCCACGGACCACGCACGCAACCTGGGATTCATCCTGGACTCCTCGCTCACGATGACCAAACAAGTCAACGCCATCTCATCCTCCAACTTCAACACCCTGCGCATGCTCCGAAAGATCTTCCGGTGGATCCCCACAGAAACCAGAAAGACGGTCACGCAGGCCCTTGTCACCAGCCGACTGGACTATGGGAACGCCCTTTACGCAGGAACTACAGCCAAACCTCAGAAACGACTGCAGCGAATACAGTACGCCTCCGCACGACTCATCCTCGACGTCCCTCGCCACAGCCACATATCGGCTTACCTGAAAAACCTGCACTGGCTCCCCGTTAGCAAGAGGATCACGTTCAGGCTCCTCACCCACGCACACAAAGCACTCCACGACATGGGCCCCGAATACCTCAACAACCGCCTCTCGCTCTACTCTCCCACCCACCAACTCCGCTCCACCAGCCTCACCCTCGCAACCGTCCCACGCATCCGCAGACCCACCGCCGGAGGACGATCATTCTCCTACCTAGCCGCCAATACATAGAACTCCCTCCCCACTCACCTACGACTGACTCAGGACCATCTCACCTTCAGAAAACACCTCAAGACCTGGCTATTCGAGCAGTAGCGCCCCCCCTCCCTCAGCGCCTTGAGACCCTCGTGGGTGAGTAGCATGCTCTATAAATGTATTGATTGATTGTCTACTAGAACCCCAAATCCTATATTTTGACACAAAAATTAAGTACAGTGGTCTAATGGTTCGTGAAATCTTATATCATCACTGCAACACATCCACCATTTCATCCAGAAACATTCTGTCAGGATCAGCAATGCCTACCCAACCTAAATTGCTTTTCAAATGATCCAAAAACACAAATCAAAAATGGAAATCTCTGTAGAACAGCTTCTTTACGAAGGTATATCAGGGGGCCCGGGATTATTAGAAGAATGTCACTGATTGTAATCCAGCGAATATGTCTCATGCAAGCTTTGCTTTCCACAAATTTAACAGGACTTTTCAGGCAACAATTTCTGTCAGTGCAACTTCACAACCAGGCTTAAGCTTTAAGCCTAGAAAATCTTAGCAATCAGAAGTGTCCTAAGCAGTCTATGGATACTGGGCATTTAGGATTTTTGTGGATACAGGGCATTTAGGATTGTTGTGGTTCAAACAATAGCCAGGATCAAGTAAGAAGAAAACCCAAATGAACTCAAGAGTAAGTTGGAGATAGGTTTTACAGCCTTGGAAGAGCAGTTCAGTCTAGGATAGGACACTGACTAGGGTGAGAGCATCCCTTTTCTGATTATTGCAGGGATTCATCAATGTATTCAGAATCCAACATTGCTACAAAGGGAGTGTGTGACACCATCAGAAGGATGTTCTACTCCATCACTTCATTTTGTAAGCCTTCAGTACACCTATTTAAAGTTTCAGTACACCTATCCAAAGTTTACCCTAACCTGATCTTTACTTGATTTTACTGTAGTGTAAAAGATGTGTTAAGGGATATGAACAAGTCACACATTGTTATCGAGAGATTGTTCTTACTCACTTGATAAATATATGCTGCTGTGCAACCATTATCTTTTCACTTAGGCTAATGAACAAGCAAATCCTGTATCTGGTTAGGATTACATGGGTCATTCTAATACGCATTTACAGATTTGCATTAACCACATATTGTGTTTAGAGTTTGTGTATTGCCTGTTTCAGGTAATAGTTTGTGTATTGCCTGTTAGTTGCGTAACATTTTATAACCTTTTATGGAAATATAATGTAGAAACAATATAAATTCAAAGTAATGACAGGTGCTTGCTTGACATACTAAACAATACATCCACTACTATACAATAAATGTACACAACACCACTATGGAATCTTTGTTTATAATTTCATTATTTAAAAAAGATTAACAGGCCTAGTGACCTCTAGGCAGCTTTGTGTCTTTAGGTTGGCAGACCCTGTCATCAGTTTTAAAAATTGGGCATAGGGAGAGAAATTATTATTTTCTTCAGATGTACTGCAAAAGTAGCATGCCATTGTTCATGGGATGCATGTCATATGTACTAGAAGAATGCACTATATACGTTTGTAATAAACATGGTTTTCTTAGGCTTGCATTACTGATCTAATGCAGTATCATCACTACACTCATGTTATTAATCTGTTAAAGCTTGTCTGGTTTGTATCTGCGAGGTGTGTCCTGTTTCAATATAATGGGAGGCTGCACTGCACATTTTTCTTGTGCTACATGTAAAGCCATTAGAGAACCTTGGTCTCCAGAGGTATTAGCTTGGAACCTCAAGCATTCTGTGTTTATTATAGGTCATGCTCACCACGGGGATCTTGCCTTTCTTTTTGATGGATTGCAGTGTATCAATGTTTCTGTGAACCATGTTAGAAGGACATGCAATGCAGCAGGGCTCCATATCTTTTACAGTGCTCATGATGGGTCTTGAACTAGTTATGTAGGGTGAAAGTATAAAAAGACGGATTATTGGAAATAAAGGAGATGGGTGGACATTCAGTATAGCAATGCAGGATAGTGCTCAGTTTGATGTTGTGATCAAACAACCTAAGGTGCTTTGAGTTATCAAAGACATCCAACTGTTCAGCCATGCATCAATCATAGGCTATGAGAATCGATTAGGGCCTTTCAGCTACCTGCCTCTTCCTCTTAGGTTAATTATTTTTATAAGACCATATAAACTAGTGAATCGTTGGGTCTTACTGCATCACAGCTCCTCTAGTCTGCTCCTTTGCATGTAGATGTTTTAGCAGTGCTTAATTTGAGCCAGTGGTTTACGGTGCTCGGCACACACTTAATTGTCAACATCAGCGCTATTGAGAGTCTGCCACAAGGTGGCACTGACTGGCTAATTTAGATATCACCACAACAAAAGTAAATTATTATTTCAATACACCTTAAAAATGACTAATACATGCCACCGAAGCCATTCTTGTGGCTTTGGGGCCCTGAAATAGTCCTAATCGTCACATAGCATGGTTAGTAGTTGTGTTGTTACTATCTTTGGCAGCATAGCAGGGACAATGTGTGGTGCAAGCTGCAGTGAGCTTTTGATGAGAGCCCAGGTACCTATTCGTTTGTAGAAATTAAGCACTGACTGTCCTAGACTGCTTTTTCTGTTCCTTGCTTTTCTGTTTGTGCATCTTGCAACTGCAACACAGAGCTGGAAACTTCTCGGTCACCAGCAAATGCCTTGTCTATTGTGTACAGCTGCAGTTCTTAACCTTTTGACTTGGACACTCATTGAATCATTATTGGAATCCGGAATCCCCCGCTGAGTCATGACTGAAAACCAGGGCCCCCTGCCTAAGCATTTTTGATTATTTAAACCACAAAACAATTCACACAAAAATACGGAAACAAGCATTCATCAAACAAATACACAAATTATGAAATGTTTTATTTAATTCACAATTCAATTGAGGCCACCGATTGTCTATTCTAAACTCTGTTTAATGCACTTGCACTGCTTTCGGGAATCAATCTGAGGATACTAACTTAATTTTCAGCTTCCAATTTTAAATACACAAATATGTTTTAGGAGGTCTACGCACACATGTAAGTCTTAAATACTGACACACATCTAATCTCATTTTCGGAAGACAGCTTCCACTGGCAGCATTACATTTCATGCAGAGTTCGTGTCCTGTGTGTACATGCCTTCAGGGCGCTGAACAGGAATTGTCACACAAGGTGGGGCGAGGGGTCTCTGAAATGACAAAGAATAGAAGACTAGCTTCAACATAAAGGCCAATTTGTATCATATAAGGGAGCTTCCATAACTGAGCAGGCTTTGCAGCTGTTTGACAGGTTTGTGCTATGGTTGACCTGCCATTAGAGACATCATCAGATTTTGGGGCAGGCTGGTGTGGTTGAACAGGCGATAGGGCGGGGGAAGAGTCAGTCATTATAGTAAGGGCAGTGTCATTCACATTTCAGATGACATGTGAGTGACCCTGGCCCAGCCCTCTGACCTTGTGAGAGTCCAAAAGGGCACGTGAATTACTGAAATTATAAAATTGTTGCTTCAGGAAGGGTAGATTTAGGTCAAATATGAGCGTAGCTTATTAATATTGATCATCTGTGGTGCCGTGATCAAATAGCCATGGAATCTAAACTACCCTTTCATCTGTGGCTGGAATGTCCAACGTAAGTCCCATTGGAACAGAACCATAGCTTGTCCATACAACATAAATGTACATACCAGGACTCTGAATGACAACCATTGTATAGCAGCTATTCTTCTGAAAAGGTGTAAAGATCGGACCTTGTTGACTAACCGTACCTACATCTTGTCTATAGTGACCATATGACTCTAGCTCTTTGGGAATCTGTGTTTGTAATATGAGTGATAGCACATACCTAAAATCCATTGGACTACAGAGTCATATTAGCTTCGTTCACGCATCTCTCCCTTTTTGTGTAAACAGATCCCACATTTGACCTCTTCTCAGAGTTATCTTGCTACCCTACTATATTTATAATAACAATTATACTCTTATATATTTTAAAATGCTCTTCTCCAAAGCTAGATCTGCACTTTAAAAATGTCTACAAATTGGAAAATGGTGTCTGGAATGATACATACCCACCTGGTCACATATTACTTGTGTCCTTCGACTGGTCACTTTTCAGGTGCTACATTATTTTTCTTGAAGCACCCCACAAGAGTGCATAGGTTTTCTGGCTTTCTCTCTTCTGTACTCCCTCAACTCTGTCATGCACGTGTTGCTATTTCCTTGCCCGTGAGCTACTCCCTGTAGTCCCTCTGTAATGCGCTCACCTTTGTGTGCTTCTCACCCTGTGTTGCTTTCACGCCCATGTGCTTCTCCCTCCCAGGTCCAAGTTGCACTCTCTCTCACCAATTTGCTTCTCCTTCTCCACCTTCCTCTCACTCTCTCTCTGCTTGCTTACCCCACCTGCACCCCCTGTGCTGCTTCCTCCATCCTCCTGTTGCTTCCCCCAACCCTCCTATTGCTTCCCTATCCCCAACCTCCAACATTCTAACCCCTTTCTCCGTACTGCTTCTACCCCCCATTTGTGCTATTTGTTTAGGTCGAGCCTGGGCAGCGCATGCGCTTCTCTGCGAGGTATGCTGTATTCAGGTATGGACTTGAAGCTCCGCGCACTCTCCGTCCATATTTTTCATTGGCTTGTGTCATTTTCCTTTGTAAATGTTGGCTTCTGGTTTGTTGATAGGCTTAGTAGTCTCTCCTTAGTACTGCCCTGTCTTCTGTCGTTACCTCTCATTAGGACTGGTTATTTTACATGTGACCTAACTTGGGAGCTTTCATTAGAAGTTTGGAGAACTATTTACTTAGATAATATAGACAGGAATCACGGGACGCCAGCAATAGAGGCCACTTCTATGTATTTGCAGTGCGCCATGCGTGCTTTCACCGTGGCTGCTCCCCCCTGTACTCGCGGGTTGTCTGCAGTGGCAGCCGCTTTCATGTATTAGCAGCGCGTCATGCGTGCTTTCCGTGTGGCTACCCCCACACAACACTGGCGGGACACTGGCAATGGCAGACGCTTCTATATTGTAGCAGTGCGCCATGCACACTTTCACTGTGGCTGCCCCCACAGTACTTGCAGGATGCTGGCAATGACATCCGCTTCTATATAGTAGCATCGCAACATGTGCGTTTTCGCTGCTTCTGCCCCCCAGCACTCGGGGGATGCCAGCAATGGCAGCCGCTGCTATGTATTACCAGCGCGCCATGTACGCTTACACTGTGGCAATGCAATAGGTCTCACATTTGCGAGAGTTTGAGCTATTGCCATTGTAAATGACAATGCATTTTATTTATGTGTTGGTTTTTAAAACATAAATAAAGGGCATTGTCATTTACAATGCAAATAGCTTAAACTCTCTCAAATGCCAGACCTATTGCATTGCAAATGCTTGTTGCTTTTTAGCAATACGTTCAGAGAGCATCTATTCACTATCCTCAACGTATTATACGAGTGGGACACACCATGTGACCTCTGGGAGTACATTTTTTTTACAGCAGTAATTGATTGACCTCTATTTCCAGCATTTGAAACACGTTTATCTATTTATGAGATTATGCTATAATTAATTTCAGCATAAAAATTATCACACAGTTGTACAAGCTGCAATCCGAACTGGAAGCCAAAACACAGTGCAGAAAAAATATTTAACAGAACATATTTCTGTTTGACTGTCTACTCTTCCATGTGCTTATAGGCCACATTATGAGATTCTGGGAATTTTCAATAATTTTATTTGGATGGCTCGCGTCACACAGGCTATCTTGGAAAAAACAAAGTCGGAGATTATCTGATGGGGCTTTCTGTGATGGATTTTGTTTGTTATTATTGGCGTTCACTTTCAAGCAGAATCTCTAATGTAGAGCTGCTGAAATCCTAGATCCCACTTTGTAGGTATACACTGAGCTACTCTTACTTGGAGGAGGCATTTGATCTTAAGTTGTGTCATCCACTGTACTATGAAATGGTCTAGTGTAAGGCCTAAAGTGCCAAACTTGAAGCATTGTTTGTAGTAAGGCAATGGCTTATAGTGGGCACACCATGTGCGATTCGCCCATCCATAGCACCTCCCCATACCATCCATTACCTCCCCCCTTTACAAAGTAACACCAGGCAAGTAGATGGTCTTCACTGAGTAGTCTTTATTAATTTCAAGTAAATGCAATCCTTACTTGTTTGATGCACTAGCAACCCTTGACCATTTATTAGATTTTTTAAATTCCACACACATTGATATAAGGCCATGGGCTTGTGCAATATATACCATACAGCCAACAATTGATACATTTTGTATTTACAGTAGGACTCTCCAGAAAGGCACACTTGATGCAGGTTGCGCCAGCAGGCCACAACCAATTTTTTATGGGGTTGCGTCAGCAGGCCACAACCAATTCTTCCCAGTGGAATACTACCCGCTGTCTATCTCCTAGACGCGGCCACCAAATTTCTCACCACAAGCACCACCGGCATCTCAGGTAGAGCCGGAGAGTCCAGGAACACCAGCAGGTCAGCGCCCTCTCCCGCCAGCCCGGAGAGCCATCGAACGTCTGCCCTGTTGTTCCAAGATCAGACCGTTCCCACCAATCCGGATTCTCTGCCATTTTTCTTGCCAGGGACCCCCCCACCGGCCGCTAACCCTTCCTCCTCCAAGCTATGGCACCTAAGATGGTTTGAATGAACAATTCCAAACCTGCTTCTGACAGATTCACTCCATCCGCCAAATATAAATCCCCTTGTGCTGCCTGGATCAAGTTATGTCTGATGTCCCCTATAGGTGAAACTCTCAAAAGTTTTGCCACCTCTTGGTTTAACTTCTTCACTGACCTATTCACTGCCCCTGCTAGTGCATTATTGGGCCAGACCCTACGTGGGATCATTTCTGACCAAAATATTGTGGCCCTTGGAAAAGCCTTCTGAACGTTCGACAGTGTGTAAAAAAGCTGATCCTTCACCCCTCTCTCCGGCCAGCTGGGATCATGTTGTTACTCCCTGAGTGTATCACCAGCACAGCATGCCCTTATCCAAGGCCCTTCGCAGTTGCTCTATGACCTCCTTCAAATGCTGCCCCTCTGTCCCTACCCAGTGGTGATCCATACATTTCCTCCACTGTGCCCATTTCTCTCTGTCTTTCACCCAAAATTGCCCTGCTCTCCGTATATGAGAATGGCCACACCAGCATACCTGCATCCGCTGCCTTGAGACCTCTGCAGTTAAATAAAATAAATTGAGAGAAAAAGAAAAGATGTCTTCATTAGGCGACTGACACCTTATTCGGTGCCCCCCCGCCCCTATCTTAAGTTAACTGTGGTCTCACATATCTCTCAAAACAGGACGACTTCCATCTGCCTACCTCCTTGATGGTATCCGTGGGGAGGCCTAATGTGACCGCAGTCGTAGCAGCCCCAATCCGGAAGGAATGCGACGTGAAATGCGCCGTATCCTCGCCTAACTTGGCCAATGATCGCTTGTATAGGCTTGTAAACTGAAATCTTGTGAGGGGAGAACCATCTTTGTGTACCAGCAGTCTACCGTCTCCCTCCCTCGGACGTACCTGCATGAACTCCTGCCACAGTGTTACAGGACAATAAACAGTCCCTGGTGCTGCTCACAATCGAACCCAGACCCCCTTTCCTAATGGGTCTGTTTTTGATCTCCTCACTTTCACCTGAAGAATTCCCTCTGTGATTAGCACATCCGTCCATCTGATCCCCCCTTCTGATCAACTTTTGAGGCCGGAACTAGCTCCCATATACGAAAGCCCCAAAGTAAGGCCAAGGTGTACGCCAGATGCAGCAGCCGCGTCTCATAGGAGGAGCTGCATACTTGTGGTAACACTTCCAAAATCCTCATCAATCTACTGGCATCTATAGGCCTCCTGTCATCTGCCGCCACCGGGTACAAACCGCTCCCACCCTTTCACAGCCCGTCTCACTCTAATGTCTTTCGTGGGACCCCCAACCCCTTTCAAACCCGCATAGAAGGCAATTGCCGACAACTGACCAAGGACAATGATTTTCCATTGTATCTCTGTGGTACCATAAACAGGAGCACCCAAGCGGGGTAAATTGCTCTGCTATCCCGGCTCCCCTCAGGACTGCTAAGTACGCCTGCCATGCCCTCTCATACATACTCTGGGTCTTGAGGGCGATGGACGTCTCTATCAGCTCATGGGCAACGGGGCACCAAGTTTCCACAGTTGTTCCGGGAAGAATGTCATCTGCCTGTCCGCTTGGGGACAACGGGCTCTGAATTCTGTTAACTTAAAACAAAAACAGACAAGATCAGGTGCTTTCAGGGTGGTATGGCCGTAGGGCATCAGCTACTGTGTTGTCGACCCCTGGCACATGTTTGGCAGTAAAGTCAACATTACGCAGCAGGCAACCCACACCAATTCCTTCAGTAAACGTAGCACCCACGGACATCTAGCCCTCTGGTTATTCACAGCCATCACTGCTGACATACAGTCCGACCAAAAAGTAATGCGATTATTGGCAAAGCACAGACCCCAAAGATGCAGCGCTCCAACGATGGGGAACAGCACTAAAAATTTGATATTGAGAGTCATCCCGGTTTTTACCCAATATGCTGGCCAATGTTTCGTGCACCACTTTGACCCTAGGACTGCCCCACAACCCACGTTGCCAGCTGCATCTGTGTAAAGTTCCAAATCTACGCTGGACTGAGTTGGTTGCTGCCAGATCACCATGCCATTGAAACCTGTCAGAAATTCTTTTCATGTACCTAAGTCGTTTTTTACCTCCCTTGATAATCTAGTATAGTGATGTTTTGCCCTTAATCCAGACATTGCCCTGGTGATGCTGCATGAAAAGGCCCCTGCCCATGGGTATCACCCAGAGTGCAAAGTTTAATTGCCCCACTAAGACTTGCAGCTGATGCAGGGTGAGCTTGCTTGCTGCTAAACAATCATCAATGGATGCCTCAAATGCTCTCACCTTCCCCTGCGGGAGGCAACACACTCTCTCCACCGTGTCAATTTCTATACCAAGGAAGGTTAATCAGGTGGCCAGGCCTTCAGTTTTGTCCCCCGCCAGCGGTACCCCCAGAGCCTCCGCCAACCGCTGGAAGCCCAGCAGAGCCTTCCCACAGGCCGGCGAGCCTGGTGGACCCATAAAAAGAAAATCATCCACATAATGCACCACATCATGTGACCCGACTATGTCCTGCACCACCCACCCAAGAAAACAACTGAAGGTTTCAAACACTGCGCATGCGATGGAACACCCCATCGGCATACATAGGTCCATGTAAAACTGCCCTTCAAACCTAAAACCTAATAGCCTAGTATCATCCAAGTGCACCGCAGGAGGTGAAAGGCTGCCTCCACATCTGCTTTAGCCATTAGCGCACCCACCCCCAAATTCCTCAAACTCTGAATAGCCGTGTCGAATGTGATTTAACGCACTGCGCAAAGTTCCAGATCCAACTTGTCATTAACTGACGAACCAGGAGGACTGGAAAGGTTATGAATTAGTCGATATTTCCCCACTTCTTTCTTTGGCACCAAGCCCAAAGGAGAGCACACCAGATCATGCCTTGGTGGGTGCTGGAAAGGACCTCCACCCTCCCAAAAGCTAATTCCCTCAGGATCTTTTCCCTCGCCACCTCCGGATTCCTCAAAACTGACCGCTGATTACGTGGAAAGACTGACGAAGGTGGGGCACTGGAAGGAATATGGAAACCAAATTTAAAACCTTGATATAGCATCTGCGCCTCTTTCCCTTTCTCATAACGACTGAGCCAGTGCGCCAGAACATGCAAGAGAATGGTGTGGGTAAAGCATTAGGATGACTGGGCAGGGCGTCCTTTGGCCTGCACCTGGGCAGGAGCGCGCTGCTCTTTGGGTTTCTCCAATTTTTTATAACACTTGCTCTCGGGGTGACTTTGCACTCCGCAGAAGGAGCATGTGTGCTTGAACTTGCATGCCGATCCCCTATTGCACTCATTCTTGTTAAACTGCCAGCAAACTTGTCTCTTATCACCTGGCCCTTTGTCCCCCCAAAAGGAGTGCATGGCCTTGCTAACCGGAGTTGACGAGTGAAACTTGGCGTACCATATATTGATCTCCCTCTGATCCAATGCCATCTCCGGTCTTACCGCCTTCATTTGCCTAAATTTGTTGTCATATTGCTACCAAGCCAAGCCCTGAATCATTGACATGTAGCTTATCAACTGTGCCGCCAAACCTGGGAAGCGCTCGACCATGATTGCTGCATATATCGCAAACCCCGTAATCCAATTCTTAATCGACCATTCCACACAAACTTTTTTCTGTTTAACCTCCCCCTCCTTGCCTGCCCTTTTCTTCCCGGGTACCACACCCGCAATGATCAATTCTAACACATCTATGAATTATCCCCTAAAAATCTTCTCTCTGGTTTCTGCCGGCACATGCCACGTAATACCCACTGACGGTGCCAGAGCCAATGACGAGGAACCATAGATCACTGGGCATTGTGTTAAGGGATGTTGCCTGCTGCCACCACCTCACCTGCAGTGCTGACCGGCACTTCAACGACCTTCTTCGCCTTCTCCTGTTGCGCCTATCGGAAACGTTCAGGCGCCCCCCTTATGCGTTTGGATGATGGGACCTCTTGCTGCAGGATCCCCTCAACCCCTTGCGTCAGCGTTTTTAAGGCCCAGTCGATCCTTTTTTTTTTGTTTGTACTCTGGCAACGCCCCTCTTCCTCTTCTACCTCTACCTACAACCCAGATGTTGACTCCTGCCCGAGGTGCCACTAAGGGCCCCCCATCTCTAGGTGTGGAGGGGGGCATGACAAGATTCCAACAAACCATCATTCTTACCTCATGGTCAAGTGTAGTCTTAGATGATGTACTTGGGGAGGGCGCAGTCATTTGGGTAAACTGTTGGATGCAACTTGGCAAAGCCATGTAAGGCACTCTATAGCTTACATGGGCCAACTGTAGAGCCTAAAATATCTGCAACTAAATTGATGGCTCAACAAAGTAGACGACGGACGTTTCTGCACAACATTTGAAGCTGCTACGCTTGTTTGGAGCCACTAATGAAAAGTTGCAAGGATTTTCTTTTGAATACTGGTCATTGTTTTAGAGGTATTACCATTCATACTCTTGTTTGCTAACAAAAAGTTCTATGGATTTGAAGGAGTCTGTGACCACCGAGGAATGGCTTTAATTCATTCAATTACTCCATTACATCATGCATCAAGACAATCTGATCAAGCAGCATTTCTGCATTTTCCAACAACTCTATTGAATATTAGCCACAACCTCAAATGTGTTAAAGAACGGTGAAAGTGGCTGTGTGAGATGTGTTCTGAGTGCTTTAGTCATTTTCCAGTTGGGTACTTTTTCTTATTCAGCAGTCATCTCATATCCTGCATCAAGTGGAAGCTTCTGGTGGACAGGTGTTGTCAGCTTCTGGGGGCTGGGGGTGGCCTGCTGGTTGTAATGTAATGACATTTGGTGCATGCATGAATGCAATGGGGATTTGCTACTACAGTTGATGTTGTAATTGTTTTGCAGCAAGGATTTCTTGAGATCTTGATGTTGTAAAAGCATCTTTTAGGTGCAGAAGTCACTTTGATGTGACTGAGAATCTTAGCAGGCAGGTTGCAACGGGCTAGGTGAGTGCCTATCCTTGGATCAGCAGCTCTATTTGAGTGTGCTTCTGTACCGGTCAGTGTTTCTTGTTGACCACTCAGTCAGTCTTGTAACCGGCAGTATTGCTACACAGAGGTAGCAAAAACCTGCTCTGCACAGCACAGGCTACTTATTTGAAATATCTTGCTGTCAGTGCGATGGAGTACCAGGCAGAATGACAGAAATAAAAACACTGGGCCTGATTCACAAAACTAAACTTAGACCTTTAGTCTAACTTCACTACTACTAAGTTTAGACCAAATGTCTAACTTAAACCTAAGGTCTAACTCAGTTACTCTCATTTCCACTTGCCTCTCAGCTACTTCCAGAGTTACTTTTATCTTTCATAGCTGCCTCTTAAAGAATCGAGCAGACGTATGCTCTATAATTGTATCATCAGCCTTCTTTTTATTTCTACAAGAGACCTTCTATTGAAGATATTCCCGGATCCTCTATATAATCTTCACCCAGTCGCGAAAACAAGTAAGTGTGGGATAGAACACACCTGAAGGGTATTAGTTTGAGTCTGGAGGGTGTTGTATATTTTCTAGAAGTAGGTAACAAGAGTAATTGTATTTATTTCTTGTAATTTTTTTATATAGAGATCTCGCCTCTAACTCGGCTGGACCTTCTCCTTTTGGCTGTTTGGGAACTTTGTCTGATGATCCTCCTTGGTCTCTTCATTTTCTGAAGATATTTGAATTCCTTTCTGTTGTGACACTGGGAAGGGTGTATCTTTGGGAAAGGGAGGGGCTCCGGCTTCGCTCCTGGGGAACGGGTACAGCTGCCTGGGACACCAGTCTCCGCCCGACACCTATTCACTAATCCCGAAATAATTACAAAAAAGGATACCGGGACAACCAGGGAATCCATCTACAGTTTAAGGAAATTGGAAAGGGAAGAGCTGGAATTGCGGAAACCTAGTGCCTACAAATCTTTATTGCTAAAGACAACTCCATTAGCCGAGCCTTACCTCTTTTGGTTCTTATCCATTTATGAATGGTTTTTATTAACCAGGTTTTGCCTGGGTCTTATTCACCTCCTGCTTGACTTTCCCAGAGGAAGCAGTAGGGGCCAGTTGTTAGCATCCTGTGGCTGTGATGGAGAGTCTCCACAGGATTTGCTACACTTTGTTTTTTTGTAAATTTTACAAGGTTCCCCGGAAATATTTCCTGGCACCTATTTTAAAGAAAATGAAAATTTTAAACAGGCTCGTCCAGGTCTCCTGTACCTCCAACTGCTGAAGGATGATTGTACTTCTTTTTATTGTTGGCTATTTGAAATTCATGATGAAGTCCAGGGCATGCCTTGACCAGTAGTCTTTTAGGATATACATTTTAGACACTTAATGATATGTATGTTTTGAGGGTCAGGATCATTTTTAATGGAAATTGTTGACTGGAGGGGGATATCATCTGTACCTGAACCTTGCATTTTTATTAATACAGATCGTCCTGGGAGGATGTGAGATGCATTTTAACCATGTGTGAATTTAATTTGTCAGTCTATGGAACTATGGGCCAGATTTAGGTATTTTTGGCCGTTACCAACCGGTATTGAGCATTCGGGATGTAGGAGACCGAAAATCGGCCGATTCGGTAAATTTACTGATTCTGTAAGGTTACCGAATCGGTAAAATACCAAATCGGTAATATTACCGAATCGATAAATTTACCGAATCGCAACGGTTTGCGATTCGGTAAAGTTTCCGAATCGGTATAATACCGAATCGGTAAATAAGAGGTGGTAAAAATGAAGTTTGAGATGTAGGGAAGCTCTTAAATACCGAATTAGCCTGAAATTCGGTATTTAAGAGTCGGTATTTACCATGGTTTGAAATCAGGTGGTAACCAGGTGCAACCTATAAAAATGGACCCAAAATGCAATTCTTTTTGCACAATGGCGGCATTTTATGTCATTGCAAGACGGCTACGGCTACAGGCGGAAGCAGAGAGGGAATGGCAGAGAGAGGAGCAGGTCTACAGACAGAGGATCACCCTGTTCATGCTCACAGAGGCAGAAATACTCCAGAGGTACAGGTTGGCCCCAGACACCATCACGGAACTCATTAGGGACCTCCACCCACTGTTGGAGCATACTACCCCAAGGGCACACGCTATTCCACCCCACGTGCAGGTGCTGTGCAGCCTACACCTGCTTGCGTCTGGGAGCTACCAGAGTGTGGTTGCTGCGGTAGGTGGGGTGACCCAGAGCAGCCTGTCAAGGTTTTTCCACAAATTCCTTGACGCCATGTTACAGAGGATGGAGCATTACATATTTTTTCCTGCCACCCATGCTGAACTGGTCCAAACAAAATCTGACTTTTATCAGATGGCATGATTCCCGAATATAATTGGCTGCATTGATGGCACGCACATTCCCATTTGTCCCCCTGCTGCCACAGAATATATAAACAGGAATAGGAAGTCCACCCACACCATCAATGTGCAGGTGATTTGCAATGCGAAGTGCGCCATCACTGACCTTGTAGCAAAATTCCCTGGGAGTACACATGACTCCTATATATTTCAAAACAGCGGCATCTATGCACGGTTAACCGCAGGGGAATTTGGAGAAGGATACCTCTTAGGTGAGACACCGTGTGCGACCCCCATAACACCTATTGCAGTAAGAAGTACAAGTATGCATGTGAGTAATGTATTCCCATTTCATTTTAGGCGACAGTGCATATGCCCTCCGCTCCTTCATACTCAACCCTTACCTCAACCCCTCAACACCCAGCCAAAGGAGATACAACCGGGCCCACAAGAGCACAAGGAATGTCGTGGAGTGGACCTTTGGTATCTGGAAAAGCAGGTTCAGATGCTTGCACAAGAGCGGAGGTGCAAGGCAGTATACCCCCATCACCTGCTGTAAGATCATTGCTGCCTGTGCTATGTTGCACAATCTTGCAGTGAAGAGGGGTACTGAGGTTGAGTTGTCAGACTATGAGGATCATGACGACGACATTGCTGTGCCTGAAACACAACCTGCTGGAGTGTCAACACCAAGTGATGGCAGATACAGACGTGAGGAAATAACACGCAACTATTTCTGAGTAAGTGATGAGACTGAGACCTGTATTGGAAGCACGAAAATGTTTTTTATTTTGTATATTTCTAGGTATGTTAAAGAACAAAAGTGCAACAGTAAGCATTTCACTGCAATGCTCACAGTGAGCAAACACACACAGACAGGTGTTGAATGCTCCCACCGTAGTTGTATATTGTCACTAGGCAGGTTTTAAAGGCACAAATGTGCAACACAAACTTCCTAAATTCAAAAATGTATGTCCAATTGCAGTGGCCCATACTATTAAGTGTTCATTTGCGGCCACGCTTTCTACTCCCAGATGTATGTGGCTCACTCTGTTCACTGGGCGTTTGGCCTGTAGCCTCACCCTGTCGCCTGCTGCTCCTCCTTGTCTCTACAACAAGGGGGCTTGCCATGCTGCTCCTACTGGTGCTACCTTCACTCTCCGGCACGTCAATAGCAGCAGTTTGTGCAGTTTGAGCATTAAGTAGAGCCTCTAGCGCACCGGTCATTCCGGCTATGCCCCTTGTCAGGTGATTGCTTTTGTTAGTCAGGACTTCCTGACTGTTCATGCTACGTCTGCATAGCAGGGATGTGGCTATTGCCAGGTGGTGAATAGCTTGCTCAGTTCTCTGTGCACGCTGCTTCTCCCTGTGCCGTGATGTTATTTCGGAGTCCAGTTTTGTGCACAGTTGCTGCATGGATTGGGTCATGTCATGTATCCCTGTAGCCATGCTCTTGTTAACTTCCACCAGTTCCCTGATGCCCTTACCAATTTCCTGCATGTTGATGTTGAGGTTGCGCATTTGTCTTTGACAGGACATGATGCCCTTGCCCTGCATCCTCTGAATCCTGACCATGGATCCCTCCAGGCCTTGGAAGACACTGGACCCCTCCCCACGTGCACCTACACTCCTTCCTTGTACTGTGCGGCGTCTTGTGGAACTAGGTACAGGCTCTGCGCTGGGCTGCAGTGTGGCAGAGATGCTATGTTATGTTATGTTAATTGGGTCTTTTATAGCGCGCGGCTACTCCATAGAGTGTCCCGGCGCTTTTATTGGGGAAAAAACCTGTAGCAGTAACACACAACACAGCAAAATAAAACAGACCAAGCAAAGGAATAAAAGCATACTAAAGGGCAAAAAGCCAAGTCTTAAGGCCCTTCCTAAAAGACAACAAATTGGAGGTGCTGCGTAATGCCAAAGGCAGAGTGTTCCAAAGCTGTGGCGCCAGCAGCCTAAAAGAGCGACCTCCAATGCGGGCCCTTTTTACTCGAGGGACCACTGCTAGAGACATTGATTCAGATCTCAGAGACCGGGCCGGATGGTAGAAGGCCAGCCTCCTTTGGAGATACTTTGCTCCCGAGGCATGAAGAGCCTTGTGGGCCAAGGTCAAGGCCTTAAAAACTATCCACTTCCGGATAGGCAGCCAATGGAGCGACTGCAAAAGGCCGGAAACTCTGGCGCGCCTGTAAAAGCCAAAAATGGCCCGAGCGGCCGAGTTCTGGACCACCTGCAACCGTTGCAGGAGATACTCCGGTAAGCCCTGATATAGGACGTTGGAGTAGTCCAATCTCGAGCCAATTAAGGCCTGCACCGTAGTCTTCCTATGATCTTCTGAGAGCAAGGGAAGAAACTTACGGAGCATCCTGAGAAGGCCAAAGCATGTTCCCGTTAGACCGAGGATCTGAGATCGTAGCGTCAAACCATTATCAATCTTGATCCCCAAATTCTTTGCTAACTGGGACGAACGTGCCGGAGGAAACATATTAGCAGGCTACCATTCCTGCCAGTCTGGGTCAGATAGGCATCCAAAGAAGAGTACCTCAGATTTATCTGAGTTGCACTTGAGGCTGTTAAGCTGGAACCATTTAAAAACAGCCCCAAGGCACTCACGGATACTCTCTCCATCAAACTCCTCACCTTTCCCACACGTAAAGAGGAGCTGGGTATCGTCGGCATAGGATACGATCTGGGCCCCAAAAGACTCCGCCAATGCCGCCAAAGGGGTCATGAAGATGTTAAAAAGAGTCAGGCTCAACACAGAGCCTTGCGGGACTCCGACTCCCAAAGGCGGCATCACAGCAGAGCTAGGTGAGGCCCAGACCGTTTGTCGGCGGCCAGCCAAGAATGATCTGATGTCAGCTCCAGGCGAGTTGTGTGACTCTTCACCCACCATTTCACCAGCAGCTGTCTCCATTTACATCAGTAGGGAAACGACATGCCTCCTGCTAGGGTGTTCAGTAGGTGTTTCTATTTCCAGTGATGCTGGCATTTCTGGAGACAAAACCAATAGTGGTGACTGTGAAGGTCTTGGGGATGCCTGCATTTCTTCACTGATGTCATGTTCTTGGGAAGGTGGCTGCCCACTCGGAACACCTGTGTCCTGTGAGGCACTGGGACCTGGCTCATGACTTTCATCCCTCTCGGGTGCCGTGCCCTCTGCCTCCTGTGGCTGCCCTCTTGATGTGTGACCTGTGGACATATGAGCACATATCAGCTAGGTGCAAATGTCTCACAGACACTACAATACAACTTATGCAATTGCACTTATTACATGCTGCCTGCCTTTCATTATGTCTGCAATCATTTGCCTAACTTGGTGGTTACAGTGCTGTGTGACATGCTCTTACATGAATTGACTACATGTACCATGATGCATTGCTACTGTTTTGCACAGACACACTGGGACTGGGGTAACTTAGCTTCAAGGGGTGAGGGATGGATGAGGGTGTGAGGGGGATTGCTGTGCATGCATCTTACCTTTTCTTTTTGCAGATTTCGCCGGGCTGTCCACTTCTCCCAGTCCATGGACGCTTTCTGGCTCAAAGGTTGTGGCTACCATCTCCTCCAGGTCAGTGAGGGGGGGTGCTGTGTTCTTTCCTCCACCTGTTTGCGAGGCCTGTTTGTGGTGGTCAGAATTTTTTTTTTTGGTGAGGGTCCTTAGGTCATAAAACCTCTTTTTTAAATCTTCAATGACTCTGGTGGTCACTCCCACTGCATTGACTTTCTCAAGGATTTCAAGCCAGAGCTTCCTTTTTGCTGATTCAGGCACAGAAAGGGACAGCCTTCCGAAAAGTCTGGGGTGCACCTTTACCACCTCCTCCACAAGGACCTGGAGCTCCATGCTGCTGAATTTGAGCTTTCTTTTTCTTTCTGTCTGCTCTGTGTCCTTGCTGCTTGCCATGTTTGATTTTAAAAGTGCACAAACTCTGTCTGCTGCTGCTCCCAGTCTCTCTGCTCCAACTGCCTCTCCAGAACCTTCTAATTAGTTGCAGCTGCCTGTGAGGCCACTATCTGGTAGGAAGGGGGAGGGTGGTTGCACCTGATTGGCTGTTGTGTTAAGTTTCACTTTTGCTTGCTGTCCGACTCGGTATTTACCGATTCGGTATTTACCGAAATGGTATTTACCGATTCGGTATTTACCGAATTGGTATTTACCGATTCGGTATTTCCAATGCATTCCTATGGGCCTTTAGGCCCATAGGGATGAATGGGAAATACCGAATCGGTAAATACCGATTCGGTAATTACCGAAAGTCCGATACCGAATTTTACCGAATCGGTAAAAAATACCGATTTTTCACTGACATCTCATTTACCGATTTTTAAATACCGAATCGGTAAAATTCGGTATTTAAGAATCGGTAAATGACATTTACCTACATCTGGCCCTATGTATTTTGATGTAATTTGGATGAGTTTTTTAACTTTCATAGTTTTATATCTGTAAAACCAAATAACGTTTATTTGATTTGAATAGATTTGAGTATAAATTTATATAAAAAGATATACGACAAGACCACACGATATAAATCCAGCATATGCGTATTTGTAATATTCCTCCTGGCCGGTTGTTAGGCCAGCCAGCCCTTGTCAGTTCTAGTAATATTATGGAGCACGTCTAAACATTCCACCGTAATCCTAATACCATGTTATGCAGTTCATAATGCTAGAATCAGGCACTTTGCAATGTAAAAATAATGCAATGCGTAACACAACAATCAGGCACTTTGTTGCGTTACGCATTGCATTATTTTTACATTGCAATCAGGTACTTTGCAATGTAAAAATAACGCAATTTGTAATACAACCACTAGGTACGTCATCATGCAGAAATAAGGCAATGCTTAATGCACTAATCAGGTAGTTTCTTATGCAGGAATAATGCAATGCTTAATACGCTAATCAGGTAGTTCGTTATTCATAAACAATGCAATGCGTCATACGACAATCAGGTAGTTCGTTATGCAGAAATGATGCAATATGTAATACGAAAATCAGGTACTCCGTTATACAGAAATAAGATCATGCGTAATACACTCTGGCACCGATCACGGTGCCTTGGGCGGTCTCTCCGCAACTCCTTCTAACTGGCAGTCAGCCACTGTCAACAGTTACCCCCTAACACGGGTATGATGTAACAAAAAATGCAGCCCTGCACTTCAGCCCCGGTACTGCCACTCACTTGCCATTACGGGCTGCAATACGAGCCGAAGCAGAGGCTTGCGCTGCCGGAATGAGAGAGAGACTGAGAGCATCTCCCTCTGAGCCCACACCCCGCTCAAGGAATCAACACACGTTACCTGAGGAGCACAAACTCATTCTCCTCTCCTCATCCAGCGAATTGGGCCTTTGATGCAATCTTTGTGAATTGGCAATGGCAGGCTTGGGCCGGCAGCTCAGCTCCTCCGGGGCTGCCGGTCCGGGCTGCTACTGCTACAAAGATCTCAGGCTGCTGCAGGGCAAATACACACAGCGTTGGTGCAGGGTGCACGATCACCGCGCACGCCACACAAAGGTCTCAGGCTGCACAATGAACACCACACAGCGTCGCTGAGACTCACTTTAACTCCGGGTGCACATTAACAAGACAATCCTGACGAAGGTGTCATGCTGCACAAAGCACACGCACACAGCGTAGATGAGACTCACTTGGATTCTGGGTGTGCACGGTAACAAGGCAATCCTCACGAAGGTCTCATGCTGCACAAAGTACACGCACACAGTGTCGATGAGACTCACTTGGATTCCGGTGCACACAATAACTGGACAATCCTTATAAAGGGTTGAGGCTGCAAAAAGCACACACACAAAACGTTGCTGAGCCTTGCTTGGACTCCGGGTGCCCACGATCACAAGGCACACCTTATGAGGGTCTCAGGCTGCAAAAAGCACACACACAGCGCCGCTGAGACTCTCCTGGAAGCTTTTGTGTTCCTGAGTTTCCGCAACAGGGAGCCAGCTCACCTCAAGCCCTTGGGGATACATTACTTCAGGACGCAGCACAGCAAAGTCCTTTCAAGCAGGGGTACACAGCACACAGCAAAGTCCCTTTAGCCTTTCCTTGGTTAAAACAGCATACTGCATGCCAGCCCCAGAACACACAGCAAGGGTCAGTCCTTTCCTTCAGTCTCTCTAGTTGTTTCTTCCCTGGCAAAGGTTCCTCTTGACCTTGAAGTAGCTCCAGTCCTGTTCAATCTTGATCAAGCCATTCCCCAAAGTTCAGGGGCTTCAGCTCTCATAGTTATACCCCTCAATGGTTTTGAAGTGTTTGTGCTCAGGGGGGCACTGACCCCTGTTCAAATCAGTTCTGGGTGCCTCCCTTCCAGGGGCACCTTCTTCCTTTGATTAGTGGGGATCTGGATTCTCAATCACTCAGCAGGAGAACGGACAAGTGTTTTATAGCAGCAACCCAGGCCTCTTCAGGTCTAGGGGCTACTCCTTCCCCTACACTCCAGATGCAGGTCAGCCTATTGCTCTCTCACCTCCTCCCCTGGGTCAAGACATTCCCCAGATCATATCGCTTTCAAATCCAGACAGTCAATCCACAACAAGGCAGTGACACACAGAAATGTTAGAGCACAGAAACACAGCCACTTCTAAAAGAGTGGCTTATAAACACACAATGCAAAAACCACCTTCATAGAAAGATATGCTATTACATTGTGAATTCAGGCATACTAAACATCACCTCTCCATCTTAAGCCTTTGGGAAGATAGGCTGGAAAACATAGTACACAGCCTTCCCATTCTATCCTATGGGCAAGGTGGCCTTTCAACAGTGAAACACGAAATGGAGATTCTTTCACTGTCAGGACATGGTACACACCTCAGTACATGTGCTACCTTTCACATACACTGCACCCTGCCCAGGGGGTAACCTGGACCTGCCATAGGGGTGTCGGATGTGCATAGAAAGTGAAGGGTAAGGTCTGGCAAGTGAGTGCACTTGTCAAAACAACATGGCAGTTTAACAAACTTTGCGCAGACACTGCAATGGCAGCCCTGAGTTCCCTTTTTACCGCTACTTGTGTGGGTGGCACAATTAGTGCTGCAGGCCCACTAGTAGCATTTGCATTACCAGCCCTGGCACACATAGTGCACTTTACTAGGGACTTTACTAGTAAGGCAAACATACCAATCATGGACAAACAATTACCATTGCACTTTATACAGGGAGCACTTCACTTTGACACTGCTTAGCATGGGCAAAGTGTCCAAAGCATATATTACAGCATCAAAAATAGAGGAGGTAAAGGCAAAAAATTCAGGGGTAATCATGCCAAGAAATGCTAAGTCTAACACACATACTAGCAAATTGGGGCAATTTTGACCTTGTGAAGACACACTATAAGTGTTCTGAGAGGTATGGAAGACTGCCTGGATTTGAGCTTGCCATGGGCAATGCTTGTTTTAATATTCGTGAAATTAACAATAAAGACCCGCCAAGCAGAACACAAAACAGTCCCAGAAACAGCCCAAAAAAGGCCCTCACGCTGAGGTGTGAGTCCAGTCCATTGGGCACTGTTTGTTAGCCACACAGGCCACTCCGTCCGTGGGCCTGACTTCATTAATGGCACTCTTTTATAACTCTACCATGCGCCGGAAGCCAATCACCCTGCATGCCCACAGACTCCGATCAAGCAACTATTTTGTCCTGCGCTCACTCTCACAGTCTACATAGCACACACTCAAAAACAGGAGTTTTTGAAAAAACAGAATGTCAGCTTCCGAAAAGCAGAACTTTCAATTCTCCCTCCAGTGTAAAACAAATCTACTGTGCCAACCTTTTTACATTTCAACTTGACACATGCTTCCTTTTGGAGCGGAGCCATCCAAAATATCCTGCGGTCCCTGTCTTTCTCCATGCCTGTGCTCGCCGCAGTCTTTTTGGCTAATTAACAAAGTTATGTAGCAATCTGTGATCAGATAGATTATGCTTTTGCAAATGAACAGATAGCCCCATTTTACAGAAACACTGAAATAGATAACACATTTTTTAAAAGGTTTACCGAGCTTTTCATAAATAATGATATTATGCTGATGTAGTAAAGAGTTCTGGAAAATAAGGACAATGAGGACATAGGGGGAAATCCAAGTGGGGATAGGAAATGAAAGCGGAAATTGTAATTTTATTTTTAAAATATCACATATAGTTTCACTCACAATTATGTAGATGCTTTTGGAGAGGAATAATATTTAACACTGATATCTCTAGAATTTACTGGGTGAACCTGATAGGATGCTAAAAAATAAACATGCTTTTTTCTGCATAGAAGATAAGCATTCCATTGATTTCGGCAAAAGTATGTCATCTACGAATTTTTGATGGAGATGCTTGAAAACAAGTGGATATACATGTGAGAATGTGGGTTATTATATAGTGTGTTTGTGCGACTTAACCATGTACTAATGACACCGTTTAATTATCAGGTCAAGTTGGTTTCTTTGTAAAACCTTACCTCACTCCTGGGTAGATCAGACACAGAGCTGTCAGGCCTTAGCAAAGAAACAAGTGTAAAGCATTAACATATACTAAATTAGCAAATATGAAGAAAACACGACACAAAACCTGACACCATTTATTTTCGTAATAGGTTATATTTTTATATTTAAATAGAAACCTAAATGACAAAAATCCACTGGAGGTATCCGGAGACATGAGTGAAAAAGCAGTGATTTATTGTTCTTTCTAAAATTCATAAGTAAATCATTGTAATTGACTACACTAGCAGTTCAGAGTTAGCCACCACAAGTAAGTTGAAAACCGCTATAAGGACACTTTTGGGGTGCCAAACCTGATAGGGAGCCAGCCACATGAACCAAAGAGGTCTTGAGGGTGAACTGTTACCAGTGGTTTTTAGCATTCTCCAATCAAGTTCCAAATCTTCAGACAGGACTGGTATTGAAGTCAATGGAGAGATCCTTAAGTAAGGTATACAGGATGCTGAAGGTGCTGGAGATGCTGGTATGGGGCAGTACATCTTCTTGTGCCCATCCCTTGGTCATAGAGCTTGAGGGGTCATATTTGGCCTCAGAGGTTGAGCTCCAGCGATGTCCAGGCAAAGTCCAGCACAGGTCCAGTTGACACTAGTCTACTGGTCTCCGGTTACAGCAGAACCATTGGTTTCCTTTCAATAGCAATAACTTTGTTGCAGGGCAGCTAAGTGCACTCCAAAGATCTTCACAGGTTCAGGGAACTTGGATGTCACACATCCGTTTCCCAGGCTGAACTTTAGTGTCCAGCAGCAGTCAGGTTTCTTGGTGCTGGGCTTTTAAGGGTCCAGGTTTGTCAGCTTTAATGGCTCTGTGGCTGATACAGGGAGCCAGCCAACTGATTCTCCGAGTCACTTCTTCTGCACTGTACCCATGGGCATCTTTTCCATGAATAGAGCACTGCAAGCATAGTCTTCAGGTGCAGCAGGTGTAGTCCAGTCTTTGGTTCAGGGTCTCTTTGCTGGGCCCAGTCAGCAGCAGGGTAGTCCTTCTTTGGTCCTTTTTCCAAGATAGTGGTGATCTGATGTTCGAGTGCCAGAAGTGCCACGTTCATGCCTACTATGAGCTTCAGGGGTGATGTCGACTAGTTACCAATGGGCGACCAGGTCTTATCCGGCCTGATGACCACTTTTTGTGATGTATGACATCTAGCTATCCTACAGTGCACTATTCTGTACACTCCCAACATGGTGAGATCCTTATCGTGTTGTGTGGAGGCCAATTGTTGTATGCCAAATGGGTGTAAACCTATTAAACATATACTTTTAAGAGTCAGCACAGTGGCACTAGGGCCTGGTGGACAGGACCTAGTGCTCTTTACAAGTCAAAATACCAGCAGCATCAGTCAAAAGGGGCTGAGGGTGATAATGCAAGAAGGCATTTCTTTACAGTGCAAAATGCACTTGAACTCAGACTGGAAATGAATTGTTCCTTCCTTTTTGGTGGTATTACATAATTGACAAACCTATATTCCTTAGATCCTGGGTTTATGGATCATCATTTAAACAATGGTTCTTACGGAATTGTTCAAAACCTCTTTGCCTTATTTCAGTGAGTCTGAGTAAGTATTCAGCAAGGAATGAATCTTAAGCAATATCAAGCTGCTAGTCCAACTCATAATTATTTAAACCATTTTTTATAGCATAACCATAAGATAAAAAAGTGCTCCAAGAACAATTAATTGAGACTGCACAGTACATGTAAGTGGTGAACAAACTGACATAAGGTGAACAGTAACAACTCAGAACAGGAAATAATTTTGTGACTGCAACAAGTGCAATACTTGAAAGGGGCCAAAGGTTGCGCTCTTTATTTACCCTCAAAACACATTACATATTGGAAGCAGTCCAAAAGTGAAGGATTTGTAGACATTTTGACCCATATGCGAATATTTAGCCAGGCTTGTCGTCAAGACAAAATTAGTATGCACCCTCCTGCTTGACTGACACAAGTAAATTTTTTGAAGGCACATCCAGTGCTTCATTTGCTGCTACTGAGCGCTCATCTTAGTGGTAGGGATGGCATTAAAAACTTTAGGGATCATTTCACCCTGTTACCTATGATTTGGGATTTGAAATCAAATTGTTTCGCTTACTTCTTCATTGGTGCCCTTTTTTCACTTTACGTACTTTGTGTATTGAATATAAATAGGCACTGACACAATTGCAGTGGGTTTTCATCAGTACCTATAAAATGGATTGGGTGAGCCGACTACCTGATGAGTCAGGACTCATTAGAAACACATGTACCATATTGTGACCACAACACTGTTCTGTGTGGGGGACTTTCAGTCCCATGAGCCTCCTTGCCAGAGGCGCTGTCAGCTGAGCAGGGGCCGGACCAACTCACGCTGTTCCCACGCCCGCTTTGTGGGACGCTGAAACTCTTGTCGCTGTGGGGTGACTTCCAGTCCGAGGAGCCTTTGTCCTAGGAGGTGCTGTCAGCTGAGCAGGGGCCATTCCAACTCGTGCTACATAGTGCTGCCCCTTCTTCCGCTGCGTGGGACATTAACACTGTTGCTGCTGTAGGGGGGACATCCAGTCCCAGGAGCCTTTGCGACAGGAGATGCAGTCAGTTGAGCAGGGGCCAGACCAACTTGCGCTATTTATCGCTACCTGCTCTCCCACTCTGCGGGACATCAAAATTGTTGCCGCTGTGGGGCGGATTTTCAGTCCCAGGAGCCTTTGCTGTCTCTAACTGCATGGGAGGTGCCTGGGCCAAGGGTGTGCCAATCCGCGCCCATCAGAGGCCGGAAGAGGCTGGGCTGGCCCTACCCCCCTGAGACCAGCTTTTTTGTCATCAAGGTCCAGTGCATGTCCCCCTGCCTCACTTACAGCACAGCTTGGAAAGGACTCAACTTCTAATATCTACACCACATTGGATGGACCCTATATTCCTCTGAGATGTAATAACTTGTGCTGTATTCCTGATTTCCAGGAGACTATTGTTTTGTCCTGAGGTTTACTTGAGTTTACTGAACACAGGAATGGGAAAAAGGAATGCTGTCGATGGTGGGGGTAAGAGGGGGAGAAGGGAAAGTTAAAAAAGGTTTTAAAAAAAAAAGCCCCTTAAACATTTAGGTGGAAGTAGTGTGCTTGATCACATCAACAGCCTCCTGGTTCCAAAGATGTTCAAGAAACCTACCACTAAGAGCCACACAACAGGTACCCCTGTGTCAATAAGTCAATTGTTGGCATATGTAGTTACATTGCCCCCATGGCCCGCTCAACCCGGTGATCATTTGTGGCAATAGATTCCTACCCCTTCAAAGTTTGACAGAATGCGAAGGAGCAGATGGCGAGCGGACTCCTTCAGCATCATTAGAGGGCCCTCCGCCCCTCGATTTCAATGTCCACAAACACTTTAACGACCTTAGAGCATAAATCGCCTCCCTCAGGTCCGTGGTAGGTGACCTCATTGGGTTGGTGAAACAGTTGCAAGAAGGATACCGGAGGGCTTGTATGCGAATTAAGGAGCCGTCATTCCAGGCCAACAACCTTGCAACTGAACTAGTTGATAAATCTTCACCCCCCATAATTCAGAGCATGTATCTGTGGCCAGAAGCTCAGATGATCAGACAAATAGCAGGAAGCTTCTAGGCAAATCTAGTGTGCCAAACTGGGTAGGTTTGAGTCACTCTGATTGCAAAAGCTATAGTCACCTGGTGTCAGATCTTGACCCAGGCGCCTCTGGCCACCCCCCTTTTTGCGAAATCTACGTGATTGATGTGCCAAAACTAGTCCCTCACAAGGGAAATGAAGGGGAAGACTCACTGAGGAACATGGCAATCCATTGTATTTGCAATGTGAGAGGAGGCAGTTCTGTAAAAAGAGAAGATATTATTAAGGCCAGAAGATGTAAGTCCATTAATAGTCCCATCGATTGAATTGAACTGCTCTTGAAAGATGGAAGGCTGGTTGAAAATGTGATAGCTTTGGACATTAAATCATGCCCTCCAACATCATCCGATATTCAATTAAAGTGCCAATCAATAACTGGACCATCGACATCTGCCCCACATCGCCCAAATATCTACTAGGGTTCAAATCTACCTTGGGTAAAAAAACACGATGGACTCCAGAGCTGAAGTTCTTTGGTTGACGCAGAACTTCTCATAGCATCACCTAATACCATTCTGTGTGGCCCCCCATAGCCAGGATGCTAACTAATGATACTACCAGAGACAGGGTGGGGAGGTGTATCAGCAGTGGCAGATTGAAGAAGTAGGATCTGATGGGTCAAATCAGGGCTCCTGCTCCAGTAACAACAGCCACCATCTTGCCCAACAGTGGTGACCTTAAAGTTGACAGTAATCTAGTCCCTGAATCAGCACCCATTTTTTCAATAGTTTTGTACAATGTGGCAGGGGTAAAGAGTAAATTGACCCTTCCACAATGGAACTATTTAATAGAAGCCTTTGATATTTGTATCCTACAGAAAACTTGGAGTGTAGAACCAGTGCACAAGGTCAGGTATGGAAGCCATTGCCTCCCTGCAACCTCTAATAATCCAAGGCGCCCCGCTGGGGGGTCTGTTGACATGGGTAGCTCAGATGTTCTGGGAATATGACTTACAGGTCGCTCTGGTTTCACCATTGACATCTATAACGTATATGCAAGAGGAACCAGAGAGGGCAGCCCACCAGCTACAATACAAAAACCTGAGGGGCTTCTGGATGGGAGAAACTTTACTTTCTCTTTGATACTAGCGGGCTACTTTAATGTCACCGTGAAACCTTTGGACATGGACGATATGAGTGAAATGAGGGAAGCAGATGAATTGTGGTCTAGATCTAACCCCTATCAAAAAATGGTTGCAAGTTGTGCTACAGTTAAAAGCTGTAACTCTGGAGTTCAGGCTGCGGGCTACGAATGGAAGGACAAAATCTGATGGAATGGGAGCCAAAATAATCAAAAGAAGAAATGGTATGAGTCATAATGACTATATTTTGTTAGATCTAAGGCTTTGGTGTAGTGTTATGGATATGGCTGTGGGTACAAGTTCAGGTAGCGACCATAACTCCCTTGGTTTGAGTCTGATGTCCCCATAAGGTGACATGTAGGGTAGGCCCACAAACCAACAGCTATTGAGGGAGGTCTATCCATCCAACGATAAGCGCCACCTTAAGTGACATAAGATGATTTTCCATGAAGAAAAGCTCCAACTCATCAACCAGGATATGCTAGCTTGTACACAAAATATATCAGCTTTGCATTAGAAGCTGGGAAGGTTGGCAGCAGCCTCAGACACTCGCTACTTTTTGAGCATATGTGTTCTCATTTAACAGTCCCTGGGCATAAGAGCAACTCTAAATCTAGTAACAGACAATTGAAAACCTGGTTTAACCGAGAATGTAGATGTCTGAGGAGCCAACTTTCCCTGGCCATAAAATCCAAGAATCCTGGAAGTGTAAAAACCTCAAGAAGAGCCTACAAGAATGTTCTTTCCTACGCTAAAAGGGAGTGGGACAAAACTAGGTGGCAGCTCATCAAGGAAGCCTGCAATTGCAAATATCCAAAAATTTTCTGGTCCTTGGTCATGTGGGACAATCAATTAGGGCCCCTTTGCAAACCACATCTCTGTCTCTGATTGGTATGATCATTTTAAGGCTCATTATTCAGACACCTGCATGTCCGATCCCCATGTAGATGCCTTAATACTCCCCAGTCGGAGTATGATTTGTTCACTATGGATGAAATTGAGGCTTCCATTGGTTCAATTGTCCAAGCAAAAGCCCCAGACCCTGATGGCATCCCCGGCAATCTCTTTCTGCAAGAAAGAATTAACTCGTCATGCTGTATCTTACTACTTTCTAATGCCATAACAGGGGGTGCTCCAATCCCAGGATCTTGGAAAGGTGCAGAGGTGATTCTCCTATTTATTAAAAGCAATAGGGACCAACCCTGTAATTACAGACCTATCAGCCTAATCAATTCAATACAAAAAGTGTTTTGCCAGGCCCTTTTGTCCTTGATCCAGGATTGAATCAGAGATAATGATATTTGAACACCTTACCAAGAAGTTTATTTGAGTATGGAGACAATAGACTAGGTGTTCCATCTTCTTCTTTTATTTTGGAAAACTGTGGTCATTGGCCAGGGAAGCTTATATGTTTCTTTTATTGATTTAAAGCAAGCGTTTGATCTTGTCCCAAGAAACAAGTTATGGCATGTGTTAAAAGACATGGGTTTGCCAAGTGATATCTTAGCCCTGGTCGTTTACCTACATGAGGCCAAGTATGTAAGAGTCCGGTGGGGTTCCCAAGGTCAGCTCACTGATTCAATTCATGTTAGGAAGGGAGTGTGCCAAGGCGCGTGCTGGCCCCCATTCTCTTCTCCATCTATATGAATAGCGTACTTCAGTTTTCATCACAGCACCTGACAGATGCACCCACTTTAGGGGTGGAAGTTGTAACCCTCTTATGTGCAGATGATACCTTTGTGGTGTCCAACACTCCAGGGGACACCATCTGATCTAAATCGGTTTAATGATTTTTGCAACATGTGAAGCCGACAGATAAATATGTCTAAAACTAAATTCATGACTTTAAACCCTCACAAATCTTATAGGGGAAGACCTACCCTTGGTGGGGTCCCGCTCGAGAGGGTCAGTTCTTTTGATTATCTTGGTATAAAATTATCTGAAAGCATGTCTTGGAAACCGCATGTGACCAAGATGATTTTGAAGCACTAGCAGATATTTGGGCCCTGGGGAAGGAACATCGTACATCAGCTAGCAAACCGGTTGCAGCCTTTTTTTCAGATCTATGATTCAAAAGCAGTGAGCTCAGCCCTTAGCGGGGCCGAACTGTGGGGATTTAATAAAATGATGGACCTCTCCAGATCTGAATACAAATTCATGAGGAGTTTAGTGACGGTGCCTCAGAGTACCCCACTCTACCCTCAAAATGTGCATATGGGCAGGAAATTAATTGTCGACAAATCCAAGTTCCGTCCATTGTTATTTTGGATGAGAATAACCGCCGAAGTAGTAATCAGGCCCTAGAGTGGTAACATATACTATTCCCACTCCAATCTACACCAATTTGGGAAAGATGTTGGACACTAAAGGGGTGAAATTTACTAGCCCCACTTCAATCCAAACCATTTTAGGTAAGGTGTTGGACACTAAAAGGTTTATACACACAATCAATCAATTATCAATTAAAAACTTTATTCGGATAGAGAAAACATATCCATAAAAGTACAAAGATAGCAAGCATACTGTACACAGTAAAAACCATTTAAAATATTACATGATAAGTACATAAAAATGCTATATAGCAAGACCAGTTGTATACGTTTAAAAAGGGTATCTTAAAAGACAGGTTACTGGGAGCATAATGTGTAAATACTAGTGTAAGGGATCCATACACATTATAGTCTCTGATAATATTAGGTTGCAGCACCACAAATACTTATATATGTGATTAATCATAATCTTTACGATATTTAATACAGGATTTTAAAAAACAGGCTATAGGTTTGATGGAAAATTCAGTATCTAGGCATTGTGAGGCTAGGATTGCCGGGCGACAACGGCGCAATCCCATATATTTTATTAAAGGTATAATCCATTGTCTCCGTGGATGTTCGTAAAGACTACAAAAAAGGTTACATGCAAAAGTGATTGCTCAGACTGCTCGTCGCAAGGACATAGAGACAGGTTGGCAGACCAATCATTCATCTTAGGGAATGTTACTAGTTCGTGGAAAATACTGAAACGGAACCGTGTCAGTAAATATTTCTCGTAGTTTGTAATAGAAAGTAGGAGATAAGGCTGAATCCCATGAGAACTCTAAACTGCTAAAAGATGAACATTTGAGGCCTTAGCGATCTCTTTAGTCAGTCCAAGCTCACGAAGATGTGATAGACATATAGATTTCAAATTTAGTTGTGATATTTCCACAATAGTTTCTGGATGTAAAAAATAGGATTCAAGATTCATATCTATGAAAAAGTTACAGACATAGGTCAACCATGTTATACTCTTCCAGTTTTCTAAAGCTAAGCAGTCAGTGATCAGGGAGCGGGTCAATTTGCATTCATTTGTTTGCCATATACGCTGCCATAGTAGGATTGGTTGGATAGCAATGATATCAGATAAATAATCCAGGCCTAATTCCAAATGGCAACCGTAAATCGGGGAACTTTTGGGGACAGCCAGAAGGTATCTTATATAGCGATTTTCCACCTTTTGAATACTATCGGTGGCGACAAAACCCCATACCCCTGCTCCATATAGTGCCACAGAGCAGCATTTTGCTTGGTATATCTGGAGCATCTCCCGTGGAGGGCGATGTCCCAGATTCCGTGCAAATGTTACCAAAGCGGTGGTGGTTCTGAGGAAAGACAATTTTCTTGTTTGAATAGCCGGTCGCCAGTTTGATTTGTTGTCAATCAGGATTCCCAGATAGGGGTATGAGTTTGTGCAATCTAGCTTAGTGTTATTGATAAAAATACATTTTGGTTGCCTTGTACTTTTTCCCACATGCATAACAAATGTTTTCTTTATGTTGACCTTGAGATCTAAGCTTGTCATAAAGTGGCAGTATCTATTAAGGCGGGATTGCAGCTGATGGGGAGTCCGCGCCATGATGACCACGTCGTCCGCGTAAAGCAACGCGGGAATTGGACGACGGTCAATCATGGGGAGGTCCTGGCTTCCTTCTAACATCGACACCTCCAGACCATTTGTGTAGAGATTGAAAAGGAAGGGAGCCAAGACACAGCCCTGTCTGACTCCCTTCACCACAGCAAATGGTTTGGTAAGCTCCCCACCAGGACCATATCGTACTTTAGCTGAAGCGTCTGAGTAAAGATCTTGCATGAAGTAGACTAATGGGGGATCTACGCCTATATTAAGGAGAGTTTGCCACAGCTTGCTATGAGAGACACAGTCAAACGCTGCCGACAGGTCAACATAGGCCAGATGCAGCTTTCCCTTTTTTGCCCCCACATATTTACCCATTAATAGGGAAAGGTTTAGCGCCTGTTCTACAGTCCCTAAGCACTCACGAAATCCATACTGTAGATCTGACAATATTTGATTGTTTGCAGCCCAGCTTTGAAGTCTTTGGAGGACTAGGCGCCCTGCAACCTTTCCGGTTGCGTCCAGTAAAGATATGGGTCTATAGCAGGAGGGATTATTACGATCCCCTTTTTTGAATATGGGGAGCAGAATTGAGGTTTTCCATGAGTTAATTGGACCTACTTTAGTTGCTGCTTCAAAGACCGTAGTGAGGATTCAACCAATACTCAATACTTCCACAATTTTTTATCTATAAATAAATAGTTAAAAGACATATTAACGCAAACTAAAAACCTATAGAGTTGAAATTAAACATCAACACATAAAATAATCTAGTCATCAATATTCCTAAAAAAATCTATTTATTATTATTTATTATTATTCCTAAATATTTACACATACCAGACACATATAAATTCATTATGCAAATTCAAAATCCATTGAATAAATAAAAACATATAAAACACATTTCTAATTATATTAGAAATATGTAAATGGTATTTCATTTAATGAATACATTTAAAATATATATTCCCAACAAAAGAAGCCTAGTAGAAATATCAAAGAATCTCATTATAATTTATTTTACTAATATTAAAATGCATAAAGCTATATCATATAACTAGACAAATAAACCTTTTATAATACATTATAAATAATACATGTTTATTCATGTTTCATAATATATTTATACAT
This sequence comes from Lissotriton helveticus, assembly GCF_964261635.1. Classification (NCBI taxonomy): domain Eukaryota; kingdom Metazoa; phylum Chordata; class Amphibia; order Caudata; family Salamandridae; genus Lissotriton; species Lissotriton helveticus. The sequence continues at coordinate 368,457,234 of NC_136070.1, forward strand.
AATTTCCAATATGTAAACTTAAAAAAAACCTGCCAAACATCGATTAACAATAACATTATAATTTTCAACAATTAAAAACTACATGAAATGTTTTATATTTTCCAAGAAAAAAGTTACTATTTTAAATGTTTTAAAATTAAAAAAGTTAAAATCTTCATTTTACTAAATGTTTTCATTAATAAATTTAGATTGAATAAATGTTTTTTCATCCACAATTTCAATAACTATTAAATTAATTTAATATTTAGAATTAGATAAATGTTTAACTTGTAATATGATCTACCAAAAGATTAGAAGTAAATATGACATCTTTCTTATAAAGTTTAATAATTGTAACAAAATAAATGTATTAACTTTTCTATATAAAAGTTTATATTATATAAAAAATAACATTTCATTTAAATTACAATATTCACTTTCTAAAAATCTCCCTTATCCCCTAAGAACCCAACCTCCCACTGCCTCAAATATTGTATATACATTATTTTTACTCTTTGCTACTAAATTACTAAAGCAACATTTTATAAACATTTCATAATTAATCAACTATCTTACTAAACACACAGATTTTAAAAATGTAAATAAACACACTGCCATAAAATATTAAATAACAATATAATAGTAATCTAACATACAAAGATATTTTCTAAAATAATGTTTTTTACACTATTAAAAATAACATTTGAACCAATATTCTTACCTTTCCTATTCCTATTTATAATTTTTCACATCCCGATATTCTTGACACAATATTTTTGTATCTCAATATTTTTCTTTGAGATTTTGGCAAAACACCGGAGTAGATATTTCTCTATTTGGAGCGCACTCTGTTTGAGCCCCTATGGCCTCGAAGAAGTGTTAGGTCGGTATGTGACTTGAAAATATAATGAGAGCTGCTGAATGGTCTGGAGATTCAGGGCCTTATTACGAGTACAGTGGTCCTCAGGACAGCCACCGGACCGCCGGAATCCAGCGGCGGTCAGGCAGTGGATAGGGGCAGGAATAGTCTGGTGGTGCCACTGCGGCACCGCCAAGCTTATTACGAGTTTGCTTTCCACCGCCCATTTCATGGCGGTTGACCTCACAATAAAAAAGGGTAGTGGCGAGGCAAATAAAAGCCCCCCACCACTCCAGGCCTGGGGCTTTATGCTGTGCATGCATGTTGTGCCCCCCTGGATTTGCACCCTCATTCCTGCATGGTGTGGCATGCATGCCACACTGTGCTGAAAGGTGCTGCAGATGCTGTCATGGTGGCAGTCTGCTTTTAGGGCTGTCTTATGAGCATGACACAGCTGCTGCGGCAGCACCACCCACCCTGGATTACCTGCACTACAGACTTGGCAGTCCTCCTGCCAGTGCAGAGGTGATGGTGCTGCAGTAGGACCTCCAAACTCGTAAAAGGCACTCAGTGTTTTCAGTGAATTTTATTTCAAATCAGTTTTAGAGTATTGCCCCTGGATTTTGGATAAGTTTTAAAAGGTCATATTATGGGCCTCCTTTTCTTAAACTAGAATTGGTATTTTCTGGACAATGTTAAGCAGCGCGTGCATTCTATTAAAGTCATAAAGATGAGTATTAGCCCCTAACAAAAAACAAGCATTGTCAAAGATGTGGCCTTATGATTATTATGTTTTTTTCTTTCAAGTACCCTGTTTTCGAATAATATTTGTTAGTTATTAGACAAAAATTTTGAAATATAAAATGCACGTGTTCCTGCTCTTAATTCTTGTCAAGTGACAATCAAATCTGCTCGAATAGATTCATATTTGATTTGAATCAAATCTCTAATTCCTAGGGATAACTTCGAATGATAGAGAAGCTTTCACGTAAACTGATGAGTTTGTTTCCCGTTTATTGTTTTTCAAACAAAAGCATTATTGCACAAAGTGTACATAAGTGAGAGGATAACAAGGCCATTACGTTATTCTGAAAGATTTAACAATGAATAGCATGTTATATAATCTAAAAACAGAGTATGAAACGATAGATGGGACTTCATGTCAGAGACTCTGTCCGGAGTCCATGCAGAATCCTGCCATCAGCCTATGCTGTAGGCTACATGAGGTGCACTTAGCCATCCCTCATTGGGCTTACCAGCTTTTCTTTTAACACAGGCAAGATTAGCAAACATTGCTATTTCACTGAACATTGGCTTACTTGTTAAGAGGAGGTATGCTGGTGGGATTGACCTTTGAAACGCGAATTAGGCCCTTTCCTTGGTACTAAGATTAGTTTAGTTAGCCATAGAGGTGAGTTTCGAATTGTAGATATTGACATAAAGAAAGCTTTATGATTCAATAAATATGTTACAATCTTTTTTTAGTGTTCCCACTTCTGGTAAATGTAGTGGCTACTGCTTTGCTGATTCCCTAATAATTACCATGATTTGATTAATTGATTTGATTTTGATACTTCAATAGCACAGCAGTCACCTGATGGCATCAAGGTGCTAGAGTGAGGCCATATATACCACAGAGTCTCGAAAAAAAAACATTAGAGAACTCCAGCTCACCGTTTGACTGTGAACAACCAGGTTTTAAGGGCTTTTCTGAATGGGAGAAGAAGAGGGATAGATCTTAGAGCAAGGGGTAGGGAGTTCCAGAGTTTGCTCGCTGCCACTGAGAATACCCTATCTCCCCACTTCCTCTTCTTGGTACCAATAGCTGCTTTAGAAGGGAGGAGCATAGTAATCTGCTGGGGGAATGCCATTTGAACATGGTCTTGAGCCTTAAGTGGCAGGGAGCGTGCAGTGATTTATGGACTATACAAAACGATGAGTTGTTCAATGGGAAGCCAATGCAGATGTTCTAGACACTTCTTGGAAGATTGTTTTTTGGGAATGTCCAGAATGAGTCTTGCCAATGCGTTCTGCGGTACCTGGAGTTTATGCTGTAAGCTCTTATTAGCAGCCAGGTACAGAGCATTGCAGTTATCGAGTCTGGACATTACCAGGGCCACTGCTACCTGGATCCTTGCTGAAGGCTGGATGAAAGGGAAGGCTCTGAAATCTAGAAAGTCTATACCAGGCCAGGATCTGGAATATTGATCTAGAAAACACATCAGTCTCTTAAGCTGATTGTATTTATATTACATCTGATGATTTAGAAGAAAACCTTCCATGGAGGAGGTGGTGGTTACAATTCTTGCTCAACAAGGTTGTTAAATCAATTTGTAAGAAATTACATTTAGAAATGAAAATGTTAATCTCCCTAAGGTATCCAAGGAGGGAAAATGGTTAGTTGAAATCTTCTTTGAAAATGTGCTACACTACAGCCACCAAATACCTTTTGCAAACTGCAGGCTTTAGGAAATGTTGGAATTGTGGCTTTACATACGGGTTACACTATGAACAGAGGGTGAAGCTATTATGGCATTTTTTTCACCAACATTTTCAAATGTAGACATATTGGAACAGAGTCATTGAATCAATAGTAAAAATAGATATTATCAGGTAAATATTTATTGACTAGGGATAACACATTTATTAAAAATTATGGTGGGGTGATCTCTAGCACTTCAGGCAGGGCCGGCCTGGGAACCACAACCGGCCCTGGCAAAGTGCTCGGCCGGCCCCCCTCCCCACTCGGGGGGGGGGGTTGGGGGTGCCGCCGAGCTCTTTGCCGGGGCTGGTTTTCAGACGATTTTGGTACAGGGCCGATTTTAAACGTCCCTTTACCAAAAACGGCCCGCAGGGGCCCAAAACAGGCCCCCACCCGTGCGGCGCACCGGGGGATTGCCCGGTGCCCGCTATGGCCAGTCTGGCCCTGACTTCAGGGTATAGATATGTAAATTCTAATGGAGGACAGACTACACCCATTCCGTACAAATACCATCTATGCATTAGTATACAAAACAAACGTACACCAGTGGAAAAGACCTTCATTACCCATATTGCCATGAAATACTATTTTACTCATCGCACAGATTGGTATTGATGCTTCTACAATTGTATTGATGATGATTTTAACTTTGGCGAGGAGCTGATGCAGCAAAACGGCTGATGCTACAGAATTTAGGTCACGAAGCAGGAAGAGAGAGCTGGGGTTGGGCAACTAGGATAAGTCAGAAACATATTGAGGTGTGGTGAATAAATTGTCTTGCTATGAGGTGCCTGAGGAAGCTTCGCCAGGCCAAACTAGAGGGATGGAACTTGGGCTCCAAGCTCTGTGTGATGGTAACAGTAGTTCTGAATGTGCCTTGCAATAGTGAGAGCATAACAGTACAGGTCCATGCATAACCTTGACAAAGCTCGTTGTGGTTGGTGGTTAAAGGCATGTACTCGTGCTTTGTTCCTGAATGAGTAGCTGGCACATGAAGCTGAGCCATAGGTCACCTTTCGGGTCGTAGTCAGTGGAGTAATCCTTCACAGATCAAGAATTACAAGCACAGCAGAGAGATCTGCTGTGCTATCTGAAATTAGAGTGAGGGTAATTCTGTACGATGCACTGTAAGCAGCCTCAAGGTGACACACACAGATGTTAAGACACATTACTCATCAGAGGGACCTTCAGAGAAAGATGGGGATCTGGATCTGAAGGAGCCTAACAATTAATTAAGATGTCATTGTTACGATTTTAATGACTCTTTTAGAAAGGACTTCTAGTAAAACAAGTATTGCCTTTTGTTTCACAATTGTTTTTCTTCATGTTTGCCCTACGTGAAATAAAGAAAAACCTATGATGTGGACTGGAGCAAACTCTCTTGTTAGGTACTAAGCAACTTGAGGCCAACTCCTGAAAGGGTGAAAATATAATACAATATTCGCCAAACTTTCAGTACCCGGGACAAATGTCAAATAATTTCAGGTATCTATATATCAGAAAAATGCTAATTTTCTGTCACCTTACTAATACGTTCAAATACATTTTATTTTAGTTGTTAAATTAATTACATACCACGTGTTCACTTCCACAAAGTATGTGTTTTTTGCAGTTTGTCATCGCTTAAAAATTATGTTGGAACCTGACACTTATTTCACTCCTTGAGAACTGTATGAAACTAGCTCTTGGGATAATTAGATGCTGTATGCTGTCTCCAAGTGTCAGCTCTGAGAACAAAAGTGCCTCATGCTTGCTTTCATCTAATACGTCAACTTGCTTAACGTGAATATTCTTAGGCACATGTTAAGGGCAGAGACAATATCTTGTCTTCAGTAAGACGGGCATTTCCTATTCGAACATTTCCATTCGAAACTAAATCTATAAATTGAGCCAGAAAAAAAGTTCCAATGCAAAGCAATATTCGAATTATCTGCATTTTCACTACCCTAACACTGCCTCACATGTCCTACATTCTAAATGAAAGTTCGATCATGTGCAGCCGAGGGTGATCTGTCATGTTATGAGTTTGCATCATTACAATGTATTGCCTGAGTCGTGAAGTAAAATGAAAAAGTAATTGATGTCAAATGTCAGAGAGCATACAAGATTGACACTTGAAATATCAAGGGCCGTATCCTGAACAGTTGTGCCAGCGCAGCGCTGAGCACCTGTTTTCATGCTTTTGCATTGTCTATAGCGCAGACATTTACCTCTGGAATTCTCCTAATAAATGCATGATTTGTAAGGCACAAATGGATGTAACAATAGAAATGGTTTGGCAACTGTAGACGTCGGTGACCTGCAAAAGCACGGAGGGACCCAATGGTTGAATCTGCTGCAGGCTACATGAGTTTAAATGCGATATTAAACGACGACGCAATTACCCAAAATTGCGGAGGCGAAAAGCAAAAATTGTCATGAAGTGGATTAAAATGACAAAAAACCCCACACTCTATAGAATCAAGATTGCGCAAGCTGATTTTAAGTAAAGTAGAGTTACAGTGCCTTTGTTGCAAAGGAAAACAAACCAAAAATCAAATTATATTGTGATCCTTTTTTCGAGGTGCGTGAATCATTCTGTATAGCAATAGGAAGTTATTTACATGGGTGAGTACTAAATAGGCTGCTCGAAGGTATAAAAGAAGGCCATGTATTAGGGCTAGTTTCATCAGAGCAAGGCAAATGGAATGCCCTGTGTGCAACCATAATCTAATCGCCGTGTGCCCTGGTCCACCACGGGTGTTTCCCGATTGTGTGGAGGGCGCGGAGGCGAACAGCTGCTCCCCAAGCCGATTGGTTGAATCCTGGTCAGGTGGGACGCCAGGCTCCTGAAGCGGCCATATTTTAGAGGGGCAAGTAGTATTGTTCGGATGGTCCTTACTCCCAGTGCATGACTAATATGCGCTTGGGATTGCTTGCATAACGTGTTTTGTGCTTCATGACTAAATACCTGATTGTACTGCTTTTAAAATTGTCATTTTAAACAAATTTTCGCTGCATTTTAATTAGATCGAATTTCACTTCTTAAAGCACATTTGGCTTCTTACCTTGCCAAGCATAATCTAATCGCCGTGTGCCCTGGTCCACCACGGGTGTTTCCCGATTGTGTGGAGGGCGCGGAGGCGAACAGCCGCTCCCTGAGCCGATTGGTTGAATCCTGATCAGGTGGGACGCCAGGCTCCTGAAGCGGCCATATTTAAGAGGGGCAATTCTTTTTGCGCCCAGCGAATGCGTCCAGCGAATGTGCACCAAAGTTGCGCCTAAGTTAAGCCCGTCTGCGCCCGTCTGAGCTGAGGACGCGCCAGGGGCCAGACGGGCTGGACCTCGCTTCCCCCTCCATGGTAATTGTGAGTTGTACTCTTATTCTACTCTTCTGGCTCTCAGACCTGTGCCAAGTTCATGGCATTTTAGTTTATCTCCAGATGACTTGGCTACTATTCCCTGTTGTAAAAGGACTTTACATTCCAGGCGCCCTCGTTATCCTCGTCATAAAAATCCTGCCACAATTGGAAATCAGCTGCCCGCTCTTACCTCTCTAAATGAGGCAGGCCTGTTGTTAAATGCTAGATCTCTGGTGCGAAATAATGTCGCTTTCAACGATTTTGTTTCCCAGAACAAACCACCCTGGGGTTTTATCACCGAAACCTGGGGCTCTGAACCGCTGGCCCAGATCTCGTGGACGCAGTTCCTGAGGGTTATTCCCTGTCCAGACTTGATAGGACGAGGTGTAGGGGTGGTGGGCTGGGAATCTTGTTTAGAGACATCTTTACTTGTTGTACCAAGTCTCTCTCTTTACCATCAGACACCTTTGAGGCAATGTTTTTTTCCATTACCTTTCTCCCTTCTGAGTCTTTCTCTGGAATTCTCTGTTATAGACCCCCTGGCCCGAAAACGACTTTTCCCTACGAAATTCTCAAAATCATTGAGCCCTATGTTTACAGGCCCCATTTTCCCATTCTTGGTGATTTTAATTTCCATCTAGAGGCCACAGATTCAAAGGACACGCGAGGACTTATAGATGGTCTAGCTGCATGTGGACTGCACCAACTGGTCAATGGCCCTACACATCTGGCCTCTCATACGCTTGACGGCATTTTTTCTAATGATGCCAGACTTAGGACTGACACCCCTATTCCTCTCTCCTGGTCCGATCATCTGGCAGTTCCCTTTCTTCTTAAAGTAAATTCCAACCCAGGCAACAAACTAAAGACTGATGTTTGGTCCACTAGAAGGAACTATAAAATTATAAATGATAATACTCTTTCACCTTTTATGAACGATCTTAGGTGTCCTTCTCTGGAGGATCCAAACAGGGCTGCTTCTAACCTTTCAATGCCCTAACTATTGCTATGGACTCTCTTGCCCCGGCCAAACGGCATTACTCAGCCCGAAAGAGCCCCTCTCAACCTTGGTTTTCTGACCGCCTAAAAACCATGCGTCAGAAATGCCGGCAACAAGAAAGGTCCTGGATTGCTCATCCTGATCCACAGGGGAAAGCCCTGCATAAATCCCTTCTTAGAGATTATAAGAAAGCGATAATGGAAGAAAAAAGGCACTATTTCACTAACCTGACTACATCCTTCAAATCTCCTAGAGACCTTTGTAACATTATCGACACTCTCTCGGCACCCAGACCGGCTGACCCTACCATCGAAACTCAGGAACTCTGTAACAGCTTATCAAGTTTTTTCCATGATAAGATTGCCGATATCTATAGTGTGCTCGAAATTAGAAATCAAGAGCTTAACGCTAAGGCACCAGAATCCTCCCTCTCAATCCATGATAGAAATGGAAAGACTGATGTTTCGTTGAAACCTTCACTTACATGTTTTCCCTCTTTATCTATAGAAGACCTCAATTTGTTACTTGATGCCACAAAGTCATGCTCGCCTCTTGACCCCTGCCCGTTAAAAATCTTAAAAACTTGCAGAGGGTCGGTGCTTCCTCCGCTATTGGAAGTTATGAACTTGGCAATCCAAGAGGGTATCTTTCCCTCTCCCTGGAAAACCGCTATTGTTAGGCCTTTGCTTAAAAAACCCTCCTTAGACCCAGGGATTTTGAAGAATTACCATCCTATTTCTTTACTCCCGGCCCCAGCCAAGATTCTGGAATCTCACATAAATCAACGTCTGTCCACTTATATTGAAAATTCCAACATTCTTGATAGCTCCCAGCACGGCTTTCGATCAGCTCACAGCACTGAGTCTGCCCTCACTGTTGTGACAAACAAAATTCGATCTGAGGTTGACAAGGGACATCCTTCGCTGCTTGTGTTATTAGATCTCACAGCAGCGTTTGACACCGTGTCCCCGTCAATACTGATCTCCAGGCTCAAGGATATCGGATTAGGAGGCTCTGCCCTCAGTTTGCTCTCCTCCTTTATTCATCACAGGGAGCAGAGAGTAAAAATGGGCAACTTCCTCTCCGATCCCCAAAAGGTGCAATGTGGGGTTCCCCAGGGCTCTTTATTGAGCCCTTTACTGTTTAACATCTATGTTACCCCACTTGCACAGGTGGTAAGATCCTTTGGCCTGGACGTGCTGTCATATGCTGACGATACACAGATCTTGGTATCCATCACCCAGCCAATTTGTGAGATCGCCTCCAAGTTCAGAGCTTGCATGGAGGCAGTCTCCAAATGGATGACATGTAATTTCTTAAAACTGAACGGTGAAAAAACCGAAGTTATGGTCTTCGGAGGGAGCCAAGATCTCTGGTCAAAGGACTGGTGGCCTCCATCCCTGGGAGATTGCCCGACTCCCACTCCTATTGCTAAGAACCTTGGCGTACAAATTGATCCCGCCCTTATCTTTGACCCCCAGGTAAATAGGACAGTGTCTACATGCTGTGGCACCATCAGAATCTTAAAGAAAATTGCCCCTTACCTGTCCTTGTCAGCCCGGAAACAAGCAACAGCTGGCCTAGTACTATCGAGGCTAGATTACTGTAATGCCCTTTATGGTGGCATCAATAAGGGCTCTATCCATCGCCTTCAAATGGTGCAAAATGCTGCAGCCAGATTGGTCCTAAGCCTTCATAGGAGGACGTCTGCAACAAAGGCCAGAAGGGACCTTCACTGGCTTCCGATTCCATCTAGGATCTCCTTCAAAATTCTTTGTCTGGCCCATGGTGCTATTCATGGCTCAGGATCTGAAAGCATTAGACCTCTTCTGTGTGCCTACACCCCCACTAGAACGCTCCGTTCATCTTCAAAGAATAGGCTGGCAGTCCCTAGGTTTGCTAAGGTTAGATGGGGAGGTAGAGCCTTTTCCATCTTGGCTCCCAAATTGTGGAACTCCCTTCCCCTTGAGCTTACCAGTCAATCCTCCTTGGCAATTTTTAAAAAACTTCTTAAAACCTGGCTTTTTTCTCAAGCATATTAGATTTTGCTCTCCCAATGGCCTTGGTCTAGTTATCTGGAGTCTGGACTTTCCATGTCTGTTCGTTGTGCGCCTTGATGCCCCTTGGGGCTAAGTTTTGCGCGGTATAAAAACGCCATTCATTCATTCATTCATTCATTGGGTCTCCTGCGTCCAGCCAAAAATGGCGGCAGTGAGTCACAACCTTTATCTATTGCCATCGGGGGTGGAATAACTACCTCCAAGGGATGGCCAAGAGTAAAGTACCTTGGATATTTATAACTTATAAATGAGAATATTTCATGCCATGCAAAGGACAAGCTATATTTGTACTTTTTTTTTCACTGGATCAACATTGGATCCCTAATACAAGTGAAATGGGCCCATATGGGCAGGACATCATGGTGACCTTCAAAGTCAAACTCGCAACAAAAGGTTCCTCCAATAAAGAACGTATTGAGTTTAAGCTCTTTGTCAAAAAAGGGCATTATGGAAACACATTTATTTTGCGCATGTTAGGGCTCCAGTTTTGACCGATTTAAAAAAAAGAGATTGGTAAATAGAATTAACACCATCATGGAGTTTTGGCATCCATTGACAAAATGCACAGTAGAGGCAGATGAATGGTATGGCAAGTTTCTTAAAGGTCAGATGTGGAAGTCAAATATGGAGGTACAATTATATAGATAAAGAATGACAAGTAGGACCTTAGGTTGTAGAAATGTGAGACAGGATTTAGGTGAGCAGGAAAATGATAACAATTGATGAGCTAATACTTCTTGCTAATTAAAATGTTGACTGGATTCAATCCGTGTGGAAGATTTAACTCAAACGTATTCTAAAGATAGAATTGATGGAAACTGTTAGCACTCATCTGTATTTCTTTGCACATAGTAGTTAGCTTGGAGATGGTTGTACTTATGAATCTTTAGGCCCAAAATCTCTATTGGCAAAAACCGGATATTTACTCCTGTTTGTTTCCTCTCACAACTGTAGTAAATGTATGACATTCCATAGGTTCACACAGAAACTCAAGTATTCTTGTGGAATGTTTGACAATCAAAGGTTTTCCGGAACACACTTCTGAAAATGTACTGATTCAGATTTTGTCCCAGGAGGTAAATCAACAAGGATAAAGCATGCAAAAACGTGCATTTTCATATTTTAGTTATTTATTTCTCCCCAGGTGAAATATTTGCCTCTCACAAAATATGGGAGTACATTTTATATAGGTATTTGATGATACTTATATAATGTGAATTAATGAAATATTGTCAGTGTCCACGTATTTGTCTTTTTAGGATAGCAAACCCATACTTATATTTCTATGATAAATGCCAAGATTTCAATAGTTACTTACACTTTGAACCCAGTTTATAACAGTAATTGGCAAAGCCATTCAATCTGGCCTTTCACATACTGCAGTTACCTCAATTAATTACTAGATGTACTTTCCGCGTCAGAAAAAAACACAGTGTGAAGTCTTTAACAATACTGCAGTCCTTTAGAACTTTGCTAGATGCACCTCTCAGGTCAGAAGCAACTCTGTAACAAGTCTGTCCCAATGCCTGCAATAACTCATATTGTTATTAAGGTGCATATTTACTAACAAGCCACGCATTGCAGTGCAGCAAGACAACTTGCTGCATTGCATGACAGGGAGAGGGTCGGAATGTGCCATATCTACTAAGATATGACACTTTCCAGCTCTCCCTCTTTCAATGGTGCACTGAGTGTAGCCTAGCATCAATGCAGGCACCCTTGCGCCATAGTTCAATGGTGCCTGTGTTTTTGTGCAGGAAGAGGCACTTCCAGCACAAAAACAACCATCTGTGTGTGATTCAGAATGCAGCACATGTATAAATAGAAAAGCAAAAGGATAAAAAACATATTTCTCCTTGTTAAGCCTCACCTAGGAAAGCATAGCATTTTGAGTAATTCCCAGATTCAATAGTCTTAGTAAATCTGGGAATGCACCAAAATCCATGGGTGAATGCATAGGAATACCGTGCACCACCTATGGAAGTTTCGGTCAAAAACTGACAGGCTCAGCTAAAAGTCTGAAGTCCGCAGTATCATTCAGAGCCAGTCGACCTGGAAATAGCGGATCGCCTCCTTAACAGCCATGCGAAATCCAATTGTGTCTGCCAAAGAAAAAAATCCAGTTTATCTGCAGCACTTATGCAGCAGTGCCCCACCTTTTGCTGCGGACCACCCAAGACGAACCCGAATAGTCATTAATAGGTGTTCCTCAAGTCAAATGCAAATGCATTGATATTCTTTCATGTAGGTGCAGTTCCACAAGTCAATACTGAGGGGCCGATTCTGATCTCGCTGGGAGAAGGCTCCGTCAGACTCGGATCTAGAGGGCTTTCTGACCGACTCGTGCTCTGGGGCTCCAAATACGATGCGAACAAGCGCTGACGGACAAGGGTCGCTCTGAGCCCCATTGAAGTCAATGGGAGCCTGTTGTACGACGCGTACATTCCGCATTTTTTACATTGCGGCAGGCGGTGCTGTAAGCAACAACAGCCGCAATTTAAAAAATGCATGTCGTGCATTTGCATGCACAACGTGACAGGCACTGTGTGCTGCTTGCCACCTTGTGCATGCAAATGTAGGGGGTACCATAGGTACCCCCCATGTGCACCCCCCACCCCCTCAACACCCTCGGGGCCCACAACGGGCCCCCAAAAGCAGAAACCGCATGCCTTTCCATGGCGGCAAAGTCATCGTAGAAAGGCTGCTCTCCACCGTGATCATAATATGGATAGCAGTGTCACGTAGACACCACCACCATATTATACACGTTTTCCACCCGGTCGACGAGTCGACCGGCAGAAAACCATCCGACAGTCTTTTCGTCCGCCGCACACCACCCAGCCATACTAATATGGGCGGGGGTCAATCAGACATTGATGGTGGGCGGATTGCCCCCGCCGGGCCTGCCGTGGATACCGCCGGCCCGGAGGGGCGATCTGCCCGCCATCATAATAGACCCTATGGTCTTAGCCACAAGGCCTCAACAACTTTAAGTCACTCCAGCCTGCTTTAAGTGGAAAAGATTAAACCTGAATCTGATTAAGTAAAAATCTCTGAGTACTACTGGTCACAAATGCAAGATAAGGCTCCATCGACTGAACCTTTTGTATCAGGATAAATCCAAAATTCCCAAATAGGAAAATACCCTAACCTTCAATAAGGTAGAAACCCTCACCTGGAATGTATTAGACTAAGTTAGTTGCGGTTCCACCACCATCGCAAAGGATTTATTCAAATTGATTGCTATATACAACTCATCCATAAAAAGCACAACTGCTTCCAGAAGGATTTGTAATCCTCTCCGGGCTCAAGCCATCAGGACCGCACCATCTGCCTAAAGCCGTACTGGTAAAGGGTGTGTTCCTATTAAGGGGCAATCTACTCCTGTTGCCACTTGTGCCTCTTCTAGTCTATTAATTTACAATGTGAATAAAAAAGGAGCTAGAATGCACCCTTTTCGGACCCATCTGCCAGTATCAAATGATTGAGTACAGAGCGAATCCTCTGTTTAATCGGACCATTGCCAAATTTCAGCATGAAGATCCCCCCATAAATATATAATTTCAGGACTAACCCCCATAGTCAGAAGAATTTTTCATAATTTGGCACGATTAACTCTTTTGCTAGTGCCGCTGTATATTTGCTCATAATGATGTACAAATTCAAACACTGGTCGATGGTAGACCTGCTGGACTAAAATCCGTACTGCAGATTGGACATTATATTATTTTCAGCTGTCAAGGTACCCAGTCTATCTAGAAAACCCACCCCAAGGCCTTCAAGATGGAATCAATTAAAGAGATCAGTCTCTAGTACTGGGGATTGTCCTTCTCAGCCTTTTAAAAAACCATCACAATGATTGAGATAGACCAGGAATGAGGACGTCCTTGCTTAACAGCAGCATTTAAAGACTGGGTTAATACTGGAGCCCATATCTCAGTATCACTTCTTTACGAATAAAGAGGGATCCCACCCGGACCGGGGGACCTTACATTTGGTCAGACCTAATATACTCATTTTAAATTCCTCCAGAGTAAATACTAAAATAGAAATGAGGGACCCATCTATCTGGATTAATATGATGACATAGAGACCCATTATCATCTAACGAAAAACTGGGCCGATTGATAATACTCCAAAACAGAGTACTATTCCTCAGGCAACTAGCTTGAAGCAAGTTATGCCAAGTTTCATTCTTTTTTAAATACATTTTAATACCAGTTTTAATCAAAGAAAACAAATCACCGCGGAGCGGTGCAATCAAGCTGGATGTTTCACAGCAAAAGTAAATATTTCAGTGAGGAGGTCTAAGGCCATAGGGTGCAACATATCAAGGATATAATTGCAAAAGAACGGCCGGGGGGGTGGGCAATAAGGCAGTTCTGCTCATGACAGTAATATGCAAGAGTAGTTTCACAATTTCACAGTCCAGAGATGCACTTCACTCATCCTGTAGCCAAACCCATTCAAAATCTAGGGGACTATTACGAACACAATCTTGGTCTCACTCATGCTAGGTCCTCCAGGATTCGGATCCTGTCCTGTGTCTCAGCATATGGGGAAGTAGCTCCTGAGAGTAGTCCATCTTCTAAATGTCGCCATCCTGGGTCCACTCTGGGGCAAGCCAACAATACTGCATCCAAGCATGTAGTATTGGCATCTTTCATATTCCCCTAGCCTCCTCATTCCTAATTGTGTTGCTCACGCACTCTGACCACTTTACCAATTCTATTCCCCACCTCTAGGTATCTCGGCTGTGGGTCAATTTCCAGCTCATTGTCAGTTGCCTGTGGGCTAAAATCAATGCTAGGTCCACAAATATATCTGTCACCTCCTGAGCAACACTACACTCATGCAGACCCAGAAGACATGCATGGGGGTGAGCGTGAGGTCCCGATCCCTAGCCCTATGGACAATCTGGACAACAGTGGTCCAGCACGGAAGTAGTGTCAGGCAGGACCACACCATATGGAAAAAATCTGTGCCATTTGCTCAACACCAAGGACAACTTAACACTACCCAGGGGCGGCTCTAGGCTCATGGCGGCCCTGCGCAGGGAGCGTAGGTAGAGGGCCCCGGAAGAGGGGTCCGGATGGGGCGGAGCCCCCCGGAGCTCAGGAAGGTGTTTTAATAGGGGCGTGGTGGCCCCTGGGGTTTTGTGAGGGTGTGCAGTTGCACAGCTTGCGCATGCCTAAGGCCGACCCTGCACTACCTCAGGAAACATGCAAAAAGAACAGATGAAGGACAGAATGCTGAACAAATCAAACATTCACCCCCAGTCACAGATCTGGGTTGAATCCATTGCTTTTCTGCTTGTTATGTCAGTCCAGTTTGGACCCAGCTATATGCAAATCATTGTTTACCCTGCTCCCCCTGATCATGAGACCCACGTCTGGGCATACCCTTCCCACTTTGTTCAGCATTGGGTCCATCATCTGTTCCTTTTGCATTTGTCTGCCTAAGTGGGAACATAATGCCAGATGTGGGTCCTGTGTTCACTATGCCACTGGATTCAAGCTAGCCGGGCTGATGTGGGGTGATACCCAGAAACCGGTCCCAGGATGCTTTTCTCCAGTCCGGAGAGGACCTGGCCTGGCAGTTCAGGCTAGACTGTTCCCGTGGGGAGCAGGGTCAAGACGGATTTGCATATTGCTGGGCCCAAACTGGGGTGGATTGGTGAGGAAAAAAACGACGAATAAAAACCAGATCTGTGACTGGGGAAGAATGTTTGACAATCTTCAGTATTCTGTCCATTATCTTTTTGTGTTGCTATAGTCGCCCTAAATGGGAAGGGTATGCCCAGACATGAGTCCTGTGCTCACTGTGCCCCTGGATTCAAGCTAGCCTGGCTGATAAGAAGAGATACCCTGAAACCGGTCCCAGGATGCTTATTTCCAGTCCAGGCCTGGCAGTTGGGGCTGAACTGTTCTCATGGGAGCAGGGTCACAACTGATTTGCATATGGCTGGGTCCAAACTGGGGTGGCATGATGAGCAAATACATTATGGAAATAACCCAGACCTTTGACTGAGGTGAATGTTTGACAATGTTCAGCATTCTGTCCACCATCTTTTTGTGTTGCTATAGTCACCCTAAGTGAGAAGGGTATTCCCAGACGAGGGTCTCATGCTCTCTGTGCCACTGGATTCAAGCTAGCATGGCTGATGAGGGGTAATATTCCAAAACCGGTCCCAGGATGCTTGTTTGCGGTCCAGGGAGGACCTGGCCTGGCAGTTTAGGCCGGAATGTTACCATGGGGAGCAAGGTCGTAGCTGATTTGCATATGGCTGGGTCCAAATTGGGGTAGCATGGTGAGCAAAAAAACAACGGATATAACCCAGATCTGTGACTGGGGGTGAATTTTTGACAATGTTCAGCATTTCGTCCATCATCTTTTTGTGTTGCTACCATCAGGAAACATGGCATGTATTTGCTGGCGGGAGTGAGAGAGGCCAGGTGCAGGTAATAGAACTGAAAAAGCTTGAAAGGAGTTGGTACATATATGTATATATTAACTTTATTCGGTTATTACAACCATCAAAGTATACATCCACAGAACATTTAAAAACTGCATCATTTGTTTAAAATAATTAAAGAGACACAGGACATTCATACCAATTGCTTAATTAAACAGCATTTCACAACACCCAGGGTGGATGAGTCAAGCCAAAGTATAAGAGATAAGAGACCTGCGCTATATGAGCAATGCAATGCAAGTGACGACTATGGACACATATCAAAAAGCGCAATGGATAGAGTGATAGTCTCATATTCCAAATCGAATACCAAGGATGATGTAGATTAGAAATTAAGCATTAGGAACTAAGTCATGTATTAAAAGAATTAAAAGACACCAGGCGTACATCCAATTGCCTAAGATAATAGTAGATAACAGCGGCTGGGTCATACCAAGGTGTAAAGTGAACTGTGCTTCAGAAACAGTGCAATTAATAGTAACTGCTATGGACACATAGCAAAAGGTGCAATAGACAAAAATAAGGGTCTCAGCACATAAATTAAATGCCAAGGTAAATATATAATACATGTCAAAAATTTGAGAATATTACACATTTTAAAGTTAATTCCATAAGTCATTGCCCAGCAGCTTTTAGGATTGTTCTTGGGTTATGCCAGGATGCCTCTAAAAATGTGCTTACAGCTAAAACAAATTTAAAAGAGCTGTCAGTTTTTAAGATCCTAAGAGCTACCAGGTATCTAGTTATTCCCAAGTTGCAACATATGGGGAGGATCCACTTATGACGGGAGATCGAATACTCTGAGCAGAAAAACAATAAATGCCATTTGTTCTCATTGCCCTGGCCATACCAAGGACAAGTCATGGGTTCCTGTTCTTTTCCCCATTTGTGGGTGAACAAACTTAAATGAAGAGTTACAAAACAAAATCGTACATACAGGCTCTTGGCTAAAGAAGGTATTAAATCCAGATATTACTCAAAGGACGGTATAAGTTTATGGTCAAGAAACGCATTTGGTTAGGGAACCTGTTGAGTTTCTGTATATATATTTGTCATTAATATGTGCCCAATAAGTGGTTTTCAGTACACTCATATCTGCTTTATTAATTCCTGTAGGGTCATCACAGTAGCTATGTAGACCCAACTTCCCCAGCCACATGCATACATATTTAGCCCAGGGAAGTGTCCAAGCACCTTGCATCTTTAGTAGTTCTTCAAGCAGGTCCTTGTATTCAGCTAGCTCTGGGGTACTCCAAAGTCAAACCCGATAGATTAGTATTTTTAATACAGCCACATCTGCTATTCTTTTTTAACCCCAGTACAAAATATAGTGGGATGAGGGGTGAACTGGGTGGGAGATAGAACAATTTCCTTGTAAAATAGTTTTCAGCAATGGCCAGGGGCTGGACATCCACATAGCCTCATATTTTGGTGCCATAGAGTGCAGCCCCTTGTGCCTTAGAATGATATATTTCCAAAACTGGTTATAGTACATGTGACACTGTTCGCTTATGCATCCTAATGATAGCGTTTGACCTGTCCTGAATTAAAAGGCTGCTTTTAGTTAATTGGCCCAGCCACTCGTAGTTCTCCATAAGTCGCACCCCTAGATAATCAAAGTTATCAACTCTTTCTAATGTCTCATTGTCCACTTGGATGACTGTTTTTTTCCTTCTCACCAACACCACAAATTTGGTCTTATTAAAATTTGATTCAAGGCCCCTGAACTTACAGATCTCTAAAAATCTGTTAACTAAAATTTGCAGGCCCATGGGTGTCTTCGAGATAAGGAGGGAGTTATCAGTGAATAATAAAATGGGTACCTTCCTATTGTTCAAAGTAGGAGAGCCTTTTCTGGAATTTTCTAAAACTTCAGCAATATCATTAATGTACAAGGAGAACAACGTGGGTGCAAGGACACAGCCTTGGTGCACCCCACGTTTGATCGGGATACGTTCAGTTAGCTCACCATTTGGACCCCAGTGAACCTAAGCAAAGTTGTTCTCATGCAATTTACTTGAAAGTTGTAATAGATTGCAGGGGACTCCTAATTTTAGCATAGCATACCATAACTGTGGGCATGGGATAGGATCAAAGGCAGCTCTTAGATCTATAAATGCCACATAGAGCTTTTATTGCTGTAATAAAACTGCTTTCCAATGGAAGATCAAAAATCTAAAAATTGGATCAATAGTGCTGACTTTTGGCCTAAAAAAAGCTTGGAAAGGTGACATTTTATTGGCATCCCCCAAGTCATTCAATGTATTCAAAATGTACCGAGCAAATAATTTCTGCGCGTTCTCAATGAAGCTTATTGGCATATAATTAGCAGGGTTACTTGCAGATCCCTTTTTAAATATTGTTAAGATCTCAGCTCCCCTCCATGATTGAGGTAATTCTCGCCCTGCAGAAAGGACATTTGATAGCATGTTTAGGTAAATCGACCAGATTTGTAGCTTAGTTTTAAAAAGTTTTCCTGGAATTTTGTCTGGACCAGGTGATTTAGACTCTTTAGCTTGAATGGAGTGTTCCGAGACACTCTAGGAGTGAGCTTCAGTGTTTTTCTTTCAACTGGAGTCCCAACAGCGGTCTACCTAGGTCCCCCTCCCAGCACCTACAAAGGCACGTCAGGTCCAACCATGCCCCTTTATTAGCACCCTGTAAAGTAGCTTGACCACTCTCATCTGGCCCGTGATAAGGAAGAGGTGTCATACGCCTTCATGTTCTGGAGACTTTGCGGGTATGCAGCCCCACTAGTCATGGGTCTTTTGTATAAGAGCCCCATGTAGCAAAAAGTGCCCCACTTGGAGGTTGTGCATCTCCCAGAGGTCCAAGAAGGGACATACCTCGCCCCCACAAATAAGTCACCCAATGTAGTGACCTCCACTTCTATCCATCTATGAAGCCTCGTCTGCCCCCCGGTCGTTCCCAGAGTTGAGCATCCATCAGTGGGAGTTCACATATACATATAGCAATTTAGGGCTCATTCTTTACAATGCCATAGCCCAAATATAACTTGCTGTCCTGATCAATACATTTCTACCCTGCACTAGAAGCGGGTAACGGCTGCATGAGAATGGCAGTCAGCATTTCTTCGGAGGGCGAGCCCTGCTCATGAGCACCCACTCCATCCCATAGCACAGACCTCCAGCGGGCCACCTATGGCAGTTGTGCAGCCTTCCTACACTCCCGCCAGTTTACCAGCATCCATGTGTCTAGAGAGGGAGTCAACTGGAACCCGAGGTAGCGAATGTGGTGGGAGGCCCATTGATACAGCACAAGCTTCTCCAGGAGGGGAATCATCTCTTTTTGAATGGTGAGATTGAGGGCCCAGGATTTGTCATGGTTAATCTTAAGGCCGGAGGCCCGCTCAAAAAGCCGCAGCACTGAATGCAGTGCTGGGAGAGACACGCGGGGCACGTTAAAGTGAAGATAAGATCATCCGCAAAAAGCACCACCTTGTTCTCACGCCTGCCAGATCAGCTCTGCTAGGGGCTCTACTACAAGGGGAAACAACAAGGGTGAGAGGGGGCACCCCTGCCTCGTACCCCTATGGATAGAGAAGGGCGACGTGATCTTCCCATTTACCCGAATCCTGGCTTGCGGGGCAAGATATGGTGCCATGACCCTAGTAATCATATTCCGACCTAGTCCGATCTTTTGCAAAACCGCCCGAAGAAAAGCCCAATCCACCCGGTTGAATGCCTTCCGGTAGGAGGGGCCCGAAGTGCAGGCCAAGGCTAGCTCCCAGGAGAAGTAAGTGAGATAGTTGTCTGACCAAGCGACTGGAAGAGGATCTTCAATCGTCATAGAGAAATTGGAGCAGATAGGGTCGAGAATATGCATTCATTCATTCAAGTTTCTGATCACACCCACCATGTATAGGAACTTGTATTCACTGGTAAGTACAACACAATTAAATAGTATATTTTGGTTGTTTATGTTTTGGTGATAGGAAGGTCTCACATGCTCCACATGGAACTAGGTGCAAGCTGTGTCATTCCAACCTTGTGAAGCTTCCTCTAGGGGTGACTGGTGTTAATTCAGCCTTACTGACATTTCCTCTAGGGGCGAGTGGCATTACTGCAGAATTGTAAAGCTTCCTTACTGCAGCCTTTTGAGGCTCCCTCTAGGAAAGAATGGCATTACTGCAGCCTGGTGAAGAACGAGCTGCACCAATCAGATGGTGTGTGGCTTTAATATATACATTTGCATACACAATTTTGCTCTTTTATCCAGTTGGGCTTGTTTTCCATTGGAGCAATTGTTTGCCAAAGCTGTTTCATAATAATTACAGATTTCAATACATGTCTTTTTTTTTTTTTTTTTAGTTTGTCATCACACCCTACGATTTATAGGAACTTATATTCACTGGTAAGTACAACACAACTAAATAGCTTATTTTGGTTGTTTATATTTTGGTGACAAAGTCTCATGCACTCCACATGGGCAAGGGTGTTACTGCAGCCTTGTGAAGAATTACTTTCACCAAGCTGATGGGGGTGTGGCTTTCCTATATATATATATATTTGCATATACACGTTCAGGGCTGAACTGGCCGTAGCGGGCACCGGGCCTTTCCCCAGTGGGCCGCCAGGGTGGGGGCCAGTTTTGGACCCCTGGGGGGCTGTTTTTGATACAGGAGGGTGGCACTATCGCCCCCCCTGTAACATAATTGGCCAAAATCAGCCCTAGCAAACAGCTTGACCACAATCCCCCCCCCCCCCCCCCGGGGGCCGGCCGAGCAGTGTGCCAGGTCCGGATTCGGTTTCCTGTCCAACATGCACACGTTTGCAATTTTAGGCACTTGTGCTTGTTTACCATCGAATTCGTTTTTTCTCAAAGCTGGTTCATAATAATGTTAATATTAATACTATTTATCAGAACTTTTTTTCACTGGTAAGTACAACATAAGTTTATTTTGGTTGTTTATGATTTGGTGTCAGGAACGTCTCATGTTTGTGATTATTTGTGCACTCTAACTGCACTGGAAAGTGGTGTTAGTGTAGCTTTGTGAAGATTTCTCTAGGGGTGAGATGTGTTAAGGCGACCTTATTGACACTCTCTCTAGGGGCGAGTAGCATCGCTGCAGCCTTATAAAGCTTCCTTACTAGAGTCTTTTGGAGCTCCCTTTAGGGGAGAAGAGTGAATGACATGAATGTAACTGTCTGTGCCTTCTTCAAGAGGAATGAAACATTTGTGTGCCTCATTCAGTATAAGGAGGGAGCTCAGTATCAGGAAGGATATCGAGCATCTAGAAAATTATTTCATTTGAGAGGAGTGTTTTCTGTATACTAATAATGTTTGTACAACACTCCAATAGGGGAGATGCTGCTCCACAAGTTACTAAGGGGCTGTCAGAAGTCAGATACAAGTGATTGAAATGTCAGTCAGAATGCTGTAGGATGTGACTTCAACCGAAAAATTTGCATATACACTCTAGCTACTCTAATGACTTTTGCTAATTTTCAGTAGGATAAATACAAACACCAAAGCACATTTATAGTGAAGATTGAACATTGTAATTTATAATAAATGCCTTGAGAGTTAGGAAAATAGTAACCTTCTATACATAGGGACTATCAGTCATTGGGACATGCAAGTGTCTAACAATTTCTATTTTTGGGACTTTTTTTTTGTTTTTTTTAGCATGTGCAAGGAGAAAATACGGTCACTCAAAGTGAAAGAATCCAGTGGCTGTGAGCTGGTCTGGTAATCCATATATTTTTTATTTTATTTATTAAGGAGTTTTATATAACGCTTGCCAGACCCGAGGGTATCAGAGAGCTTTCCAGCAGTCATAGTACTAGAATCATACAAAAAAGAAATATTATAGATATTGGTTCGGAAGTCCCAGCACGCTGTGCAACAATAAGGCAAGGAGGGCCTGAAATTACCTTGTTGAGTGTGCGAATTGTCTTGAGCTGCACCTCTTTTGGGGGGAGCGAGGCAGGGGTCGGGGAGGTGGAGGAGGTAGAGGTCCTAATGTCACAGTGACGGTGTGCTGCAATGTGCAGGCTAATGAGCTTTGGCGGCTGCAATCGGTTCGAGAGGGAGCGATTGAGGAAGAGGTCTTTGACCAGTCTTTTGAATTTAACACAGGAGGAGGTAGTCCTGGTATGGGGAGGAATGGAGTTCCAGATTTTGGCTGCGTTTCCAGCAAAGGACAGGGCAGCGTTTATTTGTGTGCGTGTTTTCAGAGGGATGAGTAGTAGAGTATTGGTGCTAATGAGGTTCCTTGTCTGCCCAGCCTTCATGAGTTTGGAAGCCAGGTAGTCTGTTTTCCCTGTGTGTAAAACTTTGTGCGTGAGGCAGGCAGTTCTGATGCTGGCAGGCATTTCGACTGGGAGCCATATTAGATCTCTGAGTGCGGGTTAGATGTGATCATATTTCTTGACTCCTGTGACCATTCTAGCTCCTGCATTGAGAGTTGTTTTGAGGGGAGCTAGGTGGGATTTTACTGTGCCTGTGAGGACTACATTCCAGTAATAGAGTCTGGACAGCACCAGTGATTGAGTGGCTTGTTTGAGGTCATTGTGCGGGATGAAGGGTTTTATCTTGTATAGTATCTTCAAATTGAGGAAGACGCTCTTTGGGGAGTTCTAATGTGTTTGGCCATGTCAAGTTTTGGGTCCAGAGAGATTCCTAGTGATTTTACAGAGTTAGCCAGGGTGAGATTACTGCTGAGAGCATCAATAGCTTTTAGCCATTCTACGATTTGGGGGTTCTCTTCTTTGTTGGAAATGAAGAGGATTTCTGTTTTGTCATGGTTACGTTTTAGGTGATTTCTTGATAGCCAGTGTTGGACTTCTCTCAGAGTGACATTGAGTCTCTGAATGTCATCAATGTAGGAGGTTTCCAGATAAATCTGGGTGTCGTCTGCATATAGGTGGAAGGTGATGTTGGCTTTTTTGAGTAGGGTCGTGAGGGGTTCCATGTAAATGTTGAAAGTTGCGAGGAGAGCACTGAGTCTTGGGGGACACCCTGCTGACGGGGTGTAGGTCGGGCGCAAAGTTTTAGATTTTTATTCTTTGGGTGCGGTTGTGTAAGGAGGAAAACCTGTGTAAGACCACCTATCCACACCTACCTTTTCTTGAAGAGCCTTAATGAGTAGGTTGTGGTCAACTGTGTCAAAGGCTGCCAAAAGGTCCAGGAGAATGAGTAGGCAGCATTGGTCCGTATTGAGTGACTTGTGGATATCGTCTATGACGTTAAGGATCGCGGTCTTAGTACTGCACCCTTTTCTGAAGCCTGATTGGTGGGAGTCAAGTAGGTTGATGCTGTCCATGTGTTGAGTAAGTTGAAGGAGAACGCACCTTTCCAGGATTTTGAATAGGAGAGGGAGGTTAGAGACAGGTCTGAAGTTGTTTAGATCATTGGTGTCCAGGCCCGTTTTTTTTCAGTAATGGCGTGACTTGACCGACTTTGAGGCAGTCTGGTATAACTCTGGTATAACTCCGGTTTGCAAGGAGCTGTTTATTATCCTGCACCAGAATGTGGGTTAGGAGAGTTTCAGCTTTTTGGTCAAATGGGAAGGTATAGGATCCAGGGCGTGAGATGCGGTGGCCGGGAGTATAATTTTAGTCACATATCAACAGGCCAATGGTGAAAGAGTGTTGATTGGGAGCCCCAGTATATGTATGTATTTTCTGTATGATGTTTTGGGAAAACATGCGGCTGGCAATACAGCTAAAGCTGCCTTTAGGCTAGACCTACAAAGGCTAAATTGGATAATTATGCAAGAAACTAGGGTGTTATGCAATGATAACTATGCCTAGTCGAGAGAGGGTTTCGGCGCTTCGTGATAGCTGTGCTCTTTGCTGTGAGATCTTCAACTTCATCTCTTCAACCAGCCCACTCCTCGCGGCCCCCGCTTCGCGGGCGCCGCTCGAGGGAACTACCATCTGGACACACCCCCCTTTCGAGTGGAGCTGAAGGAGTGGCACCCACCCTTGCCGGACTGCGAGGACCAGCGGGCGTTGCTCCCCTGACTCGCCGCAGCTGGTCCTCTTCCCGCCCCCTCCCGCCTGGATTGAAAAGCGCTGCAGGCAGGGACCTCGGCGTTACCTAGTCGAGAGAGGGTTTCGGCGCTTCGTGATAGCTGTGCTCTTTGCTGTGAGATCTTCAACTTCATCTCTTCAACCAGCCCACTCCTCGCGGCCCCCGCTTCGCGGGCGCCGCTCGAGGCAACTACCATCTGGACACACCCCCCTTTCGAGTGGAGCTGAAGGAGTGGCACCCACCCTTGCGGGACTGCGAGGACCAGCGGGCGTTGCTCCCCTGACTCGCCGCAGCTGGTCCTCTTCCCGCCCCCTCCCGCCTGGATTGAAAAGCGCTGCGGGCAGGGACCTCGGCGTTACCTAGTCGAGAGAGGGTTTCGGCGCTTCGTGATAGCTGTGCTCTTTGCTGTGAGATCTTCAACTTCATCTCTTCAACCAGCCCACTCCTGGCGGCCCCCGCTTCGCGGGCGCCGCTCGAGGCAACTACCATCTGGACACACCCCCCTTTCGAGTGGAGCTGAAGGAGTGGCACCCACCCTTGCGGGACTGCGAGGACCAGCGGGCGTTGCTCCCCTGACTCGCCGCAGCTGGTCCTCTTCCCGCCCCCTCCCGCCTGGATTGAAAAGCGCTGCGGGCAGGTACCTCGGCGTTACCTAGTCGAGAGAAGGTTTCGGCGCTTCGTGATAGCTGTGCTCTTTGCTGTGAGATCTTCAACTTCATCTCTTCAGCCATCCCACTCCTTGCGGCCCCCGCTTCGCGGGCGCCGCTCGAGGCAACTACCATCTGGACACACCCCCTTTCGAGTGGAGCTGAAGGAGTGGCACCCACCCTTGCGGGACTGCGAGGACCAGCGGGCGTTGCTCCCCTGACTCGCCGCAGCTGGTCCTGTTCCCGCCCCCTCCCGCTATATCTAGGAAGCTGACTCCGCGCACGCGGGAGCGCGCCGGGAGAAGCCCGGGACAAGGGCGGGACCGTCTGTGGCTGTCCAGGGACGTACGAGGACGGGACGGGCCACCATACTGTGACTTCATCGTCGGACCCCAGGAAATACGGTGACAAGCAGTGCAAATCCAAGGTAGGACGTGGAGAGTATTAATTGAATTACCGAGACCAAGACATAGGTATAGGAGCCTGGAACAGTCACCAACTTTAGTGAAATTCAAATCTATATTTCCAGCAGTCTCCAAATAGTCTCTAAAGATAATTTTAAAATGTACTCTTTGGTATAAGAGTAATCTCACATCTATCAGAGGATCTTTAGGCAATCTTAATGGCACTAAAAAAGTTACGATCACGCACAATATTTATGAGACGAATGGGCACTGAGGAAGCAGTCAGGAAATCCTCTGAAAAAGCATTAAAGCACGGCCAAATATCTCGTACTCCGGCAATTAGCAAATACTTTTCTGCTTTATCACCGAAAAAACAATTATCCATTAATATCTCGGAAGCAGGAAACAACTCCGACCTCATGGAAACTAAGGAGGAAACACAGTCCTCTTCTCCGAATCAACAATGCGTACATATCCAAAGTGATTTAGATTCTGAGTGCAACCGAAAGAAAACCTCATTAGCTGAGGATTCACAAAAATCGGAACATGAGATGTCCCATTTAACATCCCTAACTCCGATAAAACCTCTAGGTAGCCAAACCTGCTTTGAGGATTCCATCTGTAACAACACGAAGTCAGCAAATGATAAGACAGAATTACCGCTAACTCAAGAAAAGCTATTCACCAGCTCTTCGGAAAAATCACTTCACCATCATTTAGATCATGAGTCTTTCCCTGATCATTTTTTTCCAAATTTAAACTCTGCAAACTCTGCAACACCTATGTCAAAAGCTCTTTTTTCCTTGCAAGAAATCCTGGAATCGGTCCTCACTCATCTAGGTCACATCCTAGCAAGCTCAGATGATACCCTCGATGTGCAAATAGGTATACTTAAATTTTTAGTAGAGGAAAAAAGGAAAAAAGACCTAACTAATGTAATGAAAAAACAACATGATTCGGACATGACGCTACATCAGGAAGGTCATCTAACAACCTGTATCACAAATATACACTCTCCAATCAAATGTGAAACAAGTTCACAAACATCTGAAGTAGTAATACTAGAAACAAAAATAAAGGAATCAAGAAAAAATAAAAAATCTCCTATTACATACTCACTTAAGAAGTTATTCAGAGAAGAATCAAAAAACATAACCAAACACTACTCCATTTTTTCAAAATCTACAAAAAAAACAGACTTACACCAAACTGGGTGTGATAATGACGCTCAGGCAAATACCATTAACAATGATCTTGAAGCAGACCAAAAGGAGAAGACATCTAAAACAAATGGAACCGAAGATGTAGGGGGGAATAAAAGGAGAAGAAAGCCACTAAGAAGAATTCACAAAAAAAAGTGCGTAAACTTAAATTTCAAAAACCAACTACTCCCATTAAAACTATAAAGGGTAAAAAGGCCACAATAATCCCTAATACTACTACATTTGAGGTACCTTCAGTTAATCAAACCATACTGAATGCGAAATCTCTTAATCCAAAAGCTGAAATATATCTCCCGGCTTCTTCATCTAAAAAAACTGGGCTTAGATTTAACGGAGTAGGAGAGAAAGACGTTAGCAAATCTCTGTTCGGGGAAGGAACATCATCTAAGCATCTAATAATCGAAGAACTCTTCCCCACAGATAATGCGCCACTAAATCGAGGAAGAATAATCAATCTTCTTCAACAAATATCATCTCTACAATCCCTTACAAGTAACGAAATTGACTTGGTGATTTTTCCGAATAAAGAAAACAACAAATTAGCGCTGGTATCATTCTGGTCGCCAGTACTTCCAGGGATAATCCTCAGAGAAAAGGAAATATTACATAAAAATGGCTACGATGTAATTGCAAGAACAGAACCCAGGAAAAACAGATACAATAATGGATCAAACGGCCTCTTTAATACTGTTACACAAAGTAAAAGTCAGTACAGTAACTATACTAACTGGGAAGAGTCTGTACCATATGATCTGGGAAATGACACCTTAAAAATTCAAGTGAACAATGGTGAAAGGACAGTACGGAGTCATGATTCAGATGGAAGCGATGTTGAAAAAATAACAAAATCTTGGGCTTGGATATCGGAGACACTAAACAGCAAAAAAATGATTAATCACCAACAATATACAGTTTAGCAAAGGCTCGAAGATTATTACATGGAATATGGCTGGGAAAACTACCAATAAAATGACCGAGGCCACTAAAAATTCACCAGACATCCTGGCCCTACAGGAAACGTGGGCAATAAAAACCTTCTCCCAGAAAGGATACTACGTTTACGATATTCCTGCAAAAAAATCCAATCGGGGCCACGCAAAGGGTGGACTAGCAATCTTGTTAAGTGAGGAATATTTATAGTCTCAAGAAAACATCGAGACAAACTCTGAAAACTTGCAGTGTATTAAGGTGGCATTGAAAATACAACCTACAGCTTCCCATAATGCAATATTGCTCTTTAACATGTACGCCCCACCCGGCAACAATCATGATGCCCTATTTGATGACATAATGGAAATAATCGTTCACATACTAGACAGTCGTTCCCACATGCCATATTTAATTATGGGCGACTTGAATGCAAAAATCTCAAACAGTGAAATTGGAAAATGGGCTAAATTGTCTAATGAAGAATCACTGGAAAATCCCTCCCAAAATACCCTAAGGGTAATAAATCGGATAAGAGAGGCAGGTCGCTATTATCACTACTACCAAGTATAAACGGGACAATACTTAATGGCAATACGGAAGGTGATATACCGGCATCATATACTAGACGGGGAAATGGAACTTCTTCCACTCTCGACTATTTAATCTGTGGGATGGCCATAAAGGAGACAGTTACGCACCTGAATATTTACTTTACAGAAGAGAGCGATCACGCTCTTTTACATTTAACTACCCTCTGGATGGCCTTCCCCCCCTTCACAAACCAGCCAATATTTCACAAATCTAAAACTGAAGTAAATACCAACCAGAGGCGGATTTTCTGGAATTCTTCCACTTTGGATAACATAACCGCACTGGTTGCTCACACTCAACTGTTAACTAACATCTACTCAGATGATCCCATAAAGAATTTCGAATATATAGTCAATAATCTTAAGAACGCGCTCGTAAATAAATCACAACTGGCTAGTTACTCAAAAAGCAATAATATCAATAAAAATAAAAACTGGAACTCGCCTACTGTAAAAAAGCTTAATAGACTCATTCGAGCACAACACTTGAATTTCTCAATAACAACTAAGGTAGAAATTAACAAATTAAAAAATCAAATACGAAGAGAGAAAAATAAACACAAAAAGCAGTTGCAGGACTGCAATTGGGTTGATATCCAAATAGCAGCTAAACATCAAAATCAGCGAAAATACTGGTCTCTAATTGCTAAAATGACTGGATCGAAAAAGAAACTTGAAGCTATCCCAGTCTCGCCTGAGGACTGCGAAATATACCTGTGCGACTTATACAAACCAAACCCATCTTACTCTGAAGGGAAGGATTCTGATACTATTACGGAAAGGAATGACATCAAAATCACTAAGACCTCGGCAATTTCCATCGCTATGCACATTAGAAAAGCAAGAAGCACTGGCGCCTCAGGCCCAGACCAAATTCCCATCAAGGTCCTCCAAACAGACCCCAAGGAGTGGAGCCAGATGCTTTCTCCCCTTTTTAATTACATCCTTGAAACCGGTGAAATACCGAAGTCTTGGCAGGGAAGTACCATCATTCCTATTTACAAAAAGGGGAACAAAAACATAGCCGGTAACTATCGGCAAATAGCGTTGATGGACGCTTCTGGGAAAATCTTCGCCGCGGAAGTACTGGACCGATTAAAAATGTGGGCATTCTCGCAGGGTTTAATACCAATGTTTCAGGCAGGATTTCGACCCAATCACTCTGTTATTGATAACATAGCAACACTTCAGACCATTCTAGACAAATATACAGTAGGAAGATCACAATCTATATATGCAGCATTTATTGATTACTCAACTGCTTTCGATCGAGTGGATAGACCGACTCTGTGGAATAAGTTGAGGAGGTTGGGTATCCCCGAACAATTGCTTTGGGTCGTTGTTAATCTCCACAATAAGACATGGTGCCAAGTTCAAATGGGGAGCGAAAAAGGTTTGACTAAAGTAATTTGCACGTCCAATGCCCTTAAACAAGGGTGTCTTTTAGCACCGATTTTATTCTCACTGTATCTAAGTGACCTACCCTTTCCACTGCAACAAGGCTCCAGTTTGCCCCCAAAGATCGCCGCACAAAGCATACATGCCTTGTTATATGCTGACGATATAGTATTGTTGGATCTTACGCCTTTTGGATTACAAAGACTTCTTGACATTTTACACAAATACTCGAAAGATAACTTTTTAATTCCCAATCTAAACAAAACTAAAGTGGTCTCATTCTCCGGTAAGAAAAAAGGGGTTAAGTACTGTTGGAAGTTGGGCGGAGAGAACATAGAAGAGATCGAGGAATACATCTATCTAGGTAGGATTTTCTCAAAGAACTTGAAAAATATTAAGCAAATCAACCATCTAAAAAGGAAATCCGAACTACATGCTGGGGCCCTTTCGAGACTGTATTCGGCCACTGGGAATAGACATTTTTCCGCACTACTAAAAGTATATAGAGCAAAGATACCCCCTGTTTTGTCGTATGCCACAGAACATATTGCTATAAAACAGTGGTCCTATATGGATCTAAAAGAAGGAAAAATACTAAAGAAAATCCTGAAAGTCTCTGCATCCACACCAGTGCAAGCGCTAAGACTTGAATTTTCGATTACTAGTGCTTACGCTATAGCGGTAGCTAACATTATCAGGTGGGCTTATAACCTCCTCCACGCTAAAGATGGTTCACTACGATTTTTGTTAAAGATCGAGACTTTTGATCAAGACGCCTCACACTCTATATTTTTTAGAAATATGACAGTGGCATTTCAACTAGCTAAAATCAGTTCTGAAATTTTGTTAACCTGGTCACCCTCACAACTCAAACTATTCTTAAAATGTTTTACCCCAAAATTGAGTTTTGACCTTGATCATTCGCATTGTAGTAATTTATCTCTGTACAAACCTTATACCGAGTCCTTGGAGTATAAGCAAGAACAGCCATACCTAGGGTTCTCCCTTACTCATGGCGCAAGGAGATCAATTACGATGTTGCGTTTGGGTATTTTACCCGTGTCAACCTTTACTTCAAGTTGGACTTCAGGAAGATCCCCGTCATGTTCTCTCTGTCAGGGGGGAAATCAGAACATCGAGCACCTTTTATTCATATGCCCAAATGCCAAAGTAGTAACAGCACGGTCAATATATCTAGACCCCATATATCGGAAATGTAGGATTGCTACTGCTAAAGAATTGCTACTTGCATGTAAACAGCCTCCTAACGAACATGGTCAGCGACTAGCTGCCGCCTCCCCCCCAATCCGGCACCCAATACCCAGGAACGTGGACACGAGACGTCTTTACTTTTTGGAAGGCGGGCGCTAGTCGCCCGGCCGTATTTATTAAAGTATGAAATTAAAAAAGGTTTTAATTGCATCATCAACAATTTATACAAAAATTCAGCAGGACATTTAGGTTTAGCAATAAGTTTGAGAGCCTGACTTTAACAAAACTCTAATACATGTTATTTTCCTAACTTATACTAAACATCCTCATCTAGAATTTTTGTACATTTCTGGCCATATGGCAGGGTCACTACCGGTGTCAGGTCCTACAAGCTGCGCCTCCCCTCTGGATGTGCGCATGCGCAGTGTTACCCCGGGAATTGCCCGGTCTACGCCCTGAACTCCATTTACCCACTAAAGGAGGGCCCTTACTCTGCGCCGGTGGCGTCATGAGTCCACGCGCGCGGGGTGGCTACCAGCCTAAGGAAAGCGTGAACTACTCCTACCCGCGCTCCTTTGCTTTGTAGCATCCATTACCTTGCCCCTGGAGTTGTGGGAGTGGCCCGCAGGCCCCTCCCCCTGGGCGGGAACCTCCATAGGATGATGCCCGCCCCCTCAGACCTCAAATATGTGCTCACCGATAATGACCTTACCGCATGCCCCATACCTAATAAATACGACGACCTATGGGAAAAAATTCTAAAGGATAGCTACACTGGCTAATAAAACAGTATCAACGTATAGCTACAAAGGGAAAAAAGGCCTAAAGACACATAGCATTAAATACAGTTCACTTCAAACAGTATCAACGTATAGCTACCAAGGGAAAAAAGGCCTAAAGATACATAGCATTAAACACAGTTCACTTCAAACAGTATCAACGTATAGCTACAAAGGGAAAAAAGGCCTAAAGACACATAGCATTAAATACAGTTCACTTCACACATGACTTGATAAAAGGGGAAAAAAACTCCTAGACAAAAGCATCAACAAAATATACCAACAGTTCATCACTATTACCCTGTGAGACCCGTGGACCGTACATCCAGAACTTACCATTCAACCAGACATAAGAACTGCTACCAAACATTTTGTTCCAAGGGATGGTGGGTGGGAAAACAAAGAAGCCCCGAGCGCGGGGCACACCGTTTCGGCGAGGGAGCGTCCAGGGACAAGGGGGTCTCCTGGGCGCTCCCTATCTCTTTATTCCCGAGGGGCCAGGTGGCCCCTCCTCTAGCCCGCCCCCCTTGACCCGGACCCACTTCCCAGGATCCGGGTCAAGGTGGCCGCCAGCCAACCGGCGGTGGGCCGCGCCCCCCAGGGCACGCCCCCACCGCCGAATGGCAACAAAGGAAACTGTGGGGGCGACGGTCGCCGCGCCGCCATGCGTGCGGGGGGGCCGAGGGCCCCCCCTTTTCACATGGTCAGCGACTAGCTGCCGCCTCCCCCCCAATCCGGCACCCAATACCCAGGAACGTGGACACGAGACGTCTTTACTTTTTGGAAGGCGGGCGCTAGTCGCCCGGCCGTATTTATTAAAGTATGAAATTAAAAAAGGTTTTAATTGCATCATCAACAATTTATACAAAAATTCAGCAGGACATTTAGGTTTAGCAATAAGTTTGAGAGCCTGACTTTAACAAAACTCTAATACATGTTATTTTCCTAACTTATACTAAACATCCTCATCTAGAATTTTTGTACATTTCTGGCCATATGGCAGGGTCACTACCGGTGTCAGGTCCTACAAGCTGCGCCTCCCCTCTGGATGTGCGCATGCGCAGTGTTACCCCGGGAATTGCCCGGTCTACGCCCTGAACTCCATTTACCCACTAAAGGAGGGCCCTTACTCTGCGCCGGTGGCGTCATGAGTCCACGCGCGCGGGGTGGCTACCAGCCTAAGGAAAGCGTGAACTACTCCTACCCGCGCTCCTTTGCTTTGTAGCATCCATTACCTTGCCCCTGGAGTTGTGGGAGTGGCCCGCAGGCCCCTCCCCCTGGGCGGGAACCTCCATAGGATGATGCCCGCCCCCTCAGACCTCAAATATGTGCTCACCGATAATGACCTTACCGCCACAGGCCAGCATTGTTAACCGACGATCTGGCCTCCCCCTGCCTAGACCTACCCTAGAAAGTTCTCACTCTAGCAAACCTTCCAACCAGACCCAGACCCCAGGCCCCTTCCTTCCTCCGTCAAATGGACTCCCCTTACCAGGTAGGACAAATACACCCATGTTGGATCATCTGGAACCGGGGCTTGAAATAATTTGTCCCGCTGTGTGTTGATCCTCTTTATCGAGTGATTCAACGCCCTGACCGGGTCCTTGCCACCCTGGGATCAGTTGAGAACCACCCACTGTGCCACCCGGGCTTGTCCTGAAGACCCACCCACAGTGGAGATGAACCCATCAATGAGTATTCGCCTCCCCAGTTTGGCCCATTCAGTCCCCCCTAGGTGAGGTATCACCACTGACAGGGGGTCGGGTTGCTGAGCTAAAAGTCCCTGAAAGCAGTTCCTGAACTGACCATGGCACAGACCCTCAAACCCACTCTTCCCTGTCCTGCGTCCGGCACGTTGTTTGTGCTGGCACATTTTTAGCTCCTCAACTTCTGACGAGGAGTTCCTCCCCTGCGTGGCAGGTTTGAGAAACTGCAAGAACCAGAAAAAGACCAAGAAAACCTGGGCAACCATTTTTAGCTCCTCAACTTCTGGTGAGGAGTTCCTCCCCTGCGTGGCAGGTTTGAGAAACTGCCAGAACCAGAAAAAAGACCAAGAAAACCTGGGTAACCATTCCCACTTCCACCTTAGGGAATGGGTAACACTTACACCTGCCAGCAATACTTGGGCTCTTGGTGTCCTCTTTCTCGATGAATGCTTCCCCTTTGTCGTCCACCCGCTGCTGATGTTGCGGTGTGGAGCAACCCCTCCGATATCCGCCATGAACCCAGCCGTGGCTGACGTAAGCATCCTCTGGGCTGTCCGCCTGTTGCAGCTGTTGTGATGTGTAGCACACACGGTATCCACCATGGACCCGGCCATACATAAAAATGGAAAGATAAACACACACCATTAGTGTTTCTGGTGATAACTGCTGTCTACGCACTAGTCTTACATTACCCTTAGTTGCTAAGTGTCAGAGAAGATTAGCGCCAGATGACTACTCATTAACACGTTGACAGTAAATGTTAAGCATAGCCCCGGTTTGTGCTCCATGTATTGTGATTTAATTAGTGCTACAGAGAGTGCCCTGTAGAACGACCTCTATTAGGAGTAATATCCCGCGGCATCGCAGTCTTTAGCTAAAACAATTAGCACCGCCCTCACTCCGCCAGGCCATAAGCTGGCCCCAAGGGTCTTTTTGGCTCGCCACTTTGGCTTCCGGGGAATATCACCCTAGCCAACCGGACATGATCACATGCCCCCCCAGAGCTATGTGATGCCGCAACTATTCCTTCTACAGGCTCTAGGCCCCAACTCTATGCCATTCGTTGTTACCCCCACCACATTATTAATATATGGCTTTGGTACACCCCCCGAGCTCCACGTATATGGTGCTAAATGACCGTATGCTTTTAGCCTCGGAAAGGAACTCAAGGGATGTGTCGAACAAATACATATATTTGTTGTACCCCTGTTCTTTTTCATTTGCTCATTCATGAGATTATAGACTGGTAAAATACGCTGCTCTACATTCCCCAGGGCTCCACGTATATGATGCTAAATTACCATGTGCTATATAAGTTTTCATACTGTACTTGTTTGCCTCCAATCTCATCATAGGCTCCACGTATATTGTGCCCATTTACTTGTGTTTCAAATCAGTTTACTGACTGTAATTTCTTGCTCTTAACCTCAGACAGGAACCAAAGGGGTGTGTTTAGAACAATTACATATATTTGATGTTATACCCCTGTTCTTTCTGCATTCAATTATCCATGAAGTTAAAGACTGGTAAACAAGCTGGTCTATATTCCTTCAAGACTTAGCCTGGGGCTGCACGCGGTACCGCCAACCCTAGGATAGCTTCCTAATGATGTTGACTTTAACCTAATGGTCATTACCTCCACAATGTAATAAGTCCATTGTTTTGGCTTCCTGCTTCGGTTTCCATAGGAAAATGGGACCTTGAAAAATGGCTCTCAGTCTCGTCACGCCCTACCCCTAAGTGTCGTTACTCCCCCGGATGACCCCAAGGAAAGGTGATATACCCTATTCGTGAATGGTTCCATTATTGTTCTACCACCACCTACAGATACCAATGACAGTCTCTCTAGGGTGTCAAAATTGTTTGACCTATGTCAATGGCTGTTCCTTGCGTAAGAGAAATAATGTAACTCACAACCCATGGTGGGGACCCATCCCATCAGGGAGTTGCGTCTGCCTTGTGAATTCAACCCAAGTAAAACCTACGCATTTTAAAACGCCCAAGCTCCTTGTTGATCGTTCCCCACCCTGCACGTGGATGCGATCCAGTTGATGGGGCTCAGTGACTTTGTGTTTCAACGGGTCACCATGAATACCGTGAACACTGCCAGTGTTAGTTAAAGATAGAGTAAGTGCCACAGTTTTTGGGCGACTGAATTCTTAAATGCTCCAAAGCTGGAAAAATTGCTATTCTACCCCTTTGTGTTGAAATGGTTACTGGTGAAAGGAACTTTCAAGGTACAAGTCTAATTTCGGCCAGGAAAGGCAGCAGCATGCCCCCTAATATCGTTAACGTAAACAATATAACACAATTATATACCCCAAGTAATACAATAAGAGACTTAAAAATGCTACAGGGCACAGCATCCCGGAATAGGCAAAACTGAATCCCACCCAACAGCTATAACCCCAGTGCAATATTTATTGCCATAGTGAAGTACCAACACTGCAACACAAAATTAACAGAACACATCACCTTCACCTTCAAAAATGTCGCCCAATTAGGTAACAACAAACCCTGCCCCAATTTACTACCAAGGACATAACAATGTTCTGTGATCTGGGACATCCTGGTGTGTGTTTACAATTACTTCACGCAGTTTAACAGCTTTATCTTAAACGAAGGGCATTTATATGTGCTTCAATCTCTCGCAGTGCGTGTTTCTTCTCTTCCTGCGCATTTAAATCAGACCCTTTTCTCGGTATTGCCTACGCTGTCAATAGCATAATGCATAGTTCATTACCTGATATTGAAATGCTGTGTGTCAGAAAACCCTGACCTGCTACCGCCTTTCCAGCCCTTTCCTGAACCCCATCAGGATTGTTAGCTAGATCAATCCTCTCACTTTGCTGTACTAGAATTAAATGCTAGCCCCTCGGGCTACCAATAAGCAGCAATTTGTCAGAAGACAGTCTGATATTAGCCCTCCGTCTTTGAATGCACAGCGAATTTACACTGATAGACAAACCATATAAAAGGCATCTCTTTACTGCTTGTTCCCTTCTGAACTCTAGCAAGATTCTTTTGTGGGGGAGCTGCAGTACCCCTACTTTCACCGCCTATTGGTGCGGGGCATCTAAAATTATGTATTTTAAAGCAACTTTAGTGGCCACATAGGGCTAGGCTAGTACCTGGTATATAAATGTTGGAGTACAGTACGATACAAAAAGGGGGGGGAATACACTACATAAACGCATTTCTATGTACACACTCACAAAGGCATTTCTACATACACATGTGTTCTTTAGTTCCGTTCCAGTTCCCTCTTCTAGCTTCTTTCCCTCCCCCACTGCTCTTAAGTCTAGCCGGATGGCTTTTTATATTGATATGATATTTATATCTTCCCTCATCTCCATAGCTTGATTTTGCGCACGTGAAAGTATCACTCCTAATCCTTGAATGTCACACATAATCACACTGACATTATGAAAAGGTCACACATAGCAATTTTGAAACCACTGCCTACCATTGTTGGACGGTGGCAGGAGGACATAGAAGTGTTCGCAAAGTATGTATTCACGATGTTCAAGTGACCCAAGGTCACTGACTGACTATGTTACTACCTCATATCCGCCAATGAAAACACCGTGTGACACCCGCTCTACTGCGGTTATAATTCCGATGCAAAACGTGCCAAACCTGTGTAAGTATAACATAACAAGGAAACATTTTTGTCTGCCTGTTTCCGTTTATAAGTACTTATATGCTGCGCTACGAAATGCAAAACCTTAAATTCAAAACCACAATGCTAGATTGCTAAATGATGTTCTTAACAGCCAAGGAAGCTTGAAAGCGTCTGTGGACATGGGTCCAACTTCTTGTGTTGCTGGCGTTTCTTCCAACCGCAGTGATTGGTGTTCTTGAAAAACGCTCATCGGACTGGGGACATTCCTTGCAGCTTTCAAATACATTTCAAAACTGTGCACGGACTTTGAAAGTTGCTGTAATAGGCCTTTCTTTCTGACAATATAACCGACTCTACTTCACCCGCGACATTCCGACTTCATTAAGGGCTGAGCCTATTCCAAACAAAAACCCACAAATGCTCGGACCCTTGTGTTATCACAGACCCCGTGAAAGTTGGCGGCGCTAATGGCCCCACGTGAAGCCATAGTTACAATCCGTGCCTTGATCCGGTGATGCCGCTCTAATTATCTACGGCTGTGTCGGAACCTGTAGGGAGTGACCCGATCGTGAAACTGGGTGAATCGAGCAAGGGAAAGTGGAGATTATCTTGCTCCCACCGGAGGCAGGCCTGGCAACACAGTTTGCAAAGTAGAGGAGGGGCGCCATGGATTGTAGGAGGAGGGGCGCCATGGTTGTAAATAGTGTTTATTTGCTTGTATTAACCGAAAGAAACGGATTAATTAATGCCCAAATGGTAGAATTTCTCAGATAGCAATATTTTTTGCCATCGTGCCGACATGAGACCTTGTCACTTCCCAAGATTAGCCACAAGATGGCGGTATGTAGTTACAAACCCCTTCACACTCTGCGGCATCAGAGGAAGAAAAGGTGCAATTGAAAAGGAGGAGGGGCGCCATGAACAAGCACGCTGACGGTGCATAGGATCGAGGGTGCCGATCACTCTGAAATATCGATCCACTCTGGGGGCCCCTGGAAACACGTCAATGTGGTGCAATAGACGGTTTCCGCAGGTACGACGGTAGTACAGAAATGAGGTCTGGGGGACCAGCGACCCAGGGTACTAGCGACTGCAACAACTAACTACTGCCCCCAGATGCGTACCCAGAACGCTAAACCCTAGGGGGAGAACACTGCTTACTACATTTGTTTGTTTGGACGCCATTTTTACTTTAAGGCTTGGGGGCCTCGCCAACAGCAGCTATCAGCAAACCACTCTACGCATGGTACTTAACTTATCACATGCTCCTGTATCTTCGAGCATGGCTCCCCCAAAGCCGCCGCTTCTGCTCCAGGGCGCGACGCCTGTTCCATAAAGGGCAAAAACCATCTGCCACAATGTCCACTTCGCCGATCGCTGCTCCCTGTTGTCCGTTCTCCCAGGATCTAGCTTCTCCGGTATTCTCCGCACTACAAGCACCCGTTGATCTCGCAAACCTGCAGGGGGAACAAAAGAGAAATTTACTAAACAAAGAAGCCCCGAGCGCGGGGCACACCGTTTCGGCGAGGGAGCGTCCAGGGACAAGGGGGTCTCCTGGGCGCTCCCTATCTCTTTATTCCCGAGGGGCCAGGTGGCCCCTCCTCTAGCCCGCCCCCCTTGACCCGGACCCACTTCCCAGGATCCGGGTCAAGGTGGCCGCCAGCCAACCGGCGGTGGGCCGCGCCCCCCAGGGCACGCCCCCACCGCCGAATGGCAACAAAGGAAACTGTGGGGGCGACGGTCGCCGCGCCGCCATGCGTGCGGGGGGGCCGAGGGCCCCCCCTTTTCATTTGTTTGTTATAAATTTGACAAATTTTTAAAACTTTTCTTGACATTGTATTGACTTGTAAAGAAAATTGTTTATTTTATATAATATTTGTGGTCCTCAGTTGAGTACCAAATCAAATAAAAACTTTTTGACTTTTTGACTTTGACTTTGACTATGCTGGGAAGTGGGGAAATGTCATCCTTTAGCAAGTTGAGTGAAAATGTCCCCCTTTGCAGGACTTCTCTAAGGTAGTCTCTTGGCAGCCATGTTCCTGCAGCTAAATGGTCCTGTCTGAAATGAAATGGTTTAGGACGGTGCTAGCAGTCAACGAAAGTGTTTTACCCAATGGCGATCAAGTCTAAGGACATCACGGTGCATCAATGAGTAAATCAGGAAGCAGCGCTGCTCTGCAACCACACATTGAGTATTCTGCCCTCTGAGGGTAGGGCTTGTGGCAGAGGAGAAACAATGGGTGGATTCAGAACAGCGGCCACGACCCGCTCTCAGCCCCGAACAGCAGCAGAACCATTTCCAGCTGTCACACATGGGACAGTTCTTGCCATTTTTTTTTCAAATTTGACCAAATTCATGAATTGTGTCCCTTGGGGTATCTGCAGAGTTTACAACCTCTCACCACGGCATGAACCACATAATGCAGCACCCACTAAGAGTAAATCGAGAGAATAAGATGATGAATGCGATATACTTAGAACAAAAAACAATTACCAAAACATGGACCTGTATTTGGTTTGTTTGTAACGTGGCGGACTCTGCTCCCTGTCTGTACATAAGAAATCATGGCAGAAGACTATATTCGGCATCTCAGCGAGGAGGGTGCCTCCAATCTAAACACAGCCAGTGAGTATTGACGAGAATGCCACAGGCTGCATGCTTTTTGACCTGACAGCTTGATTTAAGTCAACTTGCCCATGCTAAAGGAAGCCTTTGATAGTGCTGTCACTGGGTAGGAAATTCCTGCAGCTGCTCTAAATGTCATCTCGGCACGCTTCAGCTGACAAAAACGTGATGGCCACTTGGAAAATCAACATGATAGAAAACACAGACGCGGATACAGCAAGAGCTCAGCTAAACAGAAACGATCTCTTTTGACATGGCTGCTGCCGCCTTTCTCACCAGCGCAAAAGAAGAATAAATATACCCTCTGCCGGTGTTGTATCTCGGGAAATAGGAACAACAAAGCAAACAGCGCTATGCATTAAAATGGGACGCTGATGTAAGCCGGCAGGAAGTCTTCCGTGAATGCTCATAGCGACTGTTTTCATTTTAATCACTTCTCGGATATTAACAACATTTATGAATATTAAGACTTGTCGCCGCGCGAAAGTCGCTGTTTCCCACTTATAATCTCCACAATCTATTATTTCTGCTATCTTTTAGGTAGCTCCAGATTGCATTCAGTTGGAATTACTAACCTTGGATGGACTTTTCACCTTGGGTTGATAAATGCCATTTGACTCAGTTGAAGGGGATATCAAATCCAATCTGCAACATTTAAAGCATTGCATTGACCTTTTAAAGAATGCTAAATGTGAATTGTATCTGAGCATACGTCCAAAGGTCACCGAAAATCCCCTCGAACAAACAAACAGTCCTCTGAAGGCGAACACAATGGCTTCGTCTCTGCCTACAAATAAACTGGTGAAATAAAATCAGGTTCCTGAATACTTAACATACTAGACGCAAGAAAATGAATTATTCACCACTTTGGAGAGTTCCGTGAGGTCACTATTAAGCCCTAAAACCATATTTAATTTGAAGGAGTTTGTAAATCCACTGAAGTATGAGACCTTGTATATATAAAACGCTCAACTAAATAAAGAAAATTGCAACTACAACAACTGGACCGTAAAGTTTAGTACAATGGTTTACACAACTACAGTCCAATACATGTTCCTAAAACGTTCGGGCGAAATTATGATCCTAGTCTGAAGTCTCAGAATTTAAATTAACTATTGACTGGCCCGTTCCCAACATGGGCGGTAACACTTCTCGAAAACACCAACTAATAGCAATCCGTTTCGATAACAAAGCAATTACAGGAAAATATAACATTGTGCGGTAAAGATATTAGGACATTAGACATTTACTCGTGATTCTACAATGTGCAGTTTTGTTGCATATGAAAGCACCACGGAGCTATCATGAAGGACTGCTCTAGTATAGCACAGCGCTGAGCTCCTGTTTTTATGCGTGTGCACTGCGTATAGTGAAATCGCTTAACCCCACATTCCTCCTAGTTAAGGCATTATTTTAGACAGCACAGCTCAGAAACAGAAAGAGGCAAACCCTGCTCATTCACTGCGTCTGGGAACCAAGTATGTGGAAAGACAGATTATACCTGTCTGCTGAAGGACTGGTTATGTAGTGTAAACCAACCAACACTCTGTGGCCCCTCCCACTAACCTTTAAAGAAAAGGCAAGACAGATTTCAGAGACTGATAGTTACTTTCACAATTCTGTTTGAAAGCTATATGATTGTCCTCTTAACAACCATTAAAGCACCTGCGTAAAATAGGTCCTAAGTGGTGTGACACAGCTGTCAGGGACCAAAGTAATGTTAGGTTTGTGGTTGGGGTAGGATTTTCCATCTAAGAGAATGGTCAGTTGAGGTAGGGCAGAAGGGAAAGAGAGCTTTCAGGACACAGGTGTGTTGCGGTTGTGGTAGGGTAGGATTCTTTCTTTTATGGAATTAATTTGTGCTCTCACAATATGTATGTATGTTTTTCAAGTTGTGTAATTTTGTTGTTTCGCTAACATCAGAAACAACCAATAATGATGTTGTAACAGTAGCATCGGCATCCTGTTGATGTGCCGCAGCTTCCACTCCTTCAACCTGCTCCTCATCACTAAGAATCATGTTTTATCTCATCTTCGTTGTGTATTGGTAAACAATATTTTAGTTGTGATGTGCATCTTGCAATAATGTCAGCCAAACAACATACCATATCTACCTAATACAACAACACTCCACTGTTGAAGAGCAGATACCTTGAATAGTCCTTACGTGTTCTAAAAAGATAGTTTATCCTGTTCTAGGCTCTGACTTCTGTTGAGTAGTTTGTGCACTGTGTGAGGTCACAAGCTCAGATCAGATGTGTCATTCCAACTAAAGTTGATGGACAGATACTATCAATCTGCTTTCACATGTATATGTACATTGGATAAATGTATTGTTATGTTACTGCATTGCTGAGACCTGTGCGATGCCATTTTATCAATGATAAACTGAAGATATTTGCCATATATTTGCATGATTACCATAAAATGTTGCTGACACATATTCCTTGGCTTAGCATAAGAGTGCATTGGATTCACCAACTGAATTGACAATGGTAATTTCAGGGTTTGAAACTGAGGCGTACTCACCAAAGAGCCATGTTCTGAGCGGCCAATTTAAACCCATGGTGTATGGAATACAGGTGTTTCTAGTGCTTCTGGAGTCATGGCTAGAACGCAGCAATTGGTAAAGCTAAGGTTCGCATTGTTGATCAACCAAACATTATTAATGTGCCTCATTTCCATTTTCCCAAAACTTGTTCACTGTCTCTTGGAGAGGCCAGCATAATGTGAAAGCAATCAATGACATCTACCACATTTGGGACACCAGCTATTGCATAAATATTTGCCTTCACTTCATTGACTGTTGGGGAGCATGACGAAAAGATAATATATGTTGGTCAAATATTCACACTGAAGTATACAAAAAAGTGATGGATGGATTGCTTGAATTAAAATCAGCCACTGGTATATAACGGGGCCGCATCCTAGTCTATTGTTATTTTGCCCACCATGCCACCGCAACTTGGACCCAGCCATACTCAACCAGCCTTGACCCTTCTCCAATCGAAACAGTCCAACCTTAACTTCCAGGTCAGGTCCTCCTTGAACCGGAACTCAAGCAACTCAAAACCATTTCACCCTTATTCATGCTCATAAGTCACATATAGCTTGATTTCAGTGGCACAGTGTGCCTGGGATCTATGTCTGAACAGACACGTCCTACTTAGGGCACCACTCTAAATTATATAAAAAAGTGATGGATGTAATGCTTGAATTAATCTCAACCACTGGTAATTACTCAGGCTTCTGTGAAATTGGATGGGTGGTTGACGGGGTGTGAGCCCTTCTCAAGCAAAATGCACAACTCTTATCAGGGTAACTGCAAAAATCACTAAATTAACCTGTGCTTAACCCTCCAGGCGCATGGCACAAAAGCAGTCAGGCTTAACTTAGAGGCAACATGTAAAGTATTTATGCAGTACAAAACCAGTAATAATGTGAAAACATAAAACACAAAAAAAACACCAATTTAGAAAAATAGAGAAAAATGTAATTTGATACCAAAACAACATAAATCCAATTATTAGAACTGGGGGTATGCAATTTCAAAGATTTATCGTAAGCATAGCGCCTAAAAGCACAAAGCATTAATCATGGTTATCTGGTTGTGCGAGACAGGGTTAAAGTCACAAGTTCAGGCCGACTACGAAACAGCACAGGCTGTATACAGGGACCTGGTTAGTCCCATGGAAAAAGTTACCTTCTAATGTATAGCGCCACGGGTCCAGTTTGTGGTGGAGGAGGCCGCGAGGAGAAGAGAGATCGTTGACGATGATCATTGCTGTAGCACAAAAATCATGTTGGGTGTCATAGATGGTTGTTGCTGGAGCTTCAAGTTGGTACTCTCTGTGAGCCACTGATGCTGTAGCATGAAGTGCAGATCTCGCATTGCCGGGTGTTGTTGGACTTCATCATGACAGTCAGCACTGACCACAAGATCTTGCAGCAAACTGGCCCATTCGTGCTCATGTAGGGCTCCAAACTTCAGAATTGTGACATTTCTTTTAGGAGCAGTTCCACTGATGCCACTGCAAGGTTCTTCAATACTTAACATACTAGACGCAAGAAAATTAATTATTCACCACTTTGGAGAGTTCGGTGAAGTCACTATTAAGCCCTAAAACATATTTAATTTAAAGGAGTTTGTAAATCCACTGAAGTATGAGACCTTGTATATATAAAACGCTCAACTAAATAAAGAAAATTGCAACTACAGCAACTGGACTGTAAAGTTTAGTACAATGGTT
Organism: Lissotriton helveticus; assembly: GCF_964261635.1. Taxonomy (NCBI): domain Eukaryota; kingdom Metazoa; phylum Chordata; class Amphibia; order Caudata; family Salamandridae; genus Lissotriton; species Lissotriton helveticus. The sequence continues at coordinate 368,500,821 of NC_136070.1, forward strand.
TACACAACTTCAGTTCAATACATGTTCCTAAACGTTCGGGCGAAATTATGATCCTAGTCTGAAGTCTCCGAATTTAAATTAACTATTGACTGGCCCGTTCCCAACATGGGACGGTAACACTTCTCGAAAACACCATCTAATAGCAATCCGTTTCGATAATAAAGCAATTACAGGAAAATATAACATTGTGCAGTAAAGACATTAGGACATTAGACATTTACACGTGATTCTACAATGTGCAGTTTTATTGCATGTGAAAGCACCACAGAGCTATCATGAAGGACTGCTCTAGTATAGCACAGCGCTGAGCTCCTGTTTTTATGCGTGTGCACTGCGTATAGTGAAATCGCTTAACCCCACATTTCTCCTAGTTAAGGCATTATTTTAGACAGCACAGCTCAGAAATAGAAAGAGGCAAACCCTGCTCATGCACTGCGTCTGGGAACCAAGTATGTGGAAAGGAAGATTATACCTGTCTGCTGAAGGACTGGTTATGTAGTGTAAACCAACCAACACTCTGTGGCCCCTCCCACTAACTTTTAAAGAAAAGGCAAGACAGATTTCAGAGACTGATAGTTTCTTTCACAATTCTGTTTCAAAGCTATATAATTGTCCTCATAACAACCATTAAAGCACCTGCCTAAAATAGGTCCTAAGTGGTGTGACACAGCTGTCAAGGACCAGAGTAATGTTAGGTTTGTGGTTGGGGTAGAATTTTCCATCTAAGAGAATGGTCAGTTGAGGTAGGGCGGAAGGGAAAGAGAGCTTTCAGGACACAGGCGTGTTACGGTTGTGGTGGGGTAGGATTCTTTCTTTTATGGAATTAATTTGTGCTCTCACAATATGTATGTATGTTTTTCAAGTTGTGTAATTTTGTTGTTTCGCTAACATCAGAAACAACCAATAATGATGTTGTAACAGAAGCATCGGCATCTTGTTTATGTGCAGCAGCTTCCATTCCCTCAACCTCCTCCTCATCACTAAGATTCATGTTTTATCTCATCTTCGTTGTGTATTGGTAAACAATATTTTAGTTTTGTTGTGCATCTTGCAATAATGTCTGCCAAGCAACATACCATATCTACCTAATACAACAACACTCCACCATTGAGGAGCAGATACCTTGAATAGTCCTTACGTGTTCTAAAAAGATAGCTTATCCTGTTCTAGGCTCTGACTTCTGTTGAGTAGTTTGTGCGCTCTGTGGGGTCACAAGCTCAGATCAGATGTGTCATTCCAACTAAAGTTGATGGACAGATACTACCAATCTGCTTTCACATGTATATGTACATTGGATAAATGTAATATTATGTTACTGCATTGCTGAGACCTGTGCGATGCCATTTTATCAATGATAAACTGAAGATATTGGCCATATACTTGCATGATTACCATAAAATGTTGCTGACACATATTCCTTGGCTTAGCATAAGATTGCATTGGATTCACCAACTGAATTGACAATGGTAATTTCAGGGTTTGAAACTGAGGCGTACTCACCAAAGAGCCATGTTCTGAGCGGCCAATTTAAACCCATGGTGTATGGAATACAGGTGTGTCTAGTGCTTCTGGAGTCATGGCTAGAACGCAGCAATTGGTAAAGCTAAGGTTCGCATTGTCGATCAACCAAACATTATTAATGTGCCTCATTTTCCATTTTCCCAAAACTTGTTCACTGTCTCTTGGAGAGGCCAGCATATTGTGAAAGCAATCAATGGCATCTACCACATTTGGGACACCAGCTATTGCATAAATATTTGCCTTCACTTCATTGACTGTTGTGGAGCATGAAGAAAAGATATTATGCTGGTTGTTGGACCTGGCCCTTTTGGCAGGTTCACCCCGAAACGTTTTGCCTTTTCCTAGCCTGTTTCTGGAACCTGGTGTTGGTGATTTTAGGCCTTTGCGCACTTTTTCACTGTGGTACAGTGTAAAGTGCATGTGCTCTCTGTGTATGTGTGGTGAGTGACCTGCCCTCCCATAGGGATGAATGGGGAATATGTATGCCCATGGTAGTTCCTGATGTGTGGGGAGTGCAGGGTCGAGTTTGGTATGTACGAACTCGTGAGATTGAATGCTGCGTAATGATGTATGCGGCATGAATATGTCTAGTGCGGAAGTGCCACTTTTAGAAGTTGGCATATTTGTCTAATTTGTCTGTGACGTGTGATTGGCTGGTGAGCCTGGCCCAGGAGTGCCTGGGCCTGCTTGTGGATTGACTGTCTGGTTTGAGGGTGGCAGGGGCTGGGGAGCCCCAGGAGGTTGTCTGAGTGAGCCCGTGGATGAAAGGCTGCATCTGCTGCCAGGGAAGTGGGAGGAGATGGCACCTAGGAGTGAATAGGGCTGTGCCTGCCTGCCACAATGCTGGCTCCACCTCCTTCTGGGTGACTGTCGCCTATGCCCCTCACCCTGAAAGAAGTTCCCTATAACCAGTTCTAGCTGGTTCTCACACTGCCTGCACCTTGCTAGACAAAGGAATTTACAGTATAAAAAGGGGCTGTGTCCCCTTACAATTTGTTCTTGTTTTCTGACTTGAATCTGCCAGGGGCGTGCTGCTGCTTGGGCCCAGGGGAATCCCTGGGCCCTGCCCAGCCCCTGGACACCTGATGGACTTTCCTGGATGACTGGACTACTGAAGTACTTCCTGGGACCCTCTGCCTTGCCTGGGGTGATGGGAGACCTTGTTTTGGCCCTGGAAGCCTTGTCCTGTAATGCCCTGCAGCTGCTGGGACACTCCTTGCTGTGGGGGTCCTTTCTGGGGCGTTTTGGTGATTTCTGGGCTCTCCAGCGCCTCGTGGGTGCTTTTTATCCTGATTTCTGGCAGAGCGCTGTGGTTATCCCGTGGGAGAAGCGCTCCTGCCCTTTGGGTGGCCCGAGTGCTTCGCGTGCACTTTATTTTTATTGTTACGGGTATTCTCCTGTTTATTGGCCCCTTTGCGAGTGCCCACCTCACTTGTATGTTTTATTGTAATCTCGAGGGTGCCCACCCCTCGGTTTGCCCCTGAGAAACACCGCTGCGGCCGGGCCGCAAACAGGAAGTCAGGCGGCATCGCACCTGACTCTGGACGGGACTTCCGGTTTGAAAGAGGAAGTCCCGCCGGCCGCCGAGCACTGATTGGGTGCCCGTCCGATGAGAACAGGAAGCGTGGCCTGTTGCGGGGCTCCCGTGTGCTGAGGGAGCCCCGGGAGGGGAAGAAGGAAGCCGAGCGGCATGAGGAGAAGGAGCGGAGGGGGCGCGAGGCACATTGCCGGTGCCTGTCCCCACCGCGAACACAGAAGGTGTCCTGCTGCCTGCCCGGAGGAGCCCCGGTAAAGAAGAAGCAGCCCGGTGAGTGAACGGACTGAGAGGGGCTCCGTAGTGGCGTGTGCTGGCACCAGGGCACTACCCAGTAGGAAGGGGTACATTAAGGGCGGCCCCGGTTGGCAGTGGGTCGCCCCAACGGTATTTAGAGCCTCGAGGCTCCCACTCCACGATTGGACATGATTGTTCACGAGCCCATGCGAGGCTCTGAGGGGCATTCCTTTGTTTCAGTGTCCTCCAGTGGGACTCCAACGACTGGCCCAGTTGTGAGGGAGCCCAGAGAGGTTCCAAGTGCATTTCGGCTTTAGAGCCCCTAGAGGCTCAGGGTGCCATTTTGTATTTACGAGCCCGAGAGGCTCGAGGGCCAGTTCTTTTGTTTTCAGAGCCTGAGGGCTCCATGGAGCATATTTGTTGCATAGCCTGTGTGGCTCCAACGTTTGGGGCATATGTTATGTCAGAGCCTGTGTGGCTCCAACGTGGACACGAGTGTTTACAGAGCCTGTGTGGCTCCAGCAGTGGGTGCAGTTTGCGCCTAAGGGCCAGTGAGGGCCCCGTCGCAGTTTGTCTCCAGCTGCCCAGCAATTAGTGGGCAGCTGCACCGTTTAGGCGCAAGATGGAGAGTGAGTCCCTGAGCTGCAACGTTTAGGTATTGTGCAGGTAGCGCACCCCTGACTGGCACTGCATTGGCAGCGCGCCCTGACATTCTGGACACAGGGCTCTTTAGTTCCTTTATTAGATGGGGGCTGGTATGTGATTTTATTTAGGCGCAATGTGATTATCTATGTGATGGTAATTGCCTTATGTGAGTTTTGCTCAATGTGATGTGGTGCTAGGAAATGTAATGCATTTAATCTGATTACGCACCTTGATCTTACACCTCTGAATGTTTTTGGGCATCATGTGTTTTTGCGCTATTGAGTTGTGTTCTGGCACCTCTGAATGTTTTTATGCATCATGTGTCTCCCTTGTTCTTACACCTCTGAATGTTTTTATGCATCATGTGTAATGTGTTCTTGCTTATACCCCTAAATGTATTTTATACTTAGGTGGTTGTTCTTTTTAGTACAGGTGGTCCTAGTGAGGTCCTGGTTCCCTGCGTGACATTCTCCTAAGGTGGTTAGGTTTGCGTAGGTGGTACTTACCTGTTCCCAGTAGTTACTGGATGTGATCTATAATTGTTATTTTGTGCTATACTTATTCTAAGTTCTAGAAGTGCTATTTCTAAAAGTGTTGATTCTGACAGTGGCCCATGTGGCCCTGTCTTGTACATAATCCCTTGTGAATATTGCCCGTGCCAGTTGGCACAATGTACATGTGTGACTTCTATCTGATGTGTTTTGACAAATACAAAAGTTATTTTATATAACCTTGTGTGGAGTTCCTTTTGTGGTGTGCCTAGGATGTTGTTGCTGTTGAGTGCTGGCGTAAATGCTTTACACATTGCCTCTGAGTTTAGCCTTACTGCTTGTGCCAAGCTACCAAGGGGGTGAGCAGGGGTTATCTTGGCGTGTGACTCCCTTGCCCTGACTAGAATGGTGGTTTCTGCCTGGCTTTGGCGTCAGCCTTAGCCTACCAGAAATAGCCAGTTCTAACACTGGTCAAATATTCACACTGAAGTATACAAAAAAGTGATGGATGGAGTTGTTAACGCGGGGTTTCTGGTCTCTAGTTACCTTACCAGATCCCTAATCATGTCGACTGAATCGTTGGTACCTGTCATTGAGTAAAAGACAATCTACTACTAGGTTAGTCAATTAGGAACTTAAACCACTCTAAAGAACCACTTACCACTGGAAAAGGTTAAAAAGTTTTAATTCAAAGTCAAAAGTATCTGGAGATACAAACATCTCAGAATAAGATTCAAAAGGTATACAGGTATTAGTACAAAAAGGTACTCTCTGAATATTCTCAATCGACAAAAGGAAATTATCAAAACTATCTCAAAAAGCATAAGTGTTGCAAGAATCGCTGTGAGTTGCAACTTGAGAGTCATTTACAGAAAAGAAAAATACAAGTTAATCTGTCCCTACACTAGACTAAGTGACATCCCTACTTAACAAGATCTTTACCTAAAAAGGTGTCAGCAGTGGTGACTTCCAAAGAAGATCACACTCTTCCCTTAGTCTTTGTCTCAAAATTGAAGTCTGTTAGTTCTCTATCTGCCTACCCATCCGCTCTCTTAGGCTCCTCAGATCATCTTCTCTAACTCCACCCCGGGGTGCTATCCCTAATACAAAATCACATTTCCAATAGGAACGCCCATGTCGACGCCTCTCACGTGGTACAGTTTTGAGCGGCAAACTCCATACTGGGGCTCCTCTGGACTCTTCATTAAAGTTGACCTTGCTTCCCAGGCTTCTTCTTCAGCGAGACAGTACCCCCTAAAATTCCTGAAGACTCCTCCAGGCCTGCGCCTGGCTCTCTTGAACAAAGAAACCGTTCATCATAGTACTGATTAGGGCTCCTCGCACCTGCGACAGACACATGTACTGTGGGCCTCAAATTCCAACCTCCACCATATCTCGGACCATAAAACATGTGTAAGAATTCTCAGTTAGTGCCTAGCACAACTTTCCCCTAACGAGCACATTTTAGATCAAAGAGAATGACTTGGTCTTTTCAGGCCTAGTTGATTTACCTAAAGCGGGTCTCTGCCTTCTAAAACATTTCCTTTCTTTGGTTTAAACAGTATTTTAACTAACACGTATTACTATAGTATAATGCAACAAATCTATATAAAACATATATTTCAATTCTATGATTAAATACTTCTAGAAAACAATGTTAACCACGTCTCACATCAGTTCAGCAGCACTTTATCTTTACTGTGAATTGCCCTGCGGCCTACACATTCTCATTGGTTTGCTAGGTTTCATTTCCTTTACACACAATCACTTAACATGAGAAACGTGAGGTTTCACATCATTCTAACATTTCTACATTAGTTTTCATACTGCTATAAGTATCTCTATGCTAGCTAAACACTCTTATATAATCTCACTCTATGAATATAACACTCGTGTGCAATACAATTTAAACTAACACTACGTGCTTGTAAATATGGTGTACTTATACATTTTTCAGATTTGTGCTCTCTCAGTCCCCCCTTTGATGACTTTCAGGAGTCATCACCATCCAAACTCCATCTCTAAAATGTAGGATCTTTCAGACTGAAGTTGTTGCAATACCCCCTCGTTTCATTGTCTCTAGAGCCTTCAGACTCTTGTATTGAGTATCCTGCATCGCAGTCAGTCTTCTCTCCTGTTCCCTCATGGATCTCTGCAACCTGTTTGCTCTATACCATTGGTACAGTCGCACCAATCCCCACAAAGTGATTACACAAATCACAATTATGATGATGGGTTTCAATATGTACCAAATGATCCCCTTTCCTAGGTTGGCAAACCAACCTCCAACATTACCCATTCCTTGGCCTACTTTTTCCCACACATTTATCTTTGTCAGATCCTCAATTTCATGATGAATCGCAGTAATATTTCGTATGTACTTCTCTAGAGGTTTTGAATTGTCTGGAATGTAAGTGCAACATTCCTGGACCTTCAAAGCCTTACAGACTCCGCCCTCCTTGGCTCACAGAACATCTAAAGCAAGTCGGTTCTGAAGAACCATTGCCCTTATCGATTGCATCTCTCCCTCCACCAGCATTAAGGATCTAGCAGTACTGGCAGATAACCAATCTACGACTGTAGCCAATCTTCTAATTTTGATGTCATTCAGTATCAATCCCAAGAGAGGGAATGCAGCACCGAATACATCCCCAACTACCTCTTCAGCACCTAGATCTCTTCTCCCTCTTGCTGGTATTCCTCTCTTTGTCGTTTCTAAATTCTCAACATGGTATATTTTGGGGAAGACAATTGCTAAATAGCATGATCCGTACCAATTATCTGGTAGCTTCACATATGCATTTCTTCCACATACAAAATATACATTTGGAATTGCTTGCATCTCCTTCAAAAAGTCTTTGGAGTAGTACTCCAATTGGAAAGCATGTTCACAACTGACTTGACCTACATACATATTCTCATAATAGGAGTAACTTCTGTGAATGCACAGTTTCCCCCGTTTCTCCTTGTCTAAAGCAATTGGACCAAAGCTACCCTTTCTTTGATGTATCCTTTCTTCCTTGGTCCAATCTGTTTCCCATTGTCCTGAAGCTTTTAGAATCTTTTGCCTCCTATATCTAGTATCCACCTGCCCTATAAACTTTTTCTCAATTTCTGACACTTGACAAGTCAGATTATTTCTTCGGGCATGTGAGGTATCTAACGTTTTCCATGGAATGAAAAATTTCTGTAACCTGTCTTCGCACTTGTAATAGTCCCACTTATTCAGATGCTTATAATTTGGGACCTCTGTCAATGTCGAGTCAAAATTCGAGAAATAATACTCGAACCCATCTCGTCCATAGAATATGCTCAACAACAAACTACATGTGATTCCATACATCAATGGAAGATGATGGTATCTGATACCCTCATCCACAGAAGCTGGTAATTGCATACAAACGTAGCAATTCTTCGCCTCCATGACATCAATGTATTCGTAGAGCAACTTGGCATAAGCATTTGACCTAAAGTTCCCCTGTGATTCGTCAACATGTAATCTTTTGATCTCAGCATCTAGCAAAGCCTTTTCTTTCTCAGTGTTTTCTCCTTTTACCCCAGCAACCGTGGTAGGCTTTTGTGTTGATGCTTTCTTTGTTTCTGCTCTTGCCTTTGTTTCGTTCTCATGTCCCACTATATATGATACAGTAACTACTAAAACTATAAGAGAAATCACTACCACTAAAAGTGTGCCTACTATGCATTTTGCCCTGCGGTTCGGGTTGCCAGTCTCCATGATCTCAACAGTATAGCTCTGGTTGTCGTTCTCAGCAAAGTCTCTTACTTCTTCTCAATGTCCTTTTTGCTTTGCACCAAGACTCTCTTCATTTGAACCACAATGTCTTTCTTTGAACCACACTTGGAAGCTGACAATTCTCTCCCGCAAGAACAGTCATTAAGTTCTGTAGCAATAGACAACCCTAGCCCTTCTTCATCCACTAAAATGGAAGTCCATAGTTTCTGTCTTCTTCCATTTGGCACTAGGTTATCTTTTTGATCTGTATTAACAAATGTTCTTTATCAAAGTCTTTTTAGCAATCTGAAACTATGCGTGTTCCCAGAAGTTCCACCACTAGCTCAAATATTTCCATACGAAGAAGGACTCCCTCCAGTATTGGACACCTGGAACAGCAACACGGAAACTCAACAGTCTCAAATATCAATTTTCCTATTCCGCTCAGGAGAGGAGGCTAGATGATGTTGAGTGTCAGCAGTCTTTCGACCTCCAATCCTGGCAACAGGAATCTTACTTCCACTGTGATGATTGGGTCAGTTCTGGTCAGGGTCACTTCCCTCACCCTCCCAGCTCTGCGTCCCTCGGACATCTGCAGCGAGGTAGGTCCACTCAGGTGTAGAGTATCTTCTGCTAGGCACTCGTACTCTCCTTGATCTCCTTAGACCCTCCTGCTCTTGGTCCGATACCTCTTCTTCCAGATCCGAATCTTCGGATATAGGAGCAAGAGTTTCTTCTCGAGCTAGCTTCAGGCTCGGCCTCCTTCTTCTTTCAGGCCAAGTAGCTGCCCCACTTCTTGTTCTCCTATTGCTTTCTCTCCTGCTCGGTTCCTGATCACTCTGTTCCTGATCTGTTTCCAAGTCACATTCACAACAGCTCTCTCCTTCTGTTGCAGCTTCAGTGTCGCTACCGCCTTGCCCTTCTTCTTCTGGATCTGCAACGCTCCCAACTTCTTCAGACACCCCCACAGCTTGACTGATCCCCTCTAATGGTTCACCGTCTTCAGCTGGATTCTCATCCGTGAGAGGAGCTGTTTCTTCCAGGGGTGCTGCAACTCTTCGGGTGTGAGAAACGTGTATCCAATTCGGCAGGCCTCCACACTTGACAGCCGTATTCGTGGTCAGTATGACCTGAAAAGGTCCTCTCCAGCGCACGTCTAGGCAGTTTTTCCGGACGTGTTTCTTCACCAGCATCCACTCTCCTGGGCACAGGTCATGACAAAACTCTCTTGAACATGGGACCTCAGCAGCCTGCACCTGGAAGGACACAGAATGAATGGCATCAGACAGTCCTTTGCAGTAATCCAGGATCAGGTCATCTGTAATGTTTAATAGTGTCGCAGTTGGTACAGAAGGAAGCCTCATTGCCCTCCCCATCAGCACCTCGTGTGGAGAGAGACCTGTCCTCCTGTCGGGTGTGCTGCGCATGCTCATCAACACTAAAGGCAAAGCATCTGGCCAACTCAAGGAAGTTGAAGAACACACTTTGGCAATTCGACACTTTAGTGTCCCATTTATTTGCTCCACAATTCCTGAAGCCTCTGGTCGATAGCTACAGTGCAACTTCTGATCAATGTTCAATGCGGCACAGAGCATCTTCACAATTTCACTGTTAAAATGTGTTCCTCGATCAGATTCCAGAGAGCCTGGCACCCCGTAGCGCGGGATCAATTCTCTAAGTAACAGTTTTGCTACGGTGAGTGTATCGCACCTACGTGTAGGGTATGCCTCGACCCACCTGGAAAATATGCATACGACCACCAACACATACCTAAGGCGGTTGACTCTAGGCATTTCAATGAAATCTAATTGCATTCTGTTGAAAGGCCCCCCAGACCTTCCAATGTGACTCATGGTAACTGGTGTTCTTTTCCCTACATTCAGTTGCTGACATGTGACACATCTCCTACAGACTGCTTCTGCTGCAATCCTGAACTTTGGGCAATACCAAGTTTGCCTAAATACTCTCAGCATGGCATCCCTTGCTAAGTGTGTCGGACCATGTATTTGTCGTGCCATTGGGCTCACTAATTCCTCTGGTAACACTGCTCTTCCATCTGCTGAAACCCAAAAATCCATTTCACTTCTCACACAACCTGCTGCTTCCCAGGACCTTTTCTCTGACTCAGGGGCATTTTTTTGCATTTGTTTCAGATCTTCCCATGTATCTACGGTCTCTAACATCATATTGACTTCTGTTTTTTCCTTTGCCCCGCCTACTTCCACCTCCGTGAAAGTATACCCTTGCTCCGCACAATAGCGGGCAACTTCATCTGCATATCTGTTTCCTTGTGACACAAAATCTGTATTTTTAGTGTGAGCTATACACTTGACCACTGCAATTTCAGCTGGACCTTGCAATGCTTCTAACAGCAGTCGTACAAATTCCCCATTTCTGATTGGCGAACCAGAGGAGGTCATGTAACCCCTCTGAGACCACAATTGCCCGAAATCATGAACTACACCGAAACCATATTGGCTATCGGTATAGATGGTGACTCTCTTTTTGCTACCTGCTATACAGGCACGTGTCAATGCAATGATTTCTGCTACCTGAGCGGAGTGTACTCCTTCCAGGCAAGCGGCTTCCACAACTCCAGTAATGGTGCAAACAGCATAAGCTGCTCTCAACCGACCAGTATCGTCTCTTAAGCATGAGCCATCAACAAAGTAAATTTCGTCAGGGTCGATCAATGGCTCATCCACAATATCTGGTCTGGGCTTCGTGCATAGTTCAGTCACATCTAGGCAATCGTGATCTTCACATTCTTCGCCTTCTATATCATTAGGAAGTGGCATCAATGTAGCAGGATTCAAGACCGAGCACCTCTTAAGGGTCACGTTCTCTGCAGCAAGAATAACTTGCTCATAGCGCGTGAGCCTACTATTGGTCAAGTGCTGCGTCTTGGTCCTTGTCATTAACAATTCTACCGAATGCGGTACATACACCACTAATTGATGTCCCATTACTATGTTCTCACACCTCTCTATGCTGACACCTGTTGCAGCAACGGATTTGAGACATCCGGGCAACGCTGCGGCTACCGGATCTAATGTAGCCGAAAAATATGCAACTAGTCTACGGGCATTTCCGTGTACTTGCACCAACACTGATAACGTACATCCTTCTCTTTCACAGCAGTATAATGAGAAAGTCTTCTCATAATCTGGCATTCCCAAAGCCGGAGCACGACACAAATCCTCTCTCAGCTGTAGGAACGCCATTAGGCACTCGTTGTCCCATGGTACCGGATCACTCACCTCCTTGTGCGTCAGTTTCTGTAAAGGTTTTGCTTTCAGTGAAAAGTTAGCTATCCACTGTCGGCAGTAACCAACCATTCCTAAGAACATCCTAACTTCTCTCTGTGTCGTTGGCGCATTCATTTTCATGATGGCCTCTATCCTGTCTGGAGACACCTCTATTCGGTGACCCAGATACTGTACTTCTGTCAGACAGTACTGCAATTTGTTCGGAGATACCTTATGTCCATTCTCAGCTAAATGATTTAGTAAAGCAATAGTGTCTTCCTTACAAGCTTCCTCTGTTTCTGACGCAACAAGTAGGTCGTCTATGTACTGGACCAGAACCGAGTTCTGTGGCAATACCAGACTTTCAAGGTTCTTCTTCAACAGCTGACTGAAGATCGAACGCTATCTGTGACCCCTTGTGGGATTCGACACCATGTTAAGGCGCGATCTTCCATTTTAAATGCGAAAAGATACTGACTGTCCTCATCTAATGGGATGGAAAAGAAGGCTTGACAAAGGTCTATCACTGTAAACCACTCAGCTTGGAATGGTATTTGAAACAGTATCACTGATGGATTCGGTCCCACTGGACAACATGAAACCACAATATTGTTAATCTTTCGAAGGTCCTGAACTATTCTGAACTTCCCACTAGGTTTCTGCAAACCCATAATCGGGGAGTTACATGGACTACCCACGATTTCTTTCAGTATTCCCTGTTGAATCATTGAATCAATCACAGGTTTTATTCCTGCAATCGTTTCCTGGGACAGTTTATACTGAGGCGTTCTTGGATATTCAGCGTTTGGTTTTATCATGATCTTCACTGGTTCCACCCCTTTGATCAGTCCTATCTCTTCCCCAGTAAAATCCCATACTTCAGCTGAGACAGCATCTCTTAGGTCACAAGGAAGGTCTTCCACAGTCAGAGTAGGATACAGTTCTATACATGTTCTCTCATTGGCAATCTTAAAGGTAGCATCATCATCTGCGGTCTGTACCTCCACACCCTGAGGTGTGCAGTATATGGTGCAATTCAATTTGCACAACAAGTCCCTCCCTAACAGACATACAGGACTAGAATCACATACCACAAACTGATGTTCATTTGTGTAATTCCCTATTTTCACTGACACTGGTTCTGTCAAAGGACTAGTCATTCTTCTATTTGCGACTCCAACCACCTGAATTGTTTCCCCCGACATTGGTAGGTCAGGAACCACTGCTGATCTCAGAGTTGATCTAGTAGCTCCAGTATCCACCAAGAATGTCATTGGGCACCCTGCTACCTCTGCCTCAACAAATGGCCCTCTCTGATCTACTTCTAGAACTGCCCCGAGGGTACAGTCCTCTTCTCTGTTCACACGTTGACCAGTCATTGGGTCAATGTAAGAACATTTTTCTTCTTCAATAAAAAGAGGCATTTGTTTATAGACTTTTCCCCCTGTCGCGATCTTTGGTGGCTGTGGAAACTGAGCTCGTGGAGCCGACGTCCCCCCTTTGGCCACCTTGCTTCCTGGGACTGTCGCCCTTTGAACTGGAACCTCCTGAACTTCCTGTTCTAATTCTAGTTCTCCACTTTCAGGGTTAAAGGGACACTCGCGTCTCCAATGTCCCACCTGGTGACACTGGTGGCACTTTGTCGTTTTCTTTAAAGTAGCAAAATCTATTCTAGGTCTCTGACTTTCTTCACTATCCTTGTTCTGACCATTCGACTTCCGTCCCATTGTCCCCGTTCCCTGTTTCTGCTGTCCGCCCTTTCCGGCTGACTGCATCTGCACCACCATCAGCTTTTCCTTCATTTTCTTTGTCTTGGAATCTATCTCATCGCTACAGTATCTGGCATACCTTAAAATTTCATCTAGTGGTTTGTTATGCCAACAAATTAAATGTTGCTGAATCATCAAACAAATATCAGGTCTCAACCCCAAAACAAACTTTGACACAAACTGTCCTATATCTTTGGGATCTATTACATCGAGTCCACTGTATTGTTTGAATGTTTTCAACAACCTTTCATAGAACTCATGAACTGTCTCCTTTGGTTCTTGTCTTGTTCGGTCTATTTTTACCCAATCTATGTCCTGGGGTGGTACCTTATCTTTCAGCCAAGCTATTACTCTTTCATACTTTTGCATGACAATTTCAGACGGTCCATTTGTCTGAGCATCCCTCACTGGTTCAGTAGTTGGCCATTCAACACTAGTCTTGCACGATGTCCACAAGTCAGATGGGACCACAATGTCAAACAAAGTGTTCAAATCAATCCACAATACTTTCGAGATCTTTACAAACCTTTCTACCTGCCTATACCACTCTACTGGATTGTCCCTTAACTTCGGAAATGAGTTGGTAAATGCAGCTAAATCTCCTCTACTCCAGGGTACATGTACATAATTCCCATTAGATATTTCTCTCAAAGGGAATGCCTCCATCTGCATTACCCTTCCTTCCGGAGACATCACACTCATGCTCCGTCTGACAGTGCCCCTTTTGGACCACCTCTCTTCCCATTTGTCCAGATCCCTCCACGCTCTTATTCCTGCTATCAGTTCCCTTATGTGTGTTTTCAATCCGGTTGTCCTTTTTTCATCTAAATCCTGATCTGAGTATTGTAACCTATGGTTACTCTGTAGGGTCTTTGTTCTGGACAAATCTACCGTGTACCTGTCTGCCAGTTCAGACAGTTTCTCATGAGTCGCTCTCGCCTTTCGAGTAACATCTTTCGCTATGAACAGCAACTCATCTTGTTCATACAAGTCGATCCTTTCTAAAGCCAACGTACCATCTATAATCTCATTCAAATCAGATTTCAAACTGGTGACATCAAGTCTTTTCGCCTTTATTGTAGCTTTCAGTACGCTAGCTCTAGGGGGTCCATTCACATCTTTCCCATCCCAGCTCCGAGTCCTACGTCTGGGCTCAGGTGAGTTACGTGGAGTCCTCCCATGCTCCCACCCCTCCAGGTCCCATGCTGTTCCGTCCTCTCTGGGTGGATGATTAAACACTCCATTGTGCCTCATAGTCCCACCTTCCCCTTCATGCCTGGATTCTCTGGGTTCATGGTAAGACATTCCATTACTCCCCCTTTCTTCACAATTGGTCTGTGACCTCTGATCACCCGATGTATGGCAAGATCTTTCATTGTTCCCCCTATTCCAGTGTTGCACATTCTCCCCATGCGCGTGATGAGTGCACCTAAACCTATCTCTGTATGCTAGTACCATTTGGTCTCCACCCTTTTCAAAGAGCCGAGACATCTCTTCACACTCCATGCTTCTACCATCTCGCTCCTGCTGGTCCCTCCCATCATTAGGACGTATTACTCCTCTGTTCTCCTGGCTTTGACCCTCACGTCCCTGACTGCTTTCGCTAGCCCCGCAGTGAGATACTGCCCCATTGCCTCGATTTCCCCACTCAGCTTCTGCTCTTGACCTATTGCTCTGCGTTTCTGCGGACCCATCCCATTCTCTCAAGTCAACTCTTAACTCTTTAAAGGATTTCGGACGTGGTCCCCTTAGGTCCATCGGTCCTCTTTGACCCCCCTGCTCTGTTGCGGGACTCACTGTCGGTTCTAATGGGGTGTTCCACGTTACCGGTCCTGGCAATTGCTTCCAGGCATTTGTCGTGTTATTCCTCCTTTCCATCTCAACCCTTTCTCTGTCTAACCGTATCTGTTCTTCCTCTCTCCCATTCTCTGGGTTGTAAATCGATACTATGGGTCCTATGGTAACGGGTACTTGGAGAGCATCTGGCAATCCAAAGGTTTCAGCCCTCTCTGCGGTTGGCGTTTTCTGTACCACAAACCTTCCGACTACACTCTGTGCTGTACTATGTTGAGGTGTCTCCCCACCTTTGATAGATGTCCATTCCGATGTAGGAAGTGGTACATACCCCTCTATGGCAGCCCCATCTTCCCTTGCGAGTCCTCTACTTTCAATCTCCCCAACTCTCGGAGGCGGTCTATCTATCAGCAATCTATTTATCAAGTTGTCCTCCGAGTCGCTCTCCTCATCCTCTTCCATGAGGTTCTTTCCTCCTGCCACCTCTCTCACTGGGTACAACTTATCCACCTCAATAGCCTGTACCCTCCACCTCTTGGCGTCCTCATCCCATTTGGAATCTCTCACTGCTCTTACCGATCGCGTCAGCCTTTCTTGACGCCTATTCAGATTCCTATCGTGCGCCGCCCTAATCCATGCGTTAATGGCCTCAAACTGTGTCGGTCTAGGCGGGGGTTTCAATGCGGACATGGTTGCTTTTAGCCGATGTAACACCTCTAACTTAAACGTCCCATACTTTGGGAACGACATTTCCTCATTCCCTTCCGTAAGCTTGTTCCAATACCCAATCCATAATATCGTATGCAGCCCAACATTCGCTGCCATATAATGAGCCGGTGTACCCTCTGGCGGTGCCTCTTGCCCGTAAAAAGACTCTCTCCTTTTTCTTTTAAAAATATCCTTCAAACATTTAAAACACTTCATTTTCAATCTACTAGTTTCTGTTTTCTCCGGTTTGTTTACTTCCTGATGACAATCCACCAATCTCAGCTCGGTTCTCGCCAACTGGCCTATCAGAACGCGACTTCTCTCTGACGTCGCACCAGCCGCCCAATCGCGTCGCGGCTCTTCACTAGCCACCCTATCTCAGCGCGGCTCTTGCCGACGTCACTCGTCCCCCTTCGCAGCAGTTCCCCTCCTTTTTCAGCTCGTCTCCGCGTTTATGCATGCGTCCCATTCATACTTCGAAAAAATGATTACTTCCGTCCAAGCGATCACTTTTCTTTGACTGTACGCCCACAGTCAATCTGTAATTGTCACCTTAACTGGCGAAATGTCTTTCCGTTTACGTCCAGACAATCGCCTTCTCTGATAGGTTACTTACACACGGCAACTTTCGACCTGCGTCCGTTGCCCACACACACACTCACACGTTCCCCCTATCTCGGTTCCACGGACGATCAATGGTACCTCATGACCCCCGTACTATGTTTGGCAATTACTCTGAGTGTTCGATACACCCGGACCACTTAAGCTCTACCTTGAACTTAAGATTTTTACCATGTTGCGCGCGCTCACAACCTTCTCTCAATCTCACTACAGGCATTCAACTCCGCAAGACATTACAATACAAATACAACACAAAACACCGCAATCTGTTCACGCATGACCCTTGTTATACTCACTCTCTTCCGATACTGCTGCTTTTTCTCGCACCGTCAGCACCCTCTTCGGCACGCGATTCTTCCGCTGCTCATCTCTCGATGTCTAGCTCTAGGGGCCTTGGGGTAAGCTAACCTAGTCTAGATTACCTTCCTCAAGAAGATAACCATCCTACACTGCTACCAACTGTTAACGTGGGGTTTCTGGTCTCTAGTTACCTTACCAGATCCCTAATCATGTCGACTGAATCGTTGGTACCTGTCATTGAGTAAAAGACAATCTACTACTAGGTTAGTCAATTAGGAACTTAAACCACTCTAAAGAACCACTTACCACTGGGAAAGGTTAAAAAGTTTTAATTCAAAGTCAAAAGTATCTGGAGATACAAACATCTCAGAATAAGATTCAAAAGGTATACAGGTATTAGTACAAAAAGGTACTCTCTGAATATTCTCAATCGACAAAAGGAAATTATCAAAACTATCTCAAAAAGCATAAGTGTTGCAAGAATCGCTGTGAGTTGCAACTTGAGAGTCATTTACAGAAAAGAAAAATACAAGTTAATCTGTCCCTACACTAGACTAAGTGACATCCCTACTTAACAAGATCTTTACCTAAAAAGGTGTCAGCAGTGGTGACTTCCAAAGAAGATCACACTCTTCCCTTAGTCTTTGTCTCAAAATTGAAGTCTGTTAGTTCTCTATCTGCCTACCCATCCGCTCTCTTAGGCTCCACAGATCATCTGCTCTAACTCCACCCCGGGGTGCTATCCCTAATACAAAATCACATTTCCAATAGGAACGCCCATGTCGAAGCCTCTCACGTGGTACAGTTTTGAGCGGCAAACTCCATACTGGGGCTCCTCTGGACTCTTCATTAAAGTTGACCTTGCTTCCCAGGCTTCTTCTTCAGCGAGACAGTACCCCCTAAAATTCCTGAAGACTCCTCCAGGCCTGCGCCTGGCTCTCTTGAACAAAGAAACCGTTCATCATAGTACTGGTTAGGGCTCCTCGCACCTGCGACAGACACATGTACTGTGGGCCTCAAATTCCAACCTCCACCATATCTCGGACCATAAAACATGTGTAAGAATTCTCAGTTAGTGCCTAGCACAACTTTCCCCTAACGAGCACATTTTAGATCAAAGAGAATGACTTGGTCTTTTCAGGCCTAGTTGATTTACCTAAAGCGGGTCTCTGCCTTCTAAAACATTTCCTTTCTTTGGTTTAAACAGTATTTTAACTAACACGTATTACTATAGTATAATGCAACACATCTATATAAAACATATATTTCAATTCTATGATTAAATACTTCTAGAAAACAATGTTAACCACGTCTCACATCAGTTCAGCAGCACTTTATCTTTACTGTGAATTGCCCTGCGGCCTACACATTCTCATTGGTTTGCTAGGTTTCATTTCCTTTACACACAATCACTTAACATGAGAAACGTGAGGTTTCACATCATTCTAACATTTCTACATTAGTTTTCATACTGCTATAAGTATCTCTATGCTAGCTAAACACTCTTATATAATCTCACTCTATGAATATAACACTCGTGTGCAATACAATTTAAACTAACACTACGTGCTTGTAAATATGGTGTACTTATACATTTTTCAGATTTGTGCTCTCTCAGAGTGCTTGAATTAATATCAGCCACTGCTATATAACGGGCCGCATCCTAGTCCATTGTTATTTTGCCCACCATGCCACCGCAACTTGGACCCAGCCATACTCAACCAGCCTTGACCCTTCTCCAATCGAAACAGTCCAACCTTAACTTCCAGGTCAGGTCCTCCTTGAACCGGAACTCAAGCAACTCAAAACCATTTCACCCTTATTCATGGTCATAAGTCACATATAGCTTGATTTCAGTGGCACAGTGTGCCTGGGATCTATGACTGAACAGATACGTCCTACTTAGGGCACCACTCTAAATTATATAAAAAAGTGATGGATGTAATGCTTAAATTAATGTCAGCCACCGGTAATTACTCAGGCTTATGTGAAATTGGATGTGTGGTTGACGGGGTGTGAGCCCTTCTCAAGCAAAATGCACAACTCTTATCAGGGTATCTGCAAAAATCACTAAATTAACCTGTGCTTAACCCTCCAGGCGCATGGCACAAAAGCAGTCAGAAAAAAACGAGATTATATCCTGAGCTTAGATTGGCACATCAATGAACAAATTCCAGAAGTTGTGTAGTCTTCATATCTTCTTTTATTAGAGATGTTCTACTTCAAACAACCACACTAGCCATCTGCAAATCACTCTTTACCTTGCTGCATTTTGAACAGTCCAGCCCAAAGTGCCAGGCTAGGTCCTCCCTAAACCAGAACACAAGTAACCCAAGATGGTCCCACCCTTATTAGGGCTCATCAGTGATGGGTATGCCCAGTCATGGGTCCCATGCACACTGTGGAACTAAACCCAAGCTATATAGGATCCCCAATTGAAAACAACTGTTAAGATACCTAAACACTCTGACATGTTGAATGGGCTCTGTCTTGTACAGGAGATCCTGGCCCTTCTTATTCATCTACGGGATTGAACTTCCCTTTGGCGTTTTGCAGCTCTTACTTTTCCTCCAGCAGCATGACATGTTGCATTATTATTGATGTCTGGTGACGTGCAAGACAATGCTCTTTGACAGTTGCACCCATTGACATGGTTGCATTTGTTTGTGAGTGTGTATATGGACTGAACTTATAAGCTTGGGTAATTGTGTTTTCTGCTGTGCATGGGATATGTCAATTTATGTTAATCAAGTGTAATGGATTGTTGTCTTTGTGACACTGTATGACTTGCTATTGTTTTGGTGAACTTTTTTTTCTTTAATTTAACATTCCCCACTTTGTTGCTTATGCTGCCTTAATTTCTGTTATCATGTACTTATAATGGAGTTTTTGGTTTGAAACAATATAAATTGGGAATTGTTTTGTGCGTTTTCTTGATTTGCCACATTGTTGTGAATGGAGGAGACATATAGTGTTACTATTACCTGTGCTGCTTCACGACTGCTATACTGCTGTGGCTTGTAAATGCCTGGTTTTAGCACATGCAATGAAATCACATTCAGTTTTAGCATATGTGATTTTACCACTTCTAATAAAATCACAGGCACTTTTATTACATGTGATGAGGAGTGGGATCTATATATATTCACTCTGCTGGCTCAGTTGACAGGGTTTAGGCCACTCTTTGTTATGCTTGTAATGTGGAATTCCAGCCGAATTCCACCACCTGCTGTAGGGTGGAGTTTTTTCTCCTGCACATCTCACTAACGTTAAGCTTGCGAGCGCAATTGAGATTTGGCGTCCTCTAGCACTATTTTTAGTCGCTAGGAGGGCATCTGGCTAGATTTCTCCAATACGGGCGATCGCGGAGGTCGCGACCATTCGCAGTCATGAAGATGAAAGATTAGTTGACCTGTATGTGGCTTAATTAAAATTATCTTGAGCACAGAACCCACCAATGTCATCTCTTCCTGTAGGAGAGGTATTTAGAAAAAAATGCTCTCATGTACAGGATTGAAAGGCACCTCTTGGAGCAACAAGATCTAATCAGGCATTGCCAAGCCCTTAGAAATGTGAAATAATGTGTTAACAATGATTATTCTCAATGCTAACTAAAGCTACAAAGGTTATAGGTTATTGAAAAACATAATCCTCACAAGATATTGTTACTCTGTATTGCTTTCTAATATAGGAGAAAATTGAATCCGATTGTCCACTGCTAAATAATGTAGAGAGGGAGCATTCCTAAAAATCATCCATACATTACACAACTCCCTCTAGCCTTTTGTTAAAGGATCCCCTTGTTATTTCAATGAATTGTATAGTGACAATTTAAGTGAATTCTTTGACACTAATATTGCTCATAATTGCGTTACAAAGGCTTACCCTATTAATTCAGACTACTAACTGACTTTTGTGTCATTTCGATCCTGTGAAATGCTTAGCCGAAGATCCTAATTCATGAAAAGTGTGTGAATTTGCATAACCTATTTAGTGTGCAGTGAAATGAAAAGCTGTATCTGTCTGTTTCTATCCCTATTGCTTTTTGAACACAGTGCATGCTTAACAGGCAGTGGATCAAATGAGACTATTCTAAATAAGGCTATTTATTTGTGTAAATAATTGATTTGGTGTGATTCATCAAATTAATTTAATGTAGTGTTTAACCTCTAGTTTTTTCTCTTCATCATGCTATTGTTTTTTGGGTACTTACCTCCTACCCTGTTCAATTTAGTGTATAGAAAATCGTATACATAGAACACTGCGCACAGTGCTCTAAGATAGTCACAATAATAGGCCAGCCACTTTAAGACCCACAGTAATCGTTTTGAAAGGGAAACAAAACACACCAACTGTGCTCCAATTGGCTGAAAATCCCACTGAAGAGTAGAAATTCACCTAGATACTGGGCAAAATCACATACAGTTATTCAGTTGAAGCAACAAATATTACAGCTGTATCTTGGTGAAGTCTCATAGGCCTAGATGCAGGTAATAGCAAATTACCGAATGGTAAATACCGAATTTGAAGCCCATAGGATTCAATAGCAAATACCGATTCGGTAATTACCGAATCGGTAAAATTACCGATTTTACAAGGGGGACAGGGTGTCACTTTGACACCCTGTTGCACCACTGTTACTGGCTTGTGTACCATGTGACACACATGCATGCCCTTAGGGCATGTCTGTGTGCCACATGGCACAGGTGTACATGCACAAATGTGCATGTACACTGGAATTCGTTATTTACCATGTAATAGTATTACATGGTAAATAACTAATCGGCACCTACATCTGTATTTACCGATTCGGTAAATTTACCGATTCGGTATTTTACACAATCGGTAAATTTACCGAATCGGTAAATATACCGATTCTGTAAATTAAGCCTACCTACATGTCACATCCCAAATACCGGTCGGTAACGGCCGAAATCGTCCGTTACTGACCGGTAATTGGCGACCTACATCGGGCCCATAGTTTCCTGGCTTTGCACAAATATTTCTCATAAGATTACGGTTATTATGCTTGCCATGTGAATGACCTCAGTAGGTTTCCCTCGTGAATTCCCACTATTGATCAGTCACAAGGAACATGAAGGCAAAGTATGCATTTGTTACACAAGTTTCACTAGAAAATGGTGGCAAAATATGTCCCTCGAACTTCTGTATAACACAAGGCGAATGTTGCAAATGAAGAATGTCTGGCAAGTACACAGTTGGTTTAGGCAAAGGGAAAAAAGAAATTGCGTAGGCTTGGTATGAGATTACGATGTCATAATAAAATTACATACATGCCCAATTAGTGCAAAACCTTCTTATCTCTACAATAGTTCATGATCAGCATTTATAGATGTTACTTCAAAGTACTCTATATGTAGATTTATTTTAGCCATGCATTAAGTTGCAAAAAAAAGTAAACGGTATAAGAAGAAACAATGGCATCTAAGAAACATACAGTTCTTACCATCTTGATTCTACAGCTAGTTGAATGTATTTTCCGTAGTAATATAACTGGAAGTAAATCAGTCATCATGGGTTAATATTTTGCCAGACCAACAACAAAAGTTGTTAAGGACTCAGGACTGGCTTTGAGGCAAATGAAAAATTGTAAGAGGTGGTTGCCTCTTGCAGCCATCATTGTCTGTTGGATTTCAAGACAGGTGTGAGAAGGCGGTTCTGACCACCTAGTCCTGCTGGATTTTTTGCTTTTTGCTTTTTGATCTTCTACTGTGGGAGATCCTCATAACATAGGACTCACCCACAGTAAACTCATGGTAAAATGGACTGAGTGTTTACTGCCAATGTTCGCCTTGTGAGATAAGGCCACTGCAACTCAGCCAGGGTAAGGTGCACTGGTCTGGTTACATGTGGACACATGTGCACATGTGGGAGGGCTGCGTGTGGGAGATTCCTGTCATGCGCAGCCTAGGAACTTTGCACAGGTAGCCTGGTGCAAAAGAGACTATGCAAAGTTGGGTGGTGACCTGGAATAGGTCTTATAATGGGTGGGGTTACATATGGAAGGAAGTCAGTGTGCTTTACTGTCTTAAGTGTAGTAACACTCCATGGTACTCCTATGGGAAAGGCTGACTTAAGGCACAGCTTCAGTTACGTTGGATGCACAGACTCCAGAGTTGCACCAATGTACTCTCTAAGCTGTGTGAATGGAACAATTCTGTAAAGCCCAAAAGCATATCTGTATAGCTTATGGGTCATCCAGAAATGTCATACTTCTCTGAGCTCAGAATCAGGACCCCGGCCTTTTGTGACCCTGTTAGGTTGGGTCAATTACTTTACTTCCAAGGTGCAGGAACAACAGGCTTGCCCGTCAAAACAAGCATTTGACAGTGCTTGGGTCAACCCTGAAGTACGAAGGGGATGGGAAAAATTGGTGTGCATCAATTAGCTAGCCATCATCC
Source organism: Lissotriton helveticus (assembly GCF_964261635.1). Classification (NCBI taxonomy): domain Eukaryota; kingdom Metazoa; phylum Chordata; class Amphibia; order Caudata; family Salamandridae; genus Lissotriton; species Lissotriton helveticus. The sequence continues at coordinate 368,523,844 of NC_136070.1, forward strand.
TGTGCCAGAAAGAGGGCTCCCCCACATCGCTCAATCAAGGAGGAGGTCAAGACCTCTGGAGCAAAAACAGAAGGGGGTCTTCTGAAGATTAGCTTGGGGAAGGCCTTGGCAGTGATGTCATTGCCCCCAATGAGAACACTGCCCCTGGAGCTGAGACCCTCCAAGCACATGTGACAAGTGACTCCTGGGTAATGCCTTCTTGAAGTATACCAAAAGCTGTGCAGAAAGGTTGAAACAGAGGAGGAGAGGTGATGTGGCACCTCTGGATAGGTCAGAGGTGCACTCCTGCTGGCATCTCCCATCCCCCCCTTGAAAAGATCTTGCGCCGGAGGGAGAGCTTTTTCTTGGATGTACATTTTGAGAGGAACACTGGAACTAGAGGCTGATGCCATGGACAATTGGAAGGAGAAGCCCGCTGACTGTTACCAGGACTAAGGAATCTGCCTGCTATTGACTCCAGGACCTAGGGCGAAAGATTGGACACCTGCCACAGGGTGGAAAGAGGCCCTGAAGGAGAGCAAAGAAAAAGGCTGGTGCAGGGAGCCAGTGAAACCAGTTCCCTGTAACGTTTGACAACCTTTTAGGTCAGGAGGCCTCAAGAAATGATTTGGGTGGCAAGGGCTGACCACCAGTAGCAAAAGGAGACCACGTTTATGAAAATCAGCCAAAGAGGGCTAAGTTATGGGTTTTTGAAGCCCTCCGACCGTTGACCATTATTCTCCTGGTGACTAAGCACGTGGGGTTCCATCACCATTTCCCGGGAGGCCCCCGGGTTGGGGGCCCGAGGGCTGCCCCCAAGAAGAAACCCAGCCGGGGAGCACTGTAATGCATCCCCCGGAGAAGAAGAATGAGATAGTGAGCGCCGTCACACCTCCACATATCCCTGGGAACACCGAAGAAGAATAAAATGGGGAGCGCTGTCATGCCCCCATGAAGAGATCGAGGCTAGCAGGTCCGAAACGCCCCCACAAACCTACAAGGGGGACCAGGACCCCAATGAGGAGAGGGAGCACTGCCACACTCCCCATGCATACCGCTCGCCCTGCCGCCCAGCACATGTCTGCCCACGGGAGCAGGCAGACCAGATGGAAGTGTCGGCTTCCTTGGCCACATTTGATTGTGCTGGTCATGCGAGGTGGCCAAAGAGGGCAGCTGGGGTTGGGCTCCTCAAGCTGCCCTCCAACAGAGGAAGATGCACCTGGGGTGCTTGGGTGTGACCGGGCACCCTGAAGAAAATTAACCCGCAGCGCAAGGCCGCCTGCCAAAGGTTAAAAAACAAAAGAGAAATTCACAGCAGCGCTTCGCGGCACAACAGCAAAGCCGCTGTTACAATATGTACATGCTCAGGAGGAGCGCCCCATAATACCCTGCGGGGCTGACTGCTGATTTTGGTTCCCTTGCTGGTAGTGATCCCCGGAGAACGGGGTCATCAGTAAAAGGATGGAAGACCTGCAGGAGCAGTGCAGACTCTCCCCACCTAACGGATTAAACAGTCCTCACCCCAAGTTTACAGTGACTGCAAAAAGAAAACCTCTCATGGGGTTTTGATGAAGTATCAAGCTGTATTTACACTGGGGACTTCTGTTCTATAAAATTGGAGTGATATGCCTTTCTCGTCAAAGACCATGGCTAAAGGGCTGGTAGCCTAAAGTGGTGCAACGTAAGTATTCATGTGAGAGACAACCTCTAGGATGAAATTAGGTAATTGACCCATGTGTAATTTCGGGAGTGAAGTCCTTCAGAGACTATGCTTAAAGTGTAGTATATTTATTTCTGATAAAAGTGTTTGTGCTGCAAATACCCTCTAGGGGTGAAGGAGTATAATTACATAGAAATTGTTATTATAAATGTGATTAAGTTGCGTTATTCATGTTGAGTCTTATGATGAATAAACCACACACCCAGTAATGCCTAGACATAGATTCTTGCTAATGCTTTATTTGAATAATGAGACTGACAGCCACTCCTGATTAAAGTTTGCATGGTTTATTGCCAGTATTAGGTGCCCTCCGTCATGGTTGTATACAATTAAGGAATTTATTCCTACGGTGAAATGCTTGTTAAACTAATGAGGTGTAGAGCCACTTGCTTTGGTTCAAGTGTAAGTGCTCTTACTCCAAGTTATGTTCAACCCGAGACATTTAGGGACAAAATATTGTTGAAGCCTATCAGTTGTGGAACTAGACCCCCCCCTCCGTCGGGAGGGGTAAGAACGATTACGCAATGTTATCTAAAAGTAATTCCATCACTTTGTGTATATTTGTAAATTGAAGCATAATATTGACTAGTGTGTTTGTAATGAATGTACTTTTTCCTATTTTAATCCCTTCGGCGCTAATGACAAGGTCAGCTCGTCATGGGCGTAACCTGCGCTACGCGGATGATGAGCTGACCTTGTCACGTAACGCGGGATTTTTGAAATCGCAGCGCGCAGCGGGAAAACCGCTAGCGCGCATGCGGTTAAAAGAAGAAGCACAGACTTGAAAATTGTTTATTCTTGTGCATCTGTGAATGGTGATTACTAGCCCGCAACACCTCCCTTGAGTAGGCCTTGGACTGCTCTGCAAAGCTACCCTATGGGAGTCAGGCACTGCAGTGGGGTGTTTGGTTCCCAGTGGAGGACAAATGTGGACCCATTACTTGTGCAGGCCATATAACTAATGACCCATTTAAGCTATTTGATGACAGTTCATTGGCCACTATGCTACATTAGGATTGCAACAGGAAGAAACAAAAGGATTTCTGTAATGAGAACAGTAACCTAGTGAGCAAGCCACGTAAATACAGTTCTGTCATCTGCACGGTACACTACTTTGCAGAATGCATATTAACCTTCTGTGCTACTTTATGATGAGCCAGACCTGCCACTAGACAAAACTGATCTCTCCTCATCAGGAACATTAATCACCAGCATTATCTTGACATTTTTACTTTATGTGGGTCCATGGGTAGGCCAGTGCTTCACTTGTCTATCGTTCTGCCATCACCCAGGCCCCTACTGCTGTACTGATGGAAAACACTGGGTCCTGATCAATCTGCCATTCCCTTTCCTGAAGATGTGTTCTGGTTTTCTTAATTTTTCTCATTAGTTTGGCTTTTCAATTCTCTAGTTCCCTTTAACTATTGTCAAGCATTGGCTGAAAATGTTTCTCAACAGGGATATTATGGGTGTTTTGGATGCTAGTGCAAAGATTAGAATTGACCACTTAAACTACCAAAAACCCTATCACCGACTCCAGAGATCCCACCTCTGACTCAAAGAGAACCTATCAGTACCCAAGCTTTTTTTAATGTTTAATAAGCTTTATTAGGTAAGTAACAATTACATAAGAATAGGCAATAAAAAAAATATCCATATTATAAAAGAAATATTAATAGAAAAAAAGCAGAGTAGTAAGCTGTTTACATTTTAGTAGTAAGAAAGGGAAAATAAGAGAGGGGGAAGGGAAGAAAGGAAAAGCGGGGGTGAATAGTACAATTCTATAATTAAAGATCATGAGAATAAATTATCGACTTATTAAACCTAATCAACTAATTAAACAAATTATACGTATTAAACTTATCCAAGAGGACGGGTAAATATTCAAAAACTTAAGACATGCAAGAAATAAACAAGGGGAAAAAATAGTGTAGGGGAGAAAAGCAATGGCCAAAAGATCTATGGAGGATGGAAATTCTCAGAACGGTTACGTGATACATGAAATGAAATCTTCGTTAAATAATTGGTTAATGATAACCAAAATAAATCCCTATTTAAATATGGTTTAAGAGAAGAAGCAAATGCAATATCTAATCTATGATAATGACAAATGTTGTTCCAACAGGCCTTCACTGAAAGTTTAGTTGAGAATTTCAAATTAAGTGAGATCTGCTGGAAAGCTAAGGCCAACATCAAAGCAAATAAACCCTTTTCATGTAAAGACAATCCCAATGAGTCTGACAAACTACCTATAAAGAGATTAATGTTTGATAAAGGAGTGTGTAAGTTAAAAATAATTGAGAGGTGCTTCCAAATATCCTTCCAAAATGAAGCGACAGTGGGGCAAAAGAAAAGAAGGTGCATCAGATCAGCCAGAGGAGATTGACAGGACCAGCAACCCTCATCATTAGAGTGTGTAAACTTAGCTATAGATGAGAATGTATAGTATAATCTGTGACAAAGAAAGAACATGGACTGAGGAGTGGAGGCAGATCTAGAGGTCTTCAAAGACCTACCCCAGAGTTTGTTCCAAAAATCTAAGCTCCAAACACAGCCCAAATCCGCTTCCCAAGCAGCCTCTATTTTAGATTTAATATGAACAGGATCAGGGGAAAGAAGAAGTTTATAGATCAAGGAAGCTTTGGGAAAAGTAGTTAATATTTTGAGTATAGGATCCGGATATGGGAATGAGTTCAGTAGAAGGTAGAGAATAAAAACATTTAGGATTATTGCCATAAGAGTAGAAAATCTATGCCAGAACGAGCGAGGGCATTTAAAAGTGTCTTGAAATTGAGGGAGTGAGCATGGCGATAAGCCATCAAACAAATCCTGAACCGATATAATTCCCTTAAGTCTCCAGGATTTCCAAAAAAAAGGTCTGTTATTGAAGGTAATGAGATGACTGGACCAAAGGGGAGATTGAGGGAAAGTAGTCCTAGATATAATCTCCAATCGATAATGAGGCTTTAATAGTGAACAAGTGTGCTTAAATAACGGAAGACCTTTGTTGAGAAAGCAAGGATTTCCTTGAAAGGAAAGGGTGCAAATAAGGATCGTTCTATTGAGACTCATAATGGTGCAAAGGGGGAGACTTCGGAAAGGAACAAACAGGAAGGAACCAGGGATGACTCCATTTCGAGCTGCACAGTTGTTACCAGTCAAAGAATCCAATAAATCAAATTCATATTCAACTTTTCAATTCATCCACTTTTACTCTGTTAATTTAATCTTTTTTATCCTTTTTTTCCTTCGATTTATTTTACTCATTCTCTTATCAATTCACTTTTTTCCACACAAACACAGGAGAGTCCAAGTGTTTCCACAAGTCACGATTTATTTAAAACACCCAAAGCATTTCGGGACAACCCTTCATCAGGGGTATCGTTACTGGTGCGTATTTATTTCTTACAAACATTTCTAAATACCACTTCTTTTCAAGGCTTGCCCGTGCCATCCCATAAGTGTTTTGGAGTGTGCCCTCCGCACACCTTTTAATCTCGATAGTGCTGCTTTACGGAGTGCAGAGCAAGTTGGCACGCTGAAAAAAGGTTGAATTGGTGAATACTCACGAAGTAAAAGTTGAAACGGAGTAAAAAGCGGTGTGCATCTCACCACCACTGTCCTTTATATGAATGAGACTTCAGAAAGGAGCCATTTTGAAGCTTATCGAAGACAAAAGGCCTTATGAGACAGTCGAAAATCAGGGAAATTTACTCCTCCCATAGATTTGGGTTAACAAAGATATGCCAAAGAAAGTCTAGATTTATTGTTCCGTAAAAATTTAGAGAAGAGAGAGTACATTGTTTTAAAATAGATTTTTGGGATGTGAATGGGAATCATAGAAAGAATATATATAATAAAATAGGAGTAATCATCATTTTAATAGAATTAAGCGGTCCCCACCAAGAAAGAAAGAGAGGGTTCCAAGAGGATAGAAGTTTAGAGATATGATCTAGCACCTCCTTCATATTAATCTAAACTGAATCTAATATGGAGTTGTTAAACCAAATGCCAAGGAACTTGATTTTAGTGCTGTTTCAACGGAAAACAGTGACATCAAAGTGCTGCTAAGAACAACATTTGGTGATGGGAAGAATTTCTGTCTTGTCTGAGTTCATTTTACAGCCTGAAACAAGAGATACATCTGAAATGCCTTGTAAAAGAGGAGGGATAGAGGTTTTCATGATGAGATATAAAGAGTAAGATATCATCCACATAGGCAGATCATTTCAAATGTTGCTCACCATATTTAAAACCAGAAATGGATGAGTTATGGCGGATTTGTGATAAGAAAGGTTCAAGTGATGAAATAAAAAGTAGGGGGGAGAGAGGGCAACCTTGGCGTACACCCTGGTGTAAGTTGAAAGATTGAGAAGTAAGACCATTAACTACTACAGAAGCTTTAGCAGCTGAATATAACAAAGATAGCAATGCGAAGCCAAAACCATGCCAATGCTTCAACTAAAAAGGGCTTTAACTAAAAAGGACTAATTAACTCTGTCAAAAGCCTTCTCTGCATTGATAGAGACAGCAGCAAGAGGGTATGAAATAGATGAGGGCTTAGTTAAAACATTAAAAATAAACAAGCATTGTCGGATGTTAATCTACCCTTAATGAAACTACATTGCTCTAAACCAATTAATGTAGTTAAAAGAGGCTTAAGACACAGCGCAAGCAGTTTGGCAAAGATTTTATAATCTACGTTTACCAGCGAAATAGGACAATCGTTTTTACACTGTTTGAGATCGTGGCCATCTTTATGGATTAAACAGATTGTAGCATCTAAGGAAGTACGCTGTGCTTTGCCATTAGTGTGAAAAAATTGAAAAAGTTGTAAAAGTTTTGGAAAAAGATGATGCGAAAAATGTAGAAATAATTCTGTAGTAAAACCATCAGGACCTAGTGTTTTATTTTTCTTAAGGAGATTTCAGGATTGAGAAATTTCTTGGATAGACAGATCAGATTCTAGAGAGCTAAAATCAAGGTCTACATGAGAAGAGGGTGAAACTTGATTAAGATATGAGTCAATAGAAGAGGGAAGTGGAGAGGATTCTGGGGTATATAACATTTTATAAAATTCCATGAATTCATTTAAGATGTCTTGGTCTTTGAAAAGTATTTTCCCATCCGATGAATGAATTAAACCTATCAATACGCGTTCATTCCGAGATTTAAGAGAGTTTGACAGGAGTTTGCCAACTTTATTATAGCCGCTGTAATACCGAGCGCTCGTTCGGAGAAGAAACGAAGAGGCTTTATCAGTAGTTGTTTTATTAAAGTCGAATTTGGCATGAACAAGCTCCTGTAAGGAAGACTCAGAAGAAGATGTATAGAAATGATGCTCTGGACGTTCAATATTAGCTAGCAAAATCTTTTTGCTAAGTAAATGTTTCTTTTTCTTGAATACATAATCTATAATAAAGCCACGAGCTGTAGCTTTAAAAGTGTCCTAAAGCAGAGAAGGCGAGGTATCAGGAGATGAATTCAACATAAAAAATTCTTCTGATAGGAAATGAAAGAGGAGGAGAAAAGTGAATCCTGCAGAAGAGAATTATTAAACCTCCATTATGAAGATTTGGGATGTGAGCGGAGCAAATCGAAATCAGCAACAACCGGGGCATGATCAGAAATGACAATTTTCTCAATTGAGGAGGAAATAAGGCGCTGTTCTGAATTATTGTGCTTTGAAATTGTTTGTGGGTTTTGTGGGGTATGAAACGAACTTGGGATTGCCGATCAATGAAATGTTCCATAACTTGGTTACAATCACCACCCAAAATAAAAAAAAATCCTCTTTATATTGAATACATATTTTTGTGATATTAGGCCAAAAGGGAGAATCTTGTTGAGTTGGACCATAACTATTAATAACTGTAAGAGAAATATTATTAATGAGCAACTTGACTAATAACCATCTACCATCTGAATCGCTTTCCTTAGAAATAACAGAACATTAAAAACATTTATGAACTAAAATAATTACCCAATTTTTCTTCGTGGTCGTAACAGATACTAAGACTAAACCCACCCATGGCCTTTTAAGTTTCAAAGCTTCTGACTCTGTGAAATGAGTCTCTTGCAGTATAACTAAATCAGAATTATATGTAGCTAAATGGGATAATATTCTCTGCCTCTTTATGATGTTAATGAAACCTTTTACATTCCATGAGATATCTTTGAATGTAAATACAATGAATTGAATAGAGAATCACACAATCAACATTGATGTAAAGAAAAAAGAAGAAAAAGGAGAAAAGAAAGTTATAGAATAAAGATAGTAAAGAAGAGAAAGAGGAAAGACAAGGGAATAATAGAAAAGACAATAAGAAAAGACAGTACATATCAACCATTGAAGAAAAGTAAATATATAATAACAATGAGGATAACAAAAAAGGGATTAACGACTGTAGTACGTACCTTTTAGGCGGGAACTAGAAGAAAAATCACAAGGAGTGGCAACACACAAGTGAAGACGGCATACCCAAACAGGAGGAACGAACCACAACAGGGAGGTATATAAAACGAGCAGGAAATGGAAACATAAGGAAATGCCAAAGACAAATTCTGTGAAAAGATAAAAGCGGAAGAGAAAAATAAGAATGTTATGTTATAGAACAGATATCAGCAAACAGTCAACAACCTGCAAGGGAAAAAGTATCAATTGAAATTACGTAAAACAACCATGTTACAGTAAAATAAATAAGTCAAGGTATTGAAGTTGCAGAGAAAGGACCAGTGATTTACATCGACATTGTGGAATGAGACTGAATTAATTTTCTCAAGTCTACTGGCTCTTCAAAGGTGGAAGTTTTGTTTTGAAAAGTAACCTTAAATAAGCATGGATGAAATAACCCATATCTTGCTCCCATTGTGCGCAGAGCAGGACGAAGATCAAGAAAATCCTTCTAAAGTTTGTCAGTTGTTGAAGAAACGTCTTGTGAGATGAATAATTTCAAACCAGGTCATGTTAGTTGTTTTTTGGCTTTAGCAGTGTTTAAAACTTGGAGGTTAGTAAATTTAAAAAAGAGGAAATTGACACCCCTTGGTTTCAAATGAGCTGAAGTAGAAGTCCTGGACCCAGTCTATGAGCCCACTGAATACTTAGGTTTGTAAATGGAGGAAAGTCCAGAAGCGTGGGGGGAAAGGGGGTGAAGAAATGAACAGGATTGTCACCCTCCAAGCCTTCCGGAAGTCCATGTAATCGAAGATTATTGCATCTGTTTCTATTTTACAAGATCTTCAGCAGATTTCTTGAACAGGAGGACCTCCTTCTCTAGGGTAGCAGCCTTGACAGACATGTCATGTAACTCTCCAACATTTTTTTCCACCATAGAAATACTAGATTCCATAGATGTCCATTTAGTGTCTAAGACTTGCAGACGAGAATTTGTTTCCTCAATAAATGGACGTAGGGCACGTATTTTATCCAGCACAGTGCTCAAGGATACAGGAGAGACAGACTTCGGTGGAGATGGAGGATCCTGTTTAAGACGTTTGGTGGCAGAGGATGGAGTTTGCAATTTAATTGAAGAAGTTGGCGAAGCCACTGGTCTCGAAAAATTAGATTGCGCGATCTTGCCGGTAATTTGTAATGAGGAAGTAGTATGAGAAGAGCACGATTCAGAAGCTCTATTAGTAGACTTTTTATTGAAAAAAAGCAGTTTCTTACTCCTTCCCATAAGTAAAAAACAGAGTAAGAATCAGACAACTGTAGGGAATCAGGAGTATAACGTTTCAGCATATAGAAGATTTGTTGTTATGTTGCGCTTCAAGAATAAAAAGGCAGAAGATAAGAGTTGAGAATACTACTTGCATAGACACTGCCAAATTAAACTATCACAGTATTCAGCAGGTCAAAAAAGTCAGATGAAATGCAAAACAAATCTTGCCTTATACACGAAAAACATGGTAGGTATAATTATGGTGAAGATTTCCTCAAGTGTAATGCAGTTGAAGAGAAAAACATCATTGCAGGAAAAACAAAATGGCGGCCAAATATGAGGAGATATGTTTCTTTAGAATATCTCCAGGCAAAAACAGAAAAAGCCATATTGATACCCACAGGATGTGCAGGGGATCTTCTACGTCCGTAGAGCACCGTTTCAGGTTGAAATGGGGGCTGGAGCTGCAGGAATCACAGCGGTATCTCCTGTCACGGAACAGAGCTCCGTATAAGGCGGCCATCTTGTTTTGCGCCGTGCGCCGCTCCCATCAATACCCTAGCTTTTTAAATGAGAATTAAATTCTTTGTAGGTTTTTGCGGTCTCTGGATCCATGGATCTTGAGGCAATAGTAAGAACAGGCACTACGGGATTAGAATTGGATTTCTTGGCACCCCCCCTCCATCGCATTTAACTTATGCAATCCTAGGCACTGCAACTTTTCAGGAGATAATGTAATAAAACAAAGAGGAACCGGTTAACGGTTGAAGATAAGTTGTGTCTTACAGTTTACAGCATTTTAATGACAGTATGAACTGCTCAACTCATGGAGATCATACAGGTCATCATCTCCACTTGGAATGGAGTGCAGACACTATCCTAGTTTCACACCGTGCATGTCTCACAGGAGATTCAGCAGGATATGGGACACATCATCCTGTAGACCAGAAACTATGGCCTGCAACTGCCAAGTCACCTTTAAGTATGTGGGTTTCTAGGCTAAGACCTGACAAAGCCACATCATTCAAACTCCAGTTCCAAACTCCATTGTCATGCCCATACACACCGCCAAGAAGTGATCATGCCTCAAACGTACCACTGACAAACTGTGTTCCTTTGAGGATATGAAATGCTTTCATTTGCAATGATCATTTTAAAGACTAATATCTTAATTAAGATGTGCCTAACAATATAGGATCTTGTAAACAACAGTAAATCTCAGTCAATGCCTTCTTCATTTGAGCCACCATATTAAAAGATGCATCCATGGTGGACATTACATCAGAGAAGTTGTCTCTGTCATTAGGTCCATCGAGGACTTGATGCAACACTACCATAAATGGTGTTTGATCAGTGATTCAATGTATAATGTCTGATGCTGACCTATGTAGGTCAAGAGATCTTTGGGAAAAGGCCACCATGGAAAAGATGATGTACTTGAACAAAAAAAGTTTCTATGGTTCCTTTAGTATAATCAAAACCCACTAGCATGTAGGGAGGTAAGATATGGGTTGTAAGAACACCTTTTAGAAAACCACGGGACACTCAGGGGCTATTGAGCCCAACTATGGTGGTTGGGGCCTTTTACTTCTGATGATCCAGGGCCTGACATACTATGGATCCAGCTCGACTGGGCGAAGTACCCCTTCTGCATTTGACTCTCCGTATTAGCTGTGGTCGAGTGGTCAAGGCTCCCTCCAGGGGCAGGGGGGGATGTAGATACAGGTCAGTGAACATAACTCATAACTCAGAGTGAAAACATTTCGAACAATAAATCAATTCCCAAATATTTGATTTTATAAGAAAAATGAGCATTTTATTTCTAACTCTACACAGGCAAAGAAAAACAACATTTAAATGCAAGAACACAATCCCCTTGTCAGGGCATTAGTGGTTGTCAGGCGATCCCTATCATACCCTCCTTTGTGCAACGTCCTCAGGTTTATTCCCCATTTACTCAGGGCTACATAAGGAAATGCAATCTATTAGGTCGTACTCAAGGGTTCTCCCTTTTGACCTTTTAGGAAATTAGTCAAAAGTGTATATGGTAGTGCAGCACCAATTGCAGCGAGTTCCATGGAACACCTACTCTCCCAGTTCTCGTCTTCCCGGCTATCTTAGCACAGAAGAGTTTAGCGATGCAGCAGGTACTTTTAAATGAGCACCTGTGAGTTGTGCTCAAAAGGAGATGTCGGGCTGCTCGCAGCCCTCGCAGCAGCACCTGGAAAAGCAGTCTCTCTCTGTAGCGATGTGCCAGAGATCTCTCAGATGTCAGAGCATTCTCCCGATACCAATGAAGCAATAAATTGACTTTGTTTAATGAGGATAGGGAATCATTTCTTCTTCAGCACCTGACTGAAGCCAGCGAGGATGTGACATCATCCACAGCATCCTAGACAGTCCTCCATGGTGAGTCGAAGGTGGTTCCCTCACGGAGCGGGTCCAACCTGCAAGTCATTACCTCAGTCTATCCTTCAGGTGATGGGCTGAATCCTTTGGCAACATTGGTACCTGCAGCCCCTCCTGGCCTGGGGGTTGTCACGAAATATGGTCATATGGATGCAGGCTCTTCCAGCTTCAACGCCCCAGCCTGGACAGTCACAGCTCTTAGCACTCCTAGAATTGATGCTTTACCTGTGACCCGCCTCTGGCATACAAGGTCACTTCAGCACAGTGTTACAGGTGTAGCAAAAACTGCATGGCTCTCAACAGTCAGTGTGCCATGGCCCACTCCTGGTACACGGGGTCTCTGAATACATTCTTGTACAAGGGTGATGACCTGGTCGGTGCTCAGCTGAAACCTCACACAGGGAGTCCTCACGGTATATAGGGGCATTAAGGGAGTGTAGGGTTGTAGCCAATGGGCTGCTGACCCTTGGTGTTACTACACCCTGTTTAAGACCACCTCCTGTGGGAAGTGGACATAACCCAGTCCCAGAATACCTAAGTATACCATCACAAAGATGTCTGCTTCTGAAGAATTGTGCCCACTTCACCATAGCCAACCTTAGGGGCGGCACTAGCCTGAGGGTGGCATGCCTATCTGATAAGTTAATTGTCTCACCTGTCCAGGTGCCAATGGGGCTCTGGACAGGGTGGCTGGCTTCCTCTACTTCAAGGGGACCAAAGATTTGCATTCCAAAGGCAGCATCTTCTTTAAAGCTCTCCAGTCCATGGAGGCTAATCAGCAGGTCATCCTGTGGGAGGGGGTGTTGCACTCTCTTCTTGACAGTTTTTTGTTCTGGGTCTCCTGAGAGCAAAAGGCTCTCACCCTAGGAGGTCAGAACAGCATCTCCAGTGGCAGGCTGACAAAAACCAGTCAGCAAGAACACCAGAGGCTGGTAGGTTTTCAGGGGGCATTTTAAGGTGTCCTCTGAGTGCATGTATTGGTAAATCTGACACTGGCATCAGTATGCCTCTACCAATACCGGATGATTGATACCAAATATCCCTATTCTCAATGAAGCCATCATGTAGCTAGGGAACTCATTTTCACTAGTGTCCAGCACATGTTCTAAAATGGCTTCTCTGGTCACTTGTACTGGCACTGGAACTGGCCAGCACATGGGCATATCTGCTCATGTAGGTAGGCCATCACATGTAGTACTAACCACCCTGCTGTCAGGCCTGCTGTAGGGGTGACTTACAAGTACCACATGCAGTGGTAGGAGATATGGCACACAGGGATATGTGGGAAAACTCACTGGTCTTGAAAACAACATGGAGTACTTCATTTCACAGTCCTGCTGCCTGGACTTGTAATTATACAGTCTTAAACAGCACTTTGTTACATTTTTAACACACTGCACGTTTATGATTTTCCCTGCCTGTATATATTAGAACGACCTATACCATCATCATTTTCCATTGCTCCTGTTTACAGTGGCCCCTGAAGAAGGGAAGTCCTTCCCAAAATAAATTGGACATCTTCAATGGACTCCTAAAGAAAAACTTAATTTTGTTAAATAGGAAATTCTGTATATGTTATTAGGTGAAATGATTTTGATTCAGTTGTAAACTTGGAAGTATCAATATCATTTTTTAACACTGTTTTATGACAAGACATTGTTACAAGTGAAATATTATTCACGATAATAAACAAAGTTTAATTCACCCCCATTTACATTATCAAGTGTACAGCACATGAAGATTTAGGTTAATAATGTTGAATGTATCCTCGAGCTGTAGTGTAGTTCCTATTATCCCAATAGGCTCTGCGCATTGGAATAATACCTTCAATAGTATAGACCTGGGACGGAGGTTAACTAGGTCTTCTACTGACGATATTAGATTTAAAGTTTTGTGTTTTGCCCGCTAGCTCAGAGTTCACTAGAAACTTTCTCGAATAGGCAAGGAGGAGTTTAACCTCCCTGGATAGACAAGAAGGGATTTAGTTTCTGACAACCATAGAACATGACAACTTTGCTCTCCCCTAATCAAGAGTGTATCTCTAGAGTCGTGTGAAAACAAAAGACAACTTATTTTACTCAGTCAGTTCAGTGCATTCTTAGTTTCACCAGATTGTAGAGAAAAGGAAGAGACTGGCGTGTTCAATAAAGATGGTATTTATTGATCAGTCTCTTTTCTCGTACAAGAGAAATGAATCGATAATATTGCGATACTTATGGTTAAGTAAAGTGCATACAATAAAAGCAGGAGTATAAAATAATACTGCAGAAGCATTGATATGGTTTCTAAGCCATATGATATTTAAAATTGATAAAATAGATACATACATATATACATTTGACTAATCGTACTCAACTGGTGCTTCTAACCACGCCTACCCCAGTGTACCTGACCTAAGCCTAATACGTGGGCGGGAGTAGATAAGTAGCAGTTTAAGTTAAGTTTGTTTTGCCAAGTGACTGACTCAAGAATTCTCTGCAAGGGGTTGTTCAGTTCTGTACCTGAGATCTAGAATGGTTGAGGGCTGGTATCTCTCGTCTCTGGTCTTGATATTCCAGCTGCCTGCGAGGGCCGCTTGGAAGCGCCGGAGCTGGATTTCTCGGCAGGAGAAAAGCAGCGTCTCGTTCTCAGCGCGTCAGGAAGGCGGGGCAGCGCGTGTGGGCTTCGCTCCCTGCTGGGCTCCTCAGCACGTCTCGCTGCTCCGATCTCGTCACCACCGCGTGTGTTTGCTTAAGGCAATGTCGGTAATATTTATACCTGTAAGGTGTCGAGATTGACGTAAGGATGGACATAGATACGTCAATAAGGATGTCATACGAACTGGTCGTTAGCACATTCTTTACTGAAGTTCTCGGTGAAATCAAAACAATGGCCGCAGGGATTTTCCCAGGTTGTCATAGGTTTGATTTGTTTTGAGAACTCCATATGCCTTATCAGGGGCTGGAGGAATAGTGCTTGCCTAATTAGATGGCAAGCGTTATGACCTAATCAGATAACTGTGCCGTGGTGTGGCTTAATCAGATAACGGTTTTTTGTACCGTGGGATGGCTGCTAGTTAATTATTAACCAGAACAGGGTCAGGAATAGGGGGATCGATACAGAACCTATAGGAATACATCACACCCACTCCACGCAGACTATGTCCATATTTACAAATCTAGGCATAGTAAATATACTAGTAGAGCACGTGTATACCGTACCACCCCAAAATACATTCATATGCATTTTGAAACCATGAAGTATACGAAAAGATAAATATATGCATTATATGCACTCAAGCAGTATAATAATGCTAAATCAATTACGCATATTCATACATCATTATTAATAAAATATGAAAATAACACATGAAATGGCTCTTAAGACAGAAGAAAAAAAATGCGAGACCATTTCATCACAAAATAAAATATATATGAACATGCCAGAGGGCAGCTAACGTCTCTAAAGTTCCTAAAATAGAATTTTAGTTCTCTAAGAATAGTTTCTACTTTAAGCAGAAGATAAGTGTCCCGAAAAATTGCAACATATTTTGGGGCCGCTGAAAAAATTATGTTCCGCTGTCCGTAAACTGGAGAAAAATTGTTCACAATACTTTATTATCAAGTTGAAGGCCAAATTCAGGGTGTTGGGAACGCCGTGTGCTAGCTTGCTCAAAAAGTCATTATTTCTGCTCTGGTGAGAACATCATATCATTTAGACTCTCGAAAAAACTGTCAACAGCTTCCTGTGAAAGTTCCATTAACTCGGAAAAAGATGTTACCATGCATTCATGAGCATGATTGCCTTCATTGATGTTTTGATCAGCATAGCTGACAGAAGGTCGTACCTGATCGATGCTGCTTTCATCTTGAACCTCACTACCCCTCAATCGTAGTGGTGAAGTCTCCACGAATGCCGTCATCAGGATTGGTAGCCGCTGGGGACAGCACAATGCATGAGCCGTGACCGGACCCAACAAAGTTTCTGCATCCATTGGCGCATCCGATTGTAGCGTCAGACAGGTGTCTAACACGCATTCTTCTCCGCATAGCAAGCACCTTAATACAGGTAAAACACAGCTTTGCCACATTGGTCTAAATGAAAGAAACCAAGTCATGTTTAGGTCTCTAAGCCGGGACAGTCCAAGGATTTTAGATATCCGGTCCCGGTATCCAATGGCTAGGATTGTTTCTTCCCTTGTCGCAGGTGTTTTGTCTGTGACATGGTTTGCCATAGCGAAATAACAGAATCAAAAATAGGATTCCTGCCACTAGTCCCAAAAGGAGAGGAAGTCCACCAAAGATGGAATGGACAAAGTTCGGAAAAATACCCAGAATGGCTTTAAATGGTGTTAAAGCCCCTGAAAACACTGTCTTAAATACATTTGAGACTCCACTGGTATCAGAAATATTTAAGATTTTGTTCAGGATTTCTGCGAAATGTATGGGGGAATTAGTTGATAACAATGAATGAATCTCTGCCGTTGTCCTTGCAACTTGGAGATCATACGTTTCTTTTGATGACGTGAGCCTGGTCGGCGTCTGAAGGAGCACTGTTTTCATTCTGCTTAAAGTATCAACTCGAATGGAAGCAATTTTCAAATTCGGCCATAACCTTGCCTCCCTGTCTGGCATTGCGCTGGGGAACAATACTCGTTCACAGCACATAACCTTCGCAGTCGTAGTTATGAGATAAGCTATTCCGGGCACCAAGCTACAACATCTGCGGTCTACGATTATAATGTAACTCCCGTTCGATAGTCTCCTAAAGAATGGTTCCATTTGTGTCGCAGGTGTGCCTAGCTGGTGACATGAAAGGTTATTTGAGGACCCTTCACAGGCTCCGTGTAAACTAATACCATTACACAGAAGTGTACCGCTTAGTGACATCGCACAATTATTGCCACTAAGAAACACTTTCCGGCCTTTATTACTGACACATGCATGTGAATAGGGCAAGTTCCATGTTGATTTGATGTACCCTTTACCCAATTTTTCGTACATGCCAGCCTGTATATATTTTTGGCAATATTGAAACCTGAAAGTAGATATTGGAATATTAATTATTCCATGTATTATCCATTCACTGACAGGTCGTTCTGACATTGTCAATGGTAATCTCTCGAGTTTCTCAATGCTCAGGATTGTATAATCAGCACCCTTCTGTGCCATACTGATTTGTTTATCAGTAAGGTTAAAGATATTGAACAGTGACGTTGTGTTGATTAAACGCCAAGGCACATAGCCTGAACGCAGATTTTGTAACGTCCAGCCAAGTTGTACAATAGAACGCAATTGGGACTGACCGTGTTGTAACAACAGTAAGTCTTGCGATATTATGTTGATTGCTGAAGACACAATGCTGTCCAAAGAGTATATTCTGGAGGACAGAGTCATTAACCCATTGTCCACTACAGAAAGTGATTTTTCCAAATTAATACGGTCAATTTCCCGTATTCTCTCTGATGTTTCAATTTGAGTTATTTTCCAGGCTTCGTTATAAGCTGCATATACAGAGGCTGCTATGAAGCGTTTTTGACGCTGTTTGCGCGGTCCCATAATGAAATCGCGCAAGTCAGCACCATCAGTAAGTAAAGTCAGGTGTTGCTTAATTTCTGCCAGTGTGGATGTTTGTAGCCATTGAAGGCAGAGCTTGCCCACACTGTACGTGGTAATTATCCCTGGGTGTTGTCTTTGGGAATATCTAGGGTCTGGCCTGGTCAATGTGAACCCTTGGATTTTGTTCAGGAATCTGTCTTGACAGTTATTTGTATCTGTGGGCCAGATCAACCACTGTTTCCAATCAGGATGTGTTCTGTTTTGGCTTAATATATGGTTTACGTCTATCTCCTCATCTAAAGATGTATTACCGTTCATTGATGGCTTTGGAATAGATGGTTTGTTTAAGTCTTTGATTTTGGCTAGGCCAAGACAGGTAGTTTGTTGAACAGTGTCATTCAAAAATATAATTTGTTCTGGGATCATGCAGGCTCTAAACAATGATTCTATACCTTGTACTTGCCATTCCTTTGTACCCCAAACACTTTTTACTTCAACATTTTTGTCCCAGTAATCAAAACCAAATGTACTCATTTGCTCAAAAAATGAGTCTGAATATATCAATTTAGTGTTGGTAAGCATGGTCTTTGTGCCTGTCTTATTCGATAATTTGAAATAAAATGTTTCTGCATTACTTGTGTTGAACCCTGAAAAATATGAATATTTGTCATAAAAAGTTCTTGAGCTACCTTTTGGAGGGGTTGCACAGTGTTCCCATTGATTAAAATTTAAAACATTTCTAGGTTGTGCAGATTTATGCAGATAATGATTACTATAGTGATTATAACAGAACATTTTTATCATAATTAGACGAACCCTGCAAATAATCATGTTTTGTAAATTTAGCAGACATTACTAGGTCAGACATCATATTATTAATGCTTTCAACGTCCCAATCATCAGCAACTGAGTTTGGTTTTACAAAGTCACTCAATGAGATCTTGATTTGATGTGGATACTTCAGGATTTCAACCGGACCATAGATTTCATAATCAGTATTGTCCCATGCTACCCCACCGGGTATAGGATTGGCTGTGAAGTTGACTGAAGAAAGTTCTCTTTTCTCGACGTGTGAAGACGTGTGTGGTTTGAGGACCAAGTTGATTTTCTGGCTTGCTGTATCCATTTTAGCATATTTTCCCTCAATGAAGTGTCCCAAACATAGTACCATGATGAGCCAAAGTATGAGGATAAGTGCACCTAAGGCCACCCAGAATTCAATCCATGGAGAAATCAGATAGGTTTCTTTCAGATGTTGAAAAAGTTCCTTAGCTTTATCTTTAAAGGTTTTTGTTGATGTTTGTTCCTTTGATTCACTCAGGTCTTCAGATGAATCACTGAAGTTGATGAAGTAACCGGATGCCGTTCTGTCTATTGTTCCTATTGTTTCAGGATTGCTGTTTGCTTTATTAGTGTGTTTTGTTGCAGCAGCGTAGTCATTTGTTACTTCATTGTAGATTGGTGTGTCTCTGCTAAATGTTTTTATTTGGGTTTTTAGAGGTTTAAGTTCCATAGCATTGTTGCATAGTCCTTGTTGTTGTTCTGTTGGCATTTCAAATGCGAGTAGCCTCTTAGATTGAACCTCTGTGTTTGTAGCAAACCTTGGTGTTCTACTACTTATCGGGAGTCCACTTGGCCTACTGTTTGTTATCGGCCACATGATTGTGGTTTTATCAGGTCGATTGATACAACTATGTTCTCCTTTTTACCAGCAAGGGGCGGTAGTACTACTGATCTTGTCCCGTTGATAGACAAGACAGGAACTGCTTTTCTGTAAGAAGGCCCAAATTCCTTCTTTACCGCGATCTTTTCTCTGACTAGATCCCCGACTTTTGGAATCCAGACAGGTCTTGCGGGGACAGGTGGTTTTTCTTCAGTGGTCGTTGGCTGTTGTTTCAACTTTATGTTGCTCAGGTCTTTCCTTGTTTCGTTTAAGTCCTGTAAAATAGCCAAACGATCTTTGATATCAAAGCTTTTTTCTTTAACCACTGAAGTCTGACTGTCAAGATCTAAGACCATCATTCTAGTTCCAAACAATAATTCGTACGGACTGAATCCCCTCAGAGAATTTCTTGGCAGGTTATTTAGACTACGTTGGACACTTATTAGATGTTTGACCCACCCAGCTCCCGAACCTAATACCTTCGCTGTTATAGATTGCTTTATGCCTTTGGTTTTTTCTTTACACCATCCCGTTCCCTCAGGTAGGAAGTGAGAAGAGTCCCGCTATGCTATGCTCATTTGACCATGTTTTTTTCATACGCTTTAGGGCAAGAAGAAAAAACATTCAGCCAAACGTAGCATGCTTCTAGCGTATATGCCATTATAGACTCGCAAATCTTTTTATAACAGTCCAGACGTCAGCCGAGTGCTGGGGTCTTACATCATAAGTGAAAATTAGTCTTTTTATGTTAATATAACGCTTTTTCGTGATGGGTACTTTCTTATTGTTGTTGTTTTTCTGGAGCGAAGTGCCATGGTAATAGTCCTCCTCGCTCGCCACTGCGATCTCTATTGCAGTCTGGGCAGTTTTTTACAAAAATCTGATGATGCAGGCTCATGCCTAGCCACCAGTACACTGATTGTAATTCTTCCAGAGAATCTTTTTGTTTAAGGTGTCTGAGACCTTCACCCATATGTGCGTCTGCTATTAACAAGCCTCTCCTGTCCGTGTTTGGAATCACTCTATCCCCCACTCCAGGGATTCGAGCAAAAGGGACTGAGTTTGCATCGATTATGTATGTATAATTGAGTGGATAGTTGATCGGTAGTGCTGAGCAGTCGCCTTTTGATGACGTTTTCACCGCCAGCATAGTTTCACCGTCAATGTGTTTTACTGTACGCTTTTTCTTGACTACGGAAGCCGATTCAGTTGCTGCCGTTGTGGCTTTCTCAGCCAATGAATTCCCTGCAACGTGAACGCCATCACGCTGATGACTCAGTGAGTGTATCACGTGAGTTTTTGGTAGTTCTTTCTGTTAAAGAACTACTTGTTCCCAAAGCACTTTTTGCTTTATTGTTGCACCTGTGTCATCTTTGTAACCGTTTTGAATCCATTTCTATAAATCGTTATTGTATGATTTGACGCAGTAATACGAATCGCACACAATAAGTGTCGGGAATTCGCGATCGGCATTATCTAGCGCCATTTTTAACGCTATTATTTCCGTTTGTTGTTCTGAATTATTTTCCACTGAGTGTGTTTTTGTAAGTAGACGTCTTAATTTACCTCCGCGCCACACTTCTTTTACAATTTCGCATGTGGCCTTGTAAGCCAGTTCTCCCCAAACTGAGGGTTGAGCATGCCCGTCTGTATGTATTACACAGGCGTACTGTCGTATAGGCAGAATGTCGATTGGCAGAGGGTATGTCATTTCATATTCTAGATATCTTAATTCCTTTAATTCTGGATCAAAGTAGTATTTTACTCTGTCCGTTGTAATTGAATTCACCCATTGTATCCATTCTGGATTCAACACTGTTGTTGGTAAATTACATGGGGTTGTTAATGCCTCAAAGGCTGACTCCGCTGTTCTGACTGTGATACGTCTACCATCAGCGTTGTCTTTTTCTCTTGCTATAGCCGTTTGAACTGCATGAACAATGTTGTCTTTAACACTGAACTTCTTTTCAGCTTCTGTGTACAAGTGTGATTTGTATGCAATTGGTACCTTTTCTCCCTCATTAGAGGTCAGGTATGTGAATCCGCATCTTCCTGGGATGACTCGAATCACAAGATTGCGTGTGTTGTCACGTGTTTCTAATTTTGTTTTAATTAACATGTCTGTTTGTAAAGATCTCAAAATTTCTGTGTGTTTTTGAGTCCAATTGATTCTTTTAAAATCTGGTTTTATTAGATCATAAAGGGGTTTAACCCTTTCTGCGTAATTTGCAATGTATGTTCTTCCGAAATTTAGGAAGCCTAGAATTGATTGTACGTTTTTTAGTGTTCTAGGAGCTTGGAGTACAGCACATTTCTCTAGGAAATTGTCAGCCAGGCTTTTGCCTTCACTTGATAATTCATATCCTAAAAACAGGACTGTTAGATGGGCAATTCTTGATTTTTTAAAGTTGAATTTGTAACCCTCTGCTGCGAACCCAAGTATTATGGTGTTCACTCTCTTCAAGTGAGTATCCTAGTCATCATCTGTTAGGTAAATGTCGTCGACATATGATAATGCCTCGTCATCGTATGTTTGTAGTAATTCTGTTACTCTTTTTGAGAATAATCCTGGGCTGTTCTTGTGCCCCTGGGGTAAACGGTTTTGCGAGGCATTTACCGAGAACGCAGTCAAATATCTGCTCTCTGGTGCTATATTTTGACAAAAGAATCCATTAGAGATATCTAATGTTGTTTTGTATTTTTTGCGCACTATGTTATTCATTAGTGCAGCACTATGCGAGTTTTGCACTGCAAAGGTTTTGCAACATGAGTTAAGGTGTCTGTAATCCAAAACTAGACGATATGAGTTGTCTGGTTTGGAGACAGGAAACAAAGGATTGTTCATTTGTGAGGTGCAAGTTTCAATCACCCCCTGGTATTCAAGTTGATCTAGGATCTCTTTTACCTGTTTTTTGGCTTCTTGCTTAATTGGGTACTGCCTCTGTGCAGTAGGTTGTGATTTTAACTGGATTTTGTGAGGAGGAGAGTCCTCATCCCATCCTACATGATTTTTATATAAAGCAGGAGCTTGAGCTACTGCCCACTTTCTAGCAAGTGTATATTTTTTATGAATTGGAATATGATTTGAGAAGGCAGGCATAATTATTTCTTCGCCATGAGGGCACTCCCTGACAAACTCGGGTGGCCAGTCTTTCTCAGCTAGAAGGATGTCATAGCCCTGGGAGAGATTATCCCAAAATAGTCCCCTTATTTTTCTAGTCTTATCCCCTTCTATACGTAATGTTATTTCATATATTTTATGAGGTTTGCTAACTCTGGTATCTGCAGTTTCCACCTGAATGTATTCATTCGTGTCCACTGTCTCCAGATGATTCATAAGGACTTTGCGAGCTATGCTCACTTCTGCTGCGCTGTCTAGCATTGTCTGAGCCCATTCTCCGTTTTTCAGCTGTGTCCTCAGTATTCTCGGCATCTTTGACTACCTTAATACTGGCTACCTTCTTTTTTGGAAATTGTAACTTTTTATTTGGATGAGCAGGTTCCTTGTCTTTGGACTTGACGTGCTCTTTCCTGTGTTCTGATCGTCCTCTTCTTTCCGATTTCTGCGAGGAAGTCTGAAAAGATTGAGAGGGACGTGTATCATTATCTTGATATCTATCAGGTTTCTTTATATTATCCCTATTTCTAAGGTTGTATTTTTTCCCAGAGGGCTCCCTTTGGGGAGACCTGCGTCCTTGGTTCGGAGATCTTTCTCTCCGCCGAGGAGACCTTCCTCTGGACTGGAATCTTTTTTCTTTAGGATTGGATTGTTTGTTTCCATCCCAGCTCTTTTTTTGAGTGTTTAAATTATTTTTAATAAATACCTTCTCAGGACTTTCAATCAGTTGAGGTTTTACCGGTATTCCACCCAGACTATCTCTTCCTAGTTCTTCATAGGATTTCTCTATGATTCTGGCAATTTCAGTTGGTTGGTCTGCTATATCTGTCTCTTTTAACCTTTGGCGGATCGCCACGTTTGCTGCTTCTCCCTTTATGTTGGCTAATAATATAGCCGAGACCTGCTTGAAGTCTTTCAGTAATTTCATACCAAGAGTTAAAGCGGGTTCTGGACCATATTCATCTTGAATTTGTTTTAGCACATCTGGTATTACTGACATGGATGGTACACCATGTGTTTTTGTGTATATGGAAGCAAAAGACTGTACCCCAAGTGTCACAGTCCTCCACGTGTGGTGCGATTCCCATTGGAAGACAGATAGTCAGAATCCTGTGTTTTTCTACCGGGGTGGTGTCTGGAAACACCGCCTCTATTTGAGTGATTTTTTGTGCTAGCCAGAAAGGTATTTGTTCCCGTTTTGCGGGTACTTTACCCAGACAGGACTGTATGTTCTGTGGTGTAATTTTATTTGTGTTACCCTGATGAGGGGTCAGCTGTGGAATTTTACTTGCTGGTTGGACTGTTGAAGTCCGCATTACATATTGGACTAATTGTCTATGTATTTTGATTAGTTGTTTTAGCTGTATTAAAAGCTCTGCTGCAGGCATTTCTTCAATGTCTGGATGTGGTGTGTATCCGGCTAAGACCGGCCACGTTGCTCCTGGTCTACCTAGTGGACCGAGCCTGGTGATGTGATTATTATGTTTTAGGGCGCCTTTAAACAAGAGCAGGTGCTCTTGGAATTTGAGTGGTACTTCCACCTCCTTGAAAGGAGTGTAGGTATCCGGTGGTTCCTCTATTTTATAATAGTGGAACTCTTTTGTTACAGCGTTTGCTGCTGGAAAGTTTATCCATGAATAGAATACCTCTGTCTGCCGATATTCGTGTGCCTCAATTACGAATATGACTGTACCACCTCTCGATGTCAGTCCATTTTCTATAAGTTTTAAGGTTATAGATTTTCTTATGTTGACCGGGATGAGAATTATATCCGGGTCATTTTGTAGCAGTGTATTATCAGCTACTAGGAGTTCAGCTGCTAGTCTAACTGTCTCCCTTTCATCATCACTGTCTACCATTTTACCGACAGGAAGATTATTTTGTTTGTTTGCAGATCAGGTTTCTATGGAAACAAAGATTAGATGCACAATATTTTGGAACAGTGTATCCTTCAACGTTGACTAAACCAAGAACCATACATAGGAGTCTCCTCCTGCGAGGTTTGGCGGATATGACCTTTCACCCACTCCAGACGTCTTTGGAGTATTATGGGAAAAAAGGGTGTCTGTGTGAAAAAGCACGACTGAGTTACTCTAATGTCTTGCGTTAGTTTTATCGCCTATCCAAACGTTTGGGCGCCATGTATTGTAGTTCCTATTATCCCAATAGGCTCTGCGCATTGGAATAATACCTTCAATAGTATAGACCTAGGACGGAGGTTAACTAGGTCTTCTACTGACGATAATAGACTTAAAGTTTTGTGTTTTGCCAGCTAGCTCAGAGTTCACTAGAAACTTTCTCGAATAGGCAAGGAGGAGTTTAACCTCCCTGGATAGACAAGAAGGGATTTAGTTTCTGACAACCATAGAACATGACAACTTTGCTCTCCCCTAATCAAGAGTGTATCTCTAGAGTCGTGTGAAAACAAAAGACAACTTATTTTACTCAGTCAGTTCAGTGCATTCTTAGTTTCACCAGATTGTAGAGAAAAGGAAGAGACGGGCGTGTTCAATAAAGATGGTATTTATTGATCAGTCTCTTTTCTCGTACAAGAGAAATGAATCGATATTATTGCGATACTTATGGTTAAGTAAAGTGCATACAATAAAAGCAGGAGTATAAAATAATACTGCAGAAGCATTGATATGGTTTCTAAGCCATATGATATTTAAAATTGATAAAATAGATACATACATATATACATTTGACTAATCGTACTCAACTGGTGCTTCTAACCACGCCTACCCCAGTGTACCTGACCTAAGCCTAATACGTGGGCGGGAGTAGATAAGTAGCAGTTTAAGTTAAGTTTGTTTTGCCAAGTGACTGACTCAAGAATTCTCTGCAAGGGGTTGTTCAGTTCTGTACCTGAGATCTAGAATGGTTGAGGGCTGGTATCTCTCGTCTCTGGTCTTGATATTCCAGCTGCCTGCGAGGGCCGCTTGGAAGCGCCGGAGCTGGATTTCTCGGCAGGAGAAAAGCAGCGTCTCGTTCTCAGCGCGTCAGGAAGGCGGGGCAGCGCGTGTGGGCTTCGCTCTCTGCTGGGCTCCTCAGCACGTCTCGCTGCTCCGATCTCGTCACCACCGCGTGTGTTTGCTTAAGGCAATGTCGGTAATATTTATACCTGTAAGGTGTCGAGATTGACGTAAGGATGGACATAGATACGTCAATAAGGATGTCATACGAACTGGTCGTTAGCACATTCTTTACTGAAGTTCTCGGTGAAATCAAAACAATGGCCGTAGGGATTTTCCCAGGTTGTCATAGGTTTGATTTGTTTTGAGAACTCCGTATGCCTTATCAGGGGCTGGAGGAATAGTGCTTGCCTAATTAGATGGCAAGCGTTATGACCTAATCAGATAACGCGTTCCTGTGCCGTGGTGTGGCTTAATCAGATAACGGTTTTTTGTACCGTGGGATGGCTGCTAGTTAATTATTAACCAGAACAGGGTCAGGAATAGGGGGATCGATACAGAACCTATAGGAATACATCACAGAGCTATGCGTACAGGCCGCGTGTACGTTTACACTTGCCTGTTGTTTATGAGTTCACAAGTGGTAGGCAGCCTCTTTCCTGACCTGCATGCTAAATTGACTATAATATTGGCAATCAAATATGCAATTGTAAGTTCAGTGCATTATAAGTAGTCTGAAAAAGAGTCTGCACAACACATTTCAGTTTTCATCGTATTGCTACATAGTAAATTGCAGCACCTCTACATTCATTATGTCTTTTGAAGCTATCTCAAGAATCAATGACAACAGAGCAGATATCAAAACATGCATATCTGCACAGGCAACTAACATTTATTCACTAATACAAGACACTACACCCTTTAATATCCAGGGAAGGTCATAACACAACAACTCAATCAACTTGAATTCATCTCCAGAAGAGCATTGAATCAACGGCTTCATGCTTCCATGCTTATTCAATACCATGAGGTACAAAGAATTCCATGTGGGTTGAGATCACCAATTAAACCCATGATGGTCAGACTCCAATTCAATAAAGTTTTCATGGGGAAATGGCAAGCCATTCTCAATAAATGTTCACTGGATATTATTATTCTTTTAATGGAAGAACTCTCACGTACAATAAGAGAAATAGAGGATGAAATAGAGATGATTAAATCAGACTTGACATTAGGCAGTGAACCAGAAATTTGGAAAAAGACCCTCGAGGATTTGAATGAAAAATTGGATACCTATGGTAAATAAATTCAAGAGTGCAAACTCTGAAATTTCAAACGCAACACAATTGATTACAAATTCAATGAGGTGTACACCTGGGCTGCCATTTTGTATGTTTTTGATAAAGAGAATAATCTATAAAGAATAAATAACAGTAAATACTGTATTTTCCTTGCATTTTCTGAATGATAGATCACTGTTGTGACTAATGAAGAATCTATGAAAAGTATTTAAGTGATTCCTATGGAGACAAATTGTAATTTTGCTAATAATTATACCCAGTCCTCTCGGGATTATTGGGTGGCTCTGTTTTGTTTAATATGGGTACCAAAAGGACACCCTGATGCACCCCTGAAATTGCGATTTTTAACACATGTTGCACACACACATGCCCTTCAACTTTGACATGATGGTAATTTGCATTTCTTAATTGCAAAATCACAATTGTTTGGGGGTTGTTGCATTGCATTTAGGGAATTACAATTTGCGATTCCCCAAATTCAATCACAATATAAGTAATCACAATATTAGAGATTACTTAAATGGCGATTTTTGCATTTAGGATGATGCATCCAAATGCAAAAATTGCGGTCACAATTTACATTGATGCATGTGCACCATAATTGATTTTTCAGTGCAACATCCCTAGACTTCCTCAATTATATATGCTGCTCAAAGTGTACAAACATCTTCATGATCCTTCATTCAGACCGATTGTTTCAGGCTGTGATTTGCTTTTTGACCCATTGGTTTGACACGTTGATTTCTTTTTGCAACCATTTGTAGAAAAGATGGAAATCCTACATAAAGGACACTCCACATTTTTTGCAACTGCTTCATAACCTTGATATCAGCACGCATGATCAATTGATACTTTATACTACCGATGTGACATCACTGTACACATCTATACCTTTACATGAAGGTCTTGATGCCTGTGAATGGGCACTATTAGAACATCCAGTGATTCAAGCTAACTAAGTTTTCATCTTGGAAATTCTTCAATTTTGTCTACAGCACAGCTATTTTATGTGGAATAATGAATTCTTTTTGCAATTAAGTGGGACTTCCATGGGTTTTGCCGGGGCACCAGCATTTGCTAACATCGTTATGGCAAAGTTTGTGCAAGACCATA
Organism: Lissotriton helveticus; assembly: GCF_964261635.1. NCBI lineage: Eukaryota > Metazoa > Chordata > Amphibia > Caudata > Salamandridae > Lissotriton > Lissotriton helveticus. The sequence continues at coordinate 368,551,260 of NC_136070.1, forward strand.
TTTTCACTGATCCGGAATGGTAATCTACTTTGATCTTTTATTGCTGTTTCATTGTTGATATTTTTCATCTGGAATAATGCTCAAATAAAAGTGGAGACCAAGATCTAAGAGCTCAATCAGAAAAATACCCAAATATAGTTTACATATGATACCAGCACCCCAAGCATACCCTTCTTGGATGTTCAAAATACTAAATCTCACACTAGGTTGGAAGCTTTGTTTTTCAATAAAAAACCCCAGATAGGAACAATTTATTACTGTTCAACAGCTTTCATCCATTCATTCTCATTCAGAATCTACCATTTTCACAATTGCTGAAAATAAAAAGAATATCTTCTACACATGAAGCCTTTAAAGTGGCACTTACGGACCAAAAACACAATTTTAAGCAAAGGGCTTTCCTGATACCATTCTAGACAAAGCTGAAGAACTGACATCTCTTATTCAAAGACACAACTTGTTACTGACCAGAGATAAAACATCCCAAAATAGAATGGTCTTTGTATCCAAATATTGCACTAGATTAGAAGCAATAAAATGGATCATCAAAAACCATTGGGAGCTTTTGCAATGTAAGCGAGATTTTAAAAATATATTTAATGAACTGTTTCCATACACAATAACTTAGAATATTGAAGAATTGTTGGATAATCCTAAACGGAAATGCAGCACTTCTGAAGTGGGTACGCGGAAGTGTTACAATTGTATACATTGCAATAATATTATTCCTGGAAATTCAATTTCACATCCACTCATAGGAAAATCAAACTATGGCATTCATGAGATTGCAATCTAACATTCCTGATCTACTGAGTTAAATGCCCTTGTGGCTTGATGTACATTGGCAAAAAGGAACATAAAATTCAAATTAGAACAGCAGAGCATGATACGAAATCGAAACACTATTGCCAACTTAGGGGCACATTACGATGGAGGATTTTCCGCATCCTCCGGGCCGGCGGAAGCCACTGCTGGCCCGGCGCATGCGGAAAATCCTCTGCGGACCCACCAAAGACCCACTGCCACATTAGGATGGCTGGTGGGTCCTGGTTTCAGTCCGCTGCTTTTCCACCGCGGTTGGCTTACAACCGCAGCGGAAAAGGCCTGGTGGCCATGGTGGCGGTGTCTCTCAGACACCGCCAGCCATATTAGGATGTCAGGATTTCTATGCCTTTACACGGCGGCATTTCCGCCATGCAAAGGCATACGGATTTCTGTTTGGGGGCCCGTTGCGGGCCCTCAGGGGTGAAGGGGGGTGCACATGGGGGCTACCTATGGTACCCCCCTGCATTTGCGTGCACAGAGCGGCAGGCACAGCCTGGTGCCTGCCGCTTTGTGCTTGCAAATGCACAGCTTTCATTATTAACATTGCGGCGGGTGCTGCTTCAAACAGCACCCGCCGCAATGTTAACAATAGAGGATGTGACCGCCAGGGTGGCGGTCACATCCTAATTGCACATGAGGGAATGACGCAGCACATGCGGACGTTCCCTCCTACACAGGGCTCGATCGTAATGGGCCCCTTAGTTGTACACTGGCTAGAACACAAGCACCACATAGCTCAATTGAGATTCTTTACTTTTGTCTCTGAGGCAAATTTGGTGGATGAAAAAGTTCAATATAATGACTCCTCACAGTTTGAATGACAAAATTGACATGATTTGTTTTCGATAACTAATGTCGTATACATCTTGTTAACTGACCTCTTGCCAGTACACATTTTCATTTCATGAATGCCATTCATTGTATTTGAGATTTGAGGTAAGCGTGTTTGGTAGCACGCAAAATATTTCCATTTTTTAGTTTCCAGCACCATCCACGTGCACTGTGGGCAATTTTGCAGCATTATTTATTTATTTAAAAGGTTTTATGTAAGTATGGATGGAAAATTCGTTCCGCTCGGGAATTTGCGGATTTTCCGCAATTTCGCGATCTGCGAATCGCGCGAAATCGTGGCAAAATCCGCTAATCCGCAAGCAGGAAGAATTTTGCTCAGGAAGCACTTACAGGCTTACAGCAGGTGCCCAAGTTGAAGCTAATTTCTTTGTAACCATTTACAAAATGGTTACAAAGAAATTAACTTCAACTTGGGCACCTGCTGTAACCCTGTAAGTGCTTCCTTAGGCGCCTCGTTGCCTACTTGCAACTATTCTCTGACCCTGCTCTGACCCTCGAAGCAGGGTCAGAGAATAGTTACAATTAGGCAACGAGGCGCCTGTCCCAACAATTAAAGCTCAGCAGGAAGCACTTACAGATAAAAAAAAGCAGGTGCCCGAGTTGAAGCTCAAATTCAGTCACGCATTATAATCAGCCCAAGAATATAGTGAGCACGGTCGATGCTAGGCAGGTGTGCTTTCTCCCCAGATCTACCGTCTACAATTAGCTTTAATCCGTGATGGAGGTCTAGGCATCCACGAGTTTCTCGAGCGCAATCCCCCTGTACTTCCAGTGACCAGGAGGCTGCTTTCTCCTCATCTGCTGCGCTGATCGGCCTCTGACCCTTTATAAACTTGAGGCAAGTGAACTCGCACAGAAGCCCGGCCCCAACCCACACACACTAGGCTATGCAACCTCTTCCTGCCCATTCCCCCACTGTGATGGACAGCTCACTCGAGGGACCTCGGCACCTATGGGCGCGGTGGCAAAGTTACAGACACACGGGGTCACTGGAGACAACTCTTCTGGGCCTTTACACAGCTGTAGTGCAGGAAAAGCACGATACATTTACCCAACGAGGTAGCACTTACTGCTTTCTCTTCATTTGCTGCTCTGATCGACCTCTGACCCTTTATAAACTTGAGGCATGTGAACTCGCACAGAAGCCCGGCCCCAGCCAACACACACTAGGCTATGCAACCTCTTCCCGCCCTTTCCCCCACTGTGATGGACAGCTCACTCGAGGGACCTCGGCGCCTATGAGCGCGGTGGCAAAGTTACAGACACACGGGGTCACTAAAGACAGCTCTTCTGGGCCTTTACGCTGCTGTAGTGCAGGAAAAGCACAATACATTTACCCAACGAGGTAGCACTTACTGCTTTCTCCTCATTTGCTGCGCTGATTCGTGGATTTTTTTGCGATTTCGCACAAATCTGTGAACAGCTGATTCGCAAAATTTACCCATACTTAGTTTTATATATCGATGGCTAGACCCGGAGGTATCAGAGTGCTTTACATGGGTATCAGACAATAAATTGCAGGTTACAGCTTTACAAAGGTTACACAGTTATTAGAGCATGGCAATTTTAGTTACAAGTAAGGTTGAGACAAACAAAAAGGAACATATAGGTAGGTGAAAAAGCTGACAAGGGGAGATAATCTGGGGAGTGGGGGGTAAGAGCAGGGGAAGTAGAGAGTGGAGGAGGGAAAGAGATGGGGAGGGTTAGAGACACGGCATGGCAAGAGGAGGGGGAGGGTGACAGGGACACAAACCGGTAGACGAGTCAAAGCTGCGCCTAAAGTCCAGAAGCTGTGATCCCAGGGGGAGTGGTATAATTTCCCATCTCTGTTACGAGAGGCTCCCTAAGCGCAGTGGACTCTCTCAGAGGGGTCTCTGAGACTCCAAGGGCTATTTACTGGATCCTTCACCAAAAAGGGGAGAGGGAGTGCTTTGGCAAGGGGTGCCATACCATACCTCAATTGTGAGTGGCTCCCTTGGCGCTGTGGAATCTCTCAGCATGTATGCTTGCTGAGACTCCAGCGTATATAACTTGGATCTTTCCCCAAAAAGGGGAGGAGTGCTTAGTCAAAGGGCACAAAAGGAAAGGGGGCTAGGTGGTGAAAGCAGGCAAGGGGAGATATTCCTGGGAGTGGCGGGGTAGGAGCAGGGGAAGTAGACAGAGAATGGAGGAGAGGAAGAGGAGGGGAGGATTAGAGACAATGCAAGACAAGGGTGATGGGGACACAAACTGGTAGTCGAGTCAAAGCTGTGCCCAAAGTCCAGTAAGCTGTGAATCGAGGGGGAGTGGTATCATTTCCCCATCTCTGTTGCGAGAGGCTCCCTAAGCACAGTGGACTCTCTCAGAGGGGTCTCTGAGACTCCAAGGCCTACTTTACTGGATCCTTCCCCAATAAGGGAGAGGGAGTGCTTTGGCAAGGGGTGCCATACAATACCTCAATTGTGAGTGGCTCCCTTGGCTCTGTGGACTCTCTCAGCGGATATGCTGAGACTCCAGGGTATATATCTTGGATCTTTTCCCAAAAAGGGGAGAAGGAGTGCTTAGTCAACGGGCACAAAAGGACAGGGGGCTAGGCGGTGAAGGGGGCAAGGGGAAAGATTCAGGGGAGAGGGGATAGGAGCAAGGAAGTAGACAAAGAATGAAAGAAAGCTAAATAGGAACAGATAGATAGGAGAAAAGGAAAAAACAGAGTCACAAAAATACGACTGTATAATTACAAGTGGTTCACTTAACTACATACTACAATATGAACCCACTTTAATCCATTCTCCATTTAATTTATTTATCAAAATTACCTTACAATAACAGTTTTTTATGTGACTGAAGGCTCATTGAGTATACACAATTTCCTATTTTTTTTCTTTGAGAAGCACTTTTGCTATTGTTTTGAATTTTCTGTCATGGCTGTCCATTTGCTTACAGCACATATACCTCACAGTTATCGTATATTATCCACTTTGTCTTTGATGCAAAACATATCATCTTCGTTTTTATCGTCATGAGCATTATTAAGCCTCGGTGTTCACACCGAAGTTGCATGGTCCACAATTTGTATCTTTTAGACACAAGATTGCTCAGTATTTTGGCCGTAGGCAAGCAGCTGTATGCTATGGCATACAATTTTGCCACATTACTACCACAACTATTCATTTAAAGATGGTGACTAGGCTTCCTTCAGGCAGCATACACTCTTGCATTTAGACCTATGTTCTTTTCATTTAGCCAGTTCAAAAAGTGTTGTCTTTACTCATTGCAGTCATGCAGTCAACACACAACAGTTACTGAGAAAAGTTCATGTTCTCGAGTCCAAAGTAGGAAGTTTGGCCCAGCAAAATTCTTAAACAGCACTTGGTTACATTTTTAACACACTGCATGTTTATGATTTTCCCTGCCTGTATATATTAGAACGACCTATACCATCATCATTTTCCATTGCTCCTGTTTACAGTGGTCCCTGAAGAAGGGAAGTCCTTCCCAAAATAAATTGGACATCTTCAATGGACTCCTAAAGAAAAACTTAATTTTGTTAAATAGGAAATTCTGTATATGTTATTAGGTGAAATGATTTTGATTCAGTTGTAAACTTGGAAGTATCAATATCATTTTTTAACATTGTTTTATGACAAGACATTGTTACAAGTGAAATATTATTCACGATAATAAACAAAGTTTAATTCACCCCCATTTACATTATCAAGTGTACAGCACATGAAGATTTAGGTTAATAATGTTGAATGTATCCTCGAGCTATGCGTACAGGTCGCGTGTAAGTTTACACTTGCCTGTTGTTTATGAGTTCACAAGTGGTAGGCAGCCTCTTTCCTGACCTGCATGCTAAATTGACTATATTATTGGCAATCAAATATGCAATTGTAAGTTCAGTGCATTATAAGTAGTCTGAAAAAGAGTCTGCACAACACTTTTCAGTTTTCATTGTATTGCTACAGAGTAAATTGCAGCACCTCTACATTCATTATGTCTTTTGAAGCTATCTCAAGAATCAATGACAACAGAGCAGATATCAAAACATGCATATCTGCACAGGCAACTAACATTTATTCACTAATACAAGACACTACACCCTTTAATATCCAGGGAAAGTCATAACACAACAACTCAATCAACTTGAATTCATCTCCAGAAGAGCATTGAATCAACGGCTTCATGCTTCCATGCTTATTCAATACCATGAGGTACAAAGAATTCCATGTGGGTTGAGATCACCAATTAAACCCATGATGGTCAGACTCCAATTCAATAAAGTTTTCATGGGGAAATGGCAAGCCATTCTCAATAAATGTTCACTGGATATTATTCTTCTTTTAATGGAAGAACTCTCACGTACAATAAGAGAAATAGAGGATGAAATAGAGATGATTAAATCAGACTTGACATTAGGCAGTGAACCAGAAATTTGGAAAAAGACCCTCGAGGATTTGAATGAAAAATTGGATACCTATGGTAAATAAATTCAAGAGTGCAAACTCTGAAATTTCAAACGCGACACAATTGATTACAAATTCAATGAGGTGTACACCTGGGCTGCCATTTTGTATGTTTTTGATAAAGAGAATAATCTATAAAGAATAAATAACAGTAAATTTTGTATTTTCCTTGCATTTTCTGAATGATAGATCACTGTTGTGACTAATGAAGAATCTATGAAAAGTATTTAAGTGATTCCTATGGGGACAAATTGTAATTTTGCTAATAATTATACCCAGTCCTCGGGATTATTGGGTGGCTCTGTTTTGTTTAATATGGGTACCAAAAGGACACCCTGATGCACCCCTGAAATTGCGATTTTTAACACATGTTGCACACACACATGCCCTTCAACTTTGACATGATGGTAATTTGCATTTCTTAATTGCAAAATCACAATTGTTTGGGGGTTGTTGCATTGCATTTAGGGAATTACAATTTGCGATTCCCCAAATTCAATCACAATATAAGTAATCACAATATTAGAGATTACTTAAATGGCGATTTTTGCATTTGGGATGATGCATCCAAATGCAAAAATTGCGGTCACAATTTACATTGATGCATGTGGCCCATAATTGATTTTTCAGTGCAACATCCCTAGACTTCCTCAATTATATATGCTGCTCAAAGTGTACAAACATCTTCATGATCCTTCATTCAGACCGATTGTTTCAGGCTGTGATTTGCTTTTTGACCCATTGGTTTGACACGTTGATTTCTTTTTGCAACCATTTGTAGAAAAGATGGAAATCCTACATAAAGGACACTCCACATTTTTTGCAACTGCTTCATAACCTTGATATCAGCACACATGATCAATTGATACTTTATACTATCGATGTGACATCACTGTACACATCTATACCTTTACATGAAGGTCTTGATGCCTGTGAATGGGCACTATTAGAACATCCAGTGATTCAAGCTAACAAAGTTTTCATCTTGGAAATTCTTCAATTTTGTCTACAGCACAGCTATTTTATGTGGAATAATGAATTATTTTTGCAATTAAGTTAGACTTCCATGGGTTTTGCCGGGGCACCAGCATTTGCTAACATCTTTATGGCAAAGTTTGTGCAAGACCATATTTTCACTGATCCGGAATGGTAATCTACTTTGATCTTTTATTGGTGTTTCATTGTTGATATTTTTCATCTGGAATAATGCTCAAATAAAAGTGGAGACCAAGATCTAAGAGCTCAATCAGAAAAATGCCCAAATATAGTTTACATATGAAACCAGCACCCCAAGCATACCCTTCTTGGATGTTCAAAATACTAAATCTCACACTAGGTTGGAAGCTTTGTTTTTCAATAAAAAACCCCAGATAGGAACAATTTATTACTGTTCAACAGCTTTCATCCATTCAACCTCATTCAGAATCTACCATTTTCACAATTGCTGAAAATAAAAAAAATATCTTCTACACATGAAGCCTTTAAAGTGGCACTTACGGACCAAAAACACAATTTTAAGCAAAGGGCTTTCCTGATACCATTCTAGACAAAGCTGAAGAACTGACATCTCTTATTCAAAGACACAACTTGTTACTGACCAGAGATAAAACATCCCAAAATGGAATGGTCTTTGTATCCAAATATTGCACTAGATCATAACCAATAAAATGGATCATCAAAAACCATTGGGAGCTTTTGCAATGTAAGCGAGATTTTAAAAATATATTTAATGAACTGTTTCTATACACAATAACTTAGAATATTGAAGAATTGTTGGCTAATCCTAAACAGAAATGCAGCACTTCTGAAGTGGGTACGCGGAAGTGTTACAATTGAATACATTGCAATAATATTATTCCTGGAAATTCAATTTCACATCCACTCATAGGAAAATCAAACTATGGCATTCATGAGATTGCAATCTAACATTCCTGATCTACTGAGTTAAATGCCCTTGTGGCTTGATGTACATTGGCAAAAAGGAACATAAAATTCAAATTAGAACAGCAGAGCATGATACGAAATCGAAACACTATTGCCAACTTAGGGGCATATTACAATGGAGGATTTTCCGCATCCTCCGGGCCGGCGGAAGCCACCGCCCGGCCCGGCGCATGCGGAAAATCCTCTGCGGACCCACCAAAGACCCACCGCCACATTAGGATGGCTGGTGGGTCCTGGTTTCAGTCCGCTGCTTTTCCACCGCGGTTGGCTTACAAACGCAGTGGAAAAGGCCTGATGGCCATGGTGGCGGTGTCTCTCGGGCACCGCCAGCCATATTCGGATGTCAGGATTTCTATGCCTTTACACGGCGGCATTTCCGCCATGCAAAGGCATACGGATTTCTGTTTGGGGGCCCGTTGCGGGCCCTCAGGGGTGAAGGGGGGTGGGGGGGTGCACATGGGGACTACCTATGGTACCCCCTGCATTTGCGTGCACAGAGCGGCAGGCACTGCCTGGTGCCTGCCGCTTTGTGCTTGCAAATGCACAGCTTTTATTTTTAACATTGCGGCGGATGCTGCTTCAAGCAGCACCCGCCGCAATGTTAACAATAGAGGATGTGACCGCCAGGGTGGCGGTCACATCCTAATTGCACATGAGGGAACGCCGCAGCACATGCGGACGTTCCCTCCTACACAGGGCTCGATCGTAATGGGCCCCTTAGTTGTACACTGGCTAGAACACAAGCACAACATAGCTCAATTGAGATTCCTTACTTTTGTCTCTGAGGCAAATTTGGTGGATGAAAAAGTTCAATATAATGACTCCTCACAGTTTGAATGACAAAATTGACATGATTTGTTTTCGATAACTAATGTCGTATACATCTTGTTAACTGGCCACTTGCCAGTACACATTTTCATTTCATGAATGCCATTCATTGTATTTGAGATTTGAGGTAAGTGTGTTTGGTAGCACGCAAAATATTTCCATTTTTTAGTTTCCAGCACCATCCACGTGCACTGTGGGCAATTTTGCAGCATTATTTATTTATTTAAAAGGTTTTATGTAAGTATGGGTGGAAAATTCGTTCCGCTCACGGAATTTGCGGATTTTCCGCGATTTCGCGATCTGCGAATCGTGCGAAATCACGGCAAAATCCGCTAATCCGCAAGCAGGAAGAATTTTGCTCAGGAAGCACTTACAGGCTTACTGCAGGTGCCCAAGTTGAAGCTAATTTCTTTGTAACCATTTACAAAATGGTTACAAAGAAATGAACTTCAACTTGGGCACCTGCTGTAACCCTGTAAGTGCTTCCTGAGGCGCCTCGTTGCCTACTTGCAACTATTCTCTGACCCTGCTCTGACCCTCGAAGCAGGGTCAGAGAATAGTTACAATTAGGCAACGAGGCGCCTGTCCCAACAATTAAAGCTCAGCAGGAAGCACTTACAGATAACAAAAAGCAGGTGCCCGAGTTGAAGCTCAAATTCAGTCACGCATTATAATCAGCCCAAGAATCTAGTGAGCACGGTCGATGCTAGGCAGGTGTGCTTTCTCCCCAGATCTACTGTCTACAATTAGCTTTAATCCGTGATGGAGGTCTGGGCATCAACGAGTTTCTCGAGCGCAATCCCCCTGTACTTCCAGTGACCAGGAGGCTGCTTTCTCCTCATCTGCTGCGCTGATCATCCTCTGACCCTTTATAAACTTGAGGCAAGTGAACTCGCACAGAAGCCCGGCCCCAGCCCACACACAGTAGGCTATGCAACCTCTTCCTGCCCTTTCCCCCACTGTGATGGACAGCTCACTCGAGGGAACTCGGCACCTATGGGCGCGCTGGCAAAGTTACAGACACACGGGGTCACTGGAGACAACTCTTCTGGGCCTTTACACAGCTGTAGTGCAGGAAAAGCACGATACATTTACCCAACGAGGTAGCACTTACTGCTTTCTCTTCATTTGCTGCTCTGATCGACCTCTGACCCTTTATAAACTTGAGGCATGTGAACTCGCACAGAAGCCCGGCCCCAGCCAACACACACTAGGGTATGCAACCTCTTCCCGCCCTTTCCCCCACTGTGATGGACAGCTCACTCGAGGGACCTCGGCGCCTATGAACGCGGTGGCAAAGTTACAGACACACGGGGTCACTAAAGACAACTCTTCTGGGCCTTTACGCTGCTGTAGTGCAGGAAATATTTACAACAAGGGGTGGTGATGGACAGAGTCTCTGAATTAAGCAGAGTACTCTCACCCAGTCAAGAGATCAGGGCTAGATCCAACACCGTTTTTTAGCTCATTGCACCATCCCAGTTTCAGAACCTGGCTGTATGCAAATTAGTCTGTCCCTGGCCCAGTGCATCATGGGAACAGGGCAGACCAGACTACAAAAGCCAATTCTTACACTGGGAAGGAAACAAGCTTCCGGGGACCGGTTTCTGCCATTTCAGGCGTCTTCGGCCCGGCTTGCTTGAATCCTGATGGTGCAATGAGCAAGGGACTCACATCTGAGTATACCCTTCCACACTTAGGGTGGACAAAAATATTTACAACAAGGGGTGGTGATGGACAGAGTCTCTGAATTAAGCAGAGTACTCTCACCCAGTCAAGAGATCAGGGCTAGATCCAACACCGTTTTTTAGCTCATTGCACCATCCCAGTTTCAGAACCTGGCTGTATGCAAATTAGTCTGTCCCTGGCCCAGTGCATCATGGGAACAGGGCAGACCAGACTACAAAAGCCAATTCTTACACTGGGAAGGAAACAAGCTTCCGGGGACCGGTTTCTGCCATTTCAGGCGTCTTCGGCCCGGCTTGCTTGAATCCTGATGGTGCAATGAGCAAGGGACTCACATCTGAGTATACCCTTCCACACTTAGGGTGGACAAAAATATTTACAACAAGGGGTGGTGATGGACAGAGTCTCTGAATTAAGCAGAGTACTCTCACCCAGTCAAGAGATAAGGGCTAGATCCAACACCGTTTTTTAGCTCATTGCACCATCCCAGTTTCAGAACCTGGCTGTATGCAAATTAGTCTGTCCCTGGCCCAGTGCATCATGGGAACAGGGCAGACCAGACTACAAAAGCCAATTCTTACACTGGGAAGGAAACAAGCTTCCGGGGACCGGTTTCTGCCATTTCAGGCGTCTTCGGCCCGGCTTGCTTGAATCCTGATGGTGCAATGAGCAAGGGACTCACATCTGAGTATACCCTTCCACACTTAGGGTGGACAAAAATATTTACAACAAGGGGTGGTGATGGACAGAGCCTCTGAATTAAGCAGAGTACTCTCACCCAGTCAAGAGATCAGGGCTAGATCCAACACCGTTTTTTAGCTCATTGCACCATCCCAGTTTCAGAACCTGGCTGTATGCAAATTAGTCTGTCCCTGGCCCAGTGCATCATGGGAACAGGGCAGACCAGACTACAAAAGCCAATTCTTACACTGGGAAGGAAACAAGCTTCCGGGGACCGGTTTCTGCCATTTCAGGCGTCTTCGGCCCGGCTTGCTTGAATCCTGATGGTGCAATGAGCAAGGGACTCACATCTGAGTATACCCTTCCACACTTAGGGTGGACAAAAATATTTACAACAAGGGGTGGTGATGGACAGAGTCTCTGAATTAAGCAGAGTACTCTCACCCAGTCAAGAGATCAGGGCTAGATCCAACACCGTTTTTTAGCTCATTGCACCATCCCAGTTTCAGAACCTGGCTGTATGCAAATTAGTCTGTCCCTGGCCCAGTGCATCATGGGAACAGGGCAGACCAGACTACAAAAGCCAATTCTTACACTGGGAAGGAAACAAGCTTCCGGGGACCGGTTTCTGCCATTTCAGGCGTCTTCGGCCCGGCTTGCTTGAATCCTGATGGTGCAATGAGCAAGGGACTCACATCTGAGTATACCCTTCCACACTTAGGGTGGACAAAAATATTTACAACAAGGGGTGGTGATGGACAGAGTCTCTGAATTAAGCAGAGTACTCTCACCCAGTCAAGAGATCAGGGCTAGATCCAACACCGTTTTTTAGCTCATTGCACCATCCCAGTTTCAGAACCTGGCTGTATGCAAATTAGTCTGTCCCTGGCCCAGTGCATCATGGGAACAGGGCAGACCAGACTACAAAAGCCAATTCTTACACTGGGAAGGAAACAAGCTTCCGGGGACCGGTTTCTGCCATTTCAGGCGTCTTCGGCCCGGCTTGCTTGAATCCTGATGGTGCAATGAGCAAGGGACTCACATGTGAGTATACCCTTCCACACTTAGGGTGGACAAAAATATTTGCAACAAGGGGTGGTGATGGACAAGCCCTGATCTTTGGACTGGGTAAGAGTGGTCTGCTTAATTCAGACACTCTGTTCATCACCACCCCCTTTTCTGAATCGTTTTTGGCCACTATAGGTGTGGCAGGGTATACTCAGACATGAGTCCCTTTCTCACTGCTCCATCAGGATTCAAGCAAGCCGGGCCGAAGAGGCTGAAATGCCAGAAACCGGTCCCCGGTAGCTTGTCTCCTTTCTGGTGAAGAATTGGCTTGGTAGTTTGGTCTGCCCTGTTCCCATGATGCACTGGGCCAGGGACAGACTAATTTGCATATAGCCAGGTTCTGAGCTGGGATGGGGCAGTGAGATAAATAACGGTGATGGATCAAGCCCTGATCTTTGGACTGGGTAAGAGTGGTCTGCTTAATTCAGACACTCTGTTCATCACCACCCCCTTTTCTGAATCGTTTTTGGCCACTATAGGTGTGGCAGGGTATACTCAGACATGAGTCCCTTTCTCACTGCTCCATCAGGATTCAAGCAAGCCGGGCCGAAGAGGCTGAAATGCCAGAAACCGGTCCCCGGTAGCTTGTCTCCTTTCTGGTGAAGAATTGGCTTGGTAGTTTGGTCTGCCCTGTTCCCATGATGCTCTGGGCCAGGGACAGACAAATTTGCATATAGCCAGGTTCTGAGCTGGGATGGGGCAGTGAGATAAATAACGGTGATGGATCAAGCCCTGATCTTTGGACTGGGTAAGAGTGGTCTGCTTAATTCAGACACTCTGTTCATCACCACCCCCTTTTCTGAATCGTTTTTGGCCACTATAGGTGTGGCAGGGTATACTCAGACATGAGTCCCTTTCTCACTGCTCCATCAGGATTCAAGCAAGCCGGGCCGAAGAGGCTGAAATGCCAGAAACCGGTCCCCGGTAGCTTGTCTCCTTTCTGGTGAAGAATTGGCTTGGTAGTTTGGTCTGCCCTGTTCCCATGATGCACTGGGCCAGGGACAGACTAATTTGCATATAGCCAGGTTCTGAGCTGGGATGGGGCAGTGAGATAAATAACGGTGATGGATCAAGCCCTGATCTTTGGACTGGGTAAGAGTGGTCTGCTTAATTCAGACACTCTGTTCATCACCACCCCCTTTTCTGAATCATTTTTGGCCACTATAGGTGTGGCAGGGTATACTCAGACATGAGTCCCTTTCTCACTGCTCCATCAGGATTCAAGCAAGCCGGGCCGAAGAGGCTGAAATGCCAGAAACCGGTCCCCGGTAGCTTGTCTCCTTTCTGGTGAAGAATTGGCTTGGTAGTTTGGTCTGCCCTGTTCCCATGATGCACTGGGCCAGGGACAGACTAATTTGCATATAGCCAGGTTCTGAGCTGGGATGGGGCAGTGAGATAAATAACGGTGATGGATCAAGCCCTGATCTTTGGACTGGGTAAGAGTGGTCTGCTTAATTCAGACACTCTGTTCATCACCACCCCCTTTTCTGAATCGTTTTTGGCCACTATAGGTGTGGCAGGGTATACTCAGACATGAGTCCCTTTCTCACTGCTCCATCAGGATTCAAGCAAGCCGGGCCGAAGAGGCTGAAATGCCAGAAACCGGTCCCCGGTAGCTTGTCTCCTTTCTGGTGAAGAATTGGCTTGGTAGTTTGGTCTGCCCTGTTCCCATGATGCACTGGGCCAGGGACAGACTAATTTGCATATAGCCAGGTTCTGAGCTGGGATGGGGCAGTGAGATAAATAACGGTGATGGATCAAGCCCTGATCTTTGGACTGGGTAAGAGTGGTCTGCTTAATTCAGACACTCTGTTCATCACCACCCCCTTTTCTGAATCGTTTTTGGCCACTATAGGTGTGTCAGGGTATACTCAGACATGAGTCCCTTTCTCACTGCTCCATCAGGATTCAAGCAAGCCGGGCCGAAGAGGCTGAAATGCCAGAAACCGGTCCCCGGTAGCTTGTCTCCTTTCTGGTGAAGAATTGGCTTGGTAGTTTGGTCTGCCCTGTTCCCATGATGCACTGGGCCAGGGACAGACTAATTTGCATATAGCCAGGTTCTGAGCTGGGATGGGGCAGTGAGATAAATAACGGTGATGGATCAAGCCCTGATCTTTGGACTGGGTAAGAGTGGTCTGCTTAATTCAGACACTCTGTTCATCACCACCCCCTTTTCTGAATCGTTTTTGGCCACTATAGGTGTGGCAGGGTATACTCAGACATGAGTCCCTTTCTCACTGCTCCATCAGGATTCAAGCAAGCCGGGCCGAAGAGGCTGAAATGCCAGAAACCGGTCCCCGGTAGCTTGTCTCCTTTCTGGTGAAGAATTGGCTTGGTAGTTTGGTCTGCCCTGTTCCCATGATGCACTGGGCCAGGGACAGACTAATTTGCATATAGCCAGGTTCTGAGCTGGGATGGGGCAGTGAGATAAATAACGGTGATGGATCAAGCCCTGATCTTTGGACTGGGTAAGAGTGGTCTGCTTAATTCAGACACTCTGTTCATCACCACCCCCTTTTCTGAATCGTTTTTGGCCACTATAGGTGTGGCAGGGTATACTCAGACATGAGTCCCTTTCTCACTGCTCCATCAGGATTCAAGCAAGCCGGGCCGAAGAGGCTGAAATGCCAGAAACCGGTCCCCGGTAGCTTGTCTCCTTTCTGTTGAAGAATTGGCTTGGTAGTTTGGTCTGCCCTGTTCCCATGATGCACTGGGCCAGGGACAGACTAATTTGCATATAGCCAGGTTCTGAGCTGGGATGGGGCAGTGAGATAAATAATGGTGATGGATCAAGCCCTGATCTTTGGACTGGGTAAGAGTGGTCTGCTTAATTCAGACACTCTGTTCATCACCACCCCCTTTTCTGAATCGTAGTGCAGGAAAAGCACAATACAGTTACCCAACGAGGTAGCACTTACTGCTTTCTCCTTATTTGCTGCGCTGATTCGTGGATTTTTTTGCGATTTCACACGAATTTGTGAACAGCTGATTCGCAAAATTTACCCATACTTAGTTTTATATATCGATGGCTAGACTCGGAGGTATCAGAGTGCTTTACACGGGTATCAGACAATAAATTGCAGGTTACAGCTTTACAAAGGTTACACAGTTATTAGAGCATGGCAATTTTAGTTACAAGTAAGTTTGAGACAAACAAAAAGGAACATATAGGTAGGTGAAAAAGCTGGCAAGGGGAGATAATCTGGGGAGTGGGGGGTAAGAGCAGGGGAAGTAGAGAGTGGGGGAGGGAAAGAGGAGGGGAGGGTTAGAGACACGGCATGGCAAGAGGAGGGGGAGGGTGACAGGGACACAAACCGGTAGACGAGTCAAAGCTGCGCCTAAAGTCCAGAAGCTGTGATCCCAGGGAGAGTGGTATAATTTCCCATCTCTGTTACGAGAGGCTCCCTAAGCGCAGTGGACTCTCTCAGAGGGGTCTCTGAGACTCCAAGGGCTATTTACTGGATCCTTCACCAAAAAGGGGAGAGGGAGTGCTTTGGCAAGGGGTGCCATACCATACCTCAATTGTGAGTGGCTCCCTTGGCGCTGTGGAATCTCTCAGCATGTATGCTTGCTGAGACTCCAGCGTATATAACTTGGATCTTTCCCCAAAAAGGGGAGAAGGAGTGCTTAGTCAAAGGGCACAAAAGGAAAGGGGGCTAGGTGGTGAAAGCAGGCAAGGGGAGATATTCCTGGGAGTGGGGGGGGTAGGAGCAGGGGAAGTAGACAGAGAATGGAGGAGAGGAAGAGGAGGGGAGGATTAGAGACAATGCAAGGCAAGAGGAGGGGGAGGGTGATGGGGACACAAACTGGTAGTCGAGTCAAAGCTGTGCCCAAAGTACAGTAAGCTGTGAATCGAGGGGGAGTGGTATCATTTCCCCATCTCTGTTGCGAGAGGCTCCCTAAGCGCAGTGGACTCTCTCAGAGGGGTCTCTGAGACTCCAAGGCCTTTTTTACTGGATCCTTCCCCAAAAATGGAGAGGGAGTGCTTTGGCAAGGGGTGCCATACAATACCTCAATTGTGAGTGGCTCCCTTGGCTCTGTGGACTCTCTCAGCGGATATGCTGAGACTCCAGGGTATATTTCTTGGATCTTTTCCCAAAAAGGGGAGAAGGAGTGCTTAGTCAACGGGCACAAAAGGACAGGGGGACAGGGGGCTAGGCGGTGAAGGGGGCAAGGGGAAAGATTCAGGGGAGAGGGGATAGGAGCAAGGAAGTAGACAAAGAATGAAAGAAAGCTAAATAGGAACAGATAGATAGGAGAAAAGGAAAAAACAGAGTCACAAAAATACGACTGTATAATTACAAGTGGTTCACTTAACTACATACTACAATATGAACCCACTTTAATCCATTCTCCTTTTAATTTATTTATCAAAATTACCTTACAATAACAGTTTTTCATGTGACTGAAGGCTCATTGAGTATACACAATTTCCTATTTTTTTTCTTTGGAAAGCACTTTTGCTATTGTTTAGAATTTTCTTTCATGGCTGTCCATTTGCTTACAGCACATATACCTCACAGTTATCGTATATTATCCACTTTGTCTTTGATGCAAAACATATCATCTTCGTTTTTATCGTCATGAGCATTATTAAGCCTCGGTGTTCACACCGAAGTTGCATGGTCCACAATTTGTATCTTTTAGACACAAGATTGCTCAGTATTTTGGCCGTAGGCAAGCAGCTGTATGCTATGGCATACAATTTTGCCACATTACTACCACAACTATTCATTTAAAGATGGTGACTAGGCTTCCTTCAGGCAGCATACACTCTTGCATTTAGACCTATGTTCTTTTCATTTAGCCAGTTCAAAAAGTGTTGTCTTTACTCATTGCAGTCATGCAGTCAACACACAACAGTTACTGAGAAAAGTTCATGTTCTCGAGTCCAAAGTAGGAAGTTTGGCCCAGCAAAATTCTTAAACAGCACTTTGTTACATTTTTAACACACTGCACGTTTATGATTTTCCCTGCCTGTATATATTAGAACGACCTATACCATCATCATTTTCCATTGCTCCTGTTTACAGTGGCCCCTGAAGAAGGGAAGTCCTTCCCAAAATAAATTGGACATCTTCAATGGACTCCTAAAGAAAAACTTAATTTTGTTAAATAGGAAATTCTGTATATGTTATTAGGTGAAATGATTTTGATTCAGTTGTAAACTTGGAAGTATCAATATCATTTTTTAACACTGTTTTATGACAAGACATTGTTACAAGTGAAATATTATTCACGATAATAAACAAAGTTTAATTCACCCCCATTTACATTATCAAGTGTACAGCACATGAAGATTTAGGTTAATAATGTTGAATGTATCCTCGAGCTATGCGTACAGGCCGCGTGTAAGTTTACACTTGCCTGTTGTTTATGAGTTCACAAGTGGTAGGCAGCCTCTTTCCTGACCTGCATGCTAAATTGACTATATTATTGGCAATCAAATATGCAATTGTAAGTTCAGTGCATTATAAGTAGTCTGAAAAAGAGTCTGCACAACACATTTCAGTTTTCATTGTATTGCTACGTAGTAAATTGCAGCACCTCTACATTCATTATGTCTTTTGAAGCTATCTCAAGAATCAATGACAACAGAGCAGATATCAAAACATGCATATCTGCACAGGCAACTAACATTTATTCACTAATACAAGACACTACACCCTTTAATATCCAGGGAAGGTCATAACACAACAACTCAATCAACTTGAATTCATCTCCATAAGAGCATTGAATCAACGGCTTCATGCTTCCATGCTTATTCAATACCATGAGGTACAAAGAATTCCATGTGGGTTGAGATCACCAATTAAACCCATGATGGTCAGACTCCAATTCAATAAAGTTTTCATGGGGAAATGGCAAGCCATTCTCAATAAATGTTCACTGGATATTATTCTTCTTTTAATGGAAGCACTCTCACGTACAATAAGAGAAATAGAGGATGAAATAGAGATGATTAAATCAGACTTGACATTAGGCAGTGAACCAGAAATTTGGAAAAAGACCCTCGAGGATTTGAATGAAAAATTGGATACCTATGGTAAATAAATTCAAGAGTGCAAACTCTGAAATTTCAAAAGCGACACAAGTGATTACAAATTCAATGAGGTGTACACCTGGGCTGCCATTTTGTATGTTTTTGATAAAGAGAATAATCTATAAAGAATAAATAACAGTACATTCTGTATTTTCCTTGCATTTTCTGAATGATAGATCACTGTTGTGACTAATGAAGAATCTATTAAAAGTATTTAAGTGATTCCTATGGGGACAAATTGTAATTTTGCTAATAATTATACCCAGTCCTCTCGGGATTATTGGGTGGCTCTGTTTTGTTTAATATGGGTACCAAAAGGACACCCTGATGCACCCCTGAAATTGCGATTTTTAACACATGTTGCACACACACATGCCCTTCAACTTTGACATGATGGTAATTTGCATTTCTTAATTGCAAAATCACAATTGTTTGGGGGTTGTTGCATTGCATTTAGGGAATTACAATTTGCGATTCCCCAAATTCAATCACAATATAAGTAATCACAATATTAGAGATTACTTAAATGGCGATTTTTGCATTTGGGATGATGCATCCAAATGCAAAAATTGCGGTCACAATTTACATTGATGCATGTGGCCCATAATTGATTTTTCAGTGCAGCATCCCTAGACTTCCTCAATTATATATGCTGCTCAAAGTGTACAAACATCTTCATGATCCTTCATTCAGACCGATTGTTTCAGGCTGTGATTTGCTTTTTGACCCATTGGTTTGACACGTTGATTTCTTTTTGCAACCATTTGTAGAAAAGATGGAAATCCTACATAAAGGACACTCCACATTTTTTGCAACTGCTTCATAACCTTGATATCAGCACACATGATCAATTGATACTTTATACTATCGATGTGACATCACTGTACACATCTATACCTTTACATGAAGGTCTTGATGCCTGTGAATGGGCACTATTAGAACATCCAGTGATTCAAGCTAACAAAGTTTTCATCTTGGAAATTCTTCAATTTTGTCTACAGCACAGCTATTTTATGTGGAATAATGAATTATTTTTGCAATTAAGTAAGACTTCCATGGGTTTTGCCGGGGCACCAGCATTTGCTAACATCTTTATGGCAAAGTTTGTGCAAGACCATATTTTCACTGATCCGGAATGGTAATCTACTTTGATCTTTTATTGGTGTTTCATTGTTGATATTTTTCATCTGGAATAATGCTCAAATAAAAGTGGAGACCAAGATCTAAGAGCTCAATCAGAAAAATGCCCAAATATAGTTTACATATGAAACCAGCACCCCAAGCATACCCTTCTTGGATGTTCAAAATACTAAATCTCACACTAGGTTGGAAGCTTTGTTTTTCAATAAAAAACCCCAGATAGGAACAATTTATTACTGTTCAACAGCTTTCATCCATTCAACCTCATTCAGAATCTACCATTTTCACAATTGCTGAAAATAAAAAAAATATCTTCTACACATGAAGCCTTTAAAGCGGCACTTACGGACCAAAAACACAATTTTAAGCAAAGGGCTTTCCTGATACCATTCTAGACAAAGCTGAAGAACTGACATCTCTTATTCAAAGACACAACTTGTTACTGACCAGAGATAAAACATCCCAAAATGGAATGGTCTTTGTATCCAAATATTGCACTAGATCAGAAGCAATAAAATGGATCATCAAAAACCATTGGGAGCTTTTGCAATGTAAGCGAGATTTTAAAAATATATTTCATGAACTGTTTCTATACACAATAACTTAGAATATTGAAGAATTGTTGGCTAATCCTAAACAGAAATGCAGCACTTCTGAAGTGGGTACGCGGAAGTGTTACAATTGTATACATTGCAATAATATTATTCCTGGAAATTCAATTTCACATCCACTCATAGGAAAATCAAACTATGGCATTCATGAGATTGCAATCTAACATTCCTGATCTACTGAGTTAAATGCCCTTGTGGCTTGATGTACATTGGCAAAAAGGAACATAAAATTCAAATTAGAACAGCAGAGCATGATACGAAATCAAAACACTATTGCCAACTTAGGGGCATATTACAATGGAGGATTTTCCGCATCCTCCGGGCCGGCAGAAGCCACCGCCCGGCCCGGCGCATGCGGAAAATCCTCTGCGGACCCACCAAAGACCCACCGCCACATTAGGATGGCTGGTGGGTCCTGGTTTCAGTCTGCTGCTTTTCCACCGTGGTTGGCTTACAAACGCAGCGGAAAAGGCCTGATGGCCATGGTGGCGGTGTCTCTCAGACACAGCCAGCCATATTCGGATGTCAGGATTTCTATGCCTTTACACGGCGGCATTTCCGCCATGCAAAGGCATACGGATTTCTGTTTGGGGGCCCGTTGCGGGCCCTCAGGGGTGAAGGGGGGTGGGGGGGTGCACATGGGGGCTACCTATGGTACCCCCTGCATTTGCGTGCACAGAGCGGCAGGCACTGCCTGGTGCCTGCCGCTTTGTGCTTGCAAATGCACAGCTTTTATTTTTAACATTGCGGCGGGTGCTGCTTCAAGCAGCACCCGCCGCAATGTTAACAATAGAGGATGTGACCGCCAGGGTGGCGGTCACATCCTAATTGCACATGAGGGAACGCCGCTGCACATGCGGACGTTCCCTCCTACACAGGGCTCGATCGTAATGGGCCCCTTAGTTGTACACTGGCTAGAACACAAGCACCACATAGCTCAATTGAGATTCCTTACTTTTGTCTCTGAGGCAAATTTGGTGGATGAAAAAGTTCAATATAATGACTCCTCACAGTTTGAATGACAAAATTGACATGATTTGTTTTCGATAACTAATGTCGTATACATCTTGTTAACTGGTCACTTGCCAGTACACATTTTCATTTCATGAATGCCATTCATTGTATTTAAGATTTGAGGTAAGTGTGTTTGGTAGCACGCAAAATATTTCCATTTTTTAGTTTCCAGCACCATCCACGTGCACTGTGGGCAATTTTGCAGCATTATTTATTTATTTAAAAGGTTTTATGTAAGTATGGGTGGAAAATTCGTTCCGCTCGCGGAATTTGCGGATTTTCCGCGATTTCGCGATCTGCGAATCGTGCGAAATCACGGCAAAATCCGCTAATCCGCAAGCGGGAAGAATTTTGCTCAGGAAGCACTTACAGGCTTACAGCAGGTGCCCAAGTTGAAGCTAATTTCTTTGTAACCATTTACAAAATGGTTACAAAGAAATGAACTTCAACTTGGGCACCTGCTGTAACCCTGTAAGTGCTTCCTGAGGCGCCTCGTTGCCTACTTGCAACTATTCTCTGACCCTGCTCCTACCCTCGAAGCAGGGTCAGAGAATAGTTACAATTAGGCAACGAGGCGCCTGTCCCAACAATTAAAGCTCAGCAGGAAGCACTTACAGATAAAAAAAAGCAGGTGCCCCGAGTTGAAGCTCAAATTCAGTCACGCATTATAATCAGCCCAAGAATCTAGTGAGCACGCTCGATGCTAGGCAGGTGTGCTTTCTCTCCAGATCTACCGTCTACAATTAGCTTTAATCCGTGATGGAGGTCTAGGCATCCACGAGTTTCTCGAGCGCAATCCCCCTGTACTTCCAGTGACCAGGAGGCTGCTTTCTCCTCATCTGCTGCGCTGATCGTCCTCTGACCCTTTATAAACTTGAGGCAAGTGAACTCGCACAGAAGCCCGGCCCCAGCCCACACACAGTAGGCTATGCAACCTCTTCCTGCCCTTTCCCCCACTGTGATGGACAGCTCACTCGAGGGAACTCGGCACCTATGGGCGCGGTGGCAAAGTTACAGACACACGGGGTCACTGGAGACAACTCTTGTGGGCCTTTACACAGCTGTAGTGCAGGAAAAGCACGATACATTTACCCAACGAGGTAGCACTTACTGCTTTCTCTTCATTTGCTGCTCTGATCGAACTCTGACCCTTTATAAACTTGAGGCATGTGAACTCGCACAGAAGCCCGGCCCCAGCCAACACACACTAGGGTATGCAACCTCTTCCCGCCCTTTCCCCCACTGTGATGGACAGCTCACTCGAGGGACCTCGGCGCCTATGAACGCGGTGGCAAAGTTACAGACACACAGGGTCACTAAAGACAACTCTTCTAGGCCTTTACGCTGCTGTAGTGCAGGAAAAGCACAATACAGTTACCCAACGAGGTAGCACTTACTGCTTTCTCCTCATTTGCTGCGCTGATTCGTGGATTTTTTTGCGATTTCACACGAATTTGTGAACAGCTGATTCGCAAAATGTACCCATACTTAGTTTTATATATCGATGGCTAGACCCGGAGGTATCAGAGTGCTTTACACGGGTATCAGACAATAAATTGAAGGTTACAGCTTTACAAAGGTTACACAGTTATTAGAGCATGGCAATTTTAGTTACAAGTAAGGTTGAGACAAACAAAAAGGAACATATAGGTAGGTGAAAAAGCTGGCAAGGGGAGATAATCTGGGGAGTGGGGGGTAAGAGCAGGGGAAGTAGAGAGTGGAGGAGGGAAAGAGGAGGGGAGGGTTAGAGACACGGCATGGCAAGAGGAGGGGGAGGGTGACAGGGACACAAACGGGTAGACCAGTCAAAGCTGCGCCTAAAGTCCAGAAGCTGTTTTCCCAGGGGGAGTGGTAATATTTCCCCATCTCTGTTACGAGAGGCTCCCTAAGCGCAGTGGACTCTCTCAGAGGGGTCTCTGAGACTCCAAGGGCTATTTACTGGATCCTTCACCAAAAAGGGGAGAGGGAGTGCTTTGGCAAGAGGTGCCATACCATACCTCAATTGTGAGTGGCTCCCTTGGCGCTGTGGACTCTCTCAGCAGGTATGTAACTTGGATCTTTCCCCAAAAAGGGGAGAAGGAGTACTTAGTCAAAGGGCACAAAAGGACAGGGGGCTAGGTGGTGAAAGCAGGCAAGGGGAGATATTCCTGGGAGTGGGGGGGTAGGAGCAGGGGAAGTAGACAGAGAATGGAGGAGAGGAAGAGGAGGGGAGGATTAGAGACAATGCAAGGCAAGAGGAGGGGGAGGGTGATGGGGACACAAACTGGTAGTCGAGTCAAAGCTGTGCCCAAAGTCCAGTAAGCTGTGAATCGAGGGGGAGTGGTATCATTTCCCCATCTCTGTTGCGAGAGGCTCCCTAAGCGCAGTGGACTCTCTCAGATGGTCTCTGAGACTCCAAGGCCTACTTTACTGGATCCTTCCCCAAAAAGGGAGAGGGAGTGCTTTGGCAAGGGGTGCCATACAATACCTCAATTGTGAGTGGCTCCCTTGGCTCTGTTGACTCTCTCAGCGGATATGCTGAGACTCCAGGGTATATATCTTGGATCTTTCCCCAAAAAGGGGAGAAGGAGTGCTTAGTCAAAGGGTACAAAAGGACAGGGGGACAGTGGGCTAGGCGGTGAAGCGGGCAAGGGGAAAGATTCAGGGGAGAGGGGATAGGAGCAAGGAAGTAGACAAATAATGAAAGAAAGCTGAATAGGAACAGATAGATAGGAGAAAAGGAAAAAACAGAGTCACAGAAATACGACTGTATAATTACAAGTGGTTCACTTAACTACATACTACAATATGAACCCACTTTAATCCATTCTCCTTTTAGTTTATTTATCAAACTTACCTTACAATAACAGTTTTTTATGTGACTGAAGGCTCATTGAGTATACACAATTTCCTATTTTTTTTCTTTGAGAAGCACTTTTGCTATTGTTTAGAATTTTCTGTCATGGCTGTCCATTTGCTTACAGCACATATACCTCACAGTTATCGTATATTATCCACTTTGTTTTTGATGCAAAACATATCTTCTTCGTTTTTATCGTCATGAGCATTATTAAGCCTCGGTGCTCACACCGAAGTTGCATGGTCCACAATTTGTATCTTTTAGACACAAGATTGCTCAGTATTTTGACCGTAGGCAAGCAGCTGTATGCTATGGCATACAATTTTGCCACATTACTACCACAACTATTCATTTAAAGATGGTGACTAGGCTTCCTTCAGGCAGCATACACTCTTGCATTTAGACCTATGTTCTTTTCATTTAGCCAGTTCAAAAAGTGTTGTCTTTACTCATTGCAGTCATTCAGTCAACACACAACAGTTACTGAGAAAAGTTCATGTTCTCGAGTCCAAAGTAGGAAGTTTGGCCCAGCAAAATACTCTGTACTTTCTATTATGTTCCATATGGAACGTTTTCCCGTCTATAGTGATTCCATATTATTTTTTTAGAGCTTCAATGGATTAACACTGGTACGGTTTGTATTATCTTGATACTCGAAGTTTCCCTTAAGGACACCATTATAAGGTACCCTATGTCCTAGTTTCAATATGTTTTATTTCAGTAGTTGGATTCTACACCTATTCAATTTTGTGCTCAATAATCATTCTGCAGGCCACGCCTGTGCTCATCCCGCAGAATTTCCCGTACGTTCTTACTAAGTTCAGGGACGTTGAGTAAGTTGCTGTTCCAGCCAAGTGATGTTTATTGTTTTGTAGACATAATCTATCGGTTTACCTTGTCTATTGATGCATCGGGCCTTCTCTCCGCTTTGGTTACAAACCACGTTTGTGCATGTTTTGTATTTCAGGTTTTACTAGGTAACGGCATGTTCTAATAAGGCAGGTTGCTGCTACTGGGAACACTCACTGGTCTTGAAAACGGCTCAGTGTACTTCATTTCACAGTCCTGCTCCCTGCACTTGTAATTATACAGTCTCATACAGCACTTTGGACAACTCCTTTACACTTTTTAACACACTGCATGTTTATGATTTATCCCTTCCTGTATATATTAGAACGACCTAAACAATCATCATTTTTCCCTTACTCTTGTTTACAGTGGCCCCTGAAGAAGGAAATTCCTTCCCGAAAATGCATTAGGCATCTTCAGTGGACTGTGTGATTTATTAAGTGAAATGATTTTGATTCAGTTGTAAACTTGGAAGTATCAATATCATTTTTGAATACTGTTTTATGACAAAACATTTTTACAAGTGAAATATTATTCACGATAATAAACAAAGTTTAATTCACCTTCATGTGCATTATCAAGTGTACAGCACATGAAGATTTAAGTTATTATTGTTGAATGTATCCTCGAGCTGTGCGGCCAGGCCTAGTGTAAGTTTACATTTGTCTATTGTTTATAAGTTCACAGGAGGTAGGCAGCCTCTTTCCTGACCTGCACGCTAAATTGACTATATTATTGGCAATCAAATGTGCAATTGATGGGGGCATGGCTTCGGGGCCAAGCATGGCGGACGTGCCTCCATAGTGCTCCGCTAGCTGGAGCCCGTTTGGTGCCAAAATCCTACATTAATCCTGACCCCGGCCCATGCAGATGCTGCACATTGTCTCCCAACACCATTGGGATCATTTTGGATAGAGTTTCACGGCGGTGGCGAGCGGCGTTGGCCCAGACCCGATGCATGTGAGGCCGAAGTGGGTGGAGCTCGCGCGGGGATGCGCTGTGTGGACCGGGCCGCTGAGGCTGTGGCCGGCAGACCAGCTGGGGAAACCGCATTGCTGTGACTATCTTCGCTCAGCGGGGCCTCGGCTGGGTCCCGGTAGGGACTTGGGGTCAGAGGGGCTCGGCATTTGGCCTTGACTTTTCCTGCTGTGCCGTCGCTAAGGGCCCCTCCCCCCTCTCCTACCCTAAGTGCTGCGGGGCACGGCGGCTTCCGGAGCCCACGCCTCCCTTTGCGGGCTCCTCGGGGACCCTTGTGCCCGACTGGTGGGAAAAGCTCCTGGAGCAACCAACATCGGCAGGGACCCTGAGCTGGCCCAGCTCTGTATGCTGGAGGACACCGCTCTGGGTCACATGTGCGCTGCTGACTCTGATGGTACTGCCCAGATAGGGTCCGTGAATGGACGGCGAGGGATGCATGTTGTAGGTTGTGGCCTCGGTGCTGGGAGAGTCTGTTCAGGAGAGATTTTGGCGGCACTGAGGGACCCTAGCTCGCATGGCCGCGGGTGCGCTCACATCAAGACAGGAGATCTCACTGCTGCTGCCTTTGCTGCCCCTGCGGCCTGTTCCTACAGGGCCACTTTGATTCACCTGAGTACCTCTTCATGACGATTGTAATGGGCCCCGTCCCCTTGGAATTCTCTGTGGCCGGAAGAACGTGGTGCCCTGACGGGTATGCTGCGGCGGCTCGGGGGCTGTTTTTCGACGCCGGACTTACATCTTGCTGATGCCTTGACACAACTGTAACTGCTGGAGGTGAGGCCCTTCTTGTTGCTGATCCTGGTACAATCGGCCGGGGCGGGTGCCTGGGTCGGAGGTCCGGCGAGTCTGGTCCCTGTAGAGGGGTCTACTTGGCTGTCCCTCCTTGATGCTAAAACCGGGAGGGCAAGGCCTGTTGCGGCTTGCTATCGGGAGGGTCGGATTCTGTGAGGCCCGGCCTGGTGCCCTGCCCTTGGTTGGTCTGCATCACTGCCCATAGGCTGGTGGACCTGATACCCCGAAGCCCCCTGCATGCCACCAGCCTTCATCGGCATAGCATAGAGGCCCAACCTACCTTATGTACCTGCTGTGGCTGTCGGTCCCAGGCTCGCTTCTTTGTCCGCCTCTCTGCTTCATAATGGGTAGGGATAAGCCCGGGGCAGCGGTCTCTAAGCAACCCACTATGGATCATTATACTACCACACCCGCTGGGAACTAGGGTGCATAGGGCTTGCCCCCCGACACTGCGACTCTGCTTGCGGCGATTAAGCAATACCGTACCGCACTAGAGGCCCAGATCGGGACAGTTAGATCTGAGGTGCCGTTTCTTCGCCACAACCTTCTGAAAGCTGTGGACTGGATCACAGAAGCGGAAACCAGCCTCGCCACAATGGAAGACACGGTGTCCACCCTCTAGAAGAATGTCGACAAACTCACCATGATCTCAAAGGAGCTGGCTTTGCGGGTCGAAGATGCAGAAGGTAGGCTGTGATGCAACAAAATCCGCCTGGTGGGCTTTCCAGAGGGTTGTGAGGGCACATCCATGGACGATTGCCTCTCTGGTTGGCTCAGGGCACTGTTGTAGCTCAAAGCCATGTCCCCCTGCTTCGTGATAGGAAAGGCCCACCGTGCTTTGACTAAGAAGCCACCTTCAGGGGAGCGCCCGAGGCCTGGGATCGCCCAGCTCCTTATTTATGCCGATCGCAGTGCCATCCTCCACTTTGCCCGGCTCTACAAGGATAAAATGATTTTTGACTCTCATTCAATCATGGTCTTCCCTGTTTATACCAGGCTGGTGCAGCAACAGGGTCATTCCTTTGTTGCGGCTAAATGAAGGCTCCGAGAGCTGAACCTATCATATGCACTGTTGTTCCCCGCCAGGATGAAAGTGGTTTACGATGCCAAGACTCACTTCTTTGACTCCCCGGAGGAGGTCTTCCCCTGGACTGATGAAAGACATACCCTTAAGCCACACACACTGCCACGACTGGACTCCGACTATTCGCAAGGGTCTCATAGGAGCATCCAGCAACATTGAGGTGTCACAGATCCCGCTCTAACTGGCGAGCCCATGGTCAACCTGAAACCGCTGACTGAAGCAGCCCTGGCCAGGGGGTTTGGCTTGCTTTTCTTTCCCTTTGTGGTGCTGTCTTCCGGCTGCCACTCCTTACTGGGCTGTATCCGATCCTATAGTGCTAGGATCATTTGCACCAGCTCTGAGCAATGTCGGACACTCCACGCCTTGGCATTTTGGGAAATATAGGGTAATGTTGGGTTGGGGGGGCTCCTTCAGGGGGACTGCTTGGATCATCATGTTTGAGGCCTGAGACATGATTTCACCGCGACAGGTACTCCTTGTTACGGGAAGTATGGGGGAGGGGGAGAGGGAGGGGGAGGGATATGTTGGGTTTGCAGTTGTTCGGTTTTCTGTTCTGCGCACCAGACACAATGTCACATGCTACGCCACAGCTCCACCATCGCTTGACATGCACTTTTCTTGTTTTTGGAGGGGGGCGGGTGGGCGCTGGGGGTAGAGGATGGGTTTTATTGTTCTAATTGTTTCATTCACAATACACACCTACACATTTCAGGTCCGGGGCCTCATATTGATAGCTATGGACAGCGACAACGGGGGATGATTCAACCCACGGTGACACTCCTATGGGAGAGCTAAACATAATCTCTTGGCTACTGAATAAGATAAAGTGGGGGCGGTGCTTTGATTGGCAAAACAACATCCTTCTGTTGTAAGAGACACATCTCTTGGGCAATAAAGCTCCTTTGCCACTACCTATCATTCTGGATTTTCACGGGGCGCTCATGGCACAGTGGTCCTTATTCACAGACGTGCGCCGCTCCACATCTCTCAACATTGGCTAGACCCTGGAGGGCGCTTTACCATAGTCTTGGGCATGCTGGCTGGGGAACAGATTATGATTGGGAGTGTCTATGCCCCCCCTCCATTAGGCTAAACTTTTGGGCACAAAATTACACAACTGTGGGTGAACTTCCTGACGGCTTGACGATTTTAGGTGATGACTGGAATTATACCATAGGCCCCCAAGACAGGTGGCGGGCGGTGCAAGTGGACATTTCCCCCCTGCGTCCAAGCTACATATACTCATGCACACATTGGGATGCACTGACTTGTGGCGAACGCTTCACCCTACCGAGGTGGGATTTTCGTATTCATCGGCTGTCCATCACACTATTTTGTGGCTCGATTACATATTCCTTCCACGTAGTTACTCACACCGATTGGCACAGGCCACGATTTTGGCCAGAGGACTCTCAGATCACTCACCAGTTCAAATCAAGCTGGGCTTACAGACCCCCCAGACCTCATGCAGGTGGCGCATGTCCCCGTGGCTCCTCCGTGATGCTACGTATCAGGAGACTCTCCGTCTTGCTATTGTGGAATATCTCCGGTTTATCGTCGGTAATGTTATGGGAGACACCCAAGCCAACTATTAGAGGGACTGACATTAGCTTCCGCACAAGGGAAAGACATAATTGCCTGGCACAAGTCTGCTGGAGTTGCAAATTTTAGAAGGGTCGGACCCCAGCTCCCGCCGTAACCTGCTCCATGTTCAGCAACAAATTCACCAGCTCCTCACAGATGAGACCAAAGAGGTGTGGCTGGCAACCCAGCACAGGATATATCAATGGGGCGATAGGTCCAGCCAAATGCTGCATCGGCTGTGTCAGGCTAGATAGATCAGCCACGGTACAGGTTCCTCTGTTGCTTGCTTCGGATGGTTCCTTATGTACCTCCCCCTCTGCCATGTTCCAGGTGCTCGCCTCCTTCTATTATAACCTGTATCAGGAGCAAGAGGTGATAGCGGCACCTCTAATAGATGAATTTCTCTAAGATATTCCCACCACAGGCTGTCTGACCAGATGCGCGACTAGCTGGATAGCCCCATTTTGGTCGATGACTTACAGGCAGGCCTGGCAAGCATCCACCCGGGTAAAGCCCCTGGCCCAAACAGCTTTACAAGTGATTTTTTCATTCCCCACATGGTGACTCTGGGCCCTCACTTACTACAGGCCCTGCACGGAGCCTTAGAGCAGCGTATTTTACCACTGGATTAGCATCACGCCGAGATTGTGGTATTCTTGAAAGCCAGGTCATTCCCGGAAGACCTGGCCTCCTAATGGCCTATCTCCCTGATGAGCTTTGAGCCTAAGCTACTAGGTAAGGTCTTGGTGGACCACCTTAGATCTTGCATCCACGACCTCATACACCTTGACCAGGCGGTCTTTATGCCACAGCGTTCTATGAGGCATAACATTAGGCGCGTCCACAATGCCATCGCAAGCCCGTCTAGTTTAGGATGTCCTGTGGCTGTCTTACTCACTGATATTGATAAGGTGTTCGACTCCCTGAGCTGGACCTACCTCTTCAAACTATTGGAGGCACTTAATCTGGGCCCTAGGTTCATAGCCTATACGAGGCTACTGTACACAGACCACACCACGTTCATTTGTGCCTCAGGACAATGCTCTGCTCCCTTTCCCATCCGTCGGGGCACAAGGCAGGGCTGTCCTCTATCCCCTCTTCGGTTTGCCCTTGTGATAGAACCACTGGCGGTGTGGGTGTGTCAAGACCCGGCGATTCAGGGGATGGATTGGGCACAGGAGCACTCCAATAGAATCACACTTTATGCAGATGATGCCCTTTTATTGTCGGATCCATGGTTATCGGGGCCAAACATCTTTCAAATTCTTCGGGTTTTCGGCAAAACCACTAGGTTGTGCACAAACCCATCCAAATCCACTCTTTTTCCTATCTGCAGGGACCTGCAAAACCAAGCTTGGGCCTTGGAACTGCGCATTACTGATACTGGCTTCAAATATCTGGGGGTATTCATCTGTGTCCTATAGTCTGTCGCTTGGACGCATAATATTGCACCGATACTCCCTGCTATCCACAATGAGACGACGGTCTGGTCCCAGCTACCTTTGTCTCTTTATGGAAGGTCCGCTATTTTCAAGATGGTGTCCCTACCGCGCCTTCTATACCGGCTTCAAAACTTTCCGTACCCCATCCCTCCGTCATGGTTCATACAGATCAACTCACTTTTGAACAGGTTTCTCTGGCAGGGAGGCATGATTTGTGTGGCGCTATCCACGTGTACGCAATCTATCTACTGCGGGGGCATTGCTGCGGCAGATGTCCAGGCATATTATTCCACCTCAAAACTCTTGGTGATCAACAAGTGGTGGTATGGGTCGCAGTCGAACCCGGCCTATGCAGTCGAGCGGATCGCTTTGTCTGGCACCCCCTTGCTACATCTCCTGTATAGTAATACGTCTCTGGACACCCAGTCACCAGCATGCCAGACGGTCATACAAATCAGGCGGCGGATGGTTTGATCCATGGGCTGGTGAGGTAGACTTACCTGCTCCACTCCCCTATGGCATGGCACCTTTCTCCAGCCTGTTGCAGCGCTCGGTGGTTGCTGCAAATGGGACCTCAACGGGATCTCCATGCTTGGGGATATCATGAGGGGCAGTACCCTTAAATAATTTCAGGGGCTGCAGTCGGATTTTGACCTTCATAAATCACAGTTTCATTGTTATCTACAGCTTTGACATGCCCTTGCTCCCCAGTTATGCTGTCTGGAGGCTTTGCCTGAATTCCATCCGCTAGAGGGGCACCTACTGATGGGGGACATTGGGGACCACAAAATTAGACGAATATATCAGACACTCAATACACACACTAGGACTCGATCCTTAAAACTAGAACAGCATGGGAGGCTAAACTGCTGGCCCTCACAGATGATGACTGGGCCGAAGCCTTGGCTAGCTCCCATTACTTGGTGTGTCTGCAAGATATAGGCTCATTCAGTTCAAGTACCTCCACCGGGTGTATTAAACTCATTATCGGCTGTTGAAAATGGGGGCGATTCAGTCCCCTATGTGCCTCAGAGGAGGGCTCCTTCTTGCATACAGTGTAGAGCTGTGGGGTGATACAGCCGTTCTGGACTAGTGTGGTGACTTGCCTAGGTCGGGTCCTGGAGTGGACTGTCCCGCTAGATCCTAGACTGGTATTTTTACACGGCACGGATGGCATTGGTGGGAACCGCTACAAACAGCACCTGTTATTTCTTGGCCTTATCATAGCCAAACGTGACATAGCGCAGCACTGGAAGGACCAATTGTAAGAAGGCTTTCGACAGATGTATGACAGCTGAACTGGTGGTGTTTCAGGCGAGGTGGTGCCCACAGAAGCACGGGAAGATTACGGCCCGCTGGGCCACATACAGAGGTATAGCTCTCCCCCCATTGTCACAATCTACCTGCCGTGACCCCATTTAACGACTGGTGGCTAGCAACTCCCCTGTGTAGTGTGTTGTTTCTGTGTTCCTGTGACTGGACATTGATATGCATTGTATGTGTAATAATGCACAAGGGCGTTAGGTGCTGTTTGGATTGTGTTTGGTTGTTTATTTTGCAGGCCATGTGGATATTACATACGCACTGTACCTCTTGCATTTTGCATGTCTTATTCATGCTCGGATTCGCGCTATTGGTATGGAGGAAACTTAATAAAAATATATTGTTAAAAAATAAATTGCAATTGTAAGCTCAGTGGATTTTTTTCTAGTCTGAAAAAGAGTGTGCACAACACATTTCACTTTAGACAGGGATGTGTGACATGTCATGTTGTCACTTTTGTTTGCACCAAGACACACAGCCTGCAATGCCAGTTTTGCATGTGCTTGGTGAGGGGCCCCTTAGGGTGGAACAATTCATGCTGCAGCCCTTAGAGGCCTTCTTTAGTACCCAGGCCCTAGGCATCAGGGTACCATTCACTAGGGACTTACAGAGGGTGCTAAAGGTTTTGCTAATTGGGTAAACATTTGTATACTTTGGGTAAAGAACACTGGTACTAGGGACCTGGTTAGTAGGAACTCACAACACTTCAGTCAAATTTGCACCAAACACCATGCATAAAGTGGGGTGGCACTGTAACAAGTGACCAGCTTCCTACATTGGGGTTGTGATTCTTTTGAAGTGGGCACTTCTCCGTTTCAGCTTCCTTCATGAAAGAGGTCTGTCACAGCAGACACGACTCTAAAACTGATTGTACACAAAAGAATTATTGGTAGAGACCCGTGTTTACACCTGGGTGTTAGCCACAGTGATGCATGTATCAAAGGGATGCCTGGGCTTTCCTAAATAGAACCCAGAGTTCTCCGTACAATGTACTATTAAAGGCAAAGTCACTCAGTGTACATTCACAGCACACTTTTGGTCCAGCACTATCACCTCTATGCATTCTACCCTTACATGTACACATGCATTCATTACACACACTCAATCTGCATGCACTGGTCATCACTAAAGCTTTTCTATCTTTAACCAGGGTCTTTTATTCACAAGCACACACACTGCTGGCACACACACTCACTATGCATGCTCTGCACAACACACTACCCTTTATGTATTGTACTTCATGCAGGCACACATGCACCCAGCACATGTGGTCCCATCTCTCATGTAATATATTCCTCTCAGGCATACACACACTCAGAGCATGCACTAACCATGCATGTACTGCAGAGTACTACACCATCCTTGTACTATACCCTTCCCAGGCACACATACAGCTAATGTAGAATCACCACTCCTGTGCTATTTAGCACTCCACCAGCCGTGGCTACTGCAGGTAAGAGTGGTGGGGCCGGCTGGGGGGGACTTCGAGAGACCATCGACCCCATCGCTCTTACCTGCAGCGGCCGCGCTGCACTCCACATCTATCTAATGCTGGCCAAATGTGAGTTAAGCACACATCAGCAGCACTTTTAAAAAGCTTAGTGAGCGTGTTGGCCTCACTCCAGTGACACAGGGTAGGAAGGACCTATTCACTACTACTGATTACTACACAGTATGCTACGCCACCACACTCGTGATACTTAACTCCTGGTGATGGCGGTAGCCTTCCACCACTATCAGGGTAGCTGTTTGGGGCACCCCTCCTGGTCCAACATATATTTAATGGCACACGCATGATTGGTGATCTCCTATTGCAATAAAATTAGCATTAGGGATCAACACAAGAGTAAAGTTTAGCACTCAGCGAAAGAGGACACATCTTTACCATGCAGAGGAATTTTCTGTTCCAACAATGTGCATCAGTGATTTGGTAGGCGGTTGCGTGTGATAGGTGAGGAATTAGTGAGCAGTAAAACTAAGAAATCTAAGAAATCCCACATGCAATTGCTTTGTTCCTTGGGATTCATGTCAAGGTTAAAAAACAATCAAAATAGGATCAATTGAACCTTAATCGTTTGGTGGTCCCTCTACTTTGGTCTACAGGTTTCATGCCTAAAGATGCCCAGCTGAGTCATTTGGCTTTTTTCAGGAAGTTGTCTATGTTTACCCTGCCCTACAGGAACTGAATATGTACTACCTGTGTCCCTAATTAGTTTGTACTAACCACTGGTGAAGTACTTAGTGGTACCCAAACATAAAGCATTGACTCACGTAGAATGCGCTATGAGACCCTGGAATACAATAAGAACACATAGCATTTTCAAATCTATCAAACTCTCAGATCACCATGTGCGGATTTGCTTGTTTAAGTGTACAAAGACTGCACTTCTATGACAACAAGCATGACTATTCATTCAAGTTGTACATGATAATGATGCTTATAATCTAAGTCTTCTAAAGTGATTTATAACGTATTTGTGGTACATTACCCTACTTTAAGAACCCTAGGGTCCCCATAGCAATCCAGTAGAGTGAAGAGACCCCTCCAGTCACAGAACGTGATGGGAAGAGAGGCACATATCAAAGCCCTATGTTGAAAGATGGAAGTCCCCTGGGACATGGAGAATAGTGTGTGTACACAAAAGAAGCTACCCAAAATGTAATTGACCGGGAGTTTACAAGGTACTCAGTAGAGTATGGGGCATCTCTAAAAAAGTGAAAGACTATCCTCACATACCACCAGGTGTCATGCTTCATCATTGGCAGTCCTCGCTCTCTAGAAACTCTGTTTGGTAGGGAGCGGGCCTAAACCTGGAGACAGGGAGGCACTTCTAAATCTAAGTGGGGGCCTGTGAAAGTGAGTGATTTCTAAAAATCAATGCAAAAACCAAAAAACATTTAATAAACAGGCAATTGCTTGGTATTAAAATGAAAAGCGGGGAATGGGGGCATTATTACCCCATCACCACCGTGATTGTAGTTGTCGACATGTTTCTGACCGAACGGCCCAAGGGGTCCGCTGCATTCATCAGGACGGGGAAAAGATTGTGGGCGCCTATCTTACCAAAGTAGGTTAGAAATTACCACTGGGTAGGGTGATCTGTGTCTGCCTCTACCTGTATGAGTTTCCTTAAACCTGAAATGTAAAAATGAGATTGCCATCAGAGAGAAATCTGAGCTTATCTGAGTAGTATCCGGTGAGAGCACAATAAACATTGCTAATCATGCATATATATAGTGGCTATTGTGTGTGACACGTGTCACTGCAAACGTGAGACACACAAAACTGTTTGCACAAACATGTGAGGCCAGGTCACAACGATACCCTAATGGAGGTTCCTAAATGCCCCATGGGAAGAGGGTAAAGGAGAGACCCCTGTTGTCACACTCTGAAAGAAAATGTTTAAATTGATTGGCAGATACAGATATGCTCCGTATTTTCCCTTGAAAGCTACTGTGACTGCAAAAAAGAGCACATTCACACCACCATTCAAACTCTTACTGCCTCAAGGTGCGTCTCTTGTGGTCTGCCTAGTTGTGTACGTTCCTCTTCCCCGTCACCTAAAGTAGGTCCTTTTAATTGCTTATTTTGTTGCACACTGGCTAAAAGGTTTGATTTAAATGGTTTCCGGTGCTGGAAGGGTGCCTGCAGGCTCCCTGCAATCAAGTGCCTGATCCTCGCGTCTTAAATAACCCAGGGTTAATTGCCATGATTGCAGGTGGACTTGGTGCACGTACGCGAGCCCCAGTGCCCCAACATGGACTGCCTGGTCTTCGCGTCAGCTGTTAGCTCCTATGGACGTTAGACCGCTGCCTCTGTGCAAGCCCTGGTGTCCCAGCGGGGACTGCCTGGGTTTCGCGTGGCGGTTCAGCATGTATGGACGTGAACCGGCTCGTGTATTCAGCAATGTTATTCGTGGGAAAAAACTTTAGTTTAGAAAATGGAAATTGAATGGGTCTTAATCAAGTTAATTCATGCATTAGTTTAAATGCACCACTCCTGGCTAGTTTCCCAATTATTTCATATTGTTCTATAAAACGTTTTCCGCACGGGAAATTAAAGCATATTTTTGTAAGCAAGGTGTTAAAAACCAAAAAAGAAGCCATCTAATGACATTACTGTAGGCATAGAGGGCCCGAATTTATCCCAAGGTATACCCTCCTTGGTGAAAATGTTATGAGAAAATGTTGGAAATTCTGGGATGACAATAATAATAATAATAATGATACACAGGGCACAGGGAGGGCAGACTGACTGTTCCCTTGCAAAGATATTGTCCCCTTAATTACGGCCATACATTTATAAAGGCCACGCTTCCTGAGCAGTCACATCCCTCATAGCAGAGTTTGTATTTCAGAGAGCTGTGTTCATTGTTACTCTATTTCCCAATGTGTAAACAAGGGATCTCATCATTTAATCTGGATTCCCAGGTTCTAAGGTGATACACCCATCATTGTTTCGGGTGTGCAGGTTTTTCTTGATGTCCAGACTTGTTCTTTTGATTACCTCAAGAACTACTCATTTTAGATACACATCCCTGTGGTTTTTCTCCAGGTAGTGTTGTGTCAACTTGGTGTTTGTCTTCTTGCACCTAATTCTGCTCCTATGTTCGTTGATACGTATCATGATCTTTCTGGTAGTGATTCCTACATACATAAGGTTGCATGGGCAAGAGATCAGGTAAGTGAAGTTTTTGCTGTTACAGCTGCTGTAGTTCTTCGGCACCCATGGCCTATCTATCTCGATGTCCACTTCCTTAGTTATAATAGTATAGTTGCATGCTTTACTTTTGCCACATGGTAGTGTCCAACTGGTCATTGGTTACCCCATAATGTTGTCCGGCTCTGTGGGGTCGATGTCTTAGCGTGGACCAGTTTGTCTTGTGTACTTGTGTTTCTTTTAAAAGTAAACAGTGCTGGTGGCATGTGTTTTTTTGGTTCCAATAATGATATTCCAATTCTTCTGTAGGATGTTCTGAACTTTATTTGATATTGGGATGTATGTAGTGATGCTGACTAGTTTGTCATTCTTTTCTTGATTCTCGAGAAGTGGCTCTCGGTTGTTATTTCTTGCTCTCTGACTTGCTTTTTGAATTAATTTTCTGAGGTAGTGGCGAGTTACCAGTTTGTTTTCCAGTGCCTCTGCTTGTATGTCAAATGTTTCAAAGGAAGAGGAATTCCTTCGGATCCTAAGAAACTAACCCACCGGAAGGTTTTGCCAGAGGGATTTTGGGTGGAATCTTTCAAATAGGAAGGAGGAGGCTGTTCCTGTCCATTGTCTTATTTTGGACCTTTATTGTAATGCCGCCCTGGTTCAATGTTATGACCAAATCTAGAAAAACTGCCTCTTCTTTGCTGATTGTGTGTGAGAACGTTAGGTGTTCGTCTGTGGTATTAAACCATTCTACAATATCCACGCATGTTCTCTGTTGCCGTTTATGATGAAGTCATCAATGTATCATCGCCAAAGCTTCAGCTTTGTTCTGTAGGGGTTGTCCTGGTGGAAGATATAGTCTGCTTCAAATTGGTGCACGTACAGGCAGGCCATAGTGGGGGCAAATGTGCACCCCATTGAAGTACCTCTAATTTGGTGGTATATCAGGTCTTCGTATTAAAAAAAAGTTCTATGTCAGGGCTAGTTCCTCACACTCTAGTATAAAATGCCTTAGCGTCATATAATCCCATTCCCTCTCAAATAGAATATGTTTGACCATGCTCAGGGTACGTCTCTGTGGCATGCTAGTATACAGGCCTGACTCTGATTTAGATGCTAACGCTGCTCTAGCGCTGCGCGCATAACGCTCCCTCTTGCCTGTAATTTTAAAGATTTAAATATCCCTTGCTTGTTTATTTAGTTTGCGCCGAGCGCTTCGCGCTTTTAATTGTATTAGCACCGCTTAGGGGGAAATAAGGGAGCTCTTACCTGCACTATAATCGCCACATACCCACACTTGTGGGATAGAAGGGACTCGGGGGCACTGCAGTATCATCGCGCCGGTTTCGAGCGCCATTTTGGAGTGGGGAGAAGTCCTTACACTTTGAGCGCCATCTTAGGTGAGTGAGAGTCACTCGCCCTGCCAGGACCCACGCATTGGAGGAGGAGGTAATATCAGTAGGACCTCCTACCTCGCTCAGCCTGACTCTGATTTAGATGCTAACGCTGCTCTAGCGCTGCGTGCATAACGCTCCCTCTTGCCTGTAATTTTAAAGATTTAAATATCCCTTGCTTGTTTATTTAGTTTGCGCCGAGCGCTTCGCGCTTTTAATTGTATTAGCACCGCTTAGGGGGAAATAAGGGAGCTCTTACCTGCACTATAATCGCCACATACCCACACTTGTGGGATAGAAGGGACTCGGGGGCACTGCAGTATCATCGCGCCGGTTTCGAGCGCCATTTTGGAGTGGGGAGAAGTCCTTACACTTTGAGCGCCATCTTAGGTGAGTGAGAGTCACTCGCCCTGCCAGGACCCACGTGACGCCCTGTAGGCCATTTAAGATGGCCACTAGACAGGTGCGCAGCGGGGGCGTCGTAGGGGCGCCGGAGGTGCGCCAGAGGTAAGCCCGTTTGCGCCCGTTCGCGCAACGGACGCGCTTAGGGCCGCTACCTCTGGCTCCCCTCGCACAGCTTATACCCGCGCTGAGCTACTGAGACTCAGACCTGGTCAGGACTCGGTCAAGCCCCCA
Source organism: Lissotriton helveticus (assembly GCF_964261635.1). Lineage (NCBI taxonomy): Eukaryota > Metazoa > Chordata > Amphibia > Caudata > Salamandridae > Lissotriton > Lissotriton helveticus. Next base: position 368,589,972 of record NC_136070.1, read on the forward strand.
ACTTCTAGACCTATCTCCTGTGGGCTGCTTAATGTGAGATCTCTCTGCAAGCACCACACGGAAATAGCCTTCCTCATTGATTCTGAACAACTCGATGTCCTCTTTCTTACAGAAACGTGGACACGGGAGGACTGTGAGGTCGAGTTGGGCCTTGCCTGCCCCTCAGGATTCAAAATCAGCCACTCTCCGCGCCCATCTAATCGAGGAGGGGGAATTGGATACATTTATAGAGACTCGCTTACCATCTCCCAGTTAAAGATACGAGAAGTACCGGGATTCGAACTGATGGGTTTTACAGTCAAACAGCAGGAGCTGATCCGCTGTTCGGGTGTCCTATGTTATCGTCCCCCAGGACCGGCGCCTTCCATATCTCTTCTTATAGATTTGATTTACGAACTTGATAGCTCTCACTCCAAGCTATTGGTTCTTGGAGATTTTAATCTGTGGGAAGGCAGCGCGCTGGATAATGCTTTTTTCTCCCTCAGCCAAGCTTGCATAGATATCAACTTAGAACAACTGGTGACCGCCTCCACGCACCGGAAGGGCCATATTCTGGACATGGTGTTTGCGGACCCTCAGTGGGTATCACTAGTTGACATCAAGTGCCAATACTGGACGGACCACTTTTTGATTAGGTTCTCCCTCTGTTCGGAGGACCTTACGTTGCGGAAGGCTGGACTACCGCTAGCTAAGCTAGAGAGACCTTGGTCCCGAATCCTAAAAACCTCTCCTTTGCCGAACATTCTAGGCGAGGATTTCAAGCTCGGCAACACAGCCGAAGAAAGCTATACTCTCTTCTGCCAGTCTATATCGAGTTCGCTGGACAAACTGGCTCCCCTTCGGAAGTCACGAGGGAGGGTGAATCGAGCCAGTCCTTGGTACACGAGCGAACTACGCCAGCTTAAACTTGACTGTAAACGGGCAGAAAGGGCTTGGCGGAAACAGTACCTAGACTCGGAGAAAATTGCATTTAGGTCTGCCATGCAAAAATACAAAGCTCGAATCAAGATAGCGAAAGCGACCTATCTTGAGTTCACCTTGAATCAGGCCCCTAACAAGGCACAGGCCCTCTTTAAAATCGTGAAGGACCTTGCCCACCCCACGTGTGTGGCTAGTGCGGTCCCTTCATCGCAAGTTCTTTGCGATTTACTTGCGGACGCCTTTGAGGAAAAAATTTGTAAAATTTTAACAGGTCTGCAGGACCTAGGGAGCCCTAATAGGGAGGGAGCTCCGGAGGAGGTGGTCTGTGAACCCCTGCAGAGGGTCACGGACCTCCGTCAGGAAGCTCCGGTCATGCCCTCTAGTCGACCCCGACTTGACGAGCAGCCCCCCAGTCTGGGAGCTCCGGCGACGGAAGCCAGTCGACCCCAGCTGAGTAGCTCCCCTTTTCCCTCTTTGGACCAGGCTCTCAGTGTGGGAGCTCCGGCGAGTGTGGCCAGTCGACCCCAGCTGAGTAGCTCTTCCTCCTCGTTGGATCAGGTTCTCAGTCTGGGAGCTCCGGTGAACGTGGCCAGTCGACCCCAGCTGAGTAGCTCTTTCTCCCCCTCTCTGGATCAGGCTCACAGCTTGGGAGCTCCGGCAAGTGAGGCCAGTCGACCCCAGCTGAGTAGCTCTTCCTTTCCCTCTCTGGATCAGGCTCTCAGTTTGGGAGCTCCGGCGAGTGTGGCCAGTCGACCCCAGCTGAGTAGCTCCTCTTCCTCCTCGTTGGATCAGGCTCGCAGTTTGGGAGCTCCGGTGAGCGTGGCCAGTCGACCCCAGCTGTGCAGCTCTTTCTCCCCCTCTCTGGATCAGGCTCTCAGCTTGGGAGCTCCGGCAAGTGAGGCCAGTCGACCCCAGCTGAGTAGCTCTTCTTTTCCCTCTCTGGATCAGGCTCTCAGTTTGGGAGCTCCGGCGAGTGAGGCCAGTCGACCCCAGATGAGTAGCTTTTCCTCCCCCTCGCTGGATCAGGCTCTCAGTTTGGGAGCTCCGGTGAGTGAGGCCAGTCGACCCCAGCTGAGTAGCTCTTCTTCTCCCTCTCTGGTTCAGGTTCTCAGTCTGGGAGCTCCGGCGATTGAGGCCAGTCGACCCCAGCTGAGTAACTTTCCCCTTCCTTCGCTGAAGGAATTTGGTGATTTAGCCCTTACGATTTCATCTGGCTCGCCTTTGGATCCTCTTCCTCCAAAACTATGGAAGGTGTTTCATGAGGATCTCTTCCAGCCTTTGCACGCCATCTGCTGCCAGTCGTTTGAGACAGGTATGGTACCGAGCTGCTGGAAGAAGGCTGTGGTTTCTCCGCTGCTAAAAAAACCTACACTTGACCCGGCATCCCTTTCTAACTATCGGCCAATTTCCCTGCTTCCTTTTCCGGTTAAAATCATGGAAAAGCTGGTCACCCGCACTCTGTCCGGCTTCTTGGAAGGGAACATCTGGTTGGATGAGATGCAATTCGGCTTCCGCCCAGCTCATGGAACGGAATCCGCGTTGCTGACCGTATTAGACAACCTGCGGACGCGAGTCGACAGTGGTCGGGCAGCATTTTTGGTGCTGCTCGACATGTCGGCCGCGTTCCACACGGTCAGTCATCCCACCTTGATTTCTAGGCTGGAAGAATGCGGGGTCAAAGACAAGGCCAGGGACTGGTTAATCTCCTACTTGGACTGCCGTCAGCAACGGGTTTCGTTACCCCCCTTCAGTTCAGAGGAGCCGAGAGTGGGACAAGGAGTACCTCAGGGCTCAGCCATCAGCCCTATACTCTTTAATGTCTACCTCCGCCCTCTAGTCCAGCTTATTAAGTCATTTGGTATCTCCGTATTTAATTATGCGGATGATACCCAGCTGTTTTTTTCCCTGGAGGGTCAGGATGCAGTCACACTGGAGACCTTTCATCGGTGCATGCAGGCCACTGCGGAATGGCTCCGTGTGAACTCGCTACAGTTCAACGGAACTAAGACAGAGGTCCTGCATTGCTCCACTGATCGAGTTCCCAGAGCTCTCCCAGCTGATTTCTGGCCTCAGTCTTTTCCAGAGACAGTGTCAGCCGCACAATCGGCACGCAACTTGGGCGTTATTTTTGGGCCCAACCTGCAGCTAGACCTTCATGTAAACAAGACCACCTCTACATGTATGATGTTAATTCGTATGCTGCGTAAGGTTCTTCCCCTTCTCCCTGAGCAAGCCAGACCAGAAGTAGTGCGTTGTACCATCCTAAGTCGACTTGACTATTGTAACGCACTGCTTCTGGAGGCCCCGGTAACTCTGCTGGGTAAATTGCAAAGGGTACAAAACATCGCTGCCAAACTCGCCCTCTCTCGCCCCTACCATAGCTCTTCTACGGCAGCGTTGCGAGAACTCCACTGGCTGCCGGTCCATTTGCGGGTGCGCTACAAAGCAGCGTGTATAGTGTTTAAGGCTATCCATGGCCTGGGCCCTATTCCCCTGCGGCGAATGTTCGCCTGGTATTGTCCATCCCGTGCCTTACGCTCCTCGTCATCCAGGCTATTGGTAGTTCCGCGCTTCCAGCGAGTGAGGATGGGCGGCCGTTCGTTTAGAGTAGCGGCGGCCAAACTCTGGAACTCTCTGCCAATAGCCTTGAGAAGCTTTGAAGATCTCTTAGCTTTTAGAAAGGCTTTGAAAACCTACCTCTTTCCCAGGACAGGATGAGTTATTGTTTTCATCTGGATTATGGGTCAAAAGCGCCAGGATGCCCTTGGTGGTGACAGGCCGCGCTATATAAGAATACCACAATACCACAATACAATACAGAGCCTCGATATCCATTGTAATGATCCAGTTCTCTATGGCAGTGATTCCCAAACTTTTGACTCCCGAGGACCCCCATTGAGTCACCACTGGAATCCGTGGACCCCCAAGCAATTTGTATGATTTAAATTTCAAACGTTAAAACAGTAATTCTAAAAAAATAAACACACGTGTGTACACGAAACAAATACTTGAATTATTAAGGATTTTAGGGGTGTATTTACAAGCCCCTATCGCCATGTAAATGTCACTTTTGCGACGTTCGATAGAGGCTTCTCCTTATTTACAAGGCAGCGGTAAGCCACTTAACATGGCTTAACGCTGCATTGAAAATAAGGCCCTCTTTCGCACAATGCTTAGCCTGAAAGGGGTGGGTAGTGGGGTTTGCGATGGGCGTTTCACCGCAAAACCCATTGATTTTGATGCTGCCCCCTATTTACAAGAGCAGCATATATAGGAGGCAGGGCCAAAATTAAGACAAGGGAAAACCAGGTCTTAACTTGGCGAAACGAGGAGAAATGCTTTATTTCTCCTCATTTTTGCTCTTTCCATGTGTGCTGCCTTGTGAAGCACACATGGAAAAAGCAAAACACCTTGGATTGTTTATGTTCAGGAAGGTGACCCTTCCTGCACATAAACAATCTATAAAAAAATTTGCATTTTGTAACTTGTGCTACATTAAGCAGCACACATAGAAGTGACAAAACAGCATTTCAAGATTGTTTATGTGGAGGAAGGGGGACCTTACTGTACATATACAATCTTCCCCTGCACGCAGACACCCTTGCACTGTGGTGCAAGGGTGCTTGCGTTGGCGCTAAACTGCTAAGTGTAGCACCAGCACAGGGAGAAATGTAGGGCTGCACCATATTCTTGTACATATGGTGCAGCCCTACGTTTCTGAAGTGGCAGAGCGTGTCGTTAAGCCAGGAAGGCCAACGGCACCCTCCACCACTTCTTTTGTAAATATCCCCCTTAGTATTTTCTATTGAAAGAATTTACAAAAAACAAAACATTTTAATGGGAAGGTTTGTGCTGCATCTCTGTGACTAACATAAATGGTTGGTTTTATTTTGCAGTACAAGGCACCTACTCCTGCCAGGGCCAGACTGGAAACTCAAAGCAGCCCAGGCAAATGTTTTCAGACCAGTCCCCATACGGTGCACACCAAGTGCAGTGTGTGAGCCTGACCACTACAAAGGGGGCTTTGGGAGGCTCTCCCCCAAGAAATTTAGGAAACTATGGTGCAGTCCACATCACATTTGTAATTATATATTGAATTGTATTAGCTTCTAACGAATAGTAAAGGAAGATCTTACTATGCACCAGGATACGACGATCTTTGTTGGGGTTATTCAGTGATTCCCTTATTATCACCCTCCAACAGTGCCTCGTATCTCTTCATAGCCCCTCTGTCACATGTATTTAATTTGTTTTATAGCATCTCTCATACCATTGTAGGATGCCAGAGCACTTTACATCACGCACATTAGAGACAATTATTCATATGTGTAAATCAATGTATAGAAAATGTTACATAAGGCAAAGGGGGCTACAAGGTGTAGGATTCACATGTCATTTTTACTGGTAGGCATTTTTAAAGAGTGATTGGTCTGGAGAAGCACAAAAATTTGGGATTCAGAACATAACACAGTGGTTAGCATTGACGGTAACAAAACAAAATGTATTTCCACCCTAATAAACCTATTTAGCAGCATCAGGATAATGAAAAACAGGGAAAAAACATAAGTTACTAACTTGTACCATGTAGTTTGCAAGCAGCTCTTTGATGACAGTTTATAGGTCACTGTGATAGATTACGATGGTCACTTCTGGACTGCACAGTAACAAAATAATCTTTGTGACAAAAGCAGTAACCCACTCGTCTATGCACATAAAATTTAAAATGCATGGTACACATTCTTTGCAATAGGCATATTAACCATCTGTGCTTCATTAGATAACTCAAAACTACCACAGGCAAAACGCTCATCTCTCTCCAGCAGGTACATTAATCACTGGTGTTATCTTGACACTTTTATTTTTGCTCGAAAACTGCTAATTATACAAGGCACTTTGAAGTGCTTTTAAAACTTCTGCCTGCGGGCCCCCCATGGGACCACAGTTTGGGAAACACTGCTCTATGGGGTCGATCTCCATGTCTCTGAGTAGGCATAGGACGTATTTTGTGTCTCTCAGGTATGAGGTAGATGTTTGTCCAAATGGTCTCAAGAACCAGTCGCAAAACTGTGAGAGAGGCTTCAATTCTGAGCCAATTCCTGACACTATGGGTTCCCCTGTGGGAGAGAATCTGCTTTTATGGATATTAAGGAGAGTGTAGAACCAATTGTGTGAGGATTTTTACACACCAGATACTGTGCTTCATGTCTCGTGATCCAATCATTCATAAGCCCCTCATCAACCATGCTTCTGATTCTATTTGTAAAGTCTGGGCATGTGTTCAGTCAGGTAAATCTCATAGCTATTTTCATCGGACAGGAGCCGAATACATTCAGCATGGTATATCTCTTCATCTATAATGATGATTGCTCCGCCCTTGTCTACTGGTTTTATAATAAAATCGGTATTCTCATTAAGGGCCGTAAGTGCTTTTCGTTCACCCTACCTTAGATTCTGGAAGCCATTGTTGGTTTGACAGTCAATTGTGTTGGGACACGAGGGCTCGCGTACGTACCCCAAGTCTAGCTGCAATCATGGCAATTAACCCAGGCTTATTTATGACACATGGTTCAGGCACTTTATTGCAGGGAGCCTGCAGGCAACCTGCCGGAACACTGGAAACCCCCTAAAACAAGGTTGTTAGCAACTAATTAAGCAATTAAGAGGACCTACTTAAGGTCACGATCCCGCAAACCTTCTCTCTACATTGGGGAAGAGGAACGTACAAAACTAGGCAGAGGGCGATAGACGCACCTTGAGGCAATTTGAGTTTGAAAGGCGGTGTGAATGTGTGCTTATTTGCAGTCAAAGCAACTTCCAAAGGGAAATACGGAGCTTATGGTTATCTCATAACTGGTCCCAGGATGTTTGTTTCTGGTCCATAGAGGACCTGCCTCAGCAGTTCTGGCCGGACTGTTACCATGAGGAGCAGGGTCAAGACTGATTTGCATATGGCTGGGTTCAAACTGAGGTGGCCCGGTGAGCAACAAAATGATTAATTAAAACCAGATCTATGACGGGGAGAATGTTTGATTTGTTCAGCACACTGCCCATCATCTCTTCTTTTAACTTTCAAAAAGTGGCATTTTCAAAATTGCGATTGGAAATCTGATTTTACCATAAAAGAGGATTTCTAATTACAATTCCAAAGAAACCAAACATGAACTGTTTACCTGGTCCCATTTGGGAGTTAGCTTTATTAAATGTAAAAAGGTTACCCCAGTGAGATCCTATAGGAATAGGATATTGTTCCTTGAAATATTGAAACACTCTTACATTTGTTTATCAATAGCAGGGCATTTAAAACTTAAAAGTACATGTTCTACTATTTAATGCATTGCACCCAGTTCAAAACTGTACACACGGCCTGCAACAGCATGCCTGGAACATGTTTAAAAATGGCTACTTACGTGGGTGGTACAATTAGTACTGCAGGCTCACTAGTAGCATTTAATTTATAGGCCCTTGGAAAAGGTATTACCACTTTACCAGGGACTTACTAATAAATTAAATATGCCAGTTGGGGAGAAATCAGTGTTATGATGTTTTAAGGAGAGAGCACACACACTTTAGCACCGGTTAGCAGTGGTAAAGTTCACAGAGACCTAAGGCCAACAAAAGTGAGATCGGAAAAACATGGAAGAGTGCGGCAGAAAGCTTTGGGGAAAGACCACACTAAGGCAGACAGGTCTAGCAGCCTTTATTTACTGCTTTAAAATAGAAACTCAAAGATACTGCTGGTTAACCCACTAATGATATTGAAAAGGAAATCAAAATAATGGTGAATGCATCTTAAGTATCAACATGGATTTTAAGCAGGAGGCAAAAGTCCTGATCAAAAATGATCCTAAATATCCTCCTGAAGGTTCATATTGGGACAATCCTTCTCCCTGGGGCAGCTTGTTGTTTCAGGCATCAGATCTCTGTTAGAACCTTTATCTACGTTTTGCAATGTGTTTCCTCAAACATTAGTTGAAACAACACTGGCCTTTTGTAAAGACATCAAAGGTGTTTTGAACCTGAGTAACATCACAAATGAATAAATACATATAACTTTGATCATACCACTGGGCATAGGGATCCTGTACACCACTATCCTTCAGGATGAAACTTTGAGAGTGATCAAAGATCTGTTGAGGAACACAAACTGGCAGTATATTACAATGGTCAGTTTTCTAATGTACTGTAGGTCCATAGCCCTCAGGAAGAACTTTTTCAAGTTAGAAGACACTTTCTCCTTACAAATAAAAAGAACATATATGAAGAGCATGCTTTCTCTCAGTGTAGAAGGGTCATATGTACATTTCTTAAAAAAGAACTGCATTTACCCAGCGAGTAGCCCGCTTTAAGGAAACCATTGCACTTTGGCACTGATATATCAATGAAATTCGGATTATCTGGAAAGGTCCAGAAGAATTGCTACCACCATTTGTGACCTGGATCAGTGGCTTAGACCTCAATCTGAAATTCATCTCTACAACCTTGAGAGGGCAGATAACTTTTCTAAACCTAGAAAAAACAATTAAAAATGGAAAATGGATCACCAGAACTTACAAGAAACCCACAGATCAGAACAGCCTACTTCAGTTTGACCATTTTCATCCATGCGCACTGAGAGAGAACTTATCTTATGGCGAGTTCCTTCAACTATGTAGGAACTGCACAAATATTGAAGATTACAAACAACAGTCCTAAGAACTATTTTATAAACTGCAAAACATAAAATCTCATGGCAATCTCATACCATATTCCATGAAAAGAGCAAGGAATGACAACAGAGATGCCCTCTTGGAACCATCCAACCAATTTACCACAGAAAGACTAACAGGTGTGTCTACCTTCACCTCAATATCATATGGAGTAAAAAGACAATCCTAAAACGCTGTCCTATCCTGAATACCAGACAGCTTATGACCACTAACTTCTGGTCTGCCGTTAAAAGGTCATAGAATTTGAAAAACTGCCTAATGCACACTAGGCCTAGGATAACAACAATTAAGGAATCGTGAACCAATTGTAGGAGCCTCTCGTAGATCATGGTGCATTTTACCTGTGTTAACTGTAATGTGTGTCATTTCACCAAGGAATCCAAATCTCTGCAGTTGAGAATGACATTACCTTGAGAGCAATGGAACACCACAAAATGTAACACAAAGAACTGCATTTACATGATTATGTATGAATGCAATCTCAAATACATAGAAATGACAACCAGACCAGTGGGAATTTGAATAAATACATGAGCACAATTAGATGCAAACAGTGCAACACAAAACTTACACACACTTTTTGAAAGACCAGCATACACCGAAACTCCTACATTGGACAGTATTAGAAGTAATACCACACTGTCACAACATTAAGTAAATGCTGTCGGAAAAGGAACAACATTGAGTCTTTATAATATTAACTGACAGGAAGTGACGTGATGATGACATTCAGTCGAGTCAACTTAGAAAGTAAGCCCCTCATTGACTTTGACCTCCTCCCCTTGCATCTCATGAGGAGGAAGTTGACGTGACTGACTGGTCAGATCATCACCTGTACATGTTATATCCATTCCCAAAAGTTCCAACCATACGATGAAGGTTCCTCCTTGACTATGACCGTCTTACAGCGCATCCCATGATGATGAGGTTTATTGGATTATGACTGACCAGATCCAAATCGTTATCTAATATGTTGTATGTATGTTCACAATATTTCTTTTAAAACGTTTCTAACTATATAATAAACACAGCATTAACCTTAGACTTGTCAGTGTACCAGGCAGCCCTTACATTGAAAAGCCGTTCAATGAAAAACACTTTTTTACTTAATGATGAACTCTGTAATTCACCTTAGAGTCATCCGGGCATTCATCAGTATGTCTCTTAAATTAGTCTGAGAGGTGTCAGTACATCTTTCCACACACCATCAATCCTGAATTATCTAGAGGTGACATCACATTTGTAGTGACTCCAAACAGTTTTTGTTCAGGTATTCTTGTGTTTCCTATTTTTTAACTCTGTGTCACTATTTGGACATGGTTCCACTTAAAGGTGGCTGCCATCTATGCAGGGGCGAGCCCCAGCATCCTTGAATCACGTGGATATGTAGCACGCTTTGGAGGCGATCTCACACCTGGTGGGAATGAGCAGGCCAAACAAAATATAAAGGGCTCCTTGGCCTGTCCCAGCTATCTTTTTAGACCACAGAGCAATAATAGTTTATCAGACCAGTAGACCAGACGGAGCAGTACATAGGGCATGGCACTCTTCATGGAGTCCTGTCGGACACCAATCTTTGAACTTAAGGGTTTGATATGTGCCTGTCCATCCATCAGGTTCGTTGACTGAATGGGAATGCATCACCCCACCAGATTCCCATACAAAGCCAATGGGTTCTCGAAGTAATTACTACAAATACTTTATAAATCACTGTAGAAGACTTAAAATATAAGCATCAACATCATTTACCACTTGAAAGAATCAAGTCATATATGTTGATATAGCTACGCAGTCATTGTAAATACTAAATAGGCAGATTCGCACAAGGTGGTCCAAGAGTTTGATAGATTTCAAAGTCATGAGTCCATGTTGTCTTCCAGGTTCTCCTGGTTCATTCTATGTGAGTCAAAGTTTTATGTTTGAGCGCCACTAGTACTTCAACAGTGGTTAGCAAACGCAGACTATGGGGCACCAGCACACAGGCAGAACCTGTATGATAGGGTGAACATAGACGAGGTCCTGAAGATATGCCACAGAAATCAGCTTAGCATCATTAGGGGTGAACACGTGTACCAAACAAGAGAGACCACCAAATGAAGAAGGTTCAATTGGTCCTGTTGTAGTGTAGTTCCTATTATCCCAATAGGCTCTGCGCATTGGAATAATACCTTCAATAGTATAGGCCTAGACCAGACGTTAACTAGGTCTACTACTGTCGATATTAGACTTAAAGTTTTGGGTTTGCCAGCTAGCTCAGAGTTCACTAGAAACTTTCTCGAATAGGCAAGGAGGAGTTGAACCTCCCTGGATAGACAAGAAGGGATTTAGTTTCTGACAACCATAGAACATGACAACTTTGCTCTCCCCTAATCAAGAGTGTATCTCGAGAGTCGTGTGAACAAAAGGCAATTTATTTTACTCAGTCAGTACGTGCATTCTTAGTCTCATCAGTTTGTAGAGAAAAGGAAGAGACGGGCGTGTTCAATAAAAGATGTTATTTATTGATCAGTCTCTTTTCTCATACAAGAGAAATGGATCGATATTATTGCAATACTTATGGTTAAGTAAAGTGCATACATTAAAAGCAGAAGTATAAAATAATACTGTAAAAACATTGATATGGTTTCTAAGCCATATGAAGGTTTAAAATGAATAAAATATATTACATACACATATACATTTGGTTAATCGTACTCAACTGGTGTTTCTAGCTACGCCTACCCTGTGTACCTGACCTAAGCCTAATACGTGGGCGGGAATAGAAAGTTACAGTTTAAGTTAAGTTTGTTTTGCCAAGTGACTGACTAAAGAATTCTCTGTGAGGGGTTATTCAGTTCTGTACCTGGAATCTAGGATGGATGAGGGATGGTATCTCTCGTCTCTGGTCTCGATATTCCAGGCTGCCTGCGAGGGCTACCCGGAAGCGCCGGAGCTGGATATCTCGGCAGGAGAAATAGGCAGCTGCTCGTTCTCAGCGCGTCAGGAAGGCGGGGCTGCGCCAGCGGGGTCTGCTCTGCTCTGGGCTTCGGCAAGTCTGGCTGCTCCGTTCTCGTCACCACCGCGTGTATTTGCATAGGGCAATATCGGTAATATTTATACCTTTAAGGTGCCGAGATTGACGTAAGGATGGACATAGATACGTCAATAAGGATGTCATACGACCAGGTCGTTAGCACATTCTTTTGCTGAAGTTCTCGGTGAAATCAAAACAATGGCCGCAGGGTTTTTCCCAGGTTGTCATAGGTTTGATTTGTTATGAGAACTCCGTATGCCTTATCAGGGGCTGGAGGAATATCGCTTGTCTAATTAGATGGCAAGCGTTATGACCTAATCAGATAACACGTTCCTGTGCCGTAGTGTGGCTTTATCAGATAACGGTTCCTGCATCATGGGGGTTTTCTGCCTCATGGGATGGCTGCTAGTTAACTTGTTAGTTTGCTAACCAGAATAGGGTCAGGAATAGGGGGATCGATACAGAATCTATAGGAATACATCACACCCACTCCACGCTAACTATGGACATATTTACTAATCTATGCATAGTAAAACATACTATAGAGTATTGTGTATACCTTACCACCCCAAAATACGTAAATGCATTTCGAAATTATCAAATATACGGAAAAAATGCAGTCATATGTATAGTATGCACTCAAGCTGTAGGAAAATGCTAAAGTAATCACGCATTTGTATACATTATTGCTATTTGGTATATGAAAATTTACACATGAAATGGCTCTTAATACAGAAAAAAAGTTCGAGACCATTTCATCACAGAATAAAATATTTATGAACATACCAGCGGGCAGCTAATGTCTATAAACTATCTAAAATTAGAAATTTTAGTTCTCTAAGAATAGTTCTTACTTTAAGCAGAAGATAGTGTCCCGAAAAATATGCAAAAATATTTTGGGGCTGCTGAAAAATATGCTGTCCGTGAACTGGAGGGAAAATTGTTCATGTGACTGTATTATTAAAGTTGAAGGCCAAATTCAGGGAACGCCGTGTACGAGCTTGCTCAAAAGTCTCCATTTCTGCTCCGGTGAGAACATCATATCATTTAGACTCTCGAAAACGTTGTCAACAGCTTCCTGGGAGAGTTCCACTAACTCGGAAATAGGTGTAACCATGCATTCGTGCGCATGATTGTCTCCATTGACCTTCTGATTTGGATTGCTGACAGAAGGTCGTACCTGATCGATGCTGATTTCATCTTGAACCTCACTACCCCTTAATCGTAGTGGTGAAGCTTCCACGAATGCCGTCATCAGGATTGGTAGCCGTTGAGGGCAGCACAAAGCATGAGCCTTTGTTGGACTCAACAATGTTTCTGCATCCATTGGCGCATCCGATTGTAGCGTCAGACAGGTGTCTAACACGCATTCTTCTCCGCATAGCAGGCACCTTAATACAGGTAAAACACATCGTTGCCACATTGGTCGAAAGGATAGAAACCAAGTCATGTTCAGGTCTCTAAGCCGGGATAGTCCCAGGATTTTTGATATCCGGTCCCGGTATCCAATGGCTAGGATTGTTTCTTCCCTTGTCGCAGGTGTTTTGTCTGTGACATGGTTTGCCATAACGAAATATAAGGACTAGGAATAGGATTCCTGCAATTAGTCCCAAAATGAGGGGAAGTCCGCCAAAAATCGAATGGACGAAATCTGGAAAAATACCCAGTATGGCTTTGAATGGTGTTAATGCCATCGAAAATACTGTCTTAAATACCTTTGAGACTCCACTGGTATCAGAAATATTTAAGATTTCATTCAGGATTTCTGCGAAATGTATGGGGGAATTAGTTGATAACAATGAATGTATCTCTGCAGTCGTCCTTGCGACTTGGAGATCATACGTTTCTTTTGATGACGTGAGCCTTGTCGGCGTCTGAAGAAGCACTGTTTTCATTCTGCTTAAAGTATCTATTCGAATAGAAGTAATTTTCAAGTTGGGCCATGCCCTTGCCTCCTGTTTGGAAAGGAGCTGGGGAACAATGAGTGTCCACAGCACTTGACCTTCGCAGTCGTAGTTACGAGATAAGGAGTCCCGGGCATAAGACTACAGCATCTGCGGTCTACAATTAGAATGTAACTCCCATTATAGAGTCTTTGAAGGAATGGTTCAATCTCTGTTGCAGGTGCGCCTTGCTGGTGACATGAAAGGTTATTTGAGTTCCCTTCACAGGCTCCATGCAAACTAATTCCGTTACACAGAAGTGTACCGCTTAGTGACATTGCACAATTATTGCCACTAAAAAACACTTTCTGTCCTTTATTACTGACACATGCATGTGAATAGGGCAAGTTCCATGTTGTTTTAATGTACCCTTTTCCCAGCTTTCCGTACATGCCAGCCTGTATATATTTTTGGCAGTATTGAAACCTGAAGGTTGATATTGGAATATTAATTATCCCAAGTATTATCCATTCACTGACAGGTCGTTCTGACATTGTCACTGGTAATCTCTCAAGTTTCTCAATGCTCAGGATTGTATAATCAGCACCCTTCTGGGCCATACTGATTTGTCTAACAGTACGGTTAAAGATATTGAAAAGTGACGTTGTGTTGATTAAACGCCAAGGCACATAGCCTGAACGCAGATTTTGTAACGTCCAGCCAAGCTGTACAATAGAACGCAATTGGGACTGACCGTGTTGTAATAACAGTAAGTCTTGCGATAATATGTCGATTGCTGAAGACACAATGCTGTCCAAAGAAAAAATTCTGGAGGACAGAGTCATTAACCCATTGTCCACTACAGAAAGTGATTTTTCCAAATTAATACGGTCAATTTCCCGTATCCTTTCTGCTGTCTCAATTTGAGTAACCTTCCAGGCCTCGTTGTATGCTGCATATACAGAGGCTGCTATGAAACGTTTTTGACGCTGTTTGCGCGGTCCCTTAATGAAATCACGCAAGTCAGCACCATCAGTAAGTAAAGTTAGGTGTTGCTTAATTTCTGCCAGTGTGGAAGTTTGTAGCCATTGAAGGCATAATTTGCCCACACTGTAGGTGGTTATTATTCCTGGGTGATGTCTTTGGGAATATCTAGGGTCTGGCCTGGTCATTTTGAACCCCTGTGTTTTGTTCAGGAATCTATCTTGACAGTTATTAGTATCTGTGGGCCAGATCAACCACTGTTTCCAATCTGGATGTGTTCTGTTTTGGTTTAATACATAATTTACGTCTATCTCTTCATCTGTAGAGCTATTGCTGTTCATTGTTGGTTTTGGAATAGACGGTTTATTTAAGTCTTTGATTTTGGCTAAGCCAAGACAGGTAGTTTGTTGAACAGTGTCATTTAAAAATATAATTTGTTCTGGGATCATGCAGGCTCTAAACAAAGATTCTATACCCTGTACTTGCCATTCTTTTGTGCCCCAAACACTTTTCAATTCAACATTTTTGTCCCAATAATCAAAACCAAAAGTATTCATTTGTTCAAAGAATGAGTCTGAATAGATCAATTTTGTGTTTGTTATCATGGTCTTCGTTCCTGTCTTATTTGACAATTTGAAATAAAATGTTTCAGCATTACTTATGTTAAAACCTGAAAAATATGAATATTTGTCGTAAACGGTTCTTGAGCTTCCTTTTGGAGGGGTTGCACAATGTTCCCATTGATTATAATTTAAAACATTTCTAGGTTGTGCAGATCTATGTAGAAAATGGTTACCATAGTGGTTATAACAGTACATACTATCATAATTTGTAGAACCCTGCAAATAATCATGTTTGGTAAATTTAGCAGACATCACTAAGTCAGACATCATATTGTTTATACTTTCGAAGTCCCAATCATCAGCAAATGAGCTTGGTTTTACAAAGTCACTCAATGAGATCTTAATTTGGTGTGGATATTTCAGGATTTCAACCGGACCATAGATTTCGTAGTCAGTGTTGTCCCATGCTACCCCACCCGGTATAGGATTGGCTGTGAAGTTGACTGAAGAAAGTTCTCTTTTCTCGACGTGTGAAGATGTGTGTGGTTTGAGGATCAAGTTGATTTTCTGACTTGCTGTGTCCATTTTAGCATATTTTCCCTCAATGAAGCGTCCCAAAGTAAGTATCATGATGAGCCAAAGTATGAGGATAAATGCACCAAAACCCACCCAAAATTCGATCCATGGAGAAATTAGATATGTTTCTTTCAGTTGTTTCAAAAGTACTTTAACTTTATCTTTAAAGGTTTTTGTTGATGGCTGTGTTTTTGATTCAGTGAAGCCTTCAGAGGAATCATCGAAGTTTATGAAGTAGCCGGATGCAGTTCTGTCAATTGTTCCAATAGCTTCAGGATTACTGTTTCTTGCATAGTCGTTTGTTACTTCATTATAGGTTGGTGTGTCTCTGCTAAATGTTTTTATTTGGGTTTTCAGAGGTCTAAGTTCCATTGCATTGTTGCATAGTCCTTGTTGTTCTTCTGTAGGCGTTTCGAATGTGATTAGCCTCTTTGTTAGTACCTCTGTACTGGTAGCAAACCTTGGTGTTCTGCTACTTATGGGGAGTCCACTTGGCCTACTATTTGTTATCGGCCACATGATTGTGGTTTTACCAGGTCGATGGATACAACTCGGTTCTCCTTTTTACCAGCAAGCGGCGGTAGTACAACTGATCTTGTTCCGTTGACAGACAAGACAGGAACTGCTTTTCTGTAAGAAGGCACAAATTCCTTCTTTACCGCGATCTTTTCTCTGACTAGATCCCCGATTTTTGGAATCCAGACAGGTCTTGCTGGGACAGGTGGTGGTTCTTCAGTGGTTGTTGGCTGCTGTTTCAACTTTATGTTGCTCAGGTCTTTTCTTGTTTCGTTTAAGTCCTGTAAAATAGCCAAACGATCTTTGATATCAAAGCTTTTTTCCTTTACCACTGAAGTCTGACTGTCAAGGTCAGAGATTAACATCCTAGTTCCAAATAAAAATTCGTACGGACTGAATCCCTTCAGAGAATTTCTTGGCAGGTTATTTAGACTACGTTGGACACTTATTAGATGTTTGACCCACCCAGCTCCCGAACCTAATATCCTTTCCGTTATAGATTGCTTTATGCCTTGGTTTTTTCTTTACACCATCCCGTATCCCTCAGGAAGGAAGTGAGAAGATTCCCGCTGTGCTATGCTCATTTGGCCATGTTTCCCCTCAGGCTGGAGGGCTAGAGTGAAAACTATGGTCAAACGTAGCATGCTCTTAGCGTATATGCCATTTAGACTCGCAAATCTTTGTATAACAGTCCAGACGTCAGCCGAGGGCTGGTGATCTACATTATAAGTGGAAACTAGCCTGTATATGTTAATCGCAAGCCTTGCTTTTTACTGTTGATTTTTTCTGGAGTGAAACGACTTGGTATTACACCGTTTCTCTCACCACTGCGATTCCTGTTGCAGTTTGGGCAGTTTTTTACAAACATGGTATGATGCAGGCTCATGCCTGGCCACCAGTACCTTGATTGTAATTCTTCCAGAGAATCTTTTAGTTTGAGGTGTCTGAGACCCTCGCCCATATGTGCGTCTGCGATTAACAAGTTTCTCCTGTCCATGTTTGGAATCACTCTGTCCCCCACTCCAGGGATTCGAGCAAAAGGGACTGAGTTTGCATCGATTATGTATGTATAATTGAGTGGATAGTTGATCGGTAGCGCTGAGCAGTCACCTTTTGATGACGTTTTCACCGCCAGCACTGTTTCACCGTCAATATACTTCACTGTATGCTTTTTCCGAACTACGGAAGCCGATTTAGTTGCTACCGCTGTGGCTGTTTCAGCCAATGAATTCCCTGCAACGTGAACGCCATCACGCTGATGACTCAGTGAATGTGTCACGTGAGTCTTTGGTAGTTCTTTTTGTAAAAGAGCTATTTGTTCCCAGAGCAGTTTCTGCTTTATTGTTGCATCTGTGTCATCTTTGTAACCGTTTTTAATCCATGTCTGCAAATCGTTGTTATATGATTTGACGCAGTAATATGAATCGGACACTATAAGTGTCGGGAATTCGCGATCCGCATTATCTAGCGCCATTTTCAATGCTATTATTTCAGTCTGTTGTTCTGAATTAGTTTCTACTGAGTGTGTTTTTGTTAATAGAGGTCTTAGTTTACCTCCGCGCCACACTTCTTTTGTGATCTCACATGTTGGGTTGTATGCTTGTTCTCCCCAAACGGAAGGTTGAGCATGTCCGTCTGTATAGATTACACAAGAGTATTGTCGTAAGGGCAGAATGTCGATTGGCAAAGGGAATGTTCTTTCATATTCTAGATTTTTTAGTTCCTCTAGTTCTGGATCAAAGTAGTAGTATACTTTGTCCGTTGTGATTGAATTCACCCATTGTATCCATTCCGGATTCAATGTTGTTGTTGGTAAATTACATGGTGTTGTTAATGCCTCAAAGGCTGATTCTGCTGTTCTGACCGTGATGTGTCTACCGTCAGCTTGATCTTTTTCTCTAGCTATTGCGGTTTGAACTGCATGAACAATTTTTTCTTTAATGCTGAATTTCTTTTCAGCTTCTGTGTACAAGTGTGATTTGAATGGAATTGGTACCTTTTCTCCCTCATTAGAGGTCAGGTATGTGAATCCGCATCTTCCTGGGATGACTCGAATCACAAGATTGCGTGTGTTATCACGTGTTTCTAATTTTGTTTTAATTAGCATGTCTGTTTGTAAGGATCTCAGAATTTCTGTGTGTATTTGAGTCCAATTGGTTCTTTTAAAATCCGGTTTTATTAGATCATAAAGGGGTTTGACCCTTTCTGCGTAATTTGCAATGCATGTTCTTCCGAAATTTAGGAAGCCTAGAATTGACTGTAGGTTTTTTAGTGTTCTAGGTGCTTGGAGTACGGCACATTTCTCTAGGAAATTGTCAGCCAGGCTTTTGCCTTCACTTGATAATTCATATCCTAAGAACAGGACTGTCAGATGGGCAATTCTGGATTTTTTAAAGTTGAATTTGTAACCCTCTGCTGCGAACCCAAGTATTATGGTGTTCACTCTCTTCAAGTGAGTCTCCAAGTCATCATCTGTTAAGTATATGTCGTCGACATACGATAATGCTTTGTCGTCATATGTTTGTAGTAATTCTGTTACTCTCTCTGAGAATACTCCTGGGCTGTTCTTGTACCCCTGGGCTAACCGACAGAATTGTTTTTGAGTGCCATTTATTGAGAATGCAGACTAATATCTGCTCTCTGGTGCTATGTTTTGACAAAAGAATCCATTAGAGATGTCTAATGTTGTTTTGTATTTTTTGCGCACTATGTTATTCATTAGTGCAGCACTATGCGAGTTTTGCACTGCAAAAGTTTTGCAACATGAGTTAAGGTGTCGGTAATCCAAAACTAGACTATATGAATTGTCTGGTTTGGAGACCGGAAACAAAGGGTTGTTCATTTGTGAGGTGCAAGTTTCAATCACCCCCTGGTATTCTAGCTGATCTAGGATTTCTTTTACCTGTTTTTTAGCTTCTTGCTTAATTGGGTACTGCCTCTGTGCAGTAGGTTGTGATTTTAATTGGATTTTGTGAGGAGGAGAGTCCTCATCCCATCCTACGTGATTTTTATATAAAGCAGGAGCTAGGGCTACTGCCCACTTTCTTGCAAGTGTGTATTTTTTATGAATTGGGATATGATTTGAGAAGGCAGGCATAATTATTTCTTCGCCATGAGGGCACTCCCTGACAAATTCTGGTGGCCAGTCCTTTTCAGCTAGAAGGATGTCATAGCCCTTGGAGAGATTATCCCAAAATAGTCCCCTTATTTTTCTAGTCTTATCCCCTTCTATACGTAATGTTATTTCATATATTTTGTGAGGTTTGCTAACTCTGGTGTCTGCAGTTTCCACTTGAAGATATTCATTCGTGTCCACTGTCTCCAGATGATTCATAAGGACTTTGCGAGCTATGCTCACTTCTGCTGCGCTGTCTAGCATTGTCTGAGCCCATTCTCCGTTTTTCAGTTGTGTCCTCAGTATTCTCGGCATTGTTAACTACCTTGATACTGGCTACCTTCTTTTTTGGAAATTGTAATTTCTTTTTTAGCTGAGCAGGTTCCTTGTCTTTGGACTTGGCGTGCTCTTCTCTTTGTTCTGATCGTCCTCTTCTTTCCGATTTCTGCGAGGAAGTCTGAAAAGATTGAGAGGAACGTGTATCAATGTCTTGATATCTATCAGGTTTCTTTATATTATCCCTATTTCTAAGGTTATATCTTTTCCCAGAGGGGTCACTCTGGGGTGACCTGTGTCTTTGGTTCGGAGATTTTTCTCTTCGCCTAGGAGACCTTCCTCTGGACAGGAATTTCTTTTCTTTAGGATTGGATTGTTTGTTTCCATCCCAGCTCTTTTTTTGTGATGTTGAGTTATTATTAAAAAATATTTTTTCAGGACTTTCAATCAGTTGTGGTTTTACTGGTATTCCACCTAAACTATCTCTACCTAGTTCCTCATAGGATTTTTCTATGATTCTGGCAATTTCAGCTGGTTGGTCTGCTATATCTGTCTCTTTTAACCTCTGGCGGATCGCCACGTTCGCTGCTTCTCCCTTTATGTTGGCTAATAATATAGCCGAGACCTGCTTGAAGTCTTTTAGTAATTTCATACCAAGAGTTAAAGTGGGTTCTGGACCATATTCATCTTGAATTTGTTTTAGCACATCTGGTATTACCGAAATGGATGGAACGCCGTGCGTTTTTGTGTAGATGGAAGCAAAGACTGTACCCCAAGTATCACAGTCCTCAATGTGTGGTGCGATTCCCATTGGAAGACAGATAGTCAGAATCCTGTGTTTTTCTAACGGGTTGGTGTCTGGAAATACAGCCTCGATTTGGGTGATTTTTTGTGCTAACCAGAATGGTATTTGTTCCCGTTTAGCTGGTACTTTACCTAGGCATGATTGAATGTTCTGTGGTGTAATTTTATTTGTGTTCCCCTGGTGAGGGGTCAGCTGTGGAATTTTAATTGCTGGCTGAATTGTTGAAGTCCGCATCACATATTGGAGTAATTGTCTATGTATTTTTATTAATTGTTTTAGCTGTGTTAACAGCTCTGCTGCAGACATCCCATTGATGTCTGGATGTGGTGTGTATCCGGCTAGGACCGGCCACGTTGCTCCTGGTCTACCTAAAGGACCGAGCCTGGTGATGTGATTATTATGTTTTAGGGCGCCATTAAATAAGAGCAAATGCTCTTGAAATTTAAGTGGTACTTCCACCTCCTCGAAAGGAGTGTACTCTCCAGGAGGTTCCTCTACTTTGTAATAGTGGAAGTACTTTGTTACAGCATTTGCTGCTGGAAAATGTATCCAAGAATAGTATACCTCTGTCTGCCGATATTCGTGTGCCTCAATTACGAATATGACTGTACCACCTCTAGGTGTAAGTCCATTTTCTATAAGTTTTAAAGTTATAGATTTCCTTTTAATGACCGGGATGAGTATTATATCCGGGTCTGCTTCTTGTAGTGCAGTATCAGCTGCTGCTATTTCAGCTGCTAATCTAACTGCCTCTCTTTCTCCTTCACTGTCTGACATTGTACCGACAGAAGGTTATTTTGTTTGTTTGCAGATCAGGTTTCTTATGGAAACAAAGATTAGATGCACAATATTTTGGAACGGTTTATCCTTCAACGTTGACTAAACCAAGTACCATACATAGGTGTTTCCTCCTGCGAGGTTTGGCGGATATTACCTTTCACCCACTCCAGACGTCTTTGGAGTATTATGGGAAAAAAGGGGTCTGAGTGAGAAAGCACGACTGAGTTACTCTAAATGTCTTACGTTAATTTTATCGCCCTTCCAAACGCGTTGGGCGCCATGTAGTGTAGTTCCTATTATCCCAATAGGCTCTGCGCATTGGAATAATACCTTCAATAGTATAGGCCTAGACCAGACGTTAACTAGGTCTACTACTGTCGATATTAGACTTAAAGTTTTGGGTTTGCCAGCTAGCTCAGAGTTCACTAGAAACTTTCTCGAATAGGCAAGGAGGAGTTGAACCTCCCTGGATAGACAAGAAGGGATTTAGTTTCTGACAACCATAGAACATGACAACTTTGCTCTCCCCTAATCAAGAGTGTATCTCGAGAGTCGTGTGAACAAAAGGCAATTTATTTTACTCAGTCAGTACGTGCATTCTTAGTCTCATCAGTTTGTAGAGAAAAGGAAGAGACGGGCGTGTTCAATAAAAGATGTTATTTATTGATCAGTCTCTTTTCTCATACAAGAGAAATGGATCGATATTATTGCAATACTTATGGTTAAGTAAAGTGCATACATTAAAAGCAGACGTATAAAATAATACTGTAAAAACATTGATATGGTTTCTAAGCCATATGAAGGTTTAAAATGAATAAAACATATTACATACACATATACATTTGGTTAATCGTACTCAACTGGTGTTTCTAGCTACGCCTACCCCGTGTACCTGACCTAAGCCTAATACGTGGGCGGGAATAGAAAGTTACAGTTTAAGTTAAGTTTGTTTTGCCAAGTGACTGACTAAAGAATTCTCTGTGAGGGGTTATTCAGTTCTGTACCTGGAATCTAGGATGGATGAGGGATGGTATCTCTCGTCTCTGGTCTCGATATTCCAGGCTGCCTGCGAGGGCTACCCGGAAGCGCCGGAGCTGGATTTCTCGGCAGGAGAAATAGGCAGCTGCTCGTTCTCAGCGCGTCAGGAAGGCGGGGCTGCGCCAGCGGGGTCTGCTCTGCTCTGGGCTTCGGCAAGTCTGGCTGCTCCGTTCTCGTCACCACCGCGTGTGTTTGCATAGGGCAATATCGGTAATATTTATACCTTTAAGGTGCCGAGATTGACGTAAGGATGGACATAGATACGTCAATAAGGATGTCATACGACCAGGTCGTTAGCACATTCTTTTGCTGAAGTTCTCGGTGAAATCAAAACAATGGCCGCAGGGTTTTTCCCAGGTTGTCATAGGTTTGATTTGTTATGAGAACTCCGTATGCCTTATCAGGGGCTGGAGGAATATCGCTTGTCTAATTAGATGGCAAGCGTTATGACCTAATCAGATAACACGTTCCTGTGCCGTAGTGTGGCTTTATCAGATAACGGTTCCTGCATCATGGGGGTTTTCTGCCTCATGGCATGGCTGCTAGTTAACTTGTTAGTTTGCTAACCAGAATAGGGTCAGGAATAGGGGGATCGATACAGAATCTATAGGAATACATCACACTGTTATGATTGTTTTTTAACCTTTATGGATGGACCGACAGATAAATTATTAAACAAGGACGACTCTGCAATAAATCTTGGAGTGCCAGGAGCCACTAGGGTTTTGAAGAAGAACCCTCACCCACCAACCTAGTTGGTGGCATGCTTCATCATCGGGTTCCCAGCTGGGTAGCCGAATGCAGCCCAGCTGTGCTTCGACGCCTGAATTACAGCAGAGCGGGATGTGTGTCTGGGGCTCAAAAAAAGTGGTGATGTAAAAAATGCCTCTGGGACTCCTTGCTGACAAATTCTTTATTCTCAAGCAGTCCAGGACATGTTTAAAAGAAAAAAGGGGGAAAAAGTGAAGACTGGCAATTGGTCTTCGTTATCCATCAGGTACTGTTTGACATGTTTCAGCCTCAAAAAACAATTTTGAGGCTTTCTTCAGGACCATACAATGTGAAAAAATTGTGCTGTGGCAAAAATAAGCCACATGTATTTTTTAAGCACACTCGCTAAGAGGTGTGCTGTGCTTTCATTGGTGTAACCGTACTTACGGACCCATCATCTGGTTTTAAAACTGTAAGACAAAGAACACAACATAAAGGACACACACAACATTATAGAGTTAGTTAAAACGGCTCCATTTTGGTTCATCATACTTTTGCTCATGGTGCATTTGTCTTATCATTTGCACTGCTAGAGTTGTTCGTTCAAATGCACCATCAATCATACAGGAGACATGCAACATACACGTAGTGTATTCAAACTCATGCATGGTGATTAGGTGCAGGCATGCATGTCTTATATTGTTGGTGCTATTTTTAGCATGAATAGTCACATGTCTATGTGAACGTAGCTTAATCATTTGAGCTTGAAATGAGTGGCGTGGCCATGGTGGACTATTATTATAGTCTCAAAATAAAAGGCGGCCAAAGTGCAGTATTGGCATAAGAGGTATTTTGGGATAGGTACATGTATATCTATTCTCATGCAGAATTAAAAACTTTCAAAACTTCCATAATGTCACAAAGAAAGAGAAACCATATTTACACAAGCTACGTGTTTGTATTAGCTTTCCTAGATCCCGGACGGGGCGGTGCCTGTAGTCAAGCACTATGGGGAAAACAATGGTAGCATAAAAAAGATTGTTAAGGCACTCAGTATTGAGTAAAGTTGCTGCCAGGTGGAGATTGAACAGAATGGCAAGGTAATCCGTAGCGAGTAGCACTTAAATCGAGCCAGGTTTTGTGGGAAGAACATACTTCATCAAGGCTGGATGCCCACCCTCCTCACCTACTCTGGTCTTCTCGGGATCTCGACTATACCCAAAGACCAGAACCAAACGAGCGAACACACATAGCAATACAAAAGAACAACAAGCGGGACCCAGCACATACAAAACCTACTAACTAACCTCTCCCCTCATGTATTGACACAAACAGAGGAAAATCTCCTCAACAAAGGTCTAGGCTTTGTCCCCACTGCCATACTTGACAAATTTTAATTACACATTGAACCGGCAGAATATTTTCAGAAACTAAAGCTAAAAGCTTTTTTTCAAAATCAGCAAACAGAGGGTGTAAGCGAGGGCCAGGGAGATACTAGGCTCAAGCTCAAATCCACATTCATTCCTCTTCCTAACACCATATTGGTAGAATTGACCTGAAATGTCATTCTTGGTTAGCTTGGACATAGAAAGTCTGTATACCAGCCTCCCCCAAAATGACACTCTTAAAGTACTAAAACTATCATTAGATTCAACATACCCAAATCTTTTGTGTTACAATGTGTGGAACTAGCGCTTAAGGACAACTTTTTCAATTTCGAAGGTGACCTCTTTCTGAAAACGTACAGCACATCAATGGAGAGCACCTTTGCCCCGAGTGTGGCAGGGCTCTATGTCTTCAACTTCGAAAAAACACATCTCCTCAATTCCAATATGCCTTTTTCAGCTAACATCAAATTCTACAAATGATACATTGGCAATGTCTTCCTCATATGGGAAGATCTGAAAGACACTCTACACACATTTCTTGTGTTGATCAGTGGATGTGACCCCAACTTAAAATTCACCCACAGTGTGAATAAAGAAAACATCACCTTCCTTGACTTGGATATCAGGGTAGAAGGTGGCCAGCTGGAGACAAAACACATTTTAAGCCTCCAGCAAGGCTTAAAATGTGCCTTTCTCCATTTCTAAAGTTTCCATCCCAGACCCTTATGGAAAAAGCTACCATTTGGGAAATACCTAAGACTGCACAGAAATTGTAGTGACATTAAAGATTTAAAAGACCAAGCACAGTCCCTGACAACTAAACTCAAGGAGCGAGGTTACCCTGACAAAGTCATTAAAACAGCAAGAACACTAGCACGCAATCAAAATCGAGATGGCTTATTGGAACAGACACAACGCACATTATCTACAATACCGTTAACATGCGTGACAACCTATAATTCAATCTCCAACAAAGTATCACGCATCATACAGAAATATTGGAGGACACTGAACACAGGCAAACTTAGGGGCTGATTACGATGGAGGATTTCCCACATCCTCCGGGCCGGTGGAAGCCACCGCCAGCCCGGAGGATGCGGAAAATCCTCTGCGGACCCACCAAAGACCCACCGCCACATTAGGATGGCTGGTGGGTCCTGGTTTCAGTCCGCCGCTTTTCCGCCATGGTTGGCTTACAACCACGGCGGAAAAGGCCTAATATGGTGGCAGTGTCTCTCAGACACCCCCGGACATATTAGGATGGCTGAGAAAACATGCTTTTCCGCGGAGGCTTCTCTGCCGAGGAAAAGCATGGGGATCTTCACCTCGGGGGGCCCGTAGCGGGCCCGCTGGGTGAAGGGGGGTGCACATGGGGGGTACCTATGGTACCCCCCTGCATTTGTATGCAGAAATCGGCAGGCACCGCGCGGTGCCTGCCGCTTTCTGCATTTGTAACATTGTGGCGGGTGCAGCTTGAAGCCGCACCCGCCGCAATTTTACAAATAGAGGATGTGGACTGAATGACAACATTCCATGGAACTCCCTGAGTAGACACCCGTAAGAGAGTCCAACCACACACTTTGTGTTCACAGGCAAATACTATAAACTAAGACTTAACACAATAGGAAACACCCCTGTGGCACCAGCTGCCCTTTAGATCTGGCACTTTTCCCTCTTAAATCTTATATGGACAAATGGGCAAAACTATCTATTTTGCGACATCACTGTTGGCATACCATCTAGGTCACACACTTTTACTGCAAATCTCCTGAAATCGCTTTTGTAGAAATAACCTTTTTTCCTTTTCTGCATAACTGGTTAGAATCCGCAACAATATCTCCACAATAGCGGATACATCATAACCACCCCATGTCCTGTACTTAATAATAATGTTTTAAGATGCAAAAGAAAGAATTCTGTAATAATGCAATTACCATAACTGGTTAACATCTGCACAACTATCTCCATAACACCATTATGTGAGACATGCTACCACCTAAACATCTGGTGGTTATATCATGAACACATGTATGACATACTTAGAATGTTTTTCAATACAGTAGTTACAACCACACCATAATCCATGATAACGGCCAATAGCATCAGAGGTAATGTCCAAGATAGAGGTGTCAGAATCTTTACTCCCAGGTGAATCCACAACCAAGTTTATCAAGCGCTCTAGTGCCTAAGTACACGAAACACTGCCTCCTACATCATACGCTCACACAATGACGGGGTTGCGCCTACCAATGTGACCACACCCCCAGCCTGTTACCGGGAAACCAGCTGCAAAAAGAGATGTCTCCGGCCTCGGGTATCGTCGAGATCCTGAGAAGACCGGAGTAGGTGAGAAGGACAGGCGGCCAGCCTTGATGAAGTAAGTTCTTTCCACAAAACCTGGCTGAATTTAAGTGCTACTCACTACCGATTACCTTGCCTAACTGAAAATGACTTCTTTTCAATCTCCACCTGGCAGCATCTTTACTCAATACTGAGTGTCTTAACTATCTTTCTAATGCTACCATTGTTTTCCCCATAGTGTTTAACTACAGATACCGCTCCTTGTGGGATCTATGAAAGCTACAACAAGCACGCAGCTTGTGTAAATATAGTTTCTCTTTCTTTGTGACATTATGGAAGTTTTGAAAATCTGCGTGAGAATAGATATACATGTACCTATCCCAAAATAACTCTTATGCCAATATTGCATTTTGGCCATCTCCTATTTTGAGACTATGATAATAGTCCACCATGGCCATGACACTCATTTCAAGCACAAATGATTAAGCTATGTTCACTATTCATGCTAAAATAGCACCAACAATATAACACATGCATGCCTGCACCGAATCACCATGCCTGAGTTTGCATACACTAGGTGTATGTTACATGTCTCCTGTATGATTGATGGTACGTATGAATGAACGACTCTAGGAGTCTAAATGATAAGGCAAACGCACCACGAGCAAAAGGATGATGAACCAAAATGGAGCAGTTTTAACTATCTATAAATACGTTGTGTGTGTCCTTTATGTTGTGTTTTTGTATTACAGGTTTAAAACCAGATGGGGGGTTAGTAAGTTCAATTATGCCATTGAATTCTCAGCACACCTCAGCGAGTGTGCTGAAAAAAGACATGTGGACTATTTTTGCCACATCATAATTTTTTCACATTGTATGGTCCTGAAGAAAGCCTCTAAATTGTTTTTTTGAGGCTGAAACATGTCGACCAGTACCTGATGGATAACGAAGACCAATTGCCAGTCTTCACTTTTTCCGCCTTTGTTCTTTTAAACATGTCCTGGGCCACTTAGAATAAAAAATTGGTCAGAGGCATTTTTAACCTCACCACTTTTTTTGAGCACCAGTCACACAAAAACAAAGTTTGCTCCTCTGTAATTCAGGTGTTGAAGCACAGCTGGGCTGCATTCGGCTGCCCAGCTGGAAACCCAATAATGAAGTATACCACCAACTAGGTGAGGGTTCTTCTTCAAAAACCTAGTTGTTCCTGGCACTCCAAGATTTATAGCAGCGTTGTCATTGTTTAATAATTCATCCGTGGGGCCGTCCGTACTAATCAGGGGAGACAGATGTACCCCGTTCATAGTCCTCGCTCTCTTTTTTGTTTCTTGCGTGTTTTTTAATTTGGCATGAATCCCGAAGGAATAAATGCAATTGCATGTGGGATTTCCTAGCAATGTTACTCCTCACTAATTCTTCACCTATCTTACACAACCACCCACTAATACACTGACGCACAGATTTTAAATACAGGTGTTATCTCTCTTTGGGTCAGTGGCCTGCTAGGCATTGCAGCCACCACCTAGCGTGGAGTTGAACACAATGACAAAGCATTCCACCTATGTGGGGAGGGTTCATATTCCTGAAAAAGGCATGCGCAGAATAGCCCGTTTGCTATGCATCAGGATACCTCTTATTGATCAACCCTGGCCAAATAGTAGAGCTGAGAATACTACTTTGGAACGTCATATTTTTACTATTTTAATTATATTGATTAATAATAGGGAAAACATTTGATTGACCACTCAAAAATATACCAGCCTCCTTTTTGTTACGCAAAAAACAAGATGCACAGATAGGGTAAAAGCTTCTTGGAAAAAGAACGTTAAATAGAGACAACTACAAAGAACAATAAAAAATAGACCGACAGATAATAAAACTGAAATATTCGCAGAAAGTGAAGGGATGAATCAAAGTAACAGAAAAAGCGAGAGAAAAACAAATATCTAAAGAAAGAGGTAGATTAAGAAAGATAATCAGAAAAGTAAAATGTATACAGAAGCCATCCAGATACTCTTCACCATCTTTAAACAATAGAAATAGTGGGCATTTTGCACATGCAGGCAAAAAAAGAAAATTACCCTTGCATAGGTTGCAAAAAAATTCACATTTGGCAAGTATTATCATTACACAGAGATTTTACCAGCAGAGCTGAAATGGATCTTTTCACCAATGTTTTATTTTGCTCACTGAATTCGTTGGCACCTCCACTTCTTTTCTTCCATTTCATGCCCTGGTACATCCTCTCCCAGAGCTATTCTGCCTTTGGAAGGGTTCTGCCTGGAACAACTGGTTCCTCATAAGACTGACATTACTATTTTTATCTGCTGTGCGCTGCCCTCAGTCGCCTTGTTTTCCCTCCAGGTTTAAGGTAGCGTTCAGTTCAGTGGAATCATCACTGTCAGAACAATGGCTGACTTAAATGTTGATAGACTAGCTTGCCGTGGGTGACCATTAGGCTGACGAAATGAAAAATATATCTTTAGAATTTAAAAAAAAAAAAAAATCTGGCTTCATACAGCTACTTCAAGTCGAAAGTAGTCCATCTTCTGCTCCAACGTTCTGGGGATTTATTTCTTTTATTTGCTAAATGCATGTACCTGTTGCTTCAAAGTTATCCATGACATGTATAATCTTAAAGGAAATACAGACACATGTGGAAGAGGTGTGGCGCCGCGGCCAGGGCGACTGAAGCTGGAATCTGGGGACCACGGTTCGATCCCCGGCTCCGGCGGCAGGTCAGCCCAGCACCATGTGACTCTGGGCAATAGCTCGCTTAATCTTCCCGACGGCCCCCCAGCGCCTGGAGACCCTTACGGGTGATTGTGCGCTTTACAAATGTGGACTTTACTTTACTTTATAGATCATGATAGCACATAATAATGATTTAGCAATTACTGTGGCAGTCTTGGAGCCCAGATTTACTGCATTATGAAAGGGAATGGATTGCATGGATTGCTCTAATGCTGAAGCAATATTGCACGAACAGTTCTGGAGTACACAAAGTGCAGTAGTGCAACTGAAAATACGTGTCAACATTGGACCCACCTACCATTGCAAAATGTTCTATTTG
Source organism: Lissotriton helveticus (assembly GCF_964261635.1). Taxonomy (NCBI): domain Eukaryota; kingdom Metazoa; phylum Chordata; class Amphibia; order Caudata; family Salamandridae; genus Lissotriton; species Lissotriton helveticus. Next base: position 368,619,621 of record NC_136070.1, read on the forward strand.
ATCTTGTCATGTAGTGCAAATGTCAGTATAAAAGTAATTCCAGTCACATCTATGAAATCTACAACTGTTGTTCAAAATTGCATGACAACAAGCCTCCTAATCTGCCACAGGTGTTCATATTAGCCTGACTCGGTAGAGTTTGTTTATTTACCGTGTATGAATGAAACCATTTTTGGACCAGTCACAATTCAGGCATGGGGCATCTAGCCTACACAAAGAAGCTCAGACCCCTCACCTAACTCAATGGCCCTTTGTCCTCTTTCGGTGACAAAAGTGTTTTCTAAAATTACTTCCAGCCCCCTTTTCATCCTATCTGAAATAATCATTAATTCTAGGTCTACTCGTAGTGATAAAAATGTTTGCCTCATGTAAGGTGTGTTTATGATAATGTTAAAACTTCTAAGAAACCAGTCTTTTCTCTCCCTTCTTTGTTTCCAAATACAAAAAATATGCAATATTTTTTGCAACGTTTATAAAGTTCTATGGAAAACTTTGTGAAGATAGCAAAGCTTTTCACTTTTCCACCTATGCAGGAAAATCTTTTTCTATCATTTATTTTATACATTTTCTTTTTTTAAGAAACACCATGTTTAAGCACAAAATATACTTTTCTGAAAATGTATCCTTATTTAGAGTCTGGCAGAACATTAACTCCTCTATAAATTGCCTGTGCGCCCACCACACCGCACTTGTGGGTACCCCACCTCTTTTAGAGTTGGAGGAACTCCTGAATTTTTGACAGCATGACTCTGCTTGGTCCACCACTTGAAACCCTTGCCCTGGTGACCGGTTAGCGTCGGTCAGAGGTCACTTATTTGGGCAGACCTACCAATACTGTTTTTTCCTTACCACGTCCACCATGAAACGCATGACAAGTCTGGGAATTCTCTGGGACATACTTTACAGTTACTGAGGCAGTGCAGGAGACCATGACATGTACACATATGATGGTGGTATGTATAAAGACTTATGATTGATGGTACTACAAATACAAACTAATAGAAAACACGGAGATTACTACATCCAATGCATTGGCGTTGACAGCTGGCTAGGGTTTATGGACTCTGGCCTAAAGTATTAGGTGGGCGCACTTTTGCATAGGGATTGGAAAAAGTGGAATGGGCAAATGAAACTTTTTGTGGCAGCATACCTTGAGGAGGTGCCTTTTTTACAGTGGTCTTTTATTATATTAGATGCATTGTACGGTTACTATAAAATCCTTACCAAATACATAATAATTAATTTCCTTGAGTATATTTGACAGCATAAAAAAGAAGATATAGACCGAAAGCAGCCAAAACACATCCGTTTCCCAGGTGCCCCATCCATCAAAATCTTTACCCCATAATACCTGTCATATACTTACGAACAAACCATTCTTGTTTAAGCCCTTCATTAAATACATCTCTTAAAAATATAAATACCAAAAAAAAGCATCAGTACAATATTAATACCAGGCATGTTAATATCATCACTCCATACAGTGCTATTTGACAAATTTCTTGGAGTATCCCATGTGCTGCAGTTCTATCTTTGGGTTGCTTTCACTATGTAGCTTAATGAAGGCTATATTGTTTGGGGCTTGAATTGCCTGCTTCATGAGCTTCAAGAACCTCACTGTTAGCTGGCCTCAATCACCCCCTAAAAAATGTCCCGTCCCCCAGGACAAATAAATTAAGCATTGTAAATATCGCCCTTAACCAAAATTTGCGAATCTCCAGAATTATTGTACAAATATATAAAATGTGAGTTCATGATTCAGATGCTATCCTACATATTCAACAAATCCTATCTGGGCTGTGTTTTACTCTGCTATACCAGTATGCTTTAGGTGGGATCAGATCAAGGGCCTGATTACGAGTTTGGTGCAGAAGCACCGGTGCAACACCACCTCTGCTGTACCAAACCAGTGCGGCATGGACGTGGACGTCCATGCCAAGCTAGAACTTTGTGGGGGTACAGAAAAGGGGGCACATGTTGTGCCTCACTGAATGCAGCCCCATGTCGGGTGGTCATGCGGGCCCTGGAGGGTCCCCTTTGTTCCTGAACTGCCATCCTTTTCATGGCGGGGCACTGCCATGAAAAGACTGGTGGTCCAAGAACTCGTAATATGTTGAACTAGACTGCGCCAGTCCCCATTCAGCATATTGTGTTGTGGCGCTCCTGTGCCACCGCCAGAGAATGATTCTTCCCTGGCACAGCCCATGGTCTACCGCTGCATCGACTTAAGAAGTCATAATTCGGCAGACAGTGGACCACCAATGCTGCGTCACTGCGAGTCTGGTGGTTGGGAGATCTGCCAGGCACTAAATATGTCCCGCATCACCTGCCTTTCTAACTTTACCGACCATGGTTGTCTTGAATTCTGAAGAAGAGGAATAGATAGTGTGACCAGGTTCAGGGAAGTAACGCACTCAACTAGAGGTATCTTCAACCACTCCCCTGTCCTAGTTGACTACACTCTGCATATCCAAACACAAACTCGAACGTACCCAATTTACTCAGGGTATCTGAATAACTGCAAGATCTGTAAAGGATCATGCGTCACCACAACACGGTATTTTGCAGAAAATGAATTGTCAGTGTCCTCATCATTGATCCTTTGGGAAGCTTATAATGCAGCCATGTCTCTGATATCTGGCCATACAAAAGAGCAGAGAAAAGAGGTAGAGGCCCTGGAACAAGAAGTGTCCCACTTGGAGGCACTGCAGGCCCATGACCCAACAGACGACAACATGCATAATCCACGTACAAAACAGTGCGAATACAAAGAATATTTATGGACGGACGCTAAAACCCGACTCACAGCAATGAGACACAGGATCTAAGGCACTGGGGACAAGGCAGGTAAGCTCCTCGCTTGGCTGGACAAACGTACAAGGCGCGGACAGGTGGGTGACAGAACTCTGCCTACAAGACGATTCCACGTCGGATTCGCAAGAGATAGTGGACGCATTAGCAACACACTTTAAGAAATGCTGTCACCTCTTGTATTCCAATCATCACAGTAGAAATGTAAACATGCTCAAAGATAATCGCTTACTTATGCAGGAAGAGAACCAGTTACTAGAGGCTGACTTGACCATGGACGAACAAACACTAGTCATTCACAAGATACAGTCCGGAAAAGCATTAGGACTGAACGGTATCCCAGTTGAACTCTACAAGCGCACAACAGCTAAGCTGACTCCCTATCTATTAAATATGTATAGTGCTAGCTTAGAGCAAGGGGAACTTCCCACAGACCAACGTACAGCCACCAATGTGGCCATCCATAAACCAGGTAAATCCCCTATTGAAAGTACCTCCTATCGACCCATCTCTTTTCTCAATGCAGATCAAAGGAACTGGCCAATGCATTGGCTCTCCAACTGTCCCCACACCTTGCTAAACTTGTCCACCCAGACCAATTGGGATTCATGCCCAGAAGGAATACAGCCCTAAATCTAAAAGGCCTACATAGCCTAATGAGCCACAAACACACCATACGAGAGGATGCCACCATAGTATCACTTGACGCAAGGATGGCCTTCGACTTGGTCGAATGGCAGTTTTTCTTCGTGGTCCTTAAACATTTGGGGTTTGAGCCAAAGTTTTATGCATGGGTCTGACTACTACTGAACTGGGTTGGCCTGGTGAGCAAAATAACGATGGATTAAACCCAGATCTGTGACTGGGGTGAATGTTTTGCCAATGTGCAACATTCCGTCCATCACCTTGTGTGTTTTGCTGTTCGCCCTATGTGGGAAGGGTAAGCCCAGACGTGGATCTCGTGTTCACTACGTCACTGGAGTCAAGCTATCCTGGCTGATGACAGCTGATAGCCAGAAATCGGTCCTAGGATGCTTGATTCTGGTCCAGGGAATACATGGCTTGGCAGTTCGGGCTGGACTGTTCCCATGAGGCACAGGGTCAAGACTGATTTGCATATGGCCATGTCTGAACTGGGGTGGTGTGGTGAGCAAAATAACAATGGATTAAACCCAGATCTGTGACTGGGGGTGAATGTTTTGCCAATGTTCAACATTATGTCCATCACCTTGTGTGTTTTGCTTTGGGTCCGACTACTATACACTAAGCCGCCCAAGCATTTAGTAGCTAATGGACATATCTCACATGAATTCTCTCTAGGACGCGGAACACGACAGGGGTGCCCCCTGTCCCCACTTCTCTTTGCCTTAATCCTAGAACCTTTGGCAGCCTTCGTACGAGGAGACCCAATCATCCTCGGACTTCGATGGATGGAGGGATGGGAAGATTGTATATCCCTCTACGCGGATCACATTTTGGTATACATAGCATCTCCCAAATGCGCCTTCCAGAGACTGCTACCCATACGCGAAATATGCGGGATGGTGTCTGGTTACACCATCAACTGGGAAAAGTCAGTCCTATACATTCTATATGGACCTCGGATGGTACTGCTGAAAGACTGTATAGTTAGAGTAATATCGAATTTTCTTTAAATATTTGGGGATCTACATCACGTCTGACCCAGATGATTTTATGGCACGGAATCTCCAAGAACCACCGCACAGATTGCGACGAGACATCAAACACTGGAAGTCGCTGCCGCTTACCATACTGGGTAAGGCGGCTCTTTTTAAAATGATGGCACTCCCCAGGTTTCTATATGCACTACATAACACTCCCTTTCCTGTCCCGACAGCCTATTTTAAGGCGATAAACTCAGAAGTTAGTAATCTATTATGGGACGGAAAGCTTGCCTGAATAGCGGTGACAAAATTGGTCAGAGGTTGGTACGATGGTGGTATAGCTGTCCCCAGTGTCCAGATCTACTATTGGGCCTGTCAATTAGCAGTGATCAATCAATGGGTCCAGGTGCCCCAGATAGATAGGCACACCCTGGGTGTGGGAGGGATCAATTGCGTGCCATATAATGAAAAGAAGAAACTCTGCCTTCTGGGTCCCACTGAACACAAAGTCCAGATATGGCACACGGTCATGCGGTATTTGGGTTGGTCAGATAAACTAACTCAACAACCTCCATTATGGGACACCAGTAAACTAGGAACACTAGGTGAGAGTAAAGAGTTCCAAAAATGAGACGCAATAGGAATTTCCCACCTGGCTGATCTCTGTAAGGGGGAGAACATAGTCACCGTTTCCCATTTACGGGAGTAGTACGTAATGGCACCTATGGAGTGGTTTCGCTACATTCAGATGAAACACTCAGTAGAAGCGGCCCTCCCATTAAACACGATCCTTCCCGAAGCCTCCCCTATTGGAAGACCGACTTCTGACAGATCACATGGATAAAAAAGCGATCTCCCTCATGAATTGAAAGATCGTGTATAATCAGCAGGACCCTATGCAAAAGTTATGAACATAAATGGTAGGCTAAAATAGGCGAATTAGACAATACCGACTGGCAAGAGGTGATAGAATCCCGAGGGTGGTGGCGGTCTCCTCTAGACTGCGCCTAGTACAACTCAAAATACTCCATGGAACTTACTTCACTAGAGTGACTTATACAGGATGGGGAAGATCACCGATCAATACTGCCTACGCCTATGTGGGGAATTGGGTACTTTCTACAACACACTCTGGGAATGCCCTGTAATTAAACAATACAGGACTGCAGTGATGCACACCATTACTGAGGTTAGCGCCATTCCCATCCTGTCTGAACCTAAATGATGCCTCCTGAACATCTGGGAACCAACAGACTTAAATCATGCTGCACAAGCCTGGGCTACCCATGGGTTGATAATAGCAAAACGAAATGTGGACAAACGTCGGGGAGCAGCCCCTACCCTAATTCATGAGAACTGGTGTAAAGAAATGGATTTTACTATGGTGGCAGAAAAAGCTACCTATATCCATAGGGGATGCCCAGAAAATGGGAGAGAATGTGGGGTAAGTGGAGCAACTTTAGGGGTTGTATTTCACCCCCGACAATGGATCAGGGTTCCGACGACGAGGAAGAATAAAGATGTTGGTTACTCACTGCAAATATATTATAAAAGTCTATTGTAAGGTGTACCCATGCTTCTGTAACTCTTGAGGGAACTGTAATTACATGTACAAAATGTGATGCACATGAAAATATTGCAAGTCTACTTTAATAAAGTGTTAAAAAAAATATATATAGATCTGTAGATGATTTGCAAATGAATTTCAATGTAATGGGAATAGGATGATTAATGGCCAGAATCTGGATGGGCCTTGGGGTCTCGGGGAAGTGGCCACTTGAAGATCACAAGTTTTGATGGGGGCATTGTGGGAGAGGGGTTGAATTACAATCAACTGTTCTAAGGTTAAGTTCTAGCAATTTATATAATTGCCTTTTAAAGAAATCCCCCTCCAACCCAGTGTCTGCTCTGTATTTGAGTTTCTATTGGGAAGGGTAGACAGGATTTGCATCGCTAAATAAGTGATCTTGTCTACATTAGGAAATGCATATTTTTGGATAGGCAGTTTAGGACTGTAAAACTAATAAGAATTTTCCATTAGTAAACCAATGATCAGGATCTTTGCCTTGTGGAAGAAAGAAGGGACATCTTTATTCTGTCCAACCCGGTACCTGCCATCTTTGTGCTGTGGGTTTATTTGAGGTAAGGTCTTGCGGACTCTTAAACTCCTCAACACTTTACAATGGAGGGTATGTCATGAGAAAGGCAGGCAGAAGGACTGTGACCTTGATTATGAATGCCTTGAATTAATCCCCTAATTTGCCTGCCATGAGATTGATGCTGCCAGTAGTCCTGATAGATTTAAGGTCATGAAATGGACATGGATTGCATATTTTTGAGGAAAATAAATGCAGCGATCGGTTTGATCATGCTTATTCCAGTGTGTTTTGCCCTTGTCTTTCACACAGAGATTTCAGCTGCAATTCCTTCTGTCTTCAACAGCAGAAATCACTGTATGAAAAACAAAGATTTCTGTTACTGGACCCAGTGGAACTTATGGGCTACACCTGATGAGCGCTTATGTATTCAGAGAGGATCTCTGGTGCAGCGACTACAGGAATGTTGAGCATTTCAGTTTAAGAGGAGTTCAACATTAGAGAATGGAGAGTCAAGTTGTTTGATGTTAAGCACTCAGAGGAGCAAATAGGTAGACTTTGACAGTATGTACAGTCTGTCAATAAAAAACTTGAAGCAACAAGTGCCACTTGTCTCACTATAGCATTAATGGCCTGCCCAGTTCATAGGAGAATGCTGGTTTTGAGATGACATGGACTAGATCATCCAAGTGCTGATCAGCCCCAGCGCTATAGTTAGGTTGGCTGGCCAGCAAAAATATGTATTGTGCAGCTTTTGTGGTTCAGAGTATGGTGATCGTGATTTAACTCACTGGTTTATTGGCAAGTCGTGCATTTCATCTGCCCCCAGGTGTGCACACTCTAGTAACCTCCACATCTAAGATGGTGCTAAATGTGTTATATATGCTCGAGTGAAATTATATACTTATTGCATTGCCCTAAAATCATGGCTGTATTAAAATATGCACTAAAATGATTCACACAACTTCGTGCATTTTTTGGGGATTTCAACATTTTGCTGGTTATCAGTTTTTTAGTAGTTTTTATCAAGTTATTTTTATTGGGTTTTCAAGGAAAAGAACATTATAAATGATGGTAATAATAATAAAAATAACAATTATACTCACAATTATAACGAAATTGAAATAGAAAGCAAGGAAGAACTACAAAAATAAGAAGAAAATGCCAAGAGATTACAAATTAAGTGACAGTTGGAATTGAGGTTATGTTGGCGATACAGGTGGTCTATATATATCACATTCTTTAGTTGGTCTATGATAAATTTACGTTGCAGTAGTACCATTGAGGACATAAAAGTGTTTATATGATGCACTATAAGGATATCATGTTAGAACATCAAATACAGTAGTATAGTAATCGCATTCCCATATCCTAAGTGAAAACCTAGTGAAAAAACATCAATTGACAAGAAACTCTCACAAATCTGCCAAAATTGAATCCAACTGTATAATATAAAGACATTATGGGGTAGCGTGAGGCAATTCTTATGTGGAAGGATCCCCGTGTGGAGGGATAGGTGAGAGGACTCATGTTTGTGGTCGAATCCATAGGGAGGGTGCGGTGTGTATGTATTAGTTTGGTGAGACGTATGAGTTTTAGGTTATCAGTTTGAAAGGGCTTATTATACACACTGGGAAAGAGATGTGGTGTTGAAAACCATTCTGCCTCAGTCATTTGCAAAACGTATTCATCTTTTAATATGTATTTTTACACTAGTAAATGTGGTTTACAATGGAGGAATTATTTAATTTAACCCAACTTGTTTATTTTTGTGCACATCTACAAGTGGCTGAAAAAAGGTACATGATGACCTCAAAAGGAAAGGGAAAGGTTGTTCATATTTAAGGAGTAGTGAATATAAAACTACATTTTTAGCATCTTTTAGTTTTCATGTGCAGTCTGACTGTGGACCTCTGCCAGGCTCATTGTTCAGGGTCAGCGTGGAGAATTCAGAGATTATGCTGGTCTCATTTTATGCTTGATTGTACTCATGAACTACTCATTTTAACTTTACCATTGTTCCCTTGCTGAGAAAATGGGGCATTCCAGAAAAAACACAAACACTTTGCCTTTATCCAACAGTTCATTCTTAAGAAAACCTCTTTAGCAGACTATATTCTGGAAGACAAAATCTGTTAACTTGTTCATCTGAAGTCATATTGCTTTCCTAAGACATCTCTTGCATACAGCATCACCTGCCATGAAAATCTGCAATATCTACCCCATAGCTGTCACATTTTCATGGCATGATATATATCATTGAAAGTGATAGACATGTCAGTCTTAGGGGTGTCTTCCCCCAATGTTTTGCCTTGCTCCTCTATATGTTTCTGATATTGGTTTTGTTTGCCTTAGGACTCTTTGAACTGTACCACTGCTGACCAGCGCTAAAGTGCATGTGCTTGCTCCTTAAAACACAGAAATATTAGCGTGCCCCCAATTGGCATAATTCATTTCCTTATAAACCCCTAGTAAAGTATTAGTAAAGTAGTACTACATGTACTCTCCCATTGAATAACATTGGACTTACCTTATTACATTCGATTATTGATAACTGCCAAAAATGATCTGGCAAACAGTTCATGTTTGGTGTCTTTGGAATTGTAATAGAAAATCCTCCTTCACTGTGAAGTTGGACTTTTGATACTATTCTGATAATGCCACTTTAAGAAAGTTTGCATTTTCCTGCCTTAGCTATTTAGTGCCTGCAGTCTGTCTCTAGGTCACATGACTGGGCATAGTTGGAGTTTGTGTATTACGTGGAGAAGTGTGGCTCACCGATTAGAGCGGCAGACCCTGAGGCGGAGGTCTGGCCCGGGACCAGGGTTCAATTCCCGACGCGGCAGGGTCTTGGGCTCAATGTCCACGGACTCGATAATTCTTGCCTAGGTGCCTAATCTAATCATGGGTCCCACTCTGCAACTCTGGGCAATAGCTTGCTTAATCTCCACAACAGCCCCGAAAGCGCTAGGATGCCTGGCCTCACCTTGGAGGTGCCCAGTAAGGGGGCATCTCACAGGGAAAGCCAGGAAGGGTTCCACAGCGGTATACAGCGCCAAGATACCTTTCAGGTGATAGTGCGCTTTACAAGTATACACACATTTACATTTACACATTTACTACTGGGCAGTCACACACAATAGAGAGCTTAGGTGTTCCTAGATGGGCGATCCCTAGCAGGATGAGATGGCGGAGATAGACACAGTCCCACTTACACCGGAAGAGGATGTGTCTTGCCTTCACGCAAGGGATTGCATACCCCCTGTAGTTAGTCTGGAAGCAGGGCAGGGAAGGCAGTTAACCTGTGCACTTTGAAAGTAAACCTCTAAAACCTTCTCCCACTTTAAAGGAGTCACCAGGTATAAATATTGGATCTCAGACACCAGCTTTTACGTACACTCCTGGACTTGTGGACACTGCACCAAAAGGACTGCTTTGCTGCCAGAAGGACTGCCACTCTGCTGCCTTACTACTCTGCTGCCTGCGTTCCTGCTTTCTGAAAAAGAAGATTGAACATGCACCCTTCATCCCAGGCTGAAGTGACTCCAAGGATTAGCCAGCTTGCCTACAGTTCTGAGCTACAGTAACATAATGAGCTCTAAAGGTTCCCTGCAACAGCCCAACTGAACGTCTGCCTGGAGCTGCAACTGGACCTGTCGAAGCCCTGGTGGGTTCTGCTGGAGTGCGTTCTTGATCCCCAAGTGGTGTCCCTCAGGGCCTGGGTCTTTGGTGTGGCTCAGTTGATCTCTGAGGTTTTTGGGCTCTTCTCAAATGTGAACAGGCCCCTTCATGCCAAGGTCTTGACACCCGCATCAGCCACCAACACAAAGTTCCATGGGACCAACTCTTCGCCCTACTTTGACAAAGACCCGCAGCACACTCCCTGCTCTTCGCGGCCCACCACTGCGAAGGGAAATCTTGGCACCGCGCTGGGAAGGTAACTATTTCAGCAGGACTAAACTGGTCTGTATATCCGACCCATGCTCCATCGTGGTCTGCCTGAACTTGTGACTTTCTGTGGTTTGGCATGACCTAAAAAGCTGCGAGTGGTGCTTTGTGCTATTTTGATCTATTCTCACTTAAATTTCTAAAAATTCATAACTCCGGTTCTGCAGATAGTTTTTTTTGTTTGTACCTCCAAAAATGTAATACCCATTACTCTAGCTTTCTAAATTGGTGTGGGATTTTTCTTGTGTAGTGTTTTCACCTTTTAACTGTCTGAAGTGCTGCATAAATATTTTACGCAATGCCTTTAAGTTAAATCTGACTGCTATGTGCCAAGCTGCCAGAGGGTTGAGGCTAGGTAAATCTGGGGTTTGCTTGTGACTTCACCCTGATAAGAATTGTGGTTGTTGCTTGAGTAGGGTTTCTCTCCCCATAACTAGTAAACCAATTTCCAACAAATATGGTATAACTACTTGTTTGTAAAATTTTGTTTCCGAGGGTTTTGATGTGATTGTATTACTACGTGTCTTTTCTGATATAAGAATGCAACTATGAGAAGACAATATAGAAAATGTATTTATAATAATATTATTTCCTCACACAGTATCCTTGAGACATGGCTCAATATTGGCCTGGTGCCAGAATGCCCCAATGTTGAGGAGTATCTGCCTCTTTCATGCAAAATGTATTTTAATCAATTTCATATATAATAGTCTTTGGAAGTCCCAGTATCCCTAATGTGGTATGTAGATTCCAAAAGAACTGGAAAGGAAATAGAAGCTTGGCTAGTAAAACAAAGTATGGGCCGCATGGAATCCTCCTTGAAATTTCCTAAGAATCTAGCCCAACAACTGTTCAAAGACATTTCTGTTTCTTATGGACCATCCCCACAACCATCACTAGTTTTTTAAAATACTTTTTGTTCAACATGAATCCTAGTTGAAGGAAGGACAGTATTGACCAGTTCTGATTATGTGGCCTATTCAAGAAATACAATTGGAGCAAACGTTGTCGTCAGCTCTGGATATTAACCACATCCTTCTACTCCAACATTGGCATGATGAAAGCTTTCCAGCCTATGTTAATTATACTTAGATAAAGAACTAAAGAAAAAGCCATCAACATTCTAAATTCAGAGCTAGCATATAAATGAAGAAAAGGATTGCCGGTTAATATGTCAAACAAAGCAATTCATTGAAACAAAAGGCACTAACTGGGTAGGCTTCATTGTGAGTGGACTCTATTGGCTGCCTGCATTAATTGGTTATTCTGCCTAAAGCCTATTGGTGTAAACAAAGCTGTACACAACCTATGTTCAGGCCATAGGGGCTCAACATTTGTTCCTCGTTACTCTCCGAGTGCGCATAACATGTTAAAGCCCAGAATGCAAGCGCCTTTTAAAATTTTGACACCAGTGAAAATCACAGTTAGCATGAGTGTGGGAATTATATATTTGTCAGATTTTACAGACTGTTAGACTTTTCACCTTATAGATTTCAGCAAGTCAAAACTGTTGACATTTATAAAGTGGAAAATGCCTGGTAAACACTGGACATTTAGAATTTCACTCTGCAAGGAGCAAAATCTGCACCATGTTTAGGGAAACTTGTAATAGCTGTTATCTATTGCATGTGATAAATAACAAACTGTTGGATATTATTATTAATCAGATTTGATAAATAACACAGCAATAAATAGGACTCATAATTCAGGTCTTGCTTAAAAAGGGTATAAGTGTGTCTGGTTATGGAAACTTGGGCACGTATTACTAGTTCTTCTAAGCGGTTTGCATTATTTATTGCACTTGTTAAATTCTGATATGCTGGGTTTCAGAATGTATTGGGTAAGATAGGGAGCATCTGTTGAAATTGGACACACGTACATTTTGGTTACTTCCACCCCAAAATCAGCATGTCCTAGTATTTTCCATCTATTTTTTCTAGGAGTGGGTGATAAATTCTTCTTTGCCTTCTTTGCCTGCAGAGTTTGCAGAGATATGCTCACTTCGTATTAGTTCCAGCATTACTCTACCAACTGCCGCATGGCAAAGTGTTGTTGCTCTAGCGTGTGGCTCGCCAACATTAAGTTGCCATTTGGCATCCTCTAGCATGATTTCCGGGGATTTCCGGGGTCAAGTATGGTACCCGGTGAGATTTTCTCAATGTGGACAGTTGCGGGAAGTCGCAACCATTCACGGTGAGAAAGCTTCTCCTTGAATAGAAAATCTAATCAAGCGGCAGCAAAGAAGCAGCATCCTCTGGAGCACCACATGGTGTTATTTGTGGTGATTTGGAGCTTGGATCAAGCTCTTGGCGCTAAAAATCAGCACTACATGCTGATTCAGCCCACTCGCAGAACTCAGCGGAATCTCGCTGAGTTATTATGTAACTCCATGGAATTCCAGGGAGTGAAACTCCACGAGTTCCACCCACCACAACTTTTTCATGAGAATCAGGTTTAACCGGCTGGAATGTACCTCTGGAAAATTGCTGGGGTGTGAGGTTTATTGAACCTGGTAATTGACAGGCACAATGTATTCCACATAGTTTATTGTTCCAATCACTGCACAAACAGGGATTGGCATAGGGATTGGAACAAAATACACTACTGGTAATCACCCTTAATCCAAGTTAAAGAAATTTCTATCTTTTCCATGTTATCTGTATCTAACGGGTATCACCGCAAAATGGTTTGTTTTTTGCATGCTCTGTCATTTCCTGAACTATCTAAGGACACTGCATTTAAGTGCACAAATGTTTTTTTTTAACTTTTGGTATCCATTGATGGATTTTGTGTATTATTGCTCATTCCCTAACTCACGTAGCTTTCTTGCTCATTTGAAGCCTTGGATAAGGAAATTTAAAAAATGTACCAGCACCTATCCAGCCAGGCCTTACTGTGAGGAAAACGTCACTAGAGTATTTGCCATCTTGATTGTCTGTAAGCAAGATTACCGGAAACCAATTCCCCAGGATACTTTTCAATTGGTTGTAGTCATCAAAATGTGCTAGCTGTGCTGCTGTTGTGTCGACACTTGTCCGAGAGGTTTGTCTTGGGTCGATTGATTTGATTTTCAAAAATGTTAGTTTCCTTTTAGTAATTATTATCTTGTATACTGATTATTGCAAGAAATTGGGTTACTGGTTGAGAGGACTAAACCCTACTTAAGCAGCAACCAGAATCCTTGTCAGGGTCAAACCAAAGGCAAACTCCAAATTAACCTATGTTCAACCCTCTGGTAGCTTGTCACAGAGTAGTCAGGCTTTACTTGGAGGCAAACTGTAAAGTATTTGTGCAACACTTCAACCAGTAATAAAGTGAAAACAAACCAAAAAAGGATCCCATGATAGATTTGAACAATTCAGTCATTTTGTGAGCCGCGTTTTGCAAGGAGCGCAGCGGAGCAGAGAGGGGAGAGTGAGCGCTATCGTTGGCGTTGCCATTTTGGGCATCGAGCGCTGTAGAAACACTGCAGCTGGAGGCACCGCCGGAGAGCCGCAGACTGGCCTGGCCCTCACTTGACCCCCCCAACCGTGCCACAATTCTCTGAGGCTACCAGCCTCTCTGTGCCACGGTAGGAGCCACGAGTGTTTGTCTGGCATGGCGGGACCCGAAGGCTGCCAGCTGAGCACGCCCGAAGCTGCTCGGCCTCCAGTTTGGCATCGGTTTGCAAGGCCATCACTTAGTGCGATCTGGGACCCGCGAACGCTTCCTTAACGCGACAGGAACTGCTACCGGATACCACTCCCTAAGTAACCTACAGAGGACATCCGAAAGACGTCAGGAATCCCACAGTGGTCGGGGCAGCTCTTTGCATGACTCCAGGGGCCTCTCGTTGCGGGACACCTAGGGCGGCTGAGGCGGCCCAGGGACTGGGATACCTGGGTCCTGAAGGCAACGGAGGAGGCGCCGGTGGAAGAGGAGAATGGGGTACGGTGTGCAGGATACAGCGGGCTGTACGTTGAGGCCTCCTGATTTACTGATTTACTGTGCAGCGGGGAGTGCTGATTTGACCCCAGCTGCTGCTGCTGTTTTTTTTGTTGCTGTATCATCCGTGTTGGCCCCATGCTTGGTCGGCGAGAAAGTTGTGCGAGGATTGCTGCGGTGGCCTGATTCTGGATGGTTTAGGACGACCAGATAGGCCTGTAGCAAGTGAGCACAAACTATTGCTTAAGAGCCAGGTGAGCAAGCGGTGAAGTTGTTTGTCATCCTAGCGCATTTTGTCGCCACAACCCACAAATTACCTTCCCCTGGGTTTCCTCGGCCAAGTCCAATCTTCACCCTAACCACACCACTTATTATCACCAAAAAGACCTCCCAAAAAAAGAGTGCTAAATATCTAAAGTCCCCCACAAGTAATTATTGTAATCACCTACCCTACAATGGCCAACAAAAATTAATAACTCATACGATCTTTATGAAAAGAATAATAACACAGCAATACATACGTAAAAATGCATGCAAAAAGGTCCATTTGGGACACTTGGCGGGGACTTCTGAAATAACTGCATTCTTTCCAAAAATAAATCATAATGTACAAAGGATCAACCCCAACGACCAAGGAAGCACTCTGAACATCTGAAACTCCAATAAAGTTACCTTGACTGATCTTAGTGAAGATTAAAAAAACCTTAAGGGGCATAAAGACAGTAAAGACAGTAACTCCAGCGCTCAGGGTATAGTAAATATAGAAGTATTGCAGGACCAGGGAACAACATCATCACTTCCCTTAGAACACAATTTACAATAAGTTCCTGCTACAGACTTTCCTTTACCTGACATCAATGTCTCTCTCTTGAGCCAAACGCCCCAGAGAGATGAAGGATCACTTGACAATTACAAATAGTACCCCCCGAAAAAAAGCAAATTCAACTTCACAAGTGGACCTTTCCCCAACACCAGAATTTCTTTCCAAAATGCATTTACAATTTTCAAATGGTCATACACGGTATCAAATTCTTTATTTTCCCTACAAAGATTTCTGGAATAAATTCTCAACCTTTTGGGGAATATAATGGATAACTCAGATCAGATGCTGGACACTAAAATAGGTATGTTGCAATATCTTGTTGATAAAAAAAGGAAACAGCAATGTATCTGCCAGTCACCACCCCAAAAAGGAAAGAGAAAAACTGAGGACAATCTTCCTAATCACAAAAATACTCTTTTAAACGAAGAATTACTATTAAAGACGAAGCATACATCAACCCAAACAGGGAGGAACAAACATAAAGTAACACAGAAAAGGTTGGAGATCACTCAAACGTTTTCGCTTAACAAACTTTTCAGGGTACCAGATATCGACAAAGTCTCCAAACCGGTCAAAGCATATAATCCAATTTTTAATCAGATTAATTCTAAAGTCACAGCCGATCAAACTAATAAATCTTTGACAACTGAATTAAAAAAAAGAAGAAAATATTCCGAATCTCCATCCTTACTCCTCTCGGATACCCTCTTATCTAAAAAGGAAAGGAGAATTACTAGGAAAAAAAACGAAAAGGGAGAAGAAAGGAACAACAAGGAGATTCGCGAAACAAGAATTTTGAGTGTTAAAGTTACCAAAATCTTCATTTCCCAAACTCCAATCATCTGAACAGGATAAACCTTTGGAAAATATTTCAAATCAGCACATTACGGAGCACATTGATACACAACTAAAAGAGACCAATAACATTCTAAAACCTTTGGCAGTTACTTTTTCAACTACCTTAAGTTGCAATAACTCTCCCTAACCAGTGTTCACCCAAACGATAGAAAAATTCCGGATCCCTTACGAAGAGCAGATTCACTCACATACTTTGGAGTTCACTGATTTATTCCCATCAGGGAATGATCCACTTAACCGGTAGAGAATTACAAACCTTATACAAAAGATTCATGTGCTACATTCCTTTTCAAGTGCAGAGATAAAATTAGTAGTCTTTCCCCTAAAACCCAAATTTACGGTAGCCGTTGTGGAGGCATTATTCTAAAGGAAAGAGAAATTCTGTTTAAAAATGGATAAAATGTAGTAGCAGTTGACCACAAGGGATACCACCACCGGAATAATCCCAAAGAGATTACTGATAAGAAAAACTACTCACTCCCACAAGACCCAGTGGTCACACTGACTTGATTAACATTGCAGACAATTTAAATGGTAAAACACTGGGGAGGGCACAAATACTCCCTTTTTAACCAAGGCCTGAGCATTACCTCCTGGAATATCGCGGGGAAAACCCAGGAGAAATTTGCAAAGATTATGGAAGATAACCCAGGGATTGTGGCACTCCAGGAAACATGGTCAACTACAACTTTCCACTTAGACAATTATATCGTATATGATATTCCAGCAGAACCAGTTAGCTGGGGACATGCTAAGGGCGGATTAGAAGTACTTCTAAGCAAAGATTTCTTATGGGAACAGGAAATCATCCTCACGAAAACACCAAACAGCCAACGTATAAAGGTTAAGTCCCGAAAGGAGCTAGCAGATACTCCAAATGATTTAGTCATTTACAACGAATATAATCCACCTGGCTCCAAGTCGGATTTCCTTATGTATGAAATATTTGAGGAATTGGCAGAAGTGGTATAATCCTTAGGATTCCCGTCAGTCTTCCTAATGGGAGACTTTAATGGGAAAATCTCCAATGATTTGCTGGAGCAATGGGAATGTGGATTACATAATGAGGCCCAGTTAACTTCAACACCAGTTTTTCCTCCAGGAATCAAAGCAGATAATGGGGGAAACTAATACTTTCTTCGCTACCAGCTTTCAACTGAGTTATCTTAAACGGTAACATAGAAGGAGACATACGGGCAACAAGTACAAGAACAGGTATATTTAATTCCTCAATATTAGACTACATGATATGTAGCCAGGACTTGTTTAGCAAGATAGAACACCTAAGCATCAACTTCATTCAGGGAAGCGACCACGCAATTCTTAATCTTACAACTGGCCTAATCGTTAAGTCTAGCTCTGCGAGTTTTAACATATATCCACAAAGTCCTGCACTTGTGAATCAAGTACAAGGACGAATCACTTGGAATATAAGAGCACTTGACAATAACAACATAACAAAGGCACGTAGCAAATATTTGAGAGTATACATTTCGCAGACCCAATAGCAAATTTTTAAGTTGCTTTAAGAAACTAGTGAAATTCCTACAAGAATCCCTTAATCCCCGAAACTCCCAATCAAGAAATCACAAAAAGAAAAATCCTGCCAAAAGAAAAATATTACTTAACAAATAATTTGGGCACAATTCTTAGGTTTCTCCGACAGTAGACAACAGGAAATTGAAATACTCACAAATCGCAAACGGATGGCGAAAGAAAAGCACAACAGAATAAAAAATAGATGGACATTCAGATACCGGCTAAACAAAAAAATATATGGGAATACTGGACACTTATTGCAAAAGAAACAGGCACAAAAAAACTTTTCAAGCCTCACCAGTCCCCCCAAGGGAATGGTAAGTGTATTTAGCAAGCTACAAAATAAATGTGAGGAAAGACTACTCTCGATGATCCCGCACCTTCACAATTTCAAATTGAACTTCCTATAAAAAATGCAAGAACATCTGCAGCAATGGGCCGTGATCAAATCCCAATAAAGGTGCTTAAAATGAATCCAAAAGTGTGGAGTTTGTTTTTAACCCCCCTTTTTTCCCATAGCTTCGCCACTGGCGAAATTCCCAAATCAAGATAAGGAAGTATAATTATCCTTATCTATAAGAAGGGCTCCTGACTGTCCCCCGGCAACTATCGTCAGATCACCCTGCTCGATGCGACAGGAAAGATCTTCGGGGGCAGTGTATTGGAACATCTTAAGGAGTGGGCCTTCTCAACTGGATCAATTCCATTTAATGAAGCTGGGTTTCGCAAAAAAGAATCTGTAACTGACAATATCGCGATGTTACAAACAATAATTGATAAATATGTGATCTCGAAATCACAGGTCATCTACTCTGTCTTTGTTGATTTCTCAACAGTATTTGACAGAGTGGACAGACCAACACTGTGGTGCAAGCTAAAAAAATTGGGATTCCCAGTTAACTTAATATATATAATTGTCTCACTCCACTCCGAAACTTGGTGCCAAGTATTATTGGGGAAAGAGAAGGGCCTCACATCCCCAATTAAAACATCGAATGGCCTAAGACAATGGTGTCTTTTAGCTCCTCTATTATTTTCCCTCTACCTTAGTGATCACCCAGATTGTTTTATGCAGATAACTAATTTACCTCCGAAAATATCACTACATAAAATTCATACTTTGTATGCAGATGATTTGATTATCCCTGATATTACTCCGTTCAGCCTCCAAAGGAACTTGCATGCACTCAAGTCATATGCGGAAAATAATTTTTTGGTCCCTAACACAACAAAAACAAAAATAGTTCCTTTTCGAGGAAGTAAGAGATATGTAAACTACAACTGGACCTTAGGAGGACAATCGTTAGAGATAGTGAATGAGAACATCTATTTAGGTCGTATATTTTCTCAAACCTTAAAAAATCATTCCTATCTTCAGCACCTGGCCTAAAAAGCTGACGTTTACGCCGGGGCGCTTCAAATATTGTACTCTTCTACTGGACATAGGCACTTTTCAACCCTTTTACTGGTTTTTAGTATCAAGATTCCTCCATTTCTTTCATACGCTCTTGAGCATAATCCTATAAATCAGTGGCACCGAATACAACTCAAAGAAAGCAAGATTCTTTGGAAATTAACCAAAATGTCTCAAGCTGTACCTTTGCAAGCCCTGCGCCTTGAGTCTTCTCTAACTAGTACATACGCTAGAGGAATTACTAGTGTCAATTGATGGGCGTATAACATCTTACATGCTGAACAAGGTTCTCTAAGAGCTTTACTAAAACTGGAAATTTTTGATGAAGGATCCTCTAAATACGTTTTTCATCGAAACTTAATATTTGCACTGAAGTTGTCAGAATGTACAGTTGATCTGCTGAAAACCTGGAACCCGACACATTTGAAACTCTTTTTAAAACACTTGACTCCAAGGATCAGCTATGATTTTGATTTCCAGCACTGTAGAAAACTGCAATGTTTTAAGTTATATGCTGAGTCAATTGAATTTAAACAAAGGTAACAATATCTTTCTTACACCTTAAGACACGGCACCCAGCTTTGCACGATTTTACTTCAGTTTGGGATCCTTCCTCTCAAATATTTTACCTATAAATGGACAAATAACAATAATGCCAGTAGCTTATGTGACCTTTGTAAAGGAGGAGTTCAAGATCTGAAGCATATTTTCTTTGTTTGTCCTAACCCCACTGTAGTCACCGCCAGAAGGCGATTTTTAAAACCAGTTCAAACAAAGTGTAACTCTACAAGTGTACAGTTTGATTTCCATTTTTAAATCACCTCCCAATGAATTTGTATACTATAATCTGTTCAAATTAAAAAAAAAAACTTTTTTAAGCCTCTATTAGGATGTGTTCACAATTTTGCTGACTATAAATGTAATTTTATTGTTTTATCATTCTATTTGTTTTTCTCAGTAGAGAACTAAATCAAATAAATAGATAAATTTGAGTCATTTTTAATAAATAACAGAAGACCAAAATGACAACCGGAGTTATGCAGGTTTTAACATTTCAGTGAAAATAGCGCTGAAAAGCACAAAGCGCCAACTGTTGATATCTGTTCACACAATAATTAGACAAAGTTGCAAGTTAAGGGTGACCATGATGGAGCATGGGCCGGCTACAGGGACCCAGTTAGGCCAGCTGAAAAGAGTTCTTTAGATCCTGGTTGCAAAGCGTTGAGAGTTCTCATACTGTGGATGTGTCATGCACCGAGGAAATGCATTATCTCTGCAAAGCTGCGATGCGTGGTCCCTCATAGTCATCTAGATACTGTTGACGAGGACTTGCGATGCAAAGTCCGGTGTCGGGGTTGCAGCTCGCATTTTCAAATGTGTTATTAAAATCCGACTTTACCATAAGAGAGTATTTTTCGTTACAATTTCAAAAACATCAGACATGAGCTAGTTACCTGTTCCTATTTGGACATTACAGCTTATTAAATGTAACAAGGTACCTCCAATATTATTCTATAAGAGAGGTAGGCCCTGCAGTCATTAAAAAATTTTTACGTTTTTCACTAACTAGACATATGAAACTCAAAAGTATATGTCCTATTTTTTAAACACTTGCATCCTGCCCATTGAGCTGTCCAGGGCCTACCCTAGGGGTGAATTTTATTTATTAACAAGGAAGGATTGGGCCTGGAAAAAGGTTTATTTTGCCAAGTCTAAACGCCAGTTTAAAAATACACACACAGGCTGCAGTGGCAGGACTGAGACATATTTTAACAAGCATTTGCAATGCAATCAGACTTGCCTTTGGGACCTTATATGTATTTAGTTTTGTAGCACATTAGTCTGGGTGCTGAAACATCTCCTGTTCTTTAACATGGAGGGAAAAGAAGCACCAAACTGCATGACATGCCACATGGAGATAAATAATATTGCCTTTCTTCGGAAAATAGTATAGGCCAAAGCTCTGTTTTTAAAATAAAATCAGGGCCTTCGGTGGTCACATCACAGGAAATACAAGATTGGAAAAAAATATTATTATCTACAGGTGCTCGTGGAAGACAATTCCTATGGACAGGAATTTAGAGAAGACTAAAATGATTCTGGTATTTTACTGACCTCTGCTGGTCGTTTTTTTATCAAAAAAGTTAAATAGAGGTTTTTGCCAGAAAAAATAAAGAAATTCTGGTATTTTACTGACTTTTACTGGTCATTTTCTATCAAGGCAGTTAAATAGAGGCAGTTGAACAGAAAAAAAGTCCCTAAGCGGAAGTAGACAAGTCCTAGGTCTGATCTCCAGAGCCCACAAAGTACATACACATATAAGTGAATTATAGGTATATACTAAAGTATATACAAGAAGTCTTGAATGTTCGACGTAAAAAGGGCGATCTAAGTGAGTGACTCAATCAGTGCTGCAGGCCCACTTGTAGCATTCAGTTTTACAGGCCATGGTTACACGTAGTAGCACTTTTCTAGGGGTTTATAACTAAATTAAATATGCCAACTGTGTATAAGCCATTGTTACCAGGTTTCAAGGAGTGAGAACAAGCACTTTAACACTAGTTAGCAGTGGTAAAGTGTGTAAAGGGCTAAGGCCCGCAAAAACGATATAAGCAAAATGGAGGAGGAAGGCAAAAGATTTGGGTGAAGGCCACTCTAAGGATGACAGGTCTAGCAGGCATCTCTTTTCATTACATCATAATAAACAAATCGTGTATACACTTTCAACTAGTTATACACTTTTATACCTTATTGCAGTTTCCATACCCCACGCACACTGAAACACCCAAATTCGTGCATTTCTGAACTTGTAACTGTTTTTCCATTTTGTATGTTCTTCGGTAATACATTGTTTCTTTTATTGATCCTAATTTCTGTCCGAGATGATGCTTTTAAACCGCCAGCTCCAAGAAACCTGAACAAATTGGAACCTTTAAAGAGGTCTGCTCAGTAGTTGTGTGGCTTGTCTGATGCTGTTTGAGCCTTTGCTTGATGCGACCTACAAACCTTCCAGACCTCTGGTGATTGACAGCGGAAGAAAAATCCTCTCAGCTCGCTGGAGATTTCTGATGTAATACCCAGAACTACATTGTGCTAACAGTACACTCAAGGAAAGACGCATCCTAGCAAGGACAGTTAATGCTTGTTCTTTTTTCATCGTGTTTAGTGTTCAAATTGCAGAAAAACAAAGCTTGTCTAGAGACCGTGCTCTCCTGATCCTGCCGATAAAATATGAAACAAATTGGCATGAGCCCTCGGAAGCCAGCAGCGTCTCCTCTGTGTTCAGTCAGCCCGGAGGCCCTCTGTAAAAGTTCATGATGAAATAAAATACCCATCGAGTCATGGCTCTTGAAGTCACCAGCGCAGCATGTGGAAAACGCCCGACGGTCCACATTCTTGGTTCACGGAACAAGACAGAACCACAAGGCATGCTTTGAAGTGGAACAGCAAGCACAGAGCGACGACAACAACCACCACCACATACAAGAGCGCCGGCGAGTCTGGCCTGGGAGCGTGGCAATAAATGGGAGATAATTGTGAAAGGATTATGTCCCCCGAGCACTGACTGAGCCCCGAGGTCTTAGCCGGCCTGTTTTAAATGTAGCCCTTTCTGCATTCGATAGTCCCCATCTCGCAGTGAACTGAAAATGAGTGAGTGTGTTTACATCATTAACTATATTAGAGCTCAACAGAGACAAGCAAAACACGGAACACCACGCATTTGGAAAGAGACGCCATTAACACCGGGGTCCTCTGGGAAATCTGGGTGAATCAAAATATTCCCAGATTGAGCTCTTCAATTGACATTGCTGTCCTTACAAAGCTGCATGTTTGGCAAGAGGGGCTGCCACATGAGCTGAGAAGCAACATGGTGTAACGTTCTCTAGTTTGTTAATGAGCTGCCATTAGATGTAGAAAACAGCAATAATCAACCGTTGCTAATTAGAATTTTTGCGGTTTTCTTTGCTATTGAAATCAGTGATATAGGGGGCTAGAGCATGCATACGGGTTATCTTAAACATATTTTCTTAAATCATAATATTAGTTACCTTTGTTCATCCCTTTATTGTGGAATCATACAAGGACCGTCATTATTTGGTGCAACATTTTACTTGGTGGAATTTGTAGAGGTACCAAATAAACTATTGTTAATCCAAATGCATGTGCACTTCAGTTATCATTCCCTTCTTAGTGCTTTGTATAAAAGCCAACAATCCCGAGCTTTAAAATAGCTCAAATAAGGCATGTTGTGAGATCTTTGTGTTCGCTTTGTGTCGCATGGATTCCATAAAAGATCCCAAACCGTTCCATATTCTTCTATCAACATGCATATATATAGATTGTGGGATACATAGCATGGGATATTTGCCCTATTATGGGATTCTCACTGAGAAGCTGTTTTCTTACTCAGACACTCCAAAGAAATGCAGTAATCCATTTGATTAAAATATTTCATTAAAGTAGTAAAATAACGAAATTGATGTATACAAAGGTTACAGGGACGTTATAGTTAGGCTCAGATTTAACTTGTACAAAATCATAGAAATTCAGCAGTTATAGCGCATTGTGCTGGCGTAAGTTATAGTTAGCTCAGATAAAATAACTGCTAAATTTATATGGTTTTGTATGAGTGAAATCTGAGCCTAACTATAACGTCTCTGTAACCGTTGTTTTTTTAAGTGAATTTCTATTATTTTTTAACTAGTGGAGTGCGGACACACAGCCACCCTCCCAAGGCCGATTGTGGCCCAGACACCTCATCCCCAGGGACCGGCCTACTTATGGGAGGGGGCCTGCACAATCCCCCCTCTGCTGGCCGATTTTGGCCACAGGACAACATCCACTAAGGCCCGCCCTTTAAATAAAAAATAAAAAAAACTAATAGGGGAGGGGTGCTGAGCTGCCTTCCTCCCCGGGCTGATTTTGGCCCCAGGGACCCCATCCCTTGGGGCCCGGAAATCTAGCGATGAGGGAGTGGGCTCCGTGGTCCCCATCCCCTGGCCGCATTTGGCCCCAGGGACCCCTATCTTCTGGGCCCTGGCCATCTTAAAGTGGGTGCCTATAGGGCACCCACTCTCCACTGGGAGCGTGGAGAGAGTCTGAAGGCCCCTGCCATCCCTGCCAGCTCTCTGTCTACTGCAGGAGCCAGCATTTCTTTCACACACAGGGAGCTACTGGAAAGGCAAAGGTGTTAAAACTCCTTCCATGCCACAACAATGATAAATAAGTCCTGGAAGATGGTGGTCCCCGGGCATTAATAAGTCCCAGGAGGTGGGGGCCCATGCATCCCCTCTTTTATTTACAAAATGCCCCCGGACCTGCCCCACCTGGGGGCCGATTACTAGAGAAGCGCTGGAGCCTTCACTTCTTTTTCAAAAGAAGCGGTTCCAGCATGACTCCCGCCAAATTTCTTTTAAATAATGTTTTTTGCATTGGCGAGGTGACTTTGGAACCCCCCCAAGAGGCCTAGGGGGTCAGGGTATACCTACTCTGCCCCCTTCTCTTTTTAAAAAAACTTTTCGGGGGAACTCGGCTCAAGCCAAGTCCCATGATGCCTGCCAACACTTCTTGGTTTAAGTGTCCTAGTCCTGGGACGCTCCCGCGCCGCACGGCCACCAGCTGCTGCGTGTGCCTCCCCCTCCGCTGTGCCTTGCTGCCCGACTGCCGCCTCGTGACCACGCCCCCTCCCCAGAGCGGCGTGGTCCGTGATCGGCGCTCCGCTCCCTGTGCCCCTGGGGTTTATTTTTTCGGTACTGTCTCAATAGAAGTGTTATTGCCATATCTGTTGTCTCTCCCGCTGTATTTGTTTACATTGTTGTTTCTACCGCTGTTTTCCCTGTTCCCTCCTGCCTGTTGCCGCCCTCCGTCGTCCCTCCCCGCTCCCCGCTTCCCGCCTCCACCGCTGACCCCGCCCCTTTTTTCTTCTGTTCCCTCCCCGCTCCCGCCTCCCAGCTGCTCCGCCCAACCGCGCACTTGGCCATATATGGCGACCGTGCGACGCAGGTGAGTGTGTCCTAGTCCTAGGACGCTCCCGCGCCGCACGGCCACCAGCTGCTGCGTGTGCCTCCCCCTCCGCTGTGCCTTGCTGCCCGACTGCCGCCTCGTGACCACGCCCCCTCCCCAGATCGGCGTGGTCCGTGATCGGCGCTCCGCTCCCTGTGCCCCTGGTGTTTATTTTTTCGGTACTGTCTCAATAGAAGTGTTATTGCCATATCTGTGGTCTCTCCCGCTGTATTTGTTTACATTGTTGTTTCTACCGCTGTTTTCCCTGTTCCCTCCTGCCTGTTGCCGCCCTCCGTCGTCCCTCCCCGCTCCCCGCTTCCCGCCTCCACCGCTGACCCTTCCCCTTTTTTCCTTCTGTTCCCTCCCCGCCTCCCAGCTGCTCCGCCCACCCGCGCACTTGGCCATATATGGCGACCGTGCGACGCAGGTGAGTGTGTCCTAGTCCTAGGACGCTCCCGCGCCGCACGGCCACCAGCTGCTGCGTGTGCCTCCCCCTCCGCTGTGCCTTGCTGCCCGACTGCCGCCTCGTGACCACGCCCCCTCCCCAGAGCGGCGTGGTCCGTGATCGGCGCTCCGCTCCCTGTGCCCCTGGTGTTTATTTTTTCGGTACTGTCTCAATAGAAGTGTTATTGCCATATCTGTTGTCTCTCCCGCTGTATTTGTTTACATTGTTGTTTCTACCGCTGTTTTCCCTGTTCCCTCCTGCCTGTTGCCGCCCTCCGTCGTCCCTCCCCGCTCCCCGCTTCCCGCCTCCACCGCTGACCCCGCCCCTTTTTTCCTTCTGTTCCCTCCCCGCTCCCGCCTCCCAGCTGCTCCGCCCACCCGCGCACTTGGCCATATATGGCGACCGTGCGAACGCACAGCGTTGACGCGCAGCGTTGACGCGCAGCGGGCGCGCCGATTGTGCGCCAAAGGCGCGCCAAAGGTAAGCCCGTCTGCGCCCGTCCGCGCCTGGACCGCGCCCAGGGCCAGGACCCCTGGCCCCCACCGACGGAAGCCGACCTGACGAACCTACAACGCCGCCGAACTCCTCGCACTCAACACCGGCGGCATCCCGGGATGTCACCGAGCCACCCCGAAGCACACCCACGGACCCTTCAGCTGCCACGCCTGCAAGTTCACCTGCACCCGGACCTACCCTGCACCAGCACCCGCCAAGCCGAACACCAGCAGCAACCACCTCAAGTGCATCCTGCTCAACACCTGCTCCGTCCACAGACACGCCATCGAACTCTGGAACCTCCTCGACACCACAGCCCCTGACATCGCCTTCCTCACGGAGACCTGGATGAACGCCTCCTCAGCGCCCGACATCGCCATCGCCATCCCAGAGGGCTACAAGATCACCCGAAGGGACCGCACCGCCAACCAGACGGGAGGAGGCATCGCCATCATCCACAGGGACACCATCCGCATCACGACCAACACCGACGACACCCTAACCACCGCCGAACACCTGCACTTCCAGATCCACACAGACCCGAAGACCACCCTCAGAGGCACCCTGATCTACCGACCCCCGGGACCACGCACACGATTCAGCGAGGACATCGCCGACTTCATCAGCCCGCATGCCCTCCCCTCCGCCGACTACATCCTCCTGGGGGACCTCAACTTCCACTTGGAGAACGACAGCGACCGGAACACCATCACCCTGCTCGACAACCTCGCCAACCTCGGACTCAAGCAGCTGGTGACCACCCCCACCCACCTCGCCGGACACACACTCGACGCCGTCTTCTCATCCAGCAAAGACATCGCCTTCAGCCACGCAACAGGACTCCACTGGACGGACCACAGCTGTGTCCACTTCACCTTCAAAAGAACGACGATCCACCACCACCAGCAACAGGTTGCCCGAAGAAGCTGGAACAAGATCACAGCCGAGCAGCTCACCGCTTCCCTGAGCCAGCACCCTCCGGCCGGCGCAGCGAACCCCAGCCAGGCCGCCGACAACCTCACGAAGTGGATCAGCGACTGCACGGACGAACTCGCCCCTCTGAGGACCCCGCCCAGCAGACCCGGCAGCAGAAAAGCCCCATGGTTCACCGACGAACTCAAGAGCTCCAAGAAGAACTGCCGAGCCCTCGAGAAAGTATGGAGAAGGGAACCAACAATGGACAACATGAGCATCCTCAAGCTCGCTACCCGGAAACACCACCAACTGATCCGCGCCACCAAGAAAAATGCATACAAGGACTGGCTGGACAACAACGCACACAACTGCAAGGAACTCTTCAACATCGTGAAAGAGCTCTCCAACCCCAACGCCGGAAACAATGACATCACCCCATCGCAAGACCTCTGCAACTCCCTCGCCTCCTACTTCCACAACAAGATCGCGGACATACACAACAGCTTCAGCATCCAACCGACGCACGCCACAACCGCAGCAACGCCACCCACCACCACCCTCCGCGCCTGGACTCCGATCAGCACCGAAGACACCGTCCGCACAATGAACTCCGTCCACTCCGGATCTCCCACCGACCCCTGCCCTCACCACGTCTTCAACAAGGCCGACGCTGTCATCGCACCCCACCTGCGGGACATTATCAACACCTCCTTCGACACCGCCACCTTCCCTGAGAGCTGGAAGCACGCCGAACTCAGCGCTCTACTCAAGAAACCTACAGCGGACCCCACCGAACTCAAGAACTACCGTCCCATCTTGCTCCTCCCGTTCCCGGCCAAAGTCATCGAAAAGACCGTCAACAAACAGCTGGCCGCCTTCCTCGAGACGAATGGATCCCTTGACCCCTCACAGTCTGGCTTCCGAGCCAACCACAGCACCGAGACCGCCCTCATTGCTGCCACTGATGACATCCGAGCCCTGATGGACAACGGAGAAACAGCGGCCCTCATCCTCCTGGACCTCTCCGCGGCATTCGACACGGTCTGCCACCGCACCCTAGTGCAGCGCCTCGGCAACATCGGAATCCAGGAGAAGGCACTGGAATGGATCACATCCTTCCTCGACGGAAGAACACAGAGAGTCTGCCTACCACCGTACAAGTCAGAGGCCACCGAAGTCATCTGCGGCGTCCCTCAAGGATCCTCGCTGAGCCCCACCCTCTTCAACGTCTACATGAGCCCCCTCGCGGCCATCGCACGCCAACACAACCTCAACATTATCTCCTACGCCGACGACACCCAGCTGATCCTCTCCCTGACCAACGACCCCGCCGCCGCCAGAGCCAACCTGCACGAAGGGATGAAAGAGGTAGCCGAGTGGATGACGACCAGCCGCCTGAAACTGAACTCAGACAAGACGGAGGTCCTCATCCTGGGCTCCTCGCCCTCCGCCTGGGACGACTCCTGGTGGCCCCCCGCCCTGGGCACCGCACCCAAACCGAAGGACCACGCACGCAACCTGGGCTTCATCCTGGACTCCTCCCTCTCCATGACCAGACAAGTCAACGCCGTCTCCTCGTCATGCTTCAACATCCTGCGCATGCTACGGAAGATCTTCTGGTGGATCCCCACCGAGACCAGGAAGACTGTCACCCAGGCCCTCGTCACCAGCCGACTGGACTACGGCAACGCCCTCTACGCCGGAACCACCGCCAAGCTCCAGAAGAGACTCCAGCGGATCCAGAATGCCTCAGCCAGACTCATCCTCGACATCCCACGAAACAGCCACATCTCCGGACATCTGAGAGACCTGCACTGGCTCCCCGTCAACAAAAGAATCACCTTCCGTCTCCTCACCCACGCACACAAAGCCCTACACGATCAAGGCCCGAGCTACCTCAACAACCGAATCAACTTCTACGCTCCCAAACGCCACCTCAGATCGACCAGCCACGCCCTCGCCGCCGTCCCCCGCATCCGAAGAGCGACAACAGGAGGAAGGTCCTTCTCCTACCTGGCCGCCAAGACCTGGAACTCCCTCCCGACCGACCTGCGCCTGACCCAAGACCACCTCTCCTTCAGGAAGAAGCTCAAGACCTGGCTAATCGAGCAGTAACGGCACCCCCCCCCCCCCTAGCGCCTTGAGACCCTACGGGTGAGTAGTGCGCTCTATAAATGTCCTGATTGATTGATTGATTGATAGGCGGCTTAGCAGATTTGAGCATGGGGACTGCCGGATCAGCGGAGCATCCGCCTCCCTATGTATATATTTAAATTGAGATTTTCTTTGATATGTCCAATACACTGAACGGATTTATGCCAATTTAAACAAAGGGGGCTTTTTGGACCAACAGCTAACTTACTGCCAAATTTTGTGTAATTCCATTCAGCAGTTCGGGCTGTAGCCATGTCTAAATTTCCAATGTGAATTAACATGGGAAATGCACGTTTTTTTAACCCCCTTTTTCTTGACCCCTACTTGACAGATCACCCCGAAACTTTCCATGTGCAACAAGAATCGCCGGGGCACTTTTAATGGAAAATTTCAATCCTATACGGGGTCTTGGTCACATGACCATTGCTTCAATCTCGAGCCTTTTAAAATCAATTCGTCACACAGGACACGTCAATGGAAGAAACAGGAAAAAGACTTTACATTCGTAGTCATTCTGGTCATTATCACAGAATGAAATTCCAGAATAGACATGCCTTTGTATTTCATCTATGTGAAAAAAGAAAATTTACACTGTACACATTTACAGACTGTGACTGATTTGCGCTTTATCGATTATTTTCTTTCAATTCCTAGGGCGGCAACATTGGACTCTATTAGCCTTCATATTTAGTGAACAGGGAAATTATTCTTTTGTTACAGCAATGCCTCTACGTTATTGTAGACTTTAAATTGTAAATCAAAAACATCAAAGGGGAGTGGGATCATATGTTCTGGGAGGATCCCTGACTGGAAATCTGCGGGACCCTCAACAACTACTTTTGGTTAGCGGTATGTTTTCACCACTGACAAACTGCTAGTTGATAGCATCATCATTGGGTCTTTTCCTCCACCAGGAGGTAATCTCTGCGACCGAAGAGATGATGTGGGATCCACAATAGGATAACATGATCTAAATTTACCTCCTATCTAGGGTACATTTATTTATTAAAACCTAGAAGTGGTAAAGTTAAAAACAACAACACATGTGTACAGGGATATATAAGGTGTCCTCCACATTTTTCAATCAAAAAACAGGTCTACATGTTTCAGCCTATTTGCGCCCTAGCGGGTTTGTGGCTTTCATCATGACAAACACGGATCCCTTTCTTTTGCCAGCTGGGACATTGTCCCCTAGTATGTTCTTTGTGTAGGTAGGTTCACTCTTCTAGAGTGATGGCGAAAGCACTGTTCTCCTCTGTAATGAGATAAACAAACAACATGCAATACATGTAAGCCAGCTTCGATATAGTTCCATATATATGTATATATATATATATATATATATATATATATATATAGATCCTCAAAATCCCATGAGCACTTCCTTCATGATGAAAAAGACTCAGCACACCAGGGTAAGTGTAAACATGATTGCTGTTGTTGGTGACGCGTTTTGACCGGAACGGTCTTTGTCACAAGCCAAAGTTTCACCACTTGAAACCATCATTTAAAGTGTATTTACAAAACATAGGAGAAGGACCATACACCACTGGTTTAGGCATATAAACATTGAAAACAGACTTCTATAGTGCTTTTTGTAGTTCACATACATATGCAAGTAGAGGAAAGACTTTCTTCCGGTGCTTTGATTCAATGCTACAATATTATTTGCGCTACAAAATCACTTTGTGCTATTAAATTAATCGCATTTGACTTGGCATTCAATAATCAACTAATACAAAAGACATTTTCTAAAATAGATTTTTGTGAAGTCACAGACAAATCTACATACATATTAGCCTACCCATATTAAGCATTTTTTAACTCTTGCTCATCTAAATACATTGCCCAGTGGCTCAAACAGTACAGGCTAAGTGACCGTGTTACATATAGTGAATCCTCCTTCCTTTCTACACGCGTAAATAGAAAATATAATAATACCTAAGGGTCCAGGGGCATTATAGTTAGGAAACAGAATTAAAAAAGCATTAGAAATTCACAGAAAGAAAACAAAGGTTACAGGGACGTTATAGTTAGGTTGACATTTCACTCATACAAAACCTGAGAAATTCAGCATTCAGAGTTAGCTGGCTAACTATAACTTGCGCCCCCGCAATGCACTGCTTATGACCTCACATAGTACATCACCCATGGCATGCTAAGTGACATCACTGATGACATCGCAAATGACATCACAGATGACATCATTCAGAGAATCTCTGATGCACCCACTGACAGCCCAGTATAACCTTTCATATATCCACTTCAACTTCTACACTAACATTCCCTAAACAATTGACACAGCCATACCAGTACTTACACACCCACTCGCTGATTCATAGGTCTACACAGACATCTACTTAGTTACCCATACAGCCACTCACACTCTGTCAGTCACTCATAGAGCTATTCACACACCTACCCACTCACCAATAAAGTCAATCACACAGCCATTTACTCACCGGTACAGTTAAATACACACCCACTCACTTATTCATATAGATACTAACACATACTCACCCACACAGCCCCTCACACACACACTCACTAACCCATACAGCTACTATCACAATCCTTCACTCACACATACAGACACTCATATACTCCAACACTCAGCTATACTGCCTTTCACATATCCAGTCAATCACCCATATACCACGGACACATCCATTCACTCACCAACACAGCCATACACATACTCAGTCACTCATACCGCCCTTCACTTACACACTCACTAACCCATACAGCCACTGACTCACCCACTCACTCGTTCATGCAGGCAGTCACACACCTCCTCACCCACCCACACTGACACTCATGCAGGTACTCAGACAACCAATCAATCACCCATACAGCAACTCACGTACCCACACACCAACCAATGCAAGACACCATCCGACAGATTGATACAGACATTCAGACAACGTAGTCAGTGACCCAGACATTCACTGAGACACCTAATCACTCACTTATACAGTCAGTCACGCACCAATTGAATCATCCATACAGGCTCTCATACAGCCACTGATTCATCAATACAACATGGTATAAATATATTTAACACTCATAAACATTTTAAAAATACTCATAGTCACAGAATGATGTCATCAGTGATGTCATTTGAGACGTCATCAGTGATGTCACTGACTATATCATGAGTGATGTAATATGTGAGGTCATAAGCAGTGCATTGCCGAAGCGCAAGTTATAACTGCAGAATTTCTCTGGTTTTGTATGAGTGAAATGGCAGTCTAACTATACCATCTATGTACCTTTGTTTTTTGCAGTCAATTTCTAAGGTTTTTAAAATTCTATTTCTTAACTATAACGCCCCTGTAACCTCAGGGCTTTCATTTGGATGGGCCCTACCATTGCACAGACTGAGCAATAATTAAAAACTTACTTTGAAACCGGCCCCTAAAGCATCAAATATAATAATACGGATATAATACGGATATAACACGGATCGATTTCAGACATGTCTTCTCTTCCTGCTCTCCTGCAGGCAGGAAAGGCATTTCTACTCCTGCCTAGCAGAAGAGATGGGGCCCCCATGGCCTAATACAGGTGGGAGGGGTCAGTGCGCACTATCCCCTCATTTACACATAGCTCCGCGGATGGAGTTCCAGGAGCGTCATAGAGGCTCAGGGAGGGGGGACAAATTCTCCCTCCCCTAAAGAAATAATTTGCGCTGTTCCCCTGGTCCATGGCTCGCCCTGAGTTTTTAGTCACAGTAGCACAGGAGCGTGTGCTTTTTTTGCAGTTTTGCTATGGATTCTCTGTGAATACGAGGCAAAATTTAAAAAATAACCTTTTGGCACCATCTGGGGTCCCTGCCACCAGGTGTAGGGGTGAGGATATCTCTACTCTGCTCCTTATGTCTTTTGTCCCCTTTTTTATGACTTAGGACTGAGCCCCCTGGTCGTATGATGGCTGCTGTCATATCATTGTTGATGTGGTGGCAGCCAATCAGATCTCAGCATGAGATCTGTCGCGTTCGTGAATTCTTCTCAGCGTGATATATACAAGGTTTTTAAGCATTAATTGCTCAAAAACTAGTGAACGGATGCACACCACATCCCAAACAGCACTCTTCCTGGACCAAGATCTAGCTTTCTTTCAAATTTGGTGTAAATACGTTTGGCGGTTTGGGCTGAAGCTGTGTCTAAATTACCTTTTTCTCTGCCCCCACTTAAAGAATCACCATTTCATAGATAGAGTGAAGTAAAAACAAGCTTAAGTGTGGGCATAGAGAGATGACTTAAAGTCGTAATTTGCAAAGAATACCCTTGTACGTGCTTTTCAGTCACCATTTTGTACATTGGGAAAATTAAAGGACAGCATATACAGAGCATTGAACAATTACCAGATGACTACATTTTCCCATTACTGTCTACTGCAAATGCCACCCTAAAAAAAGACTATATGTGAACATTTTCTTGCTACTTTTCCCCAGACAAATAAAAATATCAACACAGTAATCTCTGCAAAGTGCACCCTGATAAAGTGCTAATGTGCCCACAAAATACATAAAGATTGATGTTTGAAATGTATCTGAGCTTTTGAAACAAGTAATTTATCTTAAATACATAAAGATATCAAAATTTGAGATTTGTGTATTAAACATTCTTCAATATCAATCATTTTTTTTTCTATAGTCCATTGAAATTATGCAACCTCACACTCGGGTGAGTTTTCAGGTTTTTAAGTAGACATTTCATGGTAGGTATTATGGCATCCGAGTCCCATTAGTGAGTATTTGATACCAATTCCTTTGATACTTGGTCCATAGTGCTTATTATCAAGTCCAAGTGGCCATCCAAATCTTATCAATGGATATTATATAGATTAAACCAGTCTTAACAAAAATACTCGTAATGAAATTCAAGATATTTAATTAATCATAAAGTGGCACCAGCAAAATAGAAATGGAAAATGAAAAATGTAAGAATCAAAAAAATAATGAGTTTGCTGAAGCTGAAAACATAACATTACAATGATTTAGAAATAGTCGATGTATTAAAAGATACATCAATCTCCCACGAAATATGCTAACTCCTCACTGACTGTTTCGTTTTCTGGCTCTGACGTTTGCATGAAATTTTATTTGTGGACACATGTCCACCCCTTAAACCACCAACGTGTTTCAACTGTTAAGGTTTGTTCACTGTAAAGCGGGTCCATCTTCAATTTCAGCTATATATACAAACATCCAGCCTGGCCAGTTATGAGGCATTGTGGGAGTCATAGTTGTCAGAATAAAATATACACTTTTAAAAACAATACATAGATTGCTAAGGAGGCATTATTACATGGTTTTCTGCAGCATATGCGAGATCGATTAGTACATCCATAATGCATATTCATTGCTATTCCACAGTATTGGGCAGGGGAAACCTGGCTGTAATGTACGTTTTCCTTCGAAAATTACCAAGTGATTGTAGTGATTTCGTTAGATATCATGTCTCCTGTAATGGCTAAGGGCCAATGGGGCTCTGTTGTACGGCCTTTGTGCTTATCTGCTCGTGCATGTAGGTGGAGGTGTCCAGATACCAGTAATGTGATGCCATACTGACTAGTATATTGTATTGGCACAGAGTCAGGTTTGGTAACCGCATACTCGAAAGATGCATATTGTCCCAATACAATGGGGAGTGATCCTATTTATATGCAATTGTTGTTTCTCCACACCTTATGGTTAAATGTCCATTAAGGCGTGAGAGGTATACAACAAGTCCTCTGCATAGAATATTGGTTCTGACTATGTTTGCACACATTTTTCAGAGCAAAATGGGGAAACTGAACTGGAAAATTATTGTCAATGAGTGTTTCAACATCATTCTGTTATGCCACAACAGATCACAGCCCAAGTGGGCAATGGCAAACGCATGTTAAATACCATATGTCCTGATGAGCTGCATACTCGTATTAATATATGAAGAACAAAAAAGACAAAATAAGCATAGG
Source organism: Lissotriton helveticus (assembly GCF_964261635.1). Classification (NCBI taxonomy): domain Eukaryota; kingdom Metazoa; phylum Chordata; class Amphibia; order Caudata; family Salamandridae; genus Lissotriton; species Lissotriton helveticus. The sequence goes on from NC_136070.1 coordinate 368,654,638, forward strand.
ATGAAATCATAGGTTGTCATGCATTGTGTGATATCACAGACTAGAGCCCAAGTGGGGTAAGGGAATGCATCCCAAACATAAACTCACCATGCTCATAATTCAAACACATGGTCTATGGGGCTAAAACGAAGTAAAAATTTCAAAAACATTAGCTCACATGCATTGTATGATGAAATGTATGCAGTAATAAACAATTGGTCAATGAGACAAAGGATAAAATGAACCTTTGAGCAAAAAGTTAGGCAAAAATTATAAAGTCATCAACTGACAAGCATTTAATGATGACACAACAACATATATGATCAATTGGTGGAGGGAGGAAGAGTGAAGATCCTTTCAAACTCCTTTCAGTAATTCAAAATCAATATAGAAAGGATCACTGGTCCTGCATAACCAAGGTGTGCAGGTAGGTAAATAGGTGTCTCCCAAATAAAAGACCCTCATACACGTGTTTTAAAAGGTTTCGTAGCGGTATATAATGTGTCCCCGCTCTTTTACACGTGATTGTGCGTAAACCTTGGGTCCGTTTTTTGTTTGCACCCTCCGCCAGGAGGTTTTACCTTTGGTTAAAACAGTAGTGATAGTGGATAGTGAATGGTGAAATAAGTGGAGGAGGACGTTAAAAATACCTGGACAGCCAGGAATTCAACTTTAATAAATCTGGATTCGGGCAAAATAGTAATAGTTGTGCAGCTATGGAATTGTCTAGGAATTCTAGCGCACTGGTTAAGTGAGGTTAAAAGTGGTCGACATGTTTCAGCCTTGGTTGCCAATTGGTCAGTAGGCTTTCTTCAGGACCATAAAGTGATAAGGTGGATGTGAAAGAATAGGTAAATTTATAACCTGATTCGTCTGACAGTATGAGGTCACATTGTACCTGTAATGAGAGAAAGGGGAGGGGGGAAGCATACACCATATAGAGGAAGGGAAGACACACAGAAAAGGCACATTGACATAATTTCAAAATTAATCGATTATAGAAAAGAAACTGAAAATTGCAATACTTTACACAGAGTCACATTCATATCACGCATCAACTTTCTCATTCTCAAGATTCAGTAAGAATATCATTTGGAGGATTATTATAGTGCTGTGTTCATGATGGTACTGTTCCTAATGTTTACTGGTACATCATAGGTACTAGAGTAAATGACATCTTAAAATTGACCAATACTTGGCATGCTCATTAGTACTAATGGTGATCATCATACGTACAAGTCGACTGTCGTGTTGTTAATATTGTTCGTATTTTCAAAAAAGTGTTTGGAATACGCATATATTGCTGGAGCGGTAGCCCTTCGTGTTCCACGGTTCAGTGATTAGTTCGTGCACGCGCTGGCGTGATGGTATTATCAAATTCGTGCTCGGAATAGATGTTTGGTGTTGTGCGGTAGCCCTTCGGGTTGCAAAAATCTTATTGTTTATATTACAAAATTTGTTCAAGGCTGAATGCATGCAAGCGCTATGTGATTCCACATTAATTTGGCGCAAGCGGTGCTTAGCGTGTTAATCAATTTATTCGTACCTCTACATTACATAAGCATTGCTTCTTCGGGGACTATGGCAGGTAGGGGGGAGGCTTCACTGTTAGGAGTGAAGGGAACAGTTTAGTATAGGGGAATATAATACTTGCGGTTCTCTCCAAGTAATTACGGACGATAATCCTTGGTACCTCTAGCCTTCTACACCCTTCTTGCAGCATGTGCTGTCTCTGCCGTGGTGATCCGGAATAAGTCGCTAGTCTGTTTCTGGGCTTGTTAAGTTCAAAGCAATAGAAATAGAAGAGTTACTAGATCGTATTTACATGCCTCCAGGTATAATTGTTGACAGTGTTTATTTAATGCGATCGATTTGCACCGTGAGGCCAGTCATTGATAATGAACAACGGGTCGCACTTTTAAAACTTTTAAAAGGGCACTGTTGTGTGGTACGATGTGCAAGGTCATATTACTCAAAGATCGTCCAAAATAGTTTGTTCGGAAGGATCAGTTGTAATTTATCATGACACGAAGGTATCTTGTTGTAGAAGTGTTTTTTGTGGGTTATTTATTGAGGGATAGCCATGGAACGGCATCATTCAGGCTACCACTATCTGTCTTAAGCCTGTGCACCCAACGTTGCTCTTTTTCAAACAGAATTTTTGCTGCGTTCCTGTCTACTGTTTCAAGTGTCTCCAAAATGACCCACTGTAGGTCATTCACAGTCTGGCCTAATTCCTTAAAATGGGTTGACATCTTTGTGGTGGTTCTTTTACAATTTACATTACTGCGGTGTTCGTAAAGCCTTTGTTTTGCCTTTCGGCAAGTCATGCCAATATATCTCATTTGGCATGGGCAAGTAATCATGTAAATGACATGGCTTGTATTGCAGTTAGTATGTCTTTTTAATTTCCAATTGAAATCCGGGAGTAGCTGTAATTCTTTTGTGGGTTTTGTAGTATCACAGACTGAGCAGGTTCCGCATGGGTAGTGGCCTGTTACTGGACTGTTATTCCACAATCCTGGTTGTTCCTTCTTTTTCTTTGGTGGTGGTCTTGTGTACACCAATAAGTCCTTAAGGTTTCGGCTTCTCCTATTTGCAAACCTTGGTTTAGGCCAGTTCAGGCTGTTAGATGTAACTATTCTCCAATTTTTGTTAATTATTTTCTTCACCTGATTCGTGACTGGGATATAGGTGGTTACACATGTAATTCTTTCTTCCTTCGGTCTTGGACACGTCTCTAGTAGGGCTTCTCTTGGTTGATTGCGAGCGCGTTTTTTACATGTATTGATCACTTTTTTAGGATATTGACGGACCAATAGTTTATCGCACAAATCACTCGCTTGGCTCTTATAGTCAGAGACTGTGCTGCAATTCCTCCTCAGACGGAGGAATTGGTTGTACGGGAGGTTTTCCCGTAAGGGTCTGGGATGGAAGCTTTGGAAGGATAACAAACTATTCTTGGCCGTTCGTTTAAAAAAGGTACAGGTTTGCAAAGTGTTGTCTTTTGCAAAAATGGTGATGTCTAGAAAGTCCAGGGTACTTTCATTAGCGGTATATGTAAATTTCAGGCACTCATCTTGGATATTGAGCCAACGGTGGAAATTATTCAAGGTTTTCTTGTCTCCCTTCCATATTAATAGAATATCATCTATATATCTGTTCCAAAAGAGAATATGATGAAGGAAGGGGTTCCTCTCATTGTGGACAAAGGTGCGTTCAAAAGTGCTGACGTACAAACCCGCCACACTTGGGGCAAATGTACTGCCCATAGATGTTCCATGGCGCTGGAGAAAGAGGGTATCTTTGTACTGGAATTTTTTTTCTGTTAGAGCTATTCTACAACATTCCAGTACGAAGTGTCTAAGGGTTTTGTTGGGCCAGTCGATGTCAAAAAGTATTGTCTCTAGAGTGTCTAGAGTTTTTTTCTGTGGCAAACTCGTATAAAGACTTTCTACGTCTAGTCCTACTAGGAGCATGGTCTCTTCTGAGTATTCAAAATTTTGTAACATATTCAGAAGGTCTCTTGTGTCTTTTAAGTAGGTAGGTGTTTTTTGGACCAGTGGTCTTAAATACTGGTCTGCAAACTCTGAGAGTGGCTCTAAGATCGAATTGATACCGGAGACGATTGGTCTCCCTGGGTGTGGCATTTTCCCCTAATGTGTTTTTGGTAAGGAGTAGAAGTATGGTGTTGTAGGTGCTTTTACTTCCAGATATTCTGCCTCCTTCTTAGACACCCAATTATTAGCTTCCGCTTCCTCGACCATCATGGATATCGTTCTTTGTAAACGAGCTGTTGGGTCTATTGTTAGAACCTCGTAGAATTTTGTGTCTGCAAGGAGATCCATACACTGTTTATCATACCCGGCTGATGATAAAAGGACTATTCCTCCCCCTTTGTCCGCCGGTTTTATTACGATCTCATTGTCGTTCTTGAGTTCGGTAAGGGCCAGTTGTTCCGCCTTTGTGATGTTTTGAAAAGGTTTATGAGGTTGATTGTTCAGTTGGTCTACCTCTTTCATTATTGCCTGTTCAAACGTACATATTTCGATTGGGACCTGTGAATTAAGTGGACAGAATGTCTACTTGTTCCTCAGGGTAGTATCACCTTCTTGTGTTTGTTGCTGTTCGTCTTTGAAAAAAGCTTTCAATTTTAAGATGCGGCAAAAAGCTGCTAGTTCGCACTTCGTTTTGAAAATGTCAGTTTTTGGGGTGGGGACATACCCGAGGCCTTTGTTCAGGACACTGATCTGGTCCTTTGTTAGGATTCTGTCGGTCAAATTGATGATGAGGTCGTTGGGCCCGATCCCGTCTTGGCCTTGGTTACACTCCTGATTTCGACCTGTCTCATTTGGTCGGACCAGGTTACTCCTTTTTGTCTGGACCGGCGATTGGACTGGCCATTCCCTAAAAAAGGACACCCTTGTTGATAATTGTGGCCTCCTTGTTGCTGCATCTGGTGATTCATTGGTACCTCAAAGTAAGGATTAGGCCATCCTTGGAATTGTGGGTTGAAAGGGAGGAACGGCATGTTTGGGCCCCCATTCTGAAAGTAAGGAGGTTGCCAAAAGTTATTGTGTCCCCTTCTGTTACCCCTCCTGTTGCGATAGTTTCCTCTCCCACGGTTTGTGGACTCGTCACCACTGTGGTCCGAGCTATCATTGCAGTATATGCTGTTAGAATCATTATTAGACGAATTGTCTTTTGGTTTGTAGTCCTTACTACTGTATGGATGTATGCGCTCCAGCGAGAACCTTTTTAGTTCTTTAGCTAGTTTTTGCAGTTTCGTTTGAGTAAGGTATTCTTGGCTTTCTTTCATCTCTTTGTTGATTTCTTCCAGCCGGTTCATATAGATGGTTATATTAACAGTGTTGTTCAATTTAGTTTCCAGGATTTCTATTCTTACCATGAGTTCCTCCGTGAGTCTTGTAGCAGTTTTTATTATTAGCACCACGTAATCCCTGGTACATTTCCAGGAAATGGACGACCAGTCTTTTCGGAATGCTAGAACTTTCAGGAATATCCGAGGGGCATTTGTCACCCATAGTCCTCTTGGGGCTGCATTGACCCGAAGGTACTCAGTCATTATTATCCCATGTACAGCCGTCCTTACTTGTTCCTTCTTTACTTCGCTCAACTCATCCCATTCTGCTGTGGAAGATAGAGTTTGAGAAAGGTCACCTTCTACGAGTAGTGGTGGTCTGGCAAGTATTGCTTCAATTTCTTCGGTGGTATAGCTGAGTCCAAAACTCCCCGCCATGGTAATACCACAGTGGGCTTATCTTAAGTGAACTCACGTTTTTTTGTCCTTTGTCAGGAATCTCCCACAGCTGTACGCTGCTTGACACGTATGATCAATTGGTGGAGGGAGGAAGAGTGAAGATCCTTTCAATCTCCTTTCAGTAATTCAAAATCAATATAGAAAGGATCACTGGTCCTGCATAACCAAGGTCTGCAGGTAGGTAAATAGGTGTCTCCTAAATAAAAGACCCTCATACACGTGTTTTAAAAGGTTTCGTAGCGGTATATGATGTGTCCCCGCTCTTTGTTACACGTGATTGTGCGTAATCCTTGGGTCAGTGTTTTGTTTGCACCCTCCGCCAGGAGGTTTTACCATTGGTTAAAACAGTAGTGATAGTGGATAGTGAATAGTGAAATAAGTGGAGGAGGACGTTAAAAATACCCGGACAGCCAGGAATTCAACTTTAATAAATCTGGATTCGGGCAAAATAGTAATAGTTGTGCAGCTATGGAATTGTCTAGGAATTCTAGCGCACTGGTTAAGTGAGGTTAAAAGTGGTCGACATGTTTCAGCCTTGGTTGCCAATTGGTCAATTGGTTACTATTTTGCCCGAATCCAGATTTATTAAAGTTGAATTCCTGGCTGTCCGGGTATTTTTAACGTCCTCCTCCACTTATTTCACTATTCACTATCCACTATCACTACTGTTTTAACCAAAGGTAAAACCTGGCGGAGGGTGCAAACAAAAAACTGACCCACGGATTACGCACAATCACGTGTAACAAAGAGCGGGGACACATCATATACCGCTACGAAATCTTTTAAAACACGTGTATGAGTGTCTTTTATTTGGGAGACACCCATTTACCTACCTGCAGACCTTGGTTATGCAGGACCAGTGATCCTTTCTATATTGATTTTGGACACAACAACATAGACAATAATAGGAATCTCAAGGTAAATTAAAGAAATACATCCGGCATGCACCAAGCTAACTCATGTACTAAAAATTCCATTCCTTGGCTTATGTGATCAGACGCATATCCAAAGTCACCACCCAGTGTCATATTTTACCTGTGTGAAAAATTAATAATAAAAAACAGTTAAAAACCAGGTACTGTCCGGTACAAAATACAATCAAAGAGCAAGCAGAAATACCAACATGAAATTAGTTCAGCCTAAATGAACAGATAGCTTCTTATCCATATTGAAGCCTGCGAGATACATAGAATTGAATCTATCACCTCCACACATGTTGGAGGGAATCTGATCAAATGCAAAATACTGGAAAAGACTGCTCTTGCTGGCATGATACTCTTTAGAATGCCTGGCAATTGGATATTATTTTTTCTGATGTGTAATGGCTCTCATATGCTTCTGACCTCACTTTTTTGCCATATGTATGGCACTCTCAATGTAAAACAAATTACTTGGGCATCTTAGGGCATTGATGCAAAAGTCAAAATTTCAAGAAATACCTTTTTAGATGTTGAATTCTTCCCTGAGGTCAGAAAGGGCAAAGAATTGTGTGTTTTTCTGCTTTATCTACAAGCTTTGCAATTGAAGCATGATCTAAAGCCTAGTTTATGAAGCCGACCCTTCTGACCCTGGGTCTTGGTGATCAAGTTTTTAAACAGCTTGTACTTCAGGTTCAGATTTGTTCTGTGGAATATACTAGGCTGAGCTGGTATGTACTTAGTAATGCTATCCTCAGTGTGAAGCACATGCCTGTGTTTGTTCAGCATCTTTTTTATATTACCTGTCTGTTTACTGTAAGGGTTAATGAACCTGATGTGGTCATCCTCATTGAATGTACGCTGTTCATGTTTTAACAGCTTTTTAAGAAATGCATTTGTTTATGTACAGGCGCATGCATTTTTGTGGTATGTGTGTATGTGTACAAGGGAGACTATAGTAAAACGGAGAACAGAATGAGTGATCCAATACTATCAGATAATATAAAAAATTTAAGCTGCAGCAACAAGGGAAGTAGTTGGGGGATGGGTCAAGCAGGGAAGCAGTAGAGTATGGGGAGATGGTCAAGGAATGAAGGGAGAGGGTGGGATGAAGCAACAAAGAAGGGGTAAAAAATACCTTAATTAAAGCAGGATCAGTGACAAAAACTGAATGTGTCATTATGGAATGTAACTGGTGAGCACTTAAAGAGCTACAATATCATTGGCTCATGTTCAAGCTATGGCAAGATGGAGCAAGGAGCTCCACTACCATTGGGTCATGTGAAAATAAATAAATAAACAAGTGTTCTTCGTGTTTTAACAACTTTTTAAGAAATGCATTAGTTTATGTACACTCTCATGCATTTTATTGGTATGGGTGTATGTGTAAAAGGGAGATGCCCTAAAAACACAAGTACTCCTATGGAGTGCTTGAAAAAAAAGAAAAAAATAGCTCCACAAACCAGGAGCAGTGTAAGGAGACATGTACTTGGTCCATGCGCTAGGAAGGCCAAACAGAACGCTGAAATTTACCAATATAGGAGAGGGGTGGCCTGTAAGCACACAGATAGAACATAACATGTCTCTTTGAGACAGTGCATGCGCTATATAACCAAGACCTAAAAACAATAGATTTAACACAGGCAAAAGATACTGTCTTTGCCCATGCTTGTTGTGTATACAAATGGAGAAATTAAGTGATTTTTCCTTAATATCAAAATGTGGAATTGAGGCCAAGGCTAAGGAGACAATATGTACTTTCGGGAGAGCATGTGGCATTAGGGCCTGAGCTGCCAACTGTAGAGCTGGGAAACCAGATTCGAGTTTCGATGTCGGCTTAACATCCTTGATTTTGGGCACATCACTTAATCGCACCATGCCTCCAAAATGAATGTGTCTTTGTGTAAAGTAACTGGTTCTAATGTAAAGTGCTCCAATACCTATGAATGGTGTTGGCATTATAACTGCACAAAAAAGTAACTAGTGCTAATGTAAAGCACTCCAATACCTTTGTGTGGTGTTGGCGCTACATGAAACTGCACAAAACAAATGTGAAAAACAGAGTTGGTGGGGCAGGTGATCTGTACAGCGGAGTTCTGCGGGGGCAATCAGCAATGGCCGGGAGGTGAACGGGCAACCAACGGCAATTGCAGGCAGCTGTGGGGAGATTAAGTGATTTACCCGTAATCACAAAATGTGGTACCGAGGCTAGGTAGACGATGTGGCGTCCTCTTGGGAGAGGATGTGGTATAACAACCAGAGCTGCCAACTATGGAGCTGTCAAATCAGGTTTGAATTTCGGCATCGGCTTAACATCCTTGATTCTGGCAAATCGCTTAATCTCCTGTGCCTACAAGAATGAATGTGTCCGTGTTTAAGTAACTGGTGCTTATGTAAAGCACTCCAATAGCTTCGGGTGGTGTTGACCCTACATGAAACTGCAGAAAAAACAAATGTGAAAAGCAGAGTCAGGGGAGGAGGGGATCTGGGGGAAGAGGGGATCTGTGCAACAGGAGTTCAGCATGGGCAAGCAGCGACGGTTGGGAGGTGGTGGACAGGCAACCAACAGCAAATGCAGGCTGCCACAGAGGCAATCATGGACATGGTGTTCTGCTGACCCTAGCAGGCCACTATCCCGATGATTTTAGCGAATCCTAGTGGGCTGCAAATTGCGACCTACCTCAATTATAATGAGGTAGGTCGATTTGCAACCCAATTGGAATCGCTAAATGAAACACTTGGAGTTTCGTACATTAGGAATAGCGATTGTCTAATTTTGATTGACAGTAAATCGCAATTAGGTAATCGCTTGTCCTAATGTTGATATCTGTGACCCTAAGTGATTTGCCCATAATCACAAAATGTGGAACTGAGGCTATGTAGACGGTGTGTTGTCCTCTTGGGAGAGAATGTGGTTTAAGGGAGAGATCTGCTGACTATGGAGCTGGGTAATTCGGTGTGAGTTTCAGGGTCAGCTTAACATCCTTGATTCTAGGCAAATCACTAGATGTCCCTGTGCCTACAAAAAAATAATTGTGTCCTTGTGTAAAGGAACTGGTGGTAATGTAAAGTGCTCCAATACCTTCGGGTGGTTTTGGCGCTATAAAAACTGCACATAAACAGTATCAGGTGCTAATGTAAAGCTTTCCACTACCTTTAGGAGGTGTTGGCGCTATATAAAACTGCACAAGAAAACATAAGGAATCACAGTGTTAGGCTGGTTTGCCTAGGGAACATGAGGAAATACATCGCATTGGCAACCACATTAAAAGGACTGCTTTTACCATGTGCACATTGGGGCAGGCAGACCTTGATGACATAAAGGCTCTGCCTGGCTCATTTAAAGAGAATTCAAGTGAAGCAACATTGCCACATGGAAACTCTTCATCAGTGAATGTAAATGTAAATGTATTGCGACTTATATAGCGCATGTATCACCCGAAGGCATCAAGGCGCTTGCCTTGGGAACCCGTCCTGGCTTTTTCCTGTGAGATAACCCCTACTGGGTATCCCCAGGGTGAAAGCCAGGCATCCCGCAGCGGGTGGGCCGCCGTAGTGGAGATTAAGCAACTATTGCCCAGAGTTGCAGCGTGGGGCCCCATGATTAGAATAGGCACCGAGGCGAGAATTATCGAGTCCGTGGACATTTTGGGCTCAGAACCCTGCCGCGTCGGGAATTGAACCCTGGTCCCGGGCCAGACCTCTGCATCAGGGTCTGCCGCTCTAATCAGTGAGCCACACTCCTCCTGCACAAAATGTATGAAAGTATCCCGATGGGAGAAATTTGAAGAAATAGAGTCCCACCCTATGAAATGAGAAGCAACACGGTGAGATAAGAACAGTTCAATCATTCTGTAAGAGAGAAACATGGCTATGCAATTACAGCAGAAGACCCAGGTACTTTAGAAGCTTGGAACATAGCTAAAAATGATGCGCTGCATTGCACAACAGGGAGGGAGCAGGAGAGTGTCATATCTACAGAGATATGACTATCTCCTCCCCTCTCCTTAGTGTAGATGCAGGTTTTAGCTGCTATGCACCAGGCACACACATTAGCGCCATAATGCTAGGGTGTGTATTTGAGTTTTCCATAGGTTTTGGACTGAAAGTGTACCCTTCCAGTACAGAATACTATGCTTAGACACACTTAAAGCTTTTCCTACTTTGTATGTGTGCTGCACAGTGTAGCACGCATGCAAAATTGGGAAAGAAAGGGTAAATAAAAACATTTCTCCTTTTAATGCCTCTGTTAAAATGGCATAAACTTTTGGCTCTAAACTCTACTATTGTTTGTAGATAGGGTTTTGCAGAAAGGGAACACCTACGCACCACCCATGTAACTCCCACTTGGCGCTAACCCAAAGAAGTGCTTTGCATTACTTTTAGAGTACTTTCCAGAGCAAAATAAGTTTCGCACTGAAAAGTTAATCAGGAAAAAACATTTTTGTGCTGGTGCCACTTTTTTTAAGCTACCCCAAGGCAAAATGTTTGAGAATCTCCCCCAACATGTCTCTTTGCGACAGTGCATGCGCTGTCTAGTCGAGACCTTAAAAACGATTTGGTAAAGGTCAGTGCCCTAAGTTATTCTATTGGGCCCACCCAAATGATCCTTACAATGAGCAATTCTGATAGATTGGGGTAGCAAAATGCTTTCTCCCAGTAATAATGAGAAAGCCTAGGACGAGCACGTTGGAAAATACAGATGCTCGTAAAAAATGTCGACCAAGAACAAAGCTGGAAATTGCACCATATTGGATTATTGACACACCGGTAATTATACAGCCTACATTTGAGAGCATTTTGGATTATTTCTTCAAAAGCAGGATTTGGTATAAAAAATAAAATAGTTAATTGGTGTATCCTTAATGCCTGCAACCTGCTTATTTGAGAACATTTGGGACTAACTACAATCACTTTGAAGATATTTAATAATCATTTTGCAAATTTGGGATTTTGCGCTAACAAGTTGCAAACTGGTGTACGCTGTACCTTCTCCAGCCACTTTACAAGTTAGTAGGTATGGGGCTATTGGGAACACTCAGAATTGCTGTGTGCTTGTTTTGCCCGAGACTTGAATTTTCGAAAGTATGCTTTTGTTGTCTGTTTTCTGAAGTGGCCTATGTCAACAACTAGAGGTTACACAGAAGCGCTTTATTAGATTTTGTCATCAGATAACTCAGTGGCTCAATTTTTGGGCATTTTAAATGGCAGCAATTTGAGGGGCTGGTCAGAAGTTCGTGTTTTCCTTGGCCTATCGTATTTCAATATACCACACGGGTTTTCTCCATTTTCAATTTTTATGAAACATTTGGTGTTTTGATGCAAAATGTTATACATTATTGTACGCTCAGCCTTGCACCACCAGATTACATTTTTTTATATTTTCAATTAATTTGTCCTTACTTTGGTGTAGCTTTCTACTGGTGACTGGCCACCATGTCGGTTTTCAACTCAAAGTCTTTTGCAAGCAGACATATATTCGGTTTCTTTTGCATATGTCGCCCTAAGTGGGAAGGGTATGCCCAGATGTGGGACCTGTGCTCACTACACCACTGGATTCAAGCTAGCTTAGCTGATGAAGGGTGAGGCCCTGAAACTGGTCCCAGGATGCTTGTTTACGGTCCAGGGAGGACCTTGCTTGGCAGTTCGGGCTGGACTGTTCCCACAAGGAACAGGGTCAAGACTGATTTGCATATGGCTGGGTCTAAACTGGGGTGGTGTGGTGACCAAAATAATGACGGATTAAACCCAGATCTTTGTGACTGGGGGTGAATGTTTGCATTGTCCAGAATTCCGTCCATCAATTGTTTCTTTTTTATATGTCACCCTAAGTGGGAAGGCTATGCCTAGATGTGGGTCCCGTGCTCACTACACCACTGGATTCAAGCTAGCCTGGCTTATGAAGTGTGATGCCATGAAACCGGTCCCAGAATGTTTGTTTCCGGTCCAGGGAGGACCTGGCTTGGCAGTTCGGGCTGGACTGTTTTGCATATGGCTGGGTCCAACTGGGGTGGTGTGGTGAGCAAAAGAATGATGGATTGAACCCAGATCCTTGTGACTGGGGGTGAATGTTTGCATTGTCCAGCATTCCGTCCAACAATTGTTTCTTTTGCATATGTCGCCCTAAGTGGGAAGGGTATGCCCAGACATGGGTTCCGTGCTCACTACACCACTGGATTTAAGCTAGCCTGGCTGATGAACGGTGATGCCCTGAAATCGGTCCCAGGATGCTTGTTTCCGGTCCAGGGAGGACCTGGCTTGGCAGTTTGGGTTGGACTGTTCCCACAAGGAACAGGATAAAGACTGATTTGCATATGGCTGGGTCCAAACCGGTGTGGTTTGGTGAGCAAAAGTGTAATGGATTAAAATTTGATCCTTGTGACTGGGGTGAATGTTTGCATTGTCCAGCATTCCGTCCATCAATTGTTTCTTTTGCATATGTTGCCCTAAGTGGGAAGGGTATGCCCAGACGTGGGTCCAGTGCTCACTGGCTGATGAAGGGTGATGCCCTGAAACCGGTCCCAGGATGCTTGTTTCCGGTCCAGGCAGAACCTGGCTTGGCAGTTCGAGCTGGACTGTTCCCACACGGAACAGGGTCAAGACTGATTTGCATATGGCTGGGAGGACCTGGCTTGGCAGTTCGGGCTGGACTGTTTTGCATATGGCTGGGTCCAAACTGGGGTGGTGTGGTGAGCAAAAGAATGATGGATTAAACCCAGATCCTTGTGACTGGGGGTGAATGTGTGCATTGTCCAGCATTCCGGCCATCAATTGTTTCTTTTGCATATATCATAGGTTGAGGCGCGACTATTTATTGGCTATCATGAATCATGTGACTCAGGAAGTTACTCATTACAGACACCTTAATGCCCATCAGTCGAAGCCCTTCATCCCGCATTGTACTTGGCTGGTGGGATTCCTATCCAACTGACGCATTTTGATGGGGTCGGTCGGAAGGGAATCCGAATCTGATTTCCAAACGGCCTACCATTCGGAAAGCCTTCAGTAATCCCTCGGCTGGCTCTTTCTTTTTAGAGCCTGCCCAAGGTAGTCGCTGGCTTGTATTTTGGAGGTAAATAATTTTACGGTCCCTCTAACTATTGTTTTCAGTCTGGCTGGCGCCAACAAAAACGCCTCAAGCTGGCATCCTGATAAGGCTTGATAACCTGCTGCAGGCACCACCTGCGCACTACCGTTTTTATGCAAAGTACTTAAATGTAATATTCCCTTCTCACCTCAGCTTATGCTGTCGGGGTGGACAAATCAGACAGAGTGGTTGGGGAAGGTCTAGTCTTTTTTGCTATCTTGGTTTTTAGACTCTGTGTGGCTTCAGCATGGCTTGATCCTCTACCTCGACCTTTCAGCAATGGAAGGGGTGCAGCCTACATATCTACAATTTAGAAACAGCACTTTATGAATGGAAAGGTAAGACGGTAAAATCAAAGGGAGGAGGATTTGGGGGCCAGCCTCGACTTGGGTGTCTTCGTTTAAATAAATTGCTGGGTTTTAGTTTGAGGCAGCATGGGGCAACGCCTGGAATGAATGAATCTTTAGTTTTGCTCTGATCACCTGTTGATCTCAATGTATGGCTAATATAATGAAATTTGACATTTTGTGATGTATTTATGTAAAACTTGTAGCTGCTGTTTTACTTAATCAATAAATAATGGTTGAGAAAAAAAAGTACTGTTTGTGTGTTTGGAGCTTTTTTGTATGTATCTAAAGATAGGATGGTTGATCTGGTACCTTGTCACTGACTTACTTGTAAGAGTGAATAATGTGGATATTAGAAGGAATTAACTAACTTGGATATCTGCTTGGATAGTGTAATCGTCTTGACCTAGTTTTCTGAGTTGGGTCAATTAATTTGGTTTGGGGAAAAACAATCCTGACCTCTAGTTGTTGTTTTTTCTTTACTGCTTTACTATTCAAGAAATATATGAATTCCTGAATTGTGCCTTAAAGGGCCTTAGATGTGCAATCAACCACATTGCCCATTTCCCAAAACTTTGCTAGTTTCTGGGAAGACAAATATAGTCTGTGTGGTTTGAATTGGACGATCCATCCAATGCTGCAAAAGGTGAGCAAGTCTTTCTAGAGTTCAGTGGTGCTGTTGTGTCACCTCTTTTGGTGACCTACAGTAAGGAGCAATTTTGTTTGGATGGATCCTGTCTCTTGAAAGCATATAGCTTTTTGATACCTAGAGACAGTCTTCACCTAGTAGGATCATATGCTTTTTAAGTAATGCGGTCATCTTACCGGACAGAATGTGCTTGCTTGGAGAACTGCTTGTGAATGAAAGTGTTGGGTATGGACTACCGCCTGGATTTCAGAGGCCATATAAACATACCCTTTTATACATTAGACTTATGATTGTCAACAATGGTTTGCACCAGGCACTATGCAGAGTCCCTCCTTTCATCATTGTCTTAGCATGAAGCATCCACTCATAACCCATGCTTCATGAAACACAAGCCACTTATGGGTTTTTACCTTTTAAGATTTGCATGTAGTGGAGCCCATTTGGGTTGTGCTTTACACCACATTCAGGTCATATTGCTCTGTTATGAGATTATTGGTATTATTATTGACATTAGTGCATTTACTCCTGGTGGTAATTGTAGCATCTTCCCCAGCACTCGAGCAAGCAAATTAAATATGCCACACAGGAACTGCAGTCAAATGCTTCTTTTTTCCTCAGCATATACGCACAGCCTGCACATTATCTAATTCTCTATATTAACTACACCCTAACACCATCCCACATATATCATCAATATACACCCCCGCGCCGCACGGCCACCAGCTGCTGCGTGTGCCCCTTGCCTGCCCTCTGCCTCGCTGCTGCCTCGTTTGCCGGTTGCCGGCTGCCTCCGCTGCGGTTGTTTTTGCCCTTGTTTTGTCGTTAAATTGTGCCTGTTTTGTTTTATTTTCATTTTGCCCTTGTTTTGTCGTTAAATTGTGCCTGTTTGCTTTTATTCCATTTTCCCCGTGTTTTGGCTTTTCCTTCCTTGTTGTCCGCCTACCTCGCCGCCCTCCGCCCTCCCTTCCCGCCACCGCCGCTTTTCCCCGCCCCTTTTTCCATTCTGTACCCTTCCCGCTCCCGCCTCCCAGCTGCTCCGCCCACCCGCGCACTTCGCCTTAAATGGCGACCGTGCGAACGCGCAGCGGTCACGCGCAGCGGTCACGCGCAGCGGGCGCGCCGATTGTGCGCCGAAGGCGCGCCAAAGGTAAGCCCGTCTGCGCCCGTCCGCGACCGGATCGCGACCAGCGCCAGGACCCCTGGCCCACGAAGACCCCGACCAACCCGCCTGACGTACTCCGCCGCAACACTCATCGCACTCAACCCCGGCGGGACCCACGGATGCTACCGAGCCACTCCGAAGCACACCCACGGACCCTTCAGCTGCCACGCCTGCAAGTTCACCTGCATCCGGACCAGCCTCGCACCAGCACCCGCCAAGTCGAACACCAGCAGCACCCACCTCAAGTGCATCCTGCTCAACACCCGCTCCGTCCACAGACACGCCATCGAACTCTGGAACCTCCTCGACGCCACAGCCCCTGACGTTGCCTTCCTCACGGAGACCTGGATGAACGCCTCTTCAGCTCCCGACATCGCCATCGCCATCCCGGAGGGCTACAAGATCGTCCGGAGGGACCGAAACGCCAACCAGATGGGAGGAGGCATCGCCATCATCCACAGGAGCACCATCCGTCTCACGACCAGCACCGACAACACCCTGACCAGCGCCGAACACCTGCACTTCCAGATCCACACCAACCCGAACACCACCCTCAGAGGCACCCTGATCTACCGACCCCCTGGACCACGCACGCAATTCAGCGAGGACATCGCCGACTTCGTCAGCCCGCATGCCCTCCCCTCCGCTGACTACATCCTCCTGGGAGACCTCAACTTCCATCTGGAGAACAACAACGACCGCAACACCAGCACCCTGCTCGACAACCTCGCCAACCTGGGACTCAAGCAACTGGTGTCCACCCCCACCCACCTCGCCGGACACACACTCGACGCAGTCTTCTCTTCCAGCACAGACATCGACTTCAGCCACGCCACAGAGCTTCAATGGACGGACCACAGCTGCGTCCACTTCACCTTCAAGAGAACGACGACCCACCAACACCAGCAACAGGCCGCCCGCAGAAGCTGGAACAAGATCACAGCAGACCAGCTCGCCACCGCCCTGAGCCAGCACCCTCCTGCCGGCTCAGCGAACCCCAGCCAGGCCGCCGACAACCTCACGAAGTGGATCAGCAACTGCGCGGACGAACTCGCCCCACTGAGGACCCCGCCTAGCAGACCCGGCAGCAAGAAGGCCCCATGGTTCACCGACGAACTCAAGAGCTCCAAGAAGAACTGCTGAGCCCTCGAGAAAGTCTGGAGAAGGGAACCAACACCGGACAACAGGACCTCCTTCAAACTTGCCACCCGGAAACACCACCAGCTGATCCGCGCCGCCAAGAAAACAGCATTCAAGGACCGGTTGGACAACAACGCACACAACTGCAAGGAACTCTTCAACATCGTGAAAGAGCTTTCCAACCCCAGCGCAGGAAACAACGACATCACCCCATCGCAAGACCTCTGCGACTCCCTCGCTTCATACTTCCACAACAAGATCGCGGACATACACAACAGCTTCAACAACCAACCAACGCACACCATGACCGAACAACCACCCCCCACCACCACCCTCCACGCCTGGACCCCGATCAGCACCGAAGACACCTTCCGCACGATGAACTCCATCCACTCCGGATCACCGACCAACCCCTGCCCTCACCACGTCTTCAACAAGGCCGACGTTGTCATCGCACCCCACCTGCGAGACATCATCAACACATCCTTCGACACCACCATCTTCCCTGAGAGCTGGAAACACGCCGAACTCAGCGCTCTACTCAAGAAACCAACAGCGGACCCCACCGACCTCAAGAATTACCGCCCCATCTCGCTCCTCCCGTTTCCAGCCAAAGTCATCGAGAAGACCGTCAACAAGCAGATGGCCGCCTTCCTCGAGACGAACGGATCCCTCGACCCATCACAGTCCGGATTCCGAGCCAATCACAGCACCGAGACCGCCCTCATCGCCGCCACCGATGACATCCGAGCCCTGATGGACAATGGAGAAACAGCAGCCCTCATCCTCCTTGACCTCTCCGCGGCATTCGACACGGTCTGCCACCGCACCCTAGTACGGCGCCTCAGCAACGTCGGAATCCAGGACAAGGCGCTGGAATGGATCATCTCCTTCCTCGACGGAAGAACGCAGAGAGTCCGCCTACCACCGTACAAGTCAGAGGCCTCCGAAGTCATCTGCGGCGTCCCCCAAGGATCATCTCTGAGCCCCACCCTCTTCAACGTCTACATGAGCCCCCTCGCGGCCATCGTACGCAAACACAACCTCAGCATAATCTCCTACGCCGACGACACCCAGCTGATCCTCTCCCTGACCAACGACCCCGCCGCCGCCAGAGCCAACCTGCACGAAGGGATGAAAGAGGTAGCCGAGTGGATGACGACCAGCCGCCTGAAACTGAACTCGGACAAGACGGAGGTCCTCATCCTGGGCTCCTCACCCTCCGCCTGGGACGACTCCTGGTGGCCTCCCGCCCTGGGCACCGCACCCAAACCAACAGACCATGCACGCAACCTGGGCTTCATCCTGGACTCCTCCCTCTCCATGACCAGGCAAGTCAACAACGTCTCCTCGGCGTGCTTCAACATCCTACGCATGCTACGGAAGATCTTCTGGTGGATCCCCATCGAGACCAGGAAGACCGTCACCCAGGCCCTCGTCACCAGCCGACTGGACTACGGCAACGCCCTCTACGCCGGTACTACCGCCAAGCTCCAGAAGAGACTCCAGCGGATCCAGAACGCCTCAGCCAGACTCATCCTCGACATCCCACGAACCAGCCACATCTCCGGACATCTGAGAGACCTTCACTGGCTCCCCGTCAACAAAAGAATCACCTTCCGCCTCCTCACCCACGCACACAAAGCCCTACACGACCAAGGTCCGAGCTACCTCAACAGCCGAGTCAACTTCTACGCTCCCAAACGCCACCTCCGATCAGCCAACCACGCCCTCGCCGCCGTCCCCCGCATCCGAAGAGCGACTACAGGAGGAAGGTCCTTCTCCTACCTGGCCGCCAAGACCTGGAACTCCCTCCCTCCCGACCTGCGCCTGACCCAAGACCACCTCTCCTTCAGGAAGAAGCTGAAGACCTGGCTGTTCGAGCAGTAGCGGCAACCCCCCCCCCCCCCAGCGCTTGAGACCCTACGGGTATGTAGCGCGCTCTATAAGTGTCACTGATTGATTGATTGACATCTCCCCCTTTGTTAAATAAAAAGTGGTGAACATCATAAAAATCACAGTCCTTCAATAATTCGGCTAGGTGCTCGCATATGTCGGCTGGACCTGGTGATCTGAGATGATCGAGGTCCACCGTGATCAGATAACGTTGACACATGGAGCTGGACCTGCTGGCCGAGCTTCATGCATGGTTTCAGGACTCAACAAGTGTCACAGTAGATGACTTGAGTGATGGATTGTCCATCAGGATTTGCTGTGATCATATGTCCCTTGTACGCCACTACCTGTAGATCAGTGGCAAAAGGGGTGTTCTTTCTTCAGTTTTCGTCTGTTTAACCAGTAACCAGTCACATTTGTCAAAGGCTGTCTCCCGGGCATGGCCTGGTTCAATAGGAGTGTCCACTTTAGGTGTTTGACATAGAGTTGGAAAAGAAATTCTTTGAACTCTTTGCTGTTAAATGGCTGTTATCAGATTTGAGGATTTCGGGTATGCCCCACATTGAAAAGATTTCATACAGATATTCTATTTGTTGAAGATAGGTCTTCCACCAAAGGAAAACATGAATACTTGTCCATGACTACCAAGAGATGATGACCATTTCCTAAAGGTCCAAAAAAGTAAACTGCAACCCTCTACTAAGCAGGGGCAGGAAGGTAAGACATTGTCACTGGGTGCAGTGGCATGCCTTCAGTTCCTTTTCAGCTCACTCATCTAGACGAGGGAACCATACTCGATCTCTTGAGGCTCTCTTGGTGGCCACAATACCACAGTGTGCTTTATGGGCCAGCTCGATGACCGGCTGTCTTAGGCCCCCAGGTATGATGATTCTTGAGCCTCACGGTATTACACCTTCTTCAGAGAATGCTAACTCATCCTGTTCATTTTCAAACTTTCGGAACTCTACATCAGCAAGGAGGCGTGTATTTCTCCTCCATGATTGCCTGGTAATAAGTTCTTTGATCTTAGTCATGTCTTTATCTGCATTTCTGGCAGCAATAATTAGTTCCACGACAGAGCAGCTGGTGTGCTGGATCTCACAGTAAAGTTGAGATATGCTTCAGCTGTCACGGACGCTGAACTGTGACAATGTAGCTGCACTTGCGAAAGGTAATCTGCTGAGTTTTGATCCTTCCCTGGCTTGTTTATGATGTAATAGTCGTACTCTTACAATCTCATCCCCCACCTCTCGATGCAAGGAGGTATCTTAGCTTTTGGGTTTCCAAAATTGTATGCAATGCCTGCGGATGTGTGATGACAGTAATCGATTTTCGTGGAAGAATACATGAAAATGTCGCAGCCCACACCACAGCCAGACTCTCCTTCTCCGGCTGAGAATAGGCATGTCCTGTTTCTGACAGGCTTCAACTGGCATCAGCCACAATGTGTCTCTGAGCATTTGGATAGCCATTGTGACCATTGTGTTGAACACGTATTGCCCCTAGTTTGCCAGGGTGGAATCAACTGTTACTTTGGTATGTAGACCATTTCAATTTCATTCTTGATACGTGTTTCATGTCCTTGAAATTCAGTTCACTTTCTGCAGACCACTGAAATGGTACATTTAGCTTTGTCAAGTCTCTCATTGGGGCACTCACTGTAGCAAAGTTGCCATTTTATATTGAACAATGACTGGACATGCCTAGAAAGTATCGCTGCATGGTAATATCTCAGGGGGGGGGGTGGATGGGTCTGGAGTCATTCCCCCGTCTGAGAATATGTGCCCCAAAAATTTGAGTTTGGTTTTGTCAAACTTACACATTACTGCCTTCGGAGTAAGACCTGCATCAGCAAGTAACTGCAACACTTGAATAAGGGCTTTGTTGTGTTCTTGTGTTCTCTCAAAAAACATGTGTGTCATCAGTGTAATTGAAAGAATGAGTAACAGGTTGGATGACTAATGCTTTTAACATGAAATTTTTAATGATTGCGTAATTTAATGAATATCACTTTTTTTATAGTTGAATTTGAATAATGCACTTTTTGGACTGGACAGGACTGTAGGACCCTATTTTTGATATTCTTGTTTTCCTCTCTTGTACTAGTCCCGTTTAATTTCGGCCAACTGTGACATGGAAATTGTGCCTAGGTTCCTTTTTAATTTGGACAAATGCTAAAATTGGTGATTTAATTTACACTAAAGTGAACCTATTTTTTTATCTGTTTCTAGATTGTTGTACACTTATAGTAGTATTATTGAAGTATCATGTATTTGTATCAGATTTTTTGTGCTTTTATGGTCTATTTTTAATCAGATCGAATAAAGATTTTGAATGAATGACTCGGTGAATAACATCCTCAAATATCTCCACAGCCGAAAAAACTCCAAAACTCAGTCTTATAAATCTGAACAAGGTAACATGAGATGAAAACGTAGCAATCTATCTGGAGTTCCCCTCCAACTCAAGTTGATGGTATCTTTTGTACAGGTCAAGATGGGAAAACACTTTGGCTCCATTCAATTGATCATGTCCACCATGTGTGGACCAGGGTGTCTCTTCTTCTCAATAGCTTTGTTTGGCGGACACATATCAACTCAAATCTGCACTGCTCCGCTAATGCCTTTATTTGGTACTACTCCTATGGGTGAAACCCATGGCGTGGAGCCTTTGAAACATTCAATTATGTAATGCTTTAAAAGCAGTTCCAACTCTTTCTTTACAGCTTCTTGGGAATGGAAAACAATTCTACAGTGTCGCTGAGCCACAGGGCAAATGTCTTCGATGATGTGAAGCTGAACCAAGGATCCGAATCATCCTAATATCAACAATTAGTTTATAATAAATTCATCTTAATTCATTCAATTTAATATTTGTTTGAGCACCATACAATCATCTTATTTTACATATTTCATCATGATCCAGTTTAAGAAAATGACCAATCCTTCTTTTTTCAAAAATATCAGGACAACACCCACACATTAATAAAGTGCCAAAACAGTGCATTCCATCTTTACCTCAATAATCACATATCATAACAAATATTTTAAAATTCATATTTCACATTGATCTATCTGTATGGGATGACAACTAAGGACAATATGTAACTATGGACGTTCCTGGAAAAATGACTTCTGCAAGCCACTGGCATAACTTTGAGCTTGAAGATGCACTTTGTGTTTCTTCTTTCAAGTCAGCAAACAAATCATCAATTCTTCAGGTCAATTCCAAACCGCTCCGTTTCCAGCACATATAACTGATCCTCAACTGCATGCGCAAACATAATCATGTCATCTGGAACAGCCATAAAGTATATATTTCCCAGGGCTACTCTAAGTCTACAGGTGAGACAAGAAAGGATTTTTGGTCATTCACCCTTGTCTTACATTTTTTTATCTCCAATTCCCATGTGCTGACCCAGCAAGATTCAGAATCCATGTGGATGAGAGGTATCAAATCTTCACAGATGTGAAGGCCTAGCTACATTCCTAGACAAACATGATAATCACAAATTTGAAGCCCAACTCTCAAGCTCCAACAAGAGGAATATCTAACGCCCTGAAATCTGATGTTCCGGTGATGCTCCGTAGTGTTTTATTCTCAAAAAGCGCCTGTTGGAACTGACTTCACTGTCCCTTGGGATACCCAAAAACCACATATACTCAGGAAGCTCCTTTTCAAATTCTTGGAACTAATTCCACCATCCCTACATATAAGAACCAGATTTATTGATTGTACTTTGGCCATTTTGCCAAGTGAGTTGATTGTTTGCAGCCTAACAACCTTGGTCTCGTTGTCTGTTAACTGATTCGTTACAATCTCAGTATATCTTCTGACCTCCTTGACATATGATGCATATAGCTATTTGCCATATGACGCTCTATTATTCACAACCATCATAATTATCACTCACTCATTCGGGTTACTTACTTGAAAACTGTCACTAGCTTATGTCTCACACTGGTACCCGCACACACTCCTATACCTAGTTTGCATTACAACCTACAGTATACACGTCTCATCATGCTCTCACGTATTCCTTATTTTCTCACACGGGCTTTCCCGTTAGAAATATAACCTAACATGCAAACCTATCCTATATCCTAGAGATGGTGATTTCACAGACACTCATGCACAAAAAGGTTCCCTAGTTCCCTTTAATTTGTTCACTTGTGATCAATACTTTTTTTTAAATTCACCTTTCAGTTGGTTATACACTCATTGGTCTCGTGACCATCGGTTGACTTCTCTGTAGTCTCCTCCAATTTACTTCTTGTGGGTGGGAAGAGGTAGGAAGAGAGGGTTTTTGAGACTTTTTTGGAATGTTTATGGTGGGCTTTTCTTTTGTTTGTCTTATTATGTTGTTCTATGTTTTCTCCCCGAGCTGTTTTGCTCAGTCATTTCTACTTTACCACAGTCTATGTATGTGATGTAACAGGGCTCGGCTCATGTTTCTCCTAATTTCTAATCAGTATACACCACTTACACCTCATAAAAACTACAGCCAATCCAGTTATGAATATAGGACATGGGCTACACAGCACTTACCCTTTAGGGGGCACTGTACTCCAATCTCCCCACAGCTTGACGCTCCAGACACACTAAATATAATCATTCACTGCCAATCACATGATGGCTTATCCTCTGTAATAATCTGAAAATTATCTCACTGAATGTTAAAGGTCTTATCCACCCATTTAAGCGCAAGTACATTTAGAAGTATCTCTTTAAAATTGAGGCAGATCTGATGCTACTCCAGGAAACTAAGTATAGGTGGAAAAGTGAAACCATATCCCCCCGCCACAAACAAAAAATATGGAGTTGTAATGATTATTTCAGGGAATTCAAAACTTACTTTAATATCTCAATCAACTGAGGAGGAGGGCAGACTAGTCTAAATGAAACTTAGCCGGAACGGAAAATACATCCACCGCCTCAACCTTTATGTCAGCGGAAGTGCCAGAATTCTGGGGCTCCCTGAGTAACACACTTAAAAATGTTCCTGGTGATGAACTAACAATAGTAGATGGAGATCTCAATCTCTCTTGTGACTTAATTGTAGGCAGACAATCAAAATCCCCTCCTTACTTTTCAGAGTCATTTTTTTCATCTAACTATGTTTGCTTTCTGGCTCACTTTTCCCTTCCTTTTAACTCTTTTTTACTTTTCAGGCTCGTTTTTCCCTTTACCTTTGTTTGCTTTCAAGCTCACTGTTATCCCTCTCTTTTACTCTGTTTTCACTTTCAGGCTCTTTTCCCTCTTGTAATTTGTTGCCTCTTTTACCTGACAGGCCCTTTCCTGTCCTATCTCTCCTGCTTCCCGCTGACCCCGCCCAGTGCCCGGACCCCCTTCCAGGTTACCTACTTAATGGAGGCCGAAGGCGCACCAAAGACAAGCTTTGTTAAATATCTGTACTAAAATCCAGCTGAAGGACTATTGGAGACTAAAGCATCCAGACACTAAAGATGATAATTTGTTTCATTTCCATATTGAAGAATTGACTACCTACTTATTTTGAGGGGCCAAACTCACCTCATTGACCAGACCAAGATTCTACTCCAACTAGTATCAAGCCACTGATATATACAAAATTCTTGCAATAAAGTTCGAGGTGCACTACACAGCTACACTTACCTGCATTCATATATTCATATACCTCCACATCCCTTCAAGGAAGGTCAAAGCTAGATTAGAGCAGGGGGGCGTGGCCGAACAGCCACGATGGCGGAGGGCTTTCGCTAGTGCTCCGAGCCCGGCCGGGCTTCATCCGTCCCTGCACGGATTTACTGGGGACACTGACTCTTAAAAACACCCGTGGCTGCTGCGGAGCTCTGCCCGGAGTCCGGGAACTTGTGCAGCGGCGAGAAGAAACGCCGACAAGGTCAACTCCCGGGCCGTGCCGAGACTCGTGGCGCAGGCCTGTGAAGCCGGGAGGTGGAGTGCGCGGCTGATCCGACAGTGGACCCGGGCGCACCGGGACCCGATGGGAGACGGCGCCCTGAATTGCGGGAGCGTCCGGTGAGGAGCGGAGACGATCGGCGGGCCTCCAGCGGACACCATTGCCTGAGAGAGGTGCGGCTGTAGTGCAGCGAGGAGAGCTGGGAGGAGGGCGCCGGGGCCTGAGAGCCTGCCGCGGAGCGCTGGACGGAGCGGACCCGCCATTTTGTGCCACCTTACCGGTGTGGAGCAGGGGGGCGAGGTGAGCCCTTTGAACTACTGGGGGCCCTGGACACCCCTGTGCCCTGCCTTCTGAAACCCCCCCCCTGAAGACATAGTGGTCGTCGGGCTGACCTCACCCGAGAGCTGCAGGGGGGCCGAGACCGGTACGGAGCACCGTGGGGGACGGGGGCTGCCTCTGAAGCCGACCCTGGTCCTGTGTGGGCCCTGAACCTAGGAGGCAACATTACCGTAGAGGGAGCTCATCCCTGAGAAGGCCCAGACACAGGCCCGGACCTTGGCCCGGAGGCTAGGAGCCGAACCCTACGACACGATGGCCCTTCCCCCACCAAAGGGCTGAGAGAGAGGACACCCAAGGTGCCATCATAGAAGACGGGGACGCACCCCGTGGCCGGAGGAGCCCGGGGGTTGACACCAGGAAGGGGCAGAGAGGGCTTCAGGCACACCGCAGTGAGGTTGCTGCAGCCATACTATAAGGACTGGGGGTCAAAGCGCACGCCAAACGAGACTTACGCAGGGACCGACGGCAACCCTAGTGGACTTGTGTGAAGGGTCTTGGACAATAGTGCTGCTGTCTGAACACGATTGGCTGATTCCTAGACCCCCTGTTGAGTGCCCGATACTCGGAAGGCCATTGCTCCTTACTTACCCGTCGAGGGGCACCTGGAGGGCTTGGCTGAGGGCAGTTGGTTGGCGCACCATGGTTTGGAAGGGGCAGAGAAATGTGGAGGGCCCGAGAGAGCCGATGGGACCGGCCCGCCGAACGGCACTGGAATGAGTGGAGGGGGACCTGGCGGAGAGGGTCAGTCAGAACAAGGCAATACACAACCAGACAAGCTGGACCTTATTCTCCAAGAGATCCGAGACTCCTGACAAGCGTTGGAGCGCCAATTGGGGACCCTCAGTAGTGATCTGTCCCTCTTAAAAGCAGACCATGGCAAGTTGGCAGACAGGGTCAAAGACCAGGGGCTGACGCTCACTGACATCACACCCAAGGTGGCAGACCATGGTAGAGCTATTCAGGACATCCAAGGGCAGATGGCCGCACTAATGGACCGGGTCGAAGATGCGGAAGGCCGCAACCGAAGAAATAACATAGGATGATCGGTCTGCCGGAACGATGTGAGGAACCGCGAGCTGCGGAGTTCATGGAACAATGGTTCAGAGACCAAGTGGCGACGGACGGATTCTCTCCGTACTTCTGTGTGGAACGAGCGCACAGGATCCCGACGGGACAGCCCCAGCCGGGGCGCCCGCCCCACCCTCTCATAGTCCGCATCCTTAACTACCGGGATAGAGACACCCTACTGAGAAAAGCTCGAGAGAAATCCACCATTCAATTCGAGAACCGGAGAATATCGCTCTATCCAGACTATACGAATATGGTGCAGAAACAGAGGGCCTCCTATATGGAGGTGAAGAAGAAACTGAGAAGCGTGCACCTGAAATATGCTATGCTCTTTCCCGCCCGCCT
This sequence comes from Lissotriton helveticus, assembly GCF_964261635.1. Taxonomy (NCBI): domain Eukaryota; kingdom Metazoa; phylum Chordata; class Amphibia; order Caudata; family Salamandridae; genus Lissotriton; species Lissotriton helveticus. The sequence goes on from NC_136070.1 coordinate 368,680,747, forward strand.
AAAAATTATCCACGGGAAGAAGTCCCATTTTTCGAGAGCCCAACGGACGCTGAAGAATGGCTAGAGGTAATGGGCCTGGATGGCAGCCAAGAGGCATCCCAGGAGGCGGAGGCGAGAGCAATGGAGGAGGAATCGAGCAGTAGCCGCCGCTCCCCGACTGGATCCAGGAAAGGAAACACTGAGCGCGGCCCGTCAAGGAACCATCAGAGGGACGGACAACGGGAGGCCATCTCACTCGCCGGCACCTTCAGGGAAGACCCAGCGAAGATAAACTCGGACTCCGAAGACACCACTGGTCACTCGGACTCAGACAACAGCGTGCTGCTCTTTCCTACCATCACGCCTAGAGCTGCAGATGATCTCATAGACAGCTGACCTGTCGGGTGGTACCCCGAGTGGACTCCTCTACAGCAGTTGCGACAGGTTGACCACAACGTATGAAAGTATCCTTTTTTGTCATGCCTAGTCCCCGGGGGTCGGACCTCGATGAAGCAGTGATGGAGGCGGGAGATGGGTGGGAGGAAAGGGTGGGAAGATGGGAACTCACTCCGGCCAGAACGCTCCACGTCCTCTGGAACTGGTATTGCACTGTGGAGCCCCGGGGTGCGTCTCATGGCCGCTAACTGTCCATTATGAAAACCCCGTCCGTGAACACATGTTGCTTACATTGAGTGCCCGGCCGGGCCACAGTTGAGCCGGTGGAGACCGGAACTGATAACGAAATGACTGTATGTGTGCTGAACCCATCCCCCCAAGGCGAATGCACATACATTTGGTTTTATATGTTGTTATTGTTAGCGTTGGGCCTAGCTGGGTTATATGGCTGCGCCAAGTTTGGTTTAGAAATGTTATTAATCTTCATGGGTGCACACTCCTGTCTCCAGCTCCCCGAGGTTCTCGAAATAAGACCAACCCCGAGACCGATTTCCTCACACACCGACCATGGCTGACCGAACAGGCACATATAAGGTAGCCACCTGGAACGTGCGAGGGCTGGGGGCAGTGCAGAAACGACACCGGGTCCACGCCTATCTCCTTAGGCAGCGTACACAAATCGCCTTCTTGCAGGAAGCACACCTTACGGTATCCGAGGCTCAGAAGCTCCGGAAAAAGTGGAGAGGGGCTATATACACAACATCCTACTCTGCATTCTCTAGAGGGGCCACTATCTGGGTGCGACATGGTACACCATTTACTGCTATAGAACAGAAAGTGGACGATCAGGGCAGGTACATCTTGGTGAAAGGGGCACTGGATGGCAAGTTGATAGTCTTGGGTAGCATATATGCTCCGAATTACGATCAGGATCTGTTCCTACAGAGGGTTGGGAGGGCACTATCCCCGTGGGCGGACATTCCCTGGATGATTGGGGGGGATTGGAATGCTGTGCTGGACCTGGCCCTGGATAGGTCACACCCGCCCCTACAGGCGGCCAGAGCGACTAAGCTCACAGACACGTTTAGAGCGTGGGTGGACGGTTGGAGACTCAGGTATGTATGGCGGGAGGCACACCCTACACATAGAGAATACTCCTTCTACTCCCCTGTACACGACTTGCACACACGCATAGACAGCTTCCTATGCTCTCATGCACTGATCTCACTAATGAGCGCCCCAGAATACCTAGCAAAGACCTTTTCGGACCATAGGCCCCTCACCTGCACTATCTCCTGGGGCAGGGTCCCGACTCCAGTTCCTACGTGGCGACTCAACTCCCAACACTTGGAAGACGGCCCATTCAAGGTAGCCCTCTCGGAGGCCCTGACACGGTACTGGGAGGATAACTGGGACACGGCCTCCTCCAACCTAGTAGTCTGGGACGCCATGAAGGTGGTAGTGAGGGGAGAGGCGATTGGGAAATTAATAGGCGCCGGACAGGAGATCCACCAAACTCTGTGTGCGGTAGAGGACCGCTTAGTGGAACTTGAACGGGGAGCAGTGGAAGACCCGGAGAGGAAGCAAGCTTTACAGACACAACACATACTACATGCTGAGACATTGGAAACGCTGCGTAATATAGACTACAAGGCCTACTTGCAACGGCAACATACAGAGGCGGACCGTTCAGGGGCGTTGCTTGCCCGCATCACACAGGATAGGCTGGACACCCCGGTCATTACCCAAATACGTAACCCAGAGGGCGACCTAGTGGACACACAATGGGGTATAAATCGGGCGTTTCATGATCACTTACGGGCCTTATATGCCCGATACGGACCGGATGATCCTACACTCATAACCGAGTTCATGCGGGATCTCCCCTTTCCCCAACTGACAGCAGAAGTACAGGAGGCTATAAAAGGCCCTATCACCCAACATGACATACGCACCGCAATTAAACACCTGAACAGAAACAAAACCCCGGGCATGGACGGACTCCCGGTGGAGTTCTATTCTACCTATGCCGACATACTAGTACCGTTCCTAAAACGGATTTATAAGGAGGCCTTCGAGAAAGGTCACTTGCCACACTCGACCATGCAGGTTGTGGTGATATCTATCCCTAAGCCGGACAGGGACGCCCTAGAGCACACGAAATATAGACCGCTGTCCATGTTGGCCACGGAATATAAAATACTGAGTAAAGCCATTGCCCTCCGGATCCAGCCCCACTTGACCACACTTATACACTACGACCAATGCGGTTTCCTCCCAGGACGCAGCACTTCCCTCAACACGAGACGCCTGCACGCTGTTATGACGGCGACGCCGACTACGCTGGCGCGAGCGGGCTGCGTTGCGTTGGACCTGAAGCAGGCGTTTGACTCGCTCTCTTGGCCCTTTATGTTTGAGGCCCTGCACCGCTTCGAGTTCCCGGGCCCACTGATCCGATCGATTAAACTGTTGTATACCCGCCCCACTGCTAGGGCGAGCACGGGACGCCACATGTCCGATGAGTACCCGGGTTACCGGGGCACCAGGCAGGGCTGCCCCCTGTCCCCGCTGTTATTCGTGTTGTCATTGGAACCACTAGCCATTGCCCTACGCCAACACGTGGAGGAGAGGGGGATAATGGTGGCGGGATCGGCCCATCTTCTCTCAATATATGCAGACGATATGCTGCTGTACCTCGGGATCTGGAGGCCGACCACACGACGCTATGCGACACCTTCCGCCGCTTCAAAACAGCTTCGGGACTGGCTATTAACCCGGACAAATCTACGGGGTTTTACTTCCATGAGGGACCCCGCCCGCCCTCTCTACCATTTGGCAACTATGTACTCCCGGTGGCCCAAGTTAGCTTCAAATACCTGGGTATATACGTATACCGGAAGCCGGAGGACCAACTAGAGAGCAATATCTCCCGGGCTATCAACGGTCTCCGGGGTAGTGTTGGATTCTGGACCTCGCTCCCCTTGTCGGTCATAGGCCGCGTTGCGATAGCAAAGATGGTCATGCTACCACGCCTGCTATACTACTTTGTGAACCTGCCCATATGTGTACCGCGCCGTACCTTTGAGTCCCTGAAATCCCTACTGATTACCCTGATCTGGGGGCCTGGCAGACTGCGGGTTGGCCTGCGGAAACTACAACTCAGTCCCTCCCAGGGAGGACTGGGAGCTCCTGATTTCCAAGGTTACTTTTATGCAAGCCAACTTCAATGGCTGTCTTATTGGCTGGCGGGGAGAAACCTTCAAGAGATAGGCTGGACGGCGGGCCGTCTAGACCGCGGGGAATTCCATACCTTATTGCTACCCAAAAGTAAAATTCCGCGAGAGTGCCACCCACTGCTCCGCGTTGCCCTCCTATGCTGGAAGAAGGCTTTGGCTTACACGCCCACCGCCCTACCATACGCAGACAATGTACCACTGCTCGGTATCCCAACACCACAGGGAAGACTCACTAGACATGCCCTTAGGGACTGGATGGCAAATGGTATCGAAGAGGTGGGCAGCTTCTTCGGTGACGACACACTGCTAGATCAACGCACTTTCGTGCAGGTGACCGGGATCTCGGACAGACACTACCTACTGCACGCCACGATCTCTCACTACATCAGGACGACTTGGGCGCCTCAACGCACCCGCCCAAAACAACATGAACTAGTACATCTAATGCACTACATGGGGACCGAGGGACATTTGGTACGGTGGCTGTATACCGGAATCAGGGCCCAGGCCGCAATATCCCTCGACACCCTAAGAGAGCTCTGGTCCCGAGACACTGGGGAGGAATTCACAGACACGACCTGGCGGGTGGCCCTAGAACACCCGAGGAGGGTCTCCAGAAACGCGAAATTTAAATACATTCAGGCCATGATCCTGCATAGGGCATACCTCACCCCGAAGAGAATACACAAGATGTTCCCCAGTGCCTCACGCCAGTGCCCGCGATGCAGATCGGATGAGGCCGACCTCCTCCACATGCTATGGTCATGTCCGAAATTGCGTGGGTATTGGTGTGAGGTGTGCCAGACGCTAAGAGAGGTAACACAGATTCAGGTAAAGGACAGTGCATTGTATTGTCTGGTTGGAGCCAGGCCTCGACCCAAGACGTTGAAGCCCAGACTGAAATTTGTAGACTTGACCCTACTCCTGGCGATCAGGAAAATCACAATACAATGGAAGTCTCCGAGAGCGCCTGGGGTGGAGGCGTGGCGAGCAGAAGTAGTGAAATGGGGCAGAGCGGAGAGGGCCACCCTTAGACAGGAGGTAGAAGGGGGGAGGCGGAAAATCCCGATGGCACTGGACTGGGAGACTATGCTCCTAGCATTGGAAGACATTGACCAGCCCCAGGACACTTGAGCATACTGAGGCCTGGAGGTACTATGTTAGCACGAGAAAGGCACTAAGATGTGAGGGGGTTGGTTGAGACTCATTTCATTGCACATCCTGGTAGAGAAAGAACAATGCTGGGGAGCGCGGACCGAGTTGACAGGAGGACTTAAGCACCAAAGTTGATGGGTGGGAGTGGGATAGTTGGAAAGGGTGTGGGGTGGGGGGGACAACCTCTGAAGTTCACTGAGGCTATTGTTCCTGGGAGCGACACTGACCTTAAATACGAATGGTTATAGCCCTGAACTTTAAATGCGGGTTGGGAGAAAAATGAAAACCGCGTTGTACGACATGTCTATGGTAAAGGTATGTTATGCTGGAAATGTACGTTCACGAATAAAGTAAAAAATAAAAAGCTAGATTAGAGCAGTGTGGCTAACTTTAATCCTGGAAGACTGACTCTGCGCTAGATTTTCAGAATACCCACATAAAATAAATGTACATACTATGAATCTAAATGAAAATCAGTATAATTAGTTTGAGAGAATCAGCATAGATCTGGCCACTTTGGATCTTAACCAGACGCCCACTCCTAGAGTTTTCATAGAAATCACTGATTATAAGTACTGTAGCAAGGTATTGTGGCAAATATGTTTCAAAGTTTATCAAATGGTAACTGCAACAAGATGAATAATGCCCTGTTTCTCATTCCTTACTGCATTAATGTTGCTAGATGTACCACAAAGCAACTGTCATCACAAACATTTACAGACACAGACAATTAACTTAATGTTTTGTTATGTCATGAATGAATTATAGTGTATTCTGACACCAGCTGCTTTAGGTTGGATGGAATATATCATGATTTAACGAGGACAACCACCCGCTTCGTATGAAGCTAGAATTAGTGAAAATATGAATGAGAAGCAATTTAAGTTTCAAATGTGTTACATGAAATATACTAGATGTATGGTTTATAAATGTTGCAACTATCTTGTCCCTGGGCCAGCTCTCCCCTGGTTGCTAGCTACACCAGAGGTCCTCCCTTTAAATCCATTTTACTTTTCAGGCTCTTTTTTCCCCCAAAACTTTATATGCTTTCAGGCTCACTTTTCACTCCTTTTAACTCTATTTTACTTTTCAGGGTCATTTTTTCCCCTCTAACTTTGTTTGCTGTCAGGCTCACTTTTCCCTCCCTTTTACTCTGTTTTACTTTTCAGGCTCGTTTTTCCCTTTAACTTTGTTTGCTTTCAGGCTCACCGTTTTCCCTCTCTTTTAACTCTGTTTTCACTTTCAGGCTCATTTCTCTCCACTAATTTGTTGCCTCTTTTACCTCGAAGGCCCTTTCCTGTCCTATCTCTCCTGCTTCCCGCTGATCCTGCTCAGTGCCAACTCCCCCTTCCAGGTTCCCTACTTAATGGAGGCCAAAGGTGCACCAAATGCAAGCTGATCGGCGCCCGTTCGTACTTGGACCGTACCCGGAGGTCCTCCTCCTATCTACAGATACACATGCACCGTTCTTCTGGCCCTCAAACCCGGACAATGCAACAACTGCAATGTCACCTCCCTGTGAGCAATGGCAGGAACTTTCTCCTGCTGACACTGCCCATTCCACTGCAGCATAGAACTCTCGGCTCCAGAAACTCCACCTACCGCCACTGCTACCGATCAACTCCAGTGTGTGTGTGCTAATCAACACCCGATCACTCCAGAAGCCCACCAGCAAGATCCGGGACACCATCATTTCCCTCATGTCTGACATCGTCTTCCTCACCGAGACATGGTTTAACCTGGCATCAGTGCCCGAAATCACCACCGCCGCACCCTACAGATACAGGACAATAAACAAGGACCTCACAAACAAACAAGGTGGTTGCATATCCATCATCCACAAAGAATCCCTCAACTGCACGGTCACCACCGAGACCCGCACTCCCATCATGAAACACCGCAATTTCTAGATCAACAACAACTATAAAACAACAGAGGCACCCTCGTCTATAGACCACCTAGACGATGCCTCGCCTTCTGAGATGCCATCACCTCACTAGCCATCAACTCCAAGGACTTCCTCTTCCTCAGGGTCTCCAACGACACCAACACAGCCAACCTACATGGGGGCATGGAGATCCTCTCCCAACTGGTCACGGATCCCACAAACATTGCTACACACATTTTTGACTCTATATCAACAGCAAGCAACAGGATTAAATACAGCCACTCTACTTAACCCCTTCGATGCTCATGATGGAATGGTTCCGTCCAGAGCATCGGTGCTCCTGTGCTCATGATAGAACCATTCTGTCATGAGGACAGGGGCAGGAAATCCCTCTGCTGGAAACAGCAGAGGGATTTCCATTTTTAGTGCCTTTGGTGGTGCGGAAGAGCTTCCCCAACCTCCCGTGGCCCATCAGCTGTTTTCAGTCTAATGACAATTGCGCGCATGGCGCGGTGTCGTCATTAGACTGAAAACGAAACTGAAAACCAAAGTGTTTCAGTGCTCGGGGGCTATCTCAGCCCCGAGCACTGAAACACTTGGGAGAGGTATCATTGGAAAGGGGAGGATCTCCCCTTTCCAATGGTACCCTTCCCTAGTGGATCCCTGCTTGGTGATAGCCCCAGGAGGGTGACCCTAAACAGAGATCTACCCATTAGCCACCAGGGAGGGGGTAGCAAAGGCCTTGGGGGGAGCAGCCCCTTGGGCAAAGGCCTTTGCTCCCCCCATTTTTGGGGGAATAATTTCAGTCTTTCTGCCCCCCTGGGGGGTAGATGGGGGCTACAGCCCCCGATCTGCCCCCCTGGGGGGGGCAGAAAGCCCACTAGAACCAGGGATTTTTTTTAGAAGGTAAATTAGGGGTGGGGGCTGCCCAATATGGGCACGCCAATGCCCTCACTGCACAATTAGAGTCTTTCTGGGGGGCAAAAAGCCCACAGGACACCAGTTTTTAAAAAAAAGATTTAATTTAGGGGTGGGGGCTGCCCAAGTTGGGCATGCCAATTCTCCCACCTCTCCCCCAACACAATTCCAGTCTTCCTGCCCCCCCCAGGGGGCAGATAAAGCAGTAGCCCCCAATCTGCCCCCCGGAGGGGCGGAAAGTCCACTAGAAACCAGGGATTATTTTTTTAATGTAAATCAGGGGTGGGGGCTGCCCAATATGGGCACGCCAATGCCCCCAACTTCCCCCCTACACAATAACAGTCTTTCTGTTGATGTCGCCTCAATATGTTTTGGGCCCTTGCCTGTCGCGGGTACTTGGGCTTCCCGCATGAGTGGGGCACCATTTTTGTCGGGAGACCTGGGGGAACGTTGGGTTGTGGGAAAATTGTGTCAGCCTAGTGATGCCACATTTTTCCCACACAAAAATGTGTGAAAAAAGTGATTTTGTTCAGCTAAATTTCAGTTTTTCAGGGGATTCTGGGTAAGAAAACGTTGGGGGAGCCATGCAAGCCATACCTCCCTGGAATTCCCCGCGTATCTGGTTTTCAGAAATGTGTGGGTTTGGTAGGTTTATTTAGGTGGCCGCCGAGCACGGGGCAATAAATCCAGGTGAGCCCCCTTGCAAAACTAGGTCGTTTTGTGATAGGCAATTTTGATGTCACCTCAATATCTTTTGGGCCCTTGCCTGTCACGGGAACTTGGGCCTCCCGCACGAGTGAGGCACCATTTTTATCGGAGGACCTGGAGGAACGCTGGGTGGTAGGAAATTTGTGTCAGCGCGGTTATGCCACAACATTCCCACACAAAAATGTGTGAAAAAATGATTTTTTCAGCTAAATTTCAAGTTTGCAAGGGATTCCGGGTAAGAAAACTTTGGGGATCCATGCAAGCCATACCTCCCTGGGATCCCCCGCGTATCTAGTTTTCAGAAATGTGTGGGTTTGGTAGGTTTCCTTAGGTAACTACCGAGCACGGGGCCAAAAACCCAGGGGACCCCCCTTGCAAAACCAAGTCATTTTGTGATAGACAATTTTGATGTTGCCTCAGTATGTTTTGGGCCCTTGCCTGTCGCGGGTGCTTGGGCCTCCCACACGAGTGAGTCACAATTTTTATTGGGAGAACTGGAGGAATGCTGGGTGCTAGGAAATTTGTGTCAGCCCATTTAAGCCACAACTTTCCCACACAAAAGTGTGTGAAAAAAGTGATTTTTTCAGCTAAAGTTCAGGTTTGTAGGGGATTCTGAGTGAGAAAAATGTTCGGGGATCCATGCAAGCCATACCTCACTGGAATTCCCCCGGGTGTCTGGTTTTTAGAAAAATGTGGTTTTGGTAGGTTTCCCGAGGTGACCGCCGAGCACGGGGCAAAAAATCCAGATGACCGCCCTTGCAATACCAGGTCGTTTTGTGATAGGCAATTTTGATGTCGCCTCAATAGGTTTTGGGCCCTTCCTGTCGCGGTTACTTGGGCCTCCCACATGAGTGAGGCACCATTTTTATTGGGAAACCAGGGGGAACGCTGGGTGGTCGGAAATTTGTGTCAGCCTGGTGATGCCACAAGTTTCCCACACAAAAATGAGTGAAAAAAATGATTTGTTTCAGCTAAATTTCAGGTTTGCAGGGGATTCTAGGTAAGAAAACGTTGGGACGTTCACGCAAGCCATACCTCCCTGGAATACCCCGGGTGTGTAGTTTTTTTAAATGTGTGGTTTTGGTAGGTTTCCTTAGGTGGCCGCCGAGCACGGGGCCAAAAACCCAGGTGAGCCCCCCTGCAAAACCAGGTCGTTTTATGATAGGTAATTTTGATGTGGCATCTAAACGTTTTGGGCCCTTCCTGTCGCTGTTACTTGGGCCTCCCACATGAGTGAGGCACCATTTTTATTGGGAAACCAGGGGGAACGCTGGGTGGTCGGAAATTTGTGTCAGCCTGGTGATGCCACAAGTTTCCCACACAAAAATGTGTGAAAAAAATTATTTGTTTCAGCTAAATTTCAGGTTTGCAGGGGATTCTAGGTAAGAAAACGTTGGGACGTTCACGCAAACCATACCTCCCTGGAATCCCCCGGGTGTGTAGTTTTTTTAAATGTGTGGTTTTGGTAGGTTTCCTTAGGTGGCCGCCGAGCACGGGGCCAAAAACCCAGGTGAGCCCCCCTGCAAAACCAGGTCGTTTTATGATAGGCAATTTTGATGTGGCATCTAAACGTTGTGGGCCCTTGCCTGTCGCGGGTACTTGGGCCTCCCACACGAGTGAGGCACCATTTTTATCAGGTGACCTGGGAGAACGCTAGGTGGTAGGAAATTTGTGTCAGCCCGGTGATGCCACAACTTTCCCACACAAAACTTTGTAAAAAGGGTGATTTTTTCAGCTAAATTTCAGGTTTGTAGGGGATTCTGGGTACAAAAATATTGGAAGAACCATGCAAGCCATACCTCTCTAGAATTCCCCATGTGAGTAGTTTTCCAAAATGTGTGGGTTTGGTAGGTTTCCCTAGGTGGCCGCCGAGCATGGGGCCAAAAACCCAGGTGAGCCCCCTTTCAAAAATAGGTTGTTTTGTGATAGGCAATTTTGATGTGGCTTCAATACGTTTTGGACCCTTGTCTGTTGCAGGTACTTGGACCTCCCACACGAGTGAGGCATAATTTTTATTGGGAAACCTGGGGGAACACTGGGTGGTAGGAAATTTGTGTGAGCCCGGTGATGCCACAACTTTCCCACACAAAAATGTGTAAAAAAAGTGATTTTTTTCAGCTAAATTTCAGGTTTGCAGGGGATTCTGGGTAAAAAACGTTCAGGGTACCATGCAAGCCATACATCCCTGGAATCCCCAGGGTGTCTAGTTTTCAGAAAGATGTGGGTTTGATAGGTTTCCCTAGGTGGCCGCCGAGCCCCGGGCCAAAAAATCATGGGACCCCCTTTGCAAAACCAGGTTGGTTTGTTATAGGTTATTTTGATGTCGCCTCAATAGGTTTTGGGCCGTTGCCTGTCTCGGGTACTTCACCCACCCACGCAAATAAGGTTCCATTTTTCTTGAAAGACTTTGGGGAGTGCAGGGTGAGTGCAATTTTGTGAATCTACGCAGATTCTAGAACTTGCCACCACAGAAATGTGAGGAAAATGTGTTTTTTTGGACAATTTTTTAGGTTTGCATTGGATTCCGGGTAACAGAACCTGGATAGAGCCAGTCAATTCACCCCATCCTGGATTCCCCTGGGTGTCAAGTTATGTATAGGTTTGCTAGGTTTCCCTAGGTGCCGGCAGAGCTAGGGTTAAAAAACTACAGCTAGGCACTTTGCAAAAAAAGGGTAATTATTCACTGTGAAAATATAGTGTGTCCACGTTGCGTTTTGCGCCGTTTCATGTTGTGGTCACTAGGCCTACCGATACAAGTGAGGTACCATTTTTCTTGAAAGACTTAGGGGAACGCAGGGTGGGTACAATTTTGTGGATCCACGCAGATTCCAAAATTTTCCACCACAGAAATGTGAGGAAAATGTGTTTATTTTGACACTTTTTTAGGTTTGCAAGGGATTCTGGGTAATAGAACCCGGTGAGAGCCAGTCAGGCCATTCCATTCTAGATTCCCCTGGGTGTCTAGTTTTAAAAAATGTATAGGTTTGCTAGGTTTCCCTAGGTGCCGACAGAGCTAGGGTTCAAAAACTACAGCTAGGCACTTTGCAAATAAAGGGTCATTTTCACTGTGAAAATGTAGTGTGTCCAGGTTGCGTTTTGCGCCGTTTCCTGTCGCAGGCACCAGGCCTACCCACACAAGTGAGGTACTATTTTTCTCAAAAGACTTTGGGGGACGCCGGGGGTAGAATTTTGTGGATACATGCAGATTCCAAAACTTCCACCACAGAAATGTGAGGAAAATGTGGGTTTTTTGGACAAATTTTAGGTTTGCAAGGGCCTCTGGGTAACAGAACCTGGCAAGAGCCAGTCAGGTCACCCCTTTATGGATTCCCCTGGGTGTCCAGTTTTAAAAAATGTATAGGTTTGCTAGGTTTCCCTAGGTGCCGGCAGAGCTAGGGTTCAAAAACTACAGCTAGGCACTTTGCAAAAACAGGTAATTTTTCACTGTGAAAATGTGGTGTGTCCACGTTGCGTTTTGCACCGTTTTCTGTCGCAGGCACCAGGCCTACCCACACAAGTGAGGGACTATTTTTCTCAAAAGACTTTGGGGAACGCGGGGGGTAGAATTTTGTGGATCCATGCAGATTCCAGATCTTTCCACCGCAGAAATGTGAGGAAAATGTGGTTTTTTGGACAAATTTTAGGTTTGCAAGGGCCTCTGGGTAACAGAACCTGGCGAGAGCCAGTCAGGTCACCCCTTTATGGATTCCCCTGGGTGTCCAGTTTTAAAAAATGTATAGGTTTGCTAGGTTTCCCTAGGTGCCGGCAGAGCTAGGGTTAAAAAACTACAGCTAGGCACTTTGAAAAAAAAAGGTAATTTTTCACTGTTAAAATGTGGTGTGTCCACGTTGCGTTTTGCGCTGTTTCCTGTTGCGAGCACTAGGCCTACCCACACAAGTGAGGTACCATTTTTCTCGGAAGATTTTGGGAAACGTGGGGTGGGTGGAATTCTGTAGAGCCACGCAGATTCCAGAACTTTCCACCACAGAAATGTGTGCAAAATTTTGGTTTTTTTAACAATTGTTTAGGCTTGCAAGGGATTCTGGGTAACAGAACCCGATGAGCGGCAGTCAAGTCACCCCATCCTGGATTCCTCTTGATGTCTAGTTTTCAAAAATTTATAGGTTGCTAGGTTTCCATAGGTGCTGGCAGAGCTAGGGTAAAAAAACTACAGCTAGGTACTTTGCAAAAAAAGGGTCATTTTTCATTGTGAAAATGTGGCGTGTCCACGTTGCGTTTTGAGCCATTTACTGTCACGGGCACTAGGCCTACCCACACAAGTGAGTTACCATTTTTATTGGGAGAGGGTAATACAGCAACAAATCCAGGTGAGCCCCCTTGCAAAACTAGGTTGTTTTGTGATAGGCAATTTTGATGTCACCTCAATATCTTTTGGGCCCTTGCCTGTCACGGGAACTTGGGCCTCCCGCACGAGTGAGGCACCATTTTTATCGGAGGACCTGGAGGAACGCTGGGTGGTAGGAAATTTGTGTCAGCCCGGTTATGCCACAACATTCCCACACAAAAATGTGTGAAAAAATGATTTTTTCAGCTAAATTTCAAGTTTGCAAGGGATTCTGGGTAAGAAAACTTTGGGGATCCATGCAAGCCATACCTCCCTGGGATCCCCCGCGTATCTAGTTTTCAGAAATGTGTGGGTTTGGTAGGTTTCCTTAGGTAACTACCGAGCACGGGGCCAAAAACCCAGGGGACCCCCCTTGCAAAACCAAGTCATTTTGTGATAGACAATTTTGATGTTGCCTCAATATGTTTTGGGCCCTTGCCTGTCGCGGGTGCTTTGGCCTCCCACACGAGTGAGTCACAATTTTTATTGGGAGACCTGGAGGAATGCTGGGTGCTAGGAAATTTGTGTCAGCCCATTTAAGCCACAACTTTCCCACACAAAAGTGTGTGAAAAAAGTGATTTTTTCAGCTAAAGTTCAGGTTTGTAGGGGATTCTGAGTGAGAAAAATATCGGGGATCCATGCAAGCCATACCTCACTGGAATTCCCCCGGGTGTCTGGTTTTTAGAAAAATGTGGTTTTGGTAGGTTTCCCGAGGTGACCGCCGAGCACGGGGCAAAAAATCCAGATGACCCCCCTTGCAATACCAGGTCGTTTTGTGATAGGCAATTTTGATGTCGCCTCAATACGTTTTGGGCCCTTCCTGTCGCTGTTACTTGGGCCTCCCACATGAGTGAGGCACCATTTTTATTGGGAAACCAGGGGGAACGCTGGGTGGTCGGAAATTTGTGTCAGCCTGGTGATGCCACAAGTTTCCCACACAAAAATGTGTGAAAAAAATGATTTGTTTCAGCTAAATTTCAGGTTTGCAGGGGATTCTAGGTAAGAAAACGTTGGGACGTTCACGCAAGCCATACCTCCCTGGAATCCCCCGGGTGTGTAGTTTTTTTAAATGTGTGGTTTTGGTGGGTTTCCTTAGGTGGCCGCCGAGCACGGGGCCAAAAACCCAGGTGAGCCCCCCTGCAAAACCAGGTCGTTTTATGATAGGCAATTTTGATGTGGCATCTAAACGTTTTGGGCCCTTGCCTGTCGCGGGTACTTGGGCCTCCCACACGAGTGAGGCACCATTTTTATCAGGAGACCTGGGAGAACGCTAGGTGGTAGGAAATTTGTGTCAGCCCGGTGATGCCACAACTTTCCCACACAAAACTTTGTAAAAAGGGTGATTTTTTCAGCTAAATTTCAGGTTTGTAGGGGATTCTGGGTACAAAAATATTGGAACAACCATGCAAGCCATACCTCTCTAGAATTCCCCATGTGAGTAGTTTTCCAAAATGTGTTGGTTTGGTAGGTTTCCCTAGGTGGCCGCCGAGAATGGGGCCAAAAACCCAGGTGAGCCCCCTTTCAAAAATAGGTTGTTTTGTGATAGGCAATTTTGATGTGGCTTCAATACGTTTTGGACCCTTGTCTGTTGCAGGTACTTGGACCTCCCACACGAGTGAGGCCTAATTTTTATTGGGAAACCTGGGGGAACGCTGGGTGGTAGGAAATTTGTGTGAGCCCGGTGATGCCACAACTTTCCCACACAAAAATGTGTAAAAAAAGTGATTTTTTCAGCTAAATTTCAGGTTTGCAGGGGATTCTGGGTAAAAAAACATTCAGGGTACCATGCAAGCCATACGTCCCTGGAATCCCCAGGGTGTCTAGTTTTCAGAAAGATGTGGGTTTGATAGGTTTCCCTAGGTGGCCGCCGAGCCCCGGGCCAAAAAGTCATGGGACCCCCTTTGCAAAACCAGGTTGGTTTGTTATAGGCTATTTTGATGTCGCCTCAATAGGTTTTGGGCCGTTGCCTGTCTCGGGTACTTCACCCACCCACGCAAATAAGGTTCCATTTTTCTTGAAAGACTTTGGGGAGTGCAGGGTGAGTGCAATTTTGTGAATCTACGCAGATTCTAGAACTTGCCACCACAGAAATGTGAGGAAAATGTGTTTTTTTGGACAATTTTTTAGGTTTGCATTGGATTCCGGGTAACAGAACCTGGATAGAGCCAGTCAATTCACCCCATCCTGGATTCCCCTGGGTGTCAAGTTATGTATAGGTTTGCTAGGTTTCCCTAGGTGCCGGCAGAGCTAGGGTTAAAAAACGACAGCTAGGCACTTTGCAAAAAAAGGGTAATTATTCACTGTGAAAATATAGTGTGTCCACGTTGCGTTTTGCGCCGTTTCAAGTTGTGGTCACTAGGCCTACCAATACAAGTGAGGTACCATTTTTCTTGAAAGACTTAGGGGAACGCAGGGTGGGTACAATTTTGTGGATCCACGCAGATTCCAAAATTTTCCACCACAGAAATGTGAGGAAAATGTGTTTATGTTGACACTTTTTTAGGTTTGCAAGGGATTCTGGGTAATAGAACCCGGTGAGAGCCAGTCAGGCCATTCCATTCTAGATTCCCCTGGGTGTCTAGTTTTAAAAAATGTATAGGTTTGCTAGGTTTCCCTAGGTGCCGACAGAGCTAGGGTTCAAAAACTACAGCTAGACACTTTGCAAATAAAGGGTCATTTTTCACTGTGAAAATGTAGTGTGTCCACGTTGCGTTTTGCGCCGTTTCCTGTCGCAGGCACCAGGCCTACCCACACAAGTGAGGTACTATTTTTCTCAAAAGACTTTGGGGAACGCCGGGGGGGTAGAATTTTGTGGATACATGCAGATTCCAAAACTTCCACCACAGAAATGTGAGGAAAATGTGGGTTTTTTGACAAATTTTAGGTTTGCAAGGGCCTCTGGGTAACAGAACCTGGCGAGAGCCAGTCAGGTCACCCCTTTATGGATTCCCCTGGGTGTCCAGTTTTAAAAAATGTATAGGTTTGCTAGGTTTCCCTAGGTGCCGGCAGAGCTTGGGTTCAAAAACTACAGCTAGGCACTTTGCAAAAAAAGGTAATTTTTCACTGTGAAAATGTGGTGTGTCCACGTTGCGTTTTGCACCGTTTTCTGTCGCAGGCACCAGGCCTACCCACACAAGTGAGGGACTATTTTTCTCAAAAGACTTTGGGGAACGCGGGGGTTAGAATTTTGTGGATCCATGCAGATTCCAGAACTTTCCACCGCAGAAATGTGAGGAAAATGTGGGTTTTTTGACAAATTTTAGGTTTGCAAGGGCCTCTGGGTAACAGAACCTGGCGAGAGCCAGTCAGGTCACCCCTTTATGGATTCCCCTGGGTGTCCAGTTTTAAAAAATATATAGGTTTGCTAGGTATCCCTAGGTGCCGGCAGAGCTAGGGTTAAAAAACTACAGCTAGGCACTTTGCAAAAAAAAAGGTAATTTTTCACTGTTAAAATGTGGTGTGTCCACATTGCGTTTTGCGCTGTTTCCTGTTGCGAGCACTAGGCCTACCCACACAAGTGAGGTACCATTTTTCTCGGAAGATTTTGGGAAACGTGGGGTGGGTGGAATTCTGTAGAGCCACGCAGATTCCAGAACTTTCCACCACAGAAATGTGTGCAAAATTTTGGTTTTTTTAACAATTGTTTAGGCTTGCAAGGGATTCTGGGTAACAGAACCCGATGAGCGCCAGTCAAGTCACCCCATCCTGGATTCCTCTTGATGTCTAGTTTTCAAAAATGTATAGGTTGCTAGGTTTCCATAGGTGCTGGCAGAGCTAGGGTAAAAAAACTACAGCTAGGTATTTTGCAAAAAAAGGGTCATTTTTCACTCTGAAAATGTGGCGTGTCCACGTTGCGTTTTGAGCCATTTACTGTCACTGGCACTAGGCCTACCCACACAAGTGAGTTACCATTTTTATTGGGAGACTTAGGGTAATACAGCAAAAAATCCAGGTGAGCCCCCTTGCAAAACTAGGTCGTTTTGTGATAGGCAATTTTGATGTCACCTCAATATCTTTTGGGCCCTTGCCTGTCACTGGAACTTGGGCCTCCCGCACGAGTGAGGCATCATTTTTATCGGAGGACCTGGAGGAACGCTGGGTGGTAGGAAATTTGTGTCAGCCCGGTTATGCCACAACATTCCCACACAAAAATGTGTGAAACAATGATTTTTTCAGCTAAATTTCAAGTTTGCAAGGGATTCTGGGTAAGAAAACTTTGGGGATCCATGCAAGCCATACCTCCCTGGGATCCCCCGCGTATCTAGTTTTCAGAAATGTGTGGGTTTGGTAGGTTTCCTTAGGTAACTACCGAGCACGGGGCCAAAAACCCAGGGGACCCCCTTGCAAAACCAAGTCATTTTGTGATAGACAATTTTGATGTTGCCTCAATATGTTTTGGGCCTTTGCCTGTCGCGGGTGCTTGGGCCTCCCACACGAGTGAGTCACAATTTTTATTGGGAGACCTGGAGGAATGCTGGGTGCTAGGAAATTTGTGTCAGCCCATTTAAGCCACAACTTTCCCACACAAAAGTGTGTGAAAAAAGTGATTTTTTCAGCTAAAGTTCAGGTTTGTAGGGGATTCTGAGTGAGAAAAATGTTCGGGGATCCATGCAAGCCATACCTCACTGGAATTCCCCCGGGTGTCTGGTTTTTAGAAATATTTGGTTTTGGTAGGTTTCCCGAGGTGACCGCCGAGCACGGGGCAAAAAATCCAGATGACCCCCCTTGCAATACCAGGTCGTTTTGTGATAGGCAATTTTGATGTCGCCTCAAAACGTTTTGGGCCCTTCCTGTCACTGTTACTTGGGCCTCCCACATGAGTGAGGCACCATTTTTATTGGGAAACCAGGGGGAACGCTGGGTGGTCGGAAATTTGTGTCAGCCTGGTGATGCCACAAGTTTCCCACACAAAAATGTGTGAAAAAAATGATTTGTTTCAGCTAAATTTCAGGTTTGCAGAGGATTCTAGGTAAGAAAACGTTGGGACGTTCACGCAAGCCATACCTCCCTGGAATCCCCCGGGTGTGTAGTTTTTTTAAATGTGTGGTTTTGGTAGGTTTATTTAGGTGGCCGCCGAGCACGGGGCCAAAAACCCAGGTGAGCCCCCCTGCAAAACCAGGTCGTTTTATGATAGGCAATTTTGATGTGGCATCTAAACGTTTTGGGCCCTTGCCTGTCGCGGGTACTTGGGCCTCCCACACGAGTGAGGCACCATTTTTATCAGGAGACCTGGGAGAACGCTAGGTGGTAGGAAATTTGTGTCAGCCCGGTGATGCCACAACTTTCCCACACAAAACTTTGTAAAAAGGGTGATTTTTTCAGCTAAATTTCAGGTTTGTAGGGGATTCTGGGTACAAAAATATTGGAAGAACCATGCAAGCCATACCTCTCTAGAATTCCCCATGTGAGTAGTTTTCCAAAATGTGTGGGTTTGGTAGTTTTCCCTAGGTGGCCGCCGAGCATTGGGCCAAAAACCCAGGTGAGCCCCCTTTCAAAAATAGGTTGTTTTGTGATAGGCAATTTTGATGTGGCTTCAATACGTTTTGGACCCTTGTCTGTTGCAGGTACTTGGACCTCCCACACGAGTGAGGCATAATTTTTATTGGGAAACCTGGGGGAACGCTGGGTGGTAGGAAATTTGTGTGAGCCCCGTGATGCCACAACTTTCCCACACAAAAATGTGTAAAAAAAGTGATTGTTTCAGCTAAATTTCAGGTTTGCAGGGGATTCTGGGTAAAAAAACGTTCAGGGTACCATGCAAGCCATACATCCCTGGAATCCCCAGGGTGTCTAGTTTTCAGAAAGATGTGGGTTTGATAGGTTTCCCTAGGTGGCCGCCGAGCCCCGGGCCAAAAAGTCATGGGACCCCCTTTGCAAAACCAGGTTGGTTTGTTATAGGTTATTTTGATGTCGCCTCAATAGGTTTTGGACCGTTGCCTGTCTCGGGTACTTCACCCACCCACGCAAATAAGGTTCCATTTTTCTTGAAAGACTTTGGGGAGTGCAGGGTGAGTGCAATTTTGTGAATCTACGCAGATTCTAGAACTTGCCACCACAGAAATGTGAGGAAAATGTGTTTTTTTGGACAATTTTTTAGGTTTGCATTGGATTCCGGGTAACAGAACCTGGATAGAGCCAGTCAATTCACCCCATCCTGGATTCCCCTGGGTGTCAAGTTATGTATAGGTTTGCTAGGTTTCCCTAGGTGCCGGCAGAGATAGGGTTAAAAAACTACAGCTAGGCACTTTGCAAAAAAAGGGTAATTATTCACTGTGAAAATATAGTGTGTCCACGTTGCGTTTTGCGCCGTTTCATGTTGTGGTCACTAGGCCTACCGATACAAGTGAGGTACCATTTTTCTTGAAAATCTTAGGGGAACGCAGGGTGGGTACAATTTTGTGGATCCACGCAGATTCCAAAATTTTCCACCACAGAAATGTGAGGGAAATGTGTTTATTTTGACACTTTTTTAGGTTTGCAAGGGATTCTGGGTAATAGAACCCGGTGAGAGCCAGTCAGGCCATTCCATTCTAAATTCCCCTGGGTGTCTAGTTTTAAAAAATGTATAGGTTTGCTAGGTTTCCCTAGGTGCCGACAGAGCTAGGGTTCAAAACCTACAGCTAGGCACTTTGCAAATAAAGGGTCATTTTTCACTGTGAAAATGTAGTGTGTCCACGTTGCGTTTTGCGCCGTTTCCTGTCGCAGGCACCAGGCCTACCCACACAAGTGAGGTACTATTTTTCTCAAAAGACTTTGGGGAACGCCGGGGGGGGTAGAATTTTGTGGATACATGCAGATTCCAAAACTTCCACCACAGAAATGTGAGGAAAATGTGGGTTTTTTGACAAATTTTAGGTTTGCAAGGGCCTCTGGGTAACAGAACCTGGCGAGAGCCAGTCAGGTCACCCCTTTATGGATTCCCCTGGGTGTCCAGTTTTAAAAAATGTATAGGTTTGCTAGGTTTCCCTAGGTGCCGGCAGAGCTTGGGTTAAAAAACTACAGCTAGGCACTTTGCAAAAAAAGGTAATTTTTCACTGTGAAAATGTGGTGTGTCCACGTTGCGTTTTGCACCGTTTTCTGTCGCAGGCACCAGGCCTACCCACACAGGTGAGGGACTATTTTTCTCAAAAGACTTTGGGGAACGCAGGGGGGTAGAATTTTGTGGATCCATGCAGATTCCAGAACTTTCCACCGTAGAAATGTGAGGAAAATGTGTTTTTTTTTACAAATTTTAGGTTTGCAAGGGCCTCTGGGTAACAGAACCTGGCGAGAGCCAGTCAGGTCACCCCTTTATGGATTCCCCTGGGTGTTCAGTTTTAAAAAATGTATAGGTTTGCTAGTTTTCCCTAGGTGCCGGCAGAGCTAGGGTTAAAAAATCTACAGCTAGGCACTTTGCAAAAAAAAGGTAATTTTTCACTGTTAAAATGTGGTGTGTCCACGTTGCGTTTTGCGCTGTTTCCTGTTGAGAGCACTAGGCCTACCCACACAAGTGAGGTACCATTTTTCTCGGAAGATTTTGGGAAACGTGGGGTGGGTGGAATTCTGTAGAGCCACGCAGATTCCAGAACTTTCCACCACAGAAATGTGTGCAAAATTTTGGTTTTTTTAACAATTGTTTAGGCTTGCAAGGGATTCTGGGTAACAGAACCCGATGAGCGCCAGTCAAGTCACCCCATCCTGGATTCCTCTTGATGTCTAGTTTTCAAAAATTTATAGGTTGCTAGGTTTCCATAGGTGCTGGCAGAGCTAGGGTAAAAAAACTACAGCTAGGTACATTGCAAAAAAAGGGTCATTTTTCACTCTGAAAATGTGGCGTGTCCACGGTGCGTTTTGAGCCATTTACTGTCACGGGCACTAGGCCTACCCACACAAGTGAGTTACCATTTTTATTGGGAGACTTAGGGTAATACAGCAAAAAATCCAAGTGAGCCCCCTTGCAAAACTAGGCCGTTTTGTGATAGGCAATTTTGATGTCACCTCAATATCTTTTGGGCCCTTGCCTGTCACGGGAACTTGGGCCTCCCGCACGAGTGAGGCACCATTTTTATCGGAGGACCTGGAGGAACGCTGGGTGGTAGGAAATTTGTGTCAGCCCGGTTATGCCACAACATTCCCACACAAAAATGTGTGAAAAAATGATTTTTTCTGCTAAATTTCAAGTTTGCAAGGGATTCTGGGTAAGAAAACTTTGGGGATCCATGCAAGCCATACCTCCCTGGGATCCCCCGCGTATCTAGTTTTCAGAAATGTGTGGGTTTGGTAGGTTTCCTTAGGTAACTACCGAGCACGGGGCCAAAAACCCAGGGGACCCCCATTGCAAAACCAAGTCATTTTGTGATAGACAATTTTGATGTTGCCTCAATATGTTTTGGGCCCTTGCCTGTCGCGGGTGCTTGGGCCTCCCACACGAGTGAGTCACAATTTTTATTGGGAGACCTGGAGGAATGCTGGGTGCTAGGAAATTTGTGTCAGCCCATTTAAGCCACAACTTTCCCACACAAAAGTGTGTGAAAAAAGTGATTTTTTCAGCTAAAGTTCAGGTTTGTAGGGGATTCTGAGTGAGAAAAATGTTCGGGGATCCATGCAAGCCATACCTCACTGGAATTCCCCCGGGTGTCTGGTTTTTAGAAATATGTGATTTTGGTAGGTTTCCCGAGGTGACCGCCGAGCACGGGGCAAAAAATCCAGTTGACCCCCCTTGCAATACCAGGTCGTTTTGTGATAGGCAATTTTGATGTCGCCTCAATACGTTTTGGGCCCTTCCTGTCGCGGTTACTTGGGCCTCCCACATGAGTGAGGCACCATTTTTATTGGGAAACCAGGGGGAACGCTGGGTGGTCAGAAATTTGTGTCAGCTTGGTGATGCCACAAGTTTCCCACACAAAAATGTGTGAAAAAAATGATTTGTTTCAGCTAAATTTCAGGTTTGCAGGGGATTCTAGGTAAGAAAACGTTGGGACGTTCACGCAAGCCATACCTCCCTGGAATCCCCCGGGTGTGTAGTTTTTTTAAATGTGTGGTTTTGGTGGGTTTCCTTAGGTGGCCGCCGAGCACGGGGCCAAAAACCCAGGTGAGCCCCCCTGCAAAACCAGGTCGTTTTATGATAGGCAATTTTGATGTGGCATCTAAACGTTTTGGGCCCTTGCCTGTCGCGGGTACTTGGGCCTCCCACACGAGTGAAGCACCATTTTATCAGGAGACCTGGGAGAATGCTAGGTGGTAGGAAATTTGTGTCAGCCCGGTGATGCCACAACTTTCACACACAAAACTTTGTAAAAAGGGTGATTTTTTCAGCTACATTTCAGGTTTGTAGGGGATTCTGGGTACAAAAATGTTGGAAGAACCATGCAAGCCATACCTCTCTAGAATTCCCCATGTGAGTAGTTTTCCAAAATGTGTGGGTTTGGTAGGTTTCCCTAGGTGGCCGCCGAGCATGGGGCCAAAATCCCAGGTGAGCCCCCTTTCAAAAATAGGTTGTTTTGTGATAGGCAATTTTGATGTGGCTTCAATACGTTTTGGACCCTTGTCTGTTGCAGGTTCTTGGACCTCCCACACGAGTGAGGCATAATTTTTATTGGGAAACCTGGGGGAACGCTGGGTGGTAGGAAATTTGTGTGAGCCCGGTGATGCCACAACTTTCCCACACAAAAATGTGTAAAAAAAGTGATTTTTTCAGCTAAATTTCAGGTTTGCAGGGGATTCTGGGTAAAAAAACGTTCAGGGTACCATGCAAGCCATACATCCCTGGAATCCCCAGGGTGTCTAGTTTTCAGAAAGATGTGGGTTTGATAGGTTTCCCTAGGTGGCCGCCGAGCCCCGGGCCAAAAAGTCATGGGACCCCCTTTGCAAAACCAGGTTGGTTTGTTATAGGTTATTTTGATGTCACCTCAATAGGTTTTGGGCCGTTGCCTGTCTCGGGTACTTCACCCACCCACGCAAATAAGGTTCCATTTTTCTTGAAAGACTTTGGGGAGTGCAGGGTGAGTGCAATTTTGTGAATCTACGCAGATTCTAGAACTTGCCACCACAGAAATGTGAGGAAAATGTGTTTTTTTGGACAATTTTTTAGATTTGCATTGGATTCCGGGTAACAGAACCTGGATGGAGCCAGTCAATTCACCCCATCCTGGATTCCCCTGGGTGTCAAGTTATGTGTAGGTTTGCTAGGTTTCCCTAGGTGCCGGCAGAGCTAGGGTTAAAAAACTACAGCTAGGCACTTTGCAAAAAAAGGGTAATTATTCACTATGGAAATATAGTGTGTCCACGTTGCGTTTTGCGCCGTTTCATGTTGTGGTCACTAGGCCTACCGATACAAGTGAGGTACCATTTTTCTTGAAAGACTTAGGGGAACGCAGGGTGGGTACAATTTTGTGGATCCACACAGATTCCAAAATTTTCCACCACAGAAATGTGAGGAAAATGTGTTTATTTTGACACTTTTTTAGGTTTGCAAGGGATTCTGGGTAATAGAACCCGGTGAGAGCCAGTCAGGCCATTCCATTCTAGATTGCCCTGGGTGTCTAGTTTTAAAAAATGTATAGGTTTGCTAGGTTTCCCTAGGTGCCGACAGAGCTAGGGTTCAAAAACTACAGCTAGGCACTTTGCAAATAAAGGGTCATTTTTCACTGTGAAAATGTAGTGTGTCCACGTTGCGTTTTGTGCCGTTTCCTGTTGCAGGCACCAGGCCTACCCACACAAGTGAGGTACTATTTTTCTCAAAAGACTTTGGGGAACGCCGGGGGGTAGAATTTTGTGGATACATGCAGATTCCAAAACTTCCACCACAGAAATGTGAGGAAAATGTGGTTTTTTTTACAAATTTTAGGTTTGCAAGGGCCTCTGGGTAACAGAACCTGGCGAGAGCCAGTCAGGTCACTCCTTTATGGATTCCCCTGGGTGTCCAGTTTTAAAAAATGTATAGGTTTGCTAGCTTTCCCTAGGTGCCGGCAGAGCTAGGGTTAAAAAACTACAGCTAGGCACTTTGCAAAAAAAAGGTAATTTTTCACTGTTAAAATGTGGTGTGTCCACGTTGCGTTTTGAGCCATTTACTGTCACGGGCACTAGGCCTACCCACACAAGTGAGTTACCATTTTTATTGGGAGACTTAGGGTAATACAGCAAAAAATCCAGGTGAGCCCCCTTGCAAAACTAGGTCGTTTTGTGATAGGCAATTTTGATGTCACCTCAATATCTTTTGGGCCCTTGCCTGTCACGGGAACTTGGGCCTCCCGCACGAGTGAGGCACCATTTTTATCGGAGGACCTGGAGGAACGCTGGGTGGTAGGAAATTTGTGTCAGCCCGGTTATGCCACAACATTCCCACACAAAAATGTGTGAAAAAATGATTTTTTCAGCTAAATTTCAAGTTTGCAAGGGATTCTGGGTAAGAAAACTTTGGGGATCCATGCAAGCCATACCTCCCTGGGATCCCCCGCGTATCTAGTTTTCAGAAATGTGTGGGTTTGGTAGGTTTCCTTAGGTAACTACCGAGCACGGGGCCAAAAACCCAGGGGACCCCCCTTGCAAAACCAAGTCATTTTGTGATAGAAAATTTTGATGTTGCCTCAATATGTTTTGGGCCCTTGCCTGTCGCAGGTGCTTGGGCCTCCCACACCAGTGAGTCACAATTTTTATTGGGAGACCTGGAGGAATGCTGGGTGCTAGGAAATTTGTGTCAGCCCATTTAAGCCACATCTTTCCCACACAAAAGTGTGTGAAAAAAGTGATTTTTTCAGCTAAAGTTCAGGTTTGTAGGGGATTCTGAGTGAGAAAAATGTTCGGGGATCCATGCAAGCCATACCTCACTGGAATTCCCCCGGGTGTCTGGTTTTTAGAAATATGTGGTTTTGGTAGGTTTCCCGAGGTGACCGCCGAGCATGGGGCAAAAAATCCAGATGACCCCCCTTGCAATACCAAGTCGTTTTGTGATAGGCAATTTTGATGTCGCCTCAATACGTTTTGGGCCCTTCCTGTCGCGGTTACTTGGGCCTCCCACATGAGTGAGGCACCATTTTTATTGGGAAACCAGGGGGAACGCTGGGTGGTCGGAAATTTGTGTCAGCCTGGTGATGCCACAAGTTTCCCACACAAAAATGTGTGAAGAAAATGATTTGTTTCAGCTAAATTTCAGGTTTGCAGGGGATTCTAGGTAAGAAAACGTTGGGACGTTCACGCAAGCCATACCTCCCTGGAATCCCCCGGGTGTGTAGTTTCTTTTAAATGTGTGGTTTTGGTAGGTTTCCTTAGGTGGCCGCCAAGCACGGGGCCAAAAACCCAGGTGAGCCCCCCTGCAAAACCAGGTCGTTTTATGATAGGCAATTTTGATGTGGCATCTAAACGTTTTGGGCCCTTGCCTGTCGCGGGTACTTGGGCCTCCCACACGAGTGAGGCACCATTTTTATCAGGAGACCTGGGAGAACGCTAGGTGGTAGGAAATTTGTGTCAGCCCGGTGATGCCACAACTTTCCCACACAAAACTTTGTAAAAAGGGTGATTTTTTCAGCTAAATTTCAGGTTTGTAGGGGATTCTGGGTACAAAAATGTTGGAAGAACCATGCAAGCCATACCTCTCTAGAATTCCCCATGTGAGTAGTTTTCCAAAATGTGTGGGTTTGGTAGGTTTCCCTGGGTGGCCGCCGAGCATGGGGCCAAAAACCCAGGTGAGCCCCCTTTCAAAAATAGGTTGTTTTGTGATAGGCAATTTTGATGTGGCTTCAATACGTTTTGGACCCTTGTCTGTTGCAGGTACTTGGACCTCCCACACGAGTGAGGCATAATTTTTATTGGGAAACCTGGGGGAACGCTGGGTGGTAGGAAATTTGTGTTAGCCCGGTGATGCCACAACTTTCCCACACAAAAATGTGTAAAAAAAGTTATTTTTTCAGCTAAATTTCAGGTTTGCAGGGGATTCTGGGTAAAAAAACGTTCAGGGTACCATGCAAGCCATACATCCCTGGAATCCCCAGGGTGTCTAGTTTTCAGAAAGATGTGGGTTTGATAGGTTTCCCTAGGTGGCCGCCGAGCCCCGGGCCAAAAAGTCATGGGACCCCCTTTGTCTCGGGTACTTCACCCACCCACGCAAATAAGGTTCCATTTTTCTTGAAAGACTTTGGGGAGTGCAGGGTGAGTGCAATTTTGTGAATCTACGCAGATTCTAGAACTTGCCACCACAGAAATGTGAGGAAAATGTGTTTTTTTGGACAATTTTTTAGGTTTGCATTGGATTCCGGGTAACAGAACCTGGATAGAGCCAGTCAATTCACCCCATCCTGGATTCCCCTGGGTGTCAAGTTATGTATAGGTTTGCTAGGTTTCCCTAGGTGCCGGCAGAGCTAGGGTTAAAAAACTACAGCTAGGCACTTTGCAAAAAAAGGGTAATTATTCACTGTGAAAATATAGTGTGTCCACGTTGCGTTTTGCGCGGTTTCATGTTGTGGTCACTAGGCCTACCGATACAAGTGAGGTACCATTTTTCTTGAAAGACTCAGGGGAACGCAGGGTGGGTACAATTTTGTGGATCCACGCAGATTCCAAAATTTTCCACCACAGAAATGTGAGGAAAATGTGTTTATTTTGACACTTTTTTAGGTTTGCAAGGGATTCTGGGTAATAGAACCCGGTGAGAGCCAGTCAGGCCATTCCATTCTAGATTCCCCTGGGTGTCTAGTTTTAAAAAATGTATAGGTTTGCTAGGTTTCCCTAGGTGCCGACAGAGCTAGGGTTCAAAAACTACAGCTAGGCACTTTGCAAATAAAGGGTCATTTTTCACTGTGAAAATGTAGTGTGTCCACGTTGCGTTTTGCGCCGTTTCCTGTCGCAGGCACCAGGCCTACCCACACAAGTGAGGTACTATTTTTCTCAAAAGACTTTGGGGAACGCCGGGGGGTAGAATTTTGTGGATACATGCAGATTCCAAAACTTCCACCACAGAAATGTGAGGAAAATGTGGGTTTTTTGACAAATTTTAGGTTTGCAAGGGCCTCTGGGTAACAGAACCTGGCGAGAGCCAGTCAGGTCACCCCTTTATGGATTCCCCTGGGTGTCCAGTTTTAAAAAATGTATAGGTTTGCTAGGTTTCCCTAGGTGCCGGCAGAGCTAGGGTTCAAAAACTACAGCTAGGCACTTTGCAAAAAAAAGGTAATTTTTCACTGTTAAAATGTGGTGTGTCCACGTTGCGTTTTGCGCTGTTTCCTGTTGCGAGCACTAGGCCTACACACACAAGTGAGGTACCATTTTTCTCGGAAAATTTTGGGAAACGTGGGGTGGGTGGAATTCTGTAGAGCCACGCAGATTCCAGAACTTTCCACCACAGAAATGTGTGCAAAATTTTGTTTTTTTTAACAATTGTTTAGGCTTGCAAGGGATTCTGGGTAACAGAACCCGGTGAGCGCCAGTCAAGTCACCCCATCCTGGATTCCTCTTGATGTCTAGTTTTCAAAAATGTATAGGTTGCTGGGTTTCCATAGGTGCTGGCAGAGCTAGGGTAAAAAAACTACAGCTAGGTACTTTGCAAAAAAAGGGTAATTTTTCACTGTGAAAATGTGGCGTGTCCACGTTGCGTTTTGAGCCATTTACTGTCACGGGCACTAGGCCTACCCACACAAGTGAGTTACCATTTTTATTGGGAGACTTAGGGTAATACAGACTTGTAGAGCAAATGTTATTACCTATTGACTTTCGATGCATTTCTGCCTTCCAAATGAAAGACAATGTGTAAAAAAGAAGTCATTTTGACCTGTAATTCTCATGCTAGTATAGGTACTCCCAATTTCGGAAATGTTCAAATATCTACTGTTTCTAAACTATATATTTTGTTCCCATTTCAGAAATACATAGGTGTCTTTCATACCGATTTTTCCATGTATACATTTTCCCAGAATAGTTGCTATATACCCGGTACATAATAAAAAAACATTGCGAGACGCTGCTCAGTCATTGGCTCTGGGTGCGTCGAGTTCTTGGTGAACCTACAAGTCCTATATATCGCCACAACCAGAAAGGTCAAGCAGATGTCATGCTATATTGCTTTCAAATAGCTGTCATAATTAGAAGAAGTTACAGGTGAAAACGTTGACACGAATGCATGTTTTTCTCAACTAATTTTCAATGTTTCCGATATTTTACTTTTAGTTTCTATAAGGAAATCTTTTAGGCTCAAATGACCCTTTGCTAAATTCAGGATTTTGTCTAATTTTCAGAAATGTATAGCTGTCCAGGATCCATTGATGCTTTCATACCCATTTCTACCATTAACTGGAAGGAGGTTGAAAGCACAAAAAATAGCAAAAATTGTCTATGTCCCAGAAAAATGCCAAACCTGTGTAAAAAATGTTGATTTTCTGCTGACAAAAGTCTGCTCGTCCCTGAAAGCTGGGAAGATGGTGATTCCAACAACAACAATCCCTTTATTGGTACCATGTGCAGGGAAAAAATCAGACGCTTTCATCTGTAGCCCTTTTTTCGCATTTTCCCCCCAAAAACTAAATGTAGCTGTATTTTGGCTAATTTTGGGGTCCCCTGTAGGGGAATCCACAACCCCTGGGTACCTTTAGAATTCCCATGATGTTGGAAGGGATACCTTATGTGGTCAAAAAGGTACAGGGGCCTAAGTGCGAACTACCCCAAAAAGCCAAAAAAGGCTTAGCACAGGGGCGGAAAATGCCTAGCAGCGAAGGGGTTAAATCACCTGGTCAGACCACTCCATTGTCTACTTTCACATCACAACCACCCCTCCACACCTCCCCAACGCCCTCTACAGGAGTTGGAGAAAAGTGACAGAAGACCTCCCAACTCCCTCATAACCTCACCCCGACACCACCACCAACTTTGAGGCGGCAGTTGGAAACTTCAACACATGGGTCAACATATGTGCCAACAAAGTCACCCCCTGTCAACCCCAGCAAAACTGACAGATCATCCTAACACCACAGCTGGTTGTCCCGAGCTCAAATCCCACAAAACCAACTTTGAGTGACTTGAGAAGATTTGGCGCACCAGCAAAACAAAGACAGAGGGAGACAGCTCCAAACTAGCCCTCAACAGTTAGTACCACCGGCTCAAAACCGCTAAAACAAATACCCTAGCCCTTTGCCTAGACACCAGCTCAAACCACAGCCAGGACCTTTTTTGCATCATCAAGGAGTTCTCCAACCCCACAGACACCAAGAACACTGTCACCCCATCACAGGAGCTCTGCAACACCCTAGCTGACTTTGTCATCACCAAAAACAACCACCGTCTACAAGAACTATGACCCCCAACCCGGATAACTTAACTCAACAGGCTTTTCAGCAATCCGACTCCAAGGAAGGATCCGTAAATGCCTGGGAACCTTTCTCTGTGACACAACCGCCGCCATCATGTGCTCCATCCACTCAGGAGCTCCTAAGGATCCTTGCCCCCACCACATGTTCAACCTAGGACAAAGCACCATCAGCAAGGAGCTCACCACAATCATCAATGCTTCCATTTTATCTGCCTCTTTCCCTGAAGGGTGGAAACATTCAGAAACAAAACCGCTCCTCAAAAAACACACCACAGACCTCAATGGCCTAAACAATGACCACCCCATCTCCCTACTGCCTTATTCAGCCAAAGTGCTTGAGAAAGCAATAAACATCAAACTAACTGCCCACCTGGAGAAGAACAACCTTCTAGACCCTCCCAATCCAGATTTCTCTCAAATGACAGCACTGGGACCACCCTGATTGGGGCCACAGATTACATCAGGACCCCCATAGAGAGGGGAGAGACTGCCACCCTTATCCTCCTCTGACTATCTGCTGTGTTCAACACTGTAGCCCACAACACCCTCCTCCTTGGTCTCCACCAAATGGGAATCCAACTCAAAACTCTCAAATGGGTCTCTTAATTTCTCTCCGGATTAACCCAAAGAGTCGGACTCTCACCAGTCTCCTCGGGACTGAAAAACATAATCTGCAGCATCCGACAATGATCCTCTTTAAGCTTGACCCTTTACAACACTTACGTGGCACCCATGGCCACCCTGATCAGATCCTACGGCATGGACATAATCTCCAGCGCTGACAATACTGAACTCATCCTCTCATTCTCCTCAGACCAGACTAACACCAAATCTAACTTCCACAGGTTCATGACCAGCGTTGCAGGCTGGATGCATAATAGATGCCCCAAACAACACAGACAAAACTGAAATACTCATCTTTAGGAGCAGGAACTCCCTGTGGGATGCCTTCTAGTGGCGTGGCAGTTGAAATGCGTAACTGGATTAAAAACAACTACCTTACAGAAATATCTCCTAAGTGATCACTTTATTATATATTATATAACCTTGCTGCTTGCTGCTTAGTATTTTCTTCTTGGCAGTATATCTACTATGTCTATGATTGCACTTTAGAAAAAACACACACAGCTGTAAATGGGGTGTAATTAACCGTTTTAACATATATACCCTCTTCTATGTCTGTGACACATCATGTGATCAAGCCTCTGTGAGAGGTGAAACGCGTCATGGCATTTTGCTGGCTGAATCATATGCACGGAATAAAGCACTGAAAATACTGCACGTATCTGTGGTTTCGTTCCGACGTTGTTTGCCCATGAGGTAATGGAGCGTGATGAATGGCGTCTGTTGAGCATCTAACCAGCACCTAGCAGTTTCCGCGGTGCGAACGAAACCCCTCTCTCACTGGGCGAAAGCGGCAGGAAGCTGTGGATCTGTTGACCCGGAACCAATACTTTGACTCCGGTAGGAGGAAGCCGCGATAGCCCCTGCGCGACAGGCACACACCGCTTGAGAGTGAAGGAGCCGGCATCACATCGAGGATTTGTTTATTCTCTTTGGACTGGCGGGCAGCCTGGCTCAGGTAGGAGAAGCCTACGAAAAACGCAGTAGAGAGTGTGCCCGGTAAACGTTATTTCACATTGTGAACTCGCACGATTACCGGATTTTCGGTGCGGTGCACCTTTCATTAGGAAGCCATTATATGCAAATATGTCCAGCGATGTGTTAAGACGAAGGGAGGAAGCATCAGAATTGGTTTTTGTGCCCCCGGCTGGGGGTGGGGAACCGAGCACTCAGCATGCAGACAGTCCCAGTTTAAATCCCACAGCCAGAGAGCTATTTCGCAAACTTGAAAAGTTGTCCAAGAAAGAACAAGCGAAATGGTGGGAGAATAAGTCCCTGACTCGATATTTACAAGTTGGCCGTGTCCCGAGGGGGCTGCGAATAACTCTGGCACCAAGCTATGACAACCCCGACCCAGACCTGCTTGAGCGCTGGGCAACAGCAAATTTGGAACACTCTGCCAGGCTAATGGGATTCCTTGTAGAAGCAGCAGAAAAGGACCGTCTGAACCTACAGACTGAGATTGAAACGATTGAGGAGGAACTCAAAACACTAAATAGTGACGACATTACCAAAAAAATGAGAGAGGATATGCTGAAGCGCCTAGAAAAAGAAGAGGACATTATAAAGAAACGCAAGGCGTTCAAGTTCGAACGAGATAGACTGGACTATCTTAATGGCCGTGTCTTTACGTTTGCCCGCAGGTATGACAACATCAAAGTAAGAGGTGGCAAAGTAATCCAAAGTGCACAAGGGACAGCGTCCACGTCAGCCTCATCAATAGATTTGAGCTCAGCAGCTGAGAGTGACGTAGAAGGTCACCCAACAAGAACAGAGCAGTTGGGGTTTACCAAATTATCTCTCGCCCAGGAAGTAAATTGCTTGTGCGAGGATCGGAGGGATACCCTGAGACCCCGAAAGAAACCACATGCCAATGCCACTCAAGGCGCCAAAGAGCCAACCGCAAGCGGCTCGAACGGCGCAAATGCCGCAGGAACAAAAATGGGCGGCTTGAGAAGGAACAAACGCGGCAATTGGAAGAAAACTTAGTGAGCAACTCCGGGTCCAAATCCGTTATAAATCTAACCAACATGGTGTTATCTGAGAAGGAGGTAGCTATTCTTGGATTAGGGCTGTCATACTGTCCTCCCAGGAATTTTGACTATGCGACTACCCGCTTGGATGCTTTTAGGTTTATAAGGAAGCTCAAGCTGAGCAAATACCACCGGCTACAACCGTATAAAAAGACAAAGAACGCGCAACAACAAAGTCCATCTCCTCTCACGGTAGGAGATACATCCTCCTTTAACGAAATATGGTCACTGCAACAAGAGGGAGCAGAGGTCAGTCTTATGGAAACCCCATTGACGGGGGCAGGAACAGAGATTGGCACTACTCCATTTAAGGTAAAGTCTACTTTTCTTCCGATCATGCCCCATGACAATTTGGATGTCTATCATGACTTTATCGCGAGGACCTTAAAAAATTGTATACCACCACAAACAAAAAGCATGTTGCAATCTATAGACAAAACCAAAACTACGAAAATCTAGTAAGGAAACTGAACAAGGATAAGAACATTGTGGTCAAACAAGCCGATAAAAGCGGCAACATTGTGCTGTGGGAGCGAGACCTCTATGTAAAGGAAGCTGAAAGCCAGCTGGGGGACCAATCGTGCTACAAAAAAAGTAATTTTGGGGCAATTAAAGTGGCCTGGAATGATCAAAACTCTAAACTAATAGCATGGAAGAGTGGTGGTTTGATCTCCAAAGACGAATTCAAGTTTTTGAAAAAAGACTACCCAATTATTCCTACCTTTTATATGCTGCAAAAAGTGCACAAAGACACTTCTGTCCCACCCGGGAGGCCTATTATATCTGCGATTGGTAGTTCCACTGAAAACATCTCTAGATATATCGACTATTTCCTGCAGGAGTGGGTGACACAACTCAAATCGTATGTCAGAGACACAACCGATTTTTTAACTAAATTGGAGAATGTGGTTTGGAGTGAAGAGTACTGCTTGATGACTCTGGATGTGAAGTCCCTTTATACTTCCATCAGGTATAATGATGGGATTAAAGCAGTTGAACATTATTTAAATAAAAGACCCATGAACTATGTACACCACAACAGGATGATCATCAGCATGTTGAGACTTTGTTTAGAACAGAATTTCTTTCTGTTCTATGGCCAAATATACCAACAGATAAGGGGGGTGGCCATGGGGGTCTGCTTTTCCCCCAGTTTCGCGTGTCTACACATGGGACTGTGGGAGGAGCAGGTCCTCATGGGTGACCATGAAGCCATCATGAGAGATAACATAGTCCTATATTGCAGGTACATAGATGACTTATTCTTTATATGGAGGGGAGATGTGAAAGAAGCAACTGACTTTGTGTGCAAATTAAACAGTAACAACTTTAATTTGGAGTTCACATCCGTAATACACAAGGAAAGAATAAACTTCCTAGATGTAGAAGTGTACATCGAGAATAATGCATTGGAGACAAGGGCTTATAGAAAAGAGACCTCAGGTAACACTCTCTTACACGCTACTAGCCAGCACCCTGGACACCTCATACGCAGCATTCCCTATGGGGAAATGTTGCGCATGAGACGGCTCTGCAGTACTGAGAAGGAGTGTGATAAAGCACAGAAAGACAGCAGGAGTCGCTTTTTAGAGAGAGGATACAGAGCGGATGTGGTGGACAGTGCTATAGAGCGTACGAAAAATATCCCAAGGGCACAGGCCCTGAAAGGTAAGGGGCTGGTAACTAAAACCAATTCGGAAACCATACAATCAAGGGCAATAGTCACCTATAGTGTCCAACATGCTGAAATTCGCAAGATTTTCAGCAGAAATTGGAATTTGGTTAAGAGAGATCCAATCATCGGCAACCTTGTACCTATCAAGCCACAATTGACGTTTCGAAGGTCTCCGTCTATGGCAAAAGCTTTAGTGAGCAGTACCCTGGACAAGCCCATCTCAGGAACCTGGATGGACCTCAGCAGAGGTTTCAAAAGGTGTCCTTTTTGTAAAGCTTGCAGGCATGGATTAAGTAAAACCCATTATTCTATCCCATTCCATGATAAGCCTATAGCTATCAAGCATAGACTCACGTGCAAAACTGAATACGTAGTATATGTGCTGCAATGTCCGTGTGGGCTATGCTATGTGGGCAGCACACGACTGCCCGCCCACAAACGGATCTTGCAGCATCTTCGAGCCATTTTAGGTAAAGATCCAGCTTACCCTGTTGCGCGACATTTTGAGCAGATCCATAACAGTAATCCAGATGGATTGGTCTACTTTTTAGTGGACACGATCCCGCCCCTCAAAAGAGGGGGGAATAGGGATGCTCAATTGAGGCTATTAGAGACGAGATACATTCTGGAGTTTAATAGCAAGGCCCCGGGAGGCCTTAACGCCACCGAGGATATGTATACTTGTCTATGATAATACTGGCTCGTATTCTTTGCACATCATTCTACATGAAGGGATTAGGTATACAATTTTCTTTTTTTTGGCTGTACTACGTGGGATTGGATAATATTATGATTGACAACTTGAGTGCTCGAATCCGCGATTATAACCAGACTATTATTATGTAGTTTTTAAACAGTTTTCACATTTATTCACTTTGGGTGATCTTTCCCCAGTACGATTATGTAGGGTATTTATATATGTTACAGCTAAGTAGCTAAACATTTAACTTAGACATTTTAGGCAGTTGGTAGACCATTGGAGTGGGATTGGGGATTGCGAGGTGGGGGATCAATTGATTTTTGAATCTTCCACTCCTCCCCATTTCCTCACTATGTCCTATACCAGTTCAGCAAGACCAATGCTAATATTTGAGGTTACATGAAATGCGTTTTTATATGTGAATATGACTTCCTTTTAATTGGTTTTTCTTAGTAATATGTAAATATGAGTGTAAATAGATGGTCTATTTTTCTACATATTTATTTATTTTGTATATAGTATATATTTTTCTAAACATTTGGAAGATATATTTCTGTATAATGTTGGGCACTTGCCCTTTAACCTTGCTGCTTGCTGCTTAGTATTTTCTTCTTGGCAGTATATCTACTATGTCTATGATTGCACTTTAGAAAAAACACACACAGCTGTAAATGGTGTGTAATTAACCGTTTTAACATATATACCCTCTTCTATGTCTGTGACACATCATGTGATCAAGCCTCTGTGAGAGGTGAAACGCGTCATGGCATTTTGCTGGCTGAATCATATGCACGGAATAAAGCACTGAAAATACTGCACGTATCTGTGGTTTCGTTCCGACGTTGTTTGCCCATGAGGTAATGGAGCGTGATGGATGGCGTCTGTTGAGCATATATATATATATTCACAGAAAAAACCATAGGTTATAGACCATATATAGTTAGGAATTAGCATTTACAAAACCTTGAAAATTCACTGAAAAAACCATAGGTTATAGACCATATATAGTTAGGAAATAGCATTTAGAAAACCTTATTTTACTCACACAAAACCATTGAAATTCCATATATAGTTAGTTGCACTAACTATATATCGCGCACCTGCAATCCACTGCTGATGATGTCACATATTACATCATTCATGACATGGTCAGTGACATCACTGATGACATCACTGATGACATCTCAAATGACATCACTGATGACATCACTGATGACATCTCATTTGACATTACTGATCACATAACTGATGACATCATTCATGTGATGATACAATGAACCTCTTCAGACTCTAATATAACCTTAGATACACTCAGTGTAAACAGACACTCACAGACTGTCACTCATCCATGGAGTTACTCACACACCTAGTCAGTCTTGCAAAGAATCAATCACACCTCGATTTCCTCAACTATATAGTTATACACACCTTACTTATTGGAACATATAATAACACATATTTACTCTGTTATACAATCCCTGATACAAGTTCACAATAATCCATACAGCCACTCACACATTCACTGGCTCTTATGCACAGTTATTTATATATGTCAACTATCACATGTACTGTGTTTTACATATGTACTTACTTTGACATGTAGCACTGAGATATCCATTCACTCACCAATACACTCATGCACACAGTCAACCGCCCATACAGATGTTTCCACATGCACTTTTGAACCCATACATCTAGTGAATCAACTGCTCACACATCTATGCACAGAGTCATACACCTCCCAGACACCCACACACACACTCAGTCTCCCATACAAATACTTAGGCAACTAATCAATAACCCATATAGTTAGTCATATAGCTAATGATCAACACATGCATCAGATTACAAAACAACAGACACAATGATGCACAATTTAAAACAGTTTAGTCACTAACCCATGCACTCAGTGAGACACATTTAATCACTCACTTATACAGTCAGTCATGCACCTACTAAATCCTTCATCCAGACACTTATACATCCACTCATTCTTCAATATGTAAGACATATTTTAACTTTACAGAAGCATACAGTCACTGGATGTTGTCATCAGTGATGTCATCAGTGATGTCATTTGAGATGTCATCAGTGATGTCATCAGTGATGTCACTGACCATGTCATGAATGATGTAATATGTGACATCATCAGCAGTGGATTGCAGGTGCGCGATATATAGTTAGTGCAACTAACTATATATGGAATTTCAATGGTTTTGTGTGAGTAAAATAAGGTTTTCTAAATGCTATTTCCTAACTATATATGGTCTATAACCTATGGTTTTTTCAGTGAATTTTCAAGGTTTTGTAAATGCTAATTCCTAACTATATATGGTCTATAACCTATGGTTTTTTCTGTGAATTTCATTGGTTTTTTAACAGCTAATATCTGTAGCTGTAAAATGTATTCTTCTTTAAATCCAAAAATATATTTTAT
The DNA here is from genome assembly GCF_964261635.1 of Lissotriton helveticus. NCBI lineage: Eukaryota > Metazoa > Chordata > Amphibia > Caudata > Salamandridae > Lissotriton > Lissotriton helveticus. The sequence continues at coordinate 368,717,106 of NC_136070.1, forward strand.
ATGTTTATGAATAATTTTTTTTTAAAATATTTTTTTTTCTTCGTTCCCGCTTCGCGAATCGGGAAGCTTCCCGTTAGCTGACCTTGATGCCGCGAAATAGACCGCGAGCCGGTAAACGTTTCTTTACCGCAAGTGCCGCGTTAGAAAACAACATCGTGACGCCTCCCGTCCGCATGACGTTCCACGTTGTCGCTTGATACGTCATATGACGTGCTACGTTAGCGAACTGGTACGCGAAGCGAGTGCCAAAGCGCAGGTTTCTGGAAGCAAACAGGGAGGCCCTGCAAAGCGCTTAACGTAAACACAGCAAGTCATGTGACTTGGTAATAACACTTTTCATTGGTTCATTTCACTTTTGGTTTCCTAATGATGTAAGACTAGGTCATATAATCTAAAATGAACACTTTTGATTGGTTGAGAACTCTTGTTTTTCCCAAATGATGAAAATCCCTCCTTCTTTCCTCACTCTGACTTTCATCATTGTGAGAGAAAGACCCTTTGTGATCACTGAGCAATGGCTTCTTTAGTAGCTTCAGCTGGTGCTTCCCCACCACCTCCACCACATCCAAGGAAGAGTGGACCACCTGCTCAAGTTGTAATTCAACAAGAAGAAGAAGAAGAGGAACAGGAGGACGAGCACGAAGAGAGGCAGTTTTTGCCTGAGCAGCCCAAGACGTCTCACCGGAAAGAAAACTTCATTTGGCAATTTTTTAAAATTCCCAAAGGTCAGAAAAAAGTAAATGCAAGATACGTAACTTGCCTTATATGTCAAGATAGACTGTCCAGAGGGACCGACAAAAAATACAGTTTCGGAAACTACACAATGCATCGCCATATGACTAGGTGGCATCCTAACAACTACAGTGCTGCACAGTTTCGGAACGACCTAGATAATCTCCCTATTATGGCCAGAAGATCTGTTGTACCGGAAGTAACGGGACCAGAGGGCAGGGAGATGGTGCCAAATATACAAATGAGATTTGGTGAAGTAAAACACACCTGCGTATTTTGCGATGGATTCATTTCCTACGGAGAAAGAAGCATCACTCTGATCAACAGAGCTATTGACTATCATATGCAAGTTTGTCCGAAACGCCCAAAATAATAAATACTTCTTTTTTTTGTTTTGTTGCTCCTGTTGAGCCCTTTACAATGAATCGTTTTCATTGCCCCCTCCAAGAAAAACCCCAAAAAATATAAAACTGTTCCGAAAAATTCAAAAACAGTAAAAAAATGTTCAGAAAAATAAAAAAAAAAGTTCTTTTCAGAACTACCTCCCCGTTATTAAAAAATTGGTACAATATTTGGAACTGTGCCAACCTCTATTTCTCTTAGTTCGCTTCCTAGTTCGCTCGCTGGTACGCGAACTGGAAGCGAACCAAAAACAGTAAGTATAAGGGAAGGAAACACACACTTATGTTAAAAGAAAGACAGCTATAGGGGAGTAAACTAGAGATACTATTACCCATAATCCACTACTGATGATGTCACATATTACATCATTCATGACATGCTCAGTGACATCATCAGCAGAGGATTGCGGGTTTTTTGGCAACATGCCTTATCCACGGTTTAATAACGCTGCCTTTTGCTTTATATAAGTTTTCAAATTGTATGAAATATATACCAATAGGTCTTTATGAACCTTTAGGTAGTGCTTTTGTTCATGAGGTCTGGTCGCTTCCATACACATACAGATGTTTCAAAGATGATCAAGAAGTTTATCTGAATGGAGAGGAATGCACTGAGACGCCAGATGATTCACTAATGTGTAGGCACATACAGTTACACGATTCATGCAACAAACACCGACCAAATATGGCTTGCGTGTTGCAAGGCACGCCAGTTCCTGCTATCATCCCCACGTTCAAGTTGTTGGAAAATGGTAGTTATTTGATGCTCAATAATGAAGATTGTTCTGAGTTAATTAAAAGTATTCCTTTTATCGTAACAGTAAGTGAACGGGTTATTTGCTGCAGAAATGTTCTATTTCCTCCCACACATGAACATAGGGAGTTTTCAATCTGGCCACAAATACCAACCTTGGGACACGTTTCAACGGCATGACAAGAATAAGAGCTCTTTTGTCTCAGAGAGAGGTGGCCTTGAGTTCGGCCCGTGAAACTTTCCTACTTCACATAGCGAACACCCGTACACAGGTTTGCCTTTCAATTTCAGCAACATGTTTCCGACTATCTTTAACGCATCCTCCACAAAATCCCTGGCACACTTTTTTAAAGTTGTTACCAGTGGTCTCGTGACTTCATTTGAGAAAATCTTTGGAGTCATCCCTGCTCCCTTTCATTCCATTTTCTCCACTCTGGTTCGTGGATTGCATTTTTACTTGCATTACCAGCGGACGCTCTTGTGCTTTTTTACATTTTTAAATATGGATGTCCCTCCTATGCAACCTCCGACCCTGCAGCTGCTGACACTGTTCCGCAATCACATGCTAGAATATTATGGCACAATGCCGTTGGCGATATTAAGCACGGCATATGGATTATCTTTTCGGTTCTCCTACTTCACCTGTGTCCAGCCTGTATTTCACTGCCTGACCTGTGATTTCGATTGGGCCATTGATTTGTGTCTCTGCGGACCGGTTTCTCCTGACGTCGACTTTAATCAGCTGATGACTCCTATCATTACTCACGAGTTGATTTGTCCTGGCGAAAGGATTATGGCTGTGGCATTGATGCATGGACTACTTGGTCCCTGGAATTTACTGGCGGCAGCACAGTCTTTCTTGGAACACAGCTTTCTTGAAAACCCACCGAGCTGTCCTCTGATGGTGATAGAGTATCCGGTGCTGGGAGAGCACGTATGTTCTTTTCCGCTTTTAAATTGGATGGCTGAACTGTTTTCGGATGAAGACGGTGACTTCCTATTGGAGGCTGTTGCAGCTTATTTTGCATACACAGTTATGTCATAGACCTTTTTCATGTTTGATATGCTGAGTACTAGCATTTCATTGACAATTCATTGACTTATTTGTCAAGTTTTTATTATTTACCTTGCCTATTGGCTTAAGACTCGATAAAGTACTTGGCTGTTTTATTTTTCTTTAGCATTGAATTTTCCTAGTTTTTAATGCTTTACCTTGCGGACCGTCCACATATAAACTTGCAATCTGCTCTCATGAGATGGCACTTCTATTATCTTATTCAGTTCGTTTCCGGATCATGAGGAGGTGTCATCTAGGTCCTGGATATCTTTACACCGTGTTAAGTTAGCATGGGCTCATTACCGGTTTAAACGCCATTTTTCCTTTTTTGCAACTTCTGCACACGACACTTAGTTGTTGCTTTAGCTTTCCACCTAGTAGTTCATCGTGGTTTACATGAGAATAATATGTTATTGGTCTACTATCTGCTTTACTTGTTAAACTATATCTGTACAGCGAGTGCTAAAGTTTCAAGAACAACACGATACAGAATTGTTATGAGGTCTGATCTCCACGACTTCATACTCATAACATAAGTGCAACTTCTGCCAATTCTGGGCATGAGGCGGGTTTTATATTGCTTTGCCGAACACACATACACAACAGTTGATGCGGTTCACATGAAGAGAGAGCTGGTGTATGCTGATGTGATTCCTTCAAATCTAAGACACTAAAGTATGGGCACGCCCTAAACCAACACAAAGAGACCTTCTTAGCAAATAATATAATATGTGTATTAGGGAGGGTGAGATATAAGCAGCCGCGGGCCGTGGAGGGAGTTACGATGGGGCAGGGAGGCGGGGAGGGGGAGAAGCAGGGTGGAGCCCTCTCTACCTTGCCCCTCCCCCTCCCCGCCTCCCTGCCCCACCGTAACTCCCTCCACGGCCCGCGGCTGCTTATAAGTGTTGCTAACTCTTATTCATTTACAGCATGTTAACATACTGTCACCATTCGCTTTTTATGTACTAGTAACTATGCTGGTAATTTTGCTACTGATAATATGTGTACTTGTATTCTCCACCCTGCTTCTCCCCCTCCCCGCCTCCCTGCCTCACCGTAACTCCCTCCACGGCCCGCGGCTGCTTATAAGTGTTGCTAACTCTTATTCATTTACAGCATGTTAACATACTATCACCATTCACTTTTTATGTACTAGTAACTATGCTGGTAATTTTGCTACTGATAATATGTGTACTTTTATTATCTAAGGTACTACGCCTGAGAAGACGGCATTAGTAAATAAACATTTCAAATACACATGTGTTCTTCTTAACTCCATGTTCTGGTTTCTAAGAAATATATAACGACCGACTGTTCATGAGTTCCACGTATCCTGAGGTACTATAAGTTCATATTCTGGATTGTCTAAACATTGAGAGTTTGTTATATCCAATGTGACACTGTACCTAGCTTGCTAAATAGTTTTTGATTACTAACGTGAGTTTTGGGACACCCTAATTCGCCGAGGTTCCAATCCTCTGTCCACAGTTCTGTGTGAGAACAGAAACCCTGCGACAGGGGCACCCCCGACCCTTGCTGGAGCTTCATCACACTTGCGATACAACTCCAGCAATGCGCCACCTTTACGGCACAGATACATCACGCATCTGTGCTGTTTTTGCCCCATGATGCGCCGCATTGTAAATGCAGCACACCATAGGTGACGGAACAGCGGCACAGAATGACTAACACATCCCTGGTGATGCGCCAGTCATCATAAATCTATCCCTATGCTTCTTATCTTGTTAGAGATGAACCGCCATATGTATCATCAAAGTTATTTGCATTTCCTAAATAGCGAACTTTAAGGAATAAATAGCGATTCTTTACCATTCCTAGTTTGCGATGAGCTATTTGCTAATTAGCCGAATGTAGCCCAATGAAGCCCAATGTAGCCCAATGTAGCCCAAAGATGGCCGCCAGACACACAAAAAAACAAATGTAGCCCAAATATCAGCCAGATGTAGCCCAACTATAGCCCAGTGACAGAATGACCAATCAGCTTCGCAAACCTCTGTTACGCGAAGCGGAGCGCTGTTACAGATATATATCTTTTTTTGAACGTTAATTTCTCAAAATCCACTGGAGCACATATATTGAGACCTAGCAAAGGCACATCGGGCTACCAGTCCCTAATATTTTGCCAAGTTTCGTGCAAATCCATTCAGCCGTTCAATTATTATTTTTATTATTTTTTTTTGCCCCGCGGGGCCCTTTTAAAACCTCCACATCAAACCTAGGGGGTCAGCGAGGATCTACTATGCCCCCTTATAGTTATTTCCCCCTTTGTTTTGACCTCCTCTTGTCTCTCGATCCTACCGAGAGACAAGATGGCGGCCGCTACGGACTGTTTGGAATGTTGACAGACGCCGGAGAACCAATCAGCTTCGCTTCACAAAGCTCCGTTGCGCGAAAAGTCCGCGAACCAGAGCGCTAACCGGTCCGCTGTTACAGATATATATCTTTTTTTAAACGTTAATTTCTCAAAATCCACTGGAGCACATATATTGAGACCTACAAAAGGCACATCGGGCTACCAGTCCCTACAATTTTGCCAAGTTTCGTGCAAATCCATTCAGCCGTTCGGGCTAAAAGTGAGGCCAACCGCCCTATGGAAAACTCAATGTTAAAAACACGTTTTGGGACCCCCCTTTTTTCTCGGCCCCCACTGGACGAACCCCCCCCCAAATTTTCAAGGGCTGCTCAGAAACAAAATGTGCCATTTTCCTGAAAATTTCAGCCAATTCCGTCCACAAACGCCAAAGTTATTAGACATAGAATTTTCAAAAAACCCATAGAGAAAAAATCCTAACTATATATACCTACTGGCGACCGCCAGTAGGTAATATATATATATATATATATATATATATATATATATATATATATATATATATATATATATATATATATATTTATATATATATATATATATATATATTTATATTTATATATATATATATATATATATATATATATATATATATATATATATATATATATATATATATATAAAATTGAACAATGGTGCGAACATTTATCGTTTGGTTACAGCAGCATGTATGCCACTGAAGAAGGGATTCATTATCCTGAAACGCGTATGGCATGGAATGAATAAAGGATGGCTTGAATTCACCCTGTTTGCTTGCAGCCTTTCATCTTTTATATGGAGCTACTAACTTACTGGGCGGCTCTTCAGGGTAACTCTTTTTGATGGAATATATATATATATATATATATATATATATATATATATAAAATCTGTGAGCAAGTGCAACCGCCCCAAAAACGTCAGAATTTGCTGCTCCAAAAATAAATACCTGTGACAGAAATTGGGATTCGTGTTGTCTTTGGTTCGCCGAAAGGAAGTGCTGAGACAGCGTATTGTTTGTGTATTGTTGGGGAAGAGGCAGAGGAACCAACCAGACCAAAACAACCACGAGGGTTACCAGGAGTCAGAGAAGAGGACGATGGTGAGCTCCTCGGAACAACTCACTATTGTCAATCTATCTGAAAGACAATTAACGCCAGCCGAAGAGTCTGTTTTAAGGTTAGGACTCACTTTTTGTCCGAACAAAAATATGGAATATACGCAAACACGTATTGACCTATATACATTTATTCGGAGAGTTAAACTGCACAAGTTTCATAAAACAAAACCCACAGCGAAAGAAGCTAAACAACTCAGACAAGACCGAAAGGCAACTGACCTCCTAACAGTGAACGATTTAACAGCTTGTGAAGTACTACATGACTTAAGACGAGAAAGTGACATGGAAACCAACACTATGGATAACACGCTCACGCAAAGACTGGCAAATGTTAACATTGATCAAGTCGCACCCAAGAGTGACTTCAAGTTGGCCTCCAAATTTGTCCCCCAGCTAGCTGTGGACCCTATTGATGTCTTCTCTGATGTGGTTACCAGGGACCTGATGGCCATGAGAACAACACATAGTAAACAGAAGACGCAATATAATACCACCAAAGCACAAAAACGTGCTATTGATACACTTTTGAAGGACAAGACCATAGTATGCAAACCATCCGACAAAGGAGGTAATATTGTGATCATGTCGAGACCTAAATATGTGGCAGAAGCCATGCGCCAACTTCAGGATGTTTCCTGTTATACTGTGATAAAGAAACAGGAATATTCGGCCAGCATCAATGATCTTCACATCTTGCTTAAGAAGTGGTATGATAAACAGATGTTAAACTTGGAGGAATACCTGTTCCTAAAAACTACTAACCCTACACTACCTTGTTTTTATCACCTAACCAAGGTCCACAAAGACATTAAGGAACCCCCAGGAAGACCGATAATTTCATCGATGGGAGGATTGACTGAAAATCTTTCAAAATTCTTGGATCATCACCTGTTTAATTTTGTACTGTCCCTGAGATCGTATATAAGAGACACCACGGATTTCATTGAAAAGGTGGAACTGTTGGATTGGCAAGCGTCTTATATATTGATCACCCTGGACATTACAAGTCTATACACTTGTATAGACCATGAACAGGGTCTCCACGCAGTGGAATATTTCCTGAGTAAGAGAGAACTCAAATATGCAATGCACAATAAGATGCTATTGGAACTTATTGCATTTTGCCTGCATAAAAATATCTTTCTCTTTCAGGACACTATGTATCGCCAACTCTCTGGTACGGCCATGGGTTCCTGCTTCGCCCCCAGCTACGCGAATTTATTCGTAGGCTGGTGGGAGGAGCAGGTAGCCTGGGCCCCCAGACTCGCCACTTGGAACACCAAGCTGGTGACCTGGAGCAGATACATAGATGATCTGTTCCTGGTGTGGAATGGAACAATAGATGAAGCCAACCAATATATCCAATTGCTCAACGAGAACGAGTACCACTTAAGATTTACCAGTGAAATCAGTAAGGAAAAGGTCAATTACCTAGACCTAGAAATAAGTGTCAATGAGGGACGCATTTGCACACAACTTTACCGCAAATCCACGGCTGGTAACAGCTTTTTACACGCCTCCAGTGGTCATCCTCGCAAATTGATTAATAATATCCCTTACGGGGAATTTTTGCGGTTGAAGCGCAACTGTAGTAAAAATGTACATTTTGAAAAAGCAGCTGGTGAAAGCATGGAAAGATTTATCATGAGAGGGTACAACTCTTCCCTTCTTCTAGAGACCCTTAACAGGGTAAGAAAATTACCCCGTGCCAGCCTCTTTGTTAAGAAGACAGGTCCTAATACTGAGGAAAGATTCCGCATCATAACACCCTATGCTGCCGATTCTTTCAAACTACGATCTATCTTGTCAAAGCATTGGCACATTTTGAAATCTGATCAGATCGTAGGGCCTGATATTCCCAACATACCGCTAATTACGTTTAGGAAGGCCAGATCTCTACGAGATCAAATAGTTCATAGCTATTTGCCACCAATACGTAAACCATTAGGCACCTTGAAGGAAACCAAAGGTTTTTTCCCTTGTGGAAAATGCAAGGCCTGTGTAGCAAGTAAAAGAACATTGACATACCAAGTCCCGGGTAGGAAAGATGGGAGGTCTATAACCAAATTTATGTCATGCCACACAGACTTCGCAGTTTATTGCCTGATGTGTCCCTGCATGCTACGGTACGTTGGGAGTACCATTAATCCTGTCAAGTTGAGGGTATTAGAACATATGCGGGCCATTGTTAATAAAGACTTTACGTATCCTGTGGCCCGACACTTCTCTCTGAAACACAACAGTGACAGGAATCTTCTCAGGTATTTTTGTTTGGACCAAGTCGAAGAAAACCCCAGAGGGGGCAATAGATTGCTCACACTTAGGAGACTTGAGTCTCGTTACATTTTAGACCTGGAGACCAAAGCACCTGGAGGCTTAAATATGGGAGAAGAACTGGCCTCTCATTTGGGTTAATGATGTCCTTTTCTGTATCTCGAGAATCATTTGAGTCCAATATTGAATTTTCTGTATATGAGTTGAAATGTTTGTGCTATACTCTTTGAAATGTCCTGTAGATTTTGTCTTTGTTCTTGCGATGGATGATACTATTACTAGTAATATTTAACTAGATGAATTGCTTCAGTTTTTGATAACACCTAAGTTGTGGCAGTCCAATTGGGCTGCAATTGCCGATCCACGGCTAGATTTTGTCCGACTTGACCACATTAGAGCTTTGTGTGGTTTTTGTCGGTAGTTGATTATCTTTCAACAATACATTGATGTCTTGGCCAAAAGAATGTATTAAGATTGATTATAATACATGGTTTCATTTTCTAAGATATCAACCTCGCCGATACACGGCAGTATCCAGGTGTTATAAACTTGCTAGTAATTCAATGTCAATTGTGTTGAGAGTATACACTCTAAGATGGCGCCCAGCATCTCATGTAAGAATTTGTCCTTTGTTTGTTTTGATTCTTTAGGCAAACATTGATAATGGCGCTGCGCTCTGCATTTCAGATGTAAACATTGAGAAAGGGAGGGCTCTCCCGAAACGCGTCTGTTTGTCTAATAAACCGCCCTGCTAAAGAACACTGCCGTGCTCGAGAGTGCTTTATATTCCTGTGACCCGGCTGGGTATTATTGGGACTTTGGAGCTGTGATATATATATATATATATATATATATATATATATATATATATATATATATATATATATATATATATATATATATATATTACCTACTGGCGGTCGCCAGTAGGTATATATAGTTAGGATTTTTTCCCTATGGGATTTTTGAAAATTCTATGTCTAATAACTTTGGCGTTTGTGGACGGAATTGGCTGAAATTTTCAGGAAAATGGAACATTTTGTTTCTGAGCAGCCCCTGAAAATTTGGGGGGGGTTCGTCCAGGGGGGGCCGAGAAAAAATGGGGGTCCCAAAACGTGTTTTTAACATTGAGTTTTCCATAGGGCGGTTGGCCTCACTTTTAGCCCGAACGGCTGAATGGATTTGCACGAAACTTGGCAAAATTGTAGGGACTGGTAGCCCGATGTGCCTTTTGTAGGTCTCAATATATGTGCTCCAGTGGATTTTGAGAAATTAACGTTTAAAAAAAGATATATATCTGTAAGCGCGCTCTGGGCAGCGCTCCGGTCCGCGGACCTTAAGCGTACCGGAACTTCGCGTAGCGAAGCTGATTGGCTCTCCGGTGTCTGTCAACATTCTAAACAGTCCGGAGCGGCCGCCATCTTGTCTCTCGGTAGGATTGAGAGACAAGAGGAGGCCAAAACAAAGGGGGAAATAACCATAAGGGGGCATAGTAGATCCTCCCTGACCCCCTAGGTTTAATGTGGAGGCTTTAAAAGGGCCCCGCGGGGCAAAAAAAATAAATGTTTTTTTTTGTTTTTTTGCGTGGGTAGCGCCCGGTCCGCGAACCAGGAAGCGTTCTGGGCAGCGTACTACAATGAAAAATGAATGATAGACTTTTCAAATGCTGTATGTTAATTGATTGTTGGTTTTGTTGATTATTTTTTATTTTCTTTATTTTTTAAGCATTTTTTTTTATTGTGATTGTGTTTCATAATTTATTAAACTTTCTAACATTTCATTGTCAGAAATTTCATAATTATCATGGAATATACATTGTAGTCTCTGAGGGTGTAAAATGTCCTCATTTGCAAGGAGGTTATCTACTGCTTGTACACATTGCAGTAGTTCATTGTCCCAAGTTTCATCGAAAAATTCAATATCATTTTCATCAATGATTTCTTGGCTGCTCTCTTGCAGGACAATTTGAAATTCAACTTTCTGTTCGCCTTCCATTTTGCCTGAAATTTAGATTAAAAAAATATATATTAGTAGAGATAGGGCACTGTTGGGATTAATTTTAGATAGGCAGTTTTTATCAGTGAATTTATCTTTGGGCAGTGTATAGTATCAGAGTGGAAGTAGGAATATAAAAAAGTGTATGTGATTTAACGTAAGTAAATTCATAATTATACAAGAGAAGCCTAACTCCATCCATAACTATAACAGAGAAGTCTATCTAAATCTATAACTACTACAGAGGGATAGTATATAACTATCAGAAAAAGTTTACCATATTAACTTATAGTGTACAATATACTTCAGTTTTAAAAATAAAAACTTACCTTTAGAAAGAAGTTGAAGGAATTAGTGAAAATACTATTGAAATGTACACCAAGAAGTAGTAGTCAAAATGGCTGTGTTTTCTTCTCTTCCTTTATATATATTGAGGTATATAACCAATGAAATGTCAGGTAAAAAAAGTAGAAAATGAAAGTAACATTTTCATTGGTTGTCAATTCCAACACTTCAGATGTGTTTTGTGAAGTAATTTACCTCAGGGTATTTAGAGAGGTCTACAGGCTAAATGGCTCAATGGAATTCCAATCAAATTTGTGAAAATGGTAGGGATTGGTATGTAGTATGAGCTAATCTATATTTGGTGAAATTGTCTCCAGTGGCTTTTCTGTGAACTACTTTCCCACCTTTTTTGATAGTGCGCTTCCCAGGGAGCGACCCGGTACGCGAACCGTTGAGCGCCTCGGTTCGCGGACCTTAAGCGTTCCGGGAGTCCACCATTTTGTGTTTCGGTCGAATTAAGATACAAGATGGAGGGCAAATAATGTTCAGAATGGGTAGAAGGGGGCACGGTAGAGTTATCTTGACCCCCTAGGTTTTGTGAGGGTGGCTGAGGAGGCTTATATGTGCGGAAAAAAAACATTTTTCTTAAAAATTTCGCGAGGTTAGCTCCCGGTTCGCGTACCGGGTAGCGCCCCAGGGAGCGTACTTTGTTGAAAATTAGTGAAAAATGTTAGAGTAAAATAATAATTGTGAGTGATTAGATGTAGGGTAGCTCTGAGAAGAGCTTTTGGGTTTATGGTACATTTAGGTACTTATAAGTAGGTACCAATGCACATTCTTAAATTCAGAGTGAAAATTCTGTTGCCCTCATCTGAGAAGTGAACTCCATCTCCTCTGTAGATATCTTGCATGTAGTAACGCAAGTTATTGTTGTACAGGGAGCCCATTCCATGGTCTCTCATGTAAGCTGAAACAGATTTGTTTACATGCTTCCTCGACTTCTCAATTTGTGGACAAAATTGGTTTGACCACCTCCATTTCTGTCTTTGGCATATATTTGAATATACCAAGGCAGTCTGAGGAAAAAGTGCCATTAATTGCTCAAAGGTGTCCTTTAAAAGCATTTCCAGACCTACACCAGTCAAAGTGCCCAAATCATTACCTCCACAGTGCACAATTAACAGGTCAGGTTTGGGCAAATGCATAAAGGTTTTCACCAATGGTATCAATTGGTGACATTTTAATCCTCTGTGGCCAAACCACTTAATTTTGTAAATTGAGGTTAGGTAAATTCCTGTTTTCAACGTACCTTTGAGCCCAGTGAATATAACTATGTCCAACAATCCAGACAGAAAACATGGTGAGAGAAGGTTCTCCTGCAGTCAGATGAAGTGTGGCAATGAAATGGCAGTTGAAAAAATGAGAGTGTAAAATGAAAAAAAACTGTGGAGTTTCTGTGTTCATGAAGCAGTAACAGTGATTGGTGGATTTTGATTGCTGAAAACAGAAAGTTAGGGTGCACGGATGTGTTCTTTGAAAGATGTATTTTGAGTGGTCAATAAAAAATCATTAAATGAAAGAATGCACTGGATATGCAGGTGCACTGAGAGTTCAGAGTTCAATTGCAACATTGTTGTGTGAACTTGCAAACAACAGAGGTCTTCCAAGAGGTGGTTGCCATGCAGAAAAGGCAGAAAGGGCAGAGGGGGGAAGGGTTTTCATTTGAAAAAAAGTGAGGGAAGAGTTTTGATTGGGTGACATGAGAGATATGTGTGAAGAATTACAGCATTTCTGTGCTTTTGATAGCTGCAGACTCTGGAGTGCATACCTTTTGCTCTGCTGAAGACAAATTGGCGTGTTTCTGAGACTGTTTTCAAACTCAAAGTATTTGCTAAGGTGAGAAAATATTTCTTTAATTTAGATAGAGAATAGTGTGCTTTAAGGAGAAAATTATGAATTATGTGGTGCAAATTGCTTGTAAATATGCTCCCACCTGTGCATGGAAAATTTAGATTTTGAATGTTTGTGTTACATAGCCATGTTAAAAGTGATACAAACATGCTGCAAAGGCAATCAAAAAACGCTTTTATGTGTCTTAAGGACATTTTAAGTAATTTTCCCATGTGCAGTGTTTTGAAATTATGATTTGAACGATCGTTTTTGGGGAAAAGGAATTGTTTTTAAATTTATGACAAGGACATAATGGTGTATGCTTCTTTATAAGGCAATTGACTGTCCCTGATGTTATTTTTCCCATTTTAATGTAAGACCTTTCTCTGTGGCGCAAATTGCTTGTAAATATGCTCCCACCTGTGCATGGTAAATTTAGATTTTAAATGTTTGTGTTACATAGCCATGTTAAAAGTGACCCAACCATGCTGGAAAGGCAATCAAAAAACGCTTTCATGTGTCTTAAGGACATTTTAAGTCATTTTCCCATGTGCAGTGTTTTGAAATTATGATTTGAAAATCGTTTTTGGGGAAAAGGAATTGTTTTTAAATTTATGACAAGGACATAATGGTGTATGCTTCTTTATAAGGCAATTGACTGTCCCTGATGTTATTTTTCCCATTTTAATGTAAGACCTTTCTCTGTGGCGCAAATTGCTTGTAAATATGCTCCCACCTGTGCATGGCAAATTTAGATTTTGAATGTTTGTGTTACATAGCCATGTTAAAAGTGATACAAACATGCTGCAAAGGCAATCAAAAAACGCTTTTATGTGTCTTAAGGACATTTTAAGTAATTTTCCCATGTGCAGTGTTTTGAAATTATGATTTGAAAATCGTTTTTGAGGTAAAGGAATGTTGTTAAAATTTATGTGCGCCATATGCCCCCAAATTTCTTTTTCAAGGGTGCAGCAGGGTGTTATTGAGACACCCCTGCACCTTTGGAAAAATTCCTAATTTGCGATGAGCAAATTGTTAATCGCAAATTGCACCTTCATTTATATGAGCCTCCTAGCCCATGGAAATGAATGGGTAATTTGCAATTAGCAATTTGCTCATCGCAAATTTGGAATGGTAAAGAATCGCTATTTATTCCTTAAAATTCGCTATTTTGGAAATGCAAAATAGTTATATGATACATATGGCGGTTGATGTCTAACAAGATAAGAAGCTTAGGGATACATTTATGATGACTGGCGCAATGAAGTGGACATCACTTACTTCATTGGTAGAGCTTTACATGTATTATGTCCTCTGTATTCTTCATCAAGCGTAACTTTAATCTGCAATCCTGAGTAGGCCTCACCTTAAACGAACCTCTGGATAGGCCACATCTTATTGTCATCCTGAATTAATCATTGAAAATGCTAGGGACAGATTTATGATAGGTGTATGCCTCTTTTGCGCCACTTAGAAAACACTGTCCATGGGGAAATGACTTAAAATGTCCTTAAGACACATGAATGTGTTTTTTTAAAGCGTTTGCAATTTTTTTGGGTCACTTTTAACATGGCTATGTGACTCAAACAGTCAAAATCTAAATTCGCCATGCACAGGTGGGAGCATATTTACAAGGAATGTGCTCCATGGGGAAAGGTCTTATAATGTAATATGGGAAAAATGACATCAGAGACACTGAAATGCCTTATAGAGAAGCATACACCATTATGTCCTTGTCATAAATTTGCAAACCATTACTTTTCCCCAAAAACGATTTTCAAATCATAATTTGAAAACACTGCACATGTGGAAATGACTTAAAATGTCCTTAATTCAAAATTTGCTATTCCTTATTTTGCGATTGCACTGAAGGATTTGCAAATTTTGCGATTCCTTAAATGCAATGTATCAAACAAAAAATATGTAAAAAATGATATTAAGGATTTGGAAACTACCACCAACTTCTAGTTTGTGGTAATTTGCGAATTCTTTTCAAAAAGCATTTTTTTCCAAAAAACAAAAGGTCCCATATGACGCCCATACATGCCCTTAGGGCATGTATGTGTGCCATATGCCCCCAAATTTCTTTTTCAGGGGTGCAGCAGGGTGTTCTTGAGATACCCCTGCACGCTTGAAAAAATTCCTATTTTGTGATGAGCTAATTGCTAATCGCAAATTGCAACCTTCATTCCTATGAGCCTCCTAGCCCATGGAAATGAATGGGTAATTTGCAATTAGCAATTTGCTCATTGCAAATTAGGAATGGTAAAGAATTGCTATTTATTCCTTAAAATTTGCTATTTAGGAAATGCAAAATAGTTTGATGGTACATATGGTGGTTCATCTGTAACAAGATAAGAAGCTTAGGGATACATTTATGATGACTGGCGCAATAAAGTGGACATTACTTACTTCATTGGTAGGCCTTTACATGTATTATCTCCTCTGTATTCTTCATCAAGCGTAACTTTAATCTGCAATCCTGAGTAGGCCTCACCTTAAACAAACCTTTGGATAGGCCACACCTTATTGTCATCCTGGATTAATCATTTAAAATGCTAGGGACAGATTTATGATAGGTGTATGCCTCTTTTGTGCCACTGTGCGTCACTTTTATGATGCAGCGGCGGTGCTAATTTGCAATTAGCAATTTGCTCATTGCAAATTAGGAATGGTAAAGAATTGCTATTTATTCCTTAAAATTTGCTATTTAGGAAATGCAAAATAGTTTGATGGTACATATGGTGGTTCATCTGTAACAAGATAAGAAGCTTAGGGATACATTTATGATGACTGGCGCAATAAAGTGCACATTACTTACTTCATTGGTAGGCCTTTACATGTATTATCTCCTCTGTATTCTTCATCAAGCGTAACTTTAATCTGCAATCCTGAGTAGGCCTCACCTTAAACAAACCTCTGGATAGGCCACACCTTATCGTCATCCTGGATTAATCATTTAAAATGCTAGGGACAGATTTATGATAGGTGTATGCCTCTTTTGTGCCACTGTGCGTCACTTTTATGATGCAGCAGCGGTGCAAAAGATTTGCTATGAGGCGACAAAATTACAAATTGATGCATTTAGGCAGATATGTCATGGTGTAAAAAAAACGTACCACATGAAACCGATGCAGCAGTGATGCAAAAGATGCACCATGTCGCAAGACAGGCCTCACTTGGGGCCATATGTATCAAGCTAATTAGCATTCGCAAAGATCAAAATTCTACGAATTTCGGCCTTTGCGAATGTTAATTAGACAAATGGTATGTATCAAACAAGTTTGATGCAAAATAAGGAGTAGCAAAATTTGCTATTCCTTATTTTGCAATTGCACTGAAGGATTTGCAAATTTTGTGATTACTTAAATGCAATGTATCAAACAAAAAATATGTAAAAAAATGACATTAAGGATTTGGAAACTACCACCAACTTCTAGTTGGTGGTAATTTGTGAATTCTTTTCAAAAAGCTTTTTTTCCAAAAAACAAAAGGTCCCATATGACGCCCATACATGCCCTTAGGGCATGTATGTGCGCCATATGCCCCCAAATTTCTTTTTCAGGGGGTGCAGCAGGGTGTTCTTGAGACACCCCTGCACCCTTGGAAAAATTCCTAATTTGCGATGAGCAAATTGCTAATCGCAAATTGCAGCTTCATTCCTATGGGCCTCCTGCTGCATGGAAATGAATGGGTAATTTGTAATTAGCAAATAGGTCATCGCAAACTAGGAATGGTAATGAATCGCTATTTATTCCTTAAAGTTCGCTATTTAGGAAATGGAAAAAACTTTGATGATACATATGGCGGTTCATCTCCAACAAGATAAGAAGCTTAGGGATAGATTTATGATGACTGGTGCATCACCAGGGATGTGTCAGTCATCCTGCGCCGCTGTTCCGCCACCCATGGTGTGCTGCATTTACAATGCGGGGCATCATGGGGCAAAAATGGCACAGATGCGTGACGTATCTGTGCTGTAAAGGTAGTGATTGCTGGAGTTGTATCGCAAGTGCGATGCAGCTCAAGCAAGGCTCAGGGGTGCCCCATCTCCACAATGTTGCGTCAAGACCTATGCCTGCTTAAAGCAGGCGCAGGGTTTTGACGAAGCTTTCTCCTATCTAATTGTAAATACGGCACAACATGGGTGGCAGAGTAGTGGTGCACGTTAACTGGTGCATGCCTGGGGATGTGCCATTTAACATAAATCTGCCCCTTTACATTTAAGTATGTGCAGGACACACAGAGTCGGTGAGGCTTATCCAAGGTTAAGAAGAGATGAGTCCTGTTCACTGAAAATTTAGACATAGTCTTCACCTGCTCAGCATTGCTGGACATGGCTAAATAATAGCTGCAAAATATTACTCTTGTTAAACAATTTTACTATTATAATCTCTGAGATTTGTCTCTTACTCTGCAACATCTCATTGTTGTTATCTTTCTTTAAAGATAAAGACAACATCAACATGAGCGACAATCTGCAATCAGTTGATTTTGACCTCATCATTGAACTTGTAATTGAAACATCAGTGGATGTTGATCCTTTGGATGATTTAAATCCTGAGGATGAAGAAGAGCGTGATGAGGATGCAGATTTGTCCGAATTATATGACATAGGGTGGGAAGCTGACCTGCTTGAGCCTATGGAAATATAAACATTTATTTTTAAAATTTATAATTAATAAAAAGTAAAAATGTAAACCGTTTAATTTAAAAATAAAGACACCTTCAAAAACAGGTTATGTGTAGTGTCTTCAATAAAATATTAAAATATGCTCATAAAATTAGATCAGATTCACATATAAAATAGCACAGGTAACATAAATATAAATGTCATTTCTTTTCTGCTATTTCTGTATTGTAAATTTGCCAACGACTAAAAAATCTTCTAATTAAAATGTCAAGTAGTGTGTTAAGTTTTTGATCACTGTTATTGATTTACTGTTTGGTAATAATGGTTAATAACATTTTTTATTATATTTTACCACAGATTCAACTGCAGATCATTTCAAGATTTCACCATGCCAACAATAGAAAGACAGAGAAAGGCTGCAAAACGTCAAAGACAGCAGGTGAAAGAAAATAAGCAGCAGTCCTCTAACAAAAAGATTTGTCAAGTCACGAAGAAAGCACCGGGTAAGAGCACAAAATATTTCATAAGAAATATGTGTAGTAAAAAAAATATTACTACAGAAAATGTTTCAGTCCATAAAACGAGAAGGAATTCAAATGGAAAGGAAAGGCCAATCAAAAATGTTACTGCTAGAGCAAGAGATAACTCTGTGCATGATAGTAGAAGGAAACAACAGTTTAGGGAGATTCGTAAACGAATGTTCCGCAACAGGATAATTGGCAATTTGTTAAAAAATATTAAGAAAGGTCAACAGAAACTGGTTTTTTATAAGAGAAAAAAAAAAGTTGAGAAAGTTATTGATCAGGCATTTGAAATTAAACGTAAGTTATTTATTTTGATAATCAATAGAATTAGGAAGCTAAACAAGGCAATTTATGATTTCAAAAGAAATAGTAGATGGAAGAGAATAGTTAATCGTAGTAATTTTTGTGAAGTTTTTTCTGGAGAATGGATGCATAGTTCAAGCTGTGAGGCATTTTTTAATGAGGAGAGTTATTTCCAGGATAATGATTTGGTGCATGCAGTTGACACCAGTGGTCGTGCTTATGAAGTGAAAGATGGTTGTCCAGTTGAAAAAGAAAAACTTGTGACAACAGAGACAGAAGAGGTGTTAGGTAATGAGGTTTTAGGAAGACGTGCTAAGGGTCCTGTCTACACCTGGAAGTGTAGTAGTATTTGTAGTGTGCGACAGGATTCCATCAATTTGCTTTGTGATTTTGTACGGTCATTTAATAAGGAAAGTTTGAAGCAGAAAATAAGGTTGTTGCAAGAATTAGATCCTTGCAGAGTGAGAGAAGTGACAGGTTTGCATGGTCATTCACTGGCTTGTCTTTCCAGGAGAGTATGCCAGAGTGTTTTCCATCATTTCAGGATGATAGCAGTGCATCATAATAAAGTGAGGAAATTAGTTAGAATGTTGTATTATGCTAAGAGTCCAGCAATTATGCTTAAACAATTATGCGCTGCTCTTTTGCATGGTTCTGAAGTAGATGTGAAGAATATTTGTGAAGAAATTGAGTTTTGTTACTTTGGAAGTAAAGAGGAGAATGTTGAAATTGACCAAGAAGAAGAGGGTAATGTGGAAGATAGTGTACAGGTTTCCAGTACAGATAATTTCCAGAGGGAAATTGCCACGTTTGAGGTGAAATCAAGTGAGAGGCCAAATTTCACTTGTGTGTGTTGTCGACGCACTTATTATAAGAATCAGACTAAGTTAGTGGATTTATATGCAAAAAGTGAAAGGGAAAATAATAGTGAATGGAAGGATTTCGCAACATACTTGATGGTAGAAAATTGTTTTGATTTGGGATTGGATCAACGTGTGTGTACTTATTGTTGTTGCAAATTAAATCAAAACCAGATGCCTGCTAGAGCAGTTCATAATAATCTGGAATTGGTTGAGATTCCTTCTGAATTGAAGGATTTAAATACTTATGAATCTATTTTGATTCAAAGTATCCATCCCTTTCAGGCTATTGTAAGAATGGAGCCAAAGACAGGGAAATTGCCTCCATCAGATTTACAGAGAGGATTAAAGGGAAGAGTTGTTTATTTGCCTCTAGATTTGAAGAAAAACATTAACACAATTGGAGTAGAAAAAGTGGAAGAGGAACCTCTGGTTATCTTAGTTAATGGGGTTCCGACAAAGAATAAGAAAATATGGCAAGATTTAGTAGATGTTAGGAAAGTTAAAAAGGCAACATTGTATTTGAAAAAAAATAATAAATACTATAAGAATGTATATGTTGCAGAAGAGGAAGTAAGTGAGGAAGAGGATAGCGATTTGTGTGCTGGTCAAATTAAGAAAGTAGAACCCTCTACTAGTGAAGAAATATATGAACATTATAGTGTTCATCCTTTGCATTCCAAGGAAGTCATGGGGAATGCTATTGAGTTGTTTCAAATGAAACAAGCCAAAGGGAGTCCCATTAGTGTTTGGGAGGAAAGTTTGGAAGCTCGGTGTTTCCCACAGCTTTTTCCAACAGGTCAGGGAGGAAGATATGATGAGCGACCTCATCAAATTCCTGCTTCTGAATACCGGACTTTGCGATTGTATGCAGGAGATGCTAGGTTTCGACAATGCATTCCTTATTTGTTTCATCTCCTGTTTGAAAGCGATCTGTCTGGACTGTCATATGCAGTGAACCACATCTTGAAAAGTGGTATACACATGCAAAACATCTCGGCAAGTGACTTTATGGATAAAGTCAATGTCCAAGACAGTATTTTGGATTCTCACCTGATTAATCTCATGGCGTGTCAGCGTGGTACTAATGAGTACTGGTACCGTCGTCATGGTGATTTAAAATGTATGCTGAGGAACTTAGGTACTCCCACATGGTTCCTCACTCTGAGCTGTGCCGAGTATGGCTGGGAAGACTTACTTGAATTTCTACGAGAGGCAAATGCTAACGTAGATAACATCGAATTCAAGACACCCGGAGAACTGTGCTCTTTGGATCCAGTCAATGTATGTAGGTACTTCAATCATAGATTTGAAGCTATGATGTCTTTCATCATGAATAAGAAGAATCCACCTCTTGGAGAGGTGTTGGATTTCTTCTGGAGAAAGGAGTACCAAGCAAGAGGTGCTCCTCATATACATATGTTGCTGTGGATCAAGGATGCACCTAAATTTGGAACGGATCCAGAAGACTCAGTGATGAGTTTCATCCAACAGTATTCTACGTGTGCTGTTCCAAACGCAAAGGAGAAGAAAAGCCTAAGAGAAAAAGTTCTGCGTTTCCAAAGCCATCGATGTGGAAAGTACTGCCGTCGTAAATTCCGAAACAAGGACAAGTTCTACACCAAATGTCGTTTCGGCTTTCCACGACCGGTGATTTGTAAAGGAAGAGTAAACAGTTTGATGTCTTCGCTGCGACACAATGTCATGAAGAAATCACCTAAAAACACATACAATTTGAAGAGGAACGAAGAGTCCAAGTACATCAATGACTACAACCCGGTGATTTTGTCCATGTGGAATGCTAACATGGATATACAGTTTGTGGCTGATAATTGTATGGCTGTGGCTCGGTATGTGACGTCTTACATCACCAAAAAAGAGAAGACAGAATTGAAGGATATGTGGGAGGACATTTCCCATGAAAAGAGCCTCAGCAAGAAGTTGTACAGTTTCAGTCTGAAGATGTTGTCGCATCGAGAAATCGGAGCGTACGAATGTTCTGACCGGTTGTCTTCAGCAAGTCTCTATGCCAAGTCCAGGAGTATCGTTTGGGCGAGTCTTGGTCTTGCTGCAACGCGTAATCGAGTTCTCAAACCTGTCCGGGAAATTGAGTATTTGGCGGAAAAGGAGCCAAACAGTACCGACATTTTGAAGACCAACATGTTGGATACATATTATCCAAATCGAAGCATTCACCTTGAGAATGTTTGTCTGTATGAGGTTCTTCAAAATTACATATTCAAGAGGAACATCAAAGAAGATACTGAGAAAGGAGTGTATGCTGTAATAGGAAGTGAGGGATGTCTGGTCAAGCAAAGAAAATGCCACTTGGTAAACCATCGAAAATTGAGTGGCGAATCTCCTGAAAAAAAGGAGTTTTTCTATTTAGCACTTTTGCAACTTTTCAAGCCTTGGCGTGCAGAAGAGGAACTGCTTGGAGATTTTCTCTGTTACGAAGACTCTTTCAATGCCGCCAAGGAGACCATAGAATGTCCTGCTTTTCCCAAATATGTAGAAATGTTGAATGCGGAAATTGAGCAGGAAGCAACTATTGCAGCCGAGATTGCCAGAGACAGTTCTCAGGACAGTCAGAGTTCTGCTTCATTGAGTCAGGATCCACTAGGAGGACCTGTTATCGAAAATGAAGCTGCCACTGCTATGAATGAAGTGGAAAGAGCCATGGCACATGCTCAGGAGGATGCGGTTAACTTAGAAGAGTTGGAAAGACAACTCAACGTTGAGCAGAGGAAAATATATGACGAAGTTACCATGCAAATTGATCATGGATTAAGTCATGATAAGAAAGAGTGCTCATGTACGTCGTTGAAGCCTGTCCGACTGTACGTGAGTGGAGAAGCGGGAACTGGAAAAAGTTTCCTCATTAAAGCAATTTCATGCTATTTGCAGGAAAGGACAGAGTCATCGCTGTCTTGTGTTGTCACTGCTCCAACTGGACTGGCAGCACATAATATTAAAGGGATTACTTTACATCGTTTACTGATGCTGCCAGTGGAGCATGACAACAAATTACAATATCACAAGCTATCTGGAGATGCTTGTTTTGAAGTTTCAAGAATCTTGAGAAAAATGAAACTTCTTATCATTGACGAAGTAAGCATGGTTTCCAATGTCATGCTTGCCTTTGTGCATTTGAGAATGCAAGAAGTTCTCAAAACAGAGTATGATGTGTTATTTGGTGGCAAACACATCATTGTTTTTGGAGATCTTCTGCAGCTGACACCAGTGAAAGGGCAACCTGTGTTCAAAATGCTCACGCATGAAGATACCAGGAAGTGCCTAGGCAGCATTGGCAACGTCAATATATGGTTAAACTTCAATTATGCTGAACTGCATGAAAATATGCGTCAGGCGAAGGATGAAGTTTACAAGACTATTCTACAAGATGTTAGAATTGGAAAAGTGACCGAGCATGGGAAAGAAGCTTTACATGCACGATTACTGTCAAATTTATATCCAGAACAAGATGTTGTGCCTGAGAATATTTTTCAGAAAATTACTGAGAAGAAATCTGGAATATGTTTGATGCCAACTCTTGCAGAATGTGCCAAATTTAACAACAAAATGTTGCATTTAGAAAAGCAAGAGATTGTGAAACTGGAAGCTATTGACAGAGTAGAGCATATGGGATCAACAATTATTTTGTCTGAGAATCTGAAAACAAAATTGGATTCATTAGAGAAGAGTATATCTAAAACTGCAGGTTTTGAAAAGACTCTGAATGTGTGCTTGAACTGCCGTATAATTTTAAGAAGGAATTTACATGTTGAAAGAGGTCTGGTAAATGGATCAATGGGTAATGTTGTTGATTTTGTGAAATACAGAAATAGAGATGGAATTGAATTTTTAAAAATTAAATTTGATGGCATTGAGGAAGTACAGCTAATTGCTCGTTGTTCTGCTAGATTTTTGCTTGTAAAAGACTTATATGTTCGCCGTAAGCAGTTTCCTGTTTGCTTGGCATATGCGGTGACAATCCATAAATCGCAAGGTTTAAGTGTAGACAGTGCATTGGTGAATATTGGCAGTTCTGTGTTCAAGGAGGGTATGGCATATGTGGCATTGTCACGAGTTAGAACTTTATCGGGATTGTACTTGATTGAGTGTGATGTCACAAACATTTGTGCTGATCTAGATTGTGTTAAGGAATACAATAGGTTAAGAAGAGAGTATGCGCCACATTTGCCTCAGTATCCTTTGTTTGAGAAACGTGTGGTAGGCCGGAAACGAAGAAATGTGACCAATACTGGGGAGGTTGTAGCAAAAAGACGAAAAGTCGATGAACCTAAAATTACAAGCAGAAACAAAAAGGATTCTGTTGAAGATGTTGTTGGTTTTCAATTTGAAAACAGTTCTGGTGTCAACTGCTATGCTAATGTAGTGGTTAATGTTTTGTTTTCTCTAGAAAATGTAAAAGAAGAGATTGTGGTCAATTCTGATCAAAGATTTTGCAGTTTGTTAAATTCTGTGTTAGAGAAATGTAGCACTGATAGAAGAAACATAGAAAGTGTGTCTGAAATTCGAAATCTGTTAGACAGATGTTCAGGCCAAACACAATTCTCTCAAAATATTCAGCAAGATTGTCAGGAGTTTTTAATGTATATGCTTGATGTATTACATGCTGAAGGTGTAGATGTAGATCAGCTGTTTGGGCTTTCTTATCAATGGCAGCATGACTGCGAGAACTGTATGGTATCAAGTACTACTAGTGTAGACTCAGAAAGATTTATATATTTAACTTTGCCAGAAGGTAAATCAGTCTCCTTTAATAAGCTAGTAAAAGCAGCTGATCACAACATGGAGTGTAGCCAATGTAAATCTGAAATGATGTCCACATTATTTATACGAACATATGGCCAGTATGTCATTTTAATGTTCCAACGATGTAGGCCTGATGGAACAAAATTGACAACTTTAATTAAAAATGTTGTAGCTTTGCAGTTGTCAATATCAGGAAGGACTTTTGTAACTGCAGCAATTATATATCATGACGGCCCTTCAATAACATCAGGACATTACACAGCTTATTTAAAGTCTAGAAATGGCTGGTCATTCTGCAATGATTCTGTTTTAATTTTCAAAAAAAAATTGCCGTATGACCTTAAAAACTCTTACCTGGTGTTTTTAAAACCAAAATTTTAGGGAAATAATCTCGGGATGTGCTCTGTGGAATTTCAAGAAGTTCTAATGGCTCCTACACAATTTGGCCTTGAGGATAAGTGTAGTTCAGAGACATAACTTCTAACCATAGGACTGGACGTCATGGAGAAATACGTGCACTTTGAATGAGTTCAGAAAAACTGTTTCTTTTTATAAGCTAATTGAAGCAGCCAATCAAAACATGGAGTAGAGGGAATGTAAGTCTGCAATGCTGTCTACTGTTTTACATTGCTTTGTGATTAAAAGTGATGTAGAGAATTAAATAATTGTAGTAGTCATAGAGGTAGTGTAAGTCTGCTTCATAGTAAGCAGTATCAGTGTCATAGGAAATGTAGAACATGACTGAGCAAGAAGGGGAAGATATTACTATTGCAGGATTGTGAAAATGATCTTCAACATTTTAATTCTGAAAGTTGCGGAAATGCCAAATGACGGGATTGGCTTACAAGAAATCCAAGAGTTATAAATGGCTCTGACCAGATTTGGCCTTGTGGAAACTTGTGGTAGAGAGCAAGAAGTCATTTATTGCATGTAACGTGTTTTTAAAAACGATGGAGATTTTCTTTCAGAAAGTGGTGGGCTGAAAGTAATAACAGCACAAAAGAGTGTAAGCTGTTCATAGGACATCCTTGGACGTCATGGAAAGTAAGTTAACTTTAAGGAGTTCTGAATTTTGATTTCTTATGTTGTATGGGTTTTTTAAACACAATCATTTTGATTGTGTTTTTTTTTCCCCGCTGTTATATGATGAATACCTTCAAGTCACTGTTTTTAGTGAATTTTGATACATTCTGAGAACAGCAAAAATAAACCATTTAACATGTATAATTAATTCTGTACTGTTTGCATTTATGATGTATATGTAGAACTGTGTAGGAGGCATGGAGAAGGTGAGGCTTCTGTAAGTGTCAAAGTTGTTGCATGCAGTGCTGCACTTCTGCGTATTCTTTCATATGCTAGACTACATCTGCACAATGAGATACCTAAGCAAAGGAAACACAAGTGATGTGATTGTGAAATGAGCAAAATAAATTGCACGTATTTCAATTACATCACCTGTGTTTCCTATCATTACGAATCACATTGTGCAGATCAAGTTTAGGTCTGTCCAGGGAAACATAGGAGGTTTGGACTTTGTTGAAGAGTGCAGTGGACATGACTCACTTCATTGGTAGACCTTCACATGTATTATCTCCTCTGTACTCTTCAACAAGTGTAAATCTCATCTGCAACCCTGAGTAGGCCTCACCTCAAACAAACCTCTGGATAGTAGACATCTTATTGGCATCCTGAAGCAATTATTTAAAATTTTAGTGTCTTGCGACACTTTTCTGAAACAACAGCAATGCAAAAGATGCACCATGTTTTAAGATAGGCCTCACTTCATCTGCCTCAAGATACTGTTAGTTTAAAATGTATATCTTTAGGACTGTGTAGGGGGCCTGGAGAAGCAGAAGCTTCTGTAAGTGTCAAAGTTGTTGAAAAACTGTTTGTCCTTCAATCTTTTCCCTTGTCTTTTCTAATTTTTAAATACATGTTTTAATATTTTTCAAATGTTTGTTCTCTCTTTCACAGATTGAAAGTATAAAAACAAAAAGTGAGTAATTTAACGGCAATTATAAGGTAAATATTTTGTACTCTTTTCGTTACATTTCTATCACATTTAACTACTATTAGTTCCACTGCTTCATTTCTTTAACCCTCAGTTTCCTGCCTTTGCTACTTCCCTCATTCCTTTCTCTATTACCTACTTACTCAACTCCTTCCACTCTTTTTCTCAGTCCCTCTCTTCTCATAGTTCCTCACTCTTGTTCACTCACTCCGTCTCTATTACTCTTAGTGTCTTTGACTGATCACTCTATCACTACTTGTTCATAATGCTTTCTCTGTGTAGTTGAAGCACACTAAGGGGAATATTATGAACACAGCCAATAAAATTATTGCTCTTTTTATTGGCAGAAAACTGGTGCAAAAGTGGTTTTAGCGGCAGTTTTCTGCCACAAAAGCAGCTTTAGCGACACATTTCTGCCAATAAAAGCTGCAAAACTTTTATTGCCTATGTTGATGATATGGCTCTATGTTACTTACATTTCTTTGCTGTTTCAATTAATCTTTTTCTGTTATTTTTTGTTTTCTGTTTTCTATTTTTTCTCTCTGTTATTCCTCATGTTTTAATCTTATTTTGAACATTCACTCACATTCTCCAAGAAACTCTTCTTTGTTAATGTTATACTCTCTTTTTTTTTCTTTCACTTCGTTATCTATTTTGTTTTTCACAATTATACCCTCTTCTGTCTTTTCTTCGGTAAATAGATCTATTAAACAGTATCTCTTCTTTACTCCCTATAGCTGTCTTTCTTTTAACATCACTCTCTGTTTACTTTCCTTATACTTACACTTTTTTTTTTTTTGGTTAGCTCCCGGTCCGCGTACCGGGAAGCTAACCCGGGAGCGAACCAAAAGAAATAGAGCTTGCCAGAGTGCTAAACATTCTAGCAATTTTTTTTGAAAGGGAAGGTAGTTCTGAAAAGAACTATTTTTTTTATATTTTTGTTGTTTTATATTTTTTTTTTATTTTTTGTTTTTTTTGTATTTTTTGAACGATTTTATATATTTTTTGTTTTTTTTTGGGGGGGGGAAACAACAAAAAACAGGCGTTGAAAAGGGCTCAACAGGAGCAAAAAAAATTACTGGGGGCGGTTAGGGCAATCATGGTGTTCATACGCCAGGTTGAGTGCATTGATGCTCATGTTGCCACAAGCTAATAATGCACGACAGTGCATACATAAGTGAATCATGTGCCCAAAATTTTCTTGAATATTTGGCACAGTTTCCCGTGCCTCTTCTGGTGTTAGAGAAATCGGTATTGTTGGTCTGGCCACAGGAGTTGGTCTTGGATTGTCCTGCATATCCCTTATTTCCGCCCGGCTGTAATTTAGTGGATGCTTCCTTGTCATGTGCCTGTGCATTGTGTGATTTCCATAGCTATATTTTTTGTCCGTCCCTCTGGACAATTGTTCTTTGCATATGAGGCAGGTGACATACCTCGCATTGACTTTTTTTTGGCCACGAGGGATCGAATAAAATTGCCAGATGAAACTGGCTTTCTTTCTGGAAACCCGGGGCACCTCTTCTAAGAACTGTGGTTCTTCTCCCTCCTCATCCATTTCTTCATCTTCCTCCTCAGTGTTGGTAATGACCTGGGGAGGTGGTCCTCTCTTCCCATGAGGAGGTGGTGGTGGTGGTGGGGGTCCACCAGCTGAAGCTACCAATGAAGCCATTTTCCAACAAGCAAAATAGGTCTTCCTCTCACAATGATGAAAGTCAGATTTAGGAAAGAAGGAGGGGTTTTCATCATTTGGGAAAAACAATACTTCTCAACCAATGAAAAGTGTTATTTTTAGGTCACCTGACCTAGCCTTACATCATTATGAAACCAAAAGTGAAATGAACCAATGAAAAGTTTTATTAACAAGTCACATGACCTCTCACGCTCATGTTACGCGCTGCGGAACGCGCCCCGGTTAGCTTCCGGGTCGCTAAGCTTCGCGCCTCGGTCCGCGCCCCGGGACACTTCCGGGTGCGCTAACGTGGTACGTCACAAGACGCATTACGCGGCAACGCGATACGTCGCGCTTTCGCGACGCGCCGCGGATCGCTTCCGGGGAGCTGCGTTTCGCGCCTCGGTCCGCGCCCCGGGGCACTTCCGGGTGCGCTAACGCAGTACGTCATAAGACGCATTACGCGGCAACGCGATACCGTCACTATGTTGATTTCTTACCGGTTCGCGGACCGGGTCGCGGCATCAAATTGAGCTAACGGGAAGCTTCCCGGTTCGCGGACCGGGAGCGAAACAAAAAAAATATTTAAAAAAAATTATTAATAAACATATAAAATATATTTTTGTATTTAAAGAAGAATACATTTTACAGCTATAGATATTAGCTTTTAAAAAACCAATGAAATTCACTGAAAAAACCATAGGTTATAGACCATATATAGTTAGGAATTTGCATTTACAAAACCTTGAAAATTCACTGAAAAAAACATAGGTTATACACCATATATAGTTAGGAATTAGCATTTAAAAACCTTATTTTACTCACACAAAACCATTGAAATTCCATATATAGTTAGTTGTACTAACTATATATCACGCACCCGCAATCCACTGCTGATCATGTCACATATTACATCATTCATGACATGGTCAGTGACATCACTGATGACATCACTGATGACATCTCAAATGACATCACTGATGACATCACTGATGACATCTCAAATGACATCACTGATGACATCACTGATAAAATCTCATTTGACATTACTGATCACATCACTGATGACATCATTCATGTGATAATACGATGAACCTCTTCAGACTCTAATATAACCTTAGATACACTCAGTGTAAACAGACACTCACAGACTGTCACTCATCCATGGAGTTACTTACACACCTAGTCAGTCATGCAAAGAATCAATCACAGCTCCATTTTCACAACTATACAGTTATACACACCTTACTTATTCAAACATATACTAAAACATATTTACTCACTTATACAATCCTGGATACAAGAGCACAATGATCCATACAGCCACTCACACATTCACTGGCTCTTATGCACAGTTATTTATATATGTCAACTCTCACATGTACTGTATTTTACATATGTACTTACTTTGACATGTAGCACTGAGATATCTATTCACTCACCAATACAGTCATGCACACAGTCAACCACCCATACAGCTGTTTCCACATGCACTTTTGAACCCATACATCTATGCACAGAGTCATACACCTCGCAGCCACCCACACACACTCTCAGTCTCCCATACAAATGCTTGGGCAACCAATCAATAACCCATATAGTTACTCATATAGCTAATGATCAACACATGCAGCAGTTTACAGAACAACAGACATAATGATGCACAAATTAAGACAGTTTAGTCACTAACCCATGCACTCAGTGAGACACATTTAACCACTCACTCATACAGTCAGTCATGCACCTACTAAATCCTTCTTCCAGACACTTATACATCCACTCATTCTTAAATATGTAAGACATATTTTAACTTTACAGAAAAATACAGTCACTGGATGTTGTCATCAGTGATGTCATCAGTGATGTCATTTGAGATGTCATCAGTGATGTCATCAGTGATGTCACTGACCATGTCATGAATGATGTCATATGTGACATGATCAGCAGTGGATTGCGGGTGCGTGATATATAGTTAGTACCACTAACTATATATGGAATTTCATTGGTTTTGTGTGAGTAAAATAAGGTTTTTTAAATGCTAATTCCTAACTATATATGGTGTATAACCTATGGTTTTTTCAGTGAATTTTCAAGGTTTTGTAAATGCAAATTCCTAACTATATATGGTCTATAACCTATGGTTTTTTCAGTGAATATATATATATATATACACAGAAAAAACGATAGGTTTCAGGCCTAATATAGTTAGGAATTAGCATTTAAAAAACCTTTGAAATTCACTGAAAAAACCATAGGTTTTCAGGCCTGATATAGTTAGGAATTAGCATTTAAAAAACCTTAGAAATTCACTGAAAAAACTGTAGGTTTTAGGGGTGTTATAATTAGCTGGACATTTCACTTGTACAAAACCATTGAAATTCCTCCGATATAGTTAGTTGTACTAACTATATCCCGCGCGCCCGCAATCTACTGCTGATGATGTCACATATTACATCATTCATGACATGGTCAACTTAGAATGCTTTACGGGGCGTGTTTGCACAGTGGTGAAGGTAGGGGCGGGGCTTGAGGTGATATGTGTGCAAACATGCCCTGTGGCGCGTTTTAGGTTGGGGAATTAATTCCTCTTCAATCCTGAGGTCCCCTGTGAGCCAACTAGCCCACCAGGTACCTCCAGTATGCGCCAGGGAGCTGCGTTGCAGAGAGGTGTTCAGAGGGCACACCCCCTTTTTACAACACTCTGCAACGCAGCTTTGTGGCGCTTACTAGAGGTACCTGTTGGACTAGTTGGGCCCTAGGGGACCTCTGGATTGAAGAGGAATTAATTCCCCAACTTAAAACGCACCACAGGGCATGTTTGCACACATATCACCTCAAGCCCCGCCCCTACCTTCACCACTGTGCAAACACGCCCCGTAAAGCATTCTAAGTTGGGGGATTAAGTCCCCTTGCATACTGGGGGTACATGGGGGCCAACTGTCCCACCAGGAACCTCCAGTACGCGCCAGGGGGCTGCGTTGTAGAGAGGTGTAAAAAGGGGCGTGGCCTCATTACACCTCCCTGCAACACAGCCCCCTGGCGCCTTTGCAGGGGGGAACTAATTCCCCTTGCATACCGGGGTTCCTGGGGGCCAACTAGCCCACCAGGAACCTCAAGCATGGGCCAGGAGGCTGCGATGCAGAGAGGTGTAATGAGGCCACGCCCCTTTTTACACCTCTCTGCTAAGCATGGGCGTAAAATCCGCTCCGCTCGCGGATTTTTCGGATTTTCGGCAAATCCGCAATCCGCGAACGCTCGCGAATTTGTCGAAAATCCGTGAATCCGCTCGCGGCGGATTTTTTGCTTGGTTGCGGCGCGCGGCGTGGTGCACGGCGTTCACTTTCCGTCATTTTAGCGTTTGCCGAGTTGTTTTTCTTTGCGAGTGACGCGCCATTTTAGATCTTGCTGCGTGTTCCCGCGGGAGTTTGTCGCCCGCGAATACGTACTCGCGGCTTGCCACCTTGCACAGCACACCTCGCGAGAGTTCGCAATTGCGAACATGTAGTTGCGGCGGAAAGGAACAATCTCGCACTTGCGAAATAGAGATTTTGCAATTTCGCACAAGAAAATCACCAGCAAACAGGATAAACCTTCAGAAAATTATGATTTTTATCAGAATCACTCCTCAGGTTGACATTTGCATGGCCTTTTTTTTTGCAAGGAGTCCATTTTGGGGGGGGGGGGGAGGAAGGAAGTGCCCCACAGTCTCCAACTTCCTGTTCCTGTCCAGCAGGCTCCTCCCAGTGCTTTGTCCATCTCCTGGTCACTTTCATTTGGATCTGGAGCTGGAAGGATTACTTTTTGTGGGTGCTGCTGGATATTTGGATTTGAGGCCTTTTTGACTGTCTTTGGATCACTTTTGGATTAGAAATCAACTTTCACAAGTAAGTTTGTTTGGGGCATTACAGTTGCTGCAAGTACAATTTTGGAACTTTTTCAGAAAATTAAATAAATTATATTGTGGGTAGCCACAGTATCCAGTAGGACCAGGGTTGGTTATGGGTGCATGATACAACTGTTTTGTTGAATTTAAACACCATTGAGGCCATGGATGGGCTGGGATTGTGCAGATTTTATTGTTTTTTGTCGTTTTTTTGGGCCTGCTGGTGTGGCCCTTTGCCCAGGGGTGGTGAGTGTTGCATGGGCCTAGTCTTTCTGTGGGGTGTCTTCTTGAATTTAAACATAATTGAGGCCATGGATGGGCTGGGATTGTGCTTATTTTATTGTTTTTTGTCGTTTTTGGGGGGCTGCTGGTGTGGCCTTTTGCTTGCCCAGGGGTGGTGGTGGTGCATGGACTGAGTGTGCCTGTGGTGTTGTCTCACTCTCTTTGATGTAAACATCATGGATGGCATTGGATTGTGGTGATTTCTGGCTGTTTTTCTGTTTTTTGGGGGTGTACTGTTGATGTGGACTGGCCATGTGGGTGGTGGTGGTGGCCATCTTGAGTGCTGGCTGGTACAGGCAACATGTGCTTGGGGTGTAAGGGGGCCATTTTGAGGAGAGGCAGTGTCTGAGGCCTGCACTTATTTTGCCTACTTTTCATCCCTTATGCCCAGGGGTAGTGAGTGTTGCATGGGCCTAGTGTTTCTGAGGGGTGTCTTCTTGAATTTAAACACCATTGAGGCCATGGATGGGCTGGGATTGTGCAGATTTTATTGTTTTTTGTCGTTTTTTTGGGCCTGCTGGTGTGGCCCTTTGCCCAGGGGTGGTGAGTGTTGCATGGGCCTAGTCTTTCTGTGGGGTGTCTTCTTGAATTTAAACACCATTGAGGCCATGGATGGGCTGGGATTGTGCAGATTTTATTGTTTTTTGTCGTTTTTTTGGGCCTGCTGGTGTGGCCCTTTGCCCAGGGGTGGTGAGTGTTGCATGGGCCTAGTCTTTCTGTGGGGTGTCTTCTTGAATTTAAACACCATTGAGGCCATGGATGGGCTGGGATTGTGCAGATTTTATTGTTTTTTGTCGTTTTTTTGGGCCTGCTGGTGTGGCCCTTTGCCCAGGGGTGGTGAGTGTTGCATGGGCCTAGTCTTTCTGTGGGGTGTCTTCTTGAATTTAAACATAATTGAGGCCATGGATGGGCTGGGATTGTGCTTATTTTATTGTTTTTTGTCGTTTTTGGGGGGCTGGTGGTGTGGCCTTTTGCTTGCCCAGGGGTGGTGGTGGTGCATGGACTGAGTGTGCCTGTGGTGTTGTCTCACTCTTTTTGATGTAAACATCATGGATGGCATTGGATTGTGGTGATTTCTGGCAGTTTTTCTGTTTTTTGGGGGTGTACTGTTGATGTGGACTGGCCATGTGGGTGGTGGTGGTGGCCATCTTGAGTGCTGGCTGGTACAGGCAACATGTGCTTGGGGTGTAAGGGGGCCATTTTGAGGAGAGGCAGTGTCTGAGGCCTGCACTTATTTTGCCTACTTTTCATCCCTTATGCCCAGGGGTAGTGAGTGTTGCATACTTGCATGTCCCTAGTCTTTCTGTGGGGTGTCTTCAATGTAAACATCATGGATGGCATGGGATTGTGCTCATTTTTCTGTGTTTTGTCGATTTTTTGGGGTGTATAACTGAACTGA
Source organism: Lissotriton helveticus (assembly GCF_964261635.1). Taxonomy (NCBI): domain Eukaryota; kingdom Metazoa; phylum Chordata; class Amphibia; order Caudata; family Salamandridae; genus Lissotriton; species Lissotriton helveticus. The sequence goes on from NC_136070.1 coordinate 368,750,328, forward strand.
TGTTCCTCTGTCTTCCATTGCTTTTAGGTGCACAAGAAGACTCAATAGAACCACCAGTGCCAGGAAGAAGTCCTGCAGCGGTGTGTGCAGCATAACGTCACGCGACGTCACGTCTGGACACAGAACCCTCTGCAACTCGTGCAACTGCTGCCTGCTGACCTGCTCTGAAGAAGATGGCCCCAAAAAAAGTAACCCGTAGCTCCTCTAGCAAGAAAGGTGCCAGTAAGGAGCAGAAGAAGCAAGTTACCAAGGACACTGGTGTGCCGCCCGCCCCTTTTTTTGTGAGTAAAAAAAAAAGTATGCCTGCAGCAGCTGCAGCGGGATCTGCTGGGGACCAAGCTGGCAGCAGCACCCCCGCTCCATTGGGCTCAGTGCCACCACCACCACCACGCCAACTTAAGTCCAAGCCCTTGAGTGCTGCAGAGGCAGCCAGTATACTTCTTCAATCACCATCGACCAGTGATGTTGGCTCATCGCAAGAAAGCAGCAGCAATGTCCCTCAATCAACACAGGTTGTTGTAGCTCATCTGACGAGTGTTGAACAACCACAGCGGCAACAACAATCACATGTGCAAGTACAAGCCCAAGTACATGTGGAAGGAGAGGCAGCGCAAGGAGATGCGCATGCAGAGGTGCATGGAGGGTCACAACAAGTGCCCACAATAGTTGTTCCTCCCGAAGTAGGGGCACATCAGGAAATCGACAATCAAGGCGAGGTATCATTTGAGGAAGCCACTCCTCCTGATGATCCTTCATTGTCTTCCACAACCCTAGCAAGGAAGAGATCAAGGGTGGTGTCTACATCCTCTTCAAGCACACCTCCTTCTGATGATACGGATCAAACTTGGGAACCAGCACCACAGCCGTCTGAGAGTGAGGCACACCATGATCCAACAAAGGTACTTAAGCGTAAAAGGAAGCTCGTCCAAAGTCTCAGACTTATGGAGTGTGATGAGGCTCAACAAGAAGTGGCGGATACTGCTGCTGATGAAGACTCTGCCAACGACGACCCAGTCATCATAAAGGTCACTGCAGCCCCAGCGGGCATGCAGCAAACAGACATTTTGACCCTAGCCCGAAGAGCTGCTGCGCGTGATGATGATGATGATGATGTTGTCGATGAGGAGGCAGTGGAAACACCACAATCATTGGAGTTAAGTAGTACACCAACTCGTCCCGCTTCCATATTTCTTTCTGGCAAGAAGAGACCTGCGTCAACCTCGACCTTAATTAGTGGCGGTGAAAGTGGAAAACGTACAAAAGTTGGCCAATCCAGATCCTCCACTTCATCTGGCATTAGCTTCATGACCACCACCACCACCAGTATCGCCGCCTCCTCCAGGTCCCACAGACACTTCAAGTCCCCAGTTTGGGACTTCTTTACTGTTTGTCCCAAAAATCCAAGGTTTGCCATTTGTACCCTTTGTAAGCTTGCAGTTAGTCGTGGTAAGCCAGGTAGCAACTATGGTACCGGCGGCCAGAGTGGTCATCTTGACAGAAAGCACGGTGTCCAATGGTTTGCGCACCTAGCTGCGATCAAGAAAGGCCAAAATCAAGGAAACGTTGATGTTTCATCTGATGTTGACGAGCAGGAAGAAGACGTGTCAAACACTTCCCTTACACCCAGTACCCCTCTCAGCAGCACACCCAATGTGAGGCACACTAAGAGTGTTGGAGCGAGTGAGACACCAACGCACAAAAGTTCACCAGCGAGCAAAATTGGGTCAACGAAGTCATTATCAGCCCGTAAATGCTTGGTCCAGGCCAACATTAGAACAATGCTTACTTCAGACGTGCCATATGAACGCAACCACCCACTGACGCGTCTGTATAACACTAAGCTGGCTAAAATGCTAGCTGTGGACCTTCTACCTTTTTCTTTTGTAGAAGCGGTAGGTTTTCTTGAATTAGTTGCAACGCTCTGCCCTAAATGGAAGGTTCCGAGCCGGTTCTATTTTGCCAGAGTTGCGGTTCCAGCACTACATGAAGATGTGCTGCAGGCGATTGGGGCAGCTTTGCAGAAGAGTGCTGTTCACACAATACATCTGACAACAGACATGTGGACCAGTGGCCCAGGCGATGATTACATGTGCATCACTGCACACTGGGTCTCTTTTTCAGGTGTTATAGCAAAGCTAAACGCAGGTGTTGACCCGGACCAAGTTTTCAAAGCTGCTCGGAAACATGCAACACTAGCCATGTTTGCCTTGGAGAAAAGTCACACAGCAGAAAACCTTTTGGAAGAGTTTGACAAAAAGGTGTTGTCAATGCTATCCCCCCTAAAACGCAAGATTGGTTATGTTTCCACGGATAATGGCGCCAATGTAGTTAAGGCCATGTCACAGGGTCACCATGTTAGAGTGCCGTGTTTGGCGCACTGTATCAACCTGGTAGTTCAAAAATTCTTGAGTGATAAAGAGAGTCCAGCGTTCGAGGTAATGGCCACCTGCCGCAAAATGTGCAACCATTTCAGCCATTCTTTTAAGGCCCGGAAGCATCTGCGGAGACTGCTACTTCAACGTGGAATGCCAGTGAAAGCACTCATCCAGGAGGTGGCAACACGTTGGAACTCAACCTTCTACATGCTTGAGCGTCTGCATGAGCAGTATACGGTACTCGATCACTATTTCTTGACAGAGGCTACATCTCAGAAGGAGGACCTGCGGATGAGTAAGGCGCAATGGGCCATAGTTAAAAGCCTGACAGACATGCTTCGTCCTTTTGAGTTCTTCACGCGTGCAGTCAGCCAGGAGGACTGTAATTTGGGAAAAGCTATCCCATTGTTGTGCATACTGGAGCACCAACTGATGGCGGTTTCTTCTGAGTTTGAAAAAGATGAAAAAAAAAAAAACCATTTCATTTTGTCTGAGAAATTATTACATCGCCTACGTGGTGATGAACGTCTTAAAAACATCAACTCAGATCAGCATTACATTTGTGCTACTATTCTGGATCCACGCTACAAAAAGGCGCTGGCAGACAACGCATTCTTTCCTTTCGCTGATGCAGATGTTCAAAAGTACAAACATTGGTTAGCCTGGTCAGCCAAGAGGTTTGAAAAAGAACGGCAGGTTATTGAAGGAGAAGCCAGTACATCAGCATCAGCATCAGCAGGCCATCCGCAGTCACAAGAATCCACTTCTGCACCTGTGGCTGGGGCACAAGTGACCTCTCAGCCGTTAAAGACACCGGCAACTGGATCATCTGCACCACACACAATGACAACACTAACAGTGGCTGGGGAGGAGGATTGGCTAAGTTTGATGGGGTATGGTTCTCTAAAAAATGTCACAGGCACAGCAAAAAGTAAGCAAAGTGGAGGAACAGTTGATGACCTTGAGTCGATGGTGCAGGACTATCTGAATGACTCAACAGTGGTCTTTCTTAATGAGGAGCCATTGCAGTATTGGCATGGCAAAAAACAATTGTGGCCACAGCTCTACAACCTGGCTATAAACTATTTGTCTTGCCCACTCGCAAGTGTGTCTTCTGAACGTGTTTTCAGTGCTGCTGGTGGCATTGTAACTGCCAAACGGAGCCGCCTATCGCCCAAAAATGTGGAGCGGCTGACAATGATCAAGATGAATCAGCACCTCATACCACCAGATTACAAAGTGCGAGAAAGCACGCCACATGAAGACGATGAGGACAGCAACGTAGATGAGGGGATTTTTTCTCTGTTCGGTGCCACTGACCTCATCCAGCCTGAATTCGCAGAGTATGATGACGAAATCTTGTTCTTATTCCCTGACACCGAGCCCTGAAAATGAGACAATCACTCAAGAACTTTCTTTTTCGTCCTTATTCACTTTTATTCCTGTGTGCTTTGTGTCTCTCTTTCTTTGTTTTGCACAGTTAATTTAATTCAAACTTTAATCACCTAATCCCAAAAACAAGACCATCATCAGAACTGTCTTCACTTGTTTGCTTATTGATTTGAAGGTGCCGCAGTCTACATTCCTCAGGTTCACAAGTTCTGAAGAACATGCTCCTCTATCCTCCTCCTCCAGACTGCGATTTCCCTCCAAGCAGAGTGCTGGATTACGCACAATGAAGAAAGACTCAGCACTTGTGGGGGTGTTGTACTTCTTTGCGGGTGAGTTGACGGTTTTGGGCCCATTGCTGTGAAGCTCTAATAATGGACAAAAGTGTTTTGGACCAAATATGAGGTGGAAATTTCTTGCCGTTTTTGCTGACTTGCTTGCCTTTGAGGTGCTCTTTGGCGGGGTTCCGGGGGTTTGTGTGTAATTTTTGGTGTCTGTCGAAGCACTGCTGCGACAGTCTAATCTTGATTGCATTTGCTTTTCAGGAAATCCGTGGTGGAAAACAGGAGTTATGATGATTGATGATGACCTAGCTGCACAGCGCGTTACTTTGGACCGAAGGCCGAGAGATATTGTAAGTATGAGATTTAGCTTTTTCGCTGTTTGGGGGTGTTGTCGGGTGTTTTTTTGCGGGTGGGTTGGCGCCGGCGGGTCTTGCCTGGGGCATTCCTGGGAAGGTCTAATACCGGATACAAGTGTTTTGGACAAAATCCATAAGGAACAGCCTTTTTTTTGCCATTTCTTCAGACATCTTGCTCAATGTAGCGTTTTGGGGGGCTTCCTGCTGTTCGTGGGTGGGTTGCGGCCGGGGTCTCTGTCGAAGCACTGCTGCGACAGTCTAATCTTGATTGCATTTGCTTTTCAGGAAATCCGTGGTGGAAAACAGGAGTTATGATGATTGATGATGATGACGACCTAGCTGCACAGCGCCGCGTTTGGACCGAAGGCCGAGAGACATTGTAAGTATGAGATTTAGCTTTTTCGCTGTTTGGTGGTGTTGTGTCGCGTGTTTTTTTGCGGGTGGGTTGGCGCCGGCGGGTCTTGCCTGGGGCATTCCTGGGAAGGTCTAATACCGGATACAAGTGTTTTGGACAAAATCCATAAGGAACAGCCTTTTTTTTGCCATTTCTTCAGACATCTTGCTCAATGTAGCGTTTTGGGGGGCTTCCTGCTGTTCGTGGGTGGGTTGCGGCCGGGGTCTCTGTCGAAGCACTGCTGCGACAGTCTAATCTTGATTGCATTTGCTTTTCAGGAAATCCGTGGTGGAAAACAGGAGTTATGATGATTGATGATGATGATGACGACCTAGCTGCACAGCGCCGCGTTTGGACCGAAGGCCGAGAGACATTGTAAGTATGAGATTTAGCTTTTTCGCTGTTTGGTGGTGTTGTGTCGGGTGTTTTTTTGCGGGTGGGTTGGCGGGTCTTGCCTGGGGCATTCCTGGGAAGGTCTAATACCGGCTAGAAGTTAGTTGGACAAAATCCATAAGGAAACACCAGTTTTGGCACTTTGTAAGTTAGGGTTCGTTAGGGTTAGCCCTAGCAGCAGGATTGCATGTGTTTAGGGGGGTTCTATTGCAACGCGGTTCTGTTGTTGTAGAGCACTGTTGGAGCGATGCTGGCTATGGATACTTTTGCTTGCAGGCAAGTGGTTTGAATACAATCCACGGTCTGTATTTGGGTCTACTGTTACTTTCAAAGTACGTTTTGTAACCATTTTTCTGCTAGGCATCGTTTTTGGAGATATGATTGGGTTCTTCTACATTTTTGCGACTGGCTTTAGTAAGGGTCTTGGTGGGAGCATTGCTGGGAAGGTCAAATTTTGTTCTAAAACACAGTAGTACAGCCACCTTGAGGGGAAAGATACGCTATAATATTTTGGCCATACTTATTGATCCTTAAAAAGGTGACTCAGACAGAGCACGCAATTTCAAAAATATTGTACTGTCTATTAGGGAAATCAAAGTGTGACTTTTTGAACCACACAGCGTACATACCTTTTATTTATTTATCAGTGGTATTGTAATAGCACTTCCTGTTTTCCGTTCAATAATTACAGGCCGGGTTTCAGTCAACATCCGCCAGGCAGGCAGTGGACAGGGTGTCTCTTCTGTCAGTGGTCACCACCACATTGATGGACGAAGCGTCAGCTGGAATGGAGGAGTGCCGCCAATAAGAGGAATTGTTTGCTGCATGCAACTTACTTACCAATTTCAACAGGACAACTCCAACAACATACGCAATACAGATACAGTATCCATTGTTGTCTTTTATTCTATGAGTGTGACTGCATGTGCTTACCTTTACTTTGTAACCAAAGATTGTCTGTAAACTCTGTATCTTCAATTATTGTTTGTCCATGCTCTGCTTTTTTTTTCTTCTCTCAACAAAACCTACCCAAAAAGAAACCCCCATTCCCATCCATTTTACAAACCCTAACCCTCTTCCCCCGGGCTGTGTTGTTTTGCTTGATGTCTGACTAAAATGACATCAATAATTCCACACACTTGCTGGGGAGGATAAGCTGATAGCAGCAACAGGCTGGTGAAGGAATACGAGGATATCTTCTAGACTTACTCAGCTTCAGTACTATATCTTCTAGTAGTAGTAGCCAATGTCAAATAAATTCAACGCAAGTACTAGTTATACTTGCAATACTTTACCATTTGTTAGGCTACATTATGGCACTGTTCTAGTGTACTGTCACCTGCTATTTTCTCGATCGTACCGTAACCGTTGTAATGCTACAGTAAGGAGTACAAACAAGGTTTCGTTTTCTTTTTTTCCATAGGCATGCAACTGCCACTGTGTCACACCACTAGTAACACCGCAATGAGGAAATGTCACCCGCCCAGGAATGACAACGTTAATCCCCATTTCACCTGGAGCCAGCCCTGGGCCTAGCCCTAATTTCTAACACAAATTACAGGTAAGATAAGCGTTTGGTGGGAGGTAGTATAATGGAGTATTATTTCGGAGTAGACAAGAGTTTGACGGTTGTACTACTAAAGTCCTACGACTGTTCAGGAAAACAAAGTTACTGTTACACCCCCGCCCCCCACCCACCAGACTGAAAAGCAGTAAAAAACAGGTATGGTCAGATAAAGTAGTTGAAAAATATATTTATTTATCCCTAACAAAATAATCTCCCTCACCCACCCTAACCCCAACGATTGTCTCTGAAACGTCCCAAAACGATCCCAACTCCCAAATCCCACCCCCCAAAAGTCTATAAAAAAAGGGCAAGGGACACTCCACTACTGGAGGGTGCTGGTGCTGGTGCATGATGCGGCATGGGCATCATACTCCTTGCGGAGGGTGGCAAGCTCGGAGCGGAGGCCCTTAACCAAGGTCTTATACCTCAGGACCTCCTGCTCCAGGTTGGACATGCGGACTCGTAGGCGGTGTTGGCGTTCCTTGCAGCTCCTGTGGGGGGCAGCTGGTGTTTCGGGTGCTTGGCGGTGGCGGTCGGCTTTCTTAGCCCGGCTCGGTCCCGCTGGTTTAGTCACGGAGGAGGATGCAGTCGAAGATGTTGCCCCGCTCGACTGCGTGTCCTCCTCCTCCTCCAGGGCCACCAGCCGCCGATACTCGGCGACTGTGGCCTCCAGCCTCCGTTGCCGGGCCAATCTAGCCTGCTCCCTCCTTGTTGTTGATTTGGAAGGAGCAACTATATGAAGAAAGAAAGACATAGTCTGTAACCAATGCTCCTTATTAATAACACAAAGTGATTGAGCCGAAAGTTGGGTCACAGAGTACAAGTAGCAAATTGAAAGCACAGTACATAACTATTGAGGACAGTATCTATGTAACCCTCCCACTTCTGCATCCTTGCTCTAACAGTAGTGGTAGTTTAATGAACTAATTCTACGACCACTATGGACTTCCATTACAGTCGACTATGACAGTACACCAGTCTTATTCTTCTTCTTCTCTCTTGTTTAGGGAAATGGGTACGTTATCTTATGCAAGCCGGCAGAATGACATGGACACAGCACAGTGAAGTTGCACCCGAGAAAAAAAGTTGCACACCATGATGATGGAGACAGACTTGCGTTACTGTACCGGTCCAGTACATGCAGGTGGTGAAGCTATTACTTTTCTATTACGGGTGGCACTGAGAATACTCTGTTACAAGGGCTACTGCTTAATTAATTTACCTTTCACCCTACAGTGCAAATGAGTACTAGAAAAGGAAACTGAAGAAGCTAACTAATTTGATTATCTATCACTTCACATGGGACGTATTTAATGACAGATGAGATGACTTTAGGTGCTTTGCTTAATATTGAGTGAACACAGTGATACACCCACACATGAATGACGTACTACAAGTAAACTAAAGTTATTAAGAGAGGTACGGAGTGTCCACCGTAATAACCAGATATATGCTGTGAATGCAAACGCAATACAAAGTACTGCTACTATTCATGGTAGTATTGGACACATTTACAATTTCTTTTCCTTGCCTTCCCTGCACTGGGACGGACGTGCGGGTGCGGTGGTACATGCTCTTCAAGGTAACACTTACTTCACCTGGCGACCATCTACTCTCTCTAGATACACATTTGCTACGTAAGAGTCAGAGAATACCATGCTCCAGGCATCCATTCATTCAAAGTATACGCACACATACAGTTTCTGTTTCACCCACCCAGGCTGCTGTCCTTCCACCCATCCTTGCTTCATCATTGACCCAGCCATGCACCATACCATATTCTTTCCTTCCCAGCCACCTCTGGGTCCAAGCAAACACATATCGTTCTTCTTTGCCAGCCATCATACAAGTTCGCGTCCCACTTACTTACACCCTTCTTTCGCTTTTCGTTCATCCCATCCATCACGTTCGTCTAAGAACTTATTGGGATTCTTCTCACCAAAAACTTCACAGCTAAGTCGAAGTACATTTCGAGGAGGCTACTACCTGGTTGATTTGTAATTGTAATACACCCGTGCAGAAAGCACACTATGCAGTCTTCAATCTCAATAAGTAAGGAATATATAGCTTACCTGTTTCCGCCACCACCGTTTGATCCCCCACAGGAACGGCCACCAGCTCTTCTACCGCCGCATCCTCCCCAGAGGCCTCCGAGTCCAAGTCCAACACATCAGCCACCTCCGCGCTGGCCCCGTCACCAGATGTTACACCTACAAAGTACATTTAAGAAAGTTAGAATACACCACTCACTACTATATAATATTTGGTCTAGGAGAAATGTTAAAAAAACAGAATACAATGTAATAATTTGTGACTGTCTACTCCATAGTAAAAATGTCCCATTTTCCAGGGAAGGCTGTTGTCTTGCTGCACTTTTATGCACAACTGATGAATGCTTGCTTTTGATTTTTAACACGCACCACTTTTTCTCCTAACAGACAGAAGCTTGACTCCTGAGTCCTAAGAACACGACCAGGATCAAGTTCAAAGTAGGTGAGAGTTCGGCTCGACCACAAGAAATGTGTCCAATTAATCGTCAGCACTAACCACTTTTCCGTTTACAGTTAAATAGTTTTATGACAAAGTAGATTTCAATAAATGTGTTTACTTTTAATAAAGCTTTTACACTTAAATAGACTCTGTGGTTTTTGTTCCTCTAGACTAGAGTGGATGAGCTAAAGGTTTTGGAATTTTTGCAAGCATGAGTGCCTCTGACACTTCTTGACTGTGCTGTGACTCCGTACTACTCTCTTGTCCTGCGTACGATAATCTAGAGATCATTGGGGATCTATAATCGGTGACTTCGGGAGCTGAATGACTCTGCCACACTATCTAGTCAGTAAGGAGACAGTGCATAGAGGTATTGCTGAATATAATGGGAGTCCAATGGAATTGCCAAATGTCCAATCTTAGTTAGCTACACAGACAGACTAATAAGAATAGTCTAGTAATACCACAGGGAGTCATCATATTCGAGGCAGGATAAGAATTTATATCCAGTCTACAAGAAGATCAAAGACGATTTAGAAAAAATCGAATGAGGAACGCTAGGAAAAAATAGGTACTGTTTAGTAAAATGTAAACTTACTGGGGCCAGCAAAGGAGCCCTCGCCTGCCCGATCCTGGCCTGCATCCTCAGCACCCTCCTCCTGTGCCCTCTTGCCCTTGGGGGGAGCTGATGTACAACATGAAAGAAAGAAAAACCATAAAACATGGATGAGATTTTTCAACCAAATCAAACATTTCAAAAGAACAATAACAACATATTTTGGAAAAATAGCAAATAGATAGACAACTATTCCACGGGATCTATCTCATGTGGTATACTACGTTATTCGTATTGCCTGATTTGCGGAACGTTGACTTAGAAAGTTCCTATGTAACTCAATAAACAGACTACTAAAGAGGTTTGCCTAGGCCTGGCACTGCAGGCAGTAGTGCACAACACGTGACAGACAAAGTCCATCCTGCTTGCAGATCAGTGAATACTCAAACTATCAATCCACCCGCCACCACCGCCACTATTTCTTCTGATAGCCATGTGACTGTCTAAAGGAAGGACACTGGACTTCAGTCTGTTGGGGCTGATTTATAAGTCCCTTGCGGAAGTTGCGGCTGATTTTCCTCCATTGTTGCGTGCCTTTTCTGACGCAGCGGCAGAACAAAAGACTCGCCATGGTGTTGGTGCGGCGTATATATTAAAAAAAAAAACACATATGGGCATATGGGCGATGCATCACGTTGTAAAGCCCTGCGCCATCAGGGGGCGTTCCGGCGCAAGGGAGGGCGTACCTGCGCAGGAACGAATCCTAAAAGTGGCTGAGGGAAATCTACAAGATGTCAATCAGTCATTTTTATGACAATGATGCATGACTCAAACCATGCGCGCTTGAAGCCGACGTACGGCTTGATGCAGCATTGGGGAGATAGGGTACCCCAGAGCATTGCTGGAGCTGCGCCATCGTTGGCACGCAACTCCAGCAATGCGCTGCCTTTACGGCACAGATGCGTAAGGCTTCTGTGACGTTTTGGGCCAATGGGTGGTGGTGGCATGGCACACAATTACTGCCGCATCCCTGCTACTTTGCAGGGATGCGCCGGTAATTGAAAATATGACCCTTACTGTCTAGCATTACGCAGTTCTTTTCTTTACAGTACACTGATACATAATTTCTCAGGCCAATGAAATGCTTCTGAACACAACATACAAAACAAAGAAGCATAGTAGCAAGCAAGGCTACTGAGAAGGAGAGCAGTGCACCTGAAAATGAAATGCATAGAAGATTTTGAAATATAATTTACCTCAATGTAATCGGCAGCATTATTGCTCTTGGTAAAGAACAAAGATTTGCAAATAACAGAGCAGGATAAAACAGAGTAGTAAATGTACTACTACTACTACTCACCAAGCCCGGGGACCTCTACGCCGAGCGCGTCCAGCAAGTCCCGCTCCCGGTCCATGACATCGGTCCAGCGGTGGGTGGCCTGGTTATATGTGCGCCGGACCCCAGAGATCTTGTACATGGCCCGGCACACCTTCTCCCACCGCTGGCGGCGCTCCCGGATGCCATAGCCGGTCGCGATCTTGCCGCCTCCCAGGATCGTCTTGGGGAGGCGGCGCTGGACATGGAAGATCAGTGCCGCCACTTCCTCCGCGCTAAAGATCTCCCTCGGGACCACTTGCTCCCCCCTTAAACGCCCGCACGGGAGCCGGGCACGGGGTGCGGGACCCTTCCCCTTCTCAGGGTGCTTCCCGGCTCCCTTTACCATGGTCTGGGCAGAAATAAACTTAAATGATAAAGAAGAAATAGAATAGTGAAGAAGAAAATAAAAGAGTTTAAAAAAGTAGTTTAAAAGTAACTAAAAGCTGCAGAAAACACAAAAATATAGAGCTAGAAAAATAGAGGGTTAGATAATAAGTAAAATTAGATCAAAAAAACTTCAAACAAGCAAAGGATGGCAGAGATTGAGAGAGGATAGAGAAAGCATGCCCAGAACCATAGCAATGAATGAGAAACAAGATGGCCGCGCCCGTTCACGACCGCGTGGGTAAGTTCGCGCGAGATTTTCCTTGCGAGTACGCGCGAACTTGTACTCGCGAGCAGCACACTTTGCGAGATTACACATAGCGGGCGGAAACGGAATTACGTCACGCCAACAAGATGGCCGCGCCCGTGTACGACCGATAGGGTAACTTGGCAAACGAATAGCTAGAAGCGCCTCGCGAACACGCGCAAGATCACGCGAACATACACGTCGCAACAAAAACAATTTTGTATTCGCACGTATTCGCGGCTTCCGAAATCGATCTCGCACGGATTCGCGCCCCAAATAACGCGCGAAATTGCAAAAAAAACGATTTTAGCTAAAATGAAAGCAATGAGCAGGTGCAAAAGTTCAAACTTAACATTAGTAACATTCAAGGTAGTGCTTCCTGATGGGCCCCTCCAGAGTTTGCAACAATTCTATGACCCTGCTATGACCCAAACAGCAGGCTCATAGAATAGCACCATAAAGGTCCTGTAAAAAAAAAATTTCACTGCAACAAAAAGCAAATTACAGATAAGGAAGGAAGCAGGTGCCAGCCAGACTGGAACTTTCAAAATTACTGACACATTAATGAAACACAAATTAATTGATGGCAGTTGAAGAAGGGCAGGTGTGCTAGCTTTTTTCAACCACCATAATCTACAGTAATAAATAAACCTAATAGGTGCCTGTGAGGATGTACTAGAGGGTGGCATGGGTGTCCCAGAGGGTGGCAGTGGTGAAACAGAGGGTGCTGTGAACCTGTGATGATAAACCAGACGTAGAAACAACATAGTCGCGGCCGTTGCAAGCCGAAAAGTAAGTTCGCAATTGCGAACTTGTCCCAAAATCGGCGCGAACACGCGCCAACACAAAAAACGGAAAAATCCGCAAGTCCGCTAGAGTTCGCGGATCTTCGCGGATTGCGAATCCGTAAATACGCAAGTTCGCGGATTGCCAATCCGCAAAATCCGCCCATGCTTACCTCTGCAACGCAGCCCCCTGGCGCCTTTGCAGAGGGGAACTAATTCCCCTTGCATACTGGGGCTCCCTGGGGCCAACTAGCCCACCAGGAACCGCTAGTTGACCCCCAGGGACCCCCAGTATGCAAAGGGAATTAGTTTGCAGAGAGGTGCAGGGAGGGGGCGTGGCCTCCTCCCAATCCTGGTTTTCTTTAAAATCTGCTTTTAAGAAGGGGGGCCTTGTAGCCCCCCTTCTTTTTCTTTTTTTTTGGCTCTGGGGACCCGATGCCCCAGGGCCTGCCCCCAATTCTTATTTTAATTTTTTTTTATGGGAAGGGGGCCATGTGGCCCCCCTCTTATGCCCCCTTAAGGCCCCGGGGACCCTATACCCCGGGGCCTGGCAATATTTTTTTCATTTTGTTATTTACATTTAATGCTGGAGGGGGCCTCCTGGGCAACCTATGGCCCCGGAGACCCCATCCCCCGGGGCCTGCCCTCTCCGTTGGGGACCATGCGGGGTCCCCAAGCCCCCCACGGTCCCTGCCGGCTCCCCGCAGCCTGCCGGCTCCCCACAGCAATGCCGGCACCCCGCAGCCTGCGGGAGCCGGCATTGCTTTTCTGCATGGGGAGCAGCTAACGAGCTGCTCCCCATAAAGAAAAGCAATTGGCTTTGGTTTTTGAAAGAGAGAGTAGGTTTCCTGCTCTCTCTTTCAAAAACCAAAGCAGTTTGCTATGGTAGGGCGGGAGCCGCAAGGCTCCCGTCCTACCATAGCAAACAGCAGTGTCCTGGGGTTAGGAACCCCGGGACCCTGCAGGAGCCGGCACTTGGGGGTGGCGGTCCCCAGGGCCATCAAGGGCTCCTGGAGGGGGGCCGCGCGCCCCCCCTCCCACTTGTTAAAATCCCCGGGGGGTGGTGGTCCCAATTTAAATATTAGTGCCCCGGGAAGGTGGCAGTCCCCAGGGCGTGTGGGGGGCTTGAGCCCCCCCACACATGTTTTTAAATTTGTTTTTTATTAAAAACGAAGCCCCGGGGGGTGGCGGTCTCTGGGGTTGTGGGGGGGACTTGAGCCCCCCCACATACTTAATAACAAAGCCCCGGGGGTGGCAGTCCCTGGGGCATGGGGGGCCTTGGACGCCCCCCACCATATATATTTAAGCCCCGGGGGGTGGCGGTCCCCAGGGCTGCAGGGGGCCGGGTGCCCCCCGCTATCATACTTACTTTGCCCCGGGGGTGGCTGTCCCCCGGGCAGTGTGGGGGGGGATTGGGGCCCCCCCACACTTTTTTTCATAAAGCCCCTGGGATTTGGTCCCCCGTGGGCCTAATTACAAAAAAAATCAGACCATGTTTTTTTTTCTTTCAAGAAGGCTGCCAACACTTCCTGGTTTGGCGTGTTGACAGCCAAATAGCATAAAGCTTGTGCTCGGGAAGGTACAGAGTACAGTACAGAGTACGGTACTTCATCTCCAGATATATCTATGATTTTACTTTTGATTTTCTCAGGAACTACTGAACGGATTTACACCATTTAACAAAAAGCGTAATCTGCGAACCGAACTCTATCTTTTTGCTAAATTTGGTGTAATTCCGTTCAGCATTTCGGGCTATAGCCCGTCTTAAAGGTCCTATGGAAAATTGCATGGGGAAAACTCATTTTGGGACCCCCCTTTTTTCTCAGCCCCCGCTTGACGAATCACGCTCAAACTTTCAGAGAAGTAGCGGAGCAGACCATTTTCTTGGAGAATTTCGCGAACATTCGTCGACCGGCGCCAAAGTTATTCCAAATAGAATGTTGCGGATTTCCTATAGAAACTAGGTCCTAACTATAACTACCTACTGGCGACTATGTATATATATAACAGCTCTCTCTTAATAAGAAGAGTATCCGGGACACCCAGGGATGCTTCAAACGCTTTATAATGGTAAAATAATACCTCACTGACGCGTTTCACTTCTCAGCTTTGTCACAGTGCGGTAAAGACCTCCTTCATGCCGTATTTACACATGAGATCATTGAAATCAAAAGAGGACTACATACTACATATAAGCACATTACTGAGAATTTCATCAATGCCATGCTTGAATGTGCAATTAGTTAAATAACAATTAATATATTTTACAGTTGTTTGAAAACATACTGAATATTTCATAGAACATTACAAACCGGCAGTTAGAATTCATTCATTTGAAATACTGTACAAATCTGCTCCATTATCCTCTTATGCATATGATAGCAATTTGTCATTCTGCTTGTGCACTGTAAAAAAATGACATGCAACGGAGTACTGTGCATCATTCTTCCGAATTGTACGTAGATGTTCAAGTACCCTCTTTTTTGCACGATGAATAGTGCTGCCTATATAAAATTTGCCACAAGGGCCAATCAGGCAGTACACACAGTGGTCACTCTCACATGTAAAGTTTCCTTTGATCAAATATTCTCTATTCGTACTAGGGATTTTCAATTTGGTACAATCAGTGCTTCTGAGATGTTGAAGTTGAGATTCAGAATAACGAATTGGTAACAAAGCTACATAGAAAACTGACTGCGGGCAACAGTCTGCTAAATGCAAAAAGTGCACATCCTTCTAGTTTAATCCACCGCATTCCCTATGGAGATCTGATCAGGGCCAAAAGGAACGGTAGTACTCAGGATGAATATACAAAAGAAAAATTGGTTATGAGCAAAAGATTTGAGGAGCGGGGTTATAACAGTAAAACTATTAAAAAAGCTATAGTTAAAGCGGAATGCTCAGCAAAGATCAGAGCTGCTAAATCCAAAACCTGCTATAGATGAAGCATCAGATCAAGTGAGATTTATAACAACATTCTCTAACACAGCCTATAAAATCAGAAAGTTGTTCAATGTGAATTAGCACATTTTAAGAACAGATGCCATTTTACAGAAATATGTGCTCCCTACACCTCAGATTACTTTTAGGAGGTGTAGATCACTTAAAGATGAGTTAAGCCATAATGTAGTCTCCACAGAAGACGTTAGGGCCAACAGAGAGGAGGGCCATGGATTCAGATGTTGCAAACATTGTAAGGCATGTGCGAATAGCACTAATTGAACCAAATTGAAAATACCTATTACGTCTTTTTTGCAAACGTAGGATGACCATAGAAAATATCGAGGCAGGAATATTTAGGAGCAGCATAAAGGAGACCATCGATACATCAGCCCCATTGATGAAGCTTTGGGGCAAGATTGTGGTTTATTGCACAAAATGAGAAATGAACACACATTGAATAGAAATGCCCACTTGGGCAGGACTGTCGCTTTAATGGTGTTATTAACCGTTATTGTAATTTACATTGTGAAGAATCAACATTGAGGACCAAATGGGGAAGACTATTGCTCTATTATAATATCTATCTATATTGTATAGAAACATTTCAAATCGGTAGATGCCTATCAAGTATATGACTCCTGTATATTTATTTTATGCCTTTGATATAAGAGGATTTAGTATGTTTTCAAGTAACTGTAAAATATATGAATTGTTATTTAACAAATTGCATATTGAAGCATGTCGTTGATGACTTTTTCAGTAATATGCTTATATGTAGTCCTCTTTTGATTTCAATGGTCTTGTGTGTAAATACGGCATGAAGGAGGTCTTTACCGCACCGTGACAAAGCTGAGAAGCAAAACGCGTCGGTGAGGTATTATTTTGCCAGAATAAAACATTTGAAGCATCCCTGGGTGCCCCGGATACTCTTCTTATTAAGAGAGAGTTGTTTTGCATTTTTTGGTTTATCCGGAAAGCTTCCGGGACTGCCGTGCATGAATCACCGGACTTCCGGATTTGGAGGGATTTTGATCAATATATATATATATACATATATAAAATGTCTTTATGGATTATAATTTTTCTATTTAATTTATTTGGCAATTTATTTAATAGTTTACTATTGTTTGTTTCCTTTTTTTATGTTTCATTCATATATATATATATATATATATATATATATATATATATATACATATATATGCTTTTTATAGTGGAGGATTAAATGAAATAAATGTAATATAATGTAAAACAAATATTTTTAATAATAGAGTTACATTATATATGTATATACAAACATTGCAGTTTCTAAAAGAATATATGCAATGATCAACAACTCAAGTTAAGTCACAGTGCCCAAGATCAGTGTTCAGTTGCACTAAGAAAACATGTAGGTACTGTAAATGCCTATTGTTGCAAGGTAACACCTCCTCCCCCATTTCTTCTGGGTAGATGCAAATTTTTTTTGTTAATTGTCTACACTCATGATTGTCACATTTAACGTACGCATAAGTTCCTAGTATATGGTACGAAACTGTACCTAGGACCTGTCAATTAGATGTCAGTAGTGGACTGCAGCACATATTGTGCCACCAATACAGTGACAGTGCAAACCATGTCTCCTGGCCTGCCCTGGTAGACTGGTTTTGAAACTGCCTATTCGTGCTGGATAAACAACTTTTTTCCAGGACTAAACATTCCCTTTTAATATCTATATGTCAATCCTACTCTAGGCCCTAAATGCCCAGAGGGCCCAGCATGTAGTATTTTAGAAGTAGGATATGGATATTTTATATCTTACGAGTCCAGCAGTGAAGAAAATCTCGGTCATTTTCATTGTAGGAATGCTGACTCTCCAATTGGACAGCAGTGGGTTACAATATAATGTTCTATAATGCCTAAATTCAGTTTGGGAGTATCTAGAATAATGATTCAACTACAGATTTTGATCACAGAATGGTCATGTTGGGTTTTATATTACTGTTTTAAAAATGTCACTTTTGGAAAATTATCTATTTTCTGCCTAAGCCGACTGTGCCTCTGTCAATGTTCACTGTCATCCAGGATCTGACTGACCCCTTAATTAGGTGTGAAGGGGATGCCAGAGCTGAGACATAGGAGGAGCGCCTGGCCTTCCTGACAGAATGGCCATCTGGACTGTGCCTAGGAATTTAATTAACTTCAAATTATGCTTGCCCTGTCACATGCAGATGTAGTTGACACCTGGGCCTGCTACTTCTATTGTCCTTCTAGCCAGCCAGGCACCAATCCCAGTGGGAGAGGAGCTGTCCCCAGAACTGGTTTGGCATGAGCATAAAGGAGGGATTGCGTAAGATCCTAGTCACACCTCTTGTTGGGCACAAGGAGCTCTGCACAGTGGAAGAAAAGTACTGCAGGTTGGTTTTAGGCAGAAAATGGCACTGTGGAATAGTTTACAGTAAAACATACAGTAAAACACACAGGAAGTGCTGCAAAGGTGTGTAAAGTAATTCCCGGGAAGTTTTACCCCATTAGTTAGGAAGTAGCCAGGAGTTTTCCTGCCCACTGGCTAGCGCTTGGCATACATGTGCCACCTACAGTACCCTCTTTAGAACACCTCTGGACCTATGGAAGACAGAAGAAGGGTTTCACCTGATGTTGTAACCTGTAAGGAAACCCCTAAGGGCTGAACTTGCTCTCACCTGTACCCCAGACTAAGAAGTGGAATCAAAGGGTCTAGTGACTTACCTCTTCCTATGCTAAAGTCACATAAAAGCTGCAAAAAGACCACTTTCCTGAAGTGCCCAGCTGACCAGTTCCAAATAGACATGTCCTGGGCCCTGCTGGTGGCTTCTACTAATGAGTCCTTACCCCCAAGTGGTGCCCATGAGGTCCTGGGCTCTTAAATATGTGTCATAGGGCCCGATGTAGGTAATTCATATTAACCGACTCTTAAATACCAAATTTTACCGATTCGGTATTTAAGAGTCGGTAAATATGAAGGGGGGAGATGTAGGTATTACAGATTATGTAAATACCGAATCATTAAGATTCAGTATTTACCGATTCTGTAATTACAGATTCAGTATTTCCCATTGATTCCTATGGGCTTTGAAGCCCATAGGAATCAATGGGAAATACCGATTCTGTAATTACAGAATCGGTAAATACCGATTTTAGCAAGGGTGCAGGGGGTGTCACTTTGACACCCTCTAGCACCCCAAAGACAGGCATGTGAGCCATGTGGCACACAGACATGCCCTAAGGGCATGTCTTTGTGTCACATGGCACAGGTGTGCATGCACACATGTGCATGCACACCTGGATTCGGTATTTTACCACCCAATAGGATTGGGTGGTAAATACCGAATCTGTAAGGCCTGTGGCACTCTCAGGAGTGCCACCTACATTTGGATATACCGAATCGGTAAAAATACTGATTCGGTATTTTACAGAATCGGTAAATTTACCGAATCAGTAAATTTACCGATTCTGTAAAATATTTGCCCCTACATCTGAAAACCCAAATACTGTATTTTGGCTCCTACATCTGGCCCATAGTGTACTCCTCCTGCCTAGCCCTGAAACCTGGAACTTAGAAACGTTTTAAAGGATTTTTACTGAGGGAACTAACAAAAGGCTGGTACAAACTTGCAAGTCAGTCTGACAAAGATGCGTTGCAATTGGGCCAAAGATTCTTTGCCTTCTGTTTGGAGCTTTCCTGCAGCAGATCACATTCAGTGGGACGTCACTCAGAGCGTATCTAGCCCCAGGAAGCCCTGTCAGACATAGCTTGCAGTCTTGCCCTGCTGGAGGATTCCAAGCCCTAATAAAGTCACCAAGGCCCTCATATGACACCACCAGATACTGCTTACTCTGCAAGGATGAGGACGATGCATCTACTTGAGGAAAGCCACCTACTAATACCATCACATGTGAAAGTATCTGGAACACTGACTTGCAGTGGATCTATGAGACACAGATATGTATTTAATTGCATGGAGAACCATATTCCTTTATGATTTCTAATGATACTGGAAACACACGTATTGATCTGTTTTATTTTTCAAAATAAAAACAGACAAAAAGTTGTTCTTAGTGCATGTAAATTCGCTGCAATATTTTTAATGAGGTAGAATTTCCTACATGGTAAAGGTGTTGAGTATTGAAACAGATGAACATTTTACAAAGTTTTACCATCATGGGCAGTGCTGGATTTGAGCCATTGGTTGCCAGTGAGGTGCAGCAGCACTCATTTTTGAGGACCCACACTTATTTTTCCTCGTCATACATTTCCAGAGAGCAAAGGAGGGAAAATGCACAAAGGAGAAAGACGATAAACCCGTCACATAGGGAGAAACCATGAACCGCAATAGTCAGATAAAGAGGCAGGGGCTGTCTGGTAGTCGATTATAGGGGCATGAGGTGGGCACTGGCACTTAAGCACTGTTGGTGATTTAGCCGGTGGCTTAAAATGATTGTCAATGGCTTAACACCCTTTCTAATCCTAGACACATATAATGCATCGCGTGTAAACGCCCCAGATTAGTTTCATTGAAGCAAAATAAGAGCAAGTTTTCAGAGTTTTGGTAATGTATTTGTACCTCCAGTTGTTTGCAGCAGTGCATAAAGACGTACGTCTCTACATAGATATTTAAGATTAATATCCACTTTGTTTTCAGGTCTGATTCGAGTAACTTGTGTTTTTGGGATTAATAAATCACGAGGGTAAATATTTATTTGCGAATCCTGCTCAAATTTCATAACATTTTTGCAAAATAGCACATTTTCAGTAAACGTACGTCTGTTATCCTGTGTGAATAATGAAGACAAACATAACTTGTACAAAAGTCATGAAAGGCTAAAGGTTGAAGAAAGAAGTTGAAGGAGAAAATTACTTTAGGCCATGGATTTCTTGCTCGAACAAGTCTTCTGAACGAAGTGGATTATTCAACCTAAAGCTAAAATAAACTGGCTACAATTAAGTGGAACCTCTTGTCAGATAAGTTTATTTTTGGCTGATTCAATTGTACATACATTGTTGACCTCAGAAGCATGTCAGACCCACTAGGATTTGAACCTGTGACTATTAGGTCACATTGCTAATTCTGTAGTGGGTACATTAGTTCACAGCGAAGAGGCCTGGCTGTAGCTCGCAGGTAAAACATACAGTGACAACAGGCCATACTGAGGCGCCAATAATACTCCCCTGTGGTCTTGAGCTCTATTGCAACATAATTATGTGGTGAAACCTGGTGAAAGCACTCTTCCCCTCGGCTGCTGATGCTGTTAGTGCTGCATTGAATGTGATGACATTGTGAACTATCAAAGAACCGCCAAAGAGATGCTCAGTTTGTAGACCACTGCAGGGTGGTCTTATAATTGCAAAGCCTATCGAGCATTTTCACAGGAGGAGATTGAAGTCAGAAACTGCACCTCATTTGGAGGTACGATGGATGAGAGATATATGGACCCATAGACAGCAGGAAAGGATGCTAGGACTAGCAATTACAACAGCAGCCTGTCTGTAACCAGTACATTGAAGTTTAAAACATTAATCCTGTTACTCACATTCTTTCTCTCTTCACTTCTAAGAAGACAGAAGACAGGTTTTTCATGGTTTATTAATCATTGTTATTAACTATTTTTTATTAACCTGGTCTCAGTGTTTCTGAAAAGTACATTTGTGCAATAACTCCTGGAGAAGGCGTGCCTTTATATTAATGTAGTTCTCACCGATCACTGAATTTCAGAATGGTGTGGAGTTTCGTTTTATGCAGATGCACACTGTCATGATAGAATGGAATCCACCACTGGGGACTCTGTTGGGCAGCTGTTCCCACTACCGCATCATAACCACGTTACCCCACTGCCTCCAACTCGTTTTGATTTCTGGAAGACATATTTTATCTCTCTACCGCAAACTCAACATTTTATGACATGATTGATGTTCTGGTGTGTTTTCATCTAAATTAGAATCGCCAGAGTGCAAGCTTGCTACTACCCGTGATTATTATCCAGCATAAATTCCTGTTTTGATTATGCCTGCACTGGCTATGTCACTGTCCTTTGCCCAAGACCTGGTCTGAACAAACATATCTTGCACGGAGGTGAAACTAGTTGTTTGCCACATTTACTGTGCTAGCAATGTTCGTAGCGTGGCTTACAGAAACGGTATTGATATAGTTATTTATGTAATCATTTAGTTGCTGATTGTAGTAAATGGTTTAGATATATATTCTTTTCAACAATCTTTTTGGATTTCATCTTATTGATTTGGTTGTTTGCTTCTGGGATTGTGAGTGTTGCCTGCCAGACTTGGGGTTATGTAAAATGTTTTTGGCTCCGTCTGGTGTGCAGTTTGGATGATATGAATGCTGGAGAAGAGTGTTTGATTGAATGTGTGTGAGGTATGTCTGAATGTTTGAATTGATGTGTTGGTGGTCTCTTGATGAGATTTTTTTTGTTGAATTTCAATGTGGTGTATATAGTCTTTTCTCTCTTTTGTATGTCTTCATTGACGCACATGTAAAAATACGGTTGATAAATATATTCTATAAATGAGTTAACGAATAAATAATTGGAGATTTAGTAATAAGTACGGACCATATGTTTCATTCATAGGGTACGGTTTTTTCAACAAAAGTGTTTGAGTTTTGCTCAGAACTGGCAATTGTTTCGTTTTATTGTTATATTGACTCAGCCTTACTGAGTAGAGTCAAGGCCCTATGGTGCTTCTTGATCATGTTGCTCCGTGTCATTTCTGACCAAGCTGGAAGCTGTGCGGCAAGGCTTTGCGTAGCAAGGCTTTAGTTCCGATGACGCTGGCAGCTGTGCCGTTAGACTTTGAGGGGCTTTGTGTCGCTCGTCATTAGTTCCGATGAAGCTGGCAGCTCTGTGGTGAGGCTTTGGGGAATTTGATGGAACCTTCACTAATACCAAGATCTCTCTCCAACAGACGGAATGCCATGAAACCATCCTGCACATGCTGCAGGAACATAATTCTTTGTTTGGGAAAGATACCGACCCACAATCAGGGTATTTAAGAAAAGAACAGACTGCACTGGGCTAGTGCATAAACAGGCTAGTACAATATTGTGGTTTTTGGAAATACCATAAGCAGAACTATCATTGTATGCGGTCAGCATTCATATTAAGCCCTCATGAAGTCATGATTACGACAATACCCATGTTGGCTAATGCAAAGTGGAATAAAGCAGTCATAAAGAGCAAGATTGAACACAATGACTGAAGACTGAATTATTACAAATTGCGTGTGCCATAAGGCTGTTTCGATATCCATATAGAACCTGCAGGTTCTGATATCGGATGTTGGGTAGGCATCCCTCCTTTGTTGTGCACCGCATTACTGATCAGAATATAGTAGAGAGGTGTGATACTCAAGGGAGCGCTAGACAACCAATTCACCCTCTCTTTGAAGCTCTGTCTGATACCAGCCAGGGGTCCAGGACCTGGGGCAGCAACTTGGGGAGTGGTGTGGCTCACTGGTTAGAGGCGGCAGACCCGGAAGCAGAGGACGGCTCGGGACCAGGGTTCAATTCCCGATGCGGCAGGGTCGTGGACCAGGGTCAGCGGACTCGGTAATTCTCGCCTCGGTGCCTACTCTAACCAGGGATCACACTCGGCAACTCTGGGCATTAGCTTGCCTCATCTCTACAACGGCCCCCCACATACGCCGGGGATGCCTGGTTTCACCTTGGAGATACCCAGTAGGGACCATCTCACAGGGAAAGCCAGGACGGGTTCCCCAGCGGTCTATAGCGCAGAGATACTCCTTCGGGAGTCGATTCTAGCGCGTTAGAAACCCACAATTAATTAATTAAAGTATTCACTCCAGCAGAGACCAGCAGAGCTTAGTGTTAGATTCTGATATGTGGTGTGAGCCTCCATGACAACACTGTCTTGGGGACATGACAATGTTGGTGGCTTTGTGTCAGTGACTGGCTGTCGTTTGCTTTGTCGGTCACACTGACTTGTGCTTAATAAAATTTGGAAGATGTACCTTCTGTGAAGTTCGTCATTGGAACATTTTAGTGGTGATGAGCAGAGACGGACCAGGACTGCCAGGGCAAACAGATTCTGTGGCTCATCTGTAAAAAACATTTGGGCCCAATACAGAATCGAGTGACAGTGGGAGTCATGGCTGTAGACCGAAGAGCATAAAGGCACAAATGCAGGCTGTGTTGAGAGCAAAGGCCTTTCTGAGTGTTTGCTGGGCACACGGAGTCTTCGTTTACTGATCCAAACGAGGGCGGTGATGCCATCCATGGATTACGTCTACTAAGAGCTAAGGTTTACACAGTTGCTTGGCAACCCTGTACGTCAGAAGCTGTGGGACAATGCCACACCGGAAGCCGGACTTAGCTGTTTCAAAGCGAGGCTGAGCGTGAGGAGGCTCATTGTATAGCAACTTGTATGCCGGTTGAGCGCTGTTTATGGCACCCAGCCAACATGTACGTATCAGTGCAGCTTCAGGTTATACTATTTAGCATATCGATGCACACGGTTGAGCCAGCTTTGTGTATTGATGATACACACACCTTGAGCAGAGTGAGTACATTTTTCATTATATCGCCAGTATTCCAAAGTCACTACAGTGCGTTCATTTGTGGTGATACGCACACCCTAGAAATTAATATTTCATCTGCATTTTTGGCCATTCTTGTGCATGCATGCAAGTGCGGTGTTACGCCCACTTTAATATCTTATGTTATGTTGAATTCAATGTACTGCATGCATATTGACATAGAGAATTAAGGAATGAATATTGCATTTCTCATGGTTACATTCACTATACGTATGCAAAACATTGATACGAAGTGTTTATTTTTAAGTGCTAATTATAGTTGAGGAATATACGTATTTGCAGTCTATTTGAAGTGTTTCGGAATGCAACAGTCACTGCTGCCTCCAACACTTTTCTTGCCCACACCGGGCAACCTATCTGTTGAATGGGAGGCCTGGTTGGAAGGCTTTGAAGCCTATTTGGAGACCATGAAGCAGAAGTATTTACCCAAACGAACAAGTTAGCTTTATTACATCATTCTTTGGTTAGTGAGGGCAGAAGGGGTTTGAAACATTTACCAGTTGCAAAAGTAGTAGGGGAAGGTGGTGATGTTGATGAATATGCCTCAGCTGTCAATATGTTAGAATTGCGACACAAGAATAAACACAATATTATTATGAAGAGGCACAAGTTCTATATGAGGAAGCAGCTTCCTGAGGAAACTGCAAATTTTTATGAGCAACCTCTAGAGAATACAAGATCTTCGAGGACGAAATGTTGCGAGATCAGTTGGTGGAAAAGACCAACAGTGGGAAAGTGCATGAAAAACATTTGACAGCTGAAAACTTAACGTTGGATAAGGCATTGGAGATTGCAGTAGGAGTGAAGTCCACAGCAGTACATGGATCAGATGGTGTTGGAGTCTTGTGTTCATGGAGTTGTTTTGAACAACACAATAAAAAAAAAGGGGAGAAGAAGATAGACACTCAACAAAGGTACTCTTTAGAATGTTATAGGTGTAGTAGTGAAAACCATCTAGGCAATTCAAAGTCATGTCCGGCTGTGGACAAAGTGTGTGCTAAGTGTAAAAACAGAAGGCCTTTCGCCAGGGTATGCAACCCTAAGGCACCAAGTGTTAAACCCCAATCTAAATGTGTTCTTTCAGTGGAGTGTGCATCAGAAAGTAGTTCCGGATCTGATTATGAGGATAGTAATAAGGTGGCTATGATGATTTCTGATTCAACAGAAGTGGGCACTTGTGCAAAATGAGGTGCTAAAATTGGATCTTATTCATGTCAAGAGACCTGTTTGTCATATTGTGATTTCTGGTATTCCGATATCTATGATGGCACATTCCACGTAATATTTTACCCTCATTGGTCTAGGAGAGTGGCGCAAATTCAAGGGTATTCCTTTGAAGATGTCACAGGTGAAACTAGTTGCATTTGGGGGAAACCCTGTGAAGGTGTTAGGAGAGTTTGACAACATGTTGACTTTCAAAACTCATAGCGTGCCTGCAACTGTTTATTTAACAAAGGATGGGTCTTGTTTACTGGGGTGATTGGAGCAGAGGATTCTAGGCATTGTCTTAGATCCCAACAGTGCAAAGCAAGTGTTGTTGAAGGATGAGTGGAAGTCTGTGTGAGCGGTGGATGTAGAAGGTTGGAGTGCATCATTTCCTGAAATCTTTAGCAAAAAATTGGGTAAGATCAATGGTTTCTCCCAGCGCATTGTGTTGAAAGAGGGTGCCCAACCCATTGTGCACAAGCACTGACAGGTACCTTTTGCCATGAGGAAGGAGTTGGATTTGGAACTAGAATCTTTTTGTGAGCAGGATATCATTGAGCCTATTGAAAGCTCCGATTGATTTTCCCCTGTAGTTTTGACAAGGAAACCTTATGGCACTCTTCTGATGTGCAGAGATTTGAGGGATCTTAATGATAAGATTTGTGTAGACAGGCATCCCCTGCCCAACATAACAAAAATATTAGGATTGCTTAAGGGAGGAAAACTTTTTCCACTTTGGACATGTCATCCGCCTATCACCAGATCATTTTTCACAAAAGTACCCTTCATGTAACATCATTCATTACTCTGTCTGGAGCTCACAAATTTAAGAGGATGCCCTAAGTTCCGGGGAAACCCTGGTTTAAGTTGGGCTTGATCACCATAAGTCCTCTCTTTGTTTTGAATGAGTGGAAGAGGTGTTGGAGTTTTTGCAATCCTTATTCACCTGCAACCTATGACCCTGCTCGCAGGCAGGTCACTCCCCACGCTGCTGAACGGCTCTGCCTGCATTGTTTTTGCCTAATCTTGTATTTTTCCCCTGTGCCTAACTTGCTTTCTTGCCCAGACTTGTTTTTATTCCCCTGTGCCTAACTTGCTTTCTTGCCCAGACTTGTTTATTCCCCTGTGCCTGTACTTGCTTTCTCGCCCAGACTTGTTTTTATTCCCCTGTGCCTGTACTTGCTTTCTTGCCCAGACTTGTTTTTATTCTCCTGTGCCTGTACTTGCTTTCTTTCCCAGACTTGTTTTTATTCCCCTGTGCCTAACTTGCTTTCTTGCCCAGACTTGTCTTTATTCCTCTGTGCCTGTACTTGTTTTCTTGCCTAAACTTGTTTTTCCTTCCTGTGCCCAGTTCTCCCGCGGCACCCACCCATTTTTCCCACCGCTGCGTCCCTGCGGCCTCGCCCACCTGCAATCCCATTTGCCGCTCCGCTCCCGCCTCCCAGCTGCTCCTCCCTCCCACATCCCCTCATATGGAAGCCGCGCAGCGGTGAAAGGAGCAACCTATGACCCTGCTCGCAGGCAGCTCGCTCCCCACGCTGCTGCACGGCTCTGCCTGCATTGTTTTTGCATAATCTTGTATTTTTCCCCTGTGCCTAACTTGCTTTCTTGCCCAGACTTGTTTTTATTCCCCTGTGCCTGTACTGCTTTCTTGCCCAGATTTGTTTTTATTCCCCTGTGCCTAACTTGCTTTCTTGCCCAGGCTTGTTTTTATTCCTCTGTGCCTGTACTTGTTTTCTTGCATGAACTTGTTTTTCCTTCCTGTGCCCAGTTCTACCGCGGCCCGCCCATTTTTCCTGCCGCTGCATCCCCGCCCATCTGCAATCCCATTCGCCGCCCGCTCCCGCCTCTCAGCTGCTCCTCCCTCCCATATCCCCTCATATGGAAGTCGCGCAGCGGTGAAAGGAGCGACCTATGACCCTGATCGCAGGCAGCTCGCTCCACACGCTGCTGCGTGGCTTTGCCTGCATTGTTTTTGCCTAATCTTGTATTTTTCCCCTGTGCCTAACTTGCTTTCTTGCACTGACTTGTTTTTATTCCCCTGTGCCTGTACTTACTTTCTTACCCAGACTTGTTTTTATTCCCCTGTGCCTGTACTTGCTTTCTTGCCCAGACTTGTTTTTATTCCCCTTTGCCTGTACTTGCTTTCTTGCCCAGACTTGTTTTTATTCCCCTATGCCTAACTTGCTTTCTTGCCCAGACTTGTTTTTATTCCTCTGTGCCTGTACTTGTTTTCTTGCCTAAACTTGTTTTTCCTTCCTGTGCCCAGTTCTCCCGCGGCCCCGCCTGTTTTTCCCGCCGCTGCGTCGCTGCGGCCCGCCCACCTTCAATCCCATTCACCGCCCCGCTCCCGCCTCCCAGCTGCTCCTCACTCCCACATCCCCTGATATGGAAGCCGCTACGCGACCGCACTCAGCGGGCACGCCGCTGGCGCACCTAAGGCAAGCCCGTCTGTGCCCGTCCGTGACTGGACCGCGCCCAGCACCAGGACACCTGGACACCACAAACGCCACGACGCCCGACACCGCTACGATGCCAGAACCCTCCACGCACTCAACACCGGACGATCACACACCTGCTTCCTGCACACCCCGAAGCGTACCCAGGGAGCTTTCACCTGCCGGAACTGCAGCTTCACAAGCATCCGCCCCATCATGCTGCCGACCAGGAAAGAACCCAACCTCCTCAGATGCATCCTTCTCAACACCCGCTCTGCCCGAAAACATGCCGTTGAACTCTGGGACCTACTCGACTCAACCTCCCCAGACGTCGCCCTCCTGACGGAGACCTGGCTGAACCCCGCCTCGGCACCCGACATAGCCATAGTGTTATGATGAATAAGCAAAGTACACCAAGGAATATCTTGAAGTAGATTTATTCTAGGAGAAAGATCCTAAACAGCCTCTTGCCAGACACACCTAGACCAACTGAAGATGATGCCACAGAGGTGACATCACACTAGAACCTCTGGAATATCATAGAGATGTACCATTCTAGGCAATAAAGCATATGCACAATACAAACAGCATAACATGTAAATATAACACATCTCCTCCCTTTACAATAAAACAAACAAAAAAAACAATAGAATAATAGCGAACATAAAAACTGAAGTTCATGGAAGAATCAAGAAATATAATCACTCAGATACGCCGCTAATCTTCTATCGCTAGCACCCCTCAGAATACGTGAAACATCCGACCTATCTCCCTCCCTTGCAGGCGTACCAAGTTCATCTGATCTAATTATTTCTCCTAAGGAGGAAGAATCAACTCCCTGTTCATCACCAAACTCTACGTCCTTCATCAACATCCATGGAGAACATTGCTCCCCATCATACGTACCCTCCAAATTTTCCACATGCTTGCAATCTCCTCTTTGATATAATGCAACCCGCCTTAAGTTCCAACCTTGACCATTTGTCAATCTCACCCAATTGCTGCCCACAGTTTTCACCTTAAAAGGTCCCCTAAACTTGTTGACCCAATTGCTATGTCCACCCGGTTTCACTTTTACCAAATCTCCAACCTTAATGTACTGTTCGTTTTTCACTTCCAACCTCTCAGACTGTGAATCTGCCCCTCTTGGTCTTTCCCGCATCAATGAAGGAAATAACTTTGTGCCAGCCTCCCTTCCCTGCATCATTCCAAAGGACTTTTACCTAAGTCATTATTCACTGTTGAGCGATATGCCCACAAAATTTCACTCACTGACTCAAGTACAGGCAGACCAGAAGCATAAGCTAATTCCATAGCACCCTTAACCATGCGGTTAATGCGCTCCACAAGTCTGTTTACTTGTGGGTTGTATAAAGAACAACAAACATGCTTTATACCAACCGAATCTAAGAAACACTTCATTTCTTTAGAGGTCAATTGTGTGCCATTGTCTGTCAACAAAACCTAGGGAAAACCTTCCCTCTTAAAAATGTCCGACAAAACGGCAATTGTAGCTTTGGTTGTGATGCTACTCATAAAAGCAACTTCCACCCATTTAGATTTTGCATCCACCAGAAAAACAGCAAACCTCTCACTCTCTTTTACAAACAAAAATGGACCAACAAAGTCAAGACAAACCTTTTCCCAAACCTTGTCAGCACCCGAAACATGCTGGGGCTCATTAGTCGATCCAATGCCAACCCTTAACCTCTTCTCAGACTCCTTGCATGCCACACACCTTTCCACCCACTCCTTCACCTGCTGATCCATAGCAGACCACCAATAAAACTCCTTCAACCTCCTTATGGTCATAGTTTGGCCCAAATTACCTTGATGTGCTAACCCAATTAATCTAGCACGCAATCCTTGAGGCGGTACAAACTTAACGTATTAACACTCCATTATCTGTAACAGATAATTGATCCACAATCTTCACATAAGGCTGCACACCAAGTGGAACAGAACTTTCTCTCCTGATAACACTTTCATCATCTTGCAAACACCAGTCAAGGTTGCATCCTCTTCCATTTCCTCAATCCAAGTCTACCTCTGAATGGCACCCTCCATACCCTCTAGCGCATCATCAATACTTGCCACAACTTCCTCCGTAGAGAGATCCACAACTGCAGCCTCCTTATCCGGAAGCCTCGACAAACAGTCAGCGACCTTGTTGCGCCAACCCGGGACATACTCCACCTTACAGTCAAATTCTTGCAGCTTGACCGCCAGTCTTGCTAATCTACCCGAACAATTGCTTATACCTCCTGGACCCAAGACCTTCAACAACGGTTTATGATCCGTGCGCAACCGAAAATGACTGCCCCACAATAATACCCTAAAATGACTTGTAGCCAAGGCCGCGGCCAAAGCATCTCTCTCTATAACAGAGTATTTGCGTTCACACTCAGGCAAGGACCTAGAAGCAAACGCCACAGTTCTTTCCATACCCCCACGCACTTGTGCCAAAACAGCACCTATGCCCATGGCACTGGCATCCACCGTAAGAATATTATCCAGTCCATTCTGAAAAGGAGTCAACACACCGGCATGAACTATTTCCTCTTTAATCAAATCAAACGCAGATTGTTGCATATTACCCCAGCTAAACCTCTTACCCGTCCTCAAAAGTTCCCTCAAGGCTTCCGTCTTATGTGAGAAATTCAGCAAAAACTTTGAATAATATTCTACTAAGCCCATGAAGGACCTCAAAGAATCTCTATCATGAGGCACACTCGCATTGACGATGGCACTAACCAGGTTTTCTTTTGGCCTTATCCCTTCCTCAGTGACCAAATGCTTCAAATATTCTACTTCCCGTGTCTTGAATTTGCACTTTTCTCTCTTCAAGGTCATGCCAGCCTTCGCAATTCTATCTAACACCTTTGCAAGAGATAGGTTGTGTTCAGAAAGATCCTAAACAGCCTCTTGCCAGACACAGCTGGACCAACTGAAGATGATGCCACAGAGGTGACTTCACACTAGAACCTCTGGCACATCATAGAGATGTACCATTCTAGGCAATAAAGCATATTCACAATACAAACAGCATAACATGTAAATATAACACATAGCCGTCCCAGAAGGCTACATGATCACCCGCAAGGACCGCACCAACAGAGCGGGAGGAGGAATTGCCATCGTCCACAGGAACACTATCAGAGTCTCGACCAACACTGACGACACCC
The DNA here is from genome assembly GCF_964261635.1 of Lissotriton helveticus. Taxonomy (NCBI): domain Eukaryota; kingdom Metazoa; phylum Chordata; class Amphibia; order Caudata; family Salamandridae; genus Lissotriton; species Lissotriton helveticus. The sequence goes on from NC_136070.1 coordinate 368,781,285, forward strand.
TCAGCACCGCCGAACACCTGCACTTCCAGATCCACACCGACCCCAACACCACCCTCAGAGGAACCCTCATCTACAGACCGCCCGGACCCTGACCACAGTTCAGCGACTCCATTGTCGACTTCGTCAGCACACACGCCCTCGCCTCAATGGACAACATCCTCCTCGGGGACCTGAACTTCCACCTCGAGAACAATGACGACACCAACTCCACCACCCTGATCGACAACCTAGCCAACCTCGGACTCAGACAACTCGTCACAACACCCACCCACGCCGCCGGTCACACGCTTGACACCATCTTCTCCGCAAGCCCCCACGTTTCCTTCAACCATACCACTGAACTCCACTCGACCAACCACCGCTGCATCCACTTCACCTTCAAGAAACCCACCACACACCACCGCACCCAACAGATGCCTCACCGCTGCTGGAGCAAAGTCACCGAAGACCAGTTAACCACCACCCTCGCCCACAGCCCACCCGCTGACCATACCGACCCCGCCACCGCCACCCGCTACCTCAGACAGTGGATCAACGACTGCGCCAACACCCTCGCCCGATCAAGAAACCCTCCAACAATCATACCAACAAGAAAGCCAGCTGGTTCACTGAAGACCTCCGGGCCTCCAAGCAAACCTGCCGAAAGCTGGAGAAGATCTGGCTCCGTGAACGAACACTGGACAGCCACGCCGCCCACAAGAATGCCACCCGCAGACACCATCACCTCATCAGATCCGCCAAAAGGGCCTCCTTCAAAGACCGCCTAGACAACAATGCGCACAACAGCAAAGAGCTCTTCAACATCGTGAAGAAACTCTCCAACCCCAGCTCCAACACCAACGACGTCCCACCCTCGCAAGACCTGTGCGACTCGCTGGCCACCTTCTTCCACCGCAAGATCACAGACATCCACGACAGTTTCAATGCCACAACCGCCCCGACAACCACTGAGACCTCCGCCCCCTCGACCACCATCCGCACCAACCGCCTGCTCTACTGGACCAACATCAACAACGATGACACCATCAAGATCATGAACACCATCCACTCCGGATCTCCGTCAGATCCATGCCCACACCACATCTTCAACAAAGCCAGCACATCCATCACACCCCATCTCCGGAAAGTCATCAACACCTCCTTCGAGACAGCAACCTTCCCGGAGAGCTGGAAGCATGCCGAGATCAATGCCTTACTCAAGAAACCCAAGGCGGACCCCAAGGACCTCAAGAACTTCCGGCCCATCTCCCTGCTCCCGTTCTCGGCAAAGGCCATCGAGAAGACCGTCAACGAACAACTGATCCGCTACCTCGAGGAGAACAACATCCTGGACCCTTCCCAGTACGGGTTCCGCAGCAACCACAGCACCGAGACTGCCATCATCACCGCCACCGATGACATCAAATCCCTGCTGGACAACAGAGAAACGGTGCCCCTCATCCTCCTGGACCTGTCAGCCGCATTCGACACGGTCTGTCACCACACACTACGAATACGCCTCCACAATGCTGGGATCCAAGAGAAGGCCCTGTACTGGACCATCTCCTTCCTCTCCGGCAGAACACAGAGTGTCTGCCTTCCCCCCTTTCCCCCTTCCGCTCCGAAGCCACCGAGATCATCTGTGGCGTACCCCAGGGCTCATCCCTCAGCCCAACCCTGTTTAACATCTACATGGCACCGCTCGCCCACGTCGCCCGTCGGCACGACCTCAATATCCTCTCCTATGCCGAAGACACCCAGCTGATACTCTCCCTCACCAAGGACCCCCACACCGCCAAAACCAACCTTCACGAGGGAATGAAGGCTGTTGCTGAATGGATGAGGAACAGCCGACTGAAGCTGAACTCGGACAAGACGGAGGTTCTCATCCTCGGATCCAACCCTTTGGCCTGGGATGACTCCTGGTGGCTGACCGCACTGGGAACCGCTCAAACACCCACCGACCACGCACGCAACCTAGGGGTCATCCTCAACTCCACCCTCTCCATGACTAAACAGGTCAATGCCGTCTCCTCCTCCTGCTTCAACACCCTCCGCATGCTCCATAGGATCTACAAGTGGATCCCCACTGAAAAGAGAAGAACAGTCACCCAGGCCCTTTTCAGCAGCAGGTTGGACTATGGAAACTCCCTCTATGCGGGAGCCACGGCCAAACTCCCGAGACAGCTCCAACGCATCCAGAAAGCCTCTGCACGCCTGATCTTCGACATTCCTCGCCGCAGCCACATCACACCCCACCTGAGAGACCTGCACTGGCTTCCGGTCAACAAGAGGATAACCTTCAAGCTCCTCACCCACGCCCACAAGGCACTCCACAACACCGGACCAACGTACCTCAACAGACGACTCAGCTTCTACACCCCCTTTGCATTACTTTTAGGCAACTTTCCAGCACAAAACAAGCTTTGCGCTGGAAAGAAAATAACACAAAACACAGTTTGTGCTGGTTTATGTCACTTTTGTGATGCAAACACAGTGCAAAATTTATGTAAATCTGGACCTTACTCTGCAAAATGGAAGTTAGACTATTGCAGTGGGGCAAGCAGCAGTGGTGGCTCCTCCGCCAAGGTGGAGAAGAGTCACCCCACTCCTTTCAAGCAGTGTCACTAAAGGAAAAATAAAATCGTAAGAACTCTAAGCATGGCTGCTTTGATGACAGAACAGGGGAGGGGAGCAGGGCTGCTTTGCTGACAGAGCAGGAAAGGGGAGCAGGGCTGCTTTGCTGACAGAGCAGGGGAGGGGAGAAGTGGTTTGCACTCTCTAAAGTGTGCATAGATGTTTGGCCGGCCTTCTGGGGCTAGCCAAACATTCATGTGCACTTTATATGTTCCCCATGCAGGCTGCATTACAGCCTGCATGGAGAACACGCCCAACCTCCTATTTTCTGGCTGAGTGCTGATCCACGGTGCTCAGACCAATCACATCACTGTATTGCTGCATTGTAATTGGCTATCAGGAGGCTAGGAGCCGGGTGCATCCTGCTTCCTGCCCTGGAAGCGGGGAAGAGAACTAAAAGGTGGTGGCAGTGATGGTGGGTGGCAGTGGCAGATAGGTAAGTGTGTTTTTTTTAATTTATTTCCCTCCTACCAGCCCCCACGACCCACCTCCCCCACCACCTTCAAATACCAGCTGTCACTGCAAGGCATCAATCTATATCTGAGAAGTTGTATATATGTTCAATGAGGTGACATTGAAGCTGCTGATTTGGTCAGGAGAGCTCAGAGCCATATTTCACCCCACAGCCATCATCACATTGGTCAGATATTTTTAGCAGCTTTGCCTAGTCAAGATTTCTACCTTGAGATTTAAGGCTCAATTTAGAGTTTGGTGGAAAGTGTATTTTCAAGGTCAGTCCGGCTCATTTACAGTCAAATGGACCTTCATTATGTCAAAAGCTGTGAATACTCTGTCTCTGCTGCTGATATAAACCACCACCAGCTTTACGGAGTAAGGCCCATCGTATTTTTTGCCATGTGTCTGCCCACCCAATATAAGGAGTGGGCTAACACATGGCCAGTTTTCACTGTCCTTCACTACCAGTTAAAACCTGGAGGTAAGGGGCAGTGAGAACTGCAAAATGCACCTCCCTCCCCCCCCCCTCCACCATGGAAGAAATCTCCTATGGTGGGAGTGGGAGGGGGTTAATTTTGTTTTAAGTTTCCATAACAAAATTCCATTTTGGGGTTTTGATTTGGAAAATAAAAAAAGAACATTGTAAGTTCACAGTGCGGCTCCATCATGTTGACCGAGCTGTCCTTCAAACTTACAATGCATTATCAGGAATCGCCATGAAGGCAGTTCCTGCCAATGCTAGAGATGTCTGATGGCCCTGGGGATATTTCAAAATTTAGCTGGCAGGGACTCTGTGAGAGCGATGGAGAATTCAGTGCTCTGCTTATCTTGTGTACGTCTAAAATGTATTCTGAGGAAGGTTCTTTGGGGTGCTACATTTATGGTTGGTACTATTTTGTGGATAGAGGTAACTCCAGACTCCTCCCTAAATTTTCCAGCAATTCCTGTTTGCCCCATTACAAACAGTACCCCTATGCACCTTATTTATAAAGTCCAAGAGTTGTGGCCAGGGAAATAAGCAGTGGTCTCTCCTGTGTCCACTTGGTTTTCAGGAAGCCGCATTCCCACTGGGTTTGAAACCAGCAAGACCGGTGTGGGCTGGCGGACAAAGGATTGCCTTCCTCCAAGTTTTAGTTTACAATAACTTGGGAGAGTGAAGGCCTCAGCTTGCTCTTTTATAAGTGAATGAAGATCCTTGGTACACCATCCTGCCTTTAGAGAAATAGGAGAAAACATCTCCTCACACACAGACTATTGTCACTGCTCTGGTGGCATTTTTCACTCTTCATTAACCCGTTTACTGCGGCCGTTATTTCGGCGCAGTGCGGGCGTTCTGAAGAGTGTGTGGGGCTGCGTTGGCCGATGAACATTCGCAGCACCAACCAGGTAGTGCTCCGAACGTTCAGCGGCCGATGGCAGCATCAATGGGGTTAAGGTCAGACACTGGCAGACCATCTGTCAGTAGACAAATGCTAGTTAGATTTCTAGGGATTCAGGCAGGTAAAAAGTAAATTTCTCCGTGTTACCTTTCCTAAACAGTTAGTACCAATTTAACTTTCTCTTTAAAATGGATATTTTAGAAATACTAAAAATTGTTTTTGAAGGACTTTAGTCGCCGGTTCATGTCAACAGTTACAGATTAAAGTTTATCATCTGTACTTTGGAATTCTTTAGGATCCAACAACACTCCTGACAGGACAGCGAAAATAGCTTTTGGTGCCTTGATAATGGAGGACCATCCCAATTTTGAAATCACACCTGTTCTACTTTTAAATATCAGGTAGGTACAATGGTGTAAGTAGGGGTGGCTAATATTTATGGCCTCATATGGAGGTTAAATATACCAAGTATGGGTAAATCAATTCAAACACATTTAAAAGGGGGAGCAGTGTCATTTGTCTCCTATTTAGCAGGGGTAAAGTACACAGAGTTCTTAATCCAGCAAAACAGATTCAGAAAACAAATCTCTTGCAACTTCTAGTCCTGCATGTACACCTCACCTATGCCCACTGTGCCACAACAACTGATCCACCTGTACTACCTTTATGCTAAACCCACAGACCTTTTTCATTTGCGCTCATTGTTATACAGGTGCACTTGCAGGTCCACAACCCTTCTATACCCCCGGTCTATCAGTGCTTCTTTAGCATGTGCGCTTTTCTGCTCAGTCTCCTCTTCTGCTCCCCTTGTGCTTTCCTTGTCCATTTGCATATCCCGTAACACCATTTAGTATCCTGTCCTCACTGCTCCATATTGCTTCCTGCACACAATGCCCATGGCCTTGTTACATGTGTCTCATTTTCCTACTATGCATCACTATCTTACTGTTCCACTTTGCATGTGTACCCTGTGCATCCTGCGGACTTCCTCTTTACATCCTGCACTCTTCCGTGTCTCCTCAGTCATGCTTCTGCTACTCCTTTACTTCCCCACTCATGCCCCATATTTTCCTCCTCCTTACACCCCTCATGTGAGTCGATGCCCCTCTGTCTCCTTACCCGTGCCACCCCATGCAGCCCCATACGTCTCTGTCTACTTGCCCATATGGCACATTTGCCTCATGTTCCATCACTTCATGCACCACTATACCAACCATACATACCTATCTTCTGTTCCCATGCTCTGCCATGCTTCCCTCCCTCACCTTACTCAACTCTGTTTCTGTGCTTCTTGACTGGTCCTTCCTTCTCTCTCTCTATACTTTACTGCCTAAGTCTCCTCATGTGCCTGTGTAGCACCTGTGCCTCTGCCTGTGTGTTGGTTGCAAAATCCACTCTTCAGCCATGTTGGAATAGGATTTCTGGCAGGCACTTACCCCTCTGCATCACTCTATAATGAGTTTTTCCAGCCAGAACCGGGAACTACTCAGCCCATTCCGCAAGGCTTAAATCATTTTGCATTAGTGAGGCTTGCACTACTGTTGCAGTTGTATTATTTACAGAGGTATGAGAAAATACATTTGCTAGACAAACGGTTGGTTTTATCCACGCATCTTTAATTTGGGTCCTGATATGAGATATTCTGATTTCTTTTTAAGTAGGGATATACTTTAATATAAAAATAAAAATGATTATTTGAAATGATGTGGCTTGCTCCAGTTCTGTAATGAAAAAGTGCTGACCAGCTACCAAAATAAAACAAAACATTTCTCAAGCATTCTGTTTCTCGCCCCCATGTCATATATTAGAGCTGCTATAACATGTGATAAGAGTGTCCAAGATATTGCAACGTTTAAGATAAAATTACACAGTACAGTATTGGCAATTAGTATTCCAACATCATTAAACTACAAGCAAAATTGTGGGGCCTGTATTACGGTAAAGTGAATGTATCATTTAATGCAGGAACGATATTTTATTCTGTCGCTCATTTTGATGTACCCAGTATCTGGAATGTTTTTTTCTTTTAAGATTGAGCAAACTACATGCTGCAAACCCATTTGTACGATCCAATTGAGGTAATTGAGACAAGCCTCATTTAACATAATGGCTTTAAAATGCCATAAGAAAGAACAAAACAATATCATGCCATCCATAACAGAAAGGCAAATCAATTACAGAAATGTATCATGCTCACCGCAGCATCTACCAGAGGGAAAGCCAGCAGAAGCAGAAAAACGATACATGCGAAATGTTCTTTTAATGCAATATTAAAGACAATAAGTCAATGTCAAGGAAGCAAGAACAAGCCATGTGAGTGATGTAAACTAGGATGTGATATACACCACAATACAGCATTACATGAAAACAGGGAAATGTATGTCATCTATTTTACACTGTCATTCCAATACTCTTTTATTGTTATTTGGAATAAAAATTGTTCAGAAGCAGGCAGTATGCAAAGAACTAAAATAAATGATTATGCACTAGTGTTATGCTTGTATACAAAAAAAGCACATAAACAGTGAAGAAGGTTTGAATTTTAGTTTGCTACAATGGATGTACTTATTTCCTAAATTTTGATTTGGTGGTGCACACATTTTTGTTACACCAACATTCTGCCTTTCACTGTTCAGAGCGTCAAACAAATAAAGAAATGGGAAAATGTGATGGTTATATTAGTGTTAACATTTGGTAAATAACAACCGCACTGTTTTAATTAGCTTCATAAATTAGCTGTAAAGATGATCAATAGTAGCGAGAGTCTGGCAACATGGATATTAAATTATTACAAATGTTTCCGTGTTCTGGAGTATTGATTGTTTCAAATGTGCACAGTACTAGTCCAGCCATTCGTTTTTGTTGTTTGCTTTTTGGATTTTTGAATGATAGTAATGGGATTGTCTGAAAAATTCTCTTATCGGTGGTGGTAGAGCATTCCAAACTTTAGGCCCAGTAGTTTCAGTGAACTGCCCATACAATAAAGCTTATGGAACGTCTTCTTGCAACTGGTCTAGAAATTTCTGGTTACATAGCAGCCAATTAACAAATGCTTTTTGGAGTAAGTAAAGTAGTACATCCGTAGTATTCTTTTACATACTCTTACATGCCTTTGGTTATGTGGCCCAGACGTGTAAAATGAGAGTAACATTTTAATAAAATTGGAATATTTATATGAGGTTTGTACAAATTAAAGTATCTTCTTTGCACTTTTACCTATAGGAGTTGGACGTTTCAAGTCCATTTCTCAAGGCAAGTGGGACTTTGTAAAATGTGCTCCTGTAGTACTACTGTATTCATAAATGCTTTTATGAATTGGCCCCAAAGTGTTGTCCATCTACTGCACACATCCGGGATTCTTGCTATCAAAAACTGCACGCATTTACCATGTATATGTCTTTCCCACACATGCCTTTATCACAACAATGGCTTTATGGAGGCATGGTTGGTAAAGAAATGTGCATGGTAAAAATGTAATTAGTAAGTATAAACCCATATCCGCTTCATACATACCACCTAAAAACTAGTATACACATTTATAAACACATATACTGACAATGCATGTGTGGTAATGACACATTGCATTGACGACATTGAAAAGGCATGCATGGTAGTTACATACAACCTTGCTTGATTATCATCATTGAAGACCATATGGAGATCCTCTCTGAAGTAATCTCTTGTGGTTTCACATGTCTCTAGGATAATAATTCTGATTTCCACCTCAATTTTCCTTTGGTATGGGAGATTTAATATGAACGTGCAATTGGCTACGATATCAAGATCAGCTGTCCATTTTGTAAACAATAGGGTATCACTTGCCTGCATCAATCATTATGGGATTGTTCCTTTTGCTAAAGCTAAGTAAGCTGAAGTTAATGAAATTCATGATTTAAAGTGCAAGTGTTTGCAAGTATTCCACTTGATGCTGTTTGGGGTTAGTAATGTAAATGTTTTGATTTTGTCTGTTACTTTTCTTACCTCCTTGATATATACATAATTGAATGGAGTGGGACTGGAAGAATGTTCTAGAGTTGCACGGTTTCGATATCTGACACTCTGGCACCAAGGTCTCAGTCAATGTGCCAATGCGAATCAGAAAACCTGTTGGACTGCAACCTATACACAACTCACCGATCAATTTTGCATAATATGTGCTTCAGGTAACTTTCAGTCCCATGAGACTTTACAGGAACAATTAGTGGACCATCAAATCCTCTTTCATGAATGAATAACGCACTGAAGAATTACAAAAAAAAGGAATGCAAATTTTAACATAGCTATTTTACAACTAAAACTCCAATCTAGTACATAAAGTATGAGTTGTTATCTCAGTGCAGATAAACATGAAGACAGCAAGAAACTTTATGAGTAACATGAACAATAAAAATAATCCAACAATAGTGCTACGCATCCTATAGCACTAGCACCCTCAATAACTACTTCTAAATATTATTCTATTTCTAGCAGATTCTCTAAGGTTGGTAATTGGGTCTTATTTTTGTTGTCCTTCCAAAAGAACATTACCTAACAGAATGAAAATAGTAGAAAGGGTCTTGCACTATTCAATATTGAATGTTTATCCTTCTTTTAACAACTTCAGAGTGTTCATATAAAAAATTGGCATAGCGAGCTAAAAGTCAGAGAGGATCCAGGTGAAAGAGGACAGACACAGATGCTCACCCTACTTAACTCAAGCTGAGAGGCATTTTGCCATCACTAACTGGGAGGTAGGTTTCGTTTCTGGCTGTGCTTATCATTTACACACAGGTGAATATGTGAGTTCGAAATAGAACTTATTCTTCTGGAATCAGGTACATGTGTGTACCACTCTTCGAAACTCCGAATAGGTTTTTATTCCCTAATGTGCTAGAAACAGAATGACACTTAGAAGTAGTAAAAGGGTGTGCTAGTGCTATAGAATGCATAACATTTGTGTTGGAGTCTGTTTATTGTTCACATTACTCATAAACTTCATTGCTGTCTTAATGTTTCTCTTCATTGTGGCAAAAACGCATACAACTGAGGATTTTGGGGGTTCGAAGTGAGGTGTTTGCAGAAGGGCTGCAGGCAACTGTGCAAGAGATTCTGAGTTATTTATGTACTTCTGAGACTGATAAAATAACCTTCATTGATTTGCACAGTCTATAGAATCCTGATGATGGACCTGAGCTCTACTGGTTTGGGTGGTGGAACACTGCTAGTGGTATTGGGATCCCTAGAACTGAGAAATAGAGTGTTCAGAGATGTCATTGCTAAAAGGAGATAAGGAGATACTATCTCACACCCATCAACCCTTGTTGTTCCCTGACTTCAATCCAAGGGTTTGCTAATGAAGAGAAAAGGTAAAAAAAAGTCGACCACTGGAACATATCAGCATCATAGGAATCCCCTTTGGTGCTAAGGGTTGATCAGGAAGGTATGAAGTATTTCTTCATGAAGGTGGAAGCAGCCAAGGCCTTTTTGTTTGGAGTCAAGGGAAACATTGTGAATGCTATGGCCTCTGATACTTGACCTTGAACAGGTGCGGTGATAGAAAAATTAGCCTTCTTGGACCCTTATGACATGCTTAGGTGTATTTATCTGGGAGGTATTGATATGGCAAGATGGGGGACTTAAATGAAGGGATATCATTTGGGGGAAGAGTGGCTCCACTAGGTTAGTTAATGTGGTCTCTTAGATTGTCATTATTTTTTATGAAAACAATAAGAAGTGAATGAAAGATCAGTAATTGTTCACAAGATTGTAAGATTGCACACAATACATTTTCAATTATTTGAATAACTCATAGATTTGTTATTTCCTTCATTTGAATTATTGCATTATTGAGAAGGGTAGGTTAAAAACACCTTTTTTTCTCTTTTCACTGTCTTAGAGAACAATCTTCTGTTTAATATGCAACAAGTCGTGTGCATGTTCGTGAGAGATTACTTCAATATATGTTCCACTTTCCTTTCACTTCACTTTGCCCAGCTTCTTGCTATTTTGGATGCCTTAGGCTCTTGTTTTGACTTTCTCTTTTTGAGGTGGACAATGTAATCTACTGTCATCACCATTATTATGGACGTGAGATTACCTAGAACGTAGATACTATTGTGGCAGTGTCAGTCCAGTGGATTACTTTGGACATTGTCATGTGTGTTCTGAAACTGAATGTTTTTACTCTATTGAGTGATGTGACAGGGCAGAAGTCTACTGTGACGACACAAAATGTGATACTTACGCGATGGGAAGTGATCAGAGAGTGGGGTGACCACATTATGATATTTATGGTATGAATACCTAATTCAGGGCGTATGAGAAAAATACATTTGAGTATAATAAGCCATGTGGTGGGCCACTTGGCCATCTCACTGAAGAGTAACGATCTCACGTTGTCAATCCGATCAGCTGTCCATTTATTTGGTAATGTCCCCCAATAGGCTGAAGTCATCATGATTAGTATTTTATATAACCGGTTTCTATAGGTGATGAATCATCTTGAGAATCCTGCCACTTTTATATGATATGTAGTTTAGAAGTTATTTAATTATATATTATATACGTGGAACAAACAACATTCTATTTCCTTTGACATCAAAGATCCGAAATAATACATTTGGCAATTTCATTCTCTTTTGAAGACAATGATGTCTCCTGGTTTCTAACATCACATAACAACAAGAGACCTTACATTTTCAATGTCAATACAGAGCCACGCATTCAGCAACTTAAAACCAGGATTCGAGTGTCTCGAAAACATTTCTCCAGTGGCTAAAGCTCTGAATTATTAGTGACCGCAGTGGTTGTGTTTCAAAGGACTCACTGATGTAAAACATTATTAACATTGATTTTGACAATTGAATGTAGCCATCAGACAAACAAATGAGGTAGACAACTTTAGTATGGTGGGGGAAGGGCTGTTTTCCACTGTCCACACCCAGTGTTAGATAATTTTCTTTTGAACGATTTGAAGCTTTGAGCAAAACACACTTGCACACACCAACATGTTAGAAGCTTAAGGAGGGGTTTTAAATTAAATGATCCATTGATCTATGTTTTAATACAAGATGTGTGTTAGTTTCTTTAGGCTACTTGTTAGTTTGACACTGCTCAAGCTAGATGGTTAAATGCATGTTTTCCATCTGCATTGGATTTAAATTACCATATCATTGTTAGGAAGGGCTTTCATTGGTCTTTCATGCAATCCATGCAAGTCCTTTTGGAAAATGTAAACTAAGTGAGAGTTATGATTTGAGTATTCACATGAGAGTATCTGACATAGCAGGTGTAATGCTTGTTCATAGATGGACCTAATTACAATGGCAATTTAAACTACAGGGAGCATACTTATAACTTCTATTCAGGAATCTACTGCTAGAGATCTCTACTTCAGCTTCTCCTATCTCTTGAAGGCAGAATTATCTTCCATGAGTACAGAGCTCTCCGCACAAGGAGGGCTCTGTCTTTTTTAGTGAATGTGGGAGGCGAGTGACTGGAAGTGACAAGAAAGTTACTATGTACTATTTACTTCTTCAATATCCCTAAACTCCTTACATTTAGAAGGTCTTATGGGAGGGAGTTCAAATAAATAAAACACACCTACAAAAGAATAAAACAAATTCTATTCAGTAAAGGTAAACTTAAGTCTACTACATTAGTACTACTGAACAAATAGGTGCAAATATACTCCAGCTAAGTCTTGGAGTAAGTCAAGCACCACATATGGCCAGTCACCGACACTGCAACACTGTCCCACAAATCAGTTGAGGCAAGAAACACTAACACCATACCAGAAAATACATGAAAAAAATATTTTGAATGTCAGAAGAAAACAATTTAGGAATTTTTTATGTTTTATTGATTTTAATATAATTTTAAAAAATGTCAAAAGCTGTTTGTTTAAGTACAAGTAACAGAAACCACACAGTCCAACAGAGCTTCAAACACATGCAACACACCTGTTACAGCAATTGTGAGGAAGTGAAACATCAGGACTCCACCACACCCATTAAGAGGTAAAACACATTACAACATCAATTAGCCACCCAGAACCTGCTGACACAAGAAAGCAAGTCACACACCAAAGAGAATTGTTTGACAGTTAAGTGAATTTATTTGTTGCATCACCCCTCATTTTGAAAAACAAATATTTGAGGAGTAGAGACATTAGGAGAGAGAGGATTTACTAACATGGTGCTACTGAGAAGGAAAGTTAGGTGTAGTAATTTTAGGTGTAATATGTTGTTAGTATGTGTAATATGTTGCAAACTAGACAAATGGGTGTGTGTGTGTGATGGCTACCTATCTGCGAAGAGTGGAAGAAAGACAGAGATTTATGAGTGATGATATAAGAACTAGGTTAGAGAGAGGGATTTAGCACACCAGGTTGCACTGTGGAGAAGACACACTGCTCATGGAGGTGGTGAGATGGATACGGGATCTGTCTATACCACATGTAATCCGGATAAGTTTACCTTCATTCACCTTCTCTTGTCTTGCCACTATTTCTTTAGGGCTCCCAGTTTGTCTGTCTCTACAATAAGTGCATTGGCATGGTCTTTCAATTTCTGCCATGTCTCTGATTTCTCCACTTCACTGAGGCATACTTTATGTTCCTTGTAATGATCAACAAGGGTAACTGCAAGATCAGTCTCCTCCACAGGGAAGTTCAACTTAAGTGGAGTTACCGGCATCTTGGAAATTTGTTATCTAGGCAGCTCAAGGGGTGAGGGCAGTGACTAAGCTGTGCACTGCATTTACATGTTTGGAATGTCTGCCAGGAGTTTGCGTTTAGGTTCATGATTGCTGTACTTCCATATTCCCGCTGATTCAGAATCCTCTCCCTTGTGGAGGCGATCTTCACTATGATGGTGGAAATGTGCCCTGCTAGAGCTGGGTACTCTAAAAACAGGCATACAGAAGAAATCAATTGTAAATATATTCTACTGCCACAATTTCAGTGGTAGGATGTTCCATTCATCACATACAGGATGGAGACTCATAGGTACCTTACATTTTTGAGAAATTGACATGTGTAATTTACTTTTGAATTTTAAAGTAACTTTACTACGGTTGGTTATTCACAAAATCCTAGTGTAAAGTTGGTTAAAATTGTTGATTTACATGTCTCCACCCCCTGAAAAAAGTGTGTGGAGCCAAACCTAAAAGTGTAAGTTACTACTGTCAAAAAGGAAACATTAGTAAGTCCAGCGTCACACATGTCCAACCACTAGTGCTGCACCACTCTCCTATAGGAAATAATAGAGGTAGGGACTTAAAATGAAACCTATTCGGAAATAATAATTATTGAACATAGTTAAAAAATATAATATAAGGTTTACAAAATCTAAGAACATAACATATGTACTATTTAATTATTGTCATTACCTTTTTGAATTTATAAATTAATATAACATTATTTTTAATTAAAATATCATTAAACTATGCTTAAATAATTCTACACTACACTTTTAATAATTATGACTCCATATAATACCACGCATCTAGCCATGGATTTTGACACATTCACAGATGTATCATTAGTGGTAGATCTGAGAATTCATCAAAATGCTAAGCCTCCACAGGTGAGGTGTAACAAGGAGAAATATAATTATTTCTAGTTGTTTATACCTCTTTCTATGTGTGCTGCATTCTGCAGCACAAGAAGAAATAGGAAATGCATCTCAGAATTATTTTTGTGTCTCTTCCCACACATAAACTATCCTTCCGACAACGCAGGCACGCTTGCAACATGATGCAAGAGTGCCTGCATTATAGCTAGGCAGCCCAAAGTGTGCCAGCCATAGGAAAGGACAGGAATGCACTGTATTATAGTAAATACAGAACATTTCTGCTCTTTACCCTTACATGCAGCACAGCAAGGTGGCTTGCTGCATTTCGCTGCATTTCACTGCATGAAAGATTGATGAATCTGGGCCCCAATGTTAAAAAAATTTAATCAGTGATGTATTTAACATGTAATGAGTAAAGTAATATGTGTGGTCATAAGCAGTACATGATGGGGTCACAAGTTATGGCCAGTTGATGTAAGTATAACAGGTGAATTTACAACATCACTTCAATCTTATTACCATGCCTAACTATCACATCACTCTAACATTTGTTTTTATCAGTGAATTCCTACAGTTTGTTGATCATATTCAAAGTTGAGCACACTCAGAAGCCTCTTGGACAACCTGCACCTAACCACTCACTGTGTATGGTTTAAGCCATGTGCATTGAGAGATTGCCTGTAGGGCCTAGCCTCTGGCCAGGCCCTTGGCACAATGCCCCATAGGAACCCAATCTTGCTGCTGCACATGACCTTCAGCCGTGTGCAACTGTGGTTTGTCCCAGCACCAGACCCACTGCACATAGCAAGCCCCCACTGCGTATGGTCTGTCAGCTTCACAATGGTGGTTGATTGCAGGGTGTCGTCTATGACCAGACCCTTCCTATTTTATTTTTAAATGGTCTTTCGACACTGTGTACCAGTACAGGCACTGCAGTACCTCACTGTGACCTTTCTGGGTACCACGGCACAAGGTGCTGGTACTGAAATGTCAGGGTTATTCACAGGCTCAGCCCCGCACCCAACCTCTCATGGGTACCCATTCCCCCTATGTACAGAGCCTTCAGTTATGTGTAGTAGTGGGTTGGCTCTGTGCTCAACCTACTGCAAGCTGCCAACCCAACAGTGCACAGCCTATGGTCCAAACAATGGCAGTTGGCATTTAAGAAAAAAGTTGGTACCACAACAATGTAGTACCGCTATATCTCCTTGCTGACACTAGTACCAGTACTGTGGCATCTCAGGGGATACCTTGCATGGTACCTGTAAGGAGAGGGATCGTTTTGCATCATCACCTCCCATCCCCAATTTTTGGACAGATGCTGCTGGTTTGTAGACTATTACTGCACCGGGTTCTGCTAACCAGGCCTCAGTGCATGTGCTCTGAACCCCTCAAGGTGTATGTGCAACTGGCTAATCCCTTTTTAGCATATTTAGCTTATCTATAAGTCCCAAGTATACCAAGAGTACCCTGGGCTAATAAGTTAAATGCCACCAGTGGACTGAAGCACTTTTTAACCACCACCGCTGTGACAAAGTGAAAATATGGTTCCAGGTCTGCTATTATAGAGTAGTTAGACAAATTGTAAACTGCTAACTTAAAATGACCATTTTGCCTTTCCCTAACCTTCAGTTTTATTATTTGTAGGTCACCTTTAAGTCACGCCTTAGTAGCTCATAAGGCAGGATCCCACATATTAAAAAGAAGGACATGTCATATTTGAAGTTTACATGTCCTGACATTGAAATATCAAAATTGCTGTTTTCACTGTAGCATGGCCGATGGTCAATTGGCTAACATGGAGTTTCACCAGCCCACATGCTAAGTGCTAACCTTTCATTTGGGACCACCAAACTGAGTACTTCAAGAACTCAAATTAATTGTTACCTTAAACCTGACTTATTGCTGAATTCAAATTTAAATTCCTTTTAATGCATAGGTGCCTTTAGAAAGTCACAACTTCTTGCCTCAAAGTTCTAGTTATTGTTTCTAAATAACTGCACTGTTTGTCACTTGAGACAGTCTGGTGTCCTCCTGTCAAGAGATGTGAAGCCAACTCAGCAATGGGGAACAAAATAACTACTCGTAGTAGGAGAAGTGACCTCCTCCAGCAAGATGGTCAGAGAGTCTTGGCCACAGATGGACCAACATCAAAGGGCTAAAAGGCTACTGACTTTGATAGGCAAATGTAAATCACACTACAGCCTGTCTTTACCTTTTTGCAGGCAGACAGGCTGGCATCTCCTCCAAGGTGGGAAAACCCAGGAGGGATAGTTAATTATGCTGCACACACCTCAGGGGTGTGCCCATGTCTCTTTTCCAGGGAAGAAGGGTCCCATCCCAACATCTTGGATTTGTGCAAAGAGATGCATTGTGGTGTTGTTCAGTGCCAAATCCACAGGAAATGATGTAAAAGTTGGTAAGGCTGACCCAGGGGGATAGTAGCCCCATTTGCTAGTGAGTCCCCCCTTTCAACAAACTTGAAATTGGCATACAAGTGATACCTGTGGCTTCCAGACTAAGAACACTGCTGGACTCAAAAGATCAGAAGAAGGATTGCACCTGCTGAACCTGTGGACCTCACAAAACAAGGCTGTGTCAAGGAAGTCTGTACCTACTTCACCTATTGAGCTAACGCATGAGTTTACAAAGAGAAAGGCTGCTACGGTTGTTGAACCCATGGAGAGAGTCCCCCAGTGTGGACCAGTGAGCGGAGTTCAAGAGCTAGTTGGCTATCCTCCTGTTAAGCTTCAGGGACACAAAAACTTAAGAATCCTGCACCTCCAAAGTGCCCACCTGACCAGTTCACCCTGGACTTGACCTGTACTCAGTTGGTGCCATCGAGAGATTTAGTTATAGCCCCCAAAGATACCCTCTCAGGTCCTTGACCCTTGGCTAGTGCTGGAGTGTACTCTTTCTTGCCACAGGACTGCAACTTGTGAGCCAAAGGCAGTGATAATGTTTTCTGAGCCCAGAGCCTGAGACTCATAGACTACTGCCAATTGACGGGTTGTAAGGAGCCTTGAATGTTGCTGAGAGCCAATGCTTTCACCAGACCTCTTGACTCTACTGTTTTATTGACATTGAACCCAAGGCCAGACTCAAACGTCAGAGAATATGCAGAATGGCAGATGGCCTGAAACTTTGACTTTGCCATGGCCCCTCACATACAAAGCTCATAGAGTGGAAATTTAGTGATTTACAAACTTTTTAAAACTTTGCCAAAGTTTTGGAGTGCAAAGCAGTTATTTATTAAACGTTTGCAAAGCTATCTGTTCTCTTCATCTAATTTGTATCACTTTTTTGTCTATTTAGAGATAAAGTTATACTCTAGACTGGGGGTTTTATTGTGTTGTGTTTCTTACTTAGAGAAAGTTTTGATACTGCTTTACACATGTTTCCCTTTACAATAAGCTTGATTGCTTTGTGCTACAGGTACCCATACCTGAGCTAAGGTTTGATTTAAAAATCCTACCTGGACCTGATTCAGATTAGTGACTTTATTGCTTTGTGAGTCTCATACCCACCCCAACCAATAATCCAGTTTTCATACAATACCACAGTACCACTACACCTGCAACCCATTTTTTTTTAATTTAGGCTTAAGGGCTTGGTGTACGTCCGTTCAGCAATTGTTTTCTGTATCATGGATGGAGGAAATGTTCCTACGGTCACACCTTTGGAGCCTGCTCTTTTTCTTGGCTCCCACTTGTAGAATTGATACTACCCTTTCCATGAAGGAGCCAGTGTGGATGAACTTTGTTCTTATAAAATGTTTTGTGCAGGTTTGTCAAATGGCGCCAAAGTTAGTAAAGAAACAAAGAATACAATTGTCTTTTACATGGAAATGCTGACATAACTGTAACTACGAAGTGGAAACTTTCACTGTGTAATATATATTTTTACACATATTTACTAACATATAATTAATTGGATCATTCATAGTTGTAGGAAATTGTGTTATTGGTTGCAGAGGATGTGCATCCTTTACACGTAATAAGTCTACAACTTTCTCCTTTCTCTTTACTGAGAACCAAGTACCCCATTGTAGCACTTGACTCTCACAGGGTAGTGAAGCAAAGCAGTCCAGGGCCTACTCAGGGGAGGTGGTGTGGGATGGTAAACTGAGTCCACCGATACACAGCAACAACACTCAATAAGTCATTGTCCAGTCAGCACTTTTTCTTATAAAAAGTACTTCTATTACACCCACGCACACATGCACACACACACACGCACACACACACACACACACACACACACACACACACACTCTCTCTACTGTATACTACACATTAATTATAAATATGTACAATCAGGTAGATGTTATAACCCTAGTGGGTCCTGAACCCTATAACCACAAATCCTCCACCTATACAAAATCACAATATAAGAGGAGATCATTATCAATAAGGCAGGCCTACAGGCTTTGTCAGGGTTTCACCACATTAATATAAGCAGAACACATGATATAATCCAGTATTGCAACACTGTGTGAATCAATGGGAAGAATACTAACATTCATTAGCATTCATTGCAAAGTAGAACTTTGCATTGTCATTCATCAACATTGTCAATTCCACATTGAATTGAATAAAATGTGTCCCAGGATCTGATTTCTACTTTTACAATGCTGCCACTACAACTTTAGGACCAATTGACAGGGTTCCATGCACTCCAGAGCTCATGAGCAAAAGCTCCCGGAGCGATTTGAAATTAGTGAAACCCCTAACAGGGTCATAAATGCAACCCCATAGGAGAATAAGGGCAACTTTTGTGGCAAAATTTTTGGGGATCTGCTGAACTCCCTGTGGGCTCTCAAACACACTCTAATATTGTTGGTCATACCCCTTGATTTTTCATCCACAATAGAACACCAGTATGCTAGTTAGAAAGCCCATGCTAGAGCTAATGTGGTGAAACTTTGCCTAGAGGGGTGAATGTTATTAAATTTTCAGATTCCTAAATTCCTATGGTGGGAAGCCTCGACTGTGCACTTTTTATTTTACTTAAGTGGCCTTGGCCTTGCACCACATTGTCCCATTTTTGGAGGTCCATTTCCCTTGCCCCTCTATTGGGGCATTCAGAATGTACACACGCTTAGGCAGCACAGGGGTTCCCATTTCTGCACGGCACACTGGCTCCCACTGCCAGCACAGCTGTTGTTTACAGGCAGGGAGCGGGCCTCTTCTTTTTAGTGGGGGTTATGTAAGTGGATGTAAGTGGGTGCTTTCGGCTCCATCCATGCAAGGGCACAGGGTGTGGGGGAAAGTGCACCAAGAAGTGTGGGAACATAGCAGAACTTCCAGGGGCATATTAATGAGCCCCTTGTGCCTCCGGAGCATCATTTTTTGTGATGCTCCGGCAGCGCTGATCACAAAATCATATTTATGGGGCCACGCGCAAAACCGCAATGCATGGCTTTGATTGACCTCACAGCTATAGAGCATGGCAGCACAAATTGCTGTATTGCCTTACTCAATGCTTGGGAGGTTATCCATCGATGTTGCAGGGGGTTTTCCCATGCAATACCTATGGATTTTGACACTTCGCCAGGTTTATGAAAGCATTTAAGTCCGAGGAAGTGCTGAAACCTTAAGCCTCCCTAGGTGGAGTATAATGAGGAGAAATAACTTTATTTCGCCTTCTCCTTAACCCTTTCTATGTGTGTTGCATTTTGCACCATGGTGCAGAGATGCCTGCATTGGCGCTAGGCAGCTTAAACGGAGCCAGAGGAGAGGGACGGGACAGTAAGGCACAGTTTTGCACTACTAAGAAATGCAAAACACCTTCGCACATATTGCTCTATATTTCTTAATGCTGATGTGCCTTAGGTGGTGATTTGTGATGGGAATTTAATAGGAGACTATGTCTAATATTGGAAAGAAGGTGTCTCTTGAGGGAAGAAGCAGAGTTAGGCAAGCCCACTATAAAGTTAAATGCTCCCTTAAAAAAATTATTTTGGTCTACAGTCATATTTATCTGTTGTATCCAGCCAATGATACACGTTCCTACTGTTTCACTTTAGAGAAGTCACTGTTAGACACTTGTTCAATTTCTCACAAAGACAATACAGCAATCCCAGTGTGCATTTTTGTTCATGTGATAGTGTGTCGGAAAAATAATTTTCTGCAGTTTACCTTTTTTTAGTAAATTTTATATAATTTCTACGACACACATTTTTAACCCCTGTTTTTTTTAAAAAAAAAAGTACATTTACTACGTATAGAGAAGGCCTTCATTTTTAGCATCTTTTAAATAATGAGATGGTATGTTTTAAGGCTCGATATTTCATAAATCAGCTGTTTTATTGTCAGAAATAATTGTTTAAAAATGATTGCTATTTATGTTTTTAATTGTTGCTATTGTGCATCTATATACATACATGTATTATTGAATCTGTTATATTGTGGTAATGCATTTTTTCTGCACCACAATAATGTGGTTGATATTGTATTATGCAAATATCCATCTATTCATCTGTCCATGAATCCTTGAGTCTTGAAATTAAATTGAACGGAACCGTATATTTACATAATTTCAATACATCTTCGAATTATGAAATAATGGCCACAGTATTACATCAAATTAGATAACAGTTGTTTGTGATCATCATGATTCTTTGGTACATGTGTAGCGAGATGCGTAAGCTAAACTCACAGTGTATGAAATCCATTTATGAATGTATCATAGTAGTCATTTTTGAATATGGGAACATTATGCAGCCTCAACTTTGACTTTGTCACACTAGCCAGAAACTTCACACACCTACAAGGTTTTATTACACCTTTTAATTTGTATTTGTACATGAACATATAGGAGTGTTCACAATGTGGCTCAATGAAAGATGAATTGAACAACTTACCATTTGGTCTCCAGTGTGAGAAAGAAGGGCTGATAGTTCCAGATCCACTTGTGCTGGGTAGGTTTCAGTAGAGGAAAATCTGATGTTCAATACCGAGCTGCAGCTTGTTGGACTGAAGCGGCACACACTTGGAGGATGCACTGAGCTGTAGCAATTTGGCAGTGAATTGCATTTCCCAGCAGGCCATGAACTCTTACTTGTTTCCATAGAGATGACAGACATCTTGCATTATTGGCTATAGTTTTCCTCATCATTCTCAGCGTCCATTTTTAGTAAATTGTGCTGCAGCGTTGCTGTAGCCAAGATATTGTTACATTGTTGCTTCTTGTGGATTGTTTGCGTATACCTCTGTATCATGGAGAGAGATCACAGACAAGTGTTCTCAACTAGGTTTGTTGATGACAAACACTGAACTATTTCTTTGAATATTTAAAACGTTATGGCTAAGTTATAAGTCTATTAAAGCATTCCACTAAGCGATGATGTGCCTTAAAGGCTAAAGCTGGTCAAGAACTAGACTACTCAACATTGAAAGGCCTTATCTTGTTGAGTGAATACATCAAGCCAGTCCCCGGCTTGGTTGTGAACACCATGCAGTAATCTGTGATTCATATAATAATTCCTTTAAAGATTCATTTGTTAGAAGGGCAAGAAAATGTGGTGTCTGAATTGTTAGATTCTGGAGATTCTTGGAATTATATAGAGATTAGGTTTGCACAATCCTTGCAGTGTCCAAATATAAAGCGAAATGTTTTAAGGCAGTGAATGCTTTGAACGTATTCAGGTTTCATGAGATTTTATACACATATGCTTTCTCTGGTTTATTTTCGAAATCATCAAGATAAAATGCATTTGGATTTAATTAATGGCCCTAAGTTTAAAGTGATTTTTGGGAACTCTTAGGTTAACCATATATAATCTTCATTTTGACTTACTTGCCAGGCTAGTTCTATTGAATTCGGACTATTGCCAGAAGCGTTGTACGCTTCCATGTCTCACTAAGGATCTTGCATGAGTGGTTGACTGTGCTATTTTGATAACTTCTTGTGATCAAGAATTCATTCATGTTTTTGATTTAAAAAAGCCAAAAGCTAATGTTTTATAGCCAGACAATTAATGACTGCAAGAGTTATTCAGAACCAGGGGTATCATTTCCTTCTAGCTGAATGTATTTACTTACTGGAACAGTTACAGAATATCTAAGACAGAAACGTGGTGACAATTTGGAAAATGCTTGTGAGATATCGTTACATTAGGGCATGCATTATAGTTCCCTGAGATAACAATTAAAATTCATTGGTTTGATTAATTTAAAACAATATGATATAACTGTCATTTTCACCTCACTTAAGCATCCCTTTAACATTAGCTTTTTCAGTGAATTTCTAAGGTTTTGTTTTATCATAAAGTAAGATATAATCACAACTCCTGATTCTAACATCACTTTAACCTTTGGTTTTCCCAATGAATTTCTATGTTTTTTCAAATGTAAAGTAGGATGTCCATCACTGTGTGAGGTGTGGGGTTTGGTCCAGGAACTGCATCCAACCCCTTGCGGGTGCCCTATCATTCGCAGCACTCGCCCTTCGGCCATGGGCGGCATGGGATTGGGCACACACAGCTGACTATTTCATGTAACAATATAAAGGGTGTAATTTTCAGTTAGGTAGACCTACTATCCTTGTCAAGGGTCAGAACACCAAAATATAACAAGTGGGCTTATCTGCTTTATCAAGGTGCCAGCACAACCACATATATTGAGCAGACATATTGCTTTTGACAAACAGTCAACAATAATTATAATCAAATGTATGTTCTATAAATTCACATGTTGCAATGCTTAATAAAAGTAATTCTTATGAAATATTTTAAACAAAGTCTTCCAAAAAAAAAATCTCAACACACCTTTCAGTCTTTAATTCAACATT
This sequence comes from Lissotriton helveticus, assembly GCF_964261635.1. Classification (NCBI taxonomy): domain Eukaryota; kingdom Metazoa; phylum Chordata; class Amphibia; order Caudata; family Salamandridae; genus Lissotriton; species Lissotriton helveticus. The sequence goes on from NC_136070.1 coordinate 368,804,083, forward strand.
ATTCAGGTCACAAAGTGCAACCCTAGGTCCGACCACAAGGTGTCCCTGCACTTCAGCTAAAGAGCATACATATAGCTCCAGCATGGAGTACTTTAAAAAACATTGTAAGGTGTTCTGGGGTCATGGATTCAACGACCCAGGGGACTTGCTATGTTTTTCTTATGTTACTGTGGGGCTGCTGCACTCCTTGCAGCCCTGCTCCACAATATTATGAAGAATTATAGGTGGTCCCCTTGCCTCCTCTAGAGACACAACCAGTATGAAAAAAATATATTTTTAAAAAGGCCTAGGGCATTATTGGGTGCTCCTTACTGGAGCAGTGAATTCATTAGCAGTTCCTGATGCTCAATATTTTTTCTTTAGGGGCTGTAGGTGGAGCCCAAAGGCCTCTGCGGCTCCTGCCAGCTCCCCACCCAGCACCCATGTTTTAGACCGGTGGGAGCTGGCACTGTTATATTGAAAGTGGGTGCCCCGGTGCCCACCCAGTGCACCATTACTGGCCACACTATTGGAGGCTATTGGGGGAGTCTCAAGACCCTCTTTGCCCCTGCTGACTCCCATCCAGCAGCCATTGGGTGCCAGTGGGAGCAGCCTTTTTTGTTCTGAAAACGTGTTACCCCGTTGCCCACTGGGGCACCCACGGCTCCCAAATTTGCTTGGGCGATAGGGGTTGCACTGATGCCCCTGTAGTCCCTGCCGGGTCCCCAGAGAGCGCCAATTGTGTTATTGGCTAGGGAGCTCACCCAGGTGAGAGCATCAAGGGCATTGGATCCCCAGAACCTCTAAGAGCCCTTTCCCCTTAAACAAAGTAATAGGCCCTGTGGCATGGGGTCCCCAGTGCCTTTAAGAGCCTAGAGAGGGGGCCAGCATTACCTGTTCCCTAAAATTAAAATGGCCCCAGCGCATGGGTTCCCTGGAGCCTCATGAAGGCTCAGAGAGGGTAGTATGTATGCCCCTTCCCCAATAAAATTAAAATTGTTAACCCCAGGCCCTGACCATCCCCTGGAGTTATGTATGTGTCACTAGAGAAAGGGTATTTATGGGTCCACACAACAGACCTAGGAAGGCAGGGTACGCCGCTATATTCATTTTAAAGTTTTTTTTATAGGACAGGCGACTGAGTCCCTAAGTCCTAAAATGGCTGACCCCACCACTTTATTGATGTGATGACAGCCAATCAGATCTCATCTTGGGATCTGTTGGCTGTGCAGATCCTCCGCTGTGTAAAATAGCTATATGTGTTTTATCTTAATTTCCCAAAATCACACCAATCCCAAAAAGCATACTTTCTTGGCCAGGTTCTTGCTTTCCTCCAAATTTGGTATAATTGCGTTCAGTTTTTATGGCTGTAACTGTGTATACTTTTCAGATGGAAATATTAATGGAGAAAAGTGCGTTTTGGGACAGGATGTGACATAATGGCTACAGTCGTCGACCTTGAAGCTGGGGAACCTGACTTGAGTCTTGGCAGGGATGCTCAACATCTTGTGATTCTGGGTAAATCAGTTAATCTTCCCGTGCCTAACAGAATGAATGTGTCGATCTGAAACACAACTGGTGCTCGTGTAAAACACTCTGATACCTTCGGGTTGAGTTTGCTCTATATAAAACTTCCCCCAAATAAACATATATATATAAAGGCTGCACAAGAAACACGTCATTGTAAAGACTATTTCCCATTTTTTCTGGGTGTAACAAAATATTGGGGGTTATCTGCAGATATAGTGTGGGAGCCCTCAATAACACACCCATGCCACCATTATACATATGGTGCACCTCTGGCCCACAATCATTTGACATGAAGGGTGTTCCTTTCGTGTTGGTAATATTCAAGAAGTCTATCATGGCTAGACTATGTCAAAAAATGGTTCATACCTGCTAAGGCACAGAACGAATAGGTGTATCACAGTTTTGGTGTCTCTCAGTGTGTACTTTGGTCCCCTTGTTGACCCAGAAAATTAGCATTTCCTATTCCAGCAAGTAAAACAGGATTTGGTAAGCATGTGGAAGCATTCCATGCCCTTCTTCACTAAATCACCAACATGTGCTTCCTCATAGATAGAAAACATACTTTGTTCCCATGTTATTCTGTTTTGTCAGAAACTGCAACAGGTTTTTTTGTTGAACTGACAATGTCACTCCTGAGCATCATCTGCCAAGGACAATCCGATGAGCTGTTTGAAGTAACAACAGTCCACTTTGAATCCCCATTATGTTATTTATTGATGTGACCTTCAAATTAGATCAAAGAGAGATCAAGGCAAAGTGATCAACCTACAATAACGAGCAACTGAAAGCCAGATGAAGCGGCCCATGTGGAATTTTGGGGTAGGAACTCACACATTATTCACAATGTATTCCTTTGCACACTGCCCAGCAGAAGAGAAGAAACATTCCTCCTGTGGTAACACCTACCAGTTCATGAATTTGATTGGTTAGCGGGGACTGGTCTTAGATACACCGCAAAAGCATCTGGCAAGCAGAATTTTAATGGACATTGCTCAAAGTTGGTATTAGTTAAAGATCTCCATACCAGGTAGTTTGCAGCTTTTCCTCATATAATTTTGACTCATTGAATGAAAAATTATGTATTATGAAGAGCATTAACAAATGTATGTCAATACATCGCATAGTAATACCACGCATGCCATTACAATGCGATGTCAATGACATCGCATACATTTACATCGCATACTTTTACCACGAGGATGCCTTTACCACACATGCCATTACAATGCAAAGGAATGCATGGTAAAGCCATACTTGTGGTAAAAGTATGCAAGGTTAGTGACATCCCTACCCCTACACCTACACAACACACAACTCCCACTCCTACACTACCCTAAACCCTAAACCACTACTACACTACCCACACTACTCCCACCCCTACACTACTCTAAACCCTAAAACACTACTACGCTACCCACACTACTCCCACCCCTACACTACCCTAAACCCTAAATCACTACTACGCTACCCACACTACTCTCACCCCTACACTACCCTAAACCCTAAAACACTACTATGCTACCCACACTACTCCCACCCCTACTCTACCCTAAACCCTAAAACAATACTATGCTACCCACACTAATCTCACCCCTACACTACCCTAAACCCTAAAACACTACCCACACTACTCCCACCCCTACACTACTCTAAACCCTAAAACACTACTACGCTACCCACACTACTCCCACCCCTACACTACCCTAATCCCTAAAACACTACTACGCTACCCACACTACTCTCACCCCTACACTACCCTAAACCCTAAAACACTACTACGCTACCCACACTACTCCCACCCCAACTCTACCCTAAACCCTAAAACAATACTATGCTACCCACACTAATCTCACCCCTACACTACCCTAAACCCTAAAACACTACTACGCTACCCACACTACTCTCACCCCTACACTACCCTAAACCCTAAAACACGACTACGCTACCCACACTACTCTCACACCTACACTACCCTAAACCCTAAAACACTACTACGCTACCCACATTACTCCCACCCCTACTCTACCCTAAACCCTAAAACAATACTATGCTACCCACACTAATCTCACCCCTACACTACCCTAAACCCTAAAACACTACTACGCTACCCACACTACTCTCACCCCTACACTACCCTAAACCCTAAAACATGACTACGCTACCCACACTACTCTCACCCCTACACTACCCTAAACTCTAAAACACTACTACGCTACCCACACTACTCTCACCCCTACACTACCCTAAAACACTACTACGCTACCCACACTGCTCCCACCCCTACACGACCCTAAACCCTAAAATACTACACTACATAAACACTACTACTCTACCCTAAACCCTGAACACTACACTACACAAACACTACTACACTACAACCTAAATCACTACACTACAACACTACCCTAAACACTAATACACTACACTAAACACTACACTACCCTAAAACCTAAATCAATACACTACATAAACACTACACTACCCTCCCTAATACACTACACTAAACAAACACGACAACACCACAACACACACTAAAACGTTTTTAAAAAAACACACACAACACAAACATAACCACACTACTTTTAAACGACCCTAAACCCCAAAAAAGTAACCTCTACCCCATGCACAAACCCCCTTACCTCTCTCTTCTCCAGCGTCACCATCGGATCCAGCTTCCACCTTCCTGCTTGTGCACGTTGTTGTGAGGAAACAGCCTAAGTTTCCTCACAACAACGTGGAAAGCCGCCGCCAATACACATTACAATGCATGCGTTGTAAAAGCGCATGCGATGGAATGGTATGTGTGGTTTTACCACGCGTTATAACATTGCATGCGTTGTAATGCATGCGATGTAAAAGCAACGTGTGGTAAAACCCGCGTTGTAATGGCTGTTCCCCGCATTGACAAAGTAAGAATGGTTAAACCCTGTTTGGATTTAATGATCAGTTTATAAGGAGGGATTGGACGACTTTTAAGTGGTTCCCCCCCACCCCCCAAATATGTTTTGGAAGGGTCCGTGACAAATGGAGCATTTTATAGCTTATGGGTTAGTAATATATGGAACTTTGTTGGATGTAAGCTCCATATTACTTTGTTGGATGTAAGACCACTTTAGAGGGGAGTGTTTTGCAATTTTCCGTTAAGGCACCAGTATGACACTTTTCATGTCTACAGAATGCCTCATTTAGCTGATTTTATTGTGCAACCTTCCACACTGTTACTACTAGGTCCATTTTGTATATTCCATAATAGACATTTGGGCAACCTTAAAGAAATGTTGCATTCATTCTCAGTTCTTCATTAAAACCTACTTTAAATATATCTCTGTTAGACACAGGTTATGCTTCAGAGCTGGCAGGAATCACTGAAGCTTTCTAAGCTGCATGTCATTTACTTTGAATTGTGGGATAGATATCCAACTCCATAATTATCCCAGATGCAACAGTCATGTTGTACATTTTCATAAGTTTTGCATCAAACACGCTTTGTAGTTTTCTGTAATACTGTTGGAGAAAACATTGCTATTTTCCAAATGCACCATTTTCACTTTACATTTTTTTCCCAGTTTTCCAGGTAGTTTACCTAGCAAGCCTTCACAATCTCAACAGTGCACATTCTGGACTGATTCCGTAATGCCTACTTTTCCCACTTTTATGTACCACACATGTCTAAAAAATACTCTTTCCAAGTTCTGCTTTTAGTGCAAGATCCTGTGGCTAACATGCAATCTCCTTTATTGTCACTACTCACAGTAGCCTCTTTAAAGAACTTAGAACAGGTAAAGTTCTTATAACTCAATAAAAGGTCAGAACCCCAAGCCATCTTCCTTCTTTTTTTGCTGCTGCGCCATGCAAATACGTACACTTTTTATGCTATACATATTCTGGGAATGTATGCTATGGAAATGGCATTAAAAATACGGTTCATAATGGTGGTAATGATATATTATCTGTAGTTTGTTAGAAATTGACTTTACTTGTTGGGATGTTAAGTTGTAGGATGATTAATCGTGTTTGAGTGAGCTATGGAAATTATGGTGAGAATTGTATTTTATTAAAAAAAATAACTGACTTTATTTTGGGCAGTGTGCTACCTGTTGTTGTCATTGTTTCCTCAAGCCTAGGTCTTGAGGGTCGTGGTCGTTTGCTCCTTGCGTCGAGTTTTAACCCTGCGATCCCCTCATGCAGTGCCTTCTTGTGAGAGGAGTGTCTGAACCATGATTGAGCCTTGCGGGGAGCATCGTCTTCTATGACGTTTGCCCTCATTGAGTTGGCTCATAGATGAACTTACGGACAGCAAATAAATAAATAAATAGAAATGGAAATAGAACTTGCTTTTGATGCGCATTGTACATCGTGTCATACATGTCAGCCATTTTAGATAGTTTGGAAGACTATGGAGAGATAGTTTTGTAGCACATTAGATTTAAAAACAGTTACATTTGGTATCAAGTATACTTTTTAGTTAGAAATGTATGAGGAAAGAATTCAGAGTATGCAGGAGGTTTCTATGGAAAGTAGACTAATGAAGGCAATGACAAAATTACCTCAGAGGCAGGTGACATTTGAAAGCGGTCTGGCGTAAAAGTTGCGGCGGAGTGCACTGTAGCGAGTGAGTATAGCGAGCGAGCCTTAGCTATATAAGAGCTGTTCTGGGGGGTTCTCCCCCGAGAACATTTTGGCAAGAATGGGCAAATCGTGCATTTTAAAGCAAATTTGAGAAAGGAAGAAGGTTAATAAAGCAATTGTAGTTTCAATTTAGGTAAAAGGGGGTTCTTTGGAGTAGTGTTGGCAAATCAATAGTAGTCATTGGCATAAGTGCTGGGTACTTTTCCTCACTATGATGTAAAAAAATGAGATGATTTTTGGAATTTATAATGTGATCAACAGACCTTCACGCTTCACCTAATATCTGCCACCAGCCCACTCATTTCCCCATTCTGGAAGTCTGTGTCCAAGGCAATGGTAATGTGCGGAGGGTTAATATGCCTGCTGCAAAGAACATGTACCAAGCAGATCACAAAAGTGCATAGAATGTAGATAGTTCAATGGGTCAGTTAAGGCTTTTGTCAGAGAGATGCTTTTTGTACTTGCATTTTAAAAGTTACAAGCCTAACAGCAGAGAGAGCTATTAACTGGGTCATCAAAGAGCTTCATACAAACAGCAAGGAATGGGATAGAGCATTCTGCTTTTGTTCTCCAGTCATTATCCTAATTTTGTTGCTAAAAAGGGTTCATTTTATTAGTAAAGTCAACACAACCACAGTGCTATGTTTAAAATGTATACGTTTGAGCTGTTCCAGACCAAACAATCAATCTTAGACTATACTTCCCAGTTCCTACCATAAGTATGTATGACATGTGATGCTTGCACCATATAGTCCTCTTTGTCTTATGTAATATTCCCTATGCACTGATTTACACACGTGTGAGATCCATTGTCTCTGTATATTGTGTGTGTGAGGCGAAGAGCTCTGAAAACCCTACACAGCACCGGAAAACAAAACCCACTGCACATATTAGCAACATGCATCTCGACAAGTGAGTGAGTCTCAGGTGGACTGGATTCACATTAAAAAGTGTGCATGTTAAGGACTGGATGCAGCTGTTTATGTCCTGATAAATCAATGGCTTGAATTGCATTGCTTGTGTTTAGAAGCATCTGCTCTCAGCAAACCAGTGTGTTTATTACTTCCAAATGCAAGCAATAAAATGTAAGCCATTTGTCAAGCCATACAGACAGCACACAGAGCTGAGGCTATGGCTCCTCAAGAGTCAGACATCCCCAAAACTAAAACTTAACCGTGGCGTCTCCAATTCCACTTACACAACTTTCCTCTCTGCGCCAGGCCAGCACTTCATTTCATATGCTTTTCTGGTGAATATTTAATTATTTCAAATACTCCATTTAAAGAGACAATAAGCTCCACCATAAATCAGGCATGAATCACCCACAAGTAAATAAGCTTCACATTGAACTTGCTTTATTGTTTCCCAATACTGTATTATCAACATGTTAGTCAGCCTAGAACTCTTTGCAAGTTTTCAGCTAAAAAGAGGTATAGCGCTTGGATATTTATGTTGTTTGGCTAAAGGCTCTGCGAGAGAATGCCATCGTCACACACTGCACACCCCCAATGGTACAATCAGCTACGTTTATTTTTAGACAAGTCGTAACACGTTTGCTTTTTTTAAAAACGCTCAAGTCCTTTCAGGCATTCTACTATTCTCTGTACTATATCAAAATTAAAGGACTTCAGGAGGCTAGTGGAGACTATTAATACAGCACTCCATCCCATCAAACACTCAAATATTACCGTGGCCTGCTGGGAAACTTACTTAATCAGTCACTAGCAAGCAATGAGCTCCCAGAACAACGTTCATGATTTAGCAAGCAGCAAAGGTTTTTTTCAGCTTGTTTAAAAGAATTAAGGATGGCAGTCAGGTAATACCCCAGTGCTGTTGTTTGATCTTTGCCTCTAAAAGGCTATAGTCCTAGCCACCGTGACCGCTACTCTGACCCCATCCCTGGCTTCCGAGCCTCTGTAATCTCACCCCCAGCTGCTGACACCGGAGCCTATTCAGCCACCCCCGCTCCCTCCACAACATGGGACCTTTGCAGGGAATCCCATCTTCTTTTTTATGCCGGATTGACCGCCCAGACCCCTCATACTGCCCCAGTAATGCCTGCACCTGCCTGGTTGACAGGTCAAGGGGCGGCATACCAACCCCCTGTAACGCAGCCTCTGCTTCCAAATCATCAGTTAAAGTGCCTACAGGCACATCCTCATTTACAACTTGGGGCTGCCGCCACCCTTTGACTCGGGCCTTGAAAGTCCCTGATCCAGAATAATCATCTGCGGACGCCGGAAGGCTGTGTTTCCTCCCACGCGCCTTTGTTTTCCACACCGCAAGTGGCCTGCCCGCACCTCTCCCCTATGCCTACTTTTGGTGCAACTGCGGTCACCACTCTGCCTGACTCTGCTCGCATGAGGCGACTCCTGCCTGTGCCTACCCAGGCCTCATCTGAGATGCCAGGCTAGAGATCAGCATGCCCACAGCACCTAGAGTGCACAGGGTCTCCCACACTGCCTTGTGCATCTGCCAACACCTGTACCTACAATAGGCAAGTCTCTGCTCGCAATTCTCGGAGGGGGGGTGGAATGGGTCGCACAGGGGTTATCGTGCAGGGGGAGGGGGTAAATATAATAAAATAAAACTTACCTGATCCCGCACCACCGCTGTGCTGCTACTGGGGGTCTGGAACAGGCACGCTCCCGCCCCTCCTGTAGCCAATCACAACGCTGCAATGGCAGCGTTGTGTTTGGTGAGGCGCAGGGCAGAGTGCCCCAGCTGCGCCATTTTATCCTACTTGGAGAAAAAGGAAGAGTGGGCTGTCGTGCTCGAGGGCAATGGGGAGTGGCTTACCCACTATGTAATGTAATGGTGTCTTGTAAAGCGCCTGAATCACCCCACATGGGGTATCTCCGCGCTGTAGACCGCTGGGGAACCCGTCCTGGCTTTCCCTGTGAGATGGTTCCTACTGGGTATCTCCAAGGTGAAACCAGGCATCCCCGGCGTATGTGGGGGGCCGTTGTGGAGATGAGGCAAGCTAATGCCCAGAGTTGCCGAGTGTGATCCCTGGTTCGAGTAGGCACCGAGGTGAGAATTATCGAGTCCGCTGACCCTGGTCCACGACCCTGCCGCGTCGGGAATTGAACCCTGGTCCCGGGCCGTCCTCTGCTTCCGGGTCTGCCGCCTCTAACCAGTGAGCCACACCACTCCACTATTGTGGGTACTGACTGTTTGGTCGGCTCCAGGGCCGACCAAACAGTCAGTACCCACAACAGTGGGTAAGCCACTCCCCCCTGCCCTCAAGCAGGACCGCCCAAGCTCCCGCCCCCAACCAGGCACTTCTGCTTTCTGGCAGTGCGAGAAGCAGAAACATAAAATGGTAGTTTTTACCATTTTATGTTTCTGCTTCTCGCACTGCGAGAAAGCAGTGGGGCGACACCCAAACGCCCCTATGCAGGAGCCACCACTGCTCAGAGGTTGGCAATGGAAAACAGATTGGATTGTATTTTATAGGCAAGCTGTATTGGGTGAGAAGAGGAGGATTTTTAGTCAGCAGGTGAAATAACTTATCAGAGGGAGAAAAAAGGAATGGTTTTGAAGAATATTGAAATAAATGTGCCACAAATTAAAAGAAAGAAGTCTGCAGAGGTAGATCAAGGTTCCTGTGAGCAAACAGGGCATGAATGTGTTGAGAATACACACAGTGGGCAATCAAAAGGTCCAGGAATAGAGAAGAAAGTTTTTAAGAAAGTACGTAAACGTAGTGTTGTGCCGTGTGATGATTCCTCTGGCATTGCGGAGGTAGAGTTAAGCTGTTCATCAGATTTTGATTCAGATGAGCAAAGTTGTGAGAGATCTAAGAGGAAGCTAATTATGGGGGATAGTAAGGAGAAGGATCCTGAGGTTTTAACAGATCTTTTGGTGAAATCTATGTTTGCTCCAATGTTGATAAAACACTCTCTTTCCCCTGAATGGACTCCAGCATCTCATGTAGCGGAGTATGTGGAATCGTGCTTAAGGAAACAAATACCTAAAGAAGTAAGAATAAGGTTAAAGTCCCAGTGCCTACACCTTTCTTAGCAAACAAGGTGATGATTAAACCAGAGATAGATGCTAATATGTTTGTGTTCAGTGGGAAAGGAGGACGTAATCTTTGTAAAGGCTTGGATAAGGGCCTGAGAATGTATCACTACAGTATACTGGAAATGATTGGCCCATTAACAAAAATATTTGATATGTCTGAAGAGGCACATGTTAATAAAGAACATTTGGATGTAGAAGAAATGAGGCAATTATTACAATACACCGTGTATCTTTTAAGGAATGCTACTTCTGTCATTTCAGTGGAATGCAGGGAAAGCATCTTGTTCAACATTAACCCAAAACTAGTAGATTTGACAAATAATGAGAAAGGTCCAGCTGCCAAACATCTCCTATTTGGAGACAAGTTCTTTACAGATATGTCTCAACCTGTGGGGGCATAAAGTTCAATTCAGATGTCACAACCTGACATAAAGAAAGTCTTTAATGAGCATGTCTTTGGTTGGGCTCAGCTTCCAAGCATTGGGTTCCCCGGCAGAGGACGGGGAATCATAAGAAAGTATTTTTTTCTTGGGGATTTAGGCCCTACATACAGAACCAGGGTTAAAGTCTATTGACTTGTTTCTACCTTCAAAGGCTTAGGCTTAGAGGAAGAGGACTACAAGGAGAATGTTCCACCCGAGGAACAGGTTAGGTTAGACCCTATTGCTGTCCCGTTAAAATTTGGCTGCAGACTTGCTCGATTTTATCACAGTTGGGTTAAAATAATAGGAGATTCTTGGATTTTTCAGACTCTGCAAGGGTATCACATTGATGTTATAGAGGAACCAGTGCAGTCTTGGTGTCCAGAAAGCATAAGTTTCACTGTAGACTTGATAAGGTTGGTAGATAAGAAGGTTCAGCAATTGTTGGAGAAAGGTGCAATTGTGGACATATTAAAGGATTTAAAAGGGTTTAGGACCAATATTTTCCTTGTGGAAAGGAAGGATACAGGAATGCATCAGGTGATAAATATAAGGAGTCTGAATAACTGGATGATTTACCACAATTTCAAGTCGGAATGTATGCATATGCTGGGAGAGATTTTGAAGACAGGAGATTGGTTGACTCGTTTGGATCCGAAGGATGTGTATTTTACAATGGGAACCACATCAGAGATTCCTGCAGTTCAGATGGGGTGGAAAGACGTGGACGTTTGTTTGTCTACCTTTTGGTCTGTTGTCAGCCCTGTGATGTTTCACAAAAGTTCTACATCCAGTGGTAGTTTTTCTAAGAGAATGAGGTGTATGTTTGATCATATATCTGGACGCAATTTTGATTGTGGATTGAGACAGATCGAGAGTAGGAAGTTAAAAGGACATGGCAGTATGGTTGTTAACAAATCTGGGATTTGTAATGAAGAGGCAGAAGGCAAGCTTAGTGCCAAAACAGGACACTCAGTATTTGGAGTTCTTAGTAAATTCAGAGGAAGGACAGTTGAGACTTCCAAAGGACAAATTAAAAAGAATAAGGAAGGAAACTTGGAAGGTCTTGGATTTTGAACGGGCTTCTTTTAGAATGTTGGCTGGAACAGTTGGTCTTTTGTCTTGAACGATGCAGGCTATTTTTACTGGACCTTTAAACTATAAGGCACTTGAAAGCAATGCATGTGAGAAGTGGCTTGCGATCTTCTGAGAAAATAGGTATTTCCAAGGAAGTGAAGGAGAAACTTCAGTGGTGGTTAAGAAATATAGGGGCTGAGAATGAGAGTGCAATTTTTAGGGAGAATCCAGAATTAGTGATAGAGTAAGATGCAAGTTTAGATGGTTGGGGTGCACGTTGTGGAGCTCTGTCAACAGGTGGTCATAAGACAGAGTAGGAGAGCACAATGCTCATACATTGCCTAGAGTTGCTAGCAGGATCTTTTGCTAAAAAATGCTTCACGAAAAACAAGGTGAGGTGTTTCGTTCTGGATGGACAATGTTTCAGTGGTAAGAGATCTGAACAAGGTGGGAGGGTCAGAGGTCAAAGTATTAAGTAGACTTAACAAGAGTTTTCTAGCAGTATTGCCTGGAAAGGAATGTATCAGTTTAAGTGGAGTATATTCTGGGGACTAGCAATGTGGTGGCAGGTTGGTTTTGGAGGAATTTCATAGACTCTAGAAACTGGAAGCTGAACAGGAACATTATCTTACCAATAGAGGGAGTTTGGTGTCCTTTCATGGTGGACTTGTTTGCAAACAGGCTGAATAGTTAGGTGAAAAGGTTTTTCAGTTGGTGCCCAGATCCAGAGATGACAGAGATGGATTATTTTGGTCAGGAATGGAGAGGCCTTCTCTGTTATGCTTTACCGACATTTTTGATAGTTGATTCATAAAGGGGGTGGTGATGGACAGAGCATCTGAATTAAACAGAACACTCCTACCCAGTCAAGAGATCAGGGCTTGATCCATCACCGTTTTTTTGCTCACTGAACCATCCCAGTTCAGAACCTGGCTACATGCAAATTAGTCTGTCCCTGGCCCAGTGCATCATGGGAACAGGGCAGACCAAACTATCAAGCCAATTCTTTACTGGAAAGGAAACAAGCTTCCGGGGACCGGTTTCTGGCATTACAGCCATCTTCGGCCCGGCTTGCTTGAATCCTGATGGTGCAGTGAGCAAGGGACTCATGTCTGAGCATACCCTTTCACTCCTATAGTGGCCAAAACGATTCATAAAGGGGGTGGTGATGGACAGAGCATCTGAATTAAGCAGAACACTCCTACCCAGTCAAGAGATCAGGGCTTGATCTATCACCGTTTTTTTGCTCACTGAACCATCCCAGTTCAGAACCTGGCTACATGCAAATTAGTCTGTCCCTGGCCCAGTGCATCATGGGAACAGGGCAGACCAAACTACCGAGCCAATTCTTTACTGGAAAGGAAACAAGTTTCCGGGGACCGGTTTCTGGCATTACAGCCATCTTCGCCCCGGCTTGCTTGAATCCTGATGGTGCAGTGAGCAAGGGACTCATGTCTGAGCATACCCTTCCACTCCTATAGTGGCCAAAACGATTCATAAAGGGGGTGGTGATGGACAGAGCATCTGAATTAAGCAGAACACTCCTACCCAGTCAAGAGATCAGGGCTTGATCCATAACCGTTTTTTTGCTCACTTAACCATCCCAGTTCAGAACCTGGCTACATGCAAATTAGTCTGTCCCTGGCCCAGTCCATCATGGGAACAGGGCAGACCAAACTACCAAGCCAATTCTTTACTGGAAAGGAAACAAGCTTCCGGGGACCGGTTTCTGGCATTACAGCCGTCTTCGGCCCGGCTTGCTTGAATCCTGATGGTGCAGTGAGCAAGGGACTCACATCTGAGCATACCCTTCCACACTTGTGGTGGCCAAAACGATTCAGCCGAAGCTGGTGGTCATTTGTAAAGCATTAGTAGGAACCACCGTTATGGCATATTCTGACAATGCTTTTTGCAGTTTGGTGCAGGGCTCCTCCGACATGACGTAGCCTTGCACATAACTGTGTTTCTTTTTTATCTTTCAAAAGAAAATCCCAAAGTGGGATTTTCTTTTTGAAAATAAAAAAATAAAAAAAGATAATGCCCCCATCTCTCTGAGAGTTATCTTTCATTGCGAGGAGGACATTTTTTGTTTTTTGCTGTCCATTATCACCAGACTTTGCCTGGCTGTTAAAGACTGTTCAAAACAGCTATGGTCCGCCCGCACATAAGTCGGGCGGGCAGACCACTGTGTTGTCGGGGAAAGAACTCTGTTGCTGTTGCGACAGACTTTTCTCTCAGCCAACATATCTACCGGCCTCTATTAATTTGTTATGGCATGTTCTTGTATACCGCTGGCACATTGTGTAATTTGGGTAACCCTCCTTTAGATTTCAGTGAATCAGCAGGGCACTTCCATATTAAAACTGCATGTGGAACTTGTATCACTTTTGTCCATTTCCTTACATTGGGCTCTTTGCAAGGGCTCTGTCTTTATAGTTCTCAGTGCTGTCTAACCGTACAAAAGTCACTTACTTTTGTGACAAATGTCCCTGTACATCTGTGACATACGAGAGTCTTAGCTGTCCCTCATCACATTCTGTAGTGGGCATCATTTTGTGTTACTCCACCGAAGTCACTAATCGGTTAGATCAGTTTGTACAGTCCTGATTCTTTTCTTACCCACTTGTGCCTGGGGTTTCCATATTCGAGAAGAGCCACCTGCTTTACTTGACACTAGAGTAAAAAATAATAATTACTTTCCATTTTATGGCATCTCAGTAAACGATGGTATTAGGCTCAATCATTACTAAACAATGTTCAATTATTTTGTACAGGAGGAGTGGAATCAATATATATATTAATACTTTCTTTCGACATCATGTTATAAAGGTTCTCTTACAATATGCCGATTGCGGCCTTCAAATAATACAATAAAGTACTTATAGTAATCACAGGCCTAGTAAAACCGGTAAAATATATACAACAATTTTTTTTAGCATTAAGTGAATCAATTGAATGCATTTATTGAACACGAACCTATTAAAAGCTTGATTAAAAGTGCACAACAGTATTATTGAGATAACAGCCATACATAAAATACTCATTCGTACAATAAAATATTTACAATAAATATATTGAGTTTTTCCCTTGATAGCTTCCACTCTCCAATACCACCAGGCGAAATTACATTATTGCAATCAGAAGTGTTATGTACAGTATAATGATGGTAAAACCACAGTACAATACATCGGAATACAACATACTTCAAATACAACCTTAACAACCACCTCACTTCAATGCTTATGGTCCTGTAACATCTAGAAACTATTTTATGGAATCAATTATCATTCACCCTCTGGGCCCTACCTCCAATGTCACACATTTGGCCCAAGAACTTTGCCACCGCACATGCAAACAATGGCCTAGCATCGGACTTTAAAATCCTCAATGCAATTCTGTAGTTGTCAGTTCCCAACTGCTTGCAATTAGGAGTGAGACAGTTTTTCCTCGGCAGCACATACAATGGGCATGCAAACATTAGGCTAAGGTCTCTTGTTGGTTTTTATTGCCAGGGCAGCTACATGTGGGCTCAATACTATTGTTCCATTTGCTAGTAAAATCATGCAGGGCTAGGGGGCCAAACCTAAACTGGGAATATAATTTTCTATCTCTGGGGCATTGTATGACATCTGAATAACCTTCCAGGGAGTGATTCAGTTTGTGGGCCATAAAATCTAGGGTAAGCTTTCCCCAAACTCTACTACTCAATTCCCTCTGAATTACCCGCTCCCAGTAGGTGTCCTTAACTTCATATTTCCGTGGGAAGAAGGTGGGGTCGTTAACATTCCAGATATCCCCCATCGCAATGGCTAGAAGCATGTTCTTAACACCTCTCAGCCAGCTTATATAATTAGCTGTATACCTGCGTTTTACATATAGCAATAATTTAGGAGTCAGCTTGATCGTTAGCCAGAACAACAAAGGGTGCTTTAGAAACAAGGGAATGTCTGCCTGTGTATAACATGAGAGGAAGAAGAGGGGTACTCTGGGGTAACATTCCTAGGCTCCTAAGAAATTTAAAATCTAAGTTACTATGCTCCTCTACGTGTTGCAGGCCCCATAATTCTGCCTCATACACATGGAGCTCAGAAAATTGCAAGGCCGTCCAAATCGGCTTACTGTGGGATAAGCGGTGTTCTCTTCCCAGGATCCCAGTCAACTACTTATGCTTCAGGACCATCTTAGAAATATGGGATTTCCATGACAAATTGTCTGATAACTATAGGCCCAGATAATCAAAGTTGCTCGCTCTCTCAAGTTGTGTACATCCTAAACTAGGACAACACCAATAGGATTTGTGAGGGTTTCAGGGCCATGAACTTGGTTTTAGCTGTATTGATTATTAAGCCTTTAACATCACAGAATTCTTGAAAATGGTTAGGAAGCTGTTGTAACCCTCGCTGACTTTTAGACACCAGCAATTTGTCATCCGCAAAGACAAGAGTTACTACTTCCCCCTCTAGCATAGGTGCATTAGTCGGTTCCTAAGTAAGAAATTATACCACATTATTAATGAGTAAAGAGAAAAGCATTGGCGCCAGGACGCACGCTCCAATGAACAGTGATTAATTAGGTCAGTAAGCTGACCTTGGAGGCCCTAGTGAACCCTAGCCAAAGTTTCTTGGTGCAGACAAATCAGCAGAATTAAAATGTCTGTGTTTTTTTGTGCAAAGCATCCTACTGAAGACCTTCTGTATTGAGTCAATTAGACTGATTGGCCTATAGGTGCAAGGGGAGGACTTGTCACATTTTTTAAACAATGGTAAAACTTCTACTCCTCTCCATGAGCCTGGAATAGGGGTACCTTCAGCTTTTGCATTAAATAGCACATGCCTGTATTGCGTCCAACCTGGGGTGTCCCATAGAAAGAGGTCATCAGGTATCCCATCAGGGCTGGTGCTTTGGATAGAGTTATAGTGCTAATTGGGATGGATGTGTACTTCAAAGAAAAAAGGACCCCATTGGTTTGGGGGTATCTTCTAGGTTATACAGCCAAAGGCTTTGAAAGTTCTCAGTCAGTATACAGGTTGAAGAAGAGAGCATACCAACTAGAGGAAGGATTATGGTTTTCTAATTCTACAGGACCTGTCTGGATACCCCAAATCACCAGTGACCAACACATTTAGATATCCCTGGCTTGGCATGCATCCTTAAGGGACTGCCACCTAACTTCGCCCCAGTCCCTCTTGACTTTCCTCCCTTCTAATTTGTAAGCTATCCTGGCATTTCTTAATCCCTCTAAGTCCGTTGATTTCACTACTTGTATTAAGAAGGATCTGGAGTGCCGGAAATGAGTGCTTGATACTTCCAACCTCCCTTCCTTGGTTGCCTCCAAAGCTGCAACTTCAGCTATGGAGGCCAACAACTCACTCTGAATACTCTTGAGTTTGTCCTGGTCAGTGGCTTATTTGTGCCACTTAAGGTGGCGCTAATCATTGGTAGGTCGTATCTCTTTAGTTTCCTGCCATTGGGTCTTTGGCTGTACATATTCTGCACCCCACGGTGATAGCATTGTTAAGAAAAGAAGGTTATGAACACTATCAGCTGTTTCACCAACCACAATATCTTTTACCTTCTGCCAAATCCTCAGGTCCAACAGGATGTAATCAATGCGGCTTTGTCCTCCCAATTTATTGAAGGCTTTTGCATCCCCACTTATCTGATTTGGTCCTGCCATTAGCTGCCCTAAGACCAAACTCCAAAATCATAGCTTTGACTTGGATTAGTTGGGACCACCTTTTCTCCGGTTTCAGTTCCAATATGGGAACCATCCACTGCTTCTCACCCTCTTCTGCTTTATCCATCACTTCCCCATCAAGCTGTTTGAATGTTACGTTAAAATCCTGTGCTATTATTAGGTAGAATAATACCATCAGAGACCGAGATTACAGAAACTTAGAACTGTTCTAAGAGACTTGATTATATAGATCTGGAATGAAGAAAATTAACAGACTGCCTCAGTATCTTACTTGAACGAGATAATGATGTGACAACACTGTCTGTTTTATTTAGCTATGCACACACTGTTTGCTCTATTTTTTATACTCCTTTTTATGCAATGGTTTTTACTAACTAAGCATATAATAAATATTGACTTACTTATTTTGCTTTTATTGGGGAGGAAGTGTGATTTTGATTACCAAGAAGCTCTTCCAATTTTGAAATAGTCACTGAGGGTCTACCCTCTCTGGTACCTCTCATGTAGACATTAAAAATGTCAATAGTATTGACCATGTGCCCCTTAAGGTGGATTCCCATAACATCTGGGTTATTCAAAGGTAATTGTGATATACTACAATAAAGACCAAGCTTACCCCATATAAGTAAATCCCCCGCTGGGCGTCTCATTTTATTTTGACTTGTTGGCACAAAAAAACTAGCATAGCCTGCCTTATAAATTAGAGCGAGGCTCCAGGTCTCTTGGAATAGACATATATAAAAATCTCAATGAACTTATTCCAGTGTGGGAGCAAAAAGCTTACTCCTAGCACCTGCCACATTCTATGAGATGATTGAGATTTGTGATGTGCTTCCTCTTGCATTTAAATAGTGGGGCTTTGCCTCATGGAGGTCTATTGGATGTTGCCTTCGGGACTACAACCTCTATATGAATTATTAGATGTTAAAATCTCTAAGGTCTTACTGGACGGACCTAGGGGTACCTCCTTATTCCTTATACCCAGAAGGAAACTAAACACTCTTAATAGCTCTAGGGAGTTTGGGATGGCATGTGATGGCATGTGGTATTTTAGAAATGTTTCTTGGCTGACGCTGGGTAAATGACCAGTAATCTGGCAACTCTGCCCTACAAGTCAATCAGTCTCCCTCAGGGGTGACTCAAATGCCAATCGCTTCTTGTGGATATAAGCCACTTGAGACTAATCTACGGGTTGTGGGCAGCGTCTAAATTGTATAGCTGAAGGTGCCGGGGACATGTTCTAAACTCTAAGGCTATTAGATTCTCAGCCAGCCTTTTGTTGGCCAGAATCAGCTCTTTACAATCAGTGGGGGCATGTGAGATCACATGTCTTCTGACTCTAACAATATTTTCTCTGATTAAGGACCTACACCCACTCACATGTCATATCCATTGAGCCACCTTATTCTTCAGGGAATCCTCGCCCTCAAAACTTTTTGTGGAATAATTTTGGAACATTAGTCATAAATACTTTGCAGGGGGTTTGGGATATTGGGTGCCAATTTGGGAGGAATGTATAACGTTACTACGACGTACATTACCACGCAGTAGGTTACAATGCAGACGTTACATCGTCCACGTTGTTACCATGGATGGCTTTACATCGCAAGTCGTTTCTACGACTTGCACTTGATGGCGCGCTGGACTTAGGACTAGTATTAATTACTATTCCTACTCCAGTTAGCGCAACAGTAGGGAATGTGTTGGATTTAAAATCCAACACATTCCTTGGTGTTGCGCGCCATCTAGCGCAAGTCGTAGAAATGACTTGTGATGTAATGTCATGCGTGGTAACAACGTGGACAATGTAATGTCTGCGTTGTTACCTACCCGCGTGGTATTGACAGTGTTATAAATGCTGTTTCCCATTTGGTAGAGGTCTATACTCTACTAATAAGAGGTTCAACAAACCGGGCCCTTCTCAGCCCGTTAAAATGCCCTGCACCCCCACCCAGCTCACCTAAGATTCTAAATTCAGACGGGCAAGCCTCATTCATAGCCCTATTTAGTGAACCATTTTCTGCGTTGCCTCTAAATTTGTGTGGTACCCAAAACCGCATGCCTTGTATCCAGAGATGGACCATGTTTTTCCTGACAGCAGCAGGAGCCATACAATGATTCACCCCTGAGCACTCCAAATGAGTAATGTTCTATCCAACAGGAATGCAAAAAGTCTTATATGATTTCCTAGTTCCAGTTCTTTATTCTGGTTTGCAGTGTCCGATGCTCAGCAGTTTAATGTTTCCAAAAGACAGCTTGATGTAGTGGTACAGACAGACAATTACAGCCAACACGTGTTTCGTCATGTGTCGAGGCACACTTGTGACTTCTTCAGGGCTATAAAACCCAAATTACACAGTTACCATCACTATTCTTACATACTCAAAATATGCCCAAATACCTGTGTGTGTCATGCCTGCAAAGTTTCCATCACCAAAAGTAAGCATGAAAAATGAGTCTACACAATTCCAGCAGAACTATAAGTATTATCCAATATAGAAAAGAGATGAATAAGGTCTTGAAAACAGAAACTCGCCAAAAGATGTGATAAATATGGAGTAGAAGAGCAAAGCTCAATACCCAAAATCAAAAATATAAGTAAAACCAATAATTTAAAAAAGAAAATAAGATAAGGCACCAAAGTCTCAGAACCCTTAATAATTATGAGTTCATCATCTGATTCTGTTGCAAGCTCAATTCATTAAATCCGGGTAATACACCGTAATAGTAAAATGAAAATCCTGTAATTGTAAATACAACCCGTTAGTGCGTCCTCAAATATAAGGCATACAACCTCATCTAATAATAAGATCACCTTGTGGCTCGCTCCCCCGAGCCTAACAGGTAAATATTGAGTTCTCAGCAGTCCTAAGATTAATACACCGATGCAAACTCTTCCAAATACTATCATCAGGGAAAGAGGAAAATAACCAACCAAAGGGACTAATATTAGAAAGGGAGCTTATCTAGAGCATTATTTATCCTATGTAGTTACGTGGAATATCCCACTTTCACAACAAGAATGCTCACCTTGAGTGCATAAGAGCGTAGCACAAAGTCTGATTCCAGATGGTGTGTAAGATAGTATGACGAGGTATAAGGTTGGGAGATGAAGTATATAATGGGAGAAAGGAGATCAGAAGTACATGACCTACAATTCAGAAAGTAATAGCCAATGATAAGATTCACGTACAGTAGGTACCATAGTCACAACTCATCCGAACCACAGCCTCAGTACAGGTGTAGCCGCTATGAGAGCAACCCTTCATTACTAACAGCCGAAAAATCGAGGTTATTGTATAACCAGAAAGTCGACTGCAATAGTATGGTAATATTAGAGCAAGTATGATCAATTTAATCTTTGCGGTAGCAGAAACTGGGCGCTTTGAATAGTTACATCTATATCCAAACTCCATCCCGCATATATGCGCAGTCAAAGTAAAACATCCAAACTAAGGAGTCTGTGGGACCGTATATAGTAGTTATTAACAGCAAATTACAAGGCGTTTAGTAAAGAACTATACGACAAAGTCACATTAGACCTAATTAGGCCAGCGTAAGGTAGCAGCAACTGAGCGACATGGATTTTTACATCTATATCCAAACTCTACGCCGCATATATATGCAGTGAAAGTAACACAATCCAAGCTTGAGAGTCTGCGAGAGCGTGGTACGTGTACATAGTAGTCATTAATAGCAAAATACTATGCGTTAGCAAAGTAAATGAATGAACAACAAAGTCACAATAGACCTAATTAGACCAGCGTACTGTAAAGGGTAGTGACCACTAAGCATTCGGTCCCACCGCCACTGGTCACCGTGTACGGTTCGTTATGCAATGCAAACAGTACCATCCACGCATTACACCAGCCGGCCAAAGCGATCACTGAATCACGTTTATGTTCGCCATGTAACAAGTCCTCCCAGTAAAGTGTAAAGCGATCACATCTAGAGGGTGTACCTGAGAAAGGTTCCCCCTAGCCGGAAAATTCTCCGTCTGGAGTACACCATAGGCGACATCTTTGAGTACCATTATAAGTTCAAAACTCTCCTGTCACGTGATGTGAATGGCACGTGTTTCACCTAAAAACTAATTCGCCATCTTACAAGGCAAAAAAATAAGGAAGCTAGTGACATATACAATAGCAAGATGAGAGAAATCCCTCATGAAATAGATAAGTACATGAGTAGTTGTACTTCGAATCGGAATATGAGTACCAGTCCACTATTATCAAGACCATTACGTGGGCAACATAATTTACATATGCATATTTCGAAGCTCCCATACTAAACACGTGATCGTATGTATCACATATATAACAAAGACCGTATCATAAGAGTAATCCTTCATAGTATCGTGAAGGTACACAAGTAATGGTACATCGGATTAGGGTAAGAATATCAGCCCAACATTATCAAAAGCGCTCTGTGGGCTAGGTAATCATGATTATGTATATTCAATGTTCCCATTCCGGACATGTGATGGTAAGTGTCACGTGTATAAATACAGACCAGGTCAACCATCAAAGTATGGTGTAAATCTAAAAATGTATTACCTAATGCATCAATAATCTAAGGCAGCGAGCATGTGAGGATCAAGGTCCATATTACAATCATAACTGGTCCGCCAATCTCAAAATCTGCATATAATAACAAGGGTACAAAATCTACAGATTATTCAGTTTCCTAAAGCGGACGGGCAATCAACCACCTTTCTAATCAAAGTCTCCCATCTATCATACAGAAAATCAATACACTTGCAATAATGGCTGATACGCCATCTCAAATTCCACATATAGTAGCAAGAGTACAAAATCTACAAATCATTCATATTGCAATCGCGGACGGGCAATCGTCTACCTATCTGACGAAAATTGTCCCATCCATTGTACAGAAAAATCTATATCATTATAGGAAAGGAAGTAAAAGGGGAGGGGAGAAGGAAGAGGGAGTGAGGGGGTGATAGGATGAAGAAGGGTGGGTATGTGTAGAACACAAGTAAAATGTGAAAGTCAAAAGTAAAGTCCCAGGTTCTGCCTAAGTAGTAACAGCACACTCATAGTTCCAATTACATTAAGACCAAACATCCTCAGAATAAATGTGCCAATAGTCTCACAATTGGTCTAAGTATATAAGTCATCATAATACAGTTAGTACGAGCATCTAGCACTTGATAATGCCCGAAACTTAGTATTACAGTCATATATGTAAATATCACAGCAGTGACTTCTTGATATTTTAATTGGTACAGTATTACAGTCACGTATATAAACATCACAGCAGTGACTTCTTGATATTTTAAGTGGTACAGTATTACAGTCATATATGTAGACATCATAGCAGTATCTTCTTGATACCCCAAGTAATATAAGCTATATACAAAAATGCAACCACTGCTCGAGAAAATAATGTAGCTCACTTTCTATGTTCATGCCGAGTTCAACTGCCTTAAGTTTCATATCCATAGCGCTTCTCGCGCCTCAACTGCAATTCCCTATTTCCGCCTCGTGAGTCACTTTTAACATAGTCAATTCCATAGAAACTGAATTTATGAGTATGTTGACCGAGGTCATCCGGCATGGTATGGGAGACAATGGGGAATCTTGTATCACCATTAGGATGTACGTTGTTACAACGCATGCTTTTAGCACGCATGCTGTAACAACGCGGTTTTTATAACGCATTCTTTTACAACGCATAACAGAAAGGGGTGTTGGATAGTGAATATTTTAATTTACTATTCCAACACCAGTCCCCGTTGACACTAGGGAAGGTGTTGGATAGTAAATTAAAAGTATTCCCTATCCTTGAGCGCCCCCCAGAGTCATGCGTTGTAATAGAATGCGATTTAAAGACCGCGTTGTAATAGCACTGTGTGCTAAAAGTTGCGTCGTAAACGACGTTCCCCTCACCATTATTCAATGCCCTTAAATGTTCAGCAATTCTCTCACATAACCATCTTATTGTACTCCCAATGTAGATTTTCTTACTCGTGCAAAATATTACATACATCACAAACTTTGTGTCACAGTTAATGAACATCCATATTGTATGGTCTGCTGTATCAGCCTGTTAAAATGCCACGCACCCCCACCAAGCTCGCCTAAGTTTCTAAAATTAGAAGGGCAAGCCTCATTCTTAGCCCTATTTAGTGAACCATTTTACTTCTGCGTTGCCTCTAAATTTGTGTGGTACAAAAACTTGTATCCGGAGCTCGAACATGTTTTTTCCTGACAGCAGCAGGAGCCCACCAGTCAATTTATTCCGCGCCTCCAGGTGCTGGTGTGACGATATCGGTGCACTGCTGCTGCCGCAATGGCTCCTGGGCAGTATGGTATGCCCCCAACAACAACGGCAACTTTCCTGTGCCACAATATGCCACCAGTCAAATTATTCTGCACCTCCAGGTGCGGGCGTAACGATATCAGTGCACTGCCGCGATGCTTTCTGTGGGGTGTGGTCCGCTCCCAACAACAACGGCAACGAACAAGAACTCCCGCGCTGCAGGAGACCACTAATCAATTTATTCTGTACCTCCAGGCGTGGATGTGCTGGTATCAGTGCGCAGCTGCCTCCTGGGGTGTGTAATCTGCCCCCAACAACAACGGCAACCAGCAAGGATTCAAAATGGTAATAGATTGAAACATTGTCATATTAGGGAGGTAGGGAGGGGAGGGGGGACCCAGGGAGAGCCGTGCGCAAGTCGGTTTCTCCCTGGGTAGGTTCGCGTTAGGGCTGGCCACGGGCAGGTGCTAATTAGGCAGAGCGAGGGACAGAGGTTATAATTAGGGCCAGTGTAGGGCGGGAAAGGACTTTGCCGGCGGGAGGCGGGTGACGGAGTTTGTTTTGTGCTCGCTTTCCTGGGGTCCTGCATTCATACCTGGTTCTTGCTTTCATGGAGGAGTCGCAGGAGGTCAGGAGGGCCATCTGGGTCCTGTGTGAGGCGGGCCGGGAGGACCTCCTTCTTCCCAGTGTTCCCGGTGTGGCTTGGGTGGGGCTGGCGCGCCCTGCCCGGAAGGCGGCTGTGGGCGTAGCGAAGGAGGTGTCTGCCTGCTTGTCTTTGCAGGCAGACGACGAAGATGACGGTGTGGCTGCCATGCCAGCGGTGTTGTCGGAGGTTGAGGTGGGGCCCTCTGTGGTAGCGGCCGACCCCCCTGCTCTGCCGGGCGCTCCTCTCCAGGTACGTCCTGCTCCTCCGGGAGTGGGGGGCTCGAGAGGAGCGGCTGTTGGGAGGAGGGGGCGGTCTTGTGGGCGGGCCCTTAGGCGGCGGGGCGGGTCTCTTTCTCCCTTGCTCACTCGGCCGGTTGCTGGAACCAGGGGAAGGAGGGAGAGGAGCCCCGGCGCAGCGAGTCCCCTTCAGCGCGAGGCTGTATTGTCTCCTGCTGTTTCTGCCCCCATTCTGTTGCCTGTTGGTTCCGGGTTGGAAGGGGCTCAAGTTATACAACTAAATGGAGTGAATTACACATTGTCGCCTTCCCCATTGTCAGTGCAGGGTGGTGTGGCTGGGCAGGCATTTCCACAGGACAGCGTGTTGCTTGGCACAGGGGGTGTTTCTCGGTCACAGTGTGCTTCACTGACATTAGGTGGTTCTGCCCCCGGATATGTGCATGTTTCCCCTGCATTGCATCCTGAGACTGGCGCCCCGGCCCCCCAGGATGGTGGCAAGGTGCTTCCCTCCCCCACCCGACACACCCTTCGGTTAGCTATGGTATGGTGGGTGTTGAGGACAACATGGGGACCCGTTTGCCCACTCACACGCCGCATTCTCTTGCCTTCCATGGGGTGCCCTCGGAGGTCTCTGTGCCTGGGTCTGGTCAGGAGCTTGGGAGGGGGCGCTGGGTTTGGTGGGGGTCAGGCGTGGATTCGGCGGTGGTTCCTCAGGGCACAGTGGGGGTTTCTGGTATTTCTGGTGCAGCGCAGTCTGGTTTGAGCTGCCTCAACAACAAGGACTTGGGTACGGCGCGCCGGTCTGTGGCTGGCAAGAGCAGTTTGCGGGCTGATTAGGTGGCGGTTTTGTCTGGGGGGGGCTCGGGAGAGGGATCAGGAGCGAATTTCTCTTCTGCACCCGCGCGGCGCAGTGCGCACTGATGATATTCAATGGGAATTTTATGATGGTGGAGTTGGTGATGGAGAAATGCCCGGTGGCAGTGGTGATTACGTTGGACATGGAGAAGTTCTTGATTTGGATATTGATGATGATGATTTGGAAGAGGGTGAAGTACGTGATGGGGATGTTGCTATTATTAATCCACATAATCAGTTGGGAGGTTTGGGGCAATCCAGTTTTCTTAGTATTTTGCAGGAGTCAAGTGCGGACCAAGCAAAAGCAAGAGTATCATCGGCGAGCAAGTTGCGATAAGGGGACCCCGCTGTGTTTCAACAGGGATTGTCACAGTTGCCAAAAGGTAAGGTAGGATGGTGGTCTGTTTGGCAACAGGGGGAGGGTGTTCCCATGAAGCCTACAGGGTCCATTGGTATTGGAGATGAGGTTATTGGGGAGCAAGTTGCTATTAAAACGCTGCCTGTGCGGCAGGCTACTGAGAATGAAAAGGCTGGTGGGGACGCTGCCGCTGTTAAGGTTGGGCAGGCGGGGACGCGGCTCAATCCAAGAATCAAATGGAAGAGGATAAGGACATACATAAGAAATTGCCTTATACAGGAATCGGCATGCCATTGGGTTCTCACTTGTCAGAAAAGACTAAATCTAGGATATGGCTTAATTAATTTGTTGATGTTTTTAAGTTACTTCATCGTGACATTCAGGCCATGGAGGAGGAGTGGAAGTTGGCTCAGCGGCCTAGGGTCCCGAAGTCAGTTAAGAATTGGACATCTGCCTTCCTGATAAACGCTAGTGTTTATTGTGAACATTATTATTATTAATATTATAAGTGCAGTTTTATATAGCGCGTAGTTACCCTGGAGCATCCCAGCGCTTTATCATCATCATCCGGATAAGGCTGTGGCAATGTTCAAGTATGTGGATATCATTAGGAAGGCCCACAGTTATTTTGGAGGCTTTGCCTGGCTTTCGTATGGCGAGGAATTCCGTGCTAGGATGAGTTTGGTCCTCGAGCGTTCTTGGAGGGAAGTGGACGCTGAGTTGTGGTTACAGTGGATGGCTTCTGCCCAGCCGCCTGCGACTACTCACACGGCTAGTGGGTTACCAGTGACATATCGGCCCTTTCAATTTTGTCCCGCCCAGTTTGGGGTGGGGGTCATATACAGGGGGCAGACAGCAACATCCGGTGCATGCTGGAACTATAACAAAGCTTTTTGCACCTGTCAGTTCTGTAAATATAAACACGAGTGTTCGCAATGCGCTGGCAGGCACCCTCTCACTCAATGCTTCCCGGGACAGCGCTTTGGAGATCGAGGAAGGGGTCAAGGGGGCAGAGGCCAGTCTTCTCAGTTTGTCCTAAAGGGCTCCTACTCCTATTAAGGTTGCGGTCTGGGAAAAGTGGTTGCAGGATTATCCGGACTCTGATGCGGCAAAACGTTTGTCCTGGGTCTTCAAGGTGGGTTTCAAGATTGGGTATCGGGGGCCCCGGCAGGGAAGGTGGTCGGATAACTTGAAGTCCGCAAAGGAGAGTCCCTAGGTTGTACAGAAAAAATTGGAAGCTGAACTTGATGTGGGCAGGGTTGCTGGTCCTTTTGTACACTGTCCGCTGCCTGATTTGATTGTTTCCCCTCTGGGCGTGGTGCCTAAAAAGGCATCTGGTGAGTTCCAACTTATACACCACTTGTCCTGGCCTGAGGGTTCCTCCATCAATTATTTTATTGCTCCAGAAGATTCTAGTGTGTCTTACACTTCGGTGGATGATGCCTTGGGGCTGGTGAGATCTGCGGGACAGGGGGCACAGATGGCGAAAAGTGACATCCAATCTGCTTTCCGTCTTTTGCCTATTCACCCTTCTGATTTTGGCCTGCTGGAAATGCATTTTCAAGGGAAGTTCTATGTGGACAAGGTCTTGCCGATGGGGTGTTCAGTGTCCTGTGAATTATTCGAAACTTTCAGTACCTTTTTGCAGTGGCGCTACACTTTCATCAGTGGACATAGGCTGGTCTGTCATTATTTAGACGATTTTCTTTTCATCGGTGTGCGCAATTCTGGTCAGTGTCATTTGGCATTGCAGACTTTTCAGGCAATGACTGCGGAGCTGGGTGTGCCTTTGGCTCCTGACAAGACAGAAGGTCCATGTACTACATTGACCTTTTTGGGGATTGAAATTTATACGCTGGCCATGGTGGCGAGGCTGCCCAATGACAAGGTTTAGGAGATTTCTGCCTTTTTGGGGTTGGTTGTGGAAGAGCGAAAATTGGAGCTCAGAATGGTACAGAAGTTGTTAGGGTACTTGAATTTTGCATGTAGAGTAGTTCGAGCTGGTAGGACATTTTGTAGAAGGTTGGGTATGTCTTTGTCGGGGGCGTATCTTCCGCATCATCGTGTGCGCATTACAGCAGCTGTCAGGGCGGATCTGTCCATATGGTTGACTTTTCTGAAAGATTTTAATGGCGTGTCCTTGTTTTTTGCGGATGAGGACACGATTTGGCAGGTACAAATTTACACGGATGCGTCTGGTGCCCATGGATTTGGCATATTCTGGGAGGGGCGCTGGTGTGCAGCAAGCTGGCCTGTTCACTGGCAGCGTCAAGGTCGCAATATTGCATTTTTGGAGTTGTTCCCTCTGCTAGTGGCGGTGTATATCTGGGGTGAAGAATTCAGGAACAGGTCTGTGTTATTCCATGTGGATAATTTGGCAGTGGTAGAATTGATTAACAGACAAAAAGCAAGGGATTTGCGTGTGCTGTAGTTGTTGCGTGCTTTCATGTTGAGGTGTCTACAGCTGAATATTGTTTTCAAAGCGAGACAAGTTCCTGGGGCCACTAATTGTATAGCAGACGCTTTATCTCGATTTCAGTGGAAGGAATTCCGCAGACTGGCTCCTGGGGCAGATCTCCAATAGTCACAGATCCCACAGTACGTATGGGCCTGGGGGGATTGAGGGTCGCCCAGTTGGTCGAGAATTCAGTAGCTGTTTCTACTCGACGGAGTTACTTGCAAGCATGGCAGACATTTTTGAATTTTGGTGCTGAGTTTCTTTTGCCAGAAGGGGGGTTGTCTGAGGAACAGTTTTTGTTGAGTTTTGTTTTGCATTTGGTTGACAAAGGTCTTTCACACACCACTATCTCTGGTAAGTTGGCCGGGATTTCTTTTTATGGGCAGCTAAGGTGGGGGAGGGATCCTTTGGGTGGGGGTTTGGTCAAAAAGGTTCTGAAGGGTTTGGGTAGGCTACAGGCTGGTTCTAAGCTGCTGCAGCAGCCTGTCACTTTAGATTTACTTCAGCAAATGTTGCCTCAGTTACCTTCTTGCTGTTATGATGCTTTTGAGTGTCTCAAATTTAGGTTGTGTTTTGTGTGGTTATTTTTCGGGGCATTTCGGGCTTCAGAACTTTTGGGTTTGCGGAACAGGTCAGGCATGACTAGTAATGAAGTTTTTGTGGAAAGGGATCGGTTGCGTCTTTGGCTACGAGTCTCTAAAATGGATCAGTTGGGTAGGGGTAAATGGGTTTTCTTGGGAAGGAGTGGTTTGGTTTCTTGTTGCCTGGTTCGGGAATGGGAGGTTTTCATGGATTCTTCTTCTTTTACGCCGGGCGTTATTTTTTGCCACGCTGATGGCAGCCCACTTTCTGTTGCCCAGTTATTGGCAGTTTTAAGGAAGGTGCTGTTGCGTTTGGGGCAGAATCCTTTCCAATTTGGCACTCATTCTTTTCAGATTGGGGCGGCGACTGAGGCTGCCAGGTTGGGGGGGCTGGTCTCAGATACGCAAGATTAGGAGATGGAGGTCGAGATGCTGCGAGAAGTATGTCAGAAAGTAGCCCACCTTCGTCTCTTGTTAATGCTTGTTTTTCTCCTAGGTTCTTTGCCCAGGATGGTCAGAGATAAAGGAAGGGTATGGATTGTTGGATATTCCTTCATGAAATGGGCTGCAGTCTCTGCAGAACGTCAGATGCCTAGGTCTCAGCAGTGTAACACATGAGGTCTTTTGGCATGCGTTGGAGGGGATTGTTTCCTTTTTTGTCTGTACTTTGTAGGGGATGGGGGGCACCAGACTTGCTGGTAATTCACCTGGGTGAAAATGATCTAGTCTCCTTATCTGGTTTGACTTTAATAAAATCGATGAAGATGGATCTGGAAATCATCAAGGACGCCTGGGCGAGCACCGTGGTGATCTGGTCGAAATTTGTGCCACTGCTACAATGGCATGGGGCACGAAATCAAGCAGCTATGGACAGAGCGAGGAGGAAACTGAACCGATCTATGAGACTGTTTTGCAAGGAACTCAGTATTTACAGTTTGGCTCATCCTCATTTACAAATTTCTGAACAGCACTTGTTTCGTGAGGATGGGGGTCCACCTTTCTCAGTTGGGACAGTCCTTTTATTTATTAGAATTACGTGAATTCATTGCCAAAGTGTTGGATGTTCAGTTGTGGTGCTCTCAGAGTCAGGTTTAATTTGCTCTTTCAGGTGGGGCAGGAAAACTCTAAAGGTTTTCCTGGTTGGCGGGTTTTTAGTGGGGAGTGGGCAGCCTGGAGCAGGTTGGTCCATCCTCAAAGGGCAGTTAAAGGAAAGGAAGGGGTATCTACAAGAGTTAGTTGCTTCTGGGTTCGTTAGGGTTATCTTGGTGGGGGGTTTACTCTTTGGTAAGGATGCTTAGTTAAGCTAATAGAATTTCGGTTATGAAATAAATAAATGAAATATGTTGTTCAGATGTGTTGTTTCACACCAGTCTTAATAAAGTGGCGTTTATTGCTTACTAAGAAGTCGTGGACAGTGAGTTCTTGCGTGAGGGGGGACACAGGGGAGCCGTGTGCGAGCCGGTCTCCCCCTGGGTAGGTTCGCGCGAGGGCTGGCCACGGGCAGGTGATAATTAGGCAGTGCAAGGGACAGAGGTTATAATTAGGGCCAGTGAAGGGCGGGAAAGGACTTTGCCGGCGGGAGGCGGGTGAAGGAGTTTGTTTTACCCCACCCACCCTTCCCTCTTTTTCACTTTAGGCCTTTTTTATTTTCAGTGCTTTAGGTACTGATTTAGTTTTTGTAGGCTTGCCACGCTAAGACAGGTTGATTTCTTCTTTTTGTAGGCGTTTTTTTATTGGGGGGTGGGCAGCCTGGAGCGGGTTAGTCCATCCTCAAAGGGCAGTTAAAGGGAAGGAAGGGGTATCTACAAGAGTTAGTTGCTTCTGGGTTCGTTAGGGTTATCTTGGTGGGGGGTTTACTCTTTGGTAAGGATGCTTAGTTAAGCTAATAAAACTTTGGTTATTAAATAAATAAATGAAATATGTTGTTCAGATGTGTTGTTTCACTCCTGTTTTAATAAAGTGGCCTTTATTGCTTAATAAGAAGTTGCGGACAGTGAGTTTGGCTCTAAAGGGCAGTAGCCAAAGCCTTTTGCGATTTTTCTAGCTGGATTTGCCAGCTGGAAAAGTTATGCTTGGTTCTCCCACACCTAGTAAAACTGATGAGAAAAAAACGAACATGTCAAAATACTTTTGAACAAAATGAATGCATAAAAGTATACTTTCATTTTGATCCATATTACTTGTTATCAGGGCCAAAATAGTTCCCTATAATTCCAGGTATTGCTATCGCAATGTGTGCTTGTTGATATCAAAATAATGTTTTCCAATTTTTTTAGCTTTGGCAAAAGCCTGACATTTTCACAACAATGTTTCATAATACTCAGGGGGAAGCAAAACAAGCATTGAAAAATCCAAAATGCTTTGCCAATGCTTGTTTTTAAAGTGGGAACCAATTTTCTCTTTCCTGCCATGCAGCATTGCTGCTTGGGTCCTTGATGTTTCAGTGGGAGGCAAAATTATGTATGCAGTCAATGTAAGCACCAACCGCATGCTATGTCGAAGATGACGATATGCCTCCCCAGGCGTCCTGCTTGTGAGCTGCTGTATATTCAGGTGAGTTCCAGTGGTTGCTTAATGGAGATCAAGGCTACAGATACAAGGCACAGGCAAAGAGCCAAGCATTAGCTCTCCTAGTATCATCAATTGTCTATAGAACATTTTAAGGGGTGAATCCATCATCATTGATATAGGAAATGACTCCTTTTGGACACTTTTTGTGTGGTCACCCCACTTCTTTCTTTAGACGTTACTGCTATTTCTTTGGCTCTGCAGTGGGACTCTGCTAATTAGACCCCACTGCAGGTGCTATGACCCCCTAAAACATGTTGAATTGGCTATTCTTCTAATCGCCATATTTAGCTTGCCTATAAGGCCCTAGTATTTGATACAAAGCGCACCCAGGACCTTTAAGTTTAATATCACTAGTGGACTGCAGCACCTATTCTGCCAGGATCAGAGTGGCAGTGCAAACCATGACTGCAGGCATGCCACCATTAACCTGGCTGTGCAGATTTAAACTGCAAATTTGACCTGTCAAAATAACCCATTTTGGCAGCCCTAAAACATCCTTCAAAATATTAATAAGTCACCCCTGTGTAGGCCTTAATGCCCAATGAGTTATGTGCATGGCTTTTAAAAGTAGGATATGCATGTTTATAATTTCACATACCCTGGCAGTAAGAAAACTTCAAATTCGTTTTTCACTGTGGCAAGGCTCACTCTCTGATAGGCTCACACTGGTTTTCCCTAATCTGCTTAATAAGTGCTGAATTCAGTTTAGGAGTTGATAGAAAATTGTCCAAGGACTCATTTGATAGTAATTTAAAATCCAATCTAAGGGTCAAGTTTGATTTTGTTTTACTATGAGGGAACAGGTCCTTTTAGAGAACTATATGTTGTCTGATTTCTGCCTAAAAGCCATAAGGCTTTCCTGCCAGTGTCTGAAGTTGCTTCCAGACAGCGGACAAAAGTCTGTGGGTGTGGTGAGGTATCCTTCTTCCATGACCAGTAAGCCCTTTACTGTGCTTAAAAGGATGCATACCCTGTTACTGACAGATGTAACTCCCACCTGGGCCTGCCCCCTTTTGTCTTTTTAATCTGTTTGACTCCATTATCAACAGGGGGAGGGAGATGCCTAGAACAGGGTAAGGGGTTGGACAATGGATTGCCCTCCGCCCACAGGCTTGCACAGGGCATAAATATGGCACATCTGGACACCCTTTTAAACACTACTAGACCTACAAAAGACGGAATGCACCTGCTCTTGAGACCTGTAAGGGGGACCCTAAAGCGGGACCTGCTCCACCTTGAACCCAGGACGAAGAACTGTCATCCAAAAGTCAGTTGGCTTACCTCCTGTTAAGCTACAGGGACCCAAAAGCAGCAAAAGTTTCACCTTCTTGAAAGAGCCCAACTGATCAGTTTGTATTGCCTGGATGCTGCTGGTAGCTTTTGTGGAGTGAGTCCTGACCCTCGAGTACTGTTTATGAGGTCCTGGTGCCCTTGGCTGGTGTCAGAGTCTACTCCTCCTGCCTAAACCTTGAAGTCTGGGACTTAAAATCTTCTAGCTAACCTATTGTCTGGAGAACAGTGATGGGACCATGAGCAACCTGCTAGCTGATCCAATAAAGATGCATCATTGGTGGGCCTCGTTCTGCCACAGCTTCCGCTGGCACCACACAGCAACCAATGAAGTTAAACCCTCTTTAGCTACAACTTGAAGCTGTGCGTCACTGAAGAAATCTGACTTCCAGAAAAGAGTTTAAGTCTGAAGCTAGAGAGTTTCACTAGGCCTGATGCCAAGCAGCATCCAATCAATATAGATGAATTCCTGGGTGTGAACGCCAGACTTTTCCCAATCAGAGTGATTGCCACGTTCATAAACGGCCTAACCGAAAACACATCCTTCATCAACCTGTTATCAATGAGCCCATCTTTAGATACAACTTGCAGCCTTGCCCCGCCGAGGACTCTACCTTCTTGGGCATTTTATATGTGCAGCTGTACCAGGTCCTCATATCCAGCCCGTGCTACATTCCAGTTCGCCATAAACTTTGCTCTTGTTTTGGTCTAGCAGGACCACTTGCCCACGATTGGCACGGTGCTCTTTTGGTGCTCTTTTTTTCAAATTCTCAAAAAAATCTCAGCTTCCCCTTATTGAAGTTTTTGTTGGTTTGCTGTTATTCCGTTCATTAAAATATTCTCTGTTTTTATAAATTGGAGTGAAACTTTTATTTGGTTGTGTTTTTGACTTTTTAGCTGATTTGGTACTTCTGTTTTCTTAAGTTAACCCCTGTCTACTCTGTTCCACAGCTGCCAGGGGCTGAGCTCAGGTTTAAATTACTAAAACCTTTACTGGACCTAACAAGCATAGTGCCATTATTATTTGTTGTGTATTACCATCAACATCAACTAATAAACCACTTTCTCACAATTGACACTTCTAGTATATGTAGACACAAGACGACCATTCAGGAACTCATTAAAACATTAAGGCCTTCACTCGTGGGTGTTTCTTCATTCTTGTGGCACACAGAATGAAAAACTCTATGTTTGTGCCCCTTTCTAAGATGCTCTTTGTTTAAAGTGAGTCCGTTTGGGCTTCTCATGTTCAGGACTGCACATTAAACAAGATCTGAAAGTCACATCAGGTCATGAAGTAGCCACTTTGCATATATCTAACTTGCTGAATCATGGGCTGTCTACTTTCTACTCGCTGGTAGGAAATCACTATTACAGTCGGGGTGCAAAAACAATTAAACATTTTCTGAGCTCCAACTCAATCACTACAACTCACAAGTCCACCTATTAAAAAGTGGGCAAAGCATCTCTAATCTACCCTTAAACACTCACCTTTGTAGACTGGCCCAGCAGGAAGGCTTAATACTGCAAAACATTATTGCCAGAAGGTCAATGTCAATGATTAAAAATGGTATAGTCCAGATAAACACAGATTTATACATGGCATATATAGATGTGTGTATGTGGACTTATATAAACCATATTTAGTCAATGAGCACACAGAACTGCATTAAGTGATAGGTTTACAAGCCTTCAAGGAATGGCAGGTGCACAGTGGTAGCTGTGCATTAAGTAGAAATGAAGGGGAATTTGATTGGATGGGGGTATACCATCACTGGTGGTGGGAAGAATATCCTTAGCATGATTCTAGGTCTTGATCAGTTACACTGTGTATGTTACAACTGTTAAACCTAATTAGATTACACAAGAAATTTGCAATATCGTTCTTGGATATCGAACATGTGTTCGACTCTGTAAATTGGGAATACCTGTGGATGGTTTTGGCAGTTGTGGGACTAAGGGGTAGATGTATCAAGATACCCTTTTGCGATTCTCAAATAGCGATTTTTAAGGAATCGCTATTTGAGAATTGCAAAATGGTATGTATGTAGAAAATCGCAATTTTTTAGTGATTTCTTAAAATTCCTTAATCGCAATTAAGGAATAATTTCCCATTCATTTCTATGGGCCAGGAGGCCCATAGGAATGAATGTAAAATTATTCTCAATTTGCGATTCACAATTTGCTATTCGCAAATTGAGAATAATTTCAAGGGTGCAGGGGTGTCTCAAGGACACCCTGCCGCACCCCTGAAATTGACATGTGTGCGCCTAAATTCGAAAAACTGAAATGCTTAATACATAGCATTTAAGAAATCACAATTTGCGATTTCTTAAATGCTTACGCAATATTAAGGAATCGCAAAATTTGCGATTCCTTAATATTGCGAGGCTTTTTGCATGATACATACCATTTCCCGTTTTTTTTGTCGCAAACACTGCCATTTTGCGATTCGCAGCGTTTGCGACAAAAAAAAACGCTTGATACATCTGCCCCCAGGTCCCAAACATTTTGGGTGGGTGAAATTGCTTCACGCCAGGTCTGCGGTGTGAGTCAGGACGGATGGAGGGATGGTATCTGATTGGTTCTCACTGCAAAGGAGGACCAGGCAGGGCTCTCACTGCTTCTATTCACATTGGCAATGGAGCCCATGATGAGTACAGTGAGGCGGGTGATGGAGCCCTGGGAAGATTAGGTTGGAGAATGTTGGCATGTTATATCGCTATATGCTGATGATGCATTGGTATGTCTCAGGCACCTGGAGTTTTCTGTGCCCATCCTTTTGGAGGCATTAGGGGAGTTCAGTGACACTAAGGGGCTGAATCTATATCGCACCATGTCTGCGCTTTTCTCGTTGGGATTGCTGAGGGACAGGACTTTGGAGCATCTGCCAACTATTGGCCTGCTTTGGGGAATGGGGAATGTCCGTTATCTGAGAATTAGGGTAGTGCAAGCAGAAACCGAGTCGATTGACCTGTATTTTAGGTGGGCAGTGGGTGGATTAAGTTCCTCTATCTGTTTTTTAAATACGCTGCTTACGTCACTAATGAGCAGGGTAGCCCTGATTAAAATGGTAATGCTGCTGCACTGTATATACACACTGCACAGCTCACTACACAAGATTCCCCACCATTTCTTTCTGGACATTGATTGATAACGGAACATTTGTGGGCTGGGCAGTTAGTGTGGGTGGGTCTTCTCATCCTCAGGAGACCCTGGTCTGGTGGATGGTTGAAACTACCAGACATAAAGGTATACTATAGGGTGGCTCAGCTGCAGGATGCAGTCCACTGGCTAGATCCAGAGGATAATTGGGAAAACAGGTGCTAGGGGGCTCATGGACCACAGAGGAGTTGCCCAGGTTGCTGATGATGGGACTGGGGTGCCCAAGGAGATGCCCTATGTGGTGCAGCTCACAAGTAGACTATGGAACTGGGCAGTGAAAAGAGCGATTGAGAGGGCCCGTATTTACCTGGTTTGCAGATCTAGGTGCTCAGGCCATTTGTGCTAATGATTCCCACCATGGCGGTAGACCAATAGGAGAGGGGGGTGTAACACACTTGGAGACCTAGATAAGGAGGGAACATTTACTACGATACAGGAGGGATGAAAATGTTTGTGCTAGGCCGAGGACAGTATCCCTTACAGTGATAGAATGGGGCAAGGTGCGGGGGCTGAAGACTGTGTCTACCAACGTGAGATTTTACCCCCTCCATGCTGATGACGGCCCCCGTCCGTCATGCATCACGGTGGGCGTGTGCTGATGACAGCTGGGGGCCTTCATGATCCTGCCCTCTCATTAAAACGGCCGCACAGGCGCAGAATTGCGGCCGCGCACTAGGGGTTAAGCTAATACAGCACACAGGTATACCTCTCCCCCAAACCACTATATCTAATATATCCCTAGAGAGAAGACAGTTCGCCACTTTGTGGGTTGGGAAGGCCAGATTTCTTGCATATTGCTTGGGCATTCTCAGTGCCTATTAGAGGGAGATCACAAAGAAAGTGAATGGGGCCATGGGGTGAAATATACAACCGGATGTTGGGTCGATCCTTCTGGGCCTGATCCCCATTCCAAAGGGTAGGAAACTAAGCATGACATTTTTGCTCCCGGGTCTCGTGCTGGCAAAGAGGTGTGTAGCCATGGAGTGGTTAGCCAGAGAGCCCCCCAGAGTAGGGGAGTGGTTGAGAGACATTTTAGAATGGACTGTTGGCCGAGTAAGTATATATGAAACAAATTAGGCATGACGAGAAGATGGAGAATGTCCTAAGGGCATGGACGGCTATGTTGAAAGCAGATCCTCTTGAATCACAGCCTCCTGGAAGCGGAGTGGATGCACTGATATCGGTTGGCAATGACTGAATAAGTGAGTGTGAAGCGATTGTGAGAGTTGACCTAGGAACTTTGAGTGTACGGCTAGCGAGTGGCCATAGAGGGAAATCGTAGCTGGGTAACTCTACAGGATTGTTCCACCTGGTTCCGACTGGACATTGTATTACATTGTGTATGATATAGGTGTGCTGAATTAAGAATAAAGTGATACTGTACTGAGGGAGCAGCTGAAGGCAGGGAGGTTAGGGGTGTTCTTATACGTTTTGCTGGAAATTATATGACATGGAGCTATTCTGTGTACACTGTGAAATGCAATAAAAAGTACATGGCAAAAAATGCTTAACTCCATATATTTGTACCTTGATGATATTATATCTTCAAGGTGCATAGATGATTTTTTGACATTTGATATCCTGTCTATGACATTCTAGTGCTGTATCATTCTGGTCTCACCAGAAGTTGCAACTGTGATGCTATTGTCCCTCTTCTGACTTGTAGGCTTGCATTTTATTCACTCCTGTGAGACTTTGAAGTCATTTTGTTGTACTCTCATCGTTAGATTGTTTTATCCAGTTCTTTTAATGTAGTCAAGGTCAAAGGTGTGATTTCCATCTTTGCGATGGTATTGGTGTCAACAACCTTGTGATGTCTCATCGGGAAGGGGATGTCACTGCTGCTGCCTGTGTGACTTCTACCGCTCCTATATATTTTTTTGTTTTTCAAATGGAGCGCTTTAAGACAATCTGATCAACTGTAAGCATGTCACGCTACAGCCGATATAAATATAACTGTTATGGAACTGGAGTGCAATACCTCTCTTTCAAGTTGAATGAATACCTCTTTCAGTTTAAGTCCCCAAACTCATTGAAAGACAGATCAACGGGGAGTACTGTACAGAGAGCATGATTAAAAGAGTCAATCGGCAATAGAAGATTGAGAAAAC
Organism: Lissotriton helveticus; assembly: GCF_964261635.1. NCBI lineage: Eukaryota > Metazoa > Chordata > Amphibia > Caudata > Salamandridae > Lissotriton > Lissotriton helveticus. Next base: position 368,842,003 of record NC_136070.1, read on the forward strand.
CAACTAAATCTTTCCATCTGAAATGATAGAACACTCACAAGAAAGAAGATGCCATTTTCCAAACTCATCAGCAATGACATTCTGAAACACCCCCTGCCATTACGATAATGGAAAATAAATCTAGGGGTCATGGTGCGGAGGTCAGAGGCTAGATCTTCAAGACATTTTTGGAAAGATAATCCTTCAAATAAATTGACAGTGGCATTTGTAGCACACCACAGGACGCAGCGGTAATTGCCTGGCCAGTGTGTTGCTTTAAGATGGCACATCTGTGTTGCTGAAAAAGAGCCATGCACAGCAACACTTGTTACAAAATAATTTGCTGCAGTGCTCTAATGAGTTAAAAAAACACACGCTATTTCTTATATGGTTGAAAATGTACATAAATTATCCAGCTGGTATTGTCATTTTATGTTTACAAACTGTAAAAACTAGTGTCTGTTTGGGAAATGAAAAAACGAACAATTAACACATGCAGGGGAGTCTTAATGATTAATGATTAAAAAAACATTTTCCATTCGTCCACCCTAGCTGCAGGTCTGAGTTGTAAAATTATTCAGCTTACTAGGGCCAAGCCCGCCATTTGACGCATGCATCCATAGTATGGTATGTCGTACTTCGTAGGCTAAGATATCCCAGTACATTAAGCACTCACTCCTGATGTTATGTGCAACCCAATGGTCACCTGTCTGTTTCCTGCTATGGCTGATGCCTTTCATTCTTCGGAGAGTGATTATTAGTTGCCATTTATGAGAGCAGCAGTAACATCCTGACAAGAAAGTGGTCTGTACTGTGTAGAAACGTTCATCTTTTATGATCCCTGGGGGCACCTGTGTGTCATCTGTGGTGCAAATCTAGGACTAATATGCCGAATGAAGGGCCCTGTAAGGTTAATGCTCATCCTTAAAGGACAGGAACCTATGGTGACCACTTTATGGTATAGTAGTCGATAAACAAATGTTGCTGACATGTCTGATATGATTCTCAATGGAATGAGGCTCTCAGTGGTCCCCTTGAGCTGGATGAGCAACAAATGCCTCTCTCTGCCTGGATGATAGTTGCTCATGAACCGGATCCCATTTTGCCCATGTTGGTTGTTTGGTGGATAAAAAACATATAGGCAAGGGTATACTTGCAAAAACCCAATTGGTGCATACTCTTCGGTGGCCATATGGTGGTTTATTAGTTAATTATCTTGTTGCCCAAATGCTAAATGCCTACAGCCAAAAGATACCTTCTCGGGTCCCTGTTAGGGAATCAGCCCACTGGCTAACATCTAAACAATAATTTCTGAGTGGTCTTACTACTTTTCCTAGATCTTTAATTTGATTCCCTGCCCAGTGGAAACGTTTTAGGAAGGAATGCTTAATGCCAAGCCCACTTAGCCCCTAGCATCTTTGCCTCCTGGTGCACTTCCTTGCTCTTTCTTTCATTGTGACTGCAAACAAAGTCCTGCAAGGAAATATGCTCGTGGTGCCTAACAAGTGTGACCACATAAAAATTTTAAAAAGTGAAAAAACAAAAGCTGCATAAACAAGGACTGGTGCAGAAATGTATCAATGGATGCATTTAAATGCGTATTTAAATGCAATTTCTATAGCAGAAACGTAGCAGAAAAGGCAGTAGAGCATTGTACATGGTCAGAGACAAGACAGGTAATAGGAAAGGAAGCTAGGTTGTGGATGGTTAATGAATGTGATCTGCATCCAAGTGTACTACGAAACCGGTTAATAGCCTAGACAGTGAACCTTTATAATTTTGGAAAAGCAAGCAAACTCCCATGAAATTAGTTGGATAAGATAGCTTAAATTCACAGCAAAATGGAGAGGTCTTTATATCTGACCACTGACTGCCCCTACTGCCCTTCGATCTCAGAGTCAGAGGGTCATTTTATATTTTTCTGCCCAGGATATGTGCCACGGAAGCCTCTGGGAGCTGAGGCTGGTACTCCAGCAAATAGTGGGGGCTGATGGCGGCACCTGTCGACTGGAAGGGACCCCTCTATCCCTGCAGCGTCTCGCTGGGCCTTAGCAAAACCAGCGGTGAGGGCCCACCTGGACATCCCGGGATCCAGCACGTCGCCTTCGCCCACCACCACCCGGCCTTCTACCCCTAAGGCCAGCACCAACTCTAGGATCCCTCAAGGCCCAAGAACACTGCCTGGGAGTGAAACGGTTTGCAACAGTGAGCAACCCAAAACACCCTTGAGGGCTTGGGTAAATATGTGGAAGGGTAAGGGATGCCTTCAAGGGAATTTATTTAAACAAAGTAATATTATTTTGTGAGAATTTAAGAGGATAATTGAATAAACCTCTAAAGGACTGAATCCTATATATTATTCACTAATAACTTAAGACAATGAACATTATTATAAAAACATGAAACAAACAAAGACAAATGTACATGAACACAAGTGTATAGAAAAATCTCAAATTTATCACTTCATAAAAAAGGCATCAAATTATATAATACAAATAACGATAGAAAACAGTTCTACAGGTATAGAAATTTATACATGAATATATAACTCTGTAGATCCTGGTTAAGCCTATCCTTAAACAAAATACAATTAATTGATTAAAAAATGACAAGGCGCTGGTCGACGTTTCGGTCTCTTAGGTATTAATCTGTGAGACCATCTTCAGGACGATGAATATTTGTATTTGTATTAGCCCTATTGCAATCTCTTTCTAGTGGAAGCCGTTATTTTGACAGTCAGATGTGGTCAAAAAATGATATATTGATTGATATGGTGTGACCTTAAGTATAATTTTGTGGTCTCGCCTACAGGAAATTTTGAAAAACGATGTACCACTCTTGAATGTGGTATCGAGCGGCAGATTTTAAATTCGATGCATAGGAGATATCAGCAGTAGTAGTAATTATTTGGCACTAGAATCGATGTGCTTATTTTGTAACCTTTATGTGATGCAGTAGCTTGTGAGCAGCTGTATCGACGAATCGCACTCTTAAGTTTTGTAGTAGTTGGCGAAAAAAACGCGGCTTCAGCAATTATTATCTGCTTAATAGTAGCAGATGTAGAACTGTTTTCTATCGTTATTTGTATTATATAATTTGATGCCTTTTTTATGAACTGATAAATTCGAGATTTTTCTATACCCTTGTGTTCATGTACATTTGTCTTTGTTTGTTTCATGTTTTTATAATAATGTTCATTTTCTTAAGTTGGGAGTGAAACAGCACCCTGAAGGCCTGGCTGAACGAGTACCGCAAGAAACCCAGCAGTGGCAAGAAGATTATGCTCTGTAAATATCTAATATATTTTAGTCCAACCCTAATTGCTTCCACATTTTTTAATATGTAATTTTGAGTGAATTTGCAACTTGTGTATATATATATATATATATATATATACTAGCAGCCTGCCCGACCTTGTCCGGGAGCAATCAGGCTTCCCCGACCCCCGCCCACCCCGACATAGCAGCCCGTCCCGAAATGAGTGTTCAGGGCCCCACCCGCCGCGGCCGCCGCACGCCCTGTCCCCTGCCATGAGTGTTCAGGGCCCCCGCCAGCTCCGTCGCCCGCCTGCCTCGACACCCGCCTGCCCCGACATTGTCCGTGGGTCCCCCAGAGCCTTACCTCAGCCGCCGCTCCTCCCCGGCGCTCCTCAGTTCACCGCTCCACCGCTCCTCGCCGCTCGTCATCGCTCCTGCCCGCCTGTCCGCCGCCCCTCATCGCTCCTCCCCGCTTGTCCGCCGCTCCTCCCCGAGCCATGTCCGCCGCTCCTCCTCGCGCTCCTGGACACCGCTCCTCCCCGCGCTCCTGACGTCAGCACGCAGGTCGCGGCCGGCGCTTCTTCCACGGGACTACTTTTTTTCGCTAAATTTTTTAAATAACGTATATTTTTTAACTTTATTTAGCCTATGTCCATCTGCACACCCTGACGATTACAACGATGTATCGGGTGTGTGGATTGGCGCTGTGGTTCCCGAGTTTACCCGCCTCAAAGGTTCAAATTTCTTCCTTTATAATAGTAGTATAGATATATAAATATTATTTTTTTTCTTCAACAAAAAAACCCTACATGGTTCCTGTCGGCGAACCAGATTCTCCACAGCACAGACAGAGTCCACGATGATTTCTTCTTTTTTAGAGGTACTTTATTTTGACAACACCATCAGTGCAAACGTGTAAGGACAGTCAACGCGTTTCGGTGGATGCCTTCAACTGCACCATTTACTTCAGACCACCTATATATATATATGACTCTAACCACGAATATCTGTAGTAGACATATGTATTTGCTACCATTATTTTTGAGTTTATCTGCTATCATCTTTTATGTAATTCATGTACTGAAGTCCTTATGTAATGTGACTGGTTCTATTGTAGAGCGCTCTGACACCTTCAAGTAAACTTTGCGCTATTTATAAATGCATAAATAAATAAATTCCAAGAAAACGATGGATAATCCGGGGTTGTAGACTGCTAGGTATAATCCATTATTGGGAGGCTGCTCTGCTCATGAGGTGTGATAGCTCAGAGCAATTCGTTTTTGCCACCTCAAGATACCTCCTTTGTGCCTGGTGAATAATATCAGCGAAATTTGGCAAATTGTCTGATACTCTGCTCTGAGGCTGAAAGTTCTACCGCTGCTTGGCATGCAATAACAATTTTATTTCTGAATGTGCTTTTTTTTTTTAATTCTTGATCTGTTGCTCATGCACTTTATGATTTTAACTGTTTTTGTATTGTTTGCAGATGTATGTATTTTTAATTTAGCTTTTTATATGAACTCGTTGATATGTGTTTCACATATCCATATAGCTACGTTGAATTACGAATATGTAGTGTCAACCATTAGACATGGTGGACCCTGCTAGGTTTTTGTCTTTGAATCGTGCTGTCTGTTTCTATTTTAGAGTAAGTAGCTAAATAGGAATTGTTAGAACTGGGATTTCTGGTTGGCTAAGGCTTACGCCAAAGCCAGGCAGAAACCACCATTCTAGTCAGGGCAAGGGGGTCACACGCCAAGATAACCCCTGCTCACCCCCTTGGTAGCTTGGCACGAGCAGACAGGCTTATCCCGGAGGCAATGTGTAAAGCATTTGCGCACGCACACAACAGTAACAACATCCTAGGCACACCACAAAAGGAACTCCACACAAGGTTATATAAAAATAATTTTTGTATTGTCAAAACACATCAGATAGTAATCACACAATATACATTGTGCCAACTGGCACGGGCAATATTCACATGGGATTATTTACACCAGGACAGGGCCACATGGGCCACTGTCAGAATCAACACTTAGCAGAAATAGCACTTCAAGAACTTAGAATAAGTGTAGCACAAAATAACAATTATAGGTCACAACCAGTAACCACTGGTAAAGGTAGGTACACACTACGCAATACTAATAACCATAGGCCTAGATCACGCATGGACACATAACCTCTCTAGTATAAACTATACTGGGCAAAGCAAACTTCTAAGCATGAGCACCTTCAGAAGTATAACACAAGCATAAAGGCAAAGCACATTACGCAGCAATCATATTTAGGCCTAAACAGTATAACTACAGTAGGCAATCTCTCACTAGTCTAAACACATTAGAATCTGCCTCCTAAGAATAAATCACATTTAGGGGCATAACTCACAGAGAAAGACAATCTCACTGATATAAACCCACTTAGGTAAAATAACCTCATAATCACAGTAACATCACATTGCGCAAAAATCACATTAGGCAATTACCATTCTAAACAAAGTAAAATCACATTGCGCAGAAATCACATTAGGGCCTTGGGCCCTACCCACATACCAGCCCCCCTGGCCAACTGGCCATCTCAAGGAAGGGCTCAAATGCCCTGTGTCCAGAATGTCAGGGCGCGCTGCCATGCGGTGCCAGTCAGGGGTGCGCCACCAGCGCAAACCTAAACGTTGCAGCTACCCACTAATTGCTAGGCAGCTGGGAACAATCACAGGGCCTAAACGTTGCAGCTGGCACTAAGTGCTACACAGCTGTAGAAGGCCTGGCACCACTGTGCCATCTCTGTCCCACACAAGGACTCTCAAATTACGCCTAAACGGTGCAGCTGCCCACTAATTGCTGGGCAGCTGGGGAAGGAAAACTGCGGCATGGGCTCTCACTGGCCCTTAGACAAACTGCGCCACAGGGGTTGGAGCCACACAGGCCCTGGAAGGTCAAATAGGCCCAACCGGGGGTATCACTGACCCTTGAGGACCCCACTGGGTCCTTTAAGTACATATGTCCCCAAACACTAGCGCCTAAAATAAGGCCAGGGGATAGCCACACAGGCTCTTTAGACAAACGTGCCCCCAAAGGTTGGAGTGATAGGGGCTTTAAGCACACATGCCCATTGGAGCCCTCTGGCTCCTAAAATAATCATGCCCCCATAGGTAGGAGCAACCCGCTGCCAATGGGGCCTCTCTGAACACTCGAAATGCCCCTTCAGCTCTGGGGCCTCGTACTAAACAACTGGGCCCCCAACCCCCTTACAGGGACTCTTAACAAATATGAGCCCGGGTTGGAGCCCCACTGGGCTCTGGAAAATGGTGTGGCGGCCCACTGCCATTCGGGGCCGCCCTACATGCCACCGACACACTGTGCCTCGTGCTGGCACTCGCACCCGCCTGGAGCCCCCAGCCCGCTTCTACTCACCGGGCTATACTCTGCTGGGGAGACTCCTCCAGTCGGCGGTGCGGGCAGGGCTCTCTCCTCTGCCTGGGAGCCCCGCTGTGCAACTCACGCCTGCATCTTCACCCGGTCCCCCATCTCGGGACCGGGGCTTCATCACGTGGAGCCCGCAAGGTTCCGGGACTGCTGGCGGCCATCCGGGGAGGCGGGATAGGCTCCCGGCCTCCCCACATAGCACCGGCTTCCTTTCTCTCGCGGCCGCACTTCCGCCTAATGGCAGGCCCCGCCTATGTCCCGCAAAGATCGCCTGACTTCCGGGTCGCATGTATAGCGGCCTGGCAACGTTTCCACAAAGACGGCTTGGGCCGTGGCAGTGATTTGAGGGGTAGGCTCCCTCGGGGACAAAAATAAATAATAAATGCTCAAATTACCCCAAAAAGGGCACAAATGGCTGCCAGGAAGCAGGGTGGGCACCTGCCTTAAAAACGGGCACAAGTACGGCAGTATGCGGCGTGGGCAGCCGCGAAAGTGAAAATAAAGCGCTCACAAGCGCTAGAGGCAAAATAAAGCGCTCCCAGGCGCTGGAGGATCACAAACACCCAAAGTAGCAGCAGGAAGGCTACAACAAGCCTTGGAAACTTCCAAAAAGGACAAAATGGGCCCCAGAGGTCCAGGATAAAAGGTGGAGCCCAGCAGCTCCCAGAAAAGGAAATTCCTCCAGCATCCAGGCATCCAGGGGCTGGGCAGGGCCCAGGGAGGCAAGCCTTTCCCTGGGCCCAAGCAGCAGCACGCCCCTGGTTGATTCCAGAAACAAGAACATTTTGTAAGGGGACAGAGCCCCTTTTTATACAGTCCAAACCTTTGTCTAAAGGTGCAGGGTGGGGGCAAAACCAGGTGCAGCTGGTTTGGGAGCACTCTTGATGACCTCAGCCACCCCTCCCATTCACTAGTCAGGCTGAGGGTCATCAGTCGCACCACAGGGGGCGGAGCCAGCATTGTGTGGGGAAAGCCCAGCCCTATTCAGGTCCCAGGTGCACCCCTCCCCTCACATCAGCATGCTAATCTCTCCACTCACCACCGGGCAGACCCATCCAGACTCTTGGAGCCAGGCTCACCAGCCAGCTCCAGCCAATCACGTGCCAGCACACTCACTACATGCGCACACTCATGTCTAAAAGTGGCACTTCCCCACTAGACACATTCACGCCGCACACATCATTGCGCAGCATTCAATCTCACGAGTTCGCACATACCAAACTCGACCCTGCACTCCCCACACATCAGGAACTACCATGGTGACACATATTCCCCATGCATTCCTATGGGAGGGCAGGTCACTCTTACACATACACAGAGAGCTCACACACTTTACACTGTACCACAGTGAAAAAGTGCACAGAGGCCTAAAATCACCAATACCAGGTTACAGAAACAGGCTAGGAAAAAGCAAAAAGTTTCGGGGTGAACCTGCCAAAAGGGCTAGGTCCAACAGGAATGCATTGTATGTACATTTATTGTGTGTGTGCACAACTATCAAGGCTAATGAATTGCGAACCATTTAGGACAATGCAATGTATTTTAATCTCTGTTTTATTGTACAACTTTTATGGCATAGGGCTGAAAAAGCATTGGAGCTTTGTGATGTGGTATTCTTTAAAGGGGATGATCTTCAACTCCTTCTTAATTTGTAGCAGCTTTGCTGTAGTCCTGATGGATATGTTTTTCCTGAATGCATAGATGGTAGAGGCCTGCTGTCTTTTGGTTTTCTTTTTTCCAAGTCTTAGTCTGCAGACTGATGGTGTCCTGGTTGCATGTCCCGGTCTTGAAGATGCCGAGGGCCACCAAAGGGCGTCAAAGGAGTTCCATCAAGTTAAGGGTTATGGAAGCATATTTCTTCAGACCCTGGATGAGATGTGCACAGATTGTAAGATGTCCCTAATGGGTACCAATGTGGAGTCAGAGAGGGCATGAAGCACTGCATTACCACTGGAGACAGCCGTTCTGAAGTTGTTTTCTGGAAGAAACTGTTTGACATTCTTAAGAAGAGAGAGCTGATATCAGACCGTCTTTGTTTTTGTTTGTTTTTGCCACTGTGTTCCTTGAGGGTGAGTTTGGTGAAAGTTGGGGTTTCCAAGCTGTCTTGGGGAATGTCATTGAGCAAGGTGTGTACTTTATCTTATTTGGAATTCTGTCTCAGCTGGGTTGAGCTTGAAGGAGGCTCTGGATATCCACGTCTAGATGATGTGTAAGCACTGTTTCAGGCATTGGGTGCCTGAAGCAGAGGAGACTTTTATTCTTTATAAACAAATGTTATTGTTTTTGATAACTAAAAGTCAGACTACAGCAAAAATGCAACCACTACTGCCCTGTCTTGCCCTTGCTTCACCCAGCCCCCACCTGCAGACAAGCACAGTTATCTGACAAAGCAAAAAGGCATCGATCCCACTGGGAAATACAGTCCATAGGAATCACACTATTCCCCCCTAGATTTAATGAATTTCTACAGGCATCCTGGAGCCACATAGACTGGTTCCTCTTGTTTAGCACACCAGTCCATGCGAGCAGGCCACACTTTCAGCATTGGTGGATGTAGTCAGTTCCAGGATCGTGCAATGTCCCTTTTGGCCACCAGTGTTCCCAATCTCACTAGAGCCCTGTCTCCTCTAGTATCACCAAAATCATCAATTATCCCTAAGAGGGCCAGCTTTGGAGTCAATGCAACTGAAATACCTAGAACTGCAGAGAGGGCAGTACCTTTTTGTGTCCAGTAGCGGGCAATCACAGTACACTGCCAGACCATGTGGTTAGAGGAATTGTATGACCGTACAAGTGGTGCATGGCCCCATCAAGACTAAGGCTAGAGACCTCCCGTTGATATGCCGGGTCATCATAGCCACCCATCAGCCAGTCATTTATAATGAATAATTGAGAGGCCCAATATTACAGATGAATATTTACTGCGCCAATGCTACCATCATATATCAGATAGCGACATTTGGCTTGACTGATGAGGGGAAGCCGGCCACTCCAAAGAAAGAATTGAAGCAATGCCGCACGTTCAGTATATCATACATTAGGAATTTGGAGTGGTAAGGACTGAAGAAAAAAAAAAAGAAAGAAATCGGGATAAAATCTTCATTTTTATCAATGCTACCCTAAGGACAGTAAGTGTGTGGTTTTGCCATGCTACAAGACTAGTTCTAGTCCTCTTCAAGAGAGGAGTGAGGTTAAGCACGTGTGTGAGGTCTGGTAGTGTAGAGACGTATAAAACCCTGAATATTTAAAACTGAGGCGACGGATGGGAATGCCAGGTCTCTAATCAACTGACGCACTATCCCCCTGCCAAGGGACGAGGAGTGATTTCCTCCTGTTAACCCAGAGACCCAAAGCATCCTCAAAGAGGCAGAGGATCTCAAGGACTTATGTACTGGAACTTGCCAGATCCTCAAGAAACAGGAGAACATCATCTGCATATAATGCAATCCTATCCTTGATGGCACCGCACCAACTCCAACCCTGCATTTGAGCATTACAGTGGATAAAACGATCGAACGGCTCAATAACAAGAGTGAAGAGGAGCGGAGTTAAGGGACATCCATGGCAGGTACCCTGTCCGACCTGGAACTCATGGGACAGAACTCCACTGTTATCAAAAAGGAGGGAGAAGGAGGCTACAGCTAGGTTCAGCCTCCTGAACTGTAAAGTGTAACACTAGAATCCATATGATGGATTGTGTGAACCTAGCCAAGGAAAAAGGATTGATCAGGACAACTCAAATTTTGGGTGTGCCTTCTTGGAAAAGACAATTCTTTTCTTGAGTCCCCTCAGTCACCCAAGGTTGCCCTTAGGTGACATTCTTCATCATTGGGGCCATCCCAAGCATCTACTGCTTGGGGCGTGCTGCGACTTGTGAGGGATACGTAGGAGCACTTTTTTGTGAAACTATGTGTAGTGCAGTGTGTGGTGGAGTGGTGATTGGTGTTAATTAAAATACCTAGCTAGTAAGCCAACATTTTTATTCCTGCCTGTAGTTGGTATGGTAAAAAGGGGGTTGATAAAGGAAATATAACTGTTATGTGGTCACAGTCCCTAAAATCCTGTCGACATGTTTCAAGGTGTCCCCTACACCTTTTCTTCAGGACAAAATGAGGGCCAGCCCCATGTAAGCCACTCCTGTGATTCAGCCTAAATTTTAAGGAAAATATAAAGTAGACACACCTAGTGTGTGTATCTAGTAAATATACATACGGTTAACGCTGTACCCGCAGTATTTTTTAGTTAGCAGTATTATGCCCCATGGTCCGCCTGGGTGGAGGGGCCTGTAGACTTTGTCTCGGCAGCCCTCGGCAAATCAACCTGTTGTCTCCCAGGCTCGACCGCATCAAGTTGCGGTCTAGCCTGGGAGACAACAGGTTGATTTGCCGGAGGGCTGCCGAGACAAATTCTACAGACCAAGACAAAGTCTACAGGCCCCTCCACCCAGGCGGACCATGGGGCATAATACTGCTAACTAAGAAATACTGTGGGTACAGCGTTAACCGTATGTATATTTACTAGATACACACACTAGCTGTGTCTACTTTATATTTTCCTTAAAATTTAGGCTGAATCACAGGGGTGGCATACAATGGGCTGGCCCTAATGTTGTCCTGAAGAAAAGGTGTAGGGGACACCTTGAAACATGTCGACAGGAATTTAGGGACTGTGACCACATAACAGTTATATTTCCTTTATCCACCCCCTTTTTATCATACCAACTAGAGGCAGGAATAAAAATCTTGGCTTACTAGCTAGGTATTTGTAATTAACAACAATCACCACTCCACCGCACACTGCACTACACATAGTTTCACAAAAAAGTACTCATACGTATCCCTCGCAAATCGCAGCACGCCCCAAGCAGTAGATGCTTGGGATGGCCCCAATGATGAAGCATGTCACCTAAGGGCAACCTTGGGTGAGTGAGAGGACTCAAGAAAAGAATTGTCTTTTCAAGAAGGCACACCCAAAATTTAGGTTGTCCTGATCAATCCTTTTTTCTTGGCTAGGTTCACACGATCCATCATATGGATTCTAGTGTTACACAGAACTCCACTGACCATGACCTGGGGCTTCATGTGGGAATACAACAATGTTGCCATTGCCCAAAACCATAAACCAAAACCCATCAGGCTCAGCAAAGATCCGAGATCAACAGTATTAAATGCTTTCTCCAATTCGACAAGCAACAGGGCAGACACCTCCTAGAGCTCTCTCACATGAACCAATGCCACTTGCAACTACGAAATATAATATCTGGCACTATGGCCTGGCATTAAGCCTCATCGATCTGGTTGGGCCAAAGAACCAAGGAGAGACAGACACATGATCACCAGAATCTCAGTGTATATTTTATTATCTGCATTAATAAAATAAATGGGCCAATAGGATGTGTAATATGATGATGGGTGATCTGTTTTGGGGATGACAATAATAGTGGCCAGATTGAGTTCCGGAGGGAAAGAACCCTGTTTTACTAGCTTCTAGGTAGAACCAGAGAAGATGGGAGGGTCACAATGTATTTCAATTTAGAGTAATATTCAAGAGGAAAGCCATCGGGCCTGAAGCTTTCTCAGTCTTTAAGTCCTGGATGGCTGCTAGGACCTCATCTTTCGTAATTGGTTCCTCCGTGTTTATTTTTGTAACCGTATCAGACAAGGGAGAGAAAAGTCAGATAGTTATGGATGAGCAAGTTCAGGGGGAGGCAGTGGCTGAGGGGCATAGAGACATCTATAGTAATCTGCAAACCTGGATCCAATGCTCTCAGCTGTAGTGACTAGGTTTCCTGTGTTATCTATAAGGACGGGGACAAGCCTTGAACTAATGTTCCTGTTGACCAGTCAATATAGAAGCACACTATTTTTGTCACTTTGTTAGTAGACACACTGACAAGTGGCGCCCCAACACTGATGGGCCTCTGGATGACCAGTTGGCATATTGAGGCGCTATCAAGGTCTAATTGTCGAGTCATCGCCTCAGTGACCTGAACCGCCTTCGTAGTCTCACACTGGAGTATGTGAGTTTCAAGGTGAACAATGTTTCGCATTGTCAGTTTACTTGCCGCGCAAAGTGTGCCAACCCTCCAAACTGTTCCCATATTGGTCCCGAAGTAGGTGCTGAGCACCTCAGATAAGTGATCCACTAATCATTCATCCATCAAGAACCAGGCATTTAGTTGCCACATTGGTTTTTTATGATGCTGTGGGGTTCCAACTCCGAGGAGTAGTGGAGAGTGGTCTGAGATACTCCAGGGGAGCATGGCGGGCCATATTGTGCTTGCAATATCAACATCCGGTAGGAAAAGTTAGTCAATGGGGTACATATGTTTGGTGGATGCCAAGGTGTGTGTGTGAATGTGAGTGTTTGGGAGTTCCATATCCTCTGCGCATCGCAAAGTTAGAGTTACTCAGTCTGGGAGGTGAGAGACTTGGAGAGAGAACAAAGTGTTATCCCGGTGCACTCCAAATTTCAACTGTGTTGTTTGTGAACAATACAGAATTTCTGTGTAGTCCTCTAGCCGTAGCATGTGGTCAGGACATGCCTTTCAAAATGATCAAAAGTATTGAGGGTAGAATGATCTATCCTCCAGACTGAGCGCAAAATCAGCTATCAAACAACGGTTTCTTCTCAAAGTTCATTAGTATTTATTTTTCTTCTTTATCATATTAGTAGTGTTACATTTAACACAACTCAATGCAAAGCGCTATTCTTGCGCACATAATTTCATTCTTATGTAGCAAAGTTGCAGGTAAATATATCGATTTTCATTACACCCAATGCATTTCGGGTCATTTGAATTTGACCCTTCGTCAGGGGTCTGAAACAAGGACAGACAGGACCAAATTAGTCACTCCATTATGTATACAGATACAAGAATAACTCATAATCAACGAGCTGAAATGTACAAACTCAACGTGACGCGTGATTGTCAGCGCTGACCAAAAGCGTGCCATTTAAACGTGCCATGTGCTTATCAATAATGAACCGAAAGTAGAGCTTGTGCAATAGAGTACCGAAAAGATTACACGCCACCAAGTAAAATGAACACCCATAGTGCATGCAACGCTTAAACCATAATTTTCGTACTCAATAGAAACCAAACCAGTGGCCAACTTAATCCACAATCAAAGTTGAATGCAATAAACAGGCAAATAATATCCCACAAACTTACGAATAGACGGACGCCGCCGCGCCTCGGACAGTTAAGTCGAATAACCACAGTCCTCTAACGATGTCTATCATAGGCCGGTTTGGCATCATGTGATCGTGATAAAAAGGAAATTAAATACAGAAAAAACATTAGGCTGAATTTTACTGGATAAAAAAACTGAATACTAATCAGCCCATGGGGTTGAATGATCGGGTTGAACATTCGTGTTTCTTATGACACAATAACCTCTCAGCATTTGACTTTTGAAAATTCTGGTCCCCCTGATACTGCATAATGTAGATTTTCTATTTTGTCATGTTTATTTTATTCACATGTGCTATTGAATCACTCATTGATTCATTTTCGCTTTCACATAATGCCTAATGTTTTTTCTGTATTTAATTTCCTTTTTATCGTATCGCTTAATGCATGATTTCTTCACTCGAATCATTGTAACGTATCATTCTTTTACATATTTGTTTATTATGCACTCTCATTTGGGCGCGCGTTTCACTTCCTCTATATGAGGCTCGAACACTCCCGTCACATGGTGGGGGCTAGTCTACTATCCCACAATGTGATTGGTCATAGTCACGATCACATGATGCCAAACCGGCCTATGATAGACATCGTTAGAGGACTGTGGTTATTCGACTTAACTGTCCGAGGCGCGGCGGCGTCCGTCTATTCGTAAGTTTGTGGGACATTATTTGCCTGTTTATTGCATTCAACTTTGATTGTGGATTAAGTTGGCCACTGGTTTGGTTTCTATTGAGTACGAAAATTATGGTTTAAGCGTTGCATGCACTATGGGTGTTCAGTTTACTTGGTGGCGTGTAATCTTTTCGGTACTCTATTGCACAAGCTCTACTTTCGGTTCATTATTGATAAGCACATGGCACGTTTAAATGGCACGCTTTTGGTCAGCGCTGACAATCACGCGTCACGTTGAGTTTGTACATTTCAGCTCGTTGATTATGAGTTATTCTTGTATCTGTATACATAATGGAGTGACTAATTTGGTCCTGTCTGTCCTTGTTTCAGACCCCTGACGAAGGGTCAAATTCAAATGACCCGAAATGCATTGGGTGTAATGAAAATCGATATATTTACCTGCAACTTTGCTACATAAGAATGAAATTATGTGCGCAAGAATAGCGCTTTGCATTGAGTTGTGTTAAATGTAACACTACTAATATGATAAAGAAGAAAAATAAATACTAATGAACTTTGAGAAGAAACCGTTGTTTCATAGCTGATTTTGCGCTCAGTCTGGAGGATAGATCATTCTACCCTCAATACTTTTGATCAGACTTGGAGAGAGCGCAGCAGTGTCAGGTGATGGAACTGGAGACATCTAGATTAGGATATACAACACCATTGGTCAGGAGGTCATTAAGTGTTAGGCCCTGTGGTTTAAGGGGGGAGTGCTTTCCCAACAAATTATATTGCTTTTTTACTCTAGTTTTCCAGTCACCCCCACATATCCACCCAAGGGGTCATGAGAAACCTGAGTGACCACAAAGGGGAACATTTTGTGGAGCAGGAATGCACCCCTCTGGACCTTCTAGCAAAGCTGGAATGATAAACTCAGTCATAACCAAACCTATGCAGGGAGGGACAGAAGGTGCCCAGGAGATGCATCTCCTGTAGAATTGCCACACCTGGCTGATGGCAACAGAGGGACTTAAGGACCACAGTGCACTTGATTCAGTCTAGCAGACCGTCAACATTCCATGTCCTTACAAAATGTGTCATGGCGTCAAAGGATATACATTGCAGTTAAGTAGCTTTGGTATAGTTTGGGAAAATCATAATGTGAGAGGAATTAATATAGGGTTTACCACGAATGCCAGCCTCCCAAAGGATATTATCTCGGTCATGGAAATTCAGATTCTTGATAATGAAGGTTCGGGAGTGGCCCCCAGGGGAGGGTACTGTGCCAGTGAGTGATGCACTCGCTCTACCACAAACCACGGAGACAGTGAGCCCTCAGGTAACGAGAAATCGAGCTAGTTCTCTGCAAAGGTCTCAGGGTGAGGGGTCTCAGCTCCCTCAGAGAAGCCCGCAAGGCACAATTTACTCCAACAAGGGCATTTCTCAGTGGCTTTGGCCCTGGCCTCAAGGGTGCAGATGGTCAGGAGCAGAGCAGTAACCTTGGTCTTCATGTCAGATTAATCATCTTCAGGAGTGGAGACTCGACCCTCCACCTTCGTCACTTGCCCTACCACATTGTGGAAGTCCTGTCGTAGCCAGACAACATCGACACCAACCTCCCCAATTTTGGAATCAAGGGCTTTTTGTGATGCCTGTATGATCTGCAAGATCTGGTACCCAATCTGGAGACACAGAGGGCCAGGGAGAGGGGAATCAGCACCTGGTTCAGAGGTGCATGTCAGGTATTTGTCAATTTTTGATTGGGAGCCCAGAACATGGAGTTTGTCCTCTCTACATCACAGAGCCCTAGAAAAACTGTTGGTAGTGGATTGTTTTGCAGCCTCTCATCACCTCAAGGAGGTGAGACCCTCTAGGTGAGCGGGGGGGAGTTCTCTCCCAGTCTCCCAGTGTATGGGTCAAAGTGACAGAAGTTCAAGTCCACACTACCATCAGCCAATTTACCCCATGAAACACAGGGCAGCACAAGCAGCCGAAGTAAGGCACAGTATGCAGCAGCGAAAGTACACCCAAGCACAGATCACTCCCTAGATCTCTCATACCACTAAATCCATGTTGACCCAACAAGCTTAGGTAACAGCCACACCCAGGTTATATGGACAAGAGGGCATTTCTCCTGGGTGGTCAGTCTGAAACGCACCAAGGGGGAGTCTGATGTCTTATGGAGGCAGATGACGATGTCTGATAGTTTCATGGCCTACCGGGGGAGGAAAGAAATTGTGAGCTACCCCACGCAGAGCCAAAGCCTGGATTGAAGTACCGCCGTGTGGGGGGGACTAGTCCCAACCCCCAACTCCACTCAGGGGCACACAAGTGAGGAGGTAGGGCCATGGCCTCTCCCCCACTGGGGGTAGTGTAGTCACAACGCTCTCCTCCCCAAGAAACCGAGCCACCCAGTAACAATCCGACATCAAGGGCCTAAAAACAGGAGCACCCAATGAGAATGGGGAGTGGAGGAAGGCAGCCCAATCAGTGGGGCAAGCACTCTGACAGAGCAAAACAACAGATGCACTGGCCGGGGCTCCAAAGGCAGCACCCCCATGTCAGGCCACAGCTCTGACACTCAAGGCCCTTCGTCATGAGGTGAAATCAGGATACAGGGATTGGTGGTTCTAGGTAATATTAGGTACTACTGGAGCCTCACCCACAACAGTGGTCCAGATTCAAGTTGCGTCGCAGGAGGCCACCAACCAGGTACGTGTCTCCTGCTCTGCAGGGAAAGTCCACTGCAATCTAACAACTGGCGGTCCCCAGCCCAGGCTCTCTCAGGCAGCCATATTGGAATAAGGCATGCTCAAGGCCACAATCATAATCACTCTTTCAACATCTCAAAAAGCGGCTGTTAAGGCACATCCGCCTTTTGGCTGCGTAGGACAAAACCCTGCAGAGCAGATGTTTAAGTAAAGTTATGTGTTATAGGCATATTGGCGAATCTTGATGGTATCATCTGTGAGAAGACAACCAAGCAGCTCCATGTAAAGGTAGAAGATGACAGCAGACAATATGGAACCCTGGGGGACTTCACGGGTGATAGCAATCTTTTGAAACCTGAAAGTGCTGATGTGAACAAACTGATGTGAGTTGCAATGGTAAGAGGGGAACTAGTGAAGGACATTGCCAGCAACGGCAGCCGGCATGGATCGGAGGTGGGAGGGTGGGAGAGGGGGAGGATGCGGGTATGAAAATATATATAAATATAAAATAAAATCTTACCTTCTGGCCACTTCCTCACCGTGTCGCTCCTCTGCAGTCCAATCTCGCTCTGCCTCGTCAGGAAGCACACCCAGGCTCCCAGTCAGCCAATCACAACGCTGCCTTAGCAGCATTGTGATTGGTCTGAGCACCATGTTTTGGCGCTCAGATGCTGACTTGGAGCCTGGGCATGTTCTCCATGCAGGGTGTAATGCAACCTGCATGGAGAACATGCAAAGTGTGCAAGACTGTTTTGGGTGGCCCGCGAGGTCCAGCCAAGCAGTCACCGTGCATTATGAGGGTGCTATCACTCCTCCCCTGGCCACCCTCTCATGCAAATCTGCAGAAGAAGGAAAAAATAAATGATAATAATGCAAGTTATTATAATTTTATTTTTCCTTTGTTTCACTGCAAAAAAGCAGTGGGTTGATGCTCCTCCGCCTTAGCGGAGGAGCCACCTCTGATTGCCAGTGAATACCATTTGAGACTCTAGGGTGTCTATGACAGTGGGATGGCTGAATATGCCAAAGTCAACTGAAACGCCCATCAGTGTCAGGTGGCAAGGGTCATCTCCATCTGTGGTCAAGAGGTCCTTGTCTACGATGTGTAAGGTAGTGGTCTCCATGCTGCAGTGTGATCTAAAGCTAACCCTGTAGTCATGCAGGGGGTGGTTAACAGTGATGAGATCTTGGAGTTGAGCATAGACTACTTTTCAAAGATCTTACACGGGATGGTAGGTGAGATCCTCACGGTCCACTGCAGCTTTCTTTAGGAGTGGGAGGGTCTTGAAAGCTTCAGGGAAGATGCATTGAGTGAGGGAGCCATTGACAATGACCAGTATGGATAAGAGAGCATCCCCAGAGAGAGCTTTCTTGAAGGACGATAGTAAAACATAATCTTCATTAGAAGTGGCCTTGAAGGAGTTGTGTATGTCAGTGAGATTTGATAGAGATATGGTTTTGAAGGCTGACCACTGCGGGATTGTACAGGAAGTGGTGGATGTGAGAATTGAAGCAGTCTTGGTTTTGTCAATGTGCTGTCAGATCGTCTGTATTTTTCCACTGACGACGAGGGTGATGGCAGTGCACTTTTCTGTGGAGTGAGGAGTAGATGAGCCTGTAACAGAGTTGATGCAGTGCTTGATGGTCTTGTACAGCATTCTGCTTGGTGTTGGAGTCCATAAAGATGTATATTTCGGGGGAGATGTTAACCTTTCTCAAGCAACAACCACAGTCCTTTTCAGGGTGAACCACAAAATACGCTAAGTTAACCTATGCTTAAACCTCTGGTAGCTTGCCACAAAAGCAGTTAGGTTTAACCTAGAGACAGTGTGTAAAGTATTTTTGCAGCACACAACACAAGCAAAATCCCAAACCAATTTAAAAAAAATGGAGGAGGGGTTAATAAAATAAAATGGTACCAGGACAACAAAAATCCTATCATTGGAACCGGAAATATTAGATTTTAACATTTTAGGTAGGTATACCACCTAAATGCTCAAAGCTCCACTCATGATCATCTGGTTGTGTTAGACTGTGGGAAAGACACAAGTTCAGGCCAATCGCGATGGAGTACATGCTGGATATAGGGACGAGGTTAGTCCTGCTGAAAAAGTGACTTTCTCGAAGTCCAGTTTGTAGTGCATGAGTGTTCATGGAGCCTGGAGAGAATCACATATGGTCATCACTATAGCACGAAGAGCAGGCCTGGCGTTGCAGATGGTCAGCGATTTAGTTTGAAGATCTGGTTGGGCATCGGGGATGGTCATTGCTGGAGCTTCGCATTGGCAATCACTGCAGGTTGTCATTGCTGATGTGCAAATTGCAGACCTTGCATTGCCAGTTGTTACTGGTGGTCTCAATGGCTCGAAAAATTGGGTTCACAGAGACTCACGTAAGCAGCTGTCACAGGCTTCAGAGTCTCGGGGTGAATGTGCCTGTTCACATTCATAAAGAGCTAAAAAATCCAAGATTTCTCCAATCTTCACTCTGAAGCCAGCCAAGGGTTCAACTTCAAGGTAGGCACCACTTGGGGATCGGGGACGCATGCTAGTTGAGGTCAGCAGGGCTCAGTTAGGGTCAGTTGTAGGTCCAGGCAGGTACAGTTGCAGCAGGTCACCTGAGCAGTTGCAAGGAGGCCTCTGGAGCTTGTTGGGGTCCAGTAGCTCAGAAAGGCACGTTGGCCAACTGACACTTGGAATCACCTAGGTTATCATGGGATAAAGGGAGCAGGTCCAGTCTTTTCTCTCAGAGACCATGGCAAGCCTCAAGCAGCAGGACAACCTTTTAGAGAACAAGGCAGCTCGAAAGCAACAGGACAGTCCTCTGTAGAACAAGCCTGTCCTTCTTCTGTAGTACACAGGTCCAGCAATGAACTGGAAAGTAACTCTGTAGGTCCAATATTTACCCTGGTGCCAGTCTTTGAAGTGGGGGGGTTCCTTATAGTGGGGGATTCCTTATAATACACCCATATCTGGTTCTGGAACGTTCTTCCCTTCCCTTGTCAAGGCTCCAAGAATTCTGGGGTGCCAAAAAACTGGTGTCAGGTTCCTTTGTGTGTGTGTGCTGGAGGCAATCTTTCGAAATGTAAGTAGGGCAGGGAACAGCTCTGCTTAACCATTTTGGCAGAATGGACCATTCTGTCAACACGTAGTCTCCCATTGTCTCACTGTCTGGGAGGAATACAAAAAGGCCAACTGCAAAGCTATTCACAGTCACATGACTTAGGAAACATGTAGGAGGCACCAAATGGTTATGCCAAGGAAATGCCAACTTTCTAACACTGGCATCTTCAGAATGTAAAGTGAAAATCTGACTTTAGCATTAAAGGGGACCTTAAACTACAGTTAATTTGAGTGCAAACTTGACTTTCCTATCTCTTACCTATCAAATGTTAGTACTTAATAAATATATTAATGTAAACCAATGTCACCAAATGGGAGGGATAGGCCTCACAGAAATAAAAAACAAATGTAGGAGTGTTTTCACTACCACGACAGCAAAAACTTAAAACAATATGTCCTACATTTTAAATACAATTACCCTCCCACATGGGCTGTTTATGGCATACCTTAGGGGTGATATATATGTATTGAAAAGAAAGGTTTAGGTCTGTTAAAAGCTTGATTTTGCCAGTTAGTATTGTCAGTTTTAGAACTGCACTACAGGCTGAAATGGCATGCCCGAGACATGCTTAAAGTTCTACTTCCAGGGGTGACATGTTGCGAATCGAATTTACAGGCCCTTGGTACATGCAGTTTCATGTACTGGGGACTTATGGTAGCATTAGCTTACACCTGATCAGCACAATGTACTTATGTTTTAGGGAGAGAGCACAAGCAGCTTAGCATTGGTTAAAAGTGGCAAAGTGCACAGATTCCTAATACCAACAAAGACGCAATTCAGAAAACAGGAAAGGTGAAGACAAAACGTTTGGGGTTGACTCTGCAGAGACGGTGAAGTCCAACAATCACCCAAAACTGAACCAAATTGGTAAAAACAGACCTTGAGGCCCAACATGACCTTTCCTGCCATATAATACTTAAAGTTGCCTGAGGTCAGAAATTACAAAAGCTGACTATGAGACATATGTTATAGCATTTTTTTAAATGTACATTGTGGGAATGTTGTGTGTAAATTATTTGAGATTCGTAACCATTGAACTAATGGTGTTGCACCTGAAACAAGTTACCTAGTTCACTTAGAAGTGTACAAATCCTATGAATAGGTATGCCACATTTTCATGTAGTACATAATTATTTTAAAACGGATGCAGTTTTTAGGTTTCGCACCTGGCGAATACAGCGCAAAGCGCTGTATCGCCTGCGAGACCTATAGTTACCGGCTATGCTTTCAAGGCGACAGGAGATGGGCACGCGCAGGCTGCAGGCCGGGATCGGGTCGCACGCAATCACCACGTGACTTAAAGTCACGCGATGTTCATCTCCTGTCTCCCTTGCAAGCCTCAGCCAGGCTTTTTGTGCTGGGCATCGGAGAGAGCCCATGGGGACCTGGTTTTAATATTGTATTTCACGGCCGGGCACCGCGGCTAATGCTTGTTTTTGATGTGATCGCAGCAGTTGTCTGTGTACCATGAAGTCCCAACATATAACACAACTTACTGTGAACATGCAAGTCATTATTTTAAAATGGCATTATACACTGTATAAGCAAGGATGCTGCAATTATGCAGCAGGGGATGACATTATGAGGCAGAGTTGACAAAATTGTGCAGCAACAAAAAACAAAAATATATGGCGTCGTGCAGCACTTTGTGATAGTGTCACTTCATTATTTTATCAGCTTTGCACATGCTAAGTGTGTGGGCCAAGGTTTTCCCTCATCAGTGCCAATGTAAGACCAACATTCAGCAATAAGCATCCAGCAGCCTTTGGGATGGGGCACCCACCAAGGAGAGACGTCTAGGTGCATTTGGAGTAACTTTTGACCCCTTTGAGCTAGAAACACTATTCTTTTGTTCAAATTTGTAGCCTAAGCAGCAGGGGGCTGTTTATGTGGCAAATGCAGAAAGTCCATAATTATGTGGAAAATACTTCAGCAGCAAAATTGCAAAGTTCCAGTTAAGTTAAAACAACGTATAAAGCGCATAAATAGCAACAGGGTCTCAGCATCGAGTGGTCCTGAGGACACCGCATCTTCGCGCCATGAGGGGTACCAGACCTGATAATACTTTGGCGACCCACCCAGCAAACCCTGAAGAAACCTACACTCTGCTGATGAGGAACAACAATTCCGAAACACCGGTGTACAGAGTTGGTGCTGCAACTTTGCCTTTTACACGTTCAGAGCTACGAGAGGCGCACACGCCTAAAGACTGCACTTACCAGGATGCTCGAGGGTGACACTCGCTGGTGAGGTCAGAAGGGTGCGACCCATAGACTTTTCACTTTATATGGTTCCCTTGAACCTTGGAGCTGACGAGCTCGGATAACGCATCCTCGCGCCATGAGGGGTACCAGACCTGATAATACTTTGGCGACCCACCCAGCAAACCCTGAAGAAACCTACACTCTGCTGATGAGGAACAACAAATCCGAAACACCGGTGTACAGAGTTGGTGCTGCAACTTTGCCTTTTACACGTTCAGAGCTACGAGAGGCGCACACGCCTAAAGACTGCATTTACCATGATGCTCGAGGGTGACACTCGCTGGTGAGGTCAGAAGGGTGCGACCTATAGACTTTTCACTTTATATGGTTCCCTTGAACCTTGGAGCTGACGAGCTCGGATAACGCATCCTCGTGCCATGAGGGGTACCAGACCTAATAATACTTTGGCGACTCACCCAGCAAACCCTGAAGAAACCTACACTCTGCTGATGAGGAACAACAATTCCGAAACACCGGTGTACAGAGTTGGTGCTGCAACTTTGCCTTTTACACGTTCAGAGCTACGAGAGGCGCACACGCCTAAAGACTGCATTTACCATGATGCTCGAGGGTGACACTTGCTGGTGAGGTCAGAAGGGTGCGACCCATAGACTTTTCACTTTATATGGTTCCCTTGAACCTTGGAGCTGACGAGCTCGGATAACGCATCCTCGCGCAATGAGGGGTACCAGACCTGATAATACTTTGGCGACCCACCCAGCAAACCCTGAAGAAACCTACACTCTGCTGATGAGGAACAACAATTCCGAAACACCGGTGTACAGAGTTGGTGCTGCAACTTTGCCTTTTACACGTTCAGAGCTACGAGAGGCGCACACGCCTAAAGACTGCATTTACCAGGATGCTCGAGGGTGACACTCGCTGGTGAGGTCAGAAGGGTGCGACCCATAGACTTTTCACTTTATATGGTTCCCTTGAACCTTGGAGCTGACGAGCTCGGATAACGCATCCTCGCGCCATGAGGGGTACCAGACCTGATAATACTTTGGCGACCCACCCAGCAAACCCTGAAGAAACCTACACTCTGCTGATGAGGAACAACAAATCCGAAACACCGGTGTACAGAGTTGGTGCTGCAACTTTGCCTTTTACACGTTCAGAGCTACGAGAGGCGCACACGCCTAAAGACTGCATTTACCATGATGCTCGAGGGTGACACTCGCTGGTGAGGTCAGAAGGGTGCGACCTATAGACTTTTCACTTTATATGGTTCCCTTGAACCTTGGAGCTGACGAGCTCGGATAACGCATCCTCGCGCCATGAGGGGTACCAGACCTAATAATACTTTGGCGACTCACCCAGCAAACCCTGAAGAAACCTACACTCTGCTGATGAGGAACAACAATTCCGAAACACCGGTGTACAGAGTTGGTGCTGCAACTTTGCCTTTTACACGTTCAGAGCTACGAGAGGCGCACACGCCTAAAGACTGCATTTACCATGATGCTCGAGGGTGACACTCGCTGGTGAGGTCAGAAGGGTGCGACCCATAGACTTTTCACTTTATATGGTTCCCTTGAACCTTGGAGCTGACGAGCTCGGATAACGCATCCTCGCGCCATGAGGGGTACCAGACCTGATAATACTTTGGCGACCCACCCAGCAAACCCTGAAGAAACCTACACTCTGCTGATGAGGAACAACAATTCTGAAACACCGGTGTACAGAGTTGGTGCTGCAACTTTGCCTTTTACACGTTCAGAGCTACGAGAGGCGCACACGCCTAAAGACTGCATTTACCATGATGCTCGAGGGTGACACTCGCTGGTGAGGTCAGAAGGGTGCGACCTATAGACTTTTCACTTTATATGGTTCCCTTGAACCTTGGAGCTGACGAGCTCGGATAACGCATCCTCGCGCCATGAGGGGTACCAGACCTAATAATACTTTGGCGACTCACCCAGCAAACCCTGAAGAAACCTATACTCTGCTGATGAGGAACAACAATTCCGAAACACCGGTGTACAGAGTTGGTGCTGCAACTTTGCCTTTTTTCACGTTCAGAGCTACGAGAGGCGCACACGCCTAAAGACTGCATTTACCATGATGCTCGAGGGTGACACTCGCTGGTGAGGTCAGAATGGTGCGACCCATAGACTTTTCACTTTATATGGTTCCCTTGAACCTTGGAGCTGACGAGCTCGGATAACGCATCCTCGCGCCATGAGGGGTACCAGACCTGATAATACTTTGGCGACTCACCCAGCAAACCCTGAAGAAACCTACACTCTGCTGATGAGGAACAACAATTCCGAAACACCGGTGTACAGAGTTGGTGCTGCAACTTTGCCTTTTACACGTTCAGAGCTACGAGAGGCGCACACGCCTAAAGACTGCATTTACCATGATGCTCGAGGGTGACACTCGCTGGTGAGGTCAGAAGGGTGCGACCCATAGACTTTTCACTTTATAAGGTTCCCTTGAACCTTGGAGCTGACGAGCTCGGATAACGCATCCTCGCGCCATGAGGGGTACCAGACCTGATAATACTTTGGCGACCCACCCAGCAAACCCTGAAGAAACCTACACTCTGCTGATGAGGAACAACAATTCCGAAACACCGGTGTACAGAGTTGGTGCTGCAACTTTGCCTTTTACACGTTCAGAGCTACGAGAGGCGCACACGCCTAAAGACTGCATTTACCATGATGCTCGAGGGTGACACTCGCTGGTGAGGTCAGAAGGGTGCGACCCATAGACTTTTCACTTTATTTGGTTCCCTTGAAACTTGGAGCTGACGAGCTCGGATAACGCATCCTCGCGCCATGAGGAGTACCAGACCTGATAATACTTTGGCGACTCACCCAGCAAACCCTGAAGAAACCTACACTCTGCTGATGAGGAACAACAATTCCGAAACACCGGTGTACAGAGTTGGTGCTGCAACTTTGCCTTTTACACGTTCAGAGCTACGAGAGGCGCACACGCCTAAAGACTGCATTTACCATGATGCTCGAGGGTGACACTCGCTGGTGAGGTCAGAAGGGTGCGACCCATAGACTTTTTACCTCCTTCCCCCAGCCCCCACCCCACCACACCCACCTCACCCCCCCCTCCGTGGCTCCCTCGGGCCCGCAAAAGGGATGACTTTGAAAGGCCGGGATGGTCCCGCCTCACACCCAAGGGACAGAGTAGCTGAGAGGAGTCTTTGCCACACCCTGGACAGGAGCATCGCACGCAGGAGCTAGGTGAGTGTGCTTCGAGGTGCTGTGAGGGCAGGGAGGGTCTGTGCAAGGGGGGGAGTCTTTGCAAGGGGGGGTCTGTGCAGGAGGTCTGTGCAGGGGGTTTGTGCAGGGAGAAAGCCTGTGCCAGGGAGTGGGGAGTACCCACTGGGGGGTTTGAGGGGGGGGGGTGCTATGGAGGGACCGAGCAGGCCCGGCTCCAGCTGTTTTTATTTGGGTGGGGCAAGGGTGCATTCAGGGGGCCCCCGCGGGCCCGACTTGTCTCTCATATGTCTAGACGCACTCTTCCAAAATCTCTTCTGAATGTGACGCTCTTACAGGGTTTGTTTCCATGTAATGTCCCTTTGATGGGAGAGGAGGGTTCTGAGGTGGGGGCATCAGGCGAGTGACCCTTCTCGGCTCCCTCTGTGCAGCCCTCGAGAGGTCCCTCTTCATACTCCCTCCACCTGACCCCTGACCCTGCAGCGCCCTCCCATACAGGTGCATTATCCAGCTTTCTGCCACCCACCCCTCTCCAGCGCACCTCATCTCACAGCCGAGCATCGGCTCACCCCATACCAGCTGCCACCCGGCCACCAGCCGCCACCCCCAGCCCTATGCCAACTGCCACCTCCAGCCCCATACCACCCGCCACCCCTCAGCCCCATACCAGCCGCCACCCCCAGCCCCATACCAACTGCCACCCCCCAGCCCCATACCAACTGCCACCCACAGCCCCATACGAGCCGCCACCCGGCCACCACCCCCAGCCCCATACCAGCCACCACCCCCAGCCCTATACCAGCCACCACCCCCCAGCCCCATACCAACCGCCACCCCCCAGACCCATACCTGCGGCCACCCGGCCACAAGCCACCAACCACCTACCCCCAGCCCCATACCAACCACCACCCGGACACCAGCCACCACCACCCCCCAGCCCCATACCAGCCATTACCCGGCCATCAGCCACCACCACCCCCGAGCCCCATACCAGCCGCCACCCGGCCACCTCCCACCACCACCCCCCTGCTCCATACCAGCCGCCACCCGGCCACCAGCTACCACCACCAGCCACCACCCCTCAGCCCCATACCAACCACCACCCCCCAGCCCCATACCAGCTGCCACCCGGCCACCCGGCCACCAACCACCTACCCCCAGCCCCATACCAACCGCCACCCAGTCACCAGCCACCAGCCCCAAACCAGTCACCACCCCCCAGCCCCATACCAGCCGCCACCCGGCCACCAGCCACCACCACCCCCCAGCCCATACCAGCCTCCAGCCCCATACCAGCCACCACCTCCCCAGCCCCATACCAGCCGCCACCACCCACCTACCCCATACCAGCCCCCACCCGGCTACCAGCCACCACCCCCAGCCCCATACCAGCCACCACCAGCCACCACCCCTCAGCCCCATACCCAGCCACCACCCCCCAGACCCATACCAGCCGCCACCTGGCCAGCAGCCACCACCCCTCAGCCCCATACCAACCGCCACCCAGCCACCAGCCACCACCACCCGCCCCATATCAGCCACCACCCCCGCCCCATACCAGCCACCACCACCCAGCCCCATACCAGACGTTACCCGGCCATCAGCCACCACCACCCCCCAGCCCCATACCAGCCGCCACCCGGCCACCAGCCACCACCACCCCCCAGCCCCATACCAGCCACTACCCCCCGGCCCCATACCAGCCACCACCCGGCCACCAGCCACCACCCCCCAGCCCCATTCCAGCCACCCCCCAGCCCCATACCAGCCGCCACCCGGCTCCACCTTCATTATTCCTACTAAAAAACATTAGAAACATCACAGACAAACTTGAAACATTGAATATAGCAGTAAATGTGATTAGCATGCACGGTAAAGTATGTTCCACAGTTGCCCTAATGACTTGACTGCTAATTAAATAAACAAGCATTTCCAATGCAATAGGTCTCGCGTTTGCAATAGTTTAAGCTATTGGCATTGTAAATGACAATGCCTTTTGTTTATGTTTTAAAAACCAACACATAAAATAAAGGCCTTGTCATTTACAACGCCAATAGCTCAAACTCTAGTAAATGCGAGACCTATTGCATTGCAAATGCTTGTTTGTGTTCTATTTAACTTATACTCCTCATTTCCCCTCTCAATCAGTGTCTCGCTGCATAGCTATCTCTCCCCTTGTTTCCACGGAGCACCAAGTGAAGGAAGTCAATATATAAGCGATGTACAACATTGGTTAGAAAACGTGTATTATGAATTAAGCTTCCATGAATTACCCATTGTATAATTTTCAATGGCTTTTCGCTGAAAGTTCTGTTGAAGACTCGTTGGTGTTAGTTCAATGACAATTGTTTAAGAAATGTTTAATTTGCATTTTAGATCTCAAGAGGGCATTTGTTGAGGAAGCAAGAGGAAGATTTCTTTCACCTTAAGAAATGGGTTAATGCTAAATATTTGGGTAGTTTTAGCTATTTCGTTGTTGATTTTGATTTGCAAAATGACACCCTAACCATGGTCATACCTTGATGAACATGCAGAATATGTTAACAGCTTTTGTGATTTGTTTATAAAACCTCTGGGAATCTGTTTTTCATAGCATTGTTTTACCATTTTCCTCATAGGTGACCTGTCATGCTTTCAATGCTCTTTATGAGTTTGACACCATTTTTGCTTAGGAAATACTCAATGAGGGATAATATAGTTTCATGATTTTTGTATTTCTCTGCACTTCTGTATTGGGCCTTCATGTCAATCCTTGCATTGTTCCTCTGTACCACATTTTTGATTATTCTGTAATAAATATTCTTTATTTTTGATCTAACTCTGCTAAATGGTGTTTTCCGGGTGAGAAGTGTAGTCTCTAACTGCTAGGTCAACTGGAGATTCTGGAGCTGAAATATTCTGGTAAATATTTTAGGGTGATCGAATATTGAGGTTCATTTAACTATTGGGGTTCAGCTCCCACACATATGTCCCTCTTTTCCCCGAAACAAACTTGGGACCATTAATTAATCAGGTTTTCGGTGCTAGGCTTTTCACTTTCATATTATGCATTTCTCCTTCCTGACCCCCCCCCCCCCCCCCCCCTATGTCTGCTACCTCTTCACACACTGTCAGTTTGCTTGAAAAATCGACAGCGGGATGTGTAGATGCATGTATCTCCATAGCTAGTGCAACATGATGTACCAATCAACATCAGTACTGGGACAAACCAAATTGCTGTGGTGATGTGGAACAACATACTAAATTGAATGCTGATCATATATGAATGGATATGTGCCTCCACCCACCTTTTGACTTTGACTGCACTAATTTGACGGAAGGGGGAAATTGTTTCACCAGGGGCCTAGGAGTCTGCAGAGAACAAATAGTGAATGAGGTATTCCTCATGGTAGAGAGCTGTGGAGGCAGCAGATTGAATACGAATAGGTGAGGATGTGATATGAGAGCTTTAAGGAGGAGTAAGGAGCTGGCAGGAGAGGTGGTTAGAGAACAGACAAAAGAGAAGAAAAAGGATCATAGGGGAAATAGCAACATGATGAGAGGGAATGATAGTGAGGGGTGAGATTGATAGGGAAAGTGAGTGAAATTACATTAGGGAGAAGGGCTAAGATGCGTGACGGGTAAGAAAAGTGACAACATTTAAGGGCAGGAAAGCAGAGCAGGGATCAGATTCAGATTTCAGAGTAGAAGATGGGTGAAACAAGAGAAAATAAAGTAGTCAGATCAAAAGAAAAGATAGAGAAGACCAGGAGCCAAGTAAAAAATGAGACAAGGCAAGGAATTGAAGAGGGCATAAAAGAAAAGAAATGAAAAAAGGAAGTGGAAAATGACGCGTGATATCTTACAGTGACTTAAAAGGTAAAGTATGCTGGAGCATTAAGAGGAAGTGAGGCAAAGGAGGACTGGACTGGGTAGGCTAGAGGAAGAGAGACTTGAGGTCAAGACAAGGGAAGGTATTGGAACGCGGATTCTAAGTAAGTTAGCTCTTTAAAGGAAGAGTGAAAATAACCTGATGATCTGTTGGCAGAGTTGGGCTCCCATCCTTTTAGGCCTTCTGAAAATTAATTCTACTTCCCGAGACTTGCTTGGAAGATATGGCAATTTTTAGAAATAAACAGCTGTAACTCAGACACAAAAAGAAATGCTTGGAATAGCCTTGATATGGCAGCCAGCCTGGCTTTACGTTTCTCATGGAAGCCCCCCCCCCCCTCCACACACACACACTCACACACACACACACACACACACCTGTTGGTGGAAGCACTTTCATCACAAATGTCCCACCGGGCTGCTGAGATATTTAAAACATGGCATGCAGAATGTGTAGGAGAGGTTGAGAGGCAACTCAGAAGAGATAGAAAAATCAAATAGGGAAAGTGTATGAGGTAAGAGTGTGGAGAAGAAAGGATGGAAATGGATTTGGGGGAAGGAAGAAGGGCAAGATCAAGAAAGCGAGGAGAGGGAAGGTCTAAAGACTGAGGGCAGAGAGAGGGAAGGAATTGAAGGGAAGAAAGGAACATATCAGAGAGGCGGTCAGGAAAGGAAGAGCAGATCATAGAAAGGGGGTGGCTGAATGAAAAGAGTGAGATCAGGGTCAGATGCCGATAATACAGTGTTCTATAATTATTATTTGTGCACTGCACAACAGAAATTGTTTCTAGGCGCTCAAGTAAGTTGTTACCATTCTGATTGTTACTGACATGGCACAATGTTCAGCGATATGCGGGGAATACATTTAAGCACACACTTTCAATAAAAACGAAAAATGTAAGTACGAAAAAGTTAAGTATTTGCAACTAAAATATTCAGAACGCCATTCCATAGTCTGAATGATCACAGTGCGTCTACCCCCAGTAACCTTTTTCCCTCAGGGGCCTCCCTGTCAGCCTGGTCTCTGGAGCCTTAAATCTGACACCGCGGGGCCAGTACAGCGGGCACCCACCTCTCCTTGGCCTTGGGGCTCTCCCAGTCCAATTCTCTCGCTCATAAACAAAAAAGAAATATCTCCGCCTCACTTTATTATCATCTCCCACGCTGGTGCACCGTCACTCTGTTTGGTGTTGCGAGAGAATACATCAATATGACAATGTCACGGCGTTTTCGAGTGAGGGGCAGCTGGCGTCGAGCCCCCTGGGCCCTCGTGCTCCAAGGCATGCTGCTGAGCGGTCTGTAGGGAAATCTGGCCCTGGCCTCACTAGACTAAGGATTTTGGGAACTGAACATTTAATTCTGTAAGTAAACTAGTAGGTTTAATGTATGAAAGCCAACAGGAACGCTCTCATAACATTTACACAACTTTGGGCCCGATTCACAAAGGTAAACTGAGACGAAACTACGAGTAGTAAAAACCCTTTGTGAATACTGAAAGTCGTAAAGTTAGACTTTCTTCTCATTTTACCTTTGTGAATCGGGCCCATAATTTTTTTTTCGGTTTATGATACTGGGTAGCACAAAACATATTTAACACAGGCAATCCTAAATAGTATTTTTTTTTCAGTTAGACTGTTCTTTAACACGTAATATTAGTATAACATCTTGTTTGATAGTGTCATTCGTAGCCATCACAGCAACTTAATTGCCCTACAGCGAGCGTTGCCTGTCAGTGGGATAGCAAGAGGGCAATGAACCCTGATCCAAGAAAGAAAATCCCTTCTCTGCCACCGCGTGTTTAGGTAGCAAAACACACCTAAAGGTGGGGTCAGCAGCCCTCTACAACTGGCCTGACGATAGCTATGCTTCTGATGCCAAGCGTTCTCTCCATAATCCGCACCCCCCACCCACCCCCTCCGACTCCCTTCACTCATTGTAAGCTTCTAGACCTTCTGCGCGCTATCCATTAGGGACCATTACAATCACTGTCAGTCATAATACTTTTATTTGATTTCATTAAAAATCATAAAAGGGTATGCAACCCACCATATTACATTGTTAATTAAGTTGGCGAATTTTTGACAATGCAAAAAAGGAGTACTGACACAATCAAGTACTTGACACATCACTGGATTTCCGTACGGTACAGTTTTTATTGTTTATTTATTTTTGTAATAATCTTATCTAGCACGGGCAAAACATTCACAACAGGAGTACATTAGAGACACAAATGAAACTGCCTGTGGTTTTTTTTAACTCAAGGATGGAGTACATCTCTGGGCTGCGTGCAAGCTTCTTGAGTGTTGCTGCTTTCTTCTACTCACTTGTCACTTGTGTATCGTTTGGACATAGTTGTGGATACACAAAAGGCGCAAGTTTGACAAATCCATGGTCATAGGAGATGATTTCATATTTCTTTTCGGTGTTTCCATAACACGTGCCTCGATGGGAGAGTTAGGTCAACCTTTGAACCGATCGAGGCCTCCTGCTTTGTGCTGAGTTGGCTCTGGAACACACTCATCAATGCTCTTTATTTCCTCGGAGACTCTCCTTTGAGCTCTACGTTTATTGAGTCAGTAATGGAGCTCATCTATTTGCCTGTCCACAGGGCTCTCATCATAATAAAAAACGTGGAGGAAATTGCCATATGCTTTTATGTGATTCCTTCATGGGAAAAGATGAAGATGAAGAGGAAGATGGTGATGCTGCTGCTCTCCCACACCTCTGTTTCCTTGGACATCCATGGCATGTGTGCGCCTTGGCTATGTATTCACCTGTAACCTATGTAACTCCTGCAAGGAGAATTTGTAGGAATTCCATCATTGCTCTGAAATTCTGTCTTACAGTGAGAGCCGCACCTGTGAATGAAGGCTCATCTAATCCACGGAAATCACCCAAACTATGGGAGCTGGATTGTGTTTTGGTAGCTCACTACACCTTGTTTAACGTGTACAGTGCTGGCGGCAGCGTATAATAAATGTGAGTTATTATAAATGTGAGTAGCAAATGTGCACCCAAAAGTCCCAGGGGTGTGAAACACGGAGCCATCTGCAACCGGAGAGCTGCTCACGGCCGGGCTTTGCTCCGCTGTGTGCTTGTGCTGGGCGGCATCATCGTTGTGCTAAGAGGAGGGCCGGGATTTTCTCCGCTGGTGGTCTGGCCGGGCTTGGCTCTGCCGGGCCACGAAGAAAACCACAACTTCCAGCAGACCCTTGCGGTAAGGACGCCGCCGCCGCCCTCGGAAGCAGGAAGTGCCTGGGGGCAAAAAGGAACACTTGCTCCCTCGTCCCGCGGGACGCGCGCGGGCGTGCCCGGGAGAAGCCCGGGAGAAGGGCGGGGCCGTCTGCGGCCGTCCGAGGCCGGGCTGGGCCACGGACTTTGGCTCCAAATTTCTGACGTTTGGACTTAGAGTAAGCCCTATTACTTTTAATCACAGTTTTTTTCGTTTGTTTCAGTTAAACTTGGTCTTACTGTCCTGATAGTTTTCCCAGCAATAACTGACCTGGGTTCTGTCCTTATATATATCCCACAATTATCATCTGTAGGGCCTCATCATGACCAAGCTTAGGTCGGCCAAATCAGCGGTAGTAAATGAGGCACGGACAATGGATAACTATCTTGTTAAGGTAGTAAATAAAATCAACAAAGATAGGAGACTATCATTAACTAGGGGAAGTCCAGATAGTTCTCCTACAAGGTTGAGTGCACCTACCACACCGTTGCCTCATGAGGTCAGTGGTTTGCCCGCTACAAATATTGATGATTCAATTGATGACGCTTCCATTATAGTGCCAACAGAGGGGCGGGAAATTGTTATTGAAGCTACTCAGAGTTTGTCACCCTCCCCAAGGCCCTCACCATCTCACACACCTGCACGAAGGATAGTGCGTGCTTGTAGGAAGGCACCCGTTAAAAGGGTGGTGGGAAGGAAGACCAAAAAGTCAGGCCAAACATCGTATAATAGGGAAGATAGCCCCGAGCCAGTAAACACAGTAGGTGGGAGTTTTTTACATCCAGCCCACATTGAACTCTTGGTAACCATTATGGAGACAAAACTAAAGGCTCTGATTGGACCACTGGTGGAAAAGTTAGACTTAGTTGCCGGTGAGGTCTCTAGACTAGGTAGTCTTTTAGATTCCCACATGATCCGGCCACCTACTCAGATGAGTCCTCAAACTGGCCCACAAGGTCACTCGGGTAATACTACAGAGGGACCTGTAGGTTCAATACCGGCTAGTTCTAGGGCTAGTGCTTTAGGGGTTGCTGGTCAAGTGCCCACAGTTGTTCATGTACCAAACATCTCAACTGTAAACCCACCATCAGTGGCAACACCTATACCACCAATAGCACAAACACCAGTACAACCGCAAGTAGCATTAAATGGTAGCCAAAATAACCTAGTAGGGGGGGATAATACTGGTAGAAGTAGGATCAGGAGGAAGAACTCTGTCAACCTCCCACCGGAGTGTGTCCCATACACGGTGGTTTTAACAAATGTGCCTGAGGTTGACTCCTGCCTAACAGACCCTAGGCTAGAAACACATGCTGCCTTAAAAAATAAAACCCTTGCTTGGCTGAATAGATACTGTGGTTTTCCGTATGCCTTTTCTAATGATATAATATCCACACGTAGAGTCAGTTGGATTGGCAATGGTAGGAAAAACACAAGTGGGGATTGCATTATTATACATTTTAAATACCCGCAACACGTTGCAACAGTCCTCCTTAGAGCTGCCTCCAGACCAAACCTTGATAACTCAGTATGTGCTAGACCTCTTGGTTTCTTTTATAATCATCTGGACAATTCTGACCATCGAGTGCCACATAACCAAAGGTATCTTGCACATGGGCATGGGCTTGGGAGGGGAATGGCTGGTTGCGGGTCGAATGCTCCATTAAATGTACCCCTACATGTACCCTCTCATGTTCCCTTGCAACACAATAGAGTGGATTCTTATTGCTATCAGGTGGCAAACAGGCAGTTTGATAACATTTTACCTCTTTATAATCATTTTTCTGCCTTGTCATCATTAGAGGAAAATGATTGACTGCCTGATGTTCCGGAGATCCCTTGTCAGATACCAACTCCTTTTCTTAAAATTGCGACATGGAACATTGCTGGCATAAAGAACAAAATAGGGAATGTTGAATGGTTACAGTCCTTAAAATCTTATGATATAATTGCTCTACAAGAGACCTGGGACCAAACAAACAGTTTTTCTTTGGATGGATTTTGCCACTTTTTCAATTCAGCCAGTAGTAGTGTGGCGGGAAGACCTAAGGGGGGTTTACTAACCCTTTTTAAATTGGATATAAAAGGAACATTAACACAATGTTCTTCGGGCTCGGAAAACTGTCTGATTGTTGAACTATCTGTTCGGGAAAAAACCAAGATTATTTTTGTTAATTTTTATAATTCTCATGCAAATGAGTACACCAGTCAAAACTTGGACTTATTGGATACATTTTTGTCAACTTACAGTATTAATGTGGATACCTTTAAATTGATACTATTAGGGGATTTTAATAATCACCCTTGTACATTACCTTGCATTACTTATGATGTTGATGGACCCCCCTTTTCCACACCTGTCCATCTGGAACATACCAGGCGAGGTGAGCTCCTTGAAACATTTTTAGCAAGATGGAATCTACATGAATCAGGATGTGGGGATGGAAAGGATAGGTCCGCTACTTTCAAGGGTAAAGACGCGGGCACTATTATAGATTATATTTTTGTGTCTTCTTATTTGTTAAATAATGTGATTAAATATTACACAGAGGTTTCAGTTTTTAGCGATCATAACCCTGTTTTAATTGAAATGAAGCATACGGAGTTAATTTCTCTAAAATCAGCAAAAGTTAGAGGGGGACAAAATGTTATGGTAAAAGATCAAAATCGAAGGCTGAAATGGACTAAAATAGTCCCTGAAACTTTTCTTCGAGAGGTTTTGTCCAAAGTGGAGGATGAAGTTGCAATATGCTTAGCAAATAGAATAGAATTTAAGAATGTTATAGTAGCATTTGATAACATCTGTATTGAAATTAATCGTAGTCTGCAGAAAAAATCTAGGCAGCAGCCGCTACTGGGAAAAAGATGGTTCGATAGGAAATGTTCAAAAGCGCATGGCATGTTATTAAAAACTCTGAAAGCCATCCCTAAGAATCGTGTAGACATCGCTAATGCTAGGTTTGCTTATAAAAAAACTATCCTAGAAAGAAAGAGGGTCCTAAAAGACAACGCTTTGGCCCAACTTCTTGAACCAGAAACTCTAAAAGACAGTGGCCTTTTTTGGAAAATTATAAACCAGCCACTTTTTTCTGATGATGAAAATACCCCATTAGAGGCAAATATTCCAGATGAAGGCTGGATCGAACATTTTAGTCAAATATACTCGGATGTTAGCAGTGCCACCACTTCTACTGTTATCTTAGAAGCTGAGGAAACGGTACCATGCGCCAAAGAGGATGCCGTCTTCTTTGTAGCTCCAGAAGTGGAAAAGGCGATACATTTGACTTTAAAAAATAATGCACCAGGTCCTGATGGGGTACCAGGGGACGTCTTTAAAAGTGCCCCGAAATTTTGGTCTAAGGTCCTTTGTAATGTCTTTAATGCTCTCTCAACTGACAAAATCCCAGATTCCTGGAAAAAATCCATTATGATTCCGGTCTTCAAAAAAGGTAACAGGCAAGACCCATCCTGTTACAGACCCATCTCATTAATAGATTCATCAGTGAAAATACTGGGCCGGGTAATTTTATCAAAACTGAATGACTGGTTAATAGAAAATAGGGTCCTATCAAACGTTCAGTATGGTTTTAGATCAAAAAGGAGCACAATAGTCCAAGGACTTAATTTTCATTTGTTGGTATGTTATGTTATGTTATTTGGATTTTTTAAGCGCACAGCTGCCCCAGCTAAGGGGCGTCCCGGCGCTGTATCTGGAAAAGGTAACATAACTAACAACACAGAAAAAGTAGGGAGTGATTAATAAGACAGAGGAAAGAAATGAGTTTTGACAGCTTTTCTGAAAGCAAGAAGGTCATCCAAAGAGCGAATGTAGGCAGGAAGTGCGTTCCATAGTTTAGAGGCTAAGACCGTAAACGATCGGCCACCCAATCTACATTTTTGAAAACGGGGGACAAGTGCCAAATTTTGGCCGGCAGAACGAAGGCTGCGCAAAGGGGTGTACAAAGACAGAAGGTGCTGAAGGATGATAGGGGTGTCAGATTTAAGAATTTTGAACGCAAAGCAGAGGGCCTTGAACTCTATGCGCCTGATTACTGGCAGCCAGTGCAGATTGAAGATTGTGCTACGGGCTGAGCAGAAACGCGGCAGGCCCACCAGGGCCCTAGCTGCCGCATTCTGCACCCGTTGAAGTCGCAGGACTTCCGCCTGGTTGACGCCCAAGAACAGTGAGCTCGCGTAATCGAGCCTCGATAGTACGCTAGCTTGGATCACCATCTGGCGGGTGGGGCCATCAAAAAATTTGAGGATAGGCCTCAAGCCACGCAAAATGCCGAAGCACATGGATGCCACCTTCTTAGTGTGGAATGAAAAGGTTAGTTTGGAATCCAACCAGACGCCAAGATTTTTGAGTTCAGAGACAGGTTTTGGGGGAGGTCCCAGCTCCTTAGGCCACCAGCTAGCACCCCACAGATCAGGATGTTTCCCCAGCACCATCACCTCAGTTTTGAGGGCGTTGAGTTGTAAGCAGTTGGCCGTAAGCCAACTAGCAACGGCCCTCAAACCATCCGCAAAGTTCGATGCCAGTTGGTCAGAGTCCCCATTAAGAGCCACCGCCAACTGGGTATCATCGGCGTATGATACCATAGTGAGACCCCAACTCTTCGCAACCTCCGCCAAAGGTTGAACGTAGAGGTTGAAGAGAGTGGGGCTCAACGCCGAGCCTTGCGGGACTCCTTGAGTGTTAGCGTGGGGCTTGGATCTGAACGGTGGCACTACAACCTGAAAGGAGCGTTCCGAAAGGAACGATTGAAACCAATCCAACGCCCTGCCTGAAATACCTGCCTCACTAAGCCTTCGAATAAGAATGGTGTGAGATACAGTGTCAAAGGCGGCACTAAGGTCCAAGAGGACCAGTGCCGCCGTTTGACCTGCATCTAGTACAGAGCGGAGGTGTTCGACCATGAATAGAAGTGCTGTCTCTGTACTATGTCCAGGTCTAAAACCATTCTGTGTAGGATCTAGTAGATGTGCAGATGCCAGATTGTTTGTTAAGATGTTATTCACATGGGCCTCTGTAATCTTTGCCACCCAGGGAAGGAGGGAGATGGGTCAATAACTCTCCGGCTTCAACGGATCCAATCCAGGCTTCTTTATGATGGGCATGACACAGGCAGCCTTCCAACTAGGTGGAACTGAACCGATGGTAAGGGATTGCTCCACCAGATGGCGGATAGGAGGAAGGCAAAAGGACGCCGAGTCCATAAACTGGGCAGGTCTCAAAGGGTCATCCGGTGAGCCAGACTTGACCTTGGCCGCTAGGAGATTAAACTCCTGCTCCGATGGTATAGAGAGAGAGGCCAAGCACTGAGAAGTACGCAATGTCAAGGTCGTACTGTCAGGGTCAGCTTTGGGAAAAGAGCGGTAGATGGCATTTACTTTTTCCACAAAGAAGCTGGCTAACGACTCACAGTGGGCAAGGGAACAGATCTCCGTAATAGGAAGTCTGTTCACTGTGAGCTCCTTCAAGACTTTAAAAACCAGTTTGGACGGATTAGAACTCGCCTGGAACTCCCGTGCATAGTAGTCAGCTCGGGCCCGGCAGACAGCTCTGTGGTATGTCTTTACCTTGGCCAGGTAGCATACTTTCAGGTCTTTATCATAATTCTTCCTCCATGCTCTTTCGGCTTGTCGGCAGGTAGCTTTAATACACCTGAGTGCCTCCGTGTACCAGGGATTGGGCTGAGAATGTCGATTCCTACTCCAGCCAGCTGGGATTAATACGTCAAGGACTTTAACAATCCAAGCGCAAAAGATGGTATACCCAGTTGCAGCGTCATCCGTGTGAGCCAGAGGTGTAGTGATCAGGAGACAATGGAAATCCTCCAATTTGAGCTTTTTCCAGGGCCGCCTGAAAGATGTTTTATCAGGCTTCCCAATAGATTGTGTCACCATTGTGACAGAAAGCTCAATGAGGTAATGATCACTCCATCCCATGGGTCTAGGGGGTGAGACCTCGTCCAGTTGAAGGTTTGTAAAGACCGGATCGAGGATATGACCTCCCTCATGGGTCGGATGCCGGACCAGTTGGAGTAGCTGTACAGCTTCAAGGTCGTCCAGCAGACCTCTAACCACTGGTATCTCCATGGCATCAAAGTGTATATTAAGATCACCGATGATGGTTATGTTGGAGGAGAACAGAGAAAGAGAGCTTACCAGCTCAGGAAGGGCTTTCCTGAAAACACTGTCACTCCCTGGAGGGCGGTAGATCAAAAGACCTGACAATGTTTGATGCTGACTAAAGCTGATGGAAAAATGGGCACACTCTGCGCCAGCCAAGTCCATAGGCTTCCAGGTGCAAGTGAAGCAAGTTTTAAAAGCCACGGCTATGCCTCCGCCTCTCCCCTTGCGATTTAGTGTATGGATTGCGTAGCCCGGAGGGAGGGCCAGATTAATAATGGCCGTATCCTCATCACCTAGCCAGGTCTCCGTCATGAAGAAGACATCAGGACTTTCTAAGGAGATAAGTTCATAGATATCTCGATGATGTTTCGACAGGGATCTGACATTGTGGTGCCAAAGTTTAACGGCACTAGGGGGTGAAGGTTCCTCCTTACGATGCGGTAGTACCTGGCTAGGGGCCATAGTCGGTGCCGATAGTTCCCACCATCCACATGGACAAGTATGAGGGCCGCACAAGGGATGCTGAGCCGAGTGCGAACAAGAGGGCAAACATCGTCTGATCAAATGAAGAACCTGACTGGAATACTGATAGATCATACTTGCGGCACGATAGTGTCCTGCCGCGTCCTGCGTCTCCCTTGCGCGGACGAGCGCATACGGGCAGGACTCCGGCACGACTCAGGCTAAGCGAAGGCGTAAAACTGCGCGTTCCGCTGCGCGGGAGGGAGCGACTTTAAATAGGCGCTCCAATCAGCCCTTAGCGCGCGAGTCCGCTCCAAGATGGCGGCCGCCGCCGGATCAAGTGCCCCAATCCAAGATGGCGCCCCCCAAAGTTCGCCCCCGGGACCCGGACCCACCAAAGTGGTGGTGCTTTGTGGCAAGAGAGCACTTTTTATATGCAGTGAGGGGAGTAAGTAACGCGAGCTGCAAGCAAGAATTTTAAAACAGGGGTAAGTAAAGTATACAAGGGCTAAAGAGGGGTCCATGTACTCTGGTTTCATGGATCTCTCGTCAGCATTCGATTTGGTAAACCGCGCTAAATTATGGAAAATTCTGCTTGAGATAGGATTAGATAGGGCACTTGTTTGCCTTTTAGCAGACTTACACACTGGCCTCACAGCCTCAGTCAGAGTTACTCAGGAGGGGCGCTGCACGAGCCACTTTAAATCAGAAAGGGGTGTTAGGCAGGGGTGTATTTTGGCCCCCCTCCTATTTACAGTTTATATAAATGCCCTGGAACCAGCACTTAGAGAGGCATCTATTGATATTCCCCGTATAGGTGAACTGGGAATCCCAGTTCTCCTATACGCGGATGACGCCGTTCTGCTTTCACGCACTGGCATAGGTCTCCAAAGACTCTTAGATGCCTTTGAGGACTTTATGGGGTCATTGGACCTAAAAATGAATGTAAAAACGTCTCAAATAATGATACTGGGTAAGGGTACAAAAAATAAGCTCACAAAAACTTTTACCTGTGGAAAACAAGAATTTTGCAGGGTTGCCACCTTCCCTTATCTAGGTATCACTTTTGATGACAGAGGCACTTGGGGCCCCCAGATAAAAAATAGGAATATCTCTCTTGCCAGATCTTCTTCTGCATTGCAGGGCTTTTCAAAAAAATTGGGAGCAAGGCCAGTAGCAACTCTTTTAAAAATCTATAAAGCTAAATGCCTTGCTGCTGCCACTTATGGAAGTGCCATATGGGGATATTGTCCCATGGAAAGTTTACAGATTACTAAGAACAAATTTTTAAGAGCCGTTCTCTCAGTACCACAGTCCTCCTCAACGTATATTGTTCACACGGAACTTGGTCTAGGTTATATTTCAGACCTAATTAAAGTGGCTCCTGTTCTGGCTTGGTTAAAGACATGGTTAAACCAAGAAATTCCCCTTAACCATATTATTTTAAAAGACTGCTTGCAGCTGGATAGAGCAAATAAAATCCAGTGGTTAGCTTACATTAAGAACTGTCTTGTTAAAGTGGGGACATCAGATCTCTTTTACTCTCCGACTTCTGTAACTATTAAAGACATTGAGCTTATTAAAGGCTTGATGGGAGAAGTTTTAAGGCTGGATAGGGAACAAGTAGAGCTCGAAAAACCAACAGTGCGGACTAGCATTATTTTGAGTACTCATGGTGAACCAGAACCATATCTGATTATTGTAAATCAACCCTTTCATCGTTTTCTTTTAACGCGTTTTCGGCTTAATTTGATACATTTAATCCTTGGAAATTTCTCAACATGGTGTACCCCTGAAAATGCTATGCCGTGTTCATGCGATAATTTTTCAATCCAGAACACCCTACATTTCTTAATGTTCTGTGACCATTACACGGCACCAAGAAGGAAATATTTGATCCCCATCCTAAAGGAGGCAGGTTTCATTCAGGTTAAGCCAGCGCTCCTGTTCTTACAGTTATTACAGACCCCCAGGACTATGTTCCATGTTGCGAGCTTTTTAGTGGGGGCTGTCAGAACTAAGAAAAGGATTTTGTCCGATAATATAACAAATATGACCCCATAAGAGATGAAATTAAATGTTGGCTATAGGAAAATGTTTTTTATATGAATTAATATCCTGAAATGCAAAATGTATATACGGTTTTTACTTACTGACCTCTTTTTAATACTTTTTAAAAAAAACTTGAGTCTGTTATATGATAATTTTGTCTTTTTCTTTTTTCTTTTTATAAACAATCATTGAATGTAAATTAATTAAGATCTGATCATGTATATTTGTGTGTTTTTTGTATGAAACTGTATTTTTGCCTATGTCTTTTTATGATATTAATTTATCGAAAATAAAGTATTTTGACTGACTGACGTGTCCCACCCTGTGGCTCAATGGTTATCGAACTGCTGAGACAAGGACAATGTTAGTGTGGCTGCATGAGAAGTACCTGTTTGCTTCTGAGGACCAAGTCTTAGGAAACCTAGAGGGAGCATGCCACCAGTTGCACTTAGAACATGCCACCAGATCATGGCTTGTAGGCCTCCAGTATTCACCCTCAAAGCAATTGACATAGAGCAGAGCCGCAGCAATTGTTAAAGCAAGCTAGCCCATGCAGAAATATCTTCAGATTAACATGGATTGGAAGTGCCCATCAAGCCCCTCCTTGGGCAGGATAATCACCGGGAAGTTACTCTAGCCAGTCAGCTTGCAAGCAAAGATCTCTTCTGTAGGGAGTCTGATTCAGTAGAAAATGAAGACAGGATGCTGAATTTGAATTTGCTGCTTCTCTTACGTGGATACAATACTTCAAAAACTCCACCAGCCAACCAAATTGCACGAAGCTTTGAAAAGAAACAATTTTCTTCCGTTTCTTTTCTCTGCTTAGGTCTATTTAGGAACAGATCTCTTGGTTCTTGATATTTTTCTGTAAAGATTCCCCAGTGGGTTTGAAGTTCTTTGTTCTTAGTTCGTTGTTGGTATTTTTTTGTATAAATTATTCAGAACTGCGGATTCCCTTTCAGTACACTCAACTTTGCAGCATACATAGCCGTATATAATAACTCTGCAGATCATAAAATGACAGTACAGAAATATTGTTACTATTACATTTGATTAATAAAGGCATAAATTAAAAACAAAGTACAGCTAACAAGATATAGAGGTAAGACTTTTCTTACAAGCATTCCATAAAAGACCTTTAACATCAAAAGTGCTGAAGGCAATTCTACTAAATCTCAGTCAACGATGTTTCAAGATCAGAGATAAAAATGTCCACCTCATGTCCATATAAAGTACGCAGAAATGCATTCAAGATAGAAGATGAGTAACCACTGGAAGGCCTTCCCTATTCTGAAGAATAATATCCATAACATCTGAATAAAATAATAGTGGGCTAGGATTAAACTCTATGTTTGGTTAATCCTAGAATCCGAGAAGTTATGAGGCTGCAATGCGAGATCATGCGTCATTGTTGGGGATGCCGTCAACGAGGGCTTGTAATGTGAAGTCCTGCATCGAAGATGCATTGCGCACCAGTGGTTCCGGGTAAGCTGTGGGGCTGGGATGAAAATTCCTGTATCCTTGTTGAGGATGCCATAGAGGAGGGGCTTGCAATGTGAAGGCCTACATTGAGGACGCCTCGTGCTGTAGCAGTTCTGAGGAAGCTGGGGGCTGCTATATGAAGGCATGCATCAGGAATGCATTGCACAGTGGTAGTTCTGAGGTGGATCTGCAAGGAGAAGCATCAAGCTGCATAGGTTCTGCTGCTGGCATTTTTTTTACTGTTCCATATTTAGAAGGACAGGAAAAGCCACCCTGCGTGGCTTTTCCTGTCCTTATAAATATGGCCCCTTTACAAGCAGCACTTTGCATGAAAGGGGCGTTCCATGGGTGTTGCTGTGGGTGTTCCCACGCAACACCCATGGAACAAGACACATTTCCAGATTTACGAGGAATCGTAAATCTGGAAATGTGTCTGAATGCTATACCTCCCCAGGGGAGGCGTAGGGAGGCGCAGCCAGGAGAAATGTTTTTATTTCTCCACATGTTTTCCTCTTTCAATGCGTGCTGAATTCTACAGCACATATTGGAAGAGGAGAATGCCTGTAGTGATTGTTTTTGTGCAGGAAGGTAACCCTTCCTGCACAAAAACAATCTCCCCATTACGCAGGCATCCTTGCACCATGGTGCAAGGCTGCCTGCACCGGCGCATGGCAGCTGTTTGTGCGACAGCACAGGGGAGAGCACAGAAATGCGATATATTATTGTAAATATGTCACTTAACTGTGCTTTGGAAATGCCGTAGGGTGGTGCAGCCAAAGGGCTTGCGTTGCCATGCTGCGGCACTTCCTCGTAAATCTGCCCCTAAAAGTCTAGGACTGGGGCAGCCCCCACTTGGGGAGGGGGCAGGACTAACAGAAGACAGAGTTCAGGTGCTTGTTCTCAAGGTGGTTGGACCCTTTTCTGTCCCTGAGGTTCTGATCAGGAAGCCAGCAATCTAGCCCTTGGAGTCACTCTAGTGGTCTTGGAATTCAGATGCAGGTCCTGTCCTTTCAATTAGGCTGCAGGCAGCACAGCAGAAGGGCAACAGGGTAACAGTCTTTCTTGTAGAGCAGCACAGCATTTCTTCTTGGTAGAGACTCTGCACATAAAAAGTTACACCTGTACTATTTTTTACGTGCCGAGATTTCGACCCTGACTGCAGAGTCTCTGCAGTCATAAAATTACAATGAGTAAAATTACACTTGTAGTTTGTGAATACCACAAAATAGAAAACGTGCACAAAAGTGTAAGTTTGCTTTTGTGTTACCTTTGTGTATCAGGTCCCACATTTTTATATCCACCACCAATTAGGAGGAAGGAACATTTATTAATCTATACAGACCCCATATAGCAAGGACTGTCCAAAGAGATGCAAAGTTAAAGCAAAAAAGGTGCCTTGGATGTATCAATGCACCCACAGTAAGTTGTAATTATAAAGGAAGAATCCAGGTTACAGAGTTTAACTTCATCAGACCGAAAGTTGGAAGAAACCACTATGCAACCAATAAGTTGAATGTATTTCACTTAATAGCTATGTAACAAGACCCTCACTAGCTCTTCCCAACACCATATGATTTTCTGGAATACTGAAAGATTGTTAGACATCCAGAAATCTCTTAACAAAGGTGTCACAGTCAGTTGAAGTCAATGTGTCTGAAAGTACTGCAATATTGCAGGCAAGATTAGAACTCCATGAATTTGTAAACTCTGATACCTTACTGGTTATAGAGTAAGTTCACAAATGTGGCAGATCAAA
Source organism: Lissotriton helveticus (assembly GCF_964261635.1). Classification (NCBI taxonomy): domain Eukaryota; kingdom Metazoa; phylum Chordata; class Amphibia; order Caudata; family Salamandridae; genus Lissotriton; species Lissotriton helveticus. Next base: position 368,886,749 of record NC_136070.1, read on the forward strand.
TCAGATCGAGGAAAAAATAACTCATTTGGAAAACCGACTCTATCTCATTAACTAGAAATACCAATTTGCCTATACTGAAACAGCCTGCAAAAAAGAAAACATGGAAAGCATGTTAGGAGAAGTGGACCCCTTCAGGAGCCAATTGAAAGACATCAAGATAGCTTCGACTATACTTGAGTCTTAAAGGACAAATCACACAGTTTTCCTCCAATGCGTTGGGAACAATACTGATCGGAAGACCCCACCTTGCCATGTTCAGTTCAGATCAAACCAAACAAACCAAAATGGGGCACAGTTTATTTACATTCAGTCAGAAGAAGACTTTGTCAATCAAATATTTAGTATCATCCTATGTTTTTCTTCTAAAATGGGGAATCACTGATAAAAAATGTGGTTTCACCTGTGAGGCAGTGGCAACGGCCAAGGTATATTAAAATGTACATGAGACGGCAGTTTCTGGACTTACCTAATTTGTAAGCTGCTTGTAAGACTTACTTGACTCATCTACTGAGGATATTGATGACCTACTTTCACAACTATAAGGGGCCAAAAAGCATGCTCTGGAAGCCACAAGTTCTAATAACAAGGAAGATGAGAAAGCTGTGTCATATGTCTCAAAATTACCCTAAAAAATAAGGTCTATTTGGGTAAAGGAGGACTTTTAATGTAAAGGATAAGGGCTTACTGACTATCCAGGGGCATTCAATTATCCTCGGTAATCAAATGTGGCTCGGATAAATCATGTGTATGTGAAAGAAGCACACCAGTGATGATACTGATATGGATACAGTCATCGAAGCATGGTATGGGAAGTTTTGGAAACAACCTCATAACTATGAATAGTTCCCTCACTTAGAAAAGTGATGCAATTTCTTTCCTTCACCTTCCGCCCCGCTTTTGCAGCTAGATACACACTAAAGTGTTTTACTTCCTACGCATATAGTTTATTAGTAACCTTTAACTTTGGGTACATCCTGCCATTATTTGATTTCAACCGTGTTATTGCATTTAAAGTGCATTAATGAAACATATGAACGTCAAAAACATCGTAAACGGAGTCAGCTGGTACCACCTGGTTCAGCTAAGGTACAGACAGTGCAGATGTTTCATGATATTAGCTCTCCCTATGCTGCCTGCCGATCGCTGAAGTGTCCCGAGGTAACAGTGATGAAATAAGAGAAGCAATTCTAGCCAGGCACAGCAACAAATTATGTTTTAACTTTTTAACATTTTCTATTCCGAGCTGGAACTTAAAATTGGCCATTATGTGTCCTTGCAAACAATTACGTTTTTTATTTGCTGCAGTCAGGGCTCTGTATTAGTGCAGACTCTGCATCAATATTTCATTGCATCCTGAAGATATAATGAGAAATGTGTTTTTTTTATTTACCAATATTTTGCTTCATTTCTGAAATAGCAAAACATACATCCAGGAATTCAAACCAAGAAGTGTAACCCTGAACATCTGGAGTCCAGCAATAACAAATATGTGTGGGTTTTTCTAGACAATGTCGTCTGTACAATCCAATATGTAATATTTTTGCAGACCATGAAATTGTGCAGACTCACTGTATAAGGTGCATGTGTGATTTGATGACAGATATTTGATTGAGGAGTATAGTGAAAGTGTAAAAACGATGAATCTTCTAATTGTGAATCTCTTGAGGAATTCGTTGGTGTAAACCAGACCTCATTTGCCATGATCGGCTGGCAAATAGAACATTCTGAACATGATATTTCTCAGATTGTAAGAATCTTGTTTCCAAAACATCATAATTCTCTCCAGTTTTCCTCATGAAGGATCATAACCCAAAAAAGCAAGGCTTGACCCCCAACGTTGTTCATTTGGCTCTCCTCTGTGTGATAAAATTGTTACCTTACTTATAAGGGTGGGTCTATTCCACAGGACATGAAAGGGCCAAAATTGAGGCCAAGCGAAGGTCTCATTAATACTACATTGGCATGGATATATGTTTGCCCCATTCCTGTCAGTTATGTTAGGCCCACCTATACATGTGAGATACTGCCTTTCTTGGTAGAAGTAAGGGAACACTGGATGGTGGAAGTTTTATTGTTCCTCACACATTCTGGAAATATCCATCACAGAAATGTGGGGACATATTTTTTTAACCATGCTTTGCCAGTGCAGGGAATTCTGAGTAAGAAGAAATTGTTACATCCTCACAGACCACACCATCCACAGCTCCTGCAGGTGTCCAGCAGACATAAATGTCTGGAGTTGGTAAGTTTCTTTTGATCCCAGTTGTTTTTGTTTAAAAGCTTGGTCATTTTTCAGCGATTTTCGAAAGAAAAGGGTGGTTGGTGATAGGGCGGAAGTTGTTGAGGTCGGTCGTATCAGCGGAGGTTTTTTTTTAGAAGAGGGGTAACCTGTCCTGGTTTAAGGGCAACAGGGGGGGAGCCTTGACTGAGGAAGAGATTGACTAGCCTGGTCCAGTAAGAGAGAGTATGGGTGTAGAAATCGATGGTGATGACGCTAGGGATGGGGTTGGAAGAATGGTTGGATGGTTTGGTTTCTAGGATGCATTTGAGGAGGTCATCTTCCGAAATGACGTCAAAGTATTTCCAGGTGACTAAGGATTTCGGCTCCTCAAAGGGAGTGGAGTGGGCGACTTGATCCACCAGTGCTTTGACCTTTTCATCAAAGAAAATAGTGAAATCGGGTGCTTTCTTTGTGGAGTCCTCAGGCTTAGTAGTTAGTTGAGAACAGTTTGGGTTTTTGACGAGGTCAAAAAGTTTTTGGGGTCTGTTTTGGGTTAGTCAAGGAGGGATCTGAAATGTGATGCTTTTTCATGGAAGATGTGGTTGTGGTATTTGGATCTTGCTGAACGTAACAGAGAGAGATTGGTGGTAGAAGGAGATTTTCTCCAATGTTTCTCCAGGATTCTAAGTTTTTTCCTTTCATTGTAGAGAGCTTTATTGAACCAAGGTGCTGAGTGGGTGGGTCTTTTCCTTTTGCTTTGGAGTGGAGCGACATTGTCGATTTGAACTGCTAGGACTGAATGGCACGGAGTGTGAGAACGTTGACGTCCAAATTAGGGTCAAGTCTAGGAATTGACCGCATCACAGAGTCACAAAAAGTGTCAAGATCAATGTTTTTAGTGTTGCTGAACCAGGTAGTAGCTCTTTTAGGTTGGCCGAGAGTTATACGTGCGAAAGATGAAAATGGAAGGGAACGAGGAAGTGGTCAGACCAGTCTCCATGGATGGGGGGAGCATTAGTCAGCAGGTCTGCTTTGGATATAACAAGATCCAGAATTGAACCCTTGGAATGAGTGGTTTCCTAGCAATGTTGGAAGAGATCGTTGGCTGAGAGAAAGGTGCCAAGCTTGTTGGCAGCCGAGACTTCCAAAGAGCCCCAATGGAGATTAAAGTCACCCAGGAAGATCTGCCTGTCTCTTTGAGAAAATTGGTTGCTGATGAAGTCAGTGAGTTCCTCCGCAAAGGAAGAGCAGTTACCAGGCGGGTGGTAGATGGCATGGAATCTAAAGGGTGAGACATGATGTATTTGAAGTTCTAGGGATAGGCATTCAAATGTAAGGAAAAGGGTGGTAGGGAAGGGAATTCCTGAAGATGATAGTGGCACCGCCCCTAATTTTGTTTGATCTGTCATTTCTGAGGATATAGTAGTCAGTGGGTACCAGAAGATCAAACAAAGTATGAGAGGAGTCATTAAACCAGGTCTCAGTGAGGAAGTACATGTCAAGATTCTGGAGGGTGATAATGTCAGAAATTTCCAATTTGTGTTTGATTGCAGATCTGCAGTTGTGGAGCAAGCAGTGCAGCTCTGACGCAACTGTTTTGGTGATGGGGTGTTAGGGCTGTTAAATGAGATAGGGATAAGATTCTTGAATGAGGGTGCTCGGTAAGAGGGAGGCTGCTAGGTTCTGACAGAGGAGATGGTCTGAATACTAGTGAACTGCGTAGAATTAATAGGAGAGGAAGGTGGAGGGGGAGTGACACTGGTGGTCTTGTAGCTGGCTAGTAAGTTGAAGATGTCTGTAGAGGACAGACTGTGGTTGGCTTTATTGAGGTGCGGGGGCACGGAACTCCTCGGGAGGATATTAGGGAAGGGGAACATCTTGGCGCTTAAAAGTTTGATGGACACTACAAGCTGGTAAATAGAAGAGATGAGAGAATCAAGTTTATTTTCCAGGGAGAGGAGAGCTGAGCACGGAGTGTTGGGTGGCTCGATGGATAAGGGCGGGAGTGCGGAGGGTGAGGGGGGACGGGGAAGGGTGGGGGGACGGGCAAGGGTGGGGGAATGGGATTATCGAGGTGGTTCAGAGGGTGATTCAGGACGGGGAGGGACGGCTGAGCACAAAATGGCAGGGAGTGAGGGAGGACAGGGCAAGGTGGGGGAACGGGATAAGGGAGGAAGTGCAGAGGGAGGGAGGGGAGGGGTGGGGGAATGGGTGGGGAGTTGGGGAGCAAGGGTAGAAGGTGGGGAAAGATGGTGGGCGATAGGAGAGGATGGTAAAACAGTGGTGGGAAGAGACATATTTTTATTGGTATTGAACAGAGGGGAAGAGTAGAGATCATTAATAGGAGGAGAAGATTGAGGAGTAGGAAGGGGGTCAAATGAAGGCCAAAGGTAAGGGGAGAAGAGAGGAGAAGAGGCTGAACAGGGAGGTGAGGACAGTGGGTTAGATGAATGCCAAAGGTACATGGAGAAGAGAAGAGAGGGTGCTGTACAAGGGGGGAGGGAGGGGATCCAAGGAAGGCTAGAAGTATGGGGAGAAAAGAGAGGAAGGTGCTGGACAAGTACTGTAGGTTATGAATGGTGATGGAAGGGGGACAGGTAAAAGATGGAGTGAGGGGGAGACGAGGAAGGAATTGTCGAGGAAGGAGACATGGTTAGAAAGCAAAGGAAGAGGGAGGGGAGGTTGAAGAGAGAAAGGAGCCGGAAGAGAAGAATTTAGGGATCGGGGAAGAGCAGAAAGGGGTAAGGTGAAAGGGGGAGGGAAGAGGGAAGGTAAGGAAAGTTGATCGGTAGACCAGGTTGTACGACAGGTGGAATACTAAGAGGGGAGGTTGGTTGGATTAGGGGGAGGTGAAATCGTTAGAGAATCGGGCAGGTGCAGGGTGAGAAGGGGGAGTGGATGCCGGATGCAAGGTAGACGAGATAGGAGGAACCAATTATAAAGGGGGAAGAGTGGGAGAGGAGGGAGCAAAAGTAGGGGGGAACAAAGGGTAGGCCTGTGACTCCCGGGAACGCGGCCTGATGGTGTATCGGGGAGTCAGGGGGGGGAGTGAGGGAGAAAGGAGAGGAGCTCAAAGGAGAATTCAGGGAGATCATAGTTGTATGGATTGGACGAAGGGAGTGGAAGAGATGATCAAAGGGAGAGAGACAGTAGTCTGTAGCTTGTATCATGACAGTGTCATTATTGTAAAGTGTAATGTGAGAGAGCCATTAAAGCTAGTGGAGGGGGGACATTTTAGCATCTGTCCATGTGGGATAGATGAAGAGGAGGAGACATTGAGGGAATTGAAGAAGCTGGTGGACCAGGAAGGGATATCGTGAGTGAAACAAATTAAGTCATATTTGAGTTTCCCTACGCACCCATTATGGAATTGATCAATAAAGAGTGGATCAGGGAACTGTTGGTGTTGTGCTTGAACTATTTTGCTGCTGCTTTGGACAGATTAGGAGGGGGATAAATGACTTTGAAGCAGTTAACTCCTGACTAAATTCGAATGGAAGCCATGATAGGGAGAGGAGGGGCCACTAGGGTAGCGATAGCACAAAGAATAATAATAATAAGAAGAGGGCACATATTCCGGAAGTCGATTGAGGATAATCCAATAAGATTGTGGACAAGAGGCAACTAGAAATGCAGGATCAGGGACTCTGGTCGAACTCCCCTCTAAACCATCATACCGGTGGGATAGAAGGCTAGGTTGTCTCTAGTGGCGGAGAGGGAGTGGGATCATAACGGGGCCAAAACCTACCACCAGGGATTAGGACCTCCAAGTATGGAAATCAGCATGGAAGTGGGAGTCCTGTAGAGGATCACAGTGATAGGTAGAGACATTTATCCTGTCCTGGATCGAAAGTCCAGGCGAAGGCAGCTCTCCGGGCAAGTGGAAGGCCGCCGTAGTAGCAGGACCAGTGGGGAGGTCATGCTGGTTAAGCAGAGACACAGGCGGTTGGAGGGCAAGTAGAATAGGAACGATAAGGAGGAACTCTTGGCCACCCAAGGTGGGCCAGCTGGCCAGAATGAAAGAGAGGTCCAGGACTGGTGACAAACTCCAACCGCTCCTAGATGGCTGCCTCATTAGCTCAGGCAGCGAGGAGGTTTGTGGAAGTCCCTTCTTTGTTTACATGGCTCATCTGCCCCAAGCAGAAGGAAAATGGCCTATCGCAATCTATCTTTGCAGTGTAGTCCCCCTTATTTTCTTTCCATTATGTATCTTTCTCCTAGACCTGTCACTGCTGTGTATAGTCCACTTTCGTTTTCTGTTGAGTGTACCTTCACTGGGTGTGGTTCGGTTTCACCGAGCTTCATATTTAAATTATTATAATGTGTACTGTATTTTTGAATTAAGTGTTTTAACGTGCACAACTTGAAACTATTCTTGAGTAAAAGGTAATATCTAAAAACCATGGTCGTAGGTCAGTACCAGCTTTCTCCTGATATCTTTTCAATCCCTACCGATTATTGTGCCTTTCTCTCTTCCTTTTCTCCTTCTTTTTCAGTTAAACATTGTGTAAAGGCTGTGAGATTGTGGGATGTAGTCTAGTGGTTGGGGGTGGAGTGAAAGGGAAGAGCAGGAACGGGAGGAGCCAGGGACAGGAACTAGGGCAGTTAGAGTAGGGACAGGGTGAGAACTGGACATAGAGAATAAAGGCTCCAGTTAAAGTATAACCAGCGTCTGTGGTTATTTGTAGCACGATGCTAAGACTGGCGACGAGGGTGGGATGGGCATAAATACAGCTCACCGAACCCCACAAGAGTGCCCTGTCCCGTTGTGGCGCTGAAGAAAAGAAAACGCCGCCGAGTGGACCTGCCGCCTAAGAGAGAGGCCAGCAGCCGGTGACCCTGTCCATCCAGTATTGGTCAGGGAGTGAAGGGGGAGCCGTAGTAACAAGCGCTGAAACGCTTGAAAGGGGCACAGAAGCAAGCGCTGGAACGCTCGAAGGGAAAGAGCAGTTCGGGCCGAAACGTGACCCCGTCGGATGCGTGTGATCCGGCGTGTGAGAAGAGAACAGAGGTCGGGAGCCCACTCCGACTCTGTCCAGTGCCCCAAGAAGTGCAGGAGCATTGCCTCGAGTGAGGAACGTGACCTCAAAGAAGCCCGGCGGTGAGTGCAGCCGAGCGCGGTGGAACCGGAGCGTCCAAAGTGGCAGGCATCGGAAATCTCACGCCCGATGCGTGAGTTTTGGCATCGTGTCGCCCCGCGATCGCGGCAGTGAGAGCAGCAAGGCGGGAGCCCACCCCAACCTCACCTGACTGTGGCGGTGGTCTAAGAAGACTGAGTCCGGAGGTCTGCTATCCCCGGGAGTCGTCTGTTGGTGAGTCCTGAGTGACCTGGGGGGCTGAATGAGCAGAGAGAAGATATTGCGTGCTGATAGTAACGGCGGCCATCTTGGAGTCAGGCAGCCGTGAGGACATGCCCATTAGTTGTCATGGGGCGGCCATTTTAGAGTCAGGTAATCTCCAGTTTTGACGAAAACAAGCATTGGCACCTGTATTGAATCAAGCATTAGCAAATGCAAGAAGATAAAAGAAAACAAGCACAAGATAAGGCAAGAGGTTGAGTGAGAAAACAAGCATAAGCGAATGTACGAGACAGACACAAAAAAAAACACGAGTGAGTGTAAGAGGTGCAACAAGAAAACAAGCACGAGTGAATACAAGAGACAGACATCAAACAAGCACGAGCACATGCCAGAGGTGCAGTAAGAAACACACGCAAGCAAATGCAAATTTCACCTGTGAACAAACGCGAGCAACCGCAAGTCTTAAAGGAAACAAGCATTGATACCTACAAATGAACAATAAGAAACCGTTCTTGGCAAACCTAACTGAACAGATATTGGCAAAGGAGAAGGAGCCAACATTGACACACACAAGCGAACAAGCCGTGGCAGGCGCAGTGAAAGAATACGCATCAGCTCTGATGAAATGAGCACCAGCAAATGCCAGAGACAAACAAAGTAAACGATGAACACAAACACGCATTGATACAGGTGACCAGAAAAGGAATGAACAAAAGTAACTGTTAACAACGAGCACTGGCCCATACCCGATTCGCAGCGCGTCAAGCACAAGACGATGCCAGAAACAAGCGAAGACTACACTGCATATAAACAAGCGCGGGTGACCACAAGCTCTGAAGTCAGCAAGCACAAGCAAGTGCAGATCCCGAATGTAACAAGCACGAGCAAAAGATAAGTGTCAAAGCAAACATTCAGCACCACGTGAAGACAAACAATTAAAAGTAACGGGAGCTAAGGAGATGACTGATCCAGAAGCACGAGTGGGAAAATGTCAAGGAAGCCCTCTCCCATTAACGAAGTGATTGGATGACCTACCCTAGTCCGGAAAAGACACATGAGTGAACTGGATGTCAAATGTGCCAGGCACCATCGTGGAAGAGCCACCAACCACCTGCAGCTACCATACAACTCTAAAGAAAGCGAGCCACGAGTCACGCATAGTGTAGCTGAGTGGTGGCCACTCGGAACTCAAGAAATTCAAGCTTCATTAACGAGCGCTGACCGAGTCACTTACGAATCTTATCAACCTACGAGGAAACACCCGGACCAAGGATCTCGGCCGAAGGTGATCAGCAAATAAGACAGGAAGCAAAGTGAACAACCCTACACCAACAGCAGACGGAAACTCTCCTCCCTCACGGCAATGGATGCAGCAACCCACCGGTCCAATCCCTACATCGAAGTACCGCCTCCAGTGACACAGACTGACGGTCGGAGTTTGGGCCTCAAATGGAACCGGTGGCTGGAATCATTGGACGATTTCCTTGACGCGATCGGTGAACGAAGAGATAGAAAATGTTTGACACTACTTCTCCAGCTGATAGGTCATGAGGGCCGACGTCTAGTCAGAACATTCCCTGAAAAGGACACAGAGACCTATGTGAGACTCCAAAAGAAGCTACGTACCCATTTCCATGCACCGGTAGACGTGGATCATGCTCGCATCGCCTTCACCACGGTGCGGCAGGAACCTGGAGAACCATTGCCAAAATTCATCGCCCGGTTGCAAAGCTTGGTGCCCGGTTGCTTCTTCAATACCTTTACAAATGAAGAAGCCATTCGGCTTCGGATAATCGAAGGATGTTCAAATGCAGACACGAAGCGCAAGATGCTTCAGGGGCAGTGGTCGCTAAGGAGAATCATCAGAGGGGCCGAGGTTGGAGTGCGGGTCGAAGCAAGAGACATATCGAAAGAATTGCACCCGAAGGCAAGACACAAAAGTACCAGGAAAGAGACTTCCCTCATGTCTGGGAACAAAGCCCAAGAAACAAACGAAACTAGAAAGAGGGAGAGTGAAGGCAGACCAGAGAGAAGACAGAGGGAGAGACAAAGTGACATGGAGTACTCCGAGTCAACAATACAACAGACCGGGACAATCCAGGATCGTGAGAGTCTCACTGACGCAACCTCAAGGAGGCGTTCAACCTCAAGGAGTCATTCAAAGTATGGCACAAACTATTCTGAAGAAGATGAAGTGTCAAGTGGGACAGATTGCACCCATGGACAAGATGGAAATCTGCCCAACAAGCGGGCAAGAAAGACAAACTACAGAAAATGGGGCCAATCCTGTCAAAACTGGAAATCGGCACACGAACACCCCCGGGCATCCTCTCACTATTCGCCAAATTCCGCAGATGAGTCGGAGGAAGCATCAAGCAGTGGGACACACAAGCGAAGAGAAGAAACTAATCACATGAGGAGTGGTAAGCCACTCAGACACCGAAAAGGGAGAGGCATGTGCACTCGAGACAGTCATGACGATGAGAAAACGGAGAAGAGACAATTGATGTCGCGTGAGAGGGGCAGAGACCAAATGTTCCAAGATCAAACTAAAGAAGTAAACGAGTGGTTAGCAAACGACCTTTCCACAGCAACAACACAGAAGACACGTAAAGAGACATACCCAAAAGAATGTCCTACAGATAGCTCTGACTCCAGAAGCATATCATCACAGACTACCAATGCAATAAACTTACCAGTCAAGACAACCCCAAAGGAACATTCTCAAAGGGAATCGGCGACCGACTCCTCCGACTGGGAAAGCATGTCTGTCCAATCACTCGGGTCAACAAAGTCATGGTCCCGACCCCGTCTATGGCATCAATCACCCGAACGCACAATAGAACCAAAAGACAACATGTCATGTCAGTCATCGCCATATCAAGACACGAGTAACATACCGTCACCCCTGATGGGGTCAGCGAGGCTGACTCAAAGGACTGACAGAAGGAAAACAAATAGATGGGACAGCACCTACCAGGTGGAAAAGGACTATCCTGTCACCCTGCAAGGAAGACCAGATGTGGTGAAAGAGATAGATTGTCACCGGCTGAGAGAGAAACAGGTACATGCCCGGATGACCAAGGGGTACACCAGTCGCGAACACGAGTGGGTGAGACAAACAGGGGCAGCAAATGAGTCCAAGAATCAAACCAGGACACCCATTTCAGATAGTACGTTAACGTCTGGCGTGCCTGACGGTGAACAGAAGAACAGTGCTGCTCCCAACCTGACAAGACAAAAGGACGTAACCTTACAGGTGGTAGCTCGGAAGAGAACCAGAATGTCATCCACTCATGAAGGAGATCGAACGTCAATAGAACAAGAGCCACCAAAGAAAACAGACTGTCACTGCCGAGCTGAGCCAGTAGCCGTCACACAACAAGAAAGAAGCATGGTAACTGCGGTACCTGAGAATAAGCAGCTCACACGCAATGGTCTGCGTCCTCAAAAGTGCACTACCGCAGTCAAGGATGACCTAGTTACGACGATGGAAAGATCGACCAAAGCTAGGTCCACCACTGATTCAACACTACTGATGCTTGAAGAACAGGCTGTCCGCCGACCTGTGCGGCTGATTGACGAATTGCGAACATTGTGGAAATTAAGTTCATTTTGTTAAGAAAGGGGGAGATGTGAGATTGTGGGATGTAGTCTAGTGGTTGGGGGTGGAGTGAAAGGGAGGAGCAGGAACGGGAGGAGCCAGGGACAGGAACTAGGGCAGTTAGAGTAGGGACAGGGTGAGAACTGGACATAGAGAATAAAGGCTCCAGTTAAAGTATAACCAGCGTCTGTGGTTATTTGTAGCACGATGCTACAAAGGCCAGGCCAGGTTCATGTGATCCACCTTTTCCACGCCACAGGCCACATTTTACCCCCAGTTTCTCTGGTTCCTCGATGCCCTGCTCATCTCATCTCAACTGCAGTACGGGCCTTTCTTGGGGGCATATCAGCAACAACCGGCGATAATGATCGCTAAGCGCCCTTAGCGCTAGGATAATTATCGCTGGCTATCGCCAAATTTATCGCTGAGATAGTGTGCTATTAGCAACGCTTATCTCAAAAGCTTTAAAATTCCAGGCGCAAGCTGCCAGTTGTGCGATTATCGCTGGAAATACAACGATAATCGCACAACGTTTGGCAATAGCTTGCTGATAGTGCAGGGCAGACTCAGCCATGATATCCACCTTCCATTGGATATCATGGCTAAGTCAAACTAAAAGCAGGCGTAAGGAAAGTAGCGATAACCGCCGTTAGCGCTACTTTTCTTATCGTTATGCTTGTTAGTGTGCCCATTGATAATTGGAGAAATGTCGGTCAGCAACATTTCTCCAGGTATTTTGAGCTGGAATGCCCACTTTGCATCTCATTAGAGATGCAAAGGTGGGCATTACGGGAGAGTGCGCTAAGGCAAGGATTCACCCGATAGCATGACCTTGCTGATATAGCGATAAAATTGTCGCCGCTTTTTGGCCAAAAACGGCCGCAAAAGCGGCAATCATTTTTTATCGCCACCTTGTTGATATGCCCCGTGGTTCCTGGTGATGAACTGAGAGAACATATGGGTGAGAATCTGCTCACTTCAAGGACTTTTGGAAAAATTATAGTGGACAGCTCTTCTTGCTACCACCCTGGCTGAAACAATGAAAGCAGGGTGAGCCTCCTTTCACCAAATTGGCCCATTTATGTAAGGTTCTGAATTCCAACTTGTGTGGTATTTACTGCAGCAGGTAATTATCTGGAGCAATAAAGACCTCACCCTTTGTTACATTTCAGCAGGTAAAACCTGACAGAATTGAGAAAGGGAAAAGTGGAGAGTAGTTACTGTAACATGCAGATGTGTTGCATTAAGGACCAAAACCTACATGTTATTCCCCAAAAACGTGATGTATGTGATAATTGTCAGACCTGACAAACTCAGAAACACTGTTGATGTCAGATTTGTATTTTATGAATGATAATCACATCCAACTCTGGCTACTTATAATTAGGCCTTAGTGAAATTTAAATTAAGGCAGCATCATTCTTGTGATTTGAGAAAAAAATGTTTACGCTTGTTGCTCGAAATTCCCAAAATTATGCCATCACTCCACTTTGTGTAATTATGTGTCATTAGCAGTGAAAAATTATCACAAAATGTGCTTTATGCTGTAAATAAATGCACAAGAACATCAGAACGTGAGCGGCTGTTGTTCACGTTGCGTTGCCTAAATGCATCCTCCTACCATTTTGTGCTAAAATGCACTGCAAAATGATGGATTTGCATCTAATGTAATTACAAGTAGTTTTTCAGAAATGTTGTATAATTATGCAAAAGCAAATAACACAAATTTCGCACACCCCTAGTCCAATCCATTGTCTGTTTTGAAATGTCATTCCATTCTAATAATGAAAGTGTACAATTTAAGTTTAGAGGAACCCTCTCCACCCCAGGCATGCACTGAATGCTTTCCTATATGCGTAGTCTATAGTATTTTCACTCCGATGATTCAGACCTCACTATATACTAACCATATATATTTATCTTCCCAATGTTTTTTTCTTGATATTTAAGCGACAAAAATATGGCCTGTGATATGTTTTTTTCTTGAAAGTCTGGTGGACTACCTTGCAGAACATCCGTTTGGTGTATGAAGAGGGAACAATTTGAGTAGGAGTTCTCATCCAGCAACTCTGCATTACTGCCAGAATGTTGGCATAATAATTTGAACAGATCGGTGGATATGCTAAATCAAGTGCAGTATTTAGGAGGACAGAGCGCAATAAGTTAGGGACATGCTTACTGTACACCTTTGCAGATTTTCTGTCAATGTTACTTCCTTAGACTTTGGCAGGCCATGTGGTGAAGATCATTAGTTTTAGATTTTGTTTTTTATAAGTCAAAGTTTGACCTAATTTGTTGTCAAGTGGTAGAGCTCAGTGTGAGGAGCGGCAGTCCTGCTAACCTCCTGTAATACAGACTGCTACCAATTCCTTTAAGCACCATCAGTGCCCCCAGATGTGGCAGCAAGGACCCTGGAGGTCATTCAGGGGTCGCTAGGTGTAGCAGCTGCGGGCCACGGCTTGCCCCTTGTGACCCTGGGCACTGCTTTTGCAACGCAGCGCTTATGAATGCCAGGGGCACACAAGTCACCGATATGCTGGGGTCCTTCACCTGCATTTCCAGAATTTGCCTTATACTGGGATATGAATTTGAAGTCCCAGACTCCTTCTTACGCTCTGATTTCAAGAGTTTTAACTGCATCCTAAGCCCTACTATCAGTTATCTTCCCTTCGTTTGTTGCATCTGTCACAAATTCCACGGAAGGACATCATGAACCTGCACTCACCTATACGTTCCTGAAACACACTCAATGTGCACATGTTTCAAGACTCCGTGAGTTCTCGGGGGTAGTGATTCTTCCATAGGGTATGTGACACCACAGTTTGCAGCCAACATTCAAGAGGGGAGTCAAGAGTAGAACCAGGGTGGAGAATTGAGCAGTTTTTTCTTCCCCCACTCACCTTATCTTTTTCCCGTTTCCCCATGGTGCTTCCTCCTGATGCAGTGTTTTTTGCTCATCAAGGTTAGTGCAAGGGGGCAGCGGAGGACTGCACTTCAAAGCATCACTCTTGCTGGGTACAGCATATACAGGTCAGTGCTGCTTGGTTTTCTACATAGTGCTGAGCTGTCTGACAAAAAGGAAAGGTTTGGTCTGTTTTTGTCATGTGCGGTGTCCGGAACTTTGCTCTTTTGGATATCGTTTGTATTCTTAGGAGTGCCTTTCCCTATTTCTGTTTTGCCGTTTGAGCTAAGTGTCAATAGAGGCCTCATATCCACCTACTTCCAGGCTTCAGCTGGGGAATTGAACAAGTTGTAGTTTTCTTGATGGATCACTTTAAGTTTGCCTGGAAATACCAACATGTATGTTAATTGCATGGCATGTAGTGTCCGTTTAACTTGTGTATGATTGCCTCTGTTGTTGGAATATCAGAGTGTATTCTGGGAACATCATGATCTTAGATGAATCATGGTAGCTGGTGCCTTTGCAGTCCCGAGGATTGTGACACAAACTTCATGGGGTTGGCCCTCTGATCCTTCTAGAATCCCAATCCTATCAATTCTTATAATATTACACTATGATCGGCCCTCCACATCTTCTGTTTTATTTTCTAGGGCTTAGGTGGGTGCCTGCAGCTGCGAGTCATTGGACTGCACACCAACCATTACTTCTTCTGTTCCTGTGAGTTTTCCCTCCATCTTCTTCATATGGTCCACCACATGTCATAGATGCAGCAATAGCAAGGAGACATCAAGCCCACCTCCTCAATCTTGCTCTCCCGTGATAATCTGTTTTCACAAATATTTTGAAGAAGGATCCCTAAGTCCAGGGTGTTACCTGCCCCATCACCCTGACCTTTTACCCCTCAGATGGGACCGCAGGTTTGAAAGTTCTTGCAAATTTCTCTATCTTCCCATGAAATGGGTGGGACTGTTTTGTCCTTCACCATCTTATTAGTTTGCAGTGTCAATACTGGGTGGGGGAAGATGGGGATGCCCCGAAGGGAGAAAGAGTGGATACTCCAGTCACAGTCCCAAACAGATAGCCCAGTCAGCAGTCGCCAGGAGTACTCTTCAGGCAGTCAATACTTCTAGATTCAGGTTAGCCACTAATGCAGATCCAAAATCCAAATGAAAAAAGATGAGAAGGAACAGGGCCTACTCTAGGAATCAGGGTCAGAGGGCATAATCAGCACCAAAGCCTTTCTTAAGGCCACTAGGAAGTGTTGATTGCTCTGTTTCACAGCTTGAATCTGGGCATGATGCCTGCAACCCACACAGCAATCCAGAAGGAGGCTGTCCTTGCGAGGGGAAAATGAGCGGAGGACACCCCTAGCACACAACCCCAGCACTCCGGTGGTCAGAAGCTGGATGCAATCATCAGCCCTGCAGGTCAAGTCTTCCACAACTGCAAAGTTCAAAGAAAGAGAGGAACAAGGCCTTGAGGTGTCACCAGTGTTGTTGTGTCCAGGCGTGGTCATTCTGATTTTGCCCTGCTTAGATAACCTAGACCGCTGTACAAACCCTCCAAGAGCCTTCAATGGTAGGCCACTAACACTTCCATCACATCCTTGGTCTGTATCTCTCAGGGCCTCACAGCCTGGGCATCACAGGCATCAAGTTCGCGTTCCAGCACCCCCTCCCGTGAATTCAGTCAGGTGGCACATATAGGTGGGCCAGTGCAGTGAGCAAATCCAGCATGACGCGCCTGCAACCTGTCCCCACCTATGATGCTGGCTGTTCTAGTGCCCCAGGCCCTCACTGCCATCCATCACTCCAAGCCAGATCAATGACAATTTGTTGAAAATAATATTCATTCACAAAATTATCACAAAAAATATTGTTTACATAAATATCACCTTTCTACACCTCATTAACACAACAGAAACATCTGTAATCAAAATATAATAGTTAAAAATATTTATTTCGCTAAATATCCAAACCACAAATATCATTACCTTTAAATAACTAAATAAAATCTCAAATATATTGAAACACATAATATTGACTACACTAGTATCACCAAATATAAAGCCAAATATGACAAAATACTATGATAGCTCTATTGTACTTTAAACAACAAATACAATTAATATGTTGTCTTCTTCCATTGCTTAAATGTAGCATTAAAATAAACTTTAAACAAATTGATACCTAAAATAATTAACAAATAAGAAATACTTAATGCAATGAATGCAATAAAAACAGTAAAAAAATCAAATTAAGCATGAAATATATATAAAATTTCACAAAAAACAGAAATATATAATAAACATTTAAACAGAAACACTAATTAGCGTTCACCATAAAAGCTAATAACTGACAACAAAGATTTAAACAAAACAAGCACTACCCAACAAAAACACCTGTAAAGCAAACTAAACAATAGAAATATTAATTAACTAAAAATGCATTATAAAAAGAGTAGACATTTTCAACACTTACCACACCAAAAACACAAAAGGGTTGATTATGATGTTTTTCGGAAACTCTTCAGACCAAATCTGTTTAGGAATCTTTTCTGACTGAATCAGGTTATGTGAGTCGGACTGACTGATTATGATGCTTCTGAACATCGTTCGTCGGACTTGCATTGGCTTCAATGGGAGCCTCTGTTCTGAACGAAAACACAGGTTCACATTGAAAAAAGAGGTGATTGGGGAAAACCTTGCACCCTGTGACGGGCCTACTATGGTGCCTGCCACACTGTGCATGGTTGTAAAGAGGGGTCCCATTGGTAACCCTACAAGCCCCAACTCGAGGCCTCTGGGTGAAGGGGGCATGCTAAGGGCCCCCAAAGTCTGACAGCCGCTTTGTGTCGAACAAACCGTTTTAGAAAGGCTATCAGAATTGGATATCGTAATCGCTCGGTCTGAAACAGTGTCCATAGAGCTGTACGATTCGGCTTTGAACAACTTGATCTGTCAGAATGCCGATCAGAACCGATTCGGATAGCCTGAATAGTTTACTTACATCGTAATGGGTCGTTAGATTCCTATTCAGTCTGAAACATAGGTTCCAAATTGGATTTGCCAATTCCCATTTTGAGCCTTTCCTACCGCCATCGTAATCGACCCCTAAAGCTACAAGACAATGGCACTCTGTGGAATTGCCAACCAAAAGCCAAAAAACAGAACTAGAAATACATATACAACTACCTCAACAAGTAAATCATTCAAATTACCAAAGATAAAAGTAACTTTTTTTTAAACGTTAAAGTACAAATAACTAACCAATCCCTCTTTATTCATGTATTTATCAAACTTTAAGTACTATAGGAAAAGTGCAAAACAATGTACAACCTACAGAAACCATTCATAAAATTCAGCAATCCAACACCTGGAGAAAAGTATGTAATGAGTAAATAAAATCAAGGCACTTCTCAACAACAGCTAAACCTTAAACACAAGAAATAAAACTAAAAGCCCTCACCACCTATAAACTACTCACAAATACATGTTTAAAATATAACAATTACAACGTTATTTCCCGAACTGGAAACAAACCACCTGACCTGCATCGCAACAGCTCAAAGGAAAACTGATCAAACAAACTCCAATTATAATCAATATATAAGTAAGTATAAAATGCAAAACAGTTGTCATAATATTTTATGTATATTAGCATAGCAAAAGTACAATTATTACAATGTATTTAACTGTATTATTACACTATTTTCATACAGAATGACAGCTAGAGCAAGATATATCACATCACAGAAAGGCAAACAATTACTATCGCATATGGGTTGCACTTACCACCAAGAAAGCACATACCCAGAGAAAGTTAATTGGAAATGTACAAAATACTAATATAATGCTTTCTGTGGGAGGGCTACTATGAAAAGCTATTTTGTTATCAACATGAGAGAGCACAGCCACCCGCCAAATGCCACCTAAGTAAGACATGTTTTCAAGATTTAAAAGAGGCAAGTGTTAGTTCCCAAGAGTCCAAAACTAAAATTCTAATGTATTCCCTAAAGTACTTGAACACTTCACAGGACAGCTATCAGCTAAACCCACTTTAAATGCTTAATGGCATGAACTAAGAAAGCCACCATTGATACTCCTGCCACCCCTAGAAGATACCAAGACATCGAATTTCCCGAACGCTTAACCACTATACATACTGATGAACCCTTCCTCCTACATGACAGTCATAATAATGACAAACTAATTATTATATTTGCTAAAGCAGATAATGTATTAGGTCTAAGCCAATGTCAAACATGGCTGATGGACAGAACATCAACATTTTCCTTAAACTATTTACACAGATATCGACCATACATGGTGAATAGCGATCGCAAAGCAGCCCGGTGGCAGAGGGCATGCTAGCGACTGTTGGAGAGCTGCAGTAACTTTATTTTAATTCCCTACTCTACTCTGCTGACTACTAGCAGTTCAATCGGTCTTTCCGACCTGTGTCCGCTGACTACAAGCAGGGACAACAAATAATTTTATATTTTCCCCACTTCCTCCCTGCTGATTACTAGCAGGCTCATTTACCTTCTGAAGCCAGTCATCCGCCATGGGCTGCCCGCTTAACGGTGCTCCCTGGTGGCGGCGGGCGCCATCTTGGGTTGGGTTGGTCGGCGTGCTCCACCTCCGCCACACCCCCCTCGTCACCATCCTATTTAAACATCCATTATGCGTCAGCGCAGCGGGCGCGTCGTAGGCGCGCCGGAGTTGCGCCTGAGTTAAGCCCGTCTGCGCCCGTCCGCGGCCTGCCGGGGCTAGGGGCATGTCACTCTACCCCTTTCATCGCCTACTCCTCGGAGAGTCTGAAACATCTGCAAGGTAATTGGCCGCTACCTCTTTCCATTAGCAGCACCATCTCTGCCCTCGGTCTCACCCCTCCTCCTCTGTTGTCCCGTCCGCCCCCTCCTACTTCCCCTTCTTCCCTGTCCTTCATTTTATTGAACACTAGGTCGGCTGTGAAACACCACCAAGATCTGTTTATCCGGCTTGACTCCCAGAAGCCAGATATACTGTGTCTAACTGAGACGTGGTTTTGCGAGTCCTCTTTGCCATCTCTCTTAGCTGCTCTCCCCCCTGCTTACGCGGCCCTTCGGGTCGATCGCCCGGCAGGGAAAAAAGGAGGCGGAGTGGCACTCATTGCCAGATCGGAGTATAATTTTCAACTCCTCCCCTCCACTCCTATCGACTCTATTGAGTACCTTGTGGCTCGCTCTGTCACCTTTTCCCCCCCACTTATCTGTCTGTTAACTTATCGACCACCCCAGAATACTCCCCTGTTTACATCAGCATTTCAGGATCTATTGGCCACGCTAGCGGTCAATCATGCTTCTGTCCTTATATCAGGCGATTTCAACTACTGGCCCAATGATCCGTCAGAATGCCTAGCTTCAAAGCTATTTGCAGAATTGCTTCATTCATTAAATTTCATCCCCCACATCCAAGTCCCCACACATATAGGTGGACAAGTGTTAGACCAAGTCTGGTCTCTTAACCACTCCATCTCTTCCATATCAGTGTCCCCTTGCCCATGGTCTGACCATGCTTTTATTTTTTTCTCTCTTCACCTTAACCTCTCAGCCAAGATCCCGCTGGTAAAAAACATCTGGGCACGGAACTGGAACCGGGTCGATCTGACTTCATTATCATCCTCCCTTCTAGTCTCTGCACCCGATTTAGCTGGTTTACCTTCATCGTCACAAGCTACTGGGATTGACACCTGGCTTGCGGGAGGCTGCAATCTATCAGCCCCCCTACGCCGGATATCAACCAAAAGATCTAAGGAGGCGAATCGGTGGTTTGACGAAGACTTAAAGGAAAAAAAATTGTCTCTCCGGCGTGCTGAGATTTCATGGAGAAGGGAATATTGCCCTCTACGGAAGACCTGTTATCTCACATTATTGCAGGAGTATAAAAAAGCTATTTTAGGAGCTAAAACCGCCTATTTCTCATCTAAAATTCTAACAGCAGAAAATCAATCGCGAGAAATTTTCTCCATCGTTCATGAGTTAGCTTTTTCAGAAAGGAGCATGTCTAAACCTCCTCCCACTCAATCCCTGTGTGACTCTCTGAATTTTTACTTCCTTGATAAAATCTCCAATATCAAGAGCAATATCCCTCCTCCTTCTGCCATTTATGTTGACCCCCTCCCTCCTATCCTTCTGCCCTGTTTAACTTCAATCCCTCCTTTCACGGAAGAAGTGTTTCGGGAAACATTTCTCAAAGTCAAGTCAGGTTCCCCAGTTGATATTTGTCCGGCCCGCATCCTCCAACAAATCTACTCCGTCTGCACTCAGCCCCCGATCACTTTCCTTAACAGTTCCCTCTCACAAGGGGTTGTGACCCCAGCCCTTAAAGCGGCCACTATTGTGCCTATTTTGAAGAAACCAGGTGCCGATCCATCTATCTCAATCAACTATCGGCCCATCTCCTTGCTGCCCTACCTGGGCAAGGTGCTTGAGCGCCATGTTGCCTCGGTACTCAGCGCCCATGTGGAGGCTACGGGAGGTTTGGCGTCCTGTCAAGCGGGTTTCCGTCCTAAGCACTCTATTGAGTCTGTCGTGGTGTCGGTCCTGAACAACCTCAGGGAGGGCTTGGACCAAAACAAACATCAAGCCCTGGTGCTCCTCGATCTCTCCGCGCTTTTGATACGGTGGATCATTCCATCTTGCTTTCACGTATCAGAGCGGCGGGAATCGGGGGCTCAGCACTAGTCTGGCTCTCGTCCTTCCTGCGGGATCGCACCCAGGCGGTCCGGCTGGGGGAGTTCACGGCAGCTCCACTTAAGATCACTTGCGGTGTTCCCCAGGGCTCTTCTCTTTCCCCTTTATTGTTCAATCTCTATATCTACCCTCTTATCTTTGCACTTCAGCAGCTGGAGGTCACTGTATATAACTATGCAGATGACCTCCAGCTTGTCTTCAATCTCTCCTCTTCCCCTCACGCCATCTCCAATTTTCAAACTATTATGATTTTTATCAGGGACTGGATGAGCCACAACCATCTGAAGCTGAACCCGGATAAAACCGAGCTGGTGCTCACTGGTGGCTCTTCCAGTCCCTGGAACTCTTCTTTCTGGCCTTCCACTCTTGGTTCCTCTCCTGTCCCTTCTTCCACAGTCAAGACCCTAGGTATAAAAATCAACAATCATCTTACCCTCCACTCACAAATCAGTTCTGTCGTCTCTTCTTGCTTTCTGATGCTCCGCACTATTCGCACTGTTTCCCGGTTTTTCTCCCCTCTGGCACTCAAACTCATCATGTCTGCCCTTGTGATCTCCCGGCTGGACTATGCCAATGCCCTGTACAACGGCATCCCGGCATATCGCCTACGTAAACTCCAGCTTGTGCAGAACCAGGCAGCTCGGCTGGTGTATGGCCTCCCCCGCTTCCATCATTCTACACCATTGTTGAAGGCGCTGCACTGGTTGCCTGTTCTACAACGGTCACTCTTTAAAACTGGTTGCATGGTTTTCCAGGCACGGCAGGGAACTGCCCCTGCCTTCATCTCTTCCCTGCTAAAAGATTATGTCCCCACTAGACAGCTTCGATCATCCTCTCAATCCCTTCTACAGGTTCCTCGCTATAACAGAAAAAAATGGGGAGGTTCCAATTTTTCAGTTTTGGCTCCCATTTTTGGGAATTCCCTCCCTGACCACCTACGAGCGACCAAACAATACTCCCTCTTCCGCAAGGGCCTGAAAACGTTCTTGTTTGTTCAAGCCTTTCCACACTAATTGTCCCTTTTTTAATCTTCTGTTCTCATGCCTCCAAAAGCGCCAAGAAACCGTATGGTGTACGCTGCGCTATATAAATATTTTAAATTCATTCAAATTCAATATCAAAATACTCATGTACTCCTCTGTGTGCCTTGCCAACTATTAAACAAAGCAACGCTTACTGTAAACTACTAAACTACTAACATTAAATCAAACAACTACTCCCTACATGAAATAATAGTTGACTTTGAGCAAGCCATGACACAAACAATAGTTAAACTATACCCACACCCAACCATTCAAGGCTGTTACTACCATTTTAACCTAAGCATTGGCGATCTCTCCAACAAAATGTACTAAGGGCCTGATTACGAGTTTGGCGGTGCAGTGCTGGGTCCACCTCGCCGCCACGCTGCCAATTCCAATCTAAGCCCTTTACAAGAAAGGTTTTGACACCAGTCCAATTTAAATTAATTTTTGAAGGTATTTAACACTGAACATTGCACAATAGTAATTTACCACTCCATAAAAAAAATTCCTATTTTAAATAAACTCATCATAATGTGAGAATTGAAAGAATACACATATATTTATATTAAATTTTGTAATAACAGAAATAAAATTATTATTAAATGCAATTATTATATCATACTTTTCTAATACACATTAAAAAAATAAACACAACATATAATTAAGTATATAAACACAATATAACCAACACAACTATAAAAATATACAAAACTATGAATTACAAATGAGTTTTTTTTATATATCATTTAAAATAATTAACATAAGAGTATACCTATACTTTATAAAAATATATTTTATGGGTAATTTATTTCTTCTACCACTAACTAAGGAGCAAAATTAATCAAGTAAACATATACATTATTATTATTTGTAACCAAATAAAAAAATATATAAATACAATTTTACAAATAATGAAGAAGCTATAATGTATTATTTTATCTAATATAACATTTGCAATATTGTACCCCTAATATATGAAAAATTAAATAATATATGTAATAATTTCTTTGCAAAATAAAAAAATATTAAAATAAAAAATATATACATTACTACATAATAAAATAAGTCACTGAAATTTAACAGTTGACCACAATTAAAAACTATCAACCAAAATGTATAAATATGTTCACACTTTAAAAAGTTAGTAACAGTCAAACATTAAAAATAATCTCACCATCAAATAAAAAAGATGTTACTTTTTTTTTATTAATTATCTAGCAATTTTATAAAAAAAATATTAGGAACATATTAAATAATAAGAACACATCAGAATTACAATATAGAACTAGTTTTATTTAAAAGTTTCAAAATATTTCAACAAATATTTTCTTATAACATATTAAAATAAAAATTACTCAACAAATTATTAAAGCAAACAGCTAATTTTGCAAAATTGTAATACAAACATATTTTAAAAATCTCCACACCTTTTTCCCATATAAACCAAACACCTTGCTCCTATAAACTAATAAATATGGTGTAACCCGGTGCTCGATCTAAAGTGTGCAATTGCTGAGGACTCTCTGAATTTAGACAGGGCACTTCTGTATCCCATGGATTAAATATATCAAGGATGTTATGTGCAAATTGTCCTAACTCATTTGAACATCCACTCAAATTTATAACGAAGGATTTGATAAAAGAAGCACTTTGTCCATATGATGGGTGCCGAAAGGGAGGCACAGGAACTCACTAAACCTACAATTCGGTCTTATATCTTGTTAAAGACCTGCCCTTCGATGGAGCCTTATTTAGCTTCTGTCACACTGTCTCAACACCGATCCCTTCTAACCAGATTCAGACTCAACCTTCTGCATTGGTCCCTTGCAGTCCCACTAGGTAGACACAAGGTGGAAGATAGTGGGCCTTGCTAATGTGATACATTTTATTTTGTTTGTGACTATTACAGAGCTTTGCGGTTTTACATATTGCCTTTATTTCTGGACCAACTTTTTAAGCAAATAAGACCAGCGCTGGTTTATTTACCAATGCTGACAAGCCCGCTTATCTGTTTCCATGTAGCTAGTTTCCCAATAGGGGCCCTCAGGATTAGGAAGAGGTTGCCAGATTGAAGTGATGATTTTATGCTTTGTGCACAGGCCAGGAATTTGTATTCATTTTTAATGTATTTTGTATTTGAATTTTTATCTGTTTCACATGTTGGGTTTTGAATTAATCAACTTCTATTAGCTTTGATACCTTAGGTGGCAATGTGGACCCTTTTAAACCCAATTTTGTAGGTCTTTTTAAAGTTTTTTTTTGCAGGTTCATGGTCTTATTTGATTTTAGAGGGAAGTTGTCCTTGTACCTCAGGGTGCCTTGTGATAACTTACATGTTTTATGTGTGTATTGTATGTTTTAACATGTATTGTTTACATTTGTACTGTCGACTTTTATGGCTCTATTGACCTTAATAAAGTTTATTATTGTCATTGATTGAACTAATAAAGCTTAAAAAAATAAGAAATTACTCTAATTAATAAGTAGAAAATAATAATATTCACATATTAAATAAAATAAATTAGAAACAAACAAATTACACAACGCTAATTAAATACTATGAAAAAATAGTTATTAACATGATATTATATACAGCGATAATTTAGAAAACGATAGTTTTACAATGATATTAAAAACAACACTTAAAAAATTCCTACCTTCGATATTTCTTTCCAAAATTTTTTGGACAAAACTATATTCTTGAGACAATAGTTTTGTTTAAAAAATAAAATGTATTCGCTATTTTGTCCACTTGCCAGGCCATGTCTGTTGTCTAGTTCTACTTGTTACTTGTGGTACTATTAGGAGTGGATCTCTATCGCCTTTCTCCAGTCCAGCACACAAGTCATGTGCCACGCCGCACAAATCATCAGTCCACAGATGAAACCAATAAATGATGGATTTACATGGCTCAGGAACAGAGCTCACAAAGTTGTGGTCACCATGCTAAGAGGCAAAGAAATGTCTTCTTTCCTCCCTATTCTTGTGTTTGTCCCAACCCTGAAGTATTTTGTTCCACCCTTTTTTTGATTTGACTAGTGTATTCTCCATTTGACTAGTGTATTCTCCCACATCGGATGGCAGGGAACTATTTTTTGTTTTGCATATTTCTATAGTGTTGGGGTAGAAAATTGCCTCACATGGTAATAGATTTGTATCCTTGCCCTGAGTGCCCCAGCTGTAACATGGCTCATGCGTGTGCACCACAACATAGGTGTGGCTTACAGATTGTAGTTTTGTTGTGTGGGAAGTGCCCACAGTGCTACTCTGATAGTTGTGAAAGGCTACTGCCTTTACCAGGAGTTAAGCAGCACGAGCGCAGTGGTGGCAGCATGCCATGTAGTTATCAGTATAAGTGAAACTAACATTTTACCTGTGTCACTTGAGTAAGCCTACAGACTCCCTCATGTAAAGCTCTACTGCTGTGTATGTAACTCACTTTTGGCCTACATCAAGCTAGTATGTAGCACTGTGCAGTATGTTTGTGTTGTATTGATGTGCTGGTTGTATGTGTGGCTATGAATTGTACAATACATGGAAGATTCTGCACTCCATTTTGGGAGGTCCACGGCTGACTGGAGGAGGTAAAGGTATCCCCTGACAGATTTGTGGATTGCTGCATTCCTGTGAGCTGGGTGGTACATTCACCAGAGGAAGGGCCAGGCTCTCCTGCTCAATTCAAAGGGTGCTCTTTCATTTAGAGAAAGGTCACTGGAACGGGAGGGCTGGGCACCTCTCAGTAAGACAATGAATCTGAAAATCATAAAGAGAAGGACCAAAGCCTCCGGGTAACCGTTTGTTACACATTTTACTATGGCTAACATTAAGGAGTGAACCTCTGGTCACTCTCATGGACTGTGATGTGAGGCTATACAATTTGGAGTTGCTCCTGCTGTGACAGAGTGCTACCACAATCCCTTGTAGGCACCTTCACCAGATGAAAGATCCTTTGACTGCCCTGTGGCTTATTCCTCACCCCTGCTCTCTCTCCTCTACCCCTCCCTCACTCGTCTGTCTCCCTGCTCTCCATTTTTCATTCCCCTGGCTTTCTCGATTTAGAAACGATTAGAAACTTGTGGTCTCCTGTCCCCAGCTCATTCCCCCTATTTCCAGGCTGAACACAAGAAAAATGGTTGCCAGTGTCTGCTGCCTTCCACTGCTGCCTACCGCTCATCACAATTGGCTTTACCAGGGCTTGTTGAATTGTGACACAAGCATCAACAAACGCAATAGTATCAGGTGTCCCTCATGTTTTTGCCACAGCTGTACACTCATTGACAAACCAATATCAGCGTGTGGCAGGCTACCATTTGTGTTGTTGCACTTCAGCAAGCATTGCCAAAGTGACACTTATTGGCTTTGCCACTGCCTATTGAAATTGCAATTAGTGTATTTTAGCGCTACTGCCAATAAACAATAAATGATGTATGCAACTGTGTCCAGAGCTCAGTATTCGTTACTTCATTATGCCCCTGTCGTGGACGTCGCACTGCCACAGTCTTGCATTCGCTGATGAAGAAACACAATAACTTTCATTTGTTGCAACCCCACATTCTGCTGACAAACACTTCATCCCTCCTTACATTCTTTCTTTAGCTGTATCATCATTTTTCCTGGTTAAGATATTCTTACAGACACTTCGTCGACATAAACTTTGTTCAATACTATTTATCCAACAGTGACTACTTAGAGGAAAGTATTGTTTCTTTTGCTGTGGGTTAGGTTTAATTAAAATTCAGAAATAGCTGTCCCAGCATGTCTTTGCTTTATGGTTCCAAGTGTAGCTTTGTTGCTGTTTGTGAACTGGTGGACACAAGATACTGACATCCCTGGAATGCAAAGACATTTAAAGAACAAGTAGTGCATGAGATGTAGTGTTAGGCAGTGATATTTGTTTTGTGCAAATGTAGCTGGGGATTTCGAGAGCGCTGAACAAAGGAGAGAACCCTGTGCCATGAAGCAAAATTGCTTACTGTGAGGCAGATGACCAGAGTTTAATTTGCAAAAGATTAAGTGCCCAGCCCAAAGATTTTCTCAAAAGCCTGTGGCTGGTGGCTGAGTTGTTTATTCCACCTCATGTCTCTTTTGCCCACCATCAAACACTTCCTAGGGCCCAACGTTTCTGGATATGCAATGTCCTTGTGCCTAAAATCCCTTCCAGGCCAATTGAACAGGTGAGACAAAACTACACATGCTGACTACTTTCTCAACTGCCAGCACACTTTATTCTTATTTTGAATGTATTGACTTTTTCAGCCTGAGCAAAAGGTGATGAGATTGAAGCCGATAACTTCGCAGTGCGATTAAAGTGGGCTGGCGAGCATGGGCTGAGTGGGAACACATCCTGCACGCACCATGCCCGGCTGCCAGGGCTTCACTCTCTTCCTGCATGCCTAAGTCTGTTGAACGAGGCCCTGTATGGAAGAGGGAGGAGACAAAAAGAAATTCACTCACCTGCAAGTTCATACTTAATTCTGTCAGAAAGGCCCATCCAGAAAAAGCACCCTGTAACAGAGGCCGAACTTTGGGCCCCATAAAGGCAGCCCGCCACCGTAACGGTAAACGGGGCTGATCGCCAGAAGTTTGGCGGTCTCACCAGGCCCATTATGATGCGACCGCCACCCTGGTGGTTGCATCCCGCATCTATTAAATTGCGGAGGTGGTGCACCCACCGCATTGTAATAGATGCATGTTGTGCATTGGCATGCACAACATGACAGGCACCTCGCGGTGCCTGCCCCCTTGTGTGTGCCAATGAAGGGGGTTCTATATGTACACCCCAAGTACAGCCAGCCACCCCCCCGAGGGCCTGCAACGGCCATTCACCGCATGCCTTTCCATACCCACCGCAGGAATCCCAATATGGATGGCGGTGCCTGCAAGGTACTGCCACCATGTTGTGTGCCTTTTTCGCCCGGCCAGCAATCCGATTGGAGGAAAAGCGGCGGGCGGTCTTTCCGTCCGCCGCAGTGCCCCTCGCTATACTAATATGTTGGGGGTGAAACAGGGACATTTGGCGGGCAGATAGCCACCTCCGTGCCAGAGGTGGCCATCCCAGGCCGTGGGGTGGCGATCCGCCCACAATCCTAATAGGCCCCTAAGTTCCAGGTCTGTGCTTTCTATGTCTGCCTCATCGCAGCTCAGCCATGTGTCAACCCTCAGCTATTATCACCTAATGAGGAGGCTCATGCAGGGCACAGGCGTAGTGACAAATGGGCGAGAATGACTCCAGCTTGGAAGATGGCTTGGGAAGAATACATTGCCCAGCCACCTTCATTTATGTTTTTAAAACTATCTGCAACTCTGCTGCCGAATTGATAGAAATCTATAGTACCGCCGTGTCTAATAAGTGCTGGTACTGAGCACTGAAAACACCATCACAAATTAAGAACGGGAAGACCTGCCGTACATTTATTTTAGATGGAAAACATATTGAAATCTTCTTACCATGTCATAACAAACATGAAGGGTATGCACTTTCGGTCTAACAACTGCTCACTCCTTACGTATGTAGATTTGTTGATGACTTCAATCCAGTGTTAAAGTTGACTGGGGAGAGAGGATATGTTTACCACACCCAGTAAATGTCATTCCCTATGTGAGTGGTACATACTAAGGGCCCGATTAGGATCGCGGTGAATCCGCATCCTCCGGGCCGGCGGAAGCCACCGCCGGCCCGGAGGATGCGGATTCACCGCAGCGGACACAGAAAAGACCCCCTGCCAGATTAGGATGGCTGGGGGGTCATTTTTCCATCCGCCGCTTTTCCGCCGCGGGCGCTTTCCGACCGCGGCGGAAAAGCTCTAATATGGTGACGTGTCTATCAGACAGCGCCAGCCATATTAGTATGCCGGCGGAGACATGCTTTTCCACGGCGGGTTTTCCGCAGTAGAAAAGCATGTGGAGTTTGAGTATGGGGGCCCGTTGCGGGCCCCCAGGGGTGTTGGGGGTGCACATGGGGGGGTACCTGTGGTACCTCCCTGCCTTTGGATGCACGAAGCGGCAGGCACCACGCGGTGACTGCTGCTTTGTGCATGTAAAGGAAAACATGCACCTTTAACCTTGCGGCGGGTGCTGCTTGAAGCAGCATCCGTCGCAATGTTAAATATAGGGAATGTGACTGCCAGGGTGGCGGTCACATCCTAATTCCGAGGGAGGGAACGCCGCAGACCCTGCGGACGGTCCCTCCACCTCGGGGGTGGCGGACGGACGCTGGTCCGTCTGCCATCCTAATCGGGCCCTAGGTGTGGTAAATACATCTTATACGAATTTTGACTTGAAAACGGGGCTGAAGAGGCAGAAGCATATTTTAAAGCATAAAATGCAATATGGTTTGCTCCTTTATTGTCTTTTTCACAAATTAATTTCAACAAGTTTGACCTGCCGAAAACTGCAGGGGAAAAATATAGGATGTGCTAACCAAGACACAACTCTGAAATCCAACTCATGTGTAAACATTTATTTGCACAAGCTTCCAAATGTAGCCCCATCTTGCAATCAGTGCCTTAACCTCTGATGTATAACATCTCTTAATCCCTCCCATGCTCATGACGAGCTGCCACAGTGGCCGTGTGCTCATGACGAGCTGAGCTCGTCATGACCGTTGCGCCGCGCCCACGCGGGGATAATTCCCCCCCTCCCCCCAGCACAGCGGGGGAATTAGCCCCGCAGGCAAGGGGTTAAAATTCGGCAGAACTGGCAAGCCTGTTAAGGCTGTAACTGGCAGTCATGTCTGTAAATATCCTGACACAAAAAGAAGAGTATAGACCTCCTGTTACACTCCATATAGTGTATACGCATTCCTTTCATAGTGTCTGAAGGATTCCTATTTTTCGATGTTCCTGTACAATATGTCAGATATTGTGTGTCCAGTAATAACTGCAGTCATTTCTACGATATTTAAAAAATATCTATTGATTATGGCGATTAACCATCTGGAAGAATATATTAGGCACTTATTAACACATTAATCGTCAACAATAGAAGCATTCCACCTAGATTTACGGGAATTAACAAGATGTCTCAGGACCACACTCCTTTTGGTAATTTCTATAAAAGTTAAGCAAAGGAAATTATGCGAAATTTCCATAAAACTATAGAAAATTATGCATAATTATGTGAAATTACAGCATTTTGCATTATTTGTTAGCACAAAATGTGACCCTGCATCCATTTTTTGGCACAAGGACAACTGTTGAACAACAAAAAAAACTACAAAGCTGCATGTGATCCAAACAATATCCGCTCGCATTCAGTTTGCTCACATTCTTCAAGTAATCCTGTGATGGGATTCAAACACAAACACAGGGCCTGAATACGAGTTTGTCGGTAAGGGAACTGCTGTCAAAATGGTATAGAAACCCTGTCACCTATTTGGCAGTCCCAATGCCGTATTAAGATGTTGGTGGTCCACTTCACCTTCAAGAGAACGACGACCCACCACCACCAGCAACAGGCCGCCCGCAGAAGCTGGAACAAGATCACAGCAGACCAGGTCGCCACCTCCCTGAGCCAGCACCCTCCCGCCAGCTCAACGAACCCCAGCCAGGCCGCCGACAGCCTCACGAAGTGGATCAGCAACTGCGCGGACGAGCTCGCCCCGCTGAGAACCCCGCCCAGCAGACCCGGAAGCAAGAAAGCCCCGTGGTTCACCGACGAACTCAAGAGCTCCAAGAAGAACTGCCGAGCCCTCGAGAAAGTCTGGAGAAGGGAACCCACACCGGACAACAGGACCTCCTTCAAGCTTGCCACCCGGAAGCACCACCAGCTGATCCGCGCCGCCAAGAAAACAGCATTCAAGGAACGGTTGGAAAACAACGCACACAACTGCAAGGAACTCTTCAACATCGTGAAAGAGCTTTCCAACCCCAGCGCAGGAAACAACGACATCACCCCATCGCAAGACCTCTGCAACTCCCTCGCCTCCTACTTCCACAACAAGATCGCGGACATACACAACAGCTTCAACAACCAACCAACGTACACCAAGACCGAACAACCACCCCCCACCACCACCCTCCACGCCTGGACCCCGATCAGCACCGAAGACACCATCCGCACGATGAACTCCATCCACTCCGGATCACCGACCGACCCCTGCCCTCACCACGTCTTCAACAAGGCCGACGCTGTCATCGCACCCCACCTGCGAGACATCATCAACACATCATTCGACACCGCCTCCTTCCATGAGAGCTGGAAACACGCCGAACTCAGCGCCCTGCTCAAGAAACCAACAGCGGACCCCACCGAACTCAAGAACTACCGCCCCATCTCGCTCCTCCCGTTTCCAGCCAAAGTCATCGAGAAGACCGTCAACAAGCAGATGGCCGCCTTCCTCGAGACGAATGGATCCCTCGACCCCTCACAGTCCGGCTTCCGAGCCAATCACAGCACCGAGACCGCCCTCATCGCCGCCACCGATGACATCCGAGCCCTGATGGACAACGGAGAAACAGCGGCCCTCATCCTCCTAGACCTCTCCGCGGCATTCGACACGATCTGCCACCGCACCCTAGTACAGCGCCTCAGCAACATCGGAATCCAGGACAAAGCGCTGGAATGGATCATCTCCTTCCTCGACGGAAGAACACAGAGAGTCCGCCTACCACCGTACAAGTCAGAGGCCTCCGAAGTCATCTGCGGCGTCCCTCAAGGATCATCTCTGAGCCCCACCCTCTTCAACGTCTACATGAGCCCCCTCGCGGCCATCGTACGCAAACACAACCTCAGCATAATCTCCTACGCCGACGACACCCAGCTGATCCTCTCCCTGACCAACGACCCCGCCTCCGCCAGAGCCAACCTGCACGAAGGGATGAAAGAGGTAGCCGAGTGGATGACGACCAGCCGCCTGAAACTGAACTCTGACAAGACGGAGGTCCTCATCCTGGGCTCTTCCCCCTCCGCCTGGGACGACTCCTGGTGGCCTCCCGCCCTGGGCACCGCACCCAAACCGACAGACCATGCACGCAACCTGGGCTTCATCCTGGACTCCTCCCTCTCCATGACCAGGCAAGTCAACAACGTCTCCTCAGCGTGCTTCAACATCCTACGCATGCTACGGAAGATCTTCCGGTGGATCCCCACCGAGACCAGGAAGACCGTCACCCAGGCCCTCGTCACCAGCCGACTGGACTACGGCAACGCCCTCTACGCCGGTACCACCGCCAAGCTCCAGAAGAGACTCCAGCGGATCCAGAACGCCTCAGCCAGACTCATCCTCGACATCCCACGAACCAGCCACATCACCGGACATCTGAAAGACCTTCACTGGCTCCCCGTCAACAAAAGAATCACCTTCCGCCTCCTCACCCACGCACACAAAGCCCTACACGACCAAGGCCCGAGCTACCTCAACAGCCGGATCAACTTCTACGCTCCCAAACGCCACCTCCGATCAGCCAACCACGCCCTCGCCGCCGTCCCCCGCATCCGAAGAGCGACGACAGGAGGAAGGTCCTTCTCCTACCTGGCCGCCAAGACCTGGAACTCCCTCCCGACCGACCTGCGCCTGACCCAGGACCACCTCTCCTTCAGGAAGAAACTGAAGACCTGGCTGTTCGAGCAGTAGCGCCCCCCCCCCCCCCCAGCGCCTTGAGACCCTACGGGTATGTAGCGCGCTCTAGAAGTGTCACTGATTGATTGATTGATTGGTTTGCAGAATGAAAGACCATTGGAACACCGCCGCCACCGCCAACCATTCACAGACCAACTTGACGGCGGCATGGAGAAAGCAGCTACCAAAGGGTGGCACAGACAAGTTCACCGCTGTCGGAATCACAAGTTGGCTTTTCGTCAAGCCGACCGTAGCAGGAAGACAGCCTGCCTCGAGTCTGCAGAATCAATGGAATTGGGGTGCATTCTCACCTATTTCCTTTTCTTCCCTTCAGTCTCCCATGTGGATACCTTCCTCCAGGGCCCAATATCACAGCAGCATTTTGAACCTAACGAAAATAACCCTGGTGGTACCAAAATCCAGGTAAGTCTGCTTTGCAATATTTACACATTGACTGGACTGGCCACATATGGTCCAGACTCCAGCAAAGGAAAAGCACTGATAGTAGGTATTTTTTCATGTGTCATGAATATGTGTACATTTAACACTTCCACCATCAAAATATACACACCTGCATCGGCACATATAGAAAAATATTCCCCGACATCTTCTTGGAACCACGCCGTGGCAGTTTGACTGTAGGACTCGTAATCATGCCTAATGTCTCAGCTATGCAGTGCGGCACAATCTCAGGTTTTTTGTGTAGCTATCATAACATGAAATGCCAGAAATAAAGCGAAATGCTGGAAATTGTTCAAGATTGTGATGGTGTAAACGAAATTTCTCTCAGGTCCAATACAATTATGTAATGCTCTGAAAAGAAAAAACAATGCCTTCAACTCAAGTATTAGATTATTTTTCACTCTCCGGAGTGTAACCAGGAGGTTTAAATGATCAATGAAGACCATGTGTGAAACACGAGGCTCATGTGAAACGGTTACATTGCTTTTGTGACCTTCTGTCAGTGCCTTGATTTTGTTCAATAAAAGTGCATGATTAAAAAAGAAGTGTATTCTGTAAATCCGCTCGGTGTAAATTCGCGCTCCTTGAACTTCTAAAGGCGAGGGCGTCATTTTTCACGCCTGTAATGATCTGTTTGATTTAATTTGGCATCCCCAACCGGAACACCAATTCCAAGCAAACTGTGGCACCGCTACTCAGATGAAGACGGATCAGTTTGCTGACTTATTGGATGTGGGCAGTCAGCTCGCGTGAATCTACTTCGAACAGTCAGGTCCATTAATCTGGAGGCTGATCAAGGCGACGTGACCTGTTGTAAATGTGAGACTCTCGACTCAATCAGTCAGGAGACCGATTCAAAGTGACAGCTCGGAGCTTTAGGTACCAGTGTTCATAATGGACGACAGTAATGATGTGTTGCACGACGCCGCACTTCTTGGAAGTCAATTGCATTATCAAAGTAAACACCAGATGTGTTGGGCGGTAAACGAGTTATTTATTGTAATGTGAAATCGCGTTAGGAAGCGATCTCTCGGCGGATGAGGGGAAATGCGCCACGTGCGCATAATCTAAATACGGATACGCTGTATTGGGAAGGAAAATCTACTTTTCTCAATATCGTTCCCAACAGTAAATATAGTATACTCATAAAATACCAATCTGTGTTGTTATATTGGCATCAGGATTCAAACATAAATATTTTTCATTTTTTGTCAGATTGTATTTTTTTAATTGAATGTCTATACAAAATATTTACCTTGTATCAAGATGACACACAGAGTCCGTACCATTTACCAGTTTTGCCAAGACATGTTCCATTTAAGCAGCACCAATCATCTTTCCTTCTCAGCCTGTTTAACTTTCTTTCAAGTTTTCATTTGGCGCTGTTTGACCCCGTCAAACCCTTTGCTTTGAGCCCGTAAATCGAGATATGTAGCAGCTTTAAGGAGCATGTTAAACAATTAGAGCAAATCACAACAAGCATTGGAAATGCAATAGGTCTCACATTTGTATAGTTGAAGCCATTTGCTTTGCTAATGGTATTGTATTTTATGTATGTGTTATTGAGTGTATTATTGAGCCTATTTGGTTTTCTCTCTTTTCTATATATTCTTCTTTCTTTCTTAAAAAGACAGTTAATTGTCAACGTTTACTTTTTAATCTCCATTCAATGGTTGAGTCCAACCGGCATTTGACTTAATGGAACCCTTTAAGAAACAACTGTTTGCCGATATCTGTGTTATAACATTTGTAAGTAGGGGATTAGCAGCGCCAGACAAATAAGCAGTTGTGTAAGATGGATGTTTACTAGACTCCTGAGGCATGTGGGGTTCTTAATGAAGTGGAGTCCCACTAAACTCAGCACTTTTGGCAAAGCGTCAAGCGTAGTCCATTTATAATACAGAACTGCACATGTTTGAGAAAACAGGACTTTGGTTCAACTAGAGTACATCCTGACTACAGTAGATTCCCCAATATTTCATAAAAGCATGTGTTGCTGGCCTATCACTCCCTCCCCCCCAACCCTGCCTCATTCTTTTTGCATTTATTAAGGGCACACAAAGGAAATCCACTGATGGCAGCTGTTAGAACTGGGATTTCTGGTTGGCTAAGGCTTGCGCCAAAGCCAGGCAGAAACCACCACTCTAGTCAGGGCAAGGGAGTTACACGCCAAAAATAACCCCTGCTCACCCCCTTGGTAGCTTGGCACGAGCAGACAGGCTTATCTCGGAGGCAATGTGTAAAGCGCTTGCGCAACACACACACACATCAGCAACACACTAGGCACACCACAAAAGGAACTCCACACAAGGTTATATATAAAAATAGCCTTTGTATTACCATAAACACATTAGATCATAATCACAAAGTTACACTGTGCCAACTGGCACTGGGCAGTATTTACAGGGGATTATTTACACCAGGACAGGGCCACATGGGCCACTGTCAGAATTACCACTTAGCAGAAATTAGCACTTAGAAAATAGAATAATTGTAGCACAAAATCATACTTGTAGAACACAACCAGTAACCACTGGTAAAAGGAAGGTACACTCTGCGCAACCCTAATCACCTTAGGCATAGATCACACAGGGACACATAAACTGACTAGCATCACTATACTAGGCAAAACAACCTTCTAAGCATGAGCACATTTAGAAGTGGGAAACCAGCATAAAGGCAAAGCATATTACGCAGAAATACACATTAGGCAATTATCATAAACACAGTAGGTAATCACCTTTACTGACCCCAGGGCAACTTGGCCTCTCAGGGGCTCACAGGCCCAATGTCCAGAATGTCTGGGCAGCAACTTAGTGGGCAGCTTGCCCGCTAAGTGCTGGGCAGCCGGGGAACTGAGCTTGTCACCAGCGTGCCTCCTGGCTCTCCTCTGGGCTCTCAAATAGACACAGTGCCCAAAACCAACGTGGGAGCCTTGCAGGCTCTAGATACAACAGTGCCCATTGGAGCCTCGTGGGCTCTAGACAAATGCTGGCCCACTGGGGGAGCGGCCCGCTGCCAACCAGGGCCGCTCTACCCTCGGAAATGCCCCCGAGACGTTGGAGCCCGCAGGCTCTAAATCAGGCAGCTGCTGTCAGCCTCTGGGCTCTAATTCAAATGTGCGGCAACTTTGGGGGAGCGGCCCTCTGCCAACCAGGGCCGCTCTACCCATGATCATTTGAGTCCCGCTCTGGGGACTCTGAAAACAATGGAAATGCCCAGATGCTGCAGCGGCCCACAACTGCGGTGCCGCTGCGAAGCCCCCGAGAATGCTGGCACCACAGCACCTTGAGAAGCCTCCCACTCACTGGCCTGCTCTGCAACTGGACTCGAGCTCCGGGGCTCCCTGCCGCACTTCTCCTCACCGGCTTCTTTCCCGCGTTGCCCTGGAGCACCAGGGTGCGGGTGGGCTCCCGTCAGCTATCGCTTCTTCTCCTGCGGTAGCCAATGACAGCGCGGCCCTTCGGATGAGTCTCCAGGCTCCGGGGTACGTTGGCCAATGGCGGCGTGGCGATTCTTCCTTGGGGCAGCCAATGGCAGCGCGGCCCTCACCTCGAGCCCCTGGGCCGGTGACGATGATTTTCTCTGTGCAATCCGGGGTAGGCTCCCGGTTTGAAGGCACGGTCATTGGCGGGGTGGGCACCCGCTAGGGCATAAAAGCTATGGCAATGAGCGGGGTGGGCACCCTCGGAGAATTACAAAGTACGGCACATAAACAGGTTGGGCACCCGTGCCAAAAATCAGCAAAGGGGGATCCCCACGCCGGGGAATCCCTCGAGGCAGTGGATTGCAGCTCCGGGCTGCAGTGGAGAACAACAGCACTCCCCTGGAGGAGCAACCAAGTGCTTCCCAGGCACTGCAGGAAACAAAGACCCCAGTCCAGGGCAAAGCTCAGCAAAAAGTCTTGGAAGGAGGTGGGGGCAAAGGCTGGGTCCAGGGGCCAGCTCACAGGGCCCTCCAGGCAGGGAGGCAGTCCCCAGTGGCGGTTCTCCTGGCACCCAGCAGCAGCAGGCCACCATCAAGGTAGGATCAGGAAGAGAACATTTTACATGGGGTCACATCCCCTTTTTATACACACTTTCCTTTTTCTCTGGCTACAGGGTGGGGGGAAAACCAGATGCAGCTGGTTCTGGAGCACTCTGTTGTGCTCAGCCCCTCTCCCCATTCACTGGCCAGGCTAGGGTCATCAGTCGCAACACAGGGGGCGGAGCCAGCATTGTGTAGGGAAAGCCCAGCCCTATTCAGGTCCCAAGTACACTCCTCCCTGCCATCAACATGCAGATCTCCCCATTCACCACTGGGCAGACAAATCCTGACTCTTGGAGCCAGGCACACCAGCCAGTCCCAGCCAATCACCAGCCAGACAGTGAATTCTAAGCATGGGCGAATTTTGCGAATTCGCGATTTGCGGATTTGAAAATTCACGATCCGCAAAATTTGCGAATTTGTGCGAATTTGCGGATTTTTTAATTTTTGCGTGTTCGCGGGGCTCTTGCCGTGTTCGCGGGGTGCTTTGCGTGTTTGCGGGTTTTTTTTTGTGCGAGACCGCAATGCGCCCTCTGGTTCATCACTGCCACCCTCTCGGTTTTTTTTGTGCCCTTCTGCCTTCTGCCCCACTCGTTTTTGTGCCCTTGTGCCCCTTGCCCCACTCGTTTTTGTGCCATTCTGCCCTCTGCCCCACTCGTTGTTGTGCCCTTGTGCCCCGTGCCCCACTTGTTTTTGTGCCCTTGTGCCCCTTGCCCCACTCGTTGTTGTGCCCTTGTGCCCCTTGCCCCACTCGTTTTTGTGCCATTCTGCCCTCTGCCCCACTCGTTGTTGTGCCCTTGTGCCCCTTCCCCACTCATTTTTGTGCCATTCTGCCCTCTGCCCCAATCGTTGTTGTGCCCTTGTGCCCCTTGCCCCACTCATTTTTGTGCCATTCTGCCCGCTGCCCCACTCGTTGTTGTGCCCTTGTGCCCCTTGCCCCACTCATTTTTGTGCCATTCTGCCCTCTGCCCCACTCGTTGTTTTGCCCTTGTGCCCCACTCATTTTGTGCCATTCTGCCCTCTGCCCCACTCGTTGTTGTGCCCCTTGCCCCACTCGTTTTTTTGCCATTCTGCCCTCTGCCCCAATCGTTGTTGTGCCCTTGTGCCCCTTGCCCCACTCGTTTTTGTGCCATTCTGCCCTCTGCCCCAATCGTTGTTGTGCCCTTGTGCCCCTTGCCCCACTCGTTTTTGTGCCCTTGTGCCCCTTGCCCCACTCGTTGTTGTGCCCTTTTGCCCCTTGCCCCACTCGTTTTTGTGCCATTCTGCCCTCTGCCCCACTCATTGTTGTGCCCTTGTGCCCCTTGCCCCACTCGTTTTTGTGCCATTCTGCCCTCTGCCTCAATCGTTGTTGTGCCCTTGTGCCCCTTGCCCCACTCGTTTTTGTGCCATTCTGCCCTCTGCCCCACTCGTTGTTGTGCCCTTGTGCCCCTTGCCCCACTCATTTTTGTGCCATTCTGCCCTCTTCCCCAATCGTTGTTGTACCCTTGTGCCCCTTGCCCCACTCGTTTTTGTGCCCTTGTGCCCCTTGCCCCACTCGTTTTTGTGCCCTTGTGCCCCTTGCCCCACTCGTTGTTGTGCCCTTGCGCCCCTTGCCCCACTCGTTTTTGTGCCATTCTGCCCTCTTCCCCAATCGTTGTTGTGCCCTTGTGCCCCTTGCCCCACTCGTTTTTGTGCCCTTGGGCCCCTTGCCCCACTCGTTTTTGTGCCATTCTGCCCTCTGCCCCACTCGTTGTTGTGCCCTTGTGCCCCTTGCCCCACTCGTTTTTGTGCCATTCTGCCCTCTTCCCCAATCGTTGTTGTGCCCTTGTGCCCCTTGCCCTACTCGTTTTTGTGCCCTTGTGCCCCTTGCCCCACTCGTTTTTGTGCCCTTGTGCCCCTTGCCCCACTCGTTGTTGTGCCCTTGTGCCCCTTGCTCCACTCGTTTTTGTGCCATTCTGCCCTCTTCCCCAATCGTTGTTGTGCCCTTGTGCCCCTTGCTCCACTCGTTTTTGTGCCCTTGTGCCCCTTGCCCCACTCGTTTTTGTGCCCTTGTGCCCCTTGCCCCACTCGTTGTTGTGCCCTTGTGCCCCTTGGCCCACTCGTTTTTGTGCCATTCTGCCCTCTGCCCCACTCGTTGTTGTGCCCTTGTGCCCCTTGCCCCACTCGTTTTTGTGCCATTCTGCCCTCTTCCCCAATCGTTGTTTTGCCCTTGTGCCCCTTGCCCCACTCGTTTTTGTGCCCTTGTGCCCCTTGCCCCACTCGTTTTTGTGCCATTCTGCCCTCTGCCCCACTCGTTGTTGTGCCCTTGTGCCCCTTGCCCCACTCGTTTTTGTGCCATTCTGCCCTCTTCCCCAATCGTTGTTGTGCCCTTGTGCCCCTTGCCCCACTCGTTTTTGTGCCCTTGTGCCCCTTGCCCCACTCGTTGTTGTGCCCTTGTGCCCCTTGCCCCACTCGTTTTTGTGCCATTCTGCCCTCTTCCCCAATCGTTGTTGTGCCCTTGTGCCCCTTGCCCCACTCGTTTTTGTGCCCTTGTGCCCTTGTGCCCTTTGCCCCACTCATTTTTGTGCCCTTGTGCCCTTTGCCCCACTCATTTTTGTGCCCTTGTGCCCCTTGCCCCACTCGTTGTTGTGCCCTTGTGCCCCTTGCCCCACTCGTCTTTGTGCCATTCTGCCCTCTTCCCCAATCGTTGTTGTGCCCTTGTGCCCTTGTGCCCCTTGCCCCACTCGTTTTTGTGCCCTTGTGCCTCTTGCCCCACTCGTTGTTGTGCCCTTGTGCCCCTTGCCCCACTCGTTTTTATGCCATTCTGCCCTCTTCCCCAATCGTTGTTGTGCCCTTGTGCCCCTTGCCCCACTTGTTTTTGTGCCCTTGTGCCCCTTGCCCCACTCGTTTTTGTGCCATTCTGCCCTCTGCCCCACTCGTTGTTGTGCCCTTGTGCCCCTTGCCCAACTCGTTTTTGTGCCATTCTGCCCTCTTCCCCAATCGTTGTTGTGCCCTTGTGCCCCTTGCCCCACTCGTTTTTGTGCCCTTGTGCCCCTTGCCCCACTCGTTGTTGTGCCCTTGTGCCCCTTGCCCCACTCGTTGTTGTGCCCTTGTGCCCCTTGCCCCACTCGTTTTTGTGCCATTCTGCCCTCTTCCCCAATCGTTGTTGTGCCCTTGTGCCCTTTGCCCCACTCGTTTTTGTGCCCTTGTGCCCCTTGCCCCACTCGTTTTTGTGCCCTTGTGCCCCTTGCCCCACTCGTTGTTGTGCCCTTGTGCCCCTTGCCCCACTTGTTTTGTGCCATTCTGCCCTCTGCCCCACTCGTTGTTGTGCCCTTGTGCCCCTTGCCCCACTCGTTTTTGTGCCATTCTACCCTCTTCCCCAATCGTTGTTTTGCCCTTGTGCCCCTTGCCCCACTCGTTTTTGTGCCCTTGTGCCCCTTGCCCCACTCGTTTTTGTGCCATTCTGCCCTCTGCCCCACTCGTTGATGTGCCCTTCTGCCCTCTGCCCCACTCTGTGACCTTCTGCCCTCTGCCCCACGCCTGTTTTATTTTAGAATGACGCCAGCAAGCTGCCAGCGCCATTCTAAAATAGTTACTAAGTTAGCTTCATCAGGAAGCACTAATAGATAAAACAAAGCAGGTACTCGAGCACCTGCATTTTATCTATTAGTGCTTCCTGTTGAAGCTAACTTAGTAACTATTTTAGAATGGTGCTGGCAGCTTGCCGGCGCCGTTCTAAAATAGTTACAAGCTTGAAGTTTGAACTTTTGCCCCCCGGATCCGTTCCGCTCGCAGATTCGCGGATTTTCGGCAAATTCGCGGGAATTCGCGGATCGCGAATTTGCCGAAAATCCGCAAAATCCGCGAGCGGAACGGATTTTGCGCCCATGCTTGGTGAATTCACCTTTACTACACAGACATGCCAACTTCTAGAAGTGACACTTCCACACTAGATACAATAAACCCGCGCACATCATTGCACAGTATTTAATCACACGAGTATGCACATACCAAACTCGACCCTGCACTCCCCACGCATCAGGAACTACCATGGTCACACACATTCCCCATGCATTCCTATGGGAGGGCAGGCCAATCTCACAACATGCACTCAGAGTGCGCACGCACTTTACACTGGGACACAGTGGGAAAGTGCGCAGAGCCAAAAACAACCAACACCAGGTCACATATAACAGCAAAAAGTTTAGGGGTGAACCTGCCAGAAGGGCCAAGTCCAACAGCGGCTGTGCAACCCTGTGAATTAATGAAAGTGGGTGCCGTGCTGTAACGTAAAAGCGGCGCCCGTGTAAATAAAAGTTAGTCGCTATGTAAGGTAGGACCACATCCCGAGTCAATCACATGCGACCTGGCCCTGACGAGGGTGGGAGGGCATATGGGGGCAGAAAAAGGACTTAAAACCCATTGGAAGTGGGGAAAGATGGTGGCTGCCGCAATCCTGTAAAGGAAAGCAGCACTCGTGTAAATGAAAGTTTGGGGCACGGTTGACATGATGAAACCTTATTACAATGGTGGCACTTGTGAAGCTAAAGCACAGTGCCACGATTTTCTTCAAAAGTAAAGCAATAGAAAAAAAAATATATTTTTTTCTATTTCTTCACTTTTGAATCAATGGCGGCACCGCGCTTTAGCTTTACATGTTTAAATCTAAAGCGCAAGTGCCACCATTGTAAGCTCAGGAAAATGCACAGAAAAAAGGCATGCATATGAAGGAGAAGGTCCTGCCATGATGATTATTGATTAGCAATTATGCTGATGGGTGAAGCGTGCAAGTGTATCTGCACAAGAAACAGTTTAAGGAAAGTAGCGGCGGGGGCACGTGAAGAGAATATGCTCGCTGACGCTTAGTGCTGCTGCCTGATGCGTGCGAACGTGTCGGCTAGTGTAATGGCTTACAGAAAGAAGCGCGGTCTTCAGCAAGACCTAAAAAGCTGTCGCCACACCATGCCACGCCATTGTGGGAATGGAAAAAGAAATTACTCACCGAGTAATTAGAAGACACTATGTCACCCCGCGGAGTAAAAGATCCAATCCAGGTGGGTGGGGCCAAAAGTGGACAAGGAGGTAACCAGGAGGGTCTAAGAAGCCTCCTTTTCAATCAAATTCCAGCGTTTACCATGGAGGATGGCGCCAGCAAATGAAAAAGATGGGCGGGGCTTCTGAAAGCTTCCAAAAGCGTATTGATTACAATAAGCCCCCGCATTGCGAGAGCATCGCATGCGCACTGCTAACGCCATGCAAGACCTAAAAACAAAGGTGAAACATACAAAACTTGATTATAGCTTAAAACTTACATCATTTAGACTCTTCTAAACTCAATCATTTATGTAACTTGACTAAATCTGATTTTGATGACCATCAAATAAACAATTTGATTGCATTGTGTTAGACCTGACAGCCTTTGTCTGGTATTACCCTCAAAATGTTTGCATTAACTCCCCTATTTTTACTGAATTTGTTTTTGTTGGCGTTAGGACTCTGTGCACTTTACCTGTGCTAACGTGCTCGTACTCTCTCTCATAGACATGATAAAATTGGCCCACACTTAATTGGCACAGCTAATTTACTTATACGTTCCTAGTAAATGGTACTGAATGTACCCATGGCCTGTAAATTAAATACTACTAGTGGGCAGCAGCAACCAGTGTTCCACTATTAGACCTGCCATCTTTTGGCTGTATCTCCTGTCTTTTGGCTTTCTGACCTACTGGTTTTGACATTGTGTTTGTTGGTTTAGTGTCTCTGGGCACTTTCTCACTACTAATCAGTGTTAAAATGGAAGTGCCTCTAAGGTAAATTGTGTTATGGATTGGTCTTTCCATGATTGCCTATTTGAATAACTGCTAAGTCCCTAGTATAGTGCTCAAGATGTGCTCAGGGCCTGTAAATCAAATTATACTAGTAAGTCTCCAGCACTGGTTGTGTCACCCACTGAAATAGCCATGTATGTACATCTCAGACCTACAACTGCAGTGTTTGTGCACCGTTTCTAACTGCCATAGCGACCAGGCAAGTGCACCCACTTGCCAGACCCTAACCTTCTCTTTTCTTACATGTAAGGCACCCCTCAGGCAGGCCCAGGGTACACCCATGGGCAGGGTGCAGTGTATGTGAAAGGTAGGACATGCACTGTTATATGTGACATGCCTGATAGTGAAATACAGTGTATTTTGTTTTTCACTATTGAAAGGCTATCTGTCCCATAGGAATGCATGGGAGTGACTTGTGAGGTCTTACAAGCCTAACTTTCCATTGGGACAAGATAGGAGAATGAAGTTTAGGATGTTTAAACTCAGAATTTAACAACAAATGTTTTAGTAAAGATATTTTTTAAATCATGTCTTTAAAAATGCCACTTTTGGGGCCGTGGCCAAGCAAGGTGGCTGAGCGGACCTGAACCGCTTCAGCTCCGGTCCCTGAGTTTTGTCCACTGACTTTTAATGCGCTCACAGTGGACCCTCTGGCTTGAAAAGCACGCCAACTGATGTCTGTTTTGTCCTGCTGCACATTCTCTACCTCAGGTCCAGCTCTGTGGTGTGAATGAGACCCAGCGAGGTGGCGGATTGGAGTGCCGGGAGCGTGCTCAAGATGGCGCGTGCTCAAGATGGCGCGCAGATAAGCTGAGGGCGCCTTGGCAGGAATAGAAAGGCTGCCGAGTCCCGGTCCCTGCCCTCGCTGTTGTAGCCTGCTTGGAGGCTCTCTCCCTGACCAGCGGTGAGCGGAGATCTGGAGCATTCAGAGACACACTGCGGAAGCCCGGGCAGCATTTGGTGCTATGCCGGGAGCAGCTGTGGCCTCACCTACACCACGCTGACGGTCTGACTGCAGGAGACAGGCGGTGAGTGCTCTTACTGCCTGGCGTGCATAGAAAGCCGAGGAGGTGCTGCCCGGCCAGGGGGGGTGCCCGCTGGCCTCTCGTTCAGTTTGACTGCTGGCAGGTAGGAGGCCAGAGGGAAAATTGGACCACGAGGCTCTGCCTAAGCTTGACAAGGCGTCTGCCCAGTGATCGTCCCTGAGGACCCCAGTAAACCGACAGCGAGTAGAGAGGGGGGTCAGTGGGGGGCGACCTATCCTGAGGCCCTGGCTGGTTCTGGTTGTGGACAGAGGGGCTGAGACCGACCGATTGTATTGTGGAGGTTGCTCCAGGGCACCAGACCTTAATATGACCACCGGGGTGTGACCACAAAGCATTCCTGCCTTGACACCAGGTATTCCACACGAGGCTCCAGCCCACAGGGTTGTCTGGAATCACGACGATCGCTGGCTGAGGGGACCCCGGTGCCCAGCCTCACCCCAGAGTGTCTCTCCACCCATATGCCTCCTAAAAAGTCATCAAATAAAGTCTTCCGCTATTTCACAGCTGCTAATAAAGGGCCGGCTGCCTCTGATTGCGAACAGAGCCCCCAAATGGCGCTCACCAGGGAAGACCTGGTGGCTTCTCTTCGGGAATTCAAATACAAGCTATGCCTGGAAATAAAGCTGGACCTTTGCGCCTCCATGGACCAGCTCAGGTCTGACATTTCGGAAAAGATGGCGGTGTTTCGACAAGATGTCGATGCAGTGGGGTTCAGAGTGCTGGAAGTGGAGGAACAGATGCAGGCCTTGGATGCCCGCTGCACCAAACAGCACGACACTCAAGATCTTCAGGCCCAGATCCACCAAGTGCTCTTGAAGGCTGAGGATCTGGAGAACAGGTTTCGAAGGGAGAATATACGTTTTCGGGACCTGGAAGAGGGAGTGGAGGACCCGGATATAGAGGCGTTTGTGGCGGGCCTCTTCTCAGAAATCCTAAGCCCACAACAACTGAAGCTGAAGATCGATCGAGTTCATCGCGTGGGGGTGGCACAGACTGGAGAGCGCCAATGTACGAGGGTGACCTGGTCAAGATGTCCTTCTTCTCCACCAAAGAAGCCACTTTGGGGGCGGCAAGGAAAAAGGGAGAG
Source organism: Lissotriton helveticus (assembly GCF_964261635.1). Taxonomy (NCBI): domain Eukaryota; kingdom Metazoa; phylum Chordata; class Amphibia; order Caudata; family Salamandridae; genus Lissotriton; species Lissotriton helveticus. The sequence goes on from NC_136070.1 coordinate 368,931,501, forward strand.
ACCGCATTCCAGGGCTACAATTGTGCTTTCTTTCAGGACTGGGCACCCTCAATACTGTCACTCAAGCAGATGGTACACCCGGTCACCTCCAAACATCAAGAAGAAGGAGTGAGATACCACTGGACCTTCCCCTTTGGCCTCTCTTTTGAACACAGGAGCAAATCTCACCATATCTCCAACCTGAAGGAAGGTCTACATATCCTAGGTCTCCCACTTCAGCAGACGACTCCGATCCTGGTTCTTCCAATGACTCAGGGTTTCCCCGGAGGGAGCCCTGACCTTGGCACACGGTCCCCACAAATAAAGTCCCCTGATGTAGTATGCCCTGACAATGGCGACCTCAATGTTGCACGCCAGCCACGTCTAACTGCTGGGACTTCAGCCATGTCAATGCTGATATCAAGAGGACGCTTTGAAGACTTATATAAGGAACTGCTGGGTCACTCTGGGCATCCCGAGCTACTTATAGTCCGCAACTTGTACACTGTATACCCAATGCAGGGACAAACGGGGGGGGGGGGGCAGGCCATGTCTGTTTCGCCCAGAATTTCTTCATTCTTCTTTACAAAGTTCAGAGCTGAGAGCCTGTTGGCTCCTCTGCTAGTTGTTCTTGGGGGGTTTGGGTTTTTGTTTTTTCTCTTTTTTGGGGGAGGGCTCCTGGTTGTGGTGTAGTGGTAGACCTTGCCCTATTAGAAGAGTGTTACACTATCAGAAGATTTCACCATGAGGGGGGTTCAAGGTACGGAGGGAGATTGGTCGACCTTTCTAAATGATTTCCATAGCATCGTGGAATGTTAAAGGCCTGAACTCACTCCAAAAGCTCTAAAAATCTGGAAATATCTTAACAATCATCAGTTTGAAGTGGTGGCGCTACAAGAAACGCATTTTAACCGCATGCGTGCGGTGCAGATTTCCGCGCTGCGCTGAGTTTTTAAAAAACCCGCGGTTCATGACGAGCTCAGCTCGTCATGAGCGTATGAGAGGCGTAACTCATGACGAGCTGAGCTCGTCATGAGCGTAGAAGGGGTTAAGAAGTCCGAGTAATCTTGACTGTGCCACAAAACACACCCGATAATTTATCAGTCCTCGGCTAGTGCCAAGCACAACGGAGTGGCCCTTTTTGTTCGCATCACAGCCAAATTCCAGCCTGTGGCCATCAAGACAGACCGGGAGGGCAGGGTCTTAAGAGTGAAGGAGAGACTTAGGGGTACCCTCCGTACATTCATCTCCCTCTATGCACGAAACGTAAGACAGACGATATTTCTTTCCAACACACTAGATCTGATTAGTGGCTTTGCTGAGGGGCTGGTGATACTTCTGAGGGACTTCAATCTGTCATGGCACGAAGCCCTGGACAGTTCACGCTCCAACAGGGCTTCCCCCAAAAGATTTTCCAAAGGGGTTAAACAGAAACTGACCACATTGGGCATCTGTGATGCTTGGCGGACACTACACCCTACTACCAAAGACTTCACTTACTTATCTCATGTCCACCAGTCATACTCTAGGATAGATTATATCTTTATTAGTCCGACTTTAATGGGCACCTTACAGGCAGCTCAGATCCTGCCCCTCTTGGTATCAGATCACAGCCTTATATCCATTAGTCTAGCATGGGATATGTCTAAGCCTGGCACAGCGCGATGTTACTTCCTGGTCTCGCTCACCCGAGACAAGGCCCTACATGACGATCTGAGAGCCGCTATCACTGAGTTCTTTGCACTCAAAACCCTGCAGGCAACTACACACCTGAATAAACAGAGAGCAAGGGAGCGCATAACGCTTGAAGGGGAACTGGAAGTCATAGAAAAAGCACATAAGGTCACTCCCACTCGAGCACTTCAGCGTGAGCTCACCACACTAAGGGGCAAATTGCGCTCCATTTACAATAATAGAGCCGAGTTTACTTTGTTGAAATTGCGACAGTACTCATATGCACAGGGGGACAAAGTAGGGACTCACTTAGGGAGACAGCTCCAAGAAAAGAGGGAACGCAAATTCATTGGGGCATCCTAGATGGGGACGGCCGCCTCACCTATTCAGATGCCATCAAAGATAATCCTTTTGGCAAATTTTATGGGGAACTATACTCAGGGCCACCCCCACACACGGTCTGCAGCAGCGATACCTCGACTCGGTGGACCTTCCACATAAGTCTCCCGCAGCAGCAGGGCTTCTAGAGGCTCCCATTACTTCGAAGGAGGTTGGGCAAGCCATCTCTAAACTTAACCCCCACAAAGCTCTAGGTCCAGATGTTCTAACAGCGCACTTTTATAAATGCTTTGCGTCCTAATTAATCCCACACCTCACTGAACTGTTCAATACAATAGCGACGGACACCAGGGTCTCAACGTCCATGGCTGGGGCGGTGATATCTGTTATTCCCAAACCCGGGAAGAACCCCCAGAACTGTGCCTTTTATAGTACCATAGTGCTCTTTAACCTCGACGCGAAGCTTTACTCCAGGCTGGATGACTTGATGCCCAAACTAATCCGCCCTGATCAACGAAGCATCATAAAGCGGTGGCAAACGCATGACAATATACGGCGCACTATACACCTCATTGAGAAAGTCTCTAAATTTCAGATACCGGCCATCCTAGTAGGTCTCGATGCCGAAAACGCATTCGACAGTGTGGATTGGTCATTCCTTTTTCTCACCATGCGCAAATTGGGCTTCGGGGACAAGTTTCTCAACATAGTCAAGGCCAATTATTATCTTCCACAATCGCAATTATTGGTCAACAGGTACACATCCCTCCCCTTCACCCTTAGCAGAGGTACACAGCAGGACTGCCTTCTCTCCCCCCTGCTATTCACCCTCAATATCGAACCTCTGGCTGAGAAATTCCGAGCTAACGAGGGAATCCGGGGAATCCGCTTCAGAGGCACAGACCACAAAGCGTTTCTCTTTTTGCGGAAGATATTTTCCTCACACTACAGGAACCGGCCACCTCCCTCCAGGCGGTAAAGGAGGAATTGAGGCATTTCAAACTGGTGGCGGGTTTCAAAGTTAACATTTCCAAATCCTTAACCTCACTCTCCGAAAGCCAAAGCAATGAGGCTAAAGGGCCAAATGTCCCTACAATGGGCTCAACACTCCCTCCTATATTTAAGTGTACACCTCACCCTCCAGAATCAGAGATTTGTATAACGCATACTACCCCCGCTAGTGAGACAGCTCCAGCAGGATTTTAAGAGGTGGAAACCGCTCTACATGTCCTGGCTTGGTCGGATCAATGCAGTCAAAGTGACGGTTCTGCTAAAACTTCTATATCTCCTTCAGGGCGGCTCTTCCTATTGAGCTTCCTCAGGACCTAATGTCCCGCCTGTGTTCTCTCGTCACTAGTTTCATCTGGCAAGGGCTAGCTTTCCCTTTCATGTGTTGCATTGACCTAAAAAGGAGGAGGGGTGGCACTACCTGATTTTGCGCTATATTATCAAGTGGCACAACTGTGGGTGGTGATGGAATGGATGGTAACAGAATCCGAAAAACACTGGCTCCACATGGACAGGGCAATTGTGGGTCTGTCCATCTGGGAGGTCCAGTGGAAACCAAAGAAAGACTGGCCCACACATGCGTACCTATGCCCCCCCACACAAACCACACTCACAGTCTGGGACCAGGGCACGAAGATGGAGGAAAGGACCACTTTTCCCATCCCCATATTCCCCAATTCACTTCAACCCGGCTATCCTGTCGGCTTTACACGAGGGGCCCTTTGAATGCTGGTGAGAGGGAGGTTGCTTAAAGCTATCAGACCTATTTCACAACTTTGATGTATTGACATTTGAGAGCTGTAAGAGAGAGTTTCAGACACATAGCGAACACTACCACTACCTTCAGCCTAAACATTGGGCTACGCTACAGCACATACGAGAGGCTGCTACTAGGGCACTTCCGGCTTTGGAGAGACTCATGCTAAAAGCTGGTTCCATGAAAGGGGCTATCTCCTCACTATACGCCTTGCTATTAACCACACTACACACTCCCAGGCCACTCTATATGTGCTTTTGGGACCAGGTGCTGGGACGAAACATCACAGGGGAGCAATGAAAACATGTCTGGGGAGATATTTCCTTTCACATATTAAGGAGATGTTGGGGTACCCTATCCCGACAACTACAGAGGGGGCTTTAATGGGCATCAAAGATCCGGATCTGGAACATCAAACGGAAACAGACAAAGGTATTATGTGGGCATGTCTAGGGGCGGCTATACTTACAATTGCGGATGCGTGGAAAAAGAAAGATGAGCCCACGTTATCAATTTGGCACTCCCGCCTATGGAGAATTCTTTCTATGGAACACCTCGTTGACATTTTCCGGGATGAGTAAAAGAATTTTGAATTGAAATGGGGCCCATTGGTAACCTACTTGTTCGGAGGCTTGCCTTCAGCGGTGTGTCCACCCTCTCTAAGGGCAATGCATCTCTTTTAATTTTAACCCCTCCGCGGAGGGTTTGCAGCAGCACTCAGGCCCCACTGAGAGGCTGGGCCTCCCTTACACGGTCCACCTTTACAGATACACCTGTGTTACTCACTACCTTAACAAGTGGAGCCACCACCACCAGGACTGGGAAGGAGAAAGGGTTAGGGGAGGGAGGGGATTTTTTCTTCTTGTTTTTGATTTCTTGTTCTCTGCGTAAGGGTTCAACCTTACGACTGGTTGTTTGAAACCGAGCATCTTCTCTTCTACATATGGGGGGGATGTAATGACCCTATAACATGTGAAACTGGTCTGTAATTAGTTGTTTATTTTGCCCTAGGGTCTTACAGGCTTTACTGCTTCTATTTTGTTATATATGCCTATGATGCTGTCTAATAAAAAGAATTGTGACAAAAAAATGCCACTCTTAGAATGTAGGCATTTTCTTGTTTAACCATCCTGTGTGCCTCTGCTGGTTTGCGGATTGACTGTCTGGATTTGGATTGACAGGGGCTGGGGATGTGCATTCACTGTAGACTGCCACTGGGGGGTTGAGGCGTGTCCTGCCTTTCCTGGATGAGTCAGGGCTAGGCTGAATAGACCTGGGCTGCATCTAGAGTAGTGAGAGGAGATTTCCGTGCACATGAATGTGCCTGGTTTGCCCTACACAATGCTGTCTCCACCTCCTGCCAGGAAGCTAGGCTAGAGAGGATAGAACTGGCTTGGAGTAAGCACTGAGACTCTCTGCCACAAGAGAACAAAGGGAAATGTGGTATAAATATTAGTTCCCAGACCCCAGAACTTTTGAACTCTTTTGGACTCAGAAACCTTCCAAGAATAAGAGCTGGAGAAGCTGTGAGGAGGAATTATTACTTTTCTGTGTGCTTTGCTGTGTTGGCCTGCAGTGGCTGCTTTTTGACTTGGGCAGAGAAAGGACTGGACTGAACTTTCTGCTACTTCTTTGCTTGAGTTTCTCCAAGGACTTTAGGTAGAGCTTTCCCCCTGTTCAAGAAGTCTCAGGAACAGCAATAACTTCAAGTTCATCTGCTACAAGCACTGGAAACTGTGTGTTTTGTACTGCAACAGAAGAATAAGCAACCCCGCGCTGTCACTTACACCGCTCCTGGGTCCATGTCCTAAAGGCACATCAGAGGGCACCACTGCAATTTGCACCACATCCCTGGTCTTACCGAATACGCTGTCCGATGCTGCCACTGAGCTGGTGCTTACACCATGACTTGTGGGCACAGCACTTCGCACCCCCTCATTTCACACCGTCACCCTGGCAACTCCACTGCCGCCGCTCCATGCCGACATTGATGCTGCTGCTTTTACTGTGGTCCGAGGGCACCGCTTGTAAGTTACAAAATGCACTGCCCTTATCCCCCACCGAAGCCTTGGCCTATCGATGCCAGCCCCATCGACTCCGGTTCGGCAGCCGACGACAGCTCGCCCACAACGATGATGAAAGTGCTTGCACGGTGACCTGTCAGCACTGCAATGAGTACCGCATCACTTCGTACTGCAGCCCTGGCCTCACTGATTCCGTTGGATGACATCACTGAGCCACTGCCTGCACTGCAATCTGAGGGCACTGCACGCCCCCACCACTGCACTTCGCACCACAGCCCGAGACCTGCCAATCGCGGGGCTCCCGACTTCAACCGCGAGAAGTTCAATCACACGTGTGACTTCAAGGCCCCGAGACTCCTTCACCGACCTCCGGAACTGACTCCGGACAAAGCCAGCTCTTCGGAGCTCAACAAGAGGTCGTAGACGCCCTGCAGGTACTGTTTTGCGGGTCTTCTCGAAACCATGGCTGGCCTGCGAAGCAGCGGTCAGCCAGAACTGCTTGGAATTGTTGTTAATGACGCTATGATAGCACCGGACGGAGCTATTGACTTCAAGGAACTGTATCTTTAGTCTATTTTTGATTATTGATATTCCTAAGAACTGTATGGTGGATTTTTATCATTTTTGGTCTTGCTTGCAGAGATAAAATATTGGTTATTTTTCTAAAACCAGTGTGGTGTCCTTTTTTTGTGTTTTCACTGTATTACTGTTAGTTATGTGCAAATGCTTCACACTCTGCCTCTGAGATAAGCCTGACTGTTCGTGCAAAGCTACCAAGGGGGTGAGCAGGAACTATTTTAGAAGTTTATCCTCCTTATCCTGACTAGGAAGAAGGGTCCCTACTTGGAGAGCCTGCCAAGTAGAGACCCCCATTTCTATCAGCCACCCACTAAAGTAACACTGTAAGAGGTGTCTCAGGCCTGCCACTGATATTTGTAAAAAGAACAAATGGTGGATGGAATGCTGAAAAATCTCAAAACTCCATACCAGTACAGAGTTCTTAGCCTAAATCCATTGTTTTTTATGCTCACCACACCATTCCAGTTTGGACCCAGACATATACAAATCAATCTTGAACCTGATCCAAATAGAAACATCCAGCACAAGCTGCCAGGCCAGGCTCTCCCTGTACTAGAAACAAGCATCCTAGGAGTGATTTCGGGACTTCACCCCTCATCAGTCTGTATAGCTTGACTCCAGTGATATGGCGAGCGCGGGACCCAGATTCAGGCATATCCGCCCCACTTGGAGTGATAATTGCACAAAGAACAAATGATGGACGGAATGCTGAAAAATTTCAAACACTCACCCCTCATATATCCCAGATGAGGGAATCAAAAAGCAAGTTGGGTGGACTGTCAAAAAGAGCGCCAGCCAAGCAGAGATGGATCGGGCTGTGTTTTCATCCGCAATTCAGGCGCAGGCAGACAACATGACAAAGCTTGCAGAAGGGTAAACACAGCTACTGGCTGCTTTGGGTCAGGGGAGGGCACCCTCAATACCTGGGACTGTGATCCCTCTTCAAAAATACGTTCCAGGGGACCACCCCATCTCCTTCTTCTTAAACTTCGAGCGAGCTGCAAGGGCTAGTGCTAGGCCCTCAGACTGCTGGCCAGTCTACCTGGCGCCTCTGCTTACTGCTGAAGCCCAGGCCACCTACCAGATAGCCAACAGGGACGGCACGGCTGCCTATGGACATGTGAAGCAGTTTATTCTGGATCACTTGGGAGTTGATGTGTAGTGTAGTTCCTATGTTCCCAATAGGCTCTGCGCATTGGAATAACATAAACGATAGTTTAGACGTAGGACTTCGGTCGACTGGGTCTCTATTGAATATGTTAGACCTAATTATGAATGCCAGCTAGCTCAGAGGTCACTAGAATCTTTCTCGAATTCACAAGAAGGGATTAATTTCTGACAACCGCATAAACATGACAACTTTGCTCCCTCCAGAATAAGGAGTATACCTCCAGAGTCGCGGAAACAATAGATAACTATTTTACTCAGTCAATCGGCATGCTTAGTTTCACCAGAAGTGCAGAGAAACAGAGAGACAGGCGTTTTCAATAAAAGAGGTTATTTATTGAACAGTCTTCTTTCTCATGCAAGAGAAGTGAATTGCTACAATTGCAATACTTGTCATAAAGTAAAGTGCGTACAGTAAAATTAGTATTATGAAATAATACTGTAAAAGCATGGTATGGTTTCTAAGCCATACAGTGTTTAAAATGGATAAAATATATACATTGATAAAATCACGACTAAACATACTCAACTGGTGCTTCAAAGATACACCTACCTAACCTAAGCCTAGTACATGGGAAGGAGTAAGTGAGCTGTAGTTTAAGTTAAGATAGTTTCTGCCAAGAATCTGAATCAAGAATTCTCTAAGGGTCTAATCCGCTCCGTACCTTGGTTATAGAATGAAGGAGGTCTTGTATCTCTCTCTCAGGACTCGATCTCCCAGCAACCCGCAAGTGTGACAGGGAAACACTGGAGCTGGATTTCTCGGCAGGAGAAAAGACAGCGTCTCTCTCAGTGGGAGGGTCGGCTTCCTTCTGCACTTGCTACAGCAGGGCGTCGGGCAAGTAGATAGTCGATCTGCTCCAAACCACCGTGTGTTTTGCTAGGGCAGATGCTGGTATATTTATACCTGGAAGGTGCAGAGTTTGACGTAAGGCTGGACATAAGACGTCACTAAGAACTCGCAGTTCTTTCAGGACTCCAGGAGTTTTAGGACAAATCAATACAGAAGCAGGGGGAATTCCCGGGCTGCTGGAGGCTTGGTTTGTTTAAGAACGCGTTGTGCTTTCTAGGAGTCTATGGGAGTAGCCTTGCCGTATTTGGACTGCATTGGATATGTCTTAATATGGGTATGATTCTTATGCCTATATAATTATATGATTTGATATAACCACATAAGGACATAAATCGGGAATATTTAACTAGAGGCCTAGATTCGTTTACAACAGATGATGAGGTACATCGACTCAGGTTTAGACAACAAAGGGGGGCACCAGGAGACACCCCAAAGACACTGTTCTATAAATTAAAACATGCAGCCGACCATTGGTTAAAACCTCTTGAGTCCATACGTGAGGAAATCATGGACAAAATATATCTAGAACAGTACCGAGAAGAATTGCCATATGGGACACAAAGGTGGCTGCGTCAGCATGCCGGTCTGACGCTTGAACATGCTGTTGAAATGGCCACCTCGTATGCCAGGGCTCAGAGTCACAATCCAATCAGAGAACCTGAGAAGAACCAATGATCATCCCAAACCAGGAAGTCTGAAAGGAAGTCTAATAAGCCCCCTTTTGAACCCCTGAACCAACGACCCGGAAGACCAGAGGGCTTTTCCTCTTCAGGACCCCAGTTTTTGAGTGTGGGGTGTGGGGTCATATTGCCAAGTTTTGCAGAAAAAGGAAGGAGAAAACGGACGAAGAGCCCATAAATGTTAGCTATTTACCCCAGTCCACCAGGAAACTGGTCCTGTTTATTATGTGTGAATACCAAACCCATAAAAGCCCTTTTAGACTCTGGGTGCACACATTCTGTTATTAGGAAAGAATTTGTTCCCCCTTCTCAGCTGATTCCTGGAAGAAGTGTTAGTATTAGGTGTGTGCATGGCGACATAAAGGATTATTCGGTCGCCATGTTACAACTCCGGATTTTGCGGGCCATAGAAACTGTCACAGATGTAGGGGTTCTACCCTCCCTTCCTGAACCTTTTATAATAGGAATTGACAACCCTTGTTTTTCTAGCCTCCTTTAGGGAGCATAGAGAAGAATGCAAAAACCCAAAAACATCTTAATAGTCTCCTGACCTTAGAGCCCTGGGCCATGGACACACACTTCTGAACTGCACAATTAAATGATGGCACCCTTAGTAATGCATGGCAGAGTGCAAAAGAGTCTCTTCATTCTGTACCTAGAACATATCCTTGCTTCATTGACAAAACTGTCCATTTGTACATGGTCGCCGAGGAGGGTGAAGAGCCACAACTCTTGGTTCCTAGAGAGTTGAGACCAAGTCCTCTTTTTCCCACATTCACATCTACTGGACGGGGTATTGTGGAGTAGAAAAAACATCTCAGTCCATTTTACAAAACTTCTTTTGGCCCGGAATCCACGCCCCAAAAAAAGAATACTGCCAAGAGTGTGTCAGAAGAGGAACCCCTATATTCCTTCTAAAGTTCCATTACATCCCCTTCCTATCATTGGCAAACCATTTGATCACATAGGAATGGATCTTATAGGTCCCCTACCTAAATCCAGTCGGGGTTTCCTCTATGTTCTTATAATAGTAAAGTACTCTACTAGGTACCCCGAAGCTTTTCCCCTGCGGTCTGCCACAACCACCACAATAGCACAGAGACTTATAGAGGTCTTCTCGCGGATGGGGTTTCCTCGCGAAATAGTTACCAATCAGGGAACCCCCTTTGTTTCTCGTTTAATGAAGCAAGTTTGTAGACAGTTGAGCATAAGACACATAAAAACATCTGTATATCATCCCCAGACTGATGGTCTTGTAGAACGCTATAACGGCATTCTTAAGCTTAAATTAAAAAAACTATTGACAAGGGATGGTAGGAACTGGGACCAGTTCCTCCCTTTGACTCTTGTTGTACTCAGAAGTTAAGTAGAGAGCAGCCTTGGTGCTTCACCCTTCGAGCTCCTCTTTGGCCGGAAACCCTGTACACTATTTGAAATTACCAAGGAAAGTTGGGAGAAGGATAGCGTTAAGGAAGCCCAGTCCTTATTAGATTTTGCCAACCAAGTAAAAAGTAGGCTACATAAACTACGAGCATTAGCCGATGATTGTGATGTGATGTGATGTGAAAGACATTTATAAAGCGCAGCGTACACTGTACAGTTTCTTGGCGCTGAGGCAAAAGGACAGAAGACAACTGACTGGACAGTGAGAGGGAAAAGAAAAAGGCAGGAGCAGGGTGGAGACGAAGGGGGGTAAGAGGTACCGGAAAAGTGGAAGATATTAGGATTTTAATTGTGCGCAGAGCGAAAAAGGTGAGTCTTGAGGAGGGATCTGAAGCGGGTGTAGAGCGAGGCCGACCTTATGTCCAAGGGGAGGGCGTTCCAGAGAGATGGAGCTAGAAACGAGAATCTTAGGCCGCCCCATTTCTTACGCTTGACTCTGGGGACTTTGAGAAGAGCCAAGTGGGCCGAGCGCAGGTTGCGGGAGGGGACATACGGGTGAATAAGAGAGGAGATGAACGTAGGGCCTAGGCCGGCTAGAGAGTTAAAGACAAGGCAGCCCAACTTGAATTTGCAGCATTCAGAGACAGGGAGCCAGTGCAGGGATTTTAGCAAAGGACGGATGTGGTGGTGCCTCAGTTGATGGAAGATGAGGCGGGCCGCCTGGTTCTGAACAAGCTGCAAACGTTTAAGTTGGTTGTCAGGGATGCCTACGTACAGGGAGTTGGCGTAGTCAATTCTGGAGATGACTAACGCCAAGAGGGCCAAGGTGAGGGCTTCGGTAGTGAGAAAGCGCGCGATTTTCCGGATTTTGCGCAGTTGGATGAAACAGCAAGAGACAGTGGCGTTTATCTGGGGTTTCATCGAGAGATCTTTACTGATAATAACCCCCAGACTTTTGGCCTAGTCAGATGGGCGGGGGGAAGGCCCAAGCTAGCGGGCCAGAAGTTGAAGTTCCAAGGATTGGAAGGCCCTCCGACAAGAACCAATTCGGTCTTGTCGGGGTTAAGTTTCAGGTGATTTGCCCCCATCCAGTTGCTGATGTGGCAGAGGGTAGTTTGGAAGTCGGAGACTGACTGGTCCGAGGAGTCGATGTTAAAGACTAACTGGATGTCATCCGCGTAATTGAATGCGGAGACATTTTTATGACGGAGAGAACTGATCAGAGGGGTGAGGTATAGGTTGAAAAGGAGTGGGGACAGAGAGGATCCCTGTGGCACGCCACAAGTCAGCCCAACCCTGTCCGCAGAGAACTTGGATAGCCGAACAGCTTGTTGGCGGTTGATAAGGAACAAGCGGACCCAGTCCAGGGCAGTACCCCCTATCCCGCCCTGCCTGACACGGTCGACCAAGATGACGTGGTCGCCCGTGTCAAAGGCGGCCGACAGGTCCAAGAGCACCAGAGCCTGACTGGTGTTAGAGTCAGCTTCCCTGCGTAGTTCATCCATGACAGAGAGTATGACCATCTCTGTAGAGTGGGCAGGTCTGAACCCGGCCTGTTGGGATGATTCCCCAGAGAGAGCCCAGGAGAAACAAACATTCTTTTATGACAAAGGAAAAAGTTGGAGGGAATTGTCTGTAGGAGATTGGGCTCTTGTTCTGCTTCCCTCTGCCTCTCACAAACTAAAAAAAGAATGTCAGAGCCCTTTTCCTGTGGTAAGGAAATTAGGAAAAACCACGTACATCCTGAGCCTTTCCCCCTCTAAGACTCAAATGATCCATATAAACTTGCTAAAGAAATGGTTAGGGCCTCCCCCTAAAAATACTCATACCACCTCCACCACGGAATCTCTGTCACATACTGTTAGTAACACCATCATCAACTCTGATTTGGACAAGAATGAGAAGGAGGAGGTTCAGGCCCTCCTTCTTTCCTATAAAGAGATCTTCTCAACCAACCCGGTAGAATGCATTTAACCATGCACTGCATTCCAACACAAGAAGGGTCATTATAAAACAAAAACCCTACTGGGTCCCGGAGGCACGCCGCGTCGCCCTTCAGCAAGAAATAGCTAAGATGCTGTAGTCAGGAGTTACAGTTCCTTCTCATAGCAATTGGTGTTCTCCAATCGTGCTTGTGCTGAAGCCGGATGGCAATATCCGGTTTTGCATAGACTTCAGGGCGGGAAACCGTATCTCAAAACAAGATGGGTACCCACTGACCAGGTAGATACATTAATAGAATGCCTAGGTGAGGCCAGGTACATCTCTACAATAGACCTCACCAAGGGTTATTGGCAAATCTTGCTTAACCCCGATGATCAGGAAAAAACGGCCTTCTCCACACCGGACGGCCTGTATCATTTCACTGTAATGCCTTTCGGCTTACATGGGGCCCCAGCTAGTTTCCAGAGGTTGATGGACAAACTCCTAAAACACCATACACACTATTCTTCGGCTTACCTAGGTGATATCATAGTGTATAGTAAGTTGTGGGAAGAACACCTAACCAATCTTAGCGCTATCTTCTTAGAACTCAAAGCCGCTCACCTACACATTAATGCCAAAAAGTACAGGTTCGCCTTTCAGAAGGTAAAATACCTTTGATACATGCTGGAAAAGGGCATGATAGAACCCCAGATAGAAAAAAGTAAAGGCAATACAAGATACTCCATTCCCCACTACTAAACGGGAGCTGAGGGCCTTCCTGGGGTTAGTAGGATATTACAGGCACTTTATTTCTCAATTCTCAGACCTCGCTGCCCCTCTTACCGACCTGTTAAAAAAATTGGCCACTCCTTTTCATCTCCGCTCTCCCTCAGACAAAGAACTAGAGGCTTTCCAAACCCTAAAAACTGCCCTGACCACCTCCCCTGTAATACTAACTCCTGATTTCCAGAAACCGTTCATCCTTCAAACAGACGCATCTGGGGTGGGTATAGGTGCAGTTTTATCCCAGCATGACAGTGAAGGCTGTGAAAGACCACTATTATACATAAGCAGGAAGCTCTTCCAGAGGGAACGGGTCTATCCTTCAATCGAGAAGGAATGCCTAGCTGTTAAGTAGGGAATAGAAAAGTTACGCTATTACCTTGAGGGTAGACCTTTTGTGTTGTATACGGACCATGCCCCTCTGATTTGGCTGCAACTTAACAAAGGCTGCAACGACTGGGTACTCCGAAGGTTTTTGACCCTACAGCCTTTTCAGTTCTAGGTCCGCCATGGTAAGGTTTCGGAACAAGGCAACGCTGACTTTCTGTCCCGGTATCCTCTTTCCCCAAATCGGGGAAATCCTAAGGGGGGTGTCAGGAGGAGCCCGAGGATCAGGACTCGCTTCCGTATCATGATTCTGATGTCCTGTTGCTCCATATGCAGGACGTGCTCGACCCCTTTATTTATTCCGAGTAGGACCAGAAGGAGGAGCCCCGCAGCGTGATGTCGGGCCTTGTCCATTTGTACATGGTCGTCGAGGAGGGTGAAGAGCCACAACTCTTCGTTCCTAGAGAGTTGAGACCAAGTCCTCTTTTTCCCACATTCACATCTACTGGACGGGGTATTGTGGAGTAGAAAAAACATCTCAGTCCATTTTACAAAACTTCTTTTGGCCCGGAATCCACGCCCCAAAAAAAGAATACTGCCAAGAGTGTGTCAGAAGAGGAACCCCTATATTCCTTCTAAAGTTCCATTACATCCCCTTCCTATCATTGGCAAACCATTTGATCACATAGGAATGGATCTTATAGGTCCCCTACCTAAATCCAGTCGGGGTTTCCTCTATGTTCTTATAATAGTAAAGTACTCTACTAGGTACCCCGAAGCTTTTCCCCTGCGGTCTGCCACAACCACCACAATAGCACAGAGACTTATAGAGGTCTTCTCGCGGATGGGGTTTCCTCGCGAAATAGTTACCAATCAGGGAACCCCCTTTGTTTCTCGTTTAATGAAGCAAGTTTGTAGACAGTTGAGCATAAGACACATAAAAACATCTGTATATCATCCCCAGACTGATGGTCTTGTAGAACGCTATAACGGCATTCTTAAGCTTAAATTAAAAAAACTATTGACAAGGGATGGTAGGAACTTGGACCAGTTCCTCCCTTTGACTCTTTTTGTACTCAGAAGTTAAGTAGAGAGCAGCCTTGGTGCTTCACCCTTCGAGCTCCTCTTTGGCCGGAAACCCTGTACACTATTTGAAATTACCAAGGAAAGTTGGGAGAAGGATAGCGTTAAGGAAGCCCAGTCCTTATTAGATTTTGCCAACCAAGTAAAAAGTAGGCTACATAAACTACGAGCATTAGCCGATGATTGTGATGTGATGTGATGTGAAAGACATTTATAAAGCGCAGCGTACACTGTACAGTTTCTTGGCGCTGAGGCAAAAGGACAGAAGACAACTGACTGGACAGTGAGAGGGAAAAGAAAAAGGCAGGAGCAGGGTGGAGACGAAGGGGGGTAAGAGGTACCGGAAAAGTGGAAGATATTAGGATTTTAATTGTGCGCAGAGCGAAAAAGGTGAGTCTTGAGGAGGGATCTGAAGCGGGTGTAGAGCGAGGCCGACCTTATGTCCAAGGGGAGGGCGTTCCAGAGAGATGGAGCTAGAAACGAGAATCTTAGGCCGCCCCATTTCTTACGCTTGACTCTGGGGACTTTGAGAAGAGCCAAGTGGGCCGAGCGCAGGTTGCGGGAGGGGACATACGGGTGAATAAGAGAGGAGATGAACGTAGGGCCTAGGCCGGCTAGAGAGTTAAAGACAAGGCAGCCCAACTTGAATTTGCAGCATTCAGAGACAGGGAGCCAGTGCAGGGATTTTAGCAAAGGACGGATGTGGTGGTGCCTCAGTTGATGGAAGATGAGGCGGGCCGCCTGGTTCTGAACAAGCTGCAAACGTTTATTCCCCACTACTAAACGGGAGCTGAGGGCCTTCCTGGGGTTAGTAGGATATTACAGGCACTTTATTTCTCAATTCTCAGACCTCGCTGACCTCGAAAATTTGCCACTCCTTTTCATCTCCGCTCTCCCTCAGACAAAGAACTAGAGGCTTTCCAAACCCTAAAAACTGCCCTGACCACCTCCCCTGTAATACTAACTCCTGATTTCCAGAAACCGTTCATCCTTCAAACAGACGCATCTGGGGTGGGTATAGGTGCAGTTTTATCCCAGCATGACAGTGAAGGCTGTGAAAGACCACTATTATACATAAGCAGGAAGCTCTTCCAGAGGGAACGGGTCTATCCTTCAATCGAGAAGGAATGCCTAGCTGTTAAGTAGGGAATAGAAAAGTTACGCTATTACCTTGAGGGTAGACCTTTTGTGTTGTATACGGACCATGCCCCTCTGATTTGGCTGCAACTTAACAAAGGCTGCAACGACTGGGTACTCCGAAGGTTTTTGACCCTACAGCCTTTTCAGTTCTAGGTCCGCCATGGTAAGGTTTCGGAACAAGGCAACGCTGACTTTCTGTCCCGGTATCCTCTTTCCCCAAATCGGGGAAATCCTAAGGGGGGTGTCAGGAGGAGCCCGAGGATCAGGACTCGCTTCCGTATCATGATTCTGATGTCCTGTTGCTCCATATGCAGGACGTGCTCGACCCCTTTATTTATTCCGAGTAGGACCGGAAGGAGGAGCCCCGCAGCGTGATGTCGGGCCTTGTCGGCCTTTCAGGAGAAGACCCCCGGGTAACGGAGGAAGCAGCAGTACGCCGGAGGACGCCGACCAAAGCAGCAAGAAGGAAACCCGCGTCGGGGAATCTTCTACAAGAACCAGGTGCCAAAGAAGAGCCCAGAGCCCCGCAAGAGGAGGCAGAGGAGAGGACCACGCCAAGAGGCCAACAACCCCACCCGACATCAGGCCACACTCCAGGAGGAGTGTGGCTTGAGCAGGTGCGTCGCCGCCTTTGGGGGTTTTCTTTGTCACTGGGAGGGACCAAGTAATAGTTAAGGGAGGACACCATTTTCTGTTCTGCTAATCAGTGCTATAGTGTATGTGCTCTCTCATGTAAAACATGGCATGATTAGTTTACACGGGTTTGGCATATTCAATTTACTTGTAAGTCCCTTGTACAGTGGTATCTAATATACCCAGGGTCTGTAAATTAAATGCTACTAGTGGGCCTGCAGAACAGGTTGCGCCACCCACGGAAATAGCCTTTCACACCTGTCTCAGGCTGCCACTGCAGGGTCTGCATGAACAATTTAATGCTACATTGACTTGGCATTTAAAACTGCTTGCCAAGCTTGAAACTCCCTTTTTACTACATATAGGTCACCCCTAAGATAGGCCCTAGGCAGCCCTATGGTCAGGGTGGTATGTAGGCAGAGGGTAGGACATGTGACTTTATTGTGTGGCATATCCTGGTAGTGAAAAACACCTTCTTTAATTTTTCACTAAAGTGAGTGCTGCTCCTCACATAGGTTAGCATTGGGAATTCCCTTAAATGTATGTGAATGGTATTTTCTGACCGGAAAGGAGTAGCATTCCCATGTTTGGTATGTTTGAAATAGTGGTGATAATCCTGCTTATTGGTGCAGGTGGATTTTCCATTGCTATTGTACAAATGCCGCTATTAGGCCAAAACCGTTTCCGAGGATGCTTGTTTCCGGTCCAGGGAGGACATGGCTTGGCAGTTCAGGCTGGACTGTTCCCCTGAGGCACATGGTCAAGACTGATTTGCATATAGTTGTGTCTGAACTGGGGTGGCGAAGTGAGCTAGGGAACGATGATGGATTCAATCCATATCTGTGACTGAGGATGAGTGTCTGAAAAGTTCCAGCGCTCCGTCCATCATCTCCTTGTGTGTACTTTTAGAAAGTGGGCATTTATATGTGCTTATGACGCTTTGTGCTTTGAAGCCTGACTCCAATCCATGTCAAGTGCAGAGTGACATCTAGGCTTTTTGCGCACCGTGTTGGACTGATAATTCATCTAGCTGACTCCTTCTAGCATTTTCCACGCTAAGTTAGCATTTGGGGCGCAATTTTGCCATTAGGTGCCATTTTGTAGTGCAATCGAAAAGTAAGACTCTGTCACATTGCTTGTCTGGCTCGATGAAGGAGGTAGCTTCGAGTTATTTTCCTGTATCATATTGAAGGCTGTATCCTAATGTACTAATGAATGGTTTATTCTGCCTTCACATTCCTTTCCTCTCTCGCATCCCTGCTCCTACGTTGAAGAGCACTGTGCTCAAGCAAGGCAACCTTGAGAATGTGATAAGATGTATCAGTTCTGCAGGTGGTAGCTCATCTCTCTGTGCCCCCTTTGTTCATCAGTGCCCGGACTGGAATTTTCCAACCTGGGTGGGTTCTTGGGGATCTGGAAATGTATAATATCTAATGTTAATTTGGGGGCAGTCAGTCCCTCGATCGTCATCTCAGGAGACTAGTCATACTGGGCTCCGCTGCAGAGCACTGCTAATAAAATTGCTTGGTTTGTATTCTCTATTGTCTTCTCAACTTTTAATTTCTTGGAAGGCAGAGAGGTGGCCACAAGTGAGCCGGATGACCCGATTCGTGTCACTTCCTTCAGTTGGTGCCCGAACAGGGACTCCATCGTGCTGACCCATCTTACCCGCAACCGTGTGTAGAGGACGGAGCGCATCAGGTTGGATGTGCGGATAGGGGATCCCGACACAATAGAGATTAGTTCTTGCAGCTGCTCCGTCTGTCTGATTGGGTGGTGCCTCGCCCAGCGGTCATCCCAGCTGGGGTCCGGAAAGCCAAAACCCTTGGATCTGGCCGTTTGGTCCGAAGAGTCGGCAATGGAGAATAACTTTGCTCGAGCTGTGTACACCAGGTGAGTTTGTCTTGACTCTTGGTAAATGTGGTGCCACCTTGAATATTATCGGTAGTGGTAGGGAGACCATCTTCTCAACTTGTTTGGTCTGCGCACCATTTTGATACAGAAGGTCTGTGGACACTCTGCCAGGCGATATGGTGAATTTGGTTTATTCTTGAAAATGCCTAGGGCTTGGGCCTGTCTTTCTGGTGCAGTCTGAGGACCGACTTGTGGTTGCCTTTGATTGGGGTGGTCTGAGGACCAAATTACTTTTGTTAGTTGTCTGGTGCGAATAGTGAATGTATCCTATATTGAGATGTTTCGTCTGAGCAAAATGTGGTGTTTGGGGTGCCTTTCTTGTTCTACTGATGCTCGGCTGGAGGAAAGTCAACCTGCACCTCCAGAAGGTATCCTGAATTTTGACATGTATGTGTAGCATGGAATTGGAACTATTATGTTTAGTGCATTATGGCACAAATATACGAGGGACAATGGCGAACTCCAATGGCCATTAACAGGTACCTTTGATGAACAAAAATTGAATTTCTTTCAGGAAAAATTGTTTACAAAACAAAGTAGACAATTGATGTTTGATTACCTTCAGGTATGGCAAAAGAAAGCCAGGCAGATGCGCATAAAAGCGGAGAAAGAGTCTAGATGAGGAAAGATGCAGACAGTGACTCAGAAGGCAGTAGCGCATGATAGAGAGAAAATAGAAAAAGGGAGAAAATGTGGTGATAGAAAGTTTTGATTGCAATGCGACAAATCCTATGTTGCTCGAGAGAAGGGTGATACATTAGTGGAGGAGCTCTTGGACTCCAGACCTCCTCCTCCCTATGCCCCATAGAGAATATACCCAGCTGTCCCAACACCTTTGTCTTCTGCTCCACAGGTTTCTATCACAGGTTCTCCTGCCTCTGACCCAGCTGCTTTGGCCACAGTGCCCCCGTTCTTTCTCTAGCTTCACATACTGCAGATGCCGTAACTGCGAGTCACCCTGCTACGCCTATAGTTTCCGCTTATGCTTTCTCTCCGTCACTCACACCCTCTAAGCAGCCATTGTTAATGCTTGTGTCTGCCTCTCCACCTATTGTGTCTCCCTTGAATGCCTCCTCCCCAGTATTGTCAAACATTGGGATTCCGATGCGTGGATCGGATATAGGTGATTAGGCAGCTGCTCGATAACGAATGGGACGAGCGCTGATCCGATCAGATGTGGGAAATGAGGAGAAGAAGATTGTGGTAGACCAGGCCGCACAGTGGGACGGAATCCGATTTCTAGTGTGGGTTGTGATGAAAGATCATGAGCGGTCCGTCGGCAGCACGCCCTCAAGCATATGTCAGTCACGTTAATAGGGTTGTGGGAACAATGTCTTAATGGTGTTGTTCCTCAAATAAGTCATGACTTCTCGGACTGCGTGTATGTCGCTGACCTGGCTCCTAATTACGTATTTAGTAATCTTGCTACATTAGTGGGTTATCAAGGTAGGCTTCAACAAAACACGCCTACGACAGGGACCCAGTTTACGATGAGGTGCATCCGATTTTCACCCTGAAATACCAAAGCTACGTAATCAGCAGAACTCTGTTTTCAGGCAGTGAGTGGAGGCCTGTTTTAAAAAACAATGGGGTTACACTTTATGGAAAAGGAGTGAGGTTTTATCTCTTAAGAGTCAGTTGCCCGACCCTAGGAACAATCTGACTGCATATTACAAGAAATTTACAGACGCTGCCTCCTCGACTTTGATGACACTGGCAGATATTGAAATGTTTTTCGGATTGTTGGTGACAGGTGCATACGCAGGACCACATTGTGGATCTGGGTGGCACTTGGGATGAGATCAGGGCATGGGATAACAAGAGGAAACCTGGTGAGAAGCCTAGGGCTGAGATACTAGCATTGCCAAATCGTATTATTACCTACATGCATGCCCTAATACCACCGAGGTAAGGCGATTGGCCAAGTTAACAGCATGTCGTCAGAAGAAAGATGAAAGTGTGTCTGATTTTTTCACCAGATTCGAAGGGGTACTTTTGGATTTCAGTGGGCAGGATTTGTCGTAGGAAGGGGGTGTCTGATTGTTGGTTAATAGATTGGTTATGAATGGGCTTCCAGAGATTGCTACCTGGTTGCAGGCTTCAGAGAGTATGGAGGCTTAAGAGAGTACGTGGACCACCTCCTTCCCTTTGGTGATATTGAGTATGGCACAGTACTATGAACACAGGGAGAATGAGGAGAAGGAAAAGGTGGAAAGGAAAAACAAAGACTTGAAAACAAAGGTGTTGCTGCAGCAGGCAGCTAGGGGAAATGGCAGGGGACGCGGCTCTGGTCCGATACAACAGTCATCTCGTACTAATAGGAATAGCATACCAGTGGGGCCGAATCAATGTGCATATTGCAAAAAGGAAAGGAATTGGCGAAGTGAGTGTCAAGAATTTTTGCAAAAAGTGGTGGACCCTAGAGGTCGGGTCTCTAGGGGACGGGGTCGTGGTGGAGGAGTCTTTGAAGAGTTGTTCTGACCAGAATTATTTTGATGACCCTCAAGGAAAGCAGTACTGCCATGATGACTATGATATGGATGAGGTGACAGGGATGTCCTCTAGCTAGGATAGGGTGATGGGCCAGTCCAGATAACTGTAGATTAGCATGGGACTTATGTCACAGTGGATTTGCATGGCTCAGAGAAAATAATTCTGGTGGATACGGGTGCAATGAATAGCTCTGTTTCCCGTTCACTGGTCTCGTGGGCAGCTCTGTCTGGCCAAAATAATGTGTCGGTAGGTTTTTTAAAAACAACAAGTGATGGACTGAATGTGGATCAATGTCACACACTCCCCCAGTCAAAAGATCTGGGCCCAAATCCATCGTTTTTTTGCACTCCACACCACCCTGGGTTAGACAATGGCGATATGCAAATCAGCTCTGACCCTGTTGCCCCATGGGAACAGTCCAGTCCGAACTACAAACGCCATGTCCTTCCCAGAACGGAATCAAGCATCCGAGGACCGGACCGGTTTCGAGGTAACACCTCTCTTCAGCCCGGCTAGCTTGACTCCAAGTGGTGTGGAGTGCCTGGGACCCACGTCTGGGCATCCCCAGCGCACTTAGGGCGGCAATTGCAAAAACAACAAGTGATGGACTGAATGTGGATCAATGTCACACACTCCCCCAGTCAAAAGATCTGGGCCCAAATCCATCGTTTTTTTGCACTCCACACCACCCTGGGTTAGACAATGGCGATATGCAAATCAGCTCTGACCCTGTTGCCCCATGGGAACAGACCAGTCCGAACTACAAACGCCATGTCCTTCCCAGAACGGAATCAAGCATCCGAGGACCGGACCGGTTTCGAGGTAACACCTCTCTTCAGCCCGGCTAGCTTGACTCCAAGTGGTGTGGAGTGCCTGGGACCCACGTCTGGGCATCCCAGCGCACTTAGGGCGGCAATTGCAAAAACAACAAGTGATGGACTGAATGTGGATCAATGTCACACACTCCCCCAGTCAAAAGATCTGGGCCCAAATCCATCGTTTTTTTGCACTCCACACCACCCTGGGTTAGACAATGGCGATATGCAAATCAGCTCTGACCCTGTTGCCCCATGGGAACAGTCCAGTCCGAACTACAAACGCCATATCCTTCCCAGAACGGAATCAAGCATCCGAGGACCGGACCGGTTTCGAGGTAACACCTCTCTTCAGCCCGGCTAGCTTGACTCCAAGTGGTGTGGAGTGCCTGGGACCCACGTCTGGGCATCCCCAGCGCACTTAGGGCGGCAATTGCAAAAACAACAAGTGATGGACTGAATGTGGATCAATGTCACACACTCCCCCAGTCAAAAGATCTGGGCCCAAATCCATCGTTTTTTTGCACTCCACACCACCCTGGGTTAGACAATGGCGATATGCAAATCAGCTCTGACCCTGTTGCCCCATGGGAACAGTCCAGTCCGAACTACAAACGCCATGTCCTTCCCAGAACGGAATCAAGCATCCGAGGACCGGACCGGTTTCGAGGTAACACCTCTCTTCAGCCCGGCTAGCTTGACTCCAAGTGGTGTGGAGTGCCTGGGACCCACGTCTGGGCATCCCCAGCGCACTTAGGGCGGCAATTGCAAAAACAACAAGTGATGGACTGAATGTGGATCAATGTCACACACTCCCCCAGTCAAAAGATCTGGGCCCAAATCCATCGTTTTTTTGCACTCCACACCACCCTGGGTTAGACAATGGCGATATGCAAATCAGCTCTGACCCTGTTGCCCCATGGGAACAGTCCAGTCCGAACTACAAACGCCATGTCCTTCCCAGAACGGAATCAAGCATCCGAGGACCGGACCGGTTTCGAGGTAACACCTCTCTTCAGCCCGGCTAGCTTGACTCCAAGTGGTGTGGAGTGCCTGTGACCCACGTCAGGGCATCCCCAGCGCACTTAGGGCGGCAATTGCAAAAACAACAAGTGATGGACTGAATGTGGATCAATGTCACACACTCCCCCAGTCAAAAGATCTGGGCCCAAATCCATCGTTTTTTTGCACTCCACACCACCCTGGGTTAGACAATGGCGATATGCAAATCAGCTCTGACCCTGTTGCCCCATGGGAACAGTCCAGTCCGAACTACAAACGCCATGTCCTTCCCAGAACGGAATCAAGCATCCGAGGACCGGACCGGTTTCGAGGTAACACCTCTCTTCAGCCCGGCTAGCTTGACTCCAAGTGGTGTGGAGTGCCTGGGACCCACGTCTGGGCATCCCCAGCGCACTTAGGGCGGCAATTGCAAAAACAACAAGTGATGGACCGAATGTGGATCAATGTCACACACTCCCCCAGTCAAAAGATCTGGGCCCAAATCCATCGTTTTTTTGCACTCCACACCACCCTGGGTTAGACAATGGCGATATGCAAATCAGCTCTGACCCTGTTGCCCCATGGGAACAGTCCAGTCCGAACTACAAACGCCATGTCCTTCCCAGAACGGAATCAAGCATCCGAGGACCGGACCGGTTTCGAGGTAACACCTCTCTTCAGCCCGGCTAGCTTGACTCCAAGTGGTGTGGAGTGCCTGGGACCCACGTCTGGGCATCCCCAGCGCACTTAGGGCGGCAATTGCAAAAACAACAAGTGATGGACTGAATGTGGATCAATGTCACACACTCCCCCAGTCAAAAGATCTGGGCCCAAATCCATCGTTTTTTTGCACTCCACACCACCCTGGGTTAGACAATGGCGATATGCAAATCAGCTCTGACCCTGTTGCCCCATGGGAACAGTCCAGTCCGAACTACAAACGCCATGTCCTTCCCAGAACGGAATCAAGCATCCGAGGACCGGACCGGTTTCGAGGTAACACCTCTCTTCAGCCCGGCTAGCTTGACTCCAAGTGGTGTGGAGTGCCTGGGACCCACGTCTGGGCATCCCCAGCGCACTTAGGGCGGCAATTGCAAAAAAAACAAGTGATGGACTGAATGTGGATCAATGTCACACACTCCCCCAGTCAAAAGATCTGGGCCCAAATCCATCGTTTTTTTGCACTCCACACCACCCTGGGTTAGACAATGGCGATATGCAAATCAGCTCTGACCCTGTTGCCCCATGGGAACAGTCCAGTCCGAACTACAAAGGCCATGTCCTTCCCAGAACGGAATCAAGCATTCGAGGACCGGACCGGTTTCGAGGTAACACCTCTCTTCAGCCCGCTAGCTTGACTCCAAGTGGTGTGGAGTGCCTGGGACCCACGTCTGGGCATCCCCAGCGCACTTAGGGCGGCAATTGCAAAAACAACAAGTGATGGACTGAATGTGGATCAATGTCACACACTCCCCCAGTCAAAAGATCTGGGCCCAAATCCATCGTTTTTTTGCACTCCACACCACCCTGGGTTAGACAATGGCGATATGCAAATCAGCTCTGACCCTGTTGCCCCATGGGAACAGTCCAGTCCGAACTACAAACGCCATGTCCTTCCCAGAACGGAAGGTTTTTTAGGCGTACCAGTCATGAGCCCCATCTCCAAACCTCTTGCTTTGATTATTGGCCCCTTTACCGTAGATTCACCATTTTTACTGACAACAAATTGTGGGGAGAACTTAATGGGATTAGATCTGTTGAATAAATTGCATGCTACAATTTATTGTTCCTCGGATGGTGGATATATGACAGTAGGAACAAATGTGACTAATATCAAACAGTGTTTTTCTAAAGATATGCCACTTCCTGCTGAATTCAAGGATCTGCCGCCCAAGTTGCGGGCCACAGGTGACACGGATGTGGGATTGATGCAGATACCTCCGATCTCTATTAAGGTAAAGGACAACACTGTGTTGCCTCATATTCCTCAGTACAAAATACCACAGACAGGGGAGCAAGCTTTGTTACAGATTATAAAGGATTTGGTTAAATCAGGAGTGGTTGAGGAGACAGCAGCCAATGTGTGTAATAGCCCTATTCTCGCCATCTCTAAGAAGGTACCCTCGGACTCCCCTGATGCACATGCTGATGTCTATCGTTTTGTGATTGATTTGTGGGAAGTTAACAAAATAGTGGATCCCCAGTTCCCGGTGGTCCCTGACATCACTGCCCTCCTAACTATGATTCCTACCACTGCAAAATTCTTTTCTGTGATTAATTTGAAAAATGCTTTCTAGGCATCCCCATCCACCAAGATAGCCAGTATCTTTTTGGGTTCACTCTGGCCGGTAGAAGCTTCAGATTTTTTCGCACTCCTCAGGGGTATACTGAAAGTCCTAGCATATATAGTCAAACCTTAAAAAGCCAATTGGATTCCCCTACAATTCCCTCAGGTAATGTATTACTACAGTACGTCAATGACCTACTGATAGCTAGCGACACTGAAAAAGGTTGCAAAGACGGTACTGTTAAATTATTGCTACATTTGGCACACCACAGACATAAAGTGTCCCTTTCAAAATTCCAATATTGTCGACTGGAGGTCACCTACTTAGGTCACTTACTGTTGAGGGACAGAAGGAGACTAACATCTGAGCGTATTAATGCAGTTGCTAAAATGCCCATCCCCAAGACGCAGCGGGATGTGTGTGCCTTTATAGGTATTACCTCGTATTGTTGCCATTGGATTCCTAACTATTCCCTACTAACAAAATCCCTCACAATTAATCACAGGATGTGCATCAACCTTTGACCTGGACGCATGCATGCCATCAAGCTTTTGAGCAACTAAAAACAGCGCTTTGCTATGCGCCTATGCTTGGTACGCCAGACTACCAGAAGCTATTCGTGTTGTATGTACATGAAGTGGCTGGCCGCACGCTCTCTGTTTTAACACAAGCCTTTGGAGGTAAGCAAAGGCTGTGTGCCAACTTCTCTGCGCTTTTGGATAACATCGCCAGAGCCCTCCCGAGTGTTCTAAGAACAGCGGCCATTGCTGTCTCAATCCGATAATCAGAAGATCTCATCCTTGATACTGATCTCACAGTCATGGTACTGCATGCTGTGGATACACTTTCTTAACACAACAAAGACACAGCACCTCACCAGTGCATTTCTGAATGGCTATGAATTGACCTTGTTTGCACCACACATCACCATAAAAAGATGTTCCACTCTGAACCCAGCCACGTTACTACCCCTCCCCTCGAAGAGTAAGGATGCAGACGTGCATGATTACATTTTCTGCACCGAAGAAGAGATGAAGGGACGGGTAGACCTGACTGATATTCCCTTGTCTGCGCCTCAAGGGGAACTATATGTCAATGGCTCTTGTATTACACTACCAGATGGCATGACAACTGTGGCATACACCATCACCACTCTAGACTCAGTAGTTGAGACATCATGAGTCCCTTATCATTTGGCCAAAGCTGCGGAATTTGTTTCCCTCCTTCGTGCCCTTGAGTTGACTGAGGGACTGGCTGTCAATATTTACACCGACAGTCAGTATGCATTCGGAGTCGCTCATAACTTTGGGCAACTCTGGGCAGAGAGAGTCTTTCTGACTTCACACGGGTCAATGATCACAAACGGCCCACTGATCCACAGACTTTTGTCAGCCCTGACACTTCCCCAAAAAGTTAGAAGTGGTAAAGTTTAGTGCCTACAAAACAATTACTGATGATGTGGGGGAGTGGAAATGCGTTTGCAGACCAGATAGCTAAGGAGACAGCCCGATCGAAAATGAAAAGAATGTTTGTGGCGGGTCCTGCCAGATGGGTACTTGATCATGCAATGTTTGAAGATACATTGGAAAATGTGAAGGAAATTCAGAGCAAGGCAACAATTGAGGAGCTAGTAATGTGGCAGGAGAGAACAGGATGGCTAAATGATGAGGGGTGTTGGACAGACAAACCAGAGAAGCAGAGATGGATGTTACCAGATGCATATGTGTTCCCAGTAGTCAAGATGGCGTATGGGCCAGCCCACATTAGTATGAAGGACATTTGTTGACTATTGGACCCTGTGTGGCAGAATGATAACATTCCTAAGGTAGCTGCTCACCTGGTAAAGTATTGTATGGTCTGTATGATACATAATTTCTATCAAAATAACAATTCCTAGGCAACTAAGGGGTCCTGTAAGGATATCAGGTACAATGACACAACAATGATGAAGGCAAAAAAAAAAAAAAAAATTTATAAAATGAGGCAGTGTACAGGAAAGTTAAACTGAAAAACCATATGATATTAATCTAATTTATTTATAAATACACAACATGAATTTGTTAAAAAACATATAACAATCAATCTATAAGATAGATAATATGGAAGATTTCAGCATATACAATCCATCATGTTTAAAATCAAATTACATACATGAATAAAAAACAAGATACATTCATAAAAACAACCAAGTAGGTAAATAATGATACATAACCCTTGAAAAGGTGCCTTTCGATCTTCTACAGATGGATTTCATCGAAATGGAATGAGTAAACAACCTGAAATATGTGCTGGTGGTTGTTTGTGCATTCAGTAAGTGGATTGAGGCTTATCCCACGAAAGAGAACACAGCCATAGCAACAGGGAAGGTCCTTTTAAAGGAGTTCTTCCCATGCTTTTGCTTGCCCCATTCGATGTGGAGTGATAACGGAAGTCACTTCAACTGAAAAGTTATTCAGCTATTGAGTGACGGTCTGCACATCCAGCAAAAGTTTGATGCAGTAAACCAGCCCCAGTCAGCAGGTTTGGTTGAGAAGTACAATGGTATTCTCAAGCTGAAGTTGGCAAAGATCAGGGAGAGCACAGGATTGCAATGGCCAGATGCGCTACCCCTTGCCCTGTTGTCCACAAGGGTGACGGCCCACTCTAGAACAGGATTGTCCCCATATGAATTTGTTTTTGGCTGTCCTGTAAATGTTTGCGGTGTCACCCAGCCCCGCCGCTTTTTCAAAATTAAATACCCATTACTTGTGGACTATTTGTGTGAGTGGACTAAAAATTTGCGTTCCATTCATCAACAGATCCATGAGGCATTGCTGCCCATACCTGAGTGGCAGGGCACAGCATTCAGCCCAGTGATTTTGTCCTGATCTGCAAATTCCAGAGGAAGGGGTGCTTAGAGCCACGGTGGAAAGCACCTCAACAGGTCCTTCTCGCTACCCAGACGGCAGTGAAGGTGGACGGCCGGAAGCACTGGATCCACTCATCACATTCCCGGCAAATCCCGCTGCCTCTTCCCTAAGACCGCTGGGTCCTGGATGGTATAGGGGACCATGAGACGGAGAAGGTGCTGAGTTTTGTTTCTTTTTCTGATGCCCGACTGACATGGGCGCAAACGGAGGAGGAGAACGACTCTGCTTTGAATGAGGCGGTCCTCCTAGAAATAAGGGCCGCCCAGAATCCTCCTCTATCTGACCCACAGGAGCTTGAGTCTCAATCCCTTGCCACCTCTGAGTTTAAGATCCTTTTCCATGATGAGACAGTGCCCAGAGTGGCTAGGTAAAATTTGCGTCCCCGGCAGAGGGACAGTGCACCAAAGGAAAAGTCAGATTAGTAGGCATGTACTTCATGAATGAATAATAGGGTGTATGTGCCTTGTTTACGGTACCAACAATAGATTAGGGATTGGTGCATTGTCCGAGACACTGGACAGGATAAGTTGGGGGTGTCTTCCCAGGAGGGAGGGTGCCCTTACCCTAAGCAGAGACAGAAAGTGTTGTGATCACACAGCCCCACCATGAAGTGCTCAATAGCACCATCGTTGATGAGCAATAGGAGTCTACCAGTGAGGCTCGGACGGACACTGGAATCATTTCTGGCTGCATAGTACGAACTTTCCTCTGGTAGTTTGATACTTAAAAATAAAACATGTACCCCTTTAGCCGCCTTGTTATGGATGAAGAACAACCCTTAGCAACGCCCCGTTTTGAGCAAAATTGTCCAAGTAGATCTAGCTGGTCTACCAAAACTAAGGCAGTTTCTATAATAATTGTTTTGATCGCTTTGGTAGCCGTGTTTCGGATCATATGGTTCCTTAAAGTGAAACATTCTGTGCATTCCCTGATTGGTACTACTCCTGTTCCCCCCGAACATGTATTTGTCACTTTGGCCCCTCAAAAGGAGAGGCACAGACAGACATATGTTTATAATGTGTTCTTGCAGATGCTCCATCA
Organism: Lissotriton helveticus; assembly: GCF_964261635.1. Classification (NCBI taxonomy): domain Eukaryota; kingdom Metazoa; phylum Chordata; class Amphibia; order Caudata; family Salamandridae; genus Lissotriton; species Lissotriton helveticus. The sequence continues at coordinate 368,960,298 of NC_136070.1, forward strand.
GGCTCATCATACCACTAATGTTACTAATTGCTGTGTTTGTGGTCTGCTCCCTTCTGTAATGCAAAAAAATGATTTATTGATGTCCCTGCCTTTCTCTTATTTAAGGAACTGTGAGGCCTGGTTCCAGTTGTTTACTATGGTGTATATCCATTAACATGCTGATGCCATGAACATAACATATAGGCCCACATGCATCATTGAGACATTTTGCACTTCTTAATTTGCGAAAAATAAGGAATCGCAAATTAAGAAGTGCAAAATGGTATGCATCATTATTTTCGGTATTCATTTGTGATTCGGTAAAAATCGCAATTTTTACCGAATCCCAAATAAATACCGAATTCTTAAGTTAATTTTCGCAATTCCCATTGATTCCTATGGGCCAAAAGGCCCATAGGAGTCAATGGGAAGGCATTAGCAAATTGCGAGTGGCACTTTTAAAATTTCATGGGTGCAGGTCATGCACCCCTGAAATGTATTTTTCGCATCATGTTTCACACACACATGTCCTAAGGACATGTGTGTGTGAAACATGAATGTTGAAAAAAAAACATTTTCAGCATTTTAAACACTTTTTCCAAATTTACCGAGTGGTTCAAACACTCGGTAAATTTGACACCCTAATTGCGATTTTGCACTTTTAAAAGTAATGATGCATTGCTTTTAAGAAATCGCACATCTGCGACTTCTTAAAAGCAATCGCAATTTTAGAACTCGCAACAATGTTACGAATTCTAAAATTGCTTCATGCATCCCAAAAAGCACTTTTGGAATTGCAAACGGCGGATTTTAAGGAATCGCACCGTTTGCGACTCCAAAAATGCTTGATGCATGTGGGCCATTGTGATTATGAGACTGTGTGAAAGTATATAACTGTACACCACGGAACAGGGCAACCCCGATACCTTGCATCCGGATGCCTGTATGAATGTATTTGAAGAAAAAAAATATTACATGGCTCCAGAATGAGATGATGGGCTTCCACAACTTCAATGTTACTGTGTATTTTAGGTCCTTCCACATGTGTAATATTACTCAAGACAAAACAATGCCCATGCCAATAGTTATCACAATGGCTAGCTTCTGTGTCCAAGGTTTTGGAAATATTAAAGTGGGAAAGAGTGTTTGTAATTATACTTATGACTTGAACACGACCAATAGTCAACCTTTACTTCTACCCCATAATGTCTATTTTGTTTGTGGTTCTCAGGCTCACGTATGGCTTCCCAGGAGATGGTCTGGCATCTGTTATGTTTCCTTCCTTCTTCCCCCAGTATATATTGCAACGTCCACTTATCAGAGAGATCATTGACTGTACCGTTGAAGTTTACCTTTGTCCAGAGTTAGAAGGGTTATTAACACTGAAGACATTGATCAGACAGATAGCACTCTGCAGCAGTTCACTGATGCCATCAAAGGTACTCTGCCTTTCTTGGGTCTTATGTCGAACAGTCTTAATATTTGCAGACTCACAAGAGTTGTAAAGGGAGCTATTAATGCAACGGCAGGAATGTTGTAAAATATCACAGCTGAGATTCAGGCTACCAGAATTGCTGCCCTTCAAAACAGGATAGTGTTAGACGTCATCCTTGCTGATAGGGGTGGGGCATGTCCTGTCATCGGTAGTAGTTATTGTGTGTATATACCGGACCATGCTCTGAATGTCTATGCAGCAATTCAGAAGTTACAACAACTCGCATCTGATATCCATCACAAGAATGGCACCTGGCCCCTTTCTGGTTGGCTATGGGTATGATAGAATCATGGGGTTGGAAAATACTCCTTTTCCTAGTAGCCATTTCAGGTGTTGTGTTCGCTTGTTGCCTGTGTAGTTATTAATTGTCTCCTTACATGCTGTACTTATTGTGTTAGTAAGTTAATACCTGCACCCAAGGCCCAAAGGCCGGATACGAAGCCTTCAGCTATGATGATGCAACTGTCCATGACCTCATGAATATCGATTAAGGCATATTTGAATATTAGGATGCATATGTATCACCTTGCAATTACTGTTCTTACTGTCATGTTAGTATAGACAAAATTGTTAGGAAATGCTAAAAGGAGGGTCTGTTGGAAAGAAAATGTGTATAGCTGACTCTTTCTAGCATTTTGCATGCTAAGTTAGCATTTGTGTCGCAGTTTTGTCTGTAGGCGCCATTTTGTATTGCGATCGAAAAGTAAGACATTGCTTGCCAGCCTCGACAAAGGAGGCTGCTTCAAGTTATTTCCCTGTATCATATTCAAGGTTGTATCCTAATGTACTAATGAATGGTTTATTCTGCCCTTGCATGCCTTTCCTCTCTCGTATTCCTGCTCCCACATTGAAGAGCGCTGTGCTCAAGCAAGGAAACCTTGAGAATGTGATAAGATGTACTCGTTCTGCAGTTGGTAGCTCGTCTCTCTGTGCCCCTTTGTTTATCTGTGCCTGGACTGGAATTTTCCAGTCTGTGCGGGTTCTTAGAGATCTGGACATTTATATTATCTGATGTTATGTTGGAGGAGTCAGTACCTCGACCAACATCTCAGGAGGCTAGTCAGACTGGGCTCTGCTGCAGCGCACTACTAATAAAATTGCTTGGTTTGTATCCTCTACTGTCTTCTCGACTCTTCATTTCTTGGAAGGCAGAGAGGTGGTCACTAGTGACCGGGTTAACCCGATTTGGGTCACTTCCTTTAACCTTCCAGACAGCCATCACACTGGTAGGGTTGGAGTGTAACAGGGTTACATCTGCATACTGAATGGTTTTCCTTAGCTGGGAGAGAGGGAGGCGTGTGTAGGAGTAGGCAAAATTTGCGTAGTCGCGCTCTGCAAAGCTCCACAAACCAGTAAAAAATATCTGCGTGCACGCAAAAGCTGTTCCGCCCGTTGGCAATGCTTTTTTCCCGTTCGCGAATGCTGTTTGCATGCTTGGGGAGAAATATCTTGCGAACACACATTTTGAAAGCACGAACAAGCAAAAAATTCCGCAAAGCCGCAGATGGCGGAATTTTTGGCAATTCTGCGTTCTCCGCGGAAAGCGAAATTACCCAAATTCCACAAATTTCTCGAGCGGAACGGAATTTACTGCCCAGGCCTTGGCGTGTGCACTTACATTACAAAGGACTAATTTTCCTCCTATCTTTATGTCTGGAGCCAGAGCTGGGTTGAAAGGAGGTGTTGTGCACTTTTAAGTTTCTTTTGAAGTTACCTCCACACCAAAGACATTTTGAGTATGAGTACAGGGCTCTGACCGCATGATTTTAGACAATGTGTGGAACTTGTAACTAACCCTGGGCGTAGTTTGTGTAGTAGCGCTACGTGTAGCTACGCGAAGTGCATTTCGCACTACGCCAGCTACGCGAACTGCGTAGTGCACTGTGCAAAATGCTATTTGCACTGATTGCACAGTGCCGGATGCTTGTCCGCACTGTGCATTCAGTGCCAACCACATCTGGCACAGTGCAAGCGGTCGTTTTCTGCCGCTCAAGTAGATTTCTACTCGAGGGACAGCTTTATCAACACGGACTGGTAGTTTTTCATCGCGAGCGGTCGCGAGCATACGCGACCACTCGTAATGAGAAACCTGACCTCCCCACGTTGAGAATCTTGCCAGGAGGTTTATTTTCCACGCTCGCAATCGGCAATTTGATGTTGCTGATCGGAAACAAGGAAAGAGTCTCACCGGGATGTCATTTTGCCTCTCGTGGTCGCCAACTTGATGTTGAGGACCGCAAGCAAGCATAAAATGACTGCTACGCTACGACACGCGAATTTGCACTGTCCTACATGCAATTTGCGTAGTGCGAAGTAGGGCAAACTTCGCAAACTAGGCAAGCGTAGCGTAGTACTTCACCCAGGGTTACATGTAACCATACGTTGCTGGCTCTACAAATTGCACATTGCCAAGGGACTGCTGTGTTGCCAGGAGGAACCGCCATATGGACCACATGCTTTGTTGTGCTGATCTGCTGCCAACTAATTGCTGGGCTACAGAAGGGACTGCCACCTTGCATGTGCCTTGATTGTACTGGCCTGCCTGCCTGATTTCCTGGTCCTTGTGTCCCTGAGTGCTATTCCAGGAGCTAAGCATGCAGTCAGCACTGAAGCCTGCTCCTGGCTTTTACCTTGTGCCTGTTCCTTTGCCCCAGAGTATGGCCTGGATGAGTTCTCCTCAGTATCATCAATGTGGTGGGCATTGCATCAGGCCCCTAGGTTTTCACACTGGTGCATGTTGAGCACTTTATTCTTCTTGCCAGAACCTGCAGTGTCAGCTCTTGCCTTCAGATTCTACAACGAGGAGCGTTGTTAGCAATTAACTAAGCTTCCCAGAAGGAAATTCATACCTATAAGTGCCGAAATCAGCATGCTAGTGCAGCAGCTCCCAGACTGCGAGATGGCTCACGCATATGCCGGTGGGGTCCGACCAGCCCCCTGCTGGAGCAGCACTGTGTGTGCAGGAAAGGCTAGAATCCCGTTGCGGTGACCCAGCCTGTTTCGACAAGGAAGGGTTTGTTGGTGGCAGAGGCTGCACTGCATACTTGTGGGCAGCCGCCCTTCGCTACCTGTATGGAGGGGGACTAAGAGAGGTCTCCCTGCCAGAGTCAGCATTGTGTGCCCCCAACTCCCAGTTGATGTACCGTACTGGGGGCCCATCCTGCTAGAATGGGCATTACCGGGGGAGTTCTTGATGGAGGCCCCCGTCTCATTGCTTCACGAATATACTACCATATTACTGATAGTAGGTGCCCAGGTGCTCCTGCATCCTGTGTTTCATACCTATGTTGAAATTATTGTACCAAGGCTTCCAGGTTTTACTGATACCCCGCTAAGGGGGGCGCAGTGGTTCTGTGCCCACATGGGCTCAAGGTTGCGGATATTTCTGGTAGTGTTTCATGATTTATGCATTACTGGTGTGTATGATGTCATTCAGTGGTCCATGTACCTATGGTTTTCACGGTAAATCACAATATTGGTATAATATGCACAGTATTTATGCTATATGTTGTTTTAGGTCTATGATTTATGTACAATATAACCTACATTTTTATATAATTCTTTTTAGGGTTAATCTTTGATGACCTGTTCTATTACACTGTGCCAGAGTTAAAGGCTTTTTGCAGGGAGAAGGGACTAGCTGTGAGGAAAGAAGCCAATATAGTGGACCTTTGCAGAACTCTACTGTACTATTTTGAAAGGGACCAAGAAAAAGTGTCAACAGAGAACCAGGGTGGTTGTGGTTCAGAGGGTAACCCTGAGGAAGACCCCAAGGTTAGTGAGGACTCTGAGTGGGATGGTCACCAATTCACACCTCTGGAGGGCAGTGGACCTGAAGAGTCTGAGCAGGAAGTAGAGAATAACTGGGCAGGGACACCAGTAGACAGGGAGGACCCCATAGACTGGGAGTCCCTTGCTGGGTCTAGTGCCAGGAGCAGTGTCGTCTTCCATTTTCCGTCCTCTGAGGAGGTCAGAGATAGATGAGAGGAGAGGGACACTAAGGTTACCTTTAGCTCAGTTGGCTGTGGAGGAGAGAAAGGCTGAGGTTGAGAAAGCCTAAGTTCAGGAGAGGATGACGGATGCTGAAAGGACGTTCGCCAGGGAAAAACTTGCTCCTGGGCATAGTATGAAAGTCTGGACTCGCCAGCACTGCAGGTGGAGCCACGTGGTGACAACAATTGTGAATCTAGTGTTAGAAACACCACACACATGCTCACAGACTTTGTGCCTAGCTTCAAGGAGGGGGAAGACATGCATCAGTGGTTGCAGAATTATGAGGAAGCTCTGGTAGTGCACCGCATTCCTGAGGAGGAATGGGGACTGGCCTGGGGAGCTATATTCCTAAGGATGTGAGGGATGCCTTACTGGCCCTATAAGGGAGTGACAGGCAGAGGTACACCCCATGACAGAAAAACTGAAAAGGAGGTATGTCTTCACCCCAGAAGAGTATAGGTTGAGGATCAGGGGCAGTAGGAAACTGTGTCACCAATCTTGTGGGGAGTCTGTGGAGGAATGTTGCAAAGCACCAGTGGGATGGGTGAAGAGTAGCACAACAAACACGTTTGAAGGGCTGTTCAATCTGATAGTCAGAGGGCACATGTTCCATTGTTCTTTTCCAGGGCTACGCCAGCATCTGTTTGAGTGAATGTTCTCTGATCCCAGGACTAGCAAAGGAGGCAGACCTCTAGGTGAGTGCCAGGGGGTCTGATAAATGCATTTGGGAGTGATCCTAAAGGGCGTGGCTCATGTTTCCCTCAAACGAGAGAGGTGGGGGAGGTTTGCAGTAGCCCAGATAGGTCCCGTGTAGTGGGATGGGTAGAGGATCCCATGTCCCTTCTCAGGATAGGAGGAGAGGTCGGGGTGGGCAGAGGCCTAGGTTGCCTATTAAAAATGAGGTTTCTAGTTGGCAGTGGTTTGCACCCTGTCCAAGTAGGGACCCTTACTCTAGTTAGGGTAAGGGAGTCACACAGTTAAGATAACCCCTGCTCACCCCCTTGGTAGCTTGGCACAATCAGTCAGGCTTATCTCAGAGGCAATGTGTAAAGTATTTGTACACACACACACACGCAGTAACACAGCGAAAACACCACAAAAGGAGTCCACAACAGTTTAGAAAAATAGCCAATATTTATCTGAGTAAAACAAGAACAAAACAACAAAAATATAACATACACAAGTCAAAATATAATTGCTAAAAGATTCAGCAAGTTTAGTCCATAGAAATCAATGGATGCGTTAGTTTTAGCACAAAATACCTTAGATGCATCAAAAATCAATGACTGTGCAAGGCGCAGGGGATGTTATGATGCGCCGGAAAAGCAAAGTGATGTGTTGGTTCCATACTGCACAGGGAAGGTAATGCGCTGGTGCCTTACTGCTAGGCGGGGTTGGTGATTCGTCGATTTCTCACTGGCAGGGGAGGTGATGCGTTGGTTCCTTACTGGAAGGGGAGGTGAAGCGGCCACTCTATGGTGGAAATCAGGTATATATTTAACACAGCCAGTAGTGCAAGCGATATAAAGGATGGTTGGGTTGATGCTGTTTTTGCATTATTTATTTGATTTTTGTTTTGTAGAACACCCCGACCATTTATATGATGCCCTGACGAGAGTCCCAGTACCAGCAGCCTGGGTCTCGAAACGCATTGGCATCCTTTTGTGACACGGAGGAATTCGCATAGACTATATGCATATGGTTATTAGAGTGTTGGCTTAATCTGTTTTCAAATAAACATTGTCCTAACAAGCAAAGAGTATCCCCGTCTTCAGAATAGGTTTGGTTCATAAAATTGGTGAAAGGTTCAGTCCATAAAATCAGTTGTAGTTTATTACACATGATGCAAATAATGAAAGTTTGTGTATTAAACTAATGAATAATGAAATTTGATACATTTTTTTTTGTAATTTGTTTTAAAATTGCTGGACACGATGTATGTTTTTGATGTTTATGAGCACAGTCCTTTGTGAAATGTTTCTATATGTATGTTTGTGTATGTTATTTTGACAAATAAGTGTTGTTTGTATTCTCAGCCATTCAAAATCTTCTAGAATGAGCATAAATTTAGTGAAAAAAGGAAAGGCTTAATAAAAATTCATTTCAAACAGACAAGAGAGTATTCTGTTTGTTACTCTTTTAGTAATAAGAGTTAAATTCGTACAGAGCCACGTCACTTCCTAAAAGTGGCATTTTTAAACATACAATTTATAAACCAACTTCACCAAAAGATGAATTTTAAAATTGTGAGTTCAAACACCTCAAACTCCAAATCTACATCTGCTTCCAATTTGAAATTACACTTAAAAGATATTTAAAGGCAATCCCCATGTTACCCTATGGGAGAGATAGTCCTTCCAATAGTGAAAAACAAAATTAGTATTTCACTATTAGAACATGTAAAACACACCAATATATGCCCTACCTTTTAAGTACACTGCACCCTGCCCAGGAGGCTGCCTTAGGCCTACTTTAGGGGTGACGGACAAATAGTAAAAGGAAAGCTTTGGGCCTGGCAAGTTGGTTAACATTCCAGGTCGAAATGGCTGTTTAAAATTCTATTCACAGAGACTGCAGTGGTAGGTCTTAGACATGTTTCCAGGGCTACTCATGTGGATGGCACAATCGGTGGTGCAGGCTCACAAGAGCTACACAAACAAATGATGGACGGAATGCTGAATAAATCATACATTCACCCCCAGTAAAGTGATCTGGGTTAAATCCATTGTTCTTTTGCTCGCCATCCCAGGATAGACCCAGCCATATGCAAATCAGTCTTTATTGTTTTACCTCATTTGTCTCTACAAAAGCTTCATTCCATTTGCACCCATGAAAAAGGGTATCGTGCCTTTTTGTGCTGGAAACAAGGAGACAGAGAACAGCTTCATCCTTTTGCGCCCTTGTTTATTTGAAGCCCCATCTTCCATCCAATGTTCCCTTATTGACTCTCCCCTGCTCTCTCTCAAGCGCCGTAACGCAAAATGGGAGGCAGGGGGCGGGGGGGAGGGACTCGATGACCAGGCGAGGCAGAAAGCCATAATCAACGGACTTCATAGATCGTTTATTGCTCACACAACTCTAATAAGGGAGATCAAAAATCATGCTTTTTGAAGTCCTTCATATCCAGACTAGCAACATGCTTGATAGAAATTAACCAATCAAATAGCGTTGGAGGGGATGCAGCTATCCGTTGTTTACAAATTTCTCTGCGTACCAGCAGAATAGAGTAAAAAAGAAGCCTTGCTTTGTTACCAGTTATACTTGCAGGGGAGTCTATGCATCCGAAAATTACCAACAAGACGCTTACCTTAATGTCCATGTCTAGCACAGTAGACAGAACTCTACTCACATCGTACCAGAAAGGCTGAATCTCTGGACACTCCACAAACATATGTACGTTGTCCTCTCTTGGACTGCCACACCTAGGACAAACCACATCTCCTCTGCTCCCAAACTTTGACAACCTCTGCGGCGTCCAATAGGCTCTATGAATGGAGAAAAGGTGGTTTCTTCTTAGGTATGCTGGTTTTACCGTTTTAAATAACATAGCCATTGATACTTGCCACTTATTTTCCAGCGAAGACTCCGGCAAGCATCTTCCCCACAGTTCCGTTAGTAGTGTGAAGGCCCCATCTTCCAATTCCACCAACAGCCCACTATATTGTTGCAAGCTCCTTTTTTAGTACAGTCTCATTCAGATGTCTGTCCTCCAGTTCTTTTGAACTACCTATCACTGTACCAGGATCCTGAAACCAACTAAATATTTGCATGTATTTGAATCTGGACATTTGTTGTTCCAAAAGCTGGTTACACAATTCCAAACTTATTAAGAGGCCATCCTGAATGACATGGTTCCATCTCATTAGGCCAGCCTCTCTCAGAGGTCGAGCTAGTACATCTTTTGTCCAGACCGGTGAGTCCCATATAGGGGCCATTTGACTGAAATATGGTATGTTTAAGGCTTTTCTGACCCTATACCAGGTCTCAGCCAGGCCTCTCAAAATCTTTAGCCTGACTTTCTTAAAATATTTAGGGTCTGCATATTTAAACATAAAGCCGACACTACCCCCTGGCTCCTGCCTTGCCATTATTCCCAGCAGTCTCCCAATATCTGAATTTGTCGGTGCATTCAGCAGCATTTTCCCATTTTTTAATAGAAAGGCTTGTGAATAAAATAGCAGATCTGGTAATGCAATGGCCCCTTTCTCCACCTTCCTCCTCAATTTCTTCCAGGCTATTCTAGGCCCCTTGCTTGACCAAATAAAGCTACCTATTTGACCGTGCAGTTTTTTAAGCGTTTCTTTGTCAAACGGGAGGGGAATGGTGTCAAAGAAGACAGTTCATTTTGGGAGGATCATCATTTTTACCAGGTTTGCCCAGCCTAGTAAGGTAAGCTGGAGGTGTGCCCACATTTTTAAGAGCCCACTGATCTCTTTCATAGCCTTCTCCAGATTCACTTTAGTTAATTTTGAAATGTCTTGTGGAATCATAACTCCCAGGTACCTCATTGCCTCCCTATTGGGTGCTTCCTCTGCTTCCAAGTTCCAAATCATGACCTCCATCTTATTCTCATTTATTTCATAACCTGAGATTTGTCCAAAGTCTGTTGTTAGTGCTGTAATGCTGCTTAGAGTATTTTGTAGGTTGTTTGAGAAATGAGAATATCGTCAGCATAGAAGCCCAATTTCTTGGACCATCCCTGAAAAGGTACAATCTCCAAGTCCTCTCTTATTTTCCTGGCAAAGGGGCTCAATATATAAATTGAATAGGAGTGGCCATAGGGAGCACCCCTGTCTCGTTCCCCTGCTAATAAAGACCGGATCCGTCAGGGAGCCATTAACTGGCACTCTAGCTCTTGGGGTCCCATAGATAGCCTACAATGATCTACAAACATTTTTGCCAAGATTTACAGATTCTGCCACAGTCCGCAAAAAGGCCCAATTTACCCGGTCAAAGCCTTTCATAGCTTCAAGAGCTATTACCACAGTGGAAGCTCGCAGGCAGGAGACAGGCCAATCAAACATATCAAGGAGAACGTCAGCTCTTTCAGGGACCTGCCCCAAATAAACCCTTTTTGTTCTGAATGGATCAGCTCTACCATTGATCCATTCATCCTGTCGGCCAATATCTTTGCAAAGATCTTATAATCATAATTCAGCAAAGATATTGGCTGATACGAATTACAGTTTTTTGGGCTTTTACCTGGCTTCAAAATAAGGGAGATGATTGCCTCATCCCAAGAGGCTGGCAAATTAGCCCCCTTCAAAAAGAACTCATTAAAGAATTCTGCCAGGATAGGTTTTAATACACTGGCCAGTACTTTATATACCTCAAGAGGTAAACTATTGGGGCCAGGGGATTTTCCTTTCCTACCTTGTCTTAGTATAGTATCTACTTCCCCTACCCCAATCTCCCGATTCAACTGCCTGCTCTTCTCTACTGAAAGGCTACTACTTGGGCCCTGTCCCAACCAAACTTCAACCTCAGCTTTGGTGGGTTTTAGATTTTCTTGATATACCCCGCTATAATAGCTATGAAAAGCATACTCAATCTCCCTGTTATCCCTGATAAAATTGTCAGTTTTCTCACATTTAACCTGGTCTATCCTGCTTCTCACCTGCTCCTTTTTGAACTTCCAGGCCAGCAGCTTGCTACAGCCTTCGCTATATTCGAAAAGAGCCAATCTACTGGCATCCCATCTCTTTCTTACCCTTTCTTGTGTAGTTACTTGGTTTTCACTTCCTGTACTCTTTCAAACAGGCTTTCCCAGGCTTCCTCATCTATCATGGGATCAATCAGATCTCTCTCGAGGGCCAGAACCTGTTCCTACAGTGTTAACACTTCTTTGTAATAGCTAAGTCTTTTTTCAGCTGCCAAAGCCCCTAATCCACCCCTCAGAAAGGCTTTATACGCGTCCCAAATTATTCCATGCGTAGCTGACCCCTGATTAAGATGGAAAAACTCTTCTGTCTCTCTAGATAGTGCTGCCATGACTTCTTCTTGCAGGATTGTACGGTCTAGGGTCCATCTGGATTGCGTGATTCTCTCTCGTGACTTCAAATGTAGGACTACAGCTGAGTGATCTGACAAGTGAACCCCCACATGCTCCACCTTCTGGATACGATCTACCAAATCTCTATCTGTAAGGAAGTAGTCAATCCTCGATTGGTGCCTATATTTTTGGTTATAAAAGGTAAAGCCTTTTATTTTCCCTGCCTTTTGTCTCCAAATGTCACAAAGCCCCAACTGGGCCACAATTTGCTTGATAAATGTGGACATTTTTAGGTTGGCGCATGCTCTGCTGCGTGAAGTTCTATCTAAGGTGTAATCTAAAACAGCATTGAAGTCTCCCACCATAATGATAGGGTCGGTAGCTTCTATTTATTCTGCTAGCAAATCTCCTAAAGGAGAGACATCATCTCTATTTGGGCCATAATACCCCACTAGAAAAAAGGCCTGCCCCAAGATCTTAGCTCTAACGATTAACCATCTTTCAGCTTTATCAGAGATCTGTTGCCCAAGAACTGCCTGTGCCCCTCTTTTTACTAAAATGGCCACTCCCTTTGTTACCCCTGTATGGGATGTGCACGCTGCTTGAGAGACCCAGTTATGGGCCTTAAAAAGGTCCACGGCCTCCTTCTCCGACAGGTGGGTTTCCTGCAAAATGATGATCTGGGCTGGACAGTCTTTCAAATATTGTAGAATTTTGTCCCGACGCCCTCGCACCCTAAGACCATTGACATTCCAGGACAACATTTTAATACTTACTACTTTTCCTCCCTTCTCACCCATCTTCTAGAAGGTCCAAGAACCAGCACCCAAGTTCCAAACTCTTATTCAATACTAAAAACGTTATAGAGACAATAGAGGATCTTTTTTTTTCTTTTTCCCTCTGCTCCCCAACCTGTGCTCCCCCATACCCCCCCATGGAAAACCCTTCCCTGTAACCTCATGACCCAAGGTCATATGGGTGATCATCCCTGGAGCGCCTGTGATATTAAAAGTAGATATAACAGGTAGGAAATGTATCCAAATAAATTTCTATTTTTGCGGTGTTCTTATTATTACATTTATAAAGTTCATACCCCTTGAAATAAGGATTTCACACCCTGTCGAACTAGTGCATTACTTATGAGATAGTGTGGTGTAGTGCTTATGTAATATAATACAGGAAAAAGGTCTAGCCTCCCGGTTGTAAGTTTTTAATAAATTCATCCAGCTTCTCTACAGAGTGGAAAATATGCATTTTATTATTTAACATGACCTTTAAAAAAGCAGGAAACCTCAGCTGTACTGAGGCTCCTAGACTCTTTAGCCCATCGATCCTTTGTCCCATCTCCCACTGCCTGTTTGAGGTGGGGCCGAAACATCTGACCTGATCTCATATCTAGCACCATCCACCTCAATAGATTTAATCCCCTGGGCTTTTGATAGTATTTTCTCTTTTAGAGAGAATGTTAGAAAATTCATTAAGATTTTCCTAGGTTTAGACCTGTTTGTATGGAGTCTAAAGGGACCCCTATGGGCTTGTTGTATATCTTTTGCTATCTCTTCTTCTGACTCCTCCAGCTGGAGCTTATTCTTAATCAATTTTACTACATAGGTCTTGATATCATCGCCCTCTCTGCCTTCAGACACTTTCAGAATTTTCAAGTTATTTCGTCTCCGGAAATTTTCCAGCCTTTCTACCCTGTCCGAATTCTTTTTCTCAGTGGGCCTTAGTTTATCTATTTCAGTGCAGTTTGCCAATACCTTTTCTCTAAGTTCTTTGACCTCCTCCTCTAATGTTGTCATTCTGCTGCTGAGGTCGTCTATCTTCCTGCCCATTACTTCACACACCTTCTTTATCTCCAACTGATTAGATTCTGATATTTCGAACCTGTTTTTGATTTCTGCTGACCATGCCGCTAAGAGTGCTCCAACAGAAGCATCGTTCTCCTGTAGGTGGTGAAGGGCCTGTGCAGGGTCTTCGGAAATAGGAGCCAGGCTACTCAGATTTTTCCTGGGAGGCTCGCTCCCTATTTCAATATCGGAGTCGGTAGTTACCTGAGGCTTTGCTACCCCATTTCCCTGGTCTACCATATCAGGATCATCTGGACTGCTTTCAGGGGCTATTAACCGATTTATAACTTCCGTCTCATGGCCAGTGCTCTCGCCTGTGCTCACACCAGCCATTGTGTTTTCTCTCAGAATTAGAATTTTGGTTAGAACTTTAAAGTACGTTTTCAGGGATGGGGTGATTTTTATTTTGGGGACCTGCGTCCTTTTCCTTAAGGCAGCCTTTTGTTGTGTTATTACAGTGCTCACAAACTCCTCTTTTTCATGCACCCTATCCACCTTAGCAGCCTTTTTTCCTCCCTCCAACTTCTCCCCCTTTGGCCTCCTGTCCCACTTGACAAAAGTCTCTCTCTCCGGTTTGATAATCTATGTGTCTGCTGACTGGCCCCCTTTTCCACTACCTTTGAGGACTTGCGAAGCGCATACCTAGAGGCCCCCTCTGCAAATGTCCCCTCGTGTATTGCCTCCCCCTACCTTTGCTGGAGTCAGCGCTAGTGAAATAAACCTGTTCAGGAACTACTTCCTCTTCTGCTTCACCCTTAGGCACACCGGCACTGCGATGCCTACACTCGGTAGATATTCCGGCTATGACAGACTGATTCTCTCTCTGCGGATGGTTACCTATAGCCCCGTCCTTCTAGCCACTACTTCTACCTCCTACCCCTCGAAAGGGTATCCTAGCTGCTGCGCCTCATCCTTTGCGGAGCTCCAGGGCCACCCTGTACCACACCTGCACCTTCTCTGATGCCATTTTGCCGTTGTTCCCAGTGGTCACGCTCTCCAGACTGAGCTGACCGCCTCACTTCCTCCACCTCCGACCTCTGACCTCCAAGCGCCGAAGCCTCTGTTGTAGCCGAATCCACTCGCAGCTCCCCGCACCAAACTCAAGGGCGGAAGCCGCAGCCACTACAGACCGATGTGAGGCACCGAAACAGGAACCGCAGCCCAAAAAAAAAGAAGAAAAAACCTTCGGCTGTGCTGCATGCAAGGATGGCAAGACCCCCAAAACCGTCACAGTCAGTGAATAGCGGCGTAAACGCAAGGGCTGAAGCAGAGATCACCCGCAGCACCAAGGAACTCTCGCCGCTCACACACCCCCTTGCTGGGCCTGAAAACGGCCGCTAAAAACCGGTAGGCTAAACTGCTATGCTACCTAAATTTCCTAAACAGACTTAACATCCTTATTAGGGGATTTTCACAGTACGTACATCAATAAGGGTTATCCGGGCTAAGTTTTTGTACGATCCTACCCGTTCACATTTCGGAGCCGCGAACGCTCCAGAGCTCCCCCGCGACCTGCTACACACTGTCCGCCATGTTTTCCCCCTCGTGCCAGAGGCAGTCTTGATCACATCTATGCAAATCAGTCTTGACCCTGTGCCCCATGGGAACAGTCCAGACTGAACTGCCAAGCCATGTCCTCCCTAGGCCGGTTTCTGGGTATTACCCGTCAACAGCCAGGCTAGCTTGAATCCAGTGGCACAGTGAGTAAGGGACGCAGGTATGGGCATACCCATCCCACTTAGGGTGAAAAGTCCTATGCAAACAAATGATGGACGGAATGCTGAATAAATCATACATTCACCCCCAGTCAAGAGATCTGGGTTAAAAGTAGCATTTGATTTACAGGCCCTGGGCACCCCTTGGCCTTATTAGTAAATCAAACATGCTAATCATGGATAAACCAATCACAAATACAATTTAGACAGAGAGCATTTGCACGTTAGCACTGATTAACAAAGATAAAGTGCCCAGAGTACTAAAGCCAACAAAAACAGGTCAGAAAAAATTGGAGGACATTTGGGGATAACCCTGCAAAAAGGGACAGGTCCAACATTGCCCAAAACCAAGTCCCAGAGCCTGGATGGTTACCAGAGGGAGCACCAGGAAGGTGGGCCTTGTCTGTACCTGGAGGCCATATGCTGAGAAGGGCCCCATAGGGTTAGGAGAACTAGGGGGGGGCAGCTATCACAAATGCCCTGCCAGTTTTGGTGTCTGGTAGTACCACTCCACAGTGGAGGGAGCGGAAGGTCAGATGGTGCAGTGAGAGGGGGAAGCATTCCCCAGTGGGAGCACCCGTGATTCAAGGGCCAGCTCTGAGGTCAGAGAACCCCTAGAATGACCCTGGTGGCACCACTTCTGGTGTGGGGGGGACTGCTGGCTCAGTCAGGTGGACAGGGTCAAAAGATCAGCGCCAGGCAGACTCTCACACAACAAATGAAGAATGTGTTTTTTCTTGGTTGGAGTAAGCCCCAAGAAGTCCTTGCTTGCCAGTCACCTGTTCAGCCTCAGGGTAAAGACCATGGCAGGTTCATGCTCTCACCCCTGACCTGGAGAGAGGGGCAGCTGTCACAAGAATTCCTACTACTTTGGCTTCTGGGGTACCACTCCAGGTGCGAGGGTGCAGATCTCTAGAAGGGAGGGCAGGGGATGAGGAACTTTCTCCATATCCCAGCTCAACCCAAGGATGCAGACCATGGGTTGGGAGACCATTTGCAGGGTGGAACCCCTGAACTGGTGGGAGAATTGTGCAGGACGGCTGCCACAAGAGCCCTGAGAGTTCTGGATTATGTGGGTACCGCTCCAAAGAGGAGGATTTGGAACCCAAGAATAAGGGGTAGAGGGAGGAAAGCCTCACCCCTACCCCTGTCCAGCGTAAGGGTGCAGACTCTGGGCTGGCGGATCAATGGCAGTGTAGATCCCCAAAACTGCTAGGAGGTAGAGTGGAGTAAGAATGTAATGCACTTGGGTCTACCGCCCCCCAGTCTGGGAGATACCAGAGGACAGAAACCCCTGGATGGCCTGAGGCCTGGCTCTGGCCACTGATAGCTAAGGATTCCTCCTGAGTTAGCTTAGTTTGTCCAGAGTATAGACAGAAGGATTCAACTGGGTTCAGAGTGGCATAGAATTGGAATGTGCCCCTGCAGTTGCGGGCCAGGGTACATGTTCCATTGCCCCAAGCAGGTTAGCCCATCAAGGTATTGAGTAGTCCACCCTGGCTTTAGGCTGGAAGGGGGTTGTGTTGGACCTGGCCCACTTATCAGGGTTATACCAAAAAATGTTGCCTTCTTCTTATTCTTTTTCTGACCCTCTTTGTTTGGCTTTAGGACTCTGAGCATTTTACCACTGCTAATGAGTGCTAAAGTGCATTTGCTTTCAGGCCTCAATCGTGGTTTGAGTGGTGTACACCTGTTAGGCATATTTAATTTACTTCTAAATCTCTTGTACAGTGGTATCCCATAGACCCAGGGCCTGTAAATTAAATGCTACTAGTAGGCTTGCAACGCAGGTTGTGCTACCCACAAAAGTAGCCTTTCAAACTTCTCTGGCCTGTCACCTGCAGTGCCTGTGTGCGCAGTTTACTGCCACATTGACTTAGCATTTAAAACTACTTGCCAAGTCTGAAACTCCCTTTTTACTACATAGAGGTCACCCCTACGGTGGGCCCTATGTAACCCTATGTGCAGGATGATGTGTAGGTAGAAGGTAGGACATGCGCCTTTATTATGTAGCATGCCCTGACAGTGACAAACATCCTATTTCATTTGTCATCACTGTTAGTACTGCTCCTCTCATAGGTTAGCATTGGGAATACCCTTATATTGTTTGAAAGTGGTAATTTCTGATCTGAATGGAGTAGTGTTGCCATGTTTGGTATATTGGAATAATGGTGATAAATCCTGCTTATTGGTACAGATCTATTTTTTATTACTATTACAGTAATGCTACTTTTAGAAAGTGGTCATTTCGATGTGCTTATGACTCTGTGCTTTGCAGCCTGATACCCATCCACGTCTAGAGCAGAGTGACAGCTAGGCTTTGTGCATAATTTCCAGACAGTCATCACACAGGAAGGGTTGGGGTGTAACAGGGTTACATCTGCATACTCGTTCTGGGCTGGGAGAGAGGAAGGTGGGGTGCACTTACATTTGTATAGGCTGTGTCCTGCCCTCCCACAAAGGGCTCACATACCCCCTACTCCACATCTGGAACCAGAGCTAGGTTGAAACAGTTGTTTCACACTTCTAACTTTCTTTTGGGACTTTTAACCAGACGCTGCTGGATCTACAAAGAGCATGTTGTCAAGGGACTGCTGTGCTGCCAAGAGGAACCACCATATGTACTACTTGTTTTGTTGTGCTGCTCTGCTGCCTACTAATTGCTATGCTGCAGAAGGGACTGCCACCTTGCATGTGCCCTGATTGTGCTGGCCTTCTTGCCTGCTTTCCTAGTCATTTGTGCCCCCGAATGCTGTTCTAGGAGCTCAGCACGTGGTGAGCATTTTTGCCTGCTCCTGGTTTTTACCTTGTGCCTGCTCTTTTTTCCCTAGAGGACAGCACGTGGTGAGCGCTTCTCAGTTTCATCAATGTGGTGGACATTGTGTCAGGCCCCAGGCTTCTCACACTAATGCATTGTGAGCTCTTTATTCTTCCTGCCCGAACCTGAGGCATTCACTCTTGCATTCGGGTTCCACAGTGAAGCACAAGGTGAGTGTTTACCTGAGCATCCAGGAAGGAGTTTTATGCCTGCAAGTGCTCAAATCAGCACACTGCCGCCACGGCTCCCAGCATGGCTCTCACACCCCAGGACATTTTACCAACACTGCAAGGAAACTTGCACCTACGTCAGTGGGGTTTGGCCCTAGAGCAGCACCGGGTGTGCTGGAAAGGCTAGAATCTCTTCGTGGGCGGCCCGGTCCGTTTTGACATGGAAGTTTGCATTGCTGGCAGAGGCTGCAGCTCACGCTTGCAGGCTGCCACCTAGCAATACCTGCCCGCAGGCGGGGCCAAGAGAGGGCTCCCCAAACAGAGTCAGTATTGTGTGCATCCTCATTCCCCCCCACTAATGTCCCGTATTGGGTGTCCATTTTGCTAGAATGAGCATTACAAGTGAGTCCTTGACAGAGATCCCCATCTCATTGCTTTAGGAATCTGCTTCCATATTACTTATAGTAGGCACGCACATGCTCCTGCGGCCTTTGTTTTATGCCTATGTTAAGATCATGGTACAAAAGGGGGTGGTGATGGACGGAGCATCTGAACCAATCAAACACGCACACCCAGTCAAAAGATCTGGGTTTGATCCATCACCGTTCTTTAGCCCACTCTGCCACCCCAGTTCAGACATGGCTTTATGCAAATCAGTCTGACCCTGTGCCTCATGGGAACAGTCCAGCCCGAACTGCCAAGCCATGCCTTCCCTGGACCGGAAACAAGCTTCCGAGGACCGGTTTCTGGCATTCCAGCCGTCTTCAGCCCGGTTTGCTTGAATCCAGTGGCAAAGTGAGCAAGGGACTCACGTCTGAGCATACCCTGCCACACTTATGGCGGCCAGAGCAGTACAAAAGGGGGTGGTGATGGACGGAGCATCTGAACCAATCAAACACTCACACCCAGTCAAAAGATCTGGGTTTGATCCATCACCGTTCTTTAGCCCACTCTGCCACCCCAGTTCAGACATGGCTATATGCAAATCAGTCTGACCCTGTGCCTCATGGGAACAGTCCAGCCCGAACTGCCAAGCCATGCCTTCCCTGGACCGGAAACAAGCTTTAAGATCATGGCACCAGGGCTCCCAAGGATTACTGTAACCCCGCTAATAGGGGCACAGCGATTTCTGTGCCCAATGGGCTCATGGTTGCGGATGCTTCTGGTAGTTTTTCATGATTTCTGCATTACTGGTGTTTATGATACCATTTAGTGGTCCATGTACCCATGGTTTTCATGTTAATTCATGCGCCTGATTGGTGTTCTTGCGCTCAAGTGATGATTTATGTTTTCTTTATTTCATAACCTGTTGCATGTCATGCCCTGATTTTCTAATATATGTTCTTTGAATTCTTGCACTGTCAAGATAACAAGTACTATTTCAGGATTGGCATAATATGAACAGTATTTTTTATCTATGCCATTTTGGGTCTATGATTTAGGTACACTATAACCTATATTTTCATACAATTCTGTGTGTAGTCTGTTTTATGGTGTATTCATAATATTACTGGTGTGAATATGTTGCACAAATGCTTTACACATTGCCTGGGTGATAAGCCTGACTACTCTGTGCCAAGCTACCAAGGGGGTGAGCACAGATTATCTTTGGTGTGTAACTTACTTGCCTTGACTAGAGTGGGGGTTCTGCCTGGCATACCTTAACCAATCAGAAACCCAATTTCTAACAGATAGATGAATGCTTCTTCCACTCATTTGAATTGTAATTTAAAATACTCTTTAAAGGTCGTATTTTAAGTTACTATTCTGAAAATGAAATTTTTAGAAAGTTAGCATTTTTCTGTCTAAACCAATTGTGCCTTTCTGACAGGGTCCAGATTTGCATGACTGGGAATGGCTCTCCTGTGGTGCATTGTGTATTCCTTCCAGGCATCCAGACATGGGAAGAAAAGGTCCTTGGGCGTGGAGCAGGGTATTCTTCTCTTGAACAGGGAGTCCTGGGGATTGGACTCAACCCTTCCAGAGCTTTAAAGGGTATCCTCAAGTCTATGCTCCCCCCATCCCTGACTTCTAAGTCACTGACAAATGCAGCTCACGCCTAGGCCTGCCTGCATTTTTGTTAGTCTAGACAGTTTGGACTCAAACCCAGGAAATAGGGAAGTTTAGGCAAAGGGGGTATCCTCCACGCACTGGCAGGCACTAGGTATGAAAAAGCACTCTCATAAACTCTCATCAGAAAACATGTGGACCTGTGGAAGATTCAGAAGAAGGACTGCCCTGCTGTCTGAAGAAGGTAGAATGTACCTGCTTGTCTTGAACCCAGGCTCCCTAGAAGTGACCTCAAGGGTCGGTTAGCTGACCTCTTGTTTGAGCTACATGTTCACCACAAGTTTCAGAGACCTCCCTGCAACTGGGCAGCTCACCAGCACTACCTGGACCTCCTTGAGCCCTGCTGCTGGCCTCTCCTAAAGTGAGACCTGATTCTCAAGTGTGCCCCTTAGGACCTGAACCCTTGGCTGGCATCAGAGTGTACTTCTCCTAATTTACAGGTGAAAGTACAAGACCACAAGTGGGCTCTTAACACCAAGAAATAACCACCAGCTCTTCACACCAAACAGTGACTAGCTGCATTGAAGCTCCAGCAGCAACCTATTCCTCAAGCCTACATCAACCTCGTCACAGTCTCCACCTGCACGAAACTCCAGCTGTGGCTCTTCATGTAGACTTGAACTCTTAGAAGGTAAAACCTCTATGGGGAAAAACCTGGTCCCTCTATTCGACCCACGCTACATCGCGATAGGCCTGAACTTGTGACTTTGACAAGGTCTACTGTGACCAGATACCTGGGAGTGGTGCTTTGTGCTGCTATTTTCACCTCACCTAAATCTTTAAAAACTCATAACTCCAGTTCACCCAATTGGATTTTTGTTTTTGTGTTGTTTTATTTATTAAAATTAACTACATTTTTCTAAATTGGGTTAGGAGTTTTTTGTGTTGTGTTTTCACTTTATTACTGTTTCGGTGCTGCATAAATAATTTACACATTGTCTGTAACTTAAGCCTGACTTTTTTTATGCCAAGCTCCTAGAGGGTTAAACACGTTTATTTAGTTACTTTTGTGGTTCACCCTGACAAGGATTGTGTTTATTATTTGAGTGAGGCTTCGAACCCTCTCAACTAATGACCCAATTTCTTAAACACAGTAACCCACCTAACATATTTCCCCCACACAGCCAACAGCATTAGTACAATACGGTACCATCAAGCACATTAAGGAAGCACCAATGTAGGCATCATTAACTTATTTGCAGTTTGGGATTATCTATATTCAATACATTGTAAATTTTTCTCCTGCATTTCAGGGCACAAGAGGAGGGCAGGACCTGAAGCTCTTTGCAGGTTCCATATGTTAATGTCCTCCACACACTGACACAAACAAAAGAGTGCAGATGTGAAAGAGAACTAAATTAGCTAATATCACTCACAAGGAAAACAGGAGTTAGGTATCCACTTGTGTGGAAAATGCTCACCAGACACCAGCACTAAGGTGCATCCATTCTGTTTCTGTAAGTCACTCTGTGAACATTGCTAGCAAAGTAAATGTGGCAAGCATCTAGTTTTAGATTCATGCAAGATGTGTCTTGTGCAAAGGAAAGTGACACAGGCATAATCAAAACGGAAAATTAGGCTGGATAAAAGCAGCCCAGTAATCATGGTCAACAACAAGATTACACTCTGTTGTGTTTAATTTAGATGAAAACACATCAGAACACCTGTCATGTCACAAAAGCTTGAGACCATGGTAAAGATATAAAATATTACTCCCAGAAATCAAAACCAGTTGGAGGGGATGTATGTCGTTACTACGCATGCATTTACAACACATGTCTTTACGACGCAACTTTTACAACGCAAGTCATTACAACGACTTGCGTTGGGGGGCGCTGGATAGTGAATAGTTTAATTTACTATTCCAACTCCAGTCCCTCCCCGTGGATAGTAGGGAAGGAGTTGGATAGTAAATTAATCTGTTCCCTATCCTGGAGCGCCCCCCAGCGCAAGTCGTTGTAACGACTTGCGTTGTAAAAGTTGCATCGAAAAGGCACAACGTTGTAAAAGTTGCGTAGTAAACGCTGTTCCCCGTTGGAGGCATTGTTAACCATGGTTATGATGTTGTAGTGGGAACAGCAGCACCAACAGAATCCCCAGTGGCGGGTTCCACAATTCTGGAATTCAGATGATAGGTGAGAACTATATCAATATAAAGTCACACCTTCTTTATCATTTCCTGTAATCTATGGTGATCCATATACCTCTCCCATCCATCGTACCCACAAATGAGGTGCACTCTCTGACTTCAATCCCCTTCTGAGCAAATGCTCCATAGGCTTTACAATTATAAGACCACCATGCTGTCGTCAACAAATTGAGCTTCTCTTTGACAGTGCGCAATGTACTAACATTCAATGCAGCACCAGCCATGGGGGAGTGTTTTCACAAGGTTTCACCTCATGTATCTATATTTGAATCGAGCTCAGGACCACTGAGGACTATCAGGCACATTTCAGTATATTCTGTTATAGACAGGGACTTAAGGCACCTTCCATAACAGCCAAACTGCACAGTTTTTTTTAACCAGGCTAGCTATTGACAAATCTGTTGGCTCAGTGAACTAATGCACCCACTTCGGAATTACCAATTTGACCAAATAATTGGTGTGTATGCTCAGTCTGTCATGCACCTGAGGACAGCACAATATATACCACTGAGTCATCCAAAATAAACATCTGTTATATGACAGGAGATCCCACTTGATTTTAACTAGTTTCATTTAGCCTTAAGCTGCACAATCCACTGTTTTAGCAGACTTGTTTATGAGAGAAATCCATGGCCAAGAGACATTTTCTCATTCAACCTTCAACAAAGGTATCTTGCATGACTTTTGTACCGCAGCATAATTTGATAGTACCTAAAGACCCCCACAGAGCCAAGTGCTTTAGAAATCTCTGGGACCTACAAGCACATTCAGCTAGCACCATTGTAGTCTTCATTAACTTATCTGCAAATTTCGATTATTCATAGGCAATCATAAAAGCCAGAACAAGGAAAATACACATAATGCCTCCATCTTGAAGTCTAGGGTGTATAACTTCAAGTGGTGGAACTCATACATGATCTACATCAAATCTCAGAACGGGAAAAAACAATGATGGACAAAATCAAGCAGAAGAAGAAATTCACCACCAACGCTGGCCTTAAGTTTGTTGAGTTGGTTTTAGCAGGAAACATCGTTCACAACGCGGTTTACACCGCACTACCTTAACAACGCTGCCATTACAACGCAAGTCGTTACTACGGCTTGAGCTGGATGGCGCTGTTGGTTAAGGAATATTGTAATTTTATATTCCAACACCTTCCCTACTGCTACGTGGACTGGTGTTGGAATATAAAATTATAATATTACACAATCCACGCCCCCCAACGCAAGTTGTTGTAACGACTTGCGTTGTAATGGCAGCGTTGTAAAGTACCGCGATCTAAAAGATTGCGTTGTACTGACATACATCCATTTTAGCAGTGCCAAACCTTTAAAATCAATAACATTCCTATTTTAGTGATCTGCCTGTATCGCCCCTTGAGAGAGCAAAGATCCAGCAATCTCAGCTTACTCTCCATTCCCAGAGTGAAGAAAGCAAGGAGTGGGGGAACGTTCGCCTGCATACTTAGCCCACAACCTATGGAAAACCTTACGCCTAGCCCTGAGGCTAAACGAGAACCTACTCAGCTTCAGGAAACAACTCAAGACACATCTGTATACTTAGAACATGATGGATGAGAGCCTGGAAAAGCCATAAGTGCTGGGAAGCTGTTGGGTAGTATTGGGCTTTACACATTCCTTGGATGAGTGATGGAATATGGGATGGGATGGGACGGGAACAGGGATGGGGATGGGGATGGAATTGTGTTAGAGCAACTTGACCGATGATGGTGGCACACTCTCCCCAAGGGAAAAGTATAAAGTTACAAACACTGTTAAGTCTAAAACATTTCAATCAACAAAAGGGTGGAAAAGGGTTCTATTATATAGATACCCATTGTTTCGACTATTTTGGTGTAAGTTGGCTTAGGAATTAAGTTCATTTCTATCATTGCACGGATGCAATGACAAAACCCTACCGTGTAGAACAGTGTAATTGATTTGATTAGTGGTGCCCCTGACACCAAACTGCATTACATAGGTTCCAACATGGCATCAATAATATGTTAGCTTTACCAGTATGTACACACACTTGGGTTGCTAAAACCTCACACTAAGGGCTATTTTAAAGCATTTCCTGAGTGTTATTATGGGAGTGGTTTGTGTTGTAGTTTCATCCTGTGAGTGCAGCAAAGTTAGCTCTGCCTCACTTGCATGGGTAGAGGAGCAAGCTCTGTACAGTATGTAGTAGATCTCTCCCATTTCAAAACTGTGTGAACCTGAGCCAACCCTACCTCTTGCACCACTAATAATGGACATAGAGCAAGCCAAAACTGCAAAGATACTCAGATGAGGTAAGAAGAGGATGAATAGGCCAGTTGAGCAATAGCTAATCATACTCAAAGGGCCTTTTTACAATATCAGCCAGTCAGACCGCCAACCACTATCTCAGTCGCAAAGTGCTCCTTTACACAGCTGCTTGAGTTGCAGTCCAGGGAAAGGGCCGCAGCACAAGCCGCTGTCTAAAGGACCACTACCTGCAGCTTCATGCACCAGATCACAGGCACAAATATGGTGACAATCACAGAGATGCTGGAGGATGCTACATATAACCCCTGGGCCATTACAGTGGGCCACAATGGAAGGGGCCCTGTTTGGAGCCCTAAAATCCATTTCTGCAAGCCTTTTAATGGCTGTCCTTCCGACATGAAAAGACTGTTGGAAAGGAACATCATAATCCCAATGGTGATGCCTGCCACGGCACCTCCTTCCTTCAGGAATGCGATTCCAACCACCGTCCAAATGGGATCACTGATCCTGTGGGAGGCAGCAGTCTTCCCCCGACCGTTTTGGGTAAGATCACCTTAATTGTAATCTGGCGGTCTGTTGGTCGGTAGGCATCGTAATCAGGCCCAAAGTGTCAAAACTAAAATAGGCTGTGTGTCTAATAGCAACCTAAAGACTTTGTGCAGGGAGAAGAGGACCCTGTGGTTCAAGAGATATAACTGAGATTTATGGGACAATCGTCA
The DNA here is from genome assembly GCF_964261635.1 of Lissotriton helveticus. Taxonomy (NCBI): domain Eukaryota; kingdom Metazoa; phylum Chordata; class Amphibia; order Caudata; family Salamandridae; genus Lissotriton; species Lissotriton helveticus. The sequence continues at coordinate 368,985,498 of NC_136070.1, forward strand.
CAATTTTTTGCTGTTGTCGACTTTAGATTTTGCATGCAAGCATGCTGTACTAAAGGGGATTGTTGCCATACATATGTGTGTATATCTGTGGGCTCTTTTTTGTGTTTGTGTGTGTGTGTGTATCGATGAACAAAGAACTGAAGATGGAAGGAATTAACTAGCTTGATAAAGTCCACAATTTTGGCCACCCTCAGAGAAACTTTAAAAATACAGCCCAGCAAAGATGGTGCATAGGCACCCTATCCCCCAGAAGTCAAAATGTTACATAAATCATAACCAGTAGTTTATAGAATTACACCTGTTACCCTTCCAACCTGAAAACAATAAGAATGTACATTTTAAATGTCAATAAAGAAGAATAAAAACACTTTAATATGCCAGAATCATGTGTTTCTAAATTATGAGGTTGGTGCTTTTTCTGAAACCACAACTAACTGTTGACTTTGAAACATTCTGAGCCAACGAAGAGACCAGGAACACTGGTTGAGCAAGAAATGCAACGAGCCAGTTGGTGTTCTTTAGAGGTAGAATGAGCAAACATTAATCTGATAATTGTGGTTTCAGAACTGTCCGAGTTTTTGGAGATTGGATTGAAAAGTCTGTAGTGGGATTTCAACAGCAACCATCTAAAAATGCATGAAGCTTCGGACTCGTCGTTGTTTCTACCCTGTCTCTTATCTCCAAATTAAGGAAATCTTTCTGAATCACTTCTCTCCTCTTGGAGCATTCCAATACATTTTAACTCTGCTACCTCAGCGGCAAAGGATCACATTTTTCTTGTTGTGGTCATGTTTGTATAAGGAATATAGGTGGTAATAAAAGTGTAAGGCTTAGAATTGAATTGAATGTCTACATGAAGTAAGGACAGTAACAAGAATGAGGGCACATTGATAATACCTGAAAAAACAATGAGCAACCTCCTTTACAATGAAGTCTACTCTTGTTTTTCCTCTTTCCCACCATAATTTGTGATCACTGTCTTCCACACGTAAGGTTCTGCTTTATTATTGCATTACTGGAGTGAGGTAACAGCTTGTTTCCCATAAGTCAGTTGCAGGGGCAAGCAAGCACTCAAAACATGAGAATATTAGGGGTCCTTACTAACGAGAGTACCAAGTTTGCAGTCGGAAATGGAAAGTTGGCATCACTAATCCCCCTTTGCTCCCAGGATAAATGTGGAAAATCAGTTAAGGTCCAGCTCAAGGGGGAAGTGATATTGAGCGGATCTAGATAGAGTGCAAAAAAATATCACGTCTGCATTTCAAATGTAAATGTCTAATCAAAACTGTGATAATAAAACCTCTTAGTAGTTACTCTGAGTATATCAGAATGTTTGTAGAGGGGAACTCAAATTGAAACAACTACAATACAATTTTTGGGAATACTGGACACTGTTGATTGTAGAAGTGATCTTTAATGAAGATATAATGTAACGACCCCCAGAAGCCAACCTCTCAGCTCCACAGCCAAGCTTCACTGCTGGACTCTACAATCCAGATTCCAGCATTAGAAACTTGTTTCTTGGAGATGGTCGATCACAGATGAAATGTAATTAAAACACAACACATCTCCTCTTCCAAATAAAGAACACATTCATTACTAACAATACATTAAATTAAATAATAAAATGGAAATTAAGAATAACATTTTAATTGTACAAATAAACATCCTATTCCTTTGGTCTCATATAAAATGTTCACTAAATGAAATTGAGATTAAAAGAACATTTTAATCGTACAAATAATCATCTAATTTCTTTGTTCTTATTTTAATGCATTCACTAGGTCTCCTTCCATAAACGTCAGTGGAACCATTCATATTACCAATATTTTTCTGTAATCAATGCCTTACTTCAGCATCATTGCACTTGACAGCTCTACAAATGTTCCACCACCTGCCATCAGAAACTTTGATTATATTACCATCAACATTTATAATCTTCTTTGGTTTAGATAACATTGAATTACCTTTCTTCACTATACTACCAGACTATAGTCTCACAAAATCTCCTTCAGCAAACATTCTATTACTTTTCCCAATTTTGCTATTATGTCTCAGTTGATAAGAATCTTGATATTTTGCAACCTTTGATCTTACATCTCCCTCCTTTATATTTTTTTACCACTCGTACCTATCCATGCTGGCACCGCAACAGTACATGGCATTCTCCCTTTAAGAAGACAAAAAGGAGTTTCTCCTGTCACAGAATGTGGAGTGGTTCTGTAGTTCCATAACATTTTTCTAACTTGTGATTTCCAACACATCTTCATTGATATGGCCACTTGAACATTTTCTCCTAAAACTCGGTTGAAGTGGTCAACCAAACCATTTTCCCTGGGATGATAAACTGGGGTTCTCAAAAGTTTAACGCACCACTTTTTGAGAAAATCACCAAATTCTTGTGAAATAAAGTGCGGACCATTATCTGTTAGAATCTCAGCAGGGCAACCTTCCCTTCTAAAAACTTCTTCACATAATGCAATCACATTGCTAGTCTTAATTTCACTGACAAATCCAATTTACGGCTACTTTGAATAATAATCTATCATCACAAGGGCATACTTATAATTTGCACCAAATCCTTCAAACGGTCCACATATATCCATAGCTAATCTTTCCCATGCCTTTTCAGGAAATTTCATAGGCGTTCTGGGAGAATCCCTCAACACATGTGACTTATCACTACATGTACAAGATATACATTCTCTTACAAAATGCTCTATATCTCCATCCATGTTTGGCCACCAAAAATCCATTCTAGCTCCCTTTTGACTGCAGACATTCCTCCATGACCTTCATGCAATAACTCCATTGACTTCATCCTCATAGGTTTAGGTACAACTAGTTTGTCACACCTTCTTATCACTCCATTCACAACAGATAATTCTTCCCATAAGTTCCTATACTCTGAAATCTCACTGTCCAACTTCCATCCATATGCCGCAGGCAACATTTTGATCACCTTCACCAAAATGGGATCTGCAGAAATAGCTTCTTTCCACTCATCTTCACTTATAGCCTGACACACATCCTCAATATTTGCTATCCAGTCCTCCTCTTCACTAGAATTTTCCATTTTATCGTTTACAGGCAAACGCGACAAACAATCTGTATTTCAATTTTTCACTCCTGGTACATATTTTAGAACAAAAGAAAACTCTTGTAAATGATATATCCACTTTGCAATGCGTGGGTTAGCTCTACTCGCACCTGCAGTAGTGAAAATGTCAATCAAAGGTCTGTGATCCGTACGAAGTTCAAAACTCGTTCCCCAAAGATAAACACAAAAATTTTGCACTCCCCACCAACAGGCTAAAGCTTTCTTTTCAATGGTGGAATATGACATCTCTGCACCCTTTAATGTACGTGATGCAAAGGCAATAACCCTCTCTTTGTCATCATGTTCTTGCATAAGTACAGCTCCTAATCCATAACCACTGGCATCTGTTACAATTATAGTCTTGTCTTGGGGATTAAATAACCTTAATGCTGTGGCTGTAGCCATCTTAACAGCTTCAAATGCTGACTGACACTCCCTTGACCATTGAAAAATTGCTCCCTTCATCATGAGTTCTTGCAATGGATGTAGAATTTCAGAAAAGTGATGCACACATTTAGCGTAGTACTCAGCTAAACCGAGAAACAATCCTAATTGGTCTTTAACCAGTGGTGCTGGAGCTTTTTCTAAGTCTTCTACCAAATTTAACTTTGGTTTAATACCATTGTAAGACAACAAATGTCCCAAATAATCCACTTCTTGTTGAAACAATTTACATTTTAACAAACTAATAGTGAGACCTGCTACCTCAAGTTTAGTTAGTACTTTTCGCAAATTATCATCATGTGAATTTTAATCTTTTCCCCATATTAAAACATCATCTTGGAATACTAAAACATTCTTCATATTTTTTAAGATCTTCTGCATAATTCTTTGAAATACAGCAGATGCCGAGGCTAGACCGAATGGCATTCTGATGAATTGAAATGCCCCCACAGGCGTAATAAAGGATGTTAAATGTTTGGATTCGGGGTGTAAATGTATCTGATGATAAGCACTTGACAAATCTAAGGTAGTAAAATATTTTCCACCAGCAACACTTGATAACATTTCATTTCTAAGAGGTAAAGGATACCTGTCAACCCAAATACATTAATTTTAGTCTCTCAGATCCACACATGCGGATTTTGTCATTGGGTTTGTGTGCGATGACAATCCGACTTATCCAATCAGAAGCCTCTATAGGCTCTATTATTTTCACCTTGCATAATCTTTGCAGCTCATCTTTTAGTTTTCCTCTTAGAGCCATAGGAACATTACGTAACTTGTGTACTTTTGGTTTGGCATCATTCAATAATACGATTTGGTGTTCAAATCCTCTAAGACATCCTAACTCTTCTTTAAATAAATTAGGAAAATACTTAATCCATTTGTTGTTGCTAACATCTGTTAATTACACCTGTGACGGATGGCTTGGCTTGAGAATGATATCCATCTTTTTCTGTTCCTTCCATTCTAACAAACACTTCCCTGTTTCTACCACATACATTTTTGCAATGTTTTTCCGTGTTTAAAAGTGCACATTTGCATTGGAATATCCCAAAACTGATAGTTTTATACTGCAATAACCTTGTGGTTCAAAATCACTTGGAATTAATTTAATGGATCCCAATTCTTGCCATTTTTGCATGTCTATTAAAGTAAAAGGGGAACAAGAATCTGCCCACATTTGTATTGCATTACCATTGATATATATCATACATTTGGAAGAATACACTTCAGACTGATCGTAATCTGTAGTATTAGCATCTGCAACAACCATTACTTCAACATCAAAATCGTCTTCTACCAGCACTTCATCTTTTGAATGTATTGCCAAGGAATTTTCTATAGAGTTGACTGATTTCTTTTGTTTTTGAAATTCATTAGTCTTGCATACCCTTGAGAAATGACTGATTCTCCTGCATTTATAACATTGGCTTTTAACAGCAGGACAAGGCATAACATCAGCATTATGTCTATAGCTTTCTTCACCAAACTTTTGTTGTCATCACTATCTGCCTTCATAACTTTCTTGGTATTAGAACTGAATACACACACCTTACCAGGATCTGCATCGCCCTTAGTATTATTTTCAGACACCTCTTTTACATATTGTGACGTATTCTCAATGCGTTTAGCAATTTCAATTGACTTGTCTAAAGAAAGGTCTTTCAAATTTAATAGTTTTTCTTGAATTTTCTTATTGGTGGTTCTGTTTATGAGTTGGTCCCTAATAATTTCATCCCTTAAATCTTTAAACGTACATGTTATTGCTAATCTTCTTAAAGCGGCAACATACTGTTCAATCTGTTCGCCCTGTTTTTGTGAACGTGAGAAAAATGTATGCCTTTCCACCACTAAACTTAATTTTTTTCCATAGCTGTGAGCTAATGCTGATAAGGCACTTTCATATATATTTTCCCCTTCATCATCAGATGAATCATCTACATTTCTGGTACCAAACTGGAAATTAGGTAAAGTGCCTAAAACTTTCCTTCCTTCTACACCTAAACTGACCTTCAAAATAGCTAATTTCCTCTTGGAAATAAATGCATCACCTCCAATTGCCTCTAAATATGTGACAAAAGACTCTTTCCAGTCCTCCCATTCCATGCAGGGAGGACCTGGATCTTGTAAAAATGTAGGTGGAGGAGGGATGGATTGTGTAGACATCATAACTTAAATGGATATGTGCACACAAAATTGGCTACATATTAAAATTCGTCTTCGTATAATACTACCAGAAAATTTGATAATTACAAGTTCATAACCAGCGCGTTGTAACAATTGCCTTGAAATTCATTAAGTTGTCATATAAATTCTTCTTGTGTTAGGTAGCTTATCCACTCACCGGTGATTTCTTAAAAATGTCAGCGCAATTTAAGTCAGTTTCACCAGACGCTCCTCGGGTCTTTTGCTAAATTTAAACCTTCTCAGGCATTCAAAACAAACAAAAAAATGGGGGAAGAAAATCAAAATGGCAGCATGTAAGTCCTATTGTGGTCACGCTGGGTCACTTAAGGTCACGGGGTACGCACTCGGTCATGCACCGTCTTCTGTTGATTCGTTGCCAAGCAACCACTTCCCAGCAACCTCGTCCAGTGCGTCAACTTTTTATAAGATGATGCTTCACGTCTTCTTCCTTTGGTCATCAGGTTCTACTTTACAAACCTCTGCGTTCGGACAGCTGGCTTCCTTTGCATTCGAACCTTACGATTCTTACACAAAGGAGGTTGTGTTTGAACCTCAGGATTCTTTCTTGTCGCAAGCCGTTACCAGGTTACAACCGACTCCTCCAATGTAATGTTTACCTTTGAACAACAACTGCCTTCATAGACATATTTTCTGATTTGAATTAAAAAACTTGATTCCTTCAAGCAGCCGAAATTTCTTCACACGTAGAAATATCTGGTCGCTAACGATGACCAAGCTGGAAGTCATACAAGCAAGCAGTTTTTTTCAAAGAATCTTCGTTAAATCCTAGTTTTTTGAAAATGTAGTTCTTCTAGATCAGGCTATGTCCCCCATAGTTATGTTTCCCATCCTCGTCGCCATTTTTGGGAATACAGGACACTGTTGATTGTAGAAGTGATCTTTAATGAAGATATAATGTAGCGACCCCAGAAGCCAATCTCTCAGCCCCACAGACACGCTTCACTGCTGGACTCTGCACTCCAGATTCCGGAAATAGAACCTTGTTGCTATGAGATGGTAGATCACAGATGAAATGTAATTAAAACAGAACACCAGTGTATATTAAAACAGTAGTGCAACACAATATATTAAAACTACGACAGTGGCTATGAACCCTATGCACTGTTCGTCATCACTGGAACATTGTAACAATATTATGTTATGTTAACAAGATTTATAAAGCATAAACGTTACCTGGAAGGGTGTCCTATTACTATCGCCATAACAGCAGAGCAGCCTGATTTACTTGCAAGGTTAATTATAGAGGAGTGTTTTGAGCATCATCCTAAAAATAAAGACGTTGAACTGTAGTGTTGAGAGAACAAGGAATATAGAGGCATATCTACAGGCTCACATTTGTGTTCTAGGACACCCAGTGACTTTATAATACCGTTTTCACGATACTCTAGCTCATCCAAGCTCATTGAGTCCTATCTTCCTATCTTGCTATCTTTTCAGTGATTGCATCCACATCATATACCATAATCTCAATTTTTGTATTGCTGTTATCTTTTTTGGAAGATGATTGTTATTCACCAAATTTACTCATGTACGTATTTCTTTAACTGCCATTTTCTATGGTTTTCTTCTTCTATTTTTAGGGTGTTCAGCTTTGCAAATGTATCTATTTGTATGTGTTTTCCTATTACATATCAATAAAAATATTATAGAACAATAAAGAAAAATACTTTGTTATTAGTTTGTAACATTTACTTGGCTAGGCTTTCAGTAAGTCTGAATTCTTCTGAAAGAGATGTGTAGTATTATTTTTGATGTATTGCATAAGCTGTATCTCATGACTGCCTATAGGCCATGTTTCATCACAGTGCTTCCTCTGTTATTCAGTAATTAATGGTAATGACCGTACTGTTAACAAAGTCCTACACCCGTACAGAAACAAATCAAAAGCAATAGCTATTAATAGAGACTGTCGCTGTTTAATTACAAACAAGAGGACATAGTGTCAGAGTTTGGAAAGTACTTTTACTTGCTCCAGAAAGGTAAGCATAGCTCCTGGGGTGAGGATTAGTGGTCACAGAAAATGGTAATAGCTTGCTTCCTTGAACCAGGAGGCTCTGGATTAGCCACTGCTCACTCAAGGAGGATTCATTTTGATGATCGAAGGTGACCACTGTCTGTCCCACAGGAATGGTTGTAGGCTCATGGACACCAAAGGCTTTCCTTATTCCATAATTGCATCTTGAAGCCGAAAGCTTACATGCCCAATGGGTGTTGGATAGCCACAACAGGAGGGACAACTGATAAGGAGAAAATGCTAAAACTTGATGCTGAGGTGATAAACAATTCCTTAATAGCAAATTATCATTACCCCTTTGAAATGATTCAGTAGAGAGCTATGACATCTGCGCTTTCCAGGAAATGTGGAGCTTGTTTCCTTTATACAAATCGGTCCACAGCTGTTATGATATATCAGCCACCACCATAGGGAAGGGTCATCCTTCGGGAGGGTTGATTGTATGGGTAAATATTGCCCTGAATTGTAGAATCTCCTAACATCAAAACTTGAGCCCAGATATCACGAGGCTTACAATTAAGGGCCCAAGGGGGGGCAAAATTATGGATTTGTTCAATATCCATATAAGGGGAACAGCAGGGGACAAAGCCTCACCCACCATTGCACTACTTAAACAAGGCTTGTCAAACTGTTTGTCCCATTCCAGACTAGTAGTCGTAGGAGATTTTAACAGCACTTTTGCGCCTCTTAGAACAGAGGACATATTAGGGATAGAGAAAGAAGATAGAAAACAGGGTGTTTCCCTACTAACTATACCCCCGGTAAAAAGATGGTCACAGATAGTTATGCAACTTAACGCATTCACCGTGGAATATGGTTTGAGGAAAGCGAATGGCAGGACCAATTCAGGTGCCCTGGGAGCCTTCACTTATAATAGAGCAACCTGCCCATCACGTATTGACTACATCTTACTAGACGTTAAGCTTTGGTGGGGATCACAACTGACAGTGATCACAATCTTCTCTGTATGTCCATGAAGTCTCCATGGGCACTTTCTTGCCCTCCATCGAACACCCACACACATTCTGTGACTAAAGAGGTGATCCCTCAAACTCTAGAAGAGCCCTAAAATGGCACAAGGTTGCCCTACAAGACGCAAAACTAGAGGCCATTAGACAAATATTGTATAAAAACACCATTGAGTTATGGGAAGGAATAGCAGTAGGGCCCACTAATGCTCTCATTATACATACAGGCACTATTGAACAGATTAGCACTCACTTCCAATTGCCTAATAGGCCCATTAAGCCAGTAGCACATCTAGGGAGAGGGCAACCATGGTATACCAAGGACTGTAGACTCAAGAAGAAGGCCTTGGTAGCAGCTACTAGAGTTAAGAATGGTCCAGCTATTAAAGGCACAAGGAAAGAATACAGTGAGGCCATGCACCAAGCAAAGCTAGATTGGGATGAAACCCGTTGGCAAAAAATGCCAGTTTAGCAAGGGACACCAACCTCTTCTGGACGCTGGTTAGATGGGCAAACAAGGGGGAAGCAGATCAAATCTCCAACCACATTCCACTACAGGTTTGGAACGACCCCTTTGGAGAACTCTACTCCAGGTCTAACGATGTAAGTATGGATGGGCAATGTGACCACACCCTGACCAATCTTGGAGATGGCGATAGTGACCTATTCACTCTGAAAGAAGTTGAGTCTGCTATAAGCAGGATAGTGCCTGCTAAGGCCCTGGGACCAGATGGCCTCCCCAGAGACTTGTTCCTTGCAGACCGGAAAAATAGGCTGAGTATGTCTCCTTCTTATCAACTCTATTTCTAGAGGATGTCCAGTTCCAGAATCCTGGAAGGGTGCAGAGGTAGTCCCAATCTACCAGAAGGGAGCTAGAGAGGACCCTTCAAACTATAGGCCAATCAGCCTGATAGATGCAATGCAGAAGATAGTGGGCAGGGTCATAATGCAGAGAATTCAATCATGGACTGAGGAGGAGGATATCCTCTCTCAATACCAGGCAGGATTCTTGGCCAATACGTGAACGGTGGACCAGGTCTTCAAGGCTCCTCTTGATCTATTGGGAAGTGGTAGTGATTGGCAAGGGTAGTCTTTATCTCCTTATCGATTGAAAGACTGCTTTTGACCTGGTACCTAGGAATAGGTTATGGGAGATATTGCGAGACATGGGCATCCCTTCATTAATACAAATGCAAAAACTACTGAAAAGATTTCAACTTTTTTGTAATACCCGGGGGCTGGTCATAAACACATCTAAGACAGAATTCATGACATTCAACCCTCACAAATCGCTCAGAAATACCATCACTTTAGATGGTACACACCCAGAGAGAGTCACCACCTTTGATTATATTGGGATACGTCTCTCAGAAAAAATGCAGTGGAGACCCCATCTCGATAAAAGGCTCCTGAGCCACAAGTGTGCTGCTGGGGCACTGAGCAAAGAACATCGCTCATCACTTAGTAGACCTGTTGCCCCGGCACTCGCTGTGTATGGAGCTAAGGCAGTCTGCTCAGCTCTGTATGGAGCCGAGCTATGGGGGTTCGATAATCTAGAAGAGATCAGTAGGTCTGAACACAAGTTCGTTGGGGATCTGATCATGTTACCTCAGAGTATCCCTCTTACTCCTTTGATATACGACATGGGCTGACGCCTTTTCAAAACTTCGCCCATTGCTTTTTTGGGCTCGCCTTAAGAGAACCCGGAACTCGCTAACTATGCAAAGGCATTTGCAGAAGTAATGAGTTTGGACACCAACAAGGGGGTTAAATGGAATTCCAATGTTAAGGCACTAATGATAATATCATGACCTTAAGCAATCCTGGGACACTTAAAAACCACCAAGTAAGGCAGAACTCAAATGCATCTATTGGGACTGGATAGACACCAGAGATCCCAATAATCCAAATATGGTGAGGCTCATAGAAGAATTCTTCCAGCACAAACAATCTAGAGACCTTGAACCATACTTGGATATAATTCAGATCCCAAGAGACAGGGCATTATATACCCAATTCAGATTTGGTCAATTTCCAGTTCATGAATTCACCGCTAAGTGCCCCCCCACATCAGACTACTGACGAATGCCCTTCTTGTGGGCCTTCTAAAGAGAGTGTCGTGCATCTTATGTTCGCTTGCCCAGGGTACGCAAATGCTAGGTCTAGGTGGCTTGAGCCAATCTGCAAACAACTAGGTACTCTCAACCATCGAGTTGCTTTACGTATATTAAAATCTGATTCGAGAACCTTCTTTGTGTGCAGAGTTGCCAAGTTCCTAGGCTGTGCCTGGATAATCAGGCACAGAGCTATACGAGCAGTGACCTGATCTTGATCCAGAACCCTCGTGATCATGTACTGCGGAACTAAAGTGGAGGACAAATGCAATCTGAATTGTTCTTCTCTGTCCCCTATACGGAACATCAAATACCCTACTTTTAACCATGTTTTTATTGTTTTTATCTCACTAATTAAAAAATAAAATGCTCAATTCATGAGGAAATAGCTTTATATCTTGATTGTTTTAAATTTTGTACTGCTATATTTTATTAATTTGAATAGATTGTATTTTCTCCTTTTTGTACTGATGGATTGTCTAATGCTTTTATCATATTTGTTATAGAAATAAACCTATTTGACTTGACTTGACTTGATAAACAATTCTAAACAAAAACTCAAGCATATATGTCCCATTTCAAACACCTGAGTTATGAAGCATTATGTAGTGATGAGGTCTTTGCCAGGATGTAGTTTTACGTAGATTTATTGAGACCAGCTACAGGTAGTTAAGTTGTAGAGATCAAGCCTCACCAGGAGCAGTCTGCCTGCTGCTCAGCACATACTCCAACTGACACACTCAAGCATCCAGGCACCCTAACATTCCATTCAAGACTCACACCAACATTCCATGCATCACATTCGCACAGGCTGAGCAGCTAGGGAGAAAGTAACCAGATAAATACCATACAGGTTACAACATACCTTCCTGTGGTAATGAGCAAGCCTCTGGCTTGGAATGTCTGGGTTTAGAATGTGCTTTGAGGACACTGGAGCTCTGCATTCCGATTGTTAGCAGTTGCTCGAGTGCCCCTTCTGGGATGGATGTATTCACCTAAAATAAACCCGATTTTACTCTATCTCACTGCTCTGTATCTTCATTACAAATTAGGCGACGATCTGGGCCGAAATGAACATTTTCTCACCCATCGCATGTCATCGGACATCTTTCAAACAGAAGAACAGAAGAAGGGGCCAAGGAGCAGTCTCGGTATGTCTTTGTCCTGCTCAATGTCACTATTATTCACTTGTAAGTGGATAAATGAGGTGAGACATTTTTTTATCTATTGTTACTACCGAACTCAGCGCTTTACTTAAGAAGCCATCAGCCGACCCCACCGACCTCAAGAACTACCGCCCCATCTCGCTGCTCCCGTTTCCGGCAAAAGTCATCGAGAAGACCGTCAACAAGCAACTGGTCGCCTTCCTCGAGACGAACGGCTCCCTCGACCTCTCGCAGTCTGGCTTCCGGGCCAACCACAGCACCGAGACCGCCCTGATCGCAGCTACCGATGACATCCGAGCCCTGCTCGACAACGGAGAAACAGCGGCCCTCATCCTCCTGGACCTCTCCGCGGCCTTCGACACTGTCTGCCACCGTACCCTAGTACAGCGCCTCAGCAACGTCGGAATCCAGGAGAAGGCACTGGAGTGGATCATCTCCTTCCTCGCCGGAAGGACACAGAGAGTCCGCCTCCCCCCGTTCAGATCGGAGGCCACCGAAGTCATCTGCGGCGTTCCTCAAGGCTCCTCGCTCAGCCCAACACCCTTCAACGTCTACATGAGCCCCCTCGCAGCCATCGCACGCCAGCACAACCTCAACATCATCTCCTACGCCGACGACACCCAGCTGATCCTCTCCCTCACCATCGACCCCGCCACCGCCAGAGCCAACCTACATGAAGGGATGACAGACGTTGCCAAGTGGATGATGAACAGTCGCCTGAAACTGAACTCGGACAAGACGGAAGTCCTCATCCTGGGATCTTCACCCTCCGCCTGGGACGACTCCTGGTGGCCCCCCGCCCTGGGCAGCGCACCCAAACCCACAGACCACGCACGCAACCTGGGCTTCATCCTGGACTCCTCCCTCTCCATGACCAGACAAGTCAACGCCGTCTCCTCGTCGTGCTTCAACATGCTGCGCATGCTACGTAAGATCTTCCGATGGATCCCCACCGAGACCAGGAAGACGGTCACCCAGGCCCTCGTCACCAGCCGTCTGGACTACGGCAACTCCCTCTACGCCGGAACCACCGCCAAACTCCAGAAGAGACTCCAGCGGATCCAGAACACCTCAGCACGACTCATCCTGGACATCCCCCGCCGCAGCCACATCTCCGGACACCTGAGAGACCTGCACTGGCTCCCGGTCAACAAGAGAATCACCTTCCGGCTCCTCACCCATGCACACAAAGCCCTACACAACCAAGGCCCAGGATACCTCAACAGCCGCCTCAACTTCTACGCTCCCAAACGCCAGCTTCGATCGACCAGCCACGCCCTCGCCGCCGTCCCTCGCATCCGAAGAGCCACCACAGGAGGAAGGTCCTTCTCCTACCTGGCCGCCAAGACTTCGAACTCCCTTCCGACCCACCTACGCCTGACCCAAGACCACCTCGCCTTCAGGAAGCAACTCAAGACCTGGCTGTTCGAGCAGTAGCGGACCCCCCCCCAGCGCCTTGAGACCCTCCGGGTGAGTAGTGCGCTATATAAATGCTTTGATTGATTGATTGATTGATTTGTCATACTCTTCAAGGCTCTATGGACTAAAAGTAATATTTAAAGGTCTACACTTTAAGTTTACGTTGCACCTGTCCCCTGGCAACCATTGTTTTTTCAAAGCTTCATGCGCAAGCCTTGCAAAAGCTCATTAGAACTTTCAGCACACATGTGTTTTCTTATCTTAAACAAAGGCAAAAGGTGAGCCAGCGTCTTCCCCATGATATAAACTAAGGCAGCATTTCCCAGCGAGGACAAAAACAAAAGCACATCGTGAGCCAACGTGTCTTCTATGGAAAAAGTCAAAGCGGCACCTCACAGCATTTGCTTGTGTTTCACCTCGCATTTGCTTCCTAAATTATTGCGAGTGATTAAAAGATCGCACAGCACACCTTCGCTCAGCAGCTGAATGATTATTTAATTAATTCACTTTAAACTGCTGATTTGTGCTTGTCTGATGCTCACCGTTTCTACTGGAGATCATCATGTCATTATTCAGCGGTGTTTCATCTTCAGTTCTCAGCGGTTCCTCAACAACATTTCATCATTTCACAAAAGAAGTCTTTTTGTGACACAGTCACTTCATATTAAAAGCAGATCCCTCTACACTGCCTCTACTGGTCTGCAGCAGTACTGCAACGTTCCACTCCCTGCTTTATGTTTTTCTAATGTTGGTTGATTTTCTTCAGTGCAAGTTTCCTCATTAGCAATTTGCACGCTTTAAACAAAGATTTACTTTTTCAAGTGCAAGTCTTTCAGCTAGATTCATATTTCAGTGATTTGCACACTAGAATTTGGTGGAATTATTCAGCGACCTGCACGCTTTGAGCAGATACATTTTTTTTCTCTGTAATTTGCTCACTATGCAACAAGTTTTTTTTTAACCTTTCTCTAAAGACTGTGCAGAGTATTTCACCACCTGCGCCTTTCCTGCAAGAACCAGGTGAACCTCTCCTGGAATGGAAACTTTGGATTTGTTCTTTTAATGCATATGTAGTAGCCATTGATGCCACTAAATTTAAACCGGATAGAAAAAATGTCTTAATGTGCTATCATTTAGGAGTTGAAGGGCAAAATATTTTTCACCACTTACCTGATTATCCTGATTTAGATGAGTCTGATCCTGATGAGTATGATATTGCCATTGCTCAACTTGACAAATATTTTACCAAGTCAAAAACGTTGTTGTCCATCTATTCAATTTTTTTACGAGAGTACAAAAAGCATCAGAGAGTATCAATCCATATGTTACTGCTCTGAAGGTATTAGCTGCGACTTGTGAATTCAAAGAGTTTACTTCACACCTAATAGATCAGCTTGTATTTAAATGTAATTCTAAAAAATCCAAGAACGTCTTCTCACCTGTAAAAATCCGTCCTTAGATGAAGCTATTGCTGTAGCTAAGGTTCTTGTCAAGATGTGAAATTCCTAGCGGAAACACTTAACAAAATTACCATCTCTGGCACTGTTATCAACAAACCCATTTTCAATACTGAGAAAACTGATAATAAAAAGAACAAAAGTGTTTTAAAACCCACAACTCAAAATCCACAACCATCTTTTCAAACTCGCAAGATCATCTGTTTCATATGTGGATCACCCAATCATGTTTCCACCTTCAAATATTGTCCTGCACATGGACAACAATGCAAGAAATGTGGGAAAATGAGCCATTTCTCAAAAGCATGCAGGGGGGTAGGTTTAACAACACAGTTCGCTGCATAGTCAGTGAAGATCATGATGTTGATGACAGCAGCAGTGATGTCTTACCTAAAGAGTTATCATAAGGTGTGACATGTGTCAAACAAGAGAAAACTTCCTCAGTCGCTGATCCAGAAATTGATGTTTGTATCAATGGTATTCCCATTAAGCTTCTAGTAGACACTGGAGCTCGTATTACTATTATAGATCATAGTAAGTATACACAGTTTTGCGGTACCCAATCTTTACTGCCTCTGGATGTCATGACAGTGGCTTTTGAGGGTAGTAAAGTGGATCTCATTGGTTATTTCTGGTCTTCCATCAAGTTACTACATTCTACCATCAATGGAAAATTTTGCGTGGCATGTAAAGGTATTAATGTTTTAGGTCTTATTCATCAGGCTGAGTTTAATCTAACTTTTAGACATGGTTCAAGTAATCCTATTACCACTGAAAAGCATAATGTAACAAGTATCGATACTTCTGCTTACAACAAATATAACATTAAATGCATTACCAATGTTGATAACGACTGGGAAAATAAATTTCCAAACATTTTTCAAGATAGTTTGGGGAAAATGTTAAATTGTGTATCCTCTGTGAAAGTCAAATGAGATGTAGTACCTGTCAAACACAAGTATTACAATATTCCATTTAGTGCCAGGAAAGAATTATATGATATGCTATCTGATATGTGCTGGCAAGGTATTATTGAAAAAGTGGAGGGCACCCTATGGCTATCTCCCATAGTTTTAGCCAAGAAGAAGACGGGTGAACTAAGGACGTGTGTGGACTTAGAAGTGTCAATGAGGCCATCTGGGTAGACAATTTCCCCATGCACAGGATAGACGACCTTATCACGAAAATTGGTTAGTCTAACTGGTTGACCAAACTGGATCTTAGATCAGCTTACCACCAGGTAGAATTAGACAAAGCTTCCCGCCACCTTCTTGCCTTTGTCACACCAGATGGCACCTTCCAGTTTTGTAGAATGCCTTTTGGTATAGCCTCAGCGGCAACAGTCTTTCAAAGATTAATGTCAGAACTGTTCCTCAGTATTTCACAGGTAGCTGTTTTTCAAGATGATGCTTTACTTTTCACTAACAGTTAATCTGAACATGATGTTTAACCACCCAAGTTTTGAACATACTTGAATCCGGAGGTGCTACATTGAGGAAAGACAAGTTCATTTTCAAAGCCAAGGAAATTGAGTATTTCGGTCACATTTTTTCCGATCAAGGAAATAAACCCAAGCCTTGTCTTGTAAACTTGTAAAAGTTTTTGTATATGCACATGCTCCTAAAAATAAAGAACAGCTGCTTTCTTTTTTAGGTATGTGTGAATTTTATGCTAAATTTCTAAAGACCTTTGCCAACCTGACAGAATGTTTTAGACCTCTTCTAAAACAAAATGCAGGATGTCTATTGTCAGATTCTGGTGATCAATCTTTCAAAATTATCAAAGAAAGAATTGTGAAGGTTCCTGCTCTACAGCCTTTTCCCGAAGGTAAAACCACCCTTGTAACTGTTGACGCCTGTGAATATGGTCTTGGAGCTGTTCTTACCCAAGTTGATAATGGGCGCGAATTTACCATAGGTTTTGCATCTAGGACACTTAGACCTGCTGAACGCAAGTATCCAGTAATCGAAAAAGAACTTCTAGCTTGTGTTTGAAGTGTAGAAAAATTTAAAGCAAATATATTTCTGGAAAAAAGATCAAACACACCATGGCCAGAATCTCAAGGTTAGCAGCAAAACTTTCTAAATTTACCTTCTCCATTGAGTATATTCCTGGTGGGAAGAATTTGCGTGCAGACTGTCTTTCCAGACATCCCATTGATGAACCTGAAAATCTTGAGTGGGAAACAGAAATTGAAAAGTGCTTTATTGCCTATGTTGGAGATGCTACTTTTTGTCACAAATATTGGATTTCTGCTATTGAATCTGACAGCATTCTCAGCCAAGTCATTGCTTTTGTAAAATCTGGTTAGCCTGAAGAAACCCTATTGCATCTTCAACTTCATATGTTTTGGTAAGTTTTAGATGAGTTGTCTTTAGAAGGTGACATTTTAGTGTGTGGAGACAAACTCGTGGCACGCTTTTGTAATCGTGAATGTTTATTCAGTTTAGCACATACTGGTCATTTAGGTTCCACCTTGACCAAGAGAGAAATAAGAGAGAGCTTTTGGTGGCCTTGCATGGACTTTGATGTTGAGGAATTTGTTTCCAATTGCGTTAAATGTAAACTTAGCGACAAGGTTTTTTTTACTGAACCTCAAGTTGAGTCTGTCAGCTTGTGCCCCAAAAGACCTTGGCAGCGCATTGGTGTAGTCTTCTTGGGTCCCTATCAAATTCTCCCTAACCATATGAGATACTTCATTGTCAAGGTTGATCATCTTTCTAGATGGGTTGAAATTGAAGCAATTTCGGAACCTACTACCAAAAAAGCTCTTGAGTGTTTTCAACGGGTATTTTCAAGAGAAGGTCTTCCTGGTGAGATTCTTACTGACAATGGAGTTCACTTTCCTTCTATTGAGATGTCTTCATTTTTAAAAAAATATGCCATAAAATGCTTGAGGACACCTCTTTATCATCCCCAAAGTAATGGCAAAGTTGAACGTTTCAACAATGTACTTGTGGAATGTATTCAATCTTCCATCAAAAACAATTCAAGTGTTGCCAAATCCATTCAAGATCTGGTTGGGTCTCACAACACCACACCACATTCTGTAACTGTGACTTCTCCTTTTGAGTGGATGAGGGGTAGAGAACCTGCTACCGAACTTTGTCCTTTTTGGACCACATAAATTTCACAGAAGGTTGGGAGTGTGGATGATTGGTGAAAATCGGCTGAGCTTAACTCAAATCTAGTCAATTTAGAGAGAACTGTTAAAGCGAATCCTGGTTTAAGGAAAGAATGGAGACTAAAAGTAGGGGATTGGGTAATTGTGAAAAATCCTATAGTTGTAGGCAAAGGTTTATCCAAATTCAAGGATCCTGTTCAAATTTGTGAGCTAGTGAAGAACTCTGTGAAACTTTCTTATGGGAATTGGTGGGGTGCTTCTCGTGTAGCTTTGGTTCCCCACAATGTCATATCTGGTAAAACTGAGAAATTCTATCCACAGTGGTTTTCTTTGCCTAACAAAATTGAGAGATATTAAAAAAAACTATTTGTTGACATAAACCATCAGAAAGAGTGCTTGCATTTCCGTGCAGGCAAAGAAATGGACTGACTTTGTTTTACGTTAATATTTTCTCCTTCAATTTGTCTTCTTTTCTTTTCTTCTGTTATGTTATGTTATGTTAAGGTGAGCTTATAGAGCGCTCTGTCACCGTGGGTTTCCTGGCGCTGATCTGGTGCTGGGGGTGGACAGGGGGGGTTAGCCAGATTGTGGGAAAAGCCATATTTTCAGAGATCTATGGAATTGGAAGAGCGAATTGGTGGATTTAAGTGAGGGTGGGAGAGAATTCCAGAATTTAGGGGCCAGATATGCGAATCTCCGACCTCCGATTCTGCAGAGTTTGAAAGAGGGGACAACCAGGAGGCGGAGGTGAGAGGATCTGAGGTTGCGTGAGGGACAATAAGGACTGATAAGTGATTTCAGGAATGCGGGGCAGGGACCAGTTAGAGATTTGAAGGCAAGGCAGCCGATCTTAAAGGCTATCCTCGAAATGACAGGAAGCCAATGCAAGTTGGTAAGAAGAGGCTTAGCGGATTGCCATTTCGGGATCCCGAAGGCCAATCTCGCCGCTTGGTTCTGGACGATCTGCAGCCTAGAGAGAAGGGCCTTGGGCAGACCGTGATAAAGAGAATTTGAGAAATCCAAGTGGGAGAGGACAAGAGCCATGATAATTTGAATCAGAACTTCGGGAGTCAGGAGATAGGCCACCTTCCTGATCCTGCGCAGCTGGTACATGCAGGAGGAGACCACCGCCCCTATCTGGGGCTTAAGGGATAGCTCTGAGTCAATAATGACCACACACAGGGAGTGATCAACGGGCAAGAGGACTTAACCCCGTGAGTCCAAATGTGGTCGAGGATGTGGCCTCCGATGTGGGTGGGGGACTTGACAAGTTGTGTGAGATTTAAACAGGAGAGGGCTTCAAATAGCTAAGTGGCGTGAGGCCCGGCATCCTTATGTTGGAACCAATAGTTAAAATCGCCGAAAATGGCGACACGAGAGGAGGATGTAGTAAGATTGGCAAGCTGCTCAGTAAAGGAAGAGGGGAATAAAGGCATGGGGTGGGGGGGGCGGTAGAGTATTATAACAGTGACTGCACCCACCTCAGTTCCCAGGCTGAGAACCAAGTTATCAACTTCAGGAAGTGTGGTAAATAAATAATTAATTACCTGATCTATTTTTGACTATAATCAATAAACGGTTAGCTCAATAAATAAGAGTCAAGATACGAGGTAGCTGGAGTATACAGGCTTTAATCAGGCATAAAAGGACAGGAACAGGACAGCCTGCATGGGAATGGGATGGCAGCTGCCGGGGGCAGGATCTGGGAATTGGCTAGCTTTTAATAACAGTGCACAATATTTATAGTTAAACAAATACATTACATTCAATACAGGGGGCGTAGCAGTAGGCGTGGTTTGTAACAGTCGCGAAAGATAAGGCATAAAGTGGGTGTAACAAGAGGTGTGTACAGGGCGTATACATAGACATGTGATGTAAACGTAACAGAATATGTCATAAAAAGGGGCGGAAACATGTGGGGGCTACCTGAGCAGCTGGGACCTTTAACCTAGTGGTGCGCGCAAACTGGCAATGACGTGTTACCAGGGAGGACTGGGGGCTATGACTTCTGCACTAGAAGAGGAGACGAAAGTCTGGAGTGTCAGAGCGACATGTACCTAGGCATATCTAGTATCTGGTGTTTATAGTACATGTTGATAGAATCCAAAAGTTATCAGGGTAAAGGCTAACAGACACTAAGGCTGGTGCATGCATTATTCTAAATGTATTGCGTGTGCGAGGAATATTCTATGAATATTAATACAGTATTTCTCTTACATGGAGACATAAAAGCTAGACCATGACGGAAACTATTGATGTGATTCAGTAGCTTAGGAATGCAGAGAAGGAGGGCTGGACTGATAACTAGAAACATAACATACTCTTGGCAGACTGGGAGGCAGAGCCAGGCCGGGCCGGGCACTGCGAGGCATGAAGTAAGTGAAGGGTCAGGGATACAGGTGGGGGCTGTATCGCTCCTCGGAGAGGGTTCAGGAGACAGGAGCTGAATCTGAGTCCGGGCCCCTTTTGAGGCCTAGAAACGGGGACAATTCAATGAATTATCGTGCACACTGTAAAACGTGGCAACGTAGCTTTACATAGGCCTAATATGCGTTGTTTTCACGAGGACTGGAAACTAGCATACTAGAGATGGACACAACTGTAATTGCGTCTTTAATCGATCAGAGGGGAATACATATGCATATTGATCATGCACATATAACATAGGATGGGGAACACGTAGGCACATATAACATGGCAAAATTTACTTTTCCACATTCCCTCCTTGTGCCCTACGTTTCCATCAGGAAACATCAATATTCATGATACCATCTATCATTTCATATAGCATCATTTGCTCGTCTCGAATTGTCTTGGAACGGGATTTAGGACTAGGAATACAAGAGGTAGCACAAATGCCGCAAATCGCAGGGCCACATTGTATACAGAGGCAGCAACTGAATATGATCATTACTGCAATACCTAGGAATGACAATACTTTCCATCCCCAGGCAGATATGATACTCCAGAGCCAACCGGACCATGTCCAGGTGCCTGGATTTTGGTGTAACTGATGGGCAATTTTATGAAGTCTGGTTATAGCTGAATAAACAGACGGCGCGTTATTAGGAATGAAAATGCAGCAACTAGATCCGATGACTCTACATGCTCCTCCTCTATCGGCCAGTATGACGTCAAGAACGAGACGATTTTGGAGCACGACAAATCTCATAGCAGATTGCTCTTCAGTTAAGTTACCTAGAGCAGAAGTAGTCTCATTCACTACTGCTTCGAGGGTTCTGGTTAACCTACGTATTAACTTACTATTCTGGACAGGGCCTATAAAGAAGAAGAAACCTTTATTAAAGTCTTGATATTGTTCTAGAGCAGTTTCAGTTTGATCGACAATTGGGGACTCGATCTCCCTTCTATGTCTGACGTGTACTAGATGTGTGTTTCTATGATAATCAGATGGGGCTAGAAAAACTGGTGGCAGTAGGAAGGCAATGTAACATGTTCCATCCCAATCGAGGGGCAGACGAATATATGCGGTCTGACCACAAACAAAATAAGAATGACGTGAGGCTTTGAAAATAGATTTCCCACTGTCACTATACTCGACAATAGTAGTACAATCACTATGTCCTACATGTGCGGAACCATTCTTTCTGACACATAATTCGCCTTTGACTGGTAGTACTGAAATAGCAGGCAAATCTGGAGTAGTATCAGACTGAACATTCAGGACCATAAAATTCGAAGAATAATTACCTAAATTATAAACTTCATTTTCTAGATCTAACCCTGTTCTATGGGAGAGACCTTGCTTGTCTGGAAAACATGTTCTATTCAGAAGGGACATATCATTGGAGGATGACGTTAACGTGGACCATGCTCCACACGAACCATTATGTGAAAACGGATAGGGAAAGAGTGGCAGAACTCCCTTCGGTGTCTGGAAAGGGGGGAGTCGACCACACACCCAACAATTAGTGGCATTGCTGGTCTGGTGTGAATAGTGTAACATTCGGATGAATGTATTATTACGCATAGCAAGACGATAGGATAGCTCGTGAGGAGGCAGATCACTAAATGTGTGCTCTACTGTAGCATTAGAAAACATATTTACATGTGAACTTGGAAAACATAAATGCAATGCATAACTTGTGCAGGTAACCATCAAACTTAGAAACAATAAGAAACTTAGAAAAACGATACATCTGATAGAGTTTTGACTAACTCTCTCACTATGGGGGTCTATCTCATACATGTCAGAAACCTGTCTAACCGTTTCACCCGAGAGGGACTTAGACAATTAAACTGGCTGACTTATTTTACTAGACCGGAGTTTTAACTTATACTCCTGCTGCGGAGTTTTCTCTAACAGAGGAACTTTTAATTCAGATTTAAGTTCTGATTTCAGGCAGTCTTTAGAAATGGAACAGTCCTTAAAAATGTTCTTGGCAAATGTCTTTTCTCGGAGTCCATGAAACTTCTTGATATGCGACAGATGGACCCATCCCTTGCGGCCCTCCAACTTCACGGCCGTACGGGTGGTCAGAAGGACAAGTCTCGGCTCCTTCCAGCGAGGCTCCAGCGGACTTGAACGATCAAAGTTCCTGACCAACACGAGGTCGCCTGGAATGACCTCATGCGGTTTCACTTCAGTATTGTCTGGAAATGCAGCGGCAACCTGTGAACGACAAGAGTGTAGGGCAGACATCAAGGAAGCTAGGTAATCTGTCAGCATATTACTGGAAACATCTGTAATACTGCGGGGTCTAGGTGTACCCCACATATTTGGGGGGCGGCCGAATACGACCTCATAAGGGGACAGACCTGATCTGGAATGTGCAACCATGCGCATAAAGAACAAAGCAACTGGCAGGGCAACTAGCCAGTCTACACCTTTCTCTTTACATGTCTTAGCAATACGGACTTTTAGAGTTTGATTATGTCTCTCTACGAGACCGGCTGCTTCAGGATGGCGCACACAATGGAACTTCCACTGGTACCCTAACAGAAGGGAAACATGTTTCATTAGCTCGGATGAGAATGGCTGGCCGTTATCAGAATACACGACCCTAGGGAGTCCATAACGGGGGAAGAATTCACGAACCAACTGCTTGGCAGTGGTCGCGGCGGTGTAATCTGGGACTGGATATGCTTCTGTCCACCTGGACAAAGCGCATACAACTACGAGGACATACTTGAAACCTCGACATCGCTCCATCTGAATATAATCCATCTGGAGGACTTCAAAAGGGTGGTTAGGAGGTTGAAATCCACCTTGTTCCACCGGGACACTTTTACCTGGATTGAACTGGCAACATATCATACAAGTACGGACTTTCTGCTTGGCTGCAGCTCGTAAGTGCTTGTTGAACCAAAGGTTCTGGATACTGTCTAACATAGCTTTTTCTCCTAGATGTGCAGGACTATGTGCGGTATTGATAATGACTTGAACCATAGAGTCGGGGAGAAACCATGTGGCTTTTCCCTTCGTCACCCATCCCTGATCTGTCTGGAACCCTCCTTGTTCGGACCATTTCTTGATTTCTTTGGGAGTAGCATGTAACTGTATGTCTATGACATCTTGTGTAGGGTCCTTAACTGTCATACAAGTAGTCTGTTCTGGAGTGGATGTCTGTGTCTTGTTAACTGGAATGTCTGGTGTCTG
Organism: Lissotriton helveticus; assembly: GCF_964261635.1. Lineage (NCBI taxonomy): Eukaryota > Metazoa > Chordata > Amphibia > Caudata > Salamandridae > Lissotriton > Lissotriton helveticus. Next base: position 369,009,135 of record NC_136070.1, read on the forward strand.
AGCTGTAAGCTTGGCTGTTCGATCTGCTAGATCGTTACCTTGGGAAATAATGTCAGTAATTTTCGTGTGTGCCTTGCACTTCATGATAGCGATAGCTGTCGGTAAATGTATTGCATCTAACAGAGCTTGAATGAGGAGACCATGCTGAATCTTGGTTCCATGAGAAGTCATGAAACCTCTCTCCTGCCAGAGCACTCCGAAGTCGTGTACAACTCCGAATGCGTAACGTGAATCTGTGTATATGTTTACTTTCAGGTTCTTGGCACGTATGCAGGCTTGGGTCAGAGCAACTAGCTCTGCTGCTTGAGCAGACAGGGTGTCAATACGATGTGTTTCTATAACTTCGGTGTCAGTAGTCACTGCATACGCGGCTGCTAGTTCTCCTGTACTAGTTCTCATACATGAACCATCCACATAAAGTGTGAGGTCGGGATTAGGTAATGCAATGTCTGTCAGGTCTTGTCTTGGCTTAGTCATAGTGTTAATAACTTCCACACAGTCATGTGTGGCAGGATTTGAAGTAACTGACGGTAACAGTGTAGCAGGATTTAGAATGTTGCAGCGTCTGATTTCTATGTGTGGCTGGAACAGTGTCAGTTCATAACCTGTTAAACGTGCAATTGTCAAGTGCTGAGTCTGTGTTCGGTTTAAAAGAACTTCCACGGAATGTGGAACTTGTACTGTCAGGGAGTGTCCTAATACTATGGAATCACTTTGTCTGATAGCTAGAGCTGTGGCTGCAACTGACTTGAGGCACGCAGGCAAAGCCTGGGCTACTGGATCTAGTGTGCTCGAAAAATAAGCACAAGGCTTGTACTGTCCTGCTTGATCTTGTGTGAGAACAGATAATGCAGTACCATCACGTTCTGTGACAAAAAGTGTAAAAGGCTTACTGTAGTTCGGTGTAGCTAGAACAGGTGCTTGGCATAAGGCTTTTTTTAATTCATTAAAACTAAGTGTATGTTCAGATGTCCAAGGGAGGACAGTCGATACGGCTGCCTCCTGTGTCGTTAACTGTATCAGTGGCTTGGCTAGAAATGCATACTGAGGAATCCATTGTCTGCAGTAAGAAGTGAGGCCAATAAAAGCACGTACCTCCTTCTGTGTCTTGGGCTGTGGAAGACTCGCTATTAACTGGATACGATCTGGTGTCAACTGCCTACCCCACTTGGACAGTAAGTGGCCTAAGTAGATCACTTGCTGGACACAGAATTGTAATTTGGAAGGGGACACCTTGTGCCCCTGCTCGGCCAGAAAATACAGGACTGTAAGTGACGCATGCTCGCAGTCACGTTCAGAACGGGCTGTGATCAATAGATCATCGACATACTGGAGCAGGGCAGTGTCAGTTGGCATGTGAATGTTGTCTAGCTGTCTTTTAAGTGCTTGACTATAAATACTAGGACTTTCTGTGAAACCTTGAGGAGCTCGTGTGAATTTATAGCTCCTTCCATTTAAACAAAAACCAAAAAGGTACTGGCTGTCTGGATGAATCGGAACACTGAAAAATGCATTCTTGAGGTCTATAACAGTGAAAAATGTAGCTTCAGAATCAATAGCTGTCAATAGGGATGAAATATCTGGGACTACTGGGTACTGGGGTATGATACATTTATTAAGTTCTCGAAGGTCAATCACTAATCGATATACTGGAGGTGCATTTGGATCAGTACATTTCATGACTGGAATGATAGGAGAATTACATACATTGGAGTCAGTTTCTACAACCACTCCTTGAGCGATAAGCTCGTCAATAATTTTGGATAAGGCTGCTACAGCCTCAGGTGGCAATCTGTACTGTCTGATTCGTGGCAAGACTATACCTTGCTTGAGAGTCACACGATGGGGTGTGATGTGCATAAAACCTACATCAGTTGGACCTTGCGCCCATAAATGCTGCGGTACATTTAGTAACCTTGGATCAAAATCTCGTAATACATAGTGACCTTTAAAGTCTCTTAAGAACAAACGTATTCCTTCTGGAGAACAGCAAATAACTGCACCTAATTCTTTCAATGTTTTAATGCCTAACAAATTTTCTGGACACGATTTCGTAAGTAACAAATCAGTAGTTCGGGACAATGGACCAACTTCTAGAGAAACTGGTTTTGAAATCTCGTTCACAATAGGCTTTCCTGAAAATCCAAGGGAAACATTTCTAGAGCCTGAGAGCGGAGCCCCTGGAACCTCGTCATGACTGATAGTAGTCCTACTTGCCCCTGTATCAATCAAAAACTTTCTGTCTTTCCCTAATACTTGACTGTGTACATAGGGACCCTCTTGATCTACAGGTATCTCGATGAGAGGCAAGCCTACCTCCCTCTCTAGGCTGTTTCATGAATACTGTTGATACTCTGGATACTCTGACTGAGCATACTGGTACATCTGCTGTGTAACATGCTGTGTTGCATCGATAGGCTGCGGTGCTGGAACTGTCTGTTGTGCATTCTGTGGTGACTGAGAAGTCTGTGAAACTTGTTCTTGTCTAGGCGGACGTGGTCTTTCTTTAGTCTTACCAGTAGCTATGTTGTGTTTCAGAACTGCACACTCGTTTATAAAATGACCTGGCTGTTTACAGTAATTGCAAGTCCCTTTAACGGGAGCTGCAGGATGACTGGCTTGATTCGGACCCCTCTTCTGACTGTCCTGTGGAACAGATTGTGCAACTAATACTTTCATTTTCGTGTCTTTCATACGTCTCTTTTCGTGTTCTTGCTCTTCCCTGATTCTATTCTGGTGATACTGGAGCATCTGTAACATCTGGGACGGGGTATTAGCTTGCCAAGTACTTTCGACTTTCAAAACTCGATTTTTAACTTGTGGACTTGAATTCTCGACTAGTTTAGTAACAAAAAGATGAGGGTATGACTCGCTACCTGTCTTCAAACCACTGTTAATTATAAAGCATTTCTCGAATCTAGAATAAAAATCACTAGTGTCTTCATCCTGTTTCTGTTTGCATGCTGAGATTGCATCCCAATCTTCCTTTTTCGTGGCTAGTAACCTTGGCAAAACCTGAATCAATAACTCGGGCAATTCTTTACATTTGTCCCCAAGACCGGTACCTGGTACTCGTGAATTGTCTTCAGCTTCTAGAGCTGTCCAATCAATCTTTTTCTCTCCCACCTCCCATTCTTTTTCCTTGAGTTTTTCATATACCCCTGCGGGCAACAGGACCTTTAGCATTTTAATAATATCTGGATACGTGTATTCTCCCATACGGAGCATGTCCTTTAATTCTCAATGGAACCCTGCTGGGTCTTTGTCGTGACAGGGAATTAATTTCTTCATCTCTAAGAGTTCCATCTTTGTGATAGGGGTGTAAACAAATACTCGTTGCATTTCACCACCCGCTGTCCTAACTGGGTGTACTTCTCGTAACGGATGCTGTCTATCTATGTAGAATGATTTACTTTCTGGGGGTGAGACGTGAACAAAATGCGGGTTCAGAAACGTTCTATATTTGTGGCGCTGTTCTAGAATGACACTAATTAAATCGGTACCTAAACCTTTCCATCTATACTGGAGTAACTCGTTCAGAACATCATGTAACGGACCTGGATCAGAATGTTGTCCCTCATACAGTGTAATGAGGTGCTGGATCATATACATACCCACCAGTCGCTGCTCGGCTGGGGGCAGTTTCAGAAACATTTGTGCCACTATTTCGTCTGGAAAAGTGGTAGAATCAGTAGTCCATCGGACTGCTGATCGGGCTAGTTCTTGTTCATGCATAGTACTAAGTTCACTATAACCGATTCGTGATTTCAGAATGTGATCGGTAACTTGAAATACTTGTTCAAGAGAACCTTGTTCTGGTGCTGGAGGAGGAAAAACTTTCTTGTGTTCTAGACGTGAATGTCGGTCGGGAAGTCTAGATTTACCTACATACGCTATTCTGGTAGGATTCTCGTCGTCTACCTCTTCAGTAGAAGAGTCGTCTTCTTTCTCGCTTACTTGTGCTGCTTTGCGTTTCTCGTGCAACCTTATTATTTCCTTACGAATTTTCTTGTACATACTGTCTATACTACTGAGTGTCTTGTGTCTTCCCTCGGCTATATTATCACTCCACTTTGTCAGAACTCTCATTTCGGTCGGATCTTTAGTCGGATAATCTTGTTCCCTTATTAAACAATTAACTAGAAACTTTAATAGCATGAGCTGAGTCTCAGCTTTCCTTAGAGACATGATTTCGCCAATACTTTCTGGATCCTCTCCTGTACGGATGAAACGATATATTCTGTCCAGATCTTCTTTCATATTCGGTAGGGTGTCCAAATACTCGGTCACCCGTCTTACGCGCAATGAATATATAACCATATTATCATCGCCTGGGACTGGATCATAATGGCATTCGGTGAGAGCTCGTCTGATATCTGCAACGGACTGATATTTGGGCGTACGCTGTAACGCACGTTCATGTAACTCGACTAACGTTACACGTTTGTGTGGCGGCGGGGTACCAGGAGGACCTCCCCCCGCGGCCCCTATACTAGAATCGTCGACTGATACTCTTCGTGCTGGCAGAGTGACTGATGTAGCGGGTACTTGTACTGTGGGCTGGACCGGGGGTACCGTAACAGGTACTGTAACAGGTGCCCCGGTGGCTGGAGGAACAGGAATTACATTATTTACAGGAGCGGGCGGAACAGGATTTGCATATTCTGGGACCGTGTCGTCCAAATAGGACGAGAGAAAAATATCAGCTGCGGTCGGTTTGTGACGTAGCTTAATCGGAACTAATGGTGACGGAAAATTACATGGTGCTTCCGGGGTTGCTTTTGGCAAGCCCTCGGCAAGAAGAGGATACATACCCTTAATAAGGGCATTTCTCTGTCTGTCTGACTGTTCGGCTTTAACTCGTTCACCTATTTCGATTAATTCCCTTTCTTGGGCTCTTTCTGAGGATTCTCTACTTAACTCTAACTTTCTGATTTCTTTTTCGGTTCTTTTATGAGATTCTTTGCGCCATAACTCGATGGCATCTTTCTGGGACTGTCTGGATTTCTTTTTCCATAATGCTTCTTCTACTCGCATGATGCACTCGGCATCCCATGTACCTGATACAGGCCATCTATATTTCTCTTCTAGATCTTTAGTATACTCGACCCATAAGTCTAGATATATTATGGCACTTATGCCATGCTTATGATACATAAAGTGACCTGGACTGTCCCTAGGCGGGACAGGAACTGCTTCCTCGAGCAGACCTTTTCTAGTTTTTAACTGACGTAGTCTTGAGAACAGAGGCATAACTAGGCTGGAGTCTGAACACAATACAATACACGATAAACACAATAATAACTCGAAAGAACAAATCATTCATACCACGACATTGAAAACACATGGAATAACATTTAAAGTAACAGTTCGGACAAGATACTACCTGGAATACTGAGAACAGAAAACACATGAATTTCTCGAGAACAGAACTTACTAGAATGACTAGATGCACTGCTAAAACAGTACGAAACTTACCGGTCCCATAAAGAGACACGTCAGGACCCGCATCCACCTAAGTGGACACTTCGTGTTGGATCTGTGTACCCAAACCCACGGACCAGAGACAAATTAATTGACCCTGTCTAGATACTACCCCAGCAACGGTACTCACCGGGCAGCAAGAACGGAAGGCCTCGGACTGGACTGGACTGCTACGACGACGGACGGACGAACTTCGGACTTCAGTTACAGGTGGGCCTCCGGATACCTCGGACCTTGGACTCTCGGCTTGGGCTCTGGTCGGGACTCGCCGCGTTCCTCCACCGCCTCGTCTGGACGCTGGACCGCAACCTCCGTCTCCTCCGTGGGCCTGAGGGATACTTGAAGCAGAAATATCTGCACGTGGCTGGTATGGTTCCGTCACGGCTGCAGAGGATCAGGGGGCCTGCGTGGCTTCTCCGGCGCGTGGGGAAAGGGCAAGTCCCTATTCGGGCGCCATTATGTGGTAAATAAATAATTAATTACCTGATCTATTTTTGACTATAATCAATAAACGGTTAGCTCAATAAATAAGAGTCAAGATACGAGGTAGCTGGAGTATACAGGCTTTAATCAGGCATAAAAGGACAGGAACAGGACAGCCTGCATGGGAATGGGATGGCAGCTGCCGGGGGCAGGATCTGGGAATTGGCTAGCTTTTAATAACAGTGCACAATATTTATAGTTAAACAAATACATTACATTCAATACAGGGGGCGTAGCAGTAGGCGTGGTTTGTAACAGTCGCGAAAGATAAGGCATAAAGTGGGTGTAACAAGAGGTGTGTACAGGGCGTATACATAGACATGTGATGTAAACGTAACAGAATATGTCATAAAAAGGGGCGGAAACATGGGGGGGCTACCTGAGCAGCTGGGACCTTTAACCTAGTGGTGCGCGCAAACTGGCAATGACGTGTTTCCAGGGAGGACTGGGGGCTATGACTTCTGCACTAGAAGAGGAGTCGAAAGTCTGGAGTGTCAGAGCGACATGTACCTAGGCATATCTAGTATCTGGTGTTTATAGTACATGTTGATAGAATCCAAAAGTTATCAGGGTAAAGGCTAACAGACACTAAGACTGGTGCATGCATTATTCTAAATGTATTGCGTGTGAGAGGAATATTCTATGAATATTAATACAGTATTTCTCTTACATGGAGACATAAAAGCTAGACCATGACGGAAACTATTGATGTGATTCAGTAGCTTAGGAATGCAGAGAAGGAGGGCTGGACTGATAACTAGAAACATAACATACTCTTGGCAGACTGGGAGGCAGAGCCAGGCCGGGCCGGGCACTGCGAGGCATGAAGTAAGTGAAGGGTCAGGGATACAGGTGGGGGCTGTATCGCTCCTCGGAGAGGGTTCAGGAGACAGGAGCTGAATCTGAGTCCGGGCCCCTTTTGAGGCCTAGAAACGGGGACAATTCAATGAATTATCGTGCACACTGTAAAACGTGGCAACGTAGCTTTACATAGGCCTAATATGCGTTGTTTTCACGAGGACTGGAAACTAGCATACTAGAGATGGACACAACTGTAATTGCGTCTTTAATCGATCAGAGGGGAATACATATGCATATTGATCATGCACATATAACATAGGATGGGGAACACGTAGGCACATATAACATGGCAAAATTTACTTTTCCACAGAAGAATCATGGATGAGGTGGCTATAATTTTTAAGTCCTTGCGTATTACCGCTGCCACCCCGCCACCAGGACGGCCCCCGGGGCGATTAGCATTCAACAGATAGTAGTCTGGAGGTAATGCCGCCAGGATATCAGGGAGGGAGTCGTTAGTGAGCCATGTTTCCGATAGCAAGAGAATATCAGGGCTCTCAGCCATGAGTAAGAGAAATATGTCAGTTTGATGTCTAATAAGAGAGCGGGTGTTTAAGTATAGTATTCGGATGTGTGACTCAGTAGAAGTTGGTGGAGCATATGTAAATGTACCGGAATTTATATAGCGCAAATCACCAAGCGGTTTATAAGCGCTTGCTTAGGGAACCCGTCCTGGTATTCCCCTGTGAGATAACCCCAGCAGGGTATCCGCAAGGTGAAAGCCAGGCATCCCGCAGCGAGGGGCCGTTGTGGAGATTAAGCAAGCTATTGCCCAGAGTCGCAGAGTGTGAACCCGTGAATCGAGTAGGCACCGAAGCGAGAATTGTCGAGTCCATGGACATTTTAGGACTCAAGACCCTGCCGAGCCGGGAATTGAACCCTGGTCCCGGGCTGACCTCTGCTTCCAGGTCTGCCTCCTCTAACCAGTGAGCCACACTTCTCCATATGACACATCCGACCCCGAATGGAGGGGGATATTCCCCGCGATTCCAAGTGCAGAGATGCGAGCCCTGGTGACAGAGGAAAGGGGACAGGGGAAGGGCTGTAGGCTCTTAAGAACAGAGGAAGTATAGGAGATAACAGAGACAGCGTCCCTGGCCCCAGGACCCGTCCGGCCGCGGACGGGCGCAGGTGGGCTGGACTTAGGCGCGACTTTGGCACAAACACGGCGCGCCCGCTGCGCCCGTCCGCTGGGCTCCCTGAAAGGGGGAACCATTTTGTAGGGCCGAGGGCGGGAGGGGCCGAGCGCTAGTCCGCTCGCCTGCTCCCTCACCCAAGATGGAGGCACACTGGGTCACGACCCAGGCAGAACCTATCTCGTCTGCGATGGGCGGGCCAGGAGGCGGGGCAGAGAAGTCACCGAGCTGGAGTGCAGCGCGACCAGGAAGGTTCCCAGCGCGCACTCAGAAGCGAGGTGGGGGCGAGCAGGGTAAGTAAGTAAGATAAAATCAAGTGTCAGCAGCTCCGGGACCTGCACAACAAAAGAGTTAAAAGCATACACAAAATACAAATACAGGCGGGTAGGCGCAACAATGCTGCCGGCTGTATAAATGCGAAGCAAATTTTAAAAGTAGCGTGCCCCAGTCCAGCTAGCGCCTGAGACCACCCGCTAGCACCTAACCTTCTCTTTCTTTCTTCCTTACTTTCTTCTCTCTTTCTTTTTTTTTTTACTTTTCCATTTGTTTTTTTGGTAGGGGGTATGGTTACAGTGTTTTGTAACTGTTGAATCTGCCTAAAAAAATAACTTGTTTCATTTGAACTTTATTGTTGTTTTGTTAGCTTTGCATCATTTCTTGGTTTATAAAAAGGGAGATGTGTGGTAATGAGCAAGCCTCTGGCTTGGAATGTCTTGGGTTTAGAATGTGCTTTGAGGTCACTGGAGCTCTGCATTCCAATTTTTAGCAGTTGCTCATGTGCCCCTTCTGGGACGGATGTATTCACCTGGAATAAACCCGCTTTTACTCTAACTCACTGCTCGGTATCTTCATTACATTTCCCTTCTTCCACAAAACAAAAATAGAAATTACAAAGAAGAAACATGTTCAAACAGGGAGAACCCCAAGAAATAGAAAAATAAATAAATTCTGTAGTAACGAGGTCCACAGTCAGGATGTAGTTTTAAGTAGATTTGTTGAGACCAGTTACATGTAGAAATGTAGTAGAGATACAGCCCCACCAGGAGCAGTCTGCCTGCTGCTCATCCCATACTCCAACTGTCACACTCATGCATCCAGGCACCCAAACATTCAAGACCATCACACCAACATTCCATGCATCACATTCACACTGGGTGAGCAGCTAGGGAGAAAGTAACAGAAAGTAACCAGATAAATAATATACAGATTACAACATACCTTCACTTCTTCCACAAAATAAAATTAGAAACCACCAAGAAGAAAAAGGTTCAAACAAGGAGAACCCCAAGAAATAGAAAAATGGAAAAAGAGAGGAAAAGCAAGACGAAAGTGAACCCAAACATTTTTCAATGCTCGTTTTTGACCTCACACAGGGGTTCTCATGGGTACGAGTCCCATGTGTTTCTATTTTCTGTGCACGTTTTTGACCTCCACACAGGGTTCGAATGGGTTATAGTCCCATATATTCATTAGAACCCCTGTGTGGAGGTCAAACGTGCATAGAAAAATAGAACACATGGGACTAGTACCCATTAGAACACCTACGTGGAGGCTAGAAACGTGCACAGAAAAAATTGAACACATGGGACTCGTCCCCATTGGAAACTGTAAAAACACATGGGACTCATACCCATTAGAACGCCTATGCGGACGCTAGAAACTTGCACAGCAAAAATAGAAGACATGGCACTTGTACCGATTGGAAACTGTGTAAGTGGGACTGACACCCATCATACTGTGTAGATGGGAGTAACATCCACAAAAAACTGGAAAAATGGGACTAACACCCATAACTGTGAAAACAGTGTTGAATGAGACTAAAACCCATCAACCGTGAAAAGGTAAAGCCACCCTTTAAACTGTGTAGAATGGGACTAAAAAAACATGTTGTTAGCAAAAAAAAACATACTACCAAGCATGCATTTGAACATAGAGTTGTAAAATAACAAAATACACAAAGGGGCCGATTATGATGGCGGACGGACCTGAGTCCGTCCGCCACCATAGAGTAGGAGGGACCGTCCGCAGGGGCCGCGGCGGTCCCTCCGTGCAGATTAGGATGTGACCGCCAGGGTGGCGGTCAAATCCTCAATCTTTAACATTGCGGCGGGTGCAGCTTCAAGCTGCACCCGCCGCAATGTTAAAAATGCATACATTGCATCTGTATGCAGCAAGCGGCAGGCACCGCGCGGTGCCTGCCGATTACTGCATACAAATGCAGGGGGGTACCATAGGTACCCCCTATGTCTACCCCCAACCCCCTTCACCCAGGGGGCCCGCAACGGGCCCCCGCAGTGAAGCTCCGTATGCTTTTCCACGGTGGAAAATCCGCCGTGGAAAAGCATTTCTTTTCGGGCATCCTAATATGGCTGACGGTGTCTGAGAGACACCGTCACCATATTAGTGCTTTTAAAAGCTGCGCACTGAAACCAGGACCCACCAGCCATCCTAATGTGGCGGTGGGTCTTTGGTGGGTCCGCAGAGGATTTTCCGCATCCTCCGGGCCGGCGGTGGCTTCCGCCGGCCCGGAAGATGCGGAAAATCCTCCATCATAATCGGCCCCAAAGTGTGGTCTCACAACATAGTTGACCTAAACACTAAACCAACTTAATAGTATAACACTCTGCCTTTGTGTGACACAAAAGGAAACGATATAAACTGTACATGGCATTAGGCAAGAAAAGCATGTTAAAGAGTATATCACCGAAACCTTTATAATGCTAAAACCCCCATTTAGAGACTGCAGAGAAGCCACAGAATGTCATTTAAAAACAACTGGCAGTCAATATCTATGGTGTGCCTGTCACTGCTAAACTGTGCCACACGCCAGAGTATTTCTTACCGACTAGAGGGTGTGTGCCTCACCGAAAAGAGGCAGACACGAAGCAGGTTCTATAAATTCACTGTGCACATCTGTGAATACGGGAGAATCGCACTTTCAAATAACAGATTCTGATCATAGTCTTGGTAAATGCACAACATATGTAGAATGTAGACAGTCATAGTGGTGTCCTCAATTTGCCTGTGCCTCATCCACAAGTGTATGCCTGCAAGAAGTCACTCACAAACACACAATGTCGCAAGCAATGAAAAGATACTAAATTTCGTGGTTTACGGCCACACTGGGCAGGGATGGGGGCACATAGAAAAACCCAGTGCTGTATGGGTCAAGACACGTTCGCCCACCAAACATTGTTGGACAACAACAGACATCACTTAATCCTCGCTGACCATCATATGCGCTCTGAGGCTCGGGTGTAACAGTTGGCCGCCACCTGGGTGTTCTATGGAAGGTAAGTATCGCGCATGGCACTGATGGCGCATGTGTTCAAAATTAAAATACCAATTAAAATACCTGCATCATGAAAACGGAATTAGTGAAAAAGTACTCAACCTGTTTAAACACCCAAACCAACTTCAGTGAATGTTCATAGGTGCACGATGAGCACGACGTTGTAAATGCACTGTTACATGCACACTAGAAACAGCTTGTGCCACATTTTCAAAATTGCATCACTGCTGTTAAACAGCCAAAAATCCCAGGGCGAAAGCGCAATTTAGTGCAATTTAGTCAGTTTTGCACAGTAAACAACAATTTGTTACCTCAAAAATTATTTTTCCTTCTTTGAATCCAAATCAGTCCAATTCGACATGGAAGGCACAAAGCGGCAGTGTGCAGCAATCTCACACCAATGCACACGCCACAGATGACACATGGAATTTGTAGCTCCCATACTTGGTAAGCAAAATTCTCTTTGTAACCCTCTACAGATCGAGTTGGGTGGTTGTCTGTTCTTTAAAACATGTAACATTGAAAACCTCTCCAAAAGAAGGACAAGGACAATGATGGGGTGCTCAGGATCACCTACATAATCCACTTGGACAAAACAAGGTTAGTAGACCAAAGAATATGTCCAGACCGGAGCTGTCCTCTGATAGGGACACTGGTGTAGTGCTGAGGATCACACAAGTTGTCATGCTGAGGATAACACAAGTTGTCATAGTAGAAGGAATACCCAATCCTTGTAGCCAATGAAGTATGCGCAGGCTGGGGCTGTCTGGTGTAAGAAACACTGGTGGGGCTGGTACATCTTGTACTTCAGACTATAGGTTTCTTATTTGTTTCTGTAGCTTTCCTTTGAAGATTTCTTGTTTGAGTAAGACCTTTTTAAAACACGCGTAGTTTTGTTTCAAGATTCGTCGCCAAAAATCTGTAGTGATGAGGTGCGTAGCCAAGATGTAGTTTTACGTAGATTTATTGAGACCAGTTACAGGTAGTGACGTTGTAGAGATCAAGCCCCACCAGGAGCAGTCTGCCTGCGGCTCAGCACATACTCCAACTGACACATCCAGGCACCCAAACATTCCATTCAAGACTCTCACACCAACATTCCATGCATCACATTCACATTGGCTGAGCAGCTAGGGAAAAGGTAACCAGATAAATACAATACAGGTTACACACACTGCCAATGCATCCCACCGATTCACAACTAATATCTAGACAAGCTGTGGGATAGTTTCTCTCTCTGAAAGGAACCTGGAAATATCCTCTCTCCAGAAAGCATTAGGTTGGTTAATGGGCTACATGTGGATGACTAGCCACACCTTCCAGGAAGCTGCTTCAGAAGGAAACCTTTTTTTTTTGTCCACATTTGCCTGAACCTCATAACCAGAAATTATGTAGCCTACCACCTATCCATGCGCCCCAGATTGAAGCGCACGTTCCACCACCATAACCTTGTGTACCATCCTGGCGGGAGACTTAATCTGGGTTTACTGAGGTATTGATGGCGAGTGACAGACTGCCAAACCCATCCCAAACTCCGTCAAGGTAGAGGTTACCACCAGGCCCAGCTCATGTCTGACGGAACCACCACAAAGGACCCTGGAGTTGGAGGCCTAATCATAGGACCCGGGGGAAAAAAAAACCCCGGTATAAAGCTTATTACCACTAACTCCATGAAATCAAAAGATTCCAAAAGGTGAGGTTGTTACTGCCACAAGATCTGGCTAGATCGACCTTTGATGTTTCGATAAGGGATGATAGCCAACTGGCGTGTGTTGGTGCCTTGGAGTCGATCCAATGTGTACATATCTGTCGCCGCGCGAGTAAGATTGCATAGAACAACAATTGCCTTGCTGGGCCAGAAATATTGTCATCCATCCCAGAGATTACCAATGTTAGTGTGCAGGGTAAAGTTACTTTAAGTATCGAGCCCATTGTAAACAGAACTTCTGCCCAGAACACCTTAATTGGGGGACAATCCATAAACATGTGAACATCTGATGCGCCCTGGAGATTACACTTGTTACAACATTTTCCAGGTTGAAACTTCGCAAGCCGTTGTGGTGACCAATAAGCACGATGCATCGAGAACAAGTGATTCTGCCTCAACCAAGCAGGCTTGACAGTTTTATAAAGAAGAGTGAATGATCTTATCCACCATTCTTCCCCTCGAAGGTCCATGTCCATGGCCCACAGTTCATCCGGGAGTTCAAAGTCTCCATCTACCTCCTCCAATATAGCCCAATACCAGTGTGCTTCCTCCTTGCCCCCTGGAGGTTTCTCCACAAGCTGTTGTTCTAGCACACTACACCTCCCCACTAGGGTATTCTTCTGAAGGAGCTCTCTAGACCAGCTTACAAGTTGTGTGTATTTAAACCATGATAGTCTTTGGCCGACCCCTTCGTACAATTTATCCCACTTTATTAATGTCCCGCCTGCCAGCAAGTCGCCCCATCTCAAAATCCCCCCCTCTCTTAGGGGTATCGATAGGTTATCTCCCAAGCACGGAGGGAGCCCCGGAGACCCCCAGATTGGTGCGAGATTTGAATAATAGGCCAGCCCTGCAATCCTCCTAATCCTTGTCCAGGCTCTGGCCAGCGATTGCAAGACCTTCAACCTCACCTTTTTGAAGAACTTCTGTTCCCCAAATTTAAATAAAAATCCGTCCATTGGCAGGCCCGTTCCAGTTAGCATGGCCTTAAACATTCTCCCTGCTGATGAATCAGTTGGGGTTTTCAGTAGCATTCTGGAAAATGACAGCTGAAAGGCCCAAGCGTAGTATTGTATGTCTGGAAGAGAGAGCCCGCCCTTTTCCCTCCTCCTCCTCAGTTTCTTCCAGGCTATCCTAGTGGACTTGTAGTTCCATATGAATGAGTTAATCACCTGTTGGCATTTCATAAGTTGCTTTGGCTCAAATGCTAGAGGAATACAGTTAAAAATAAATGTGTGATTAGGTAAGATTGACATTTTTATAAGACTCACTCTCCCATAGATAGTCAGCGGGAGAAAGGTCCATGCCTTTAAAAGCGCCCGACATTCTCGGGAAACCCGATCCAGATTGACCTGGGGTATATTCCCGGCCTCCTGGATGATCTTAATTCCTAAATAGCGCATTGAGTAAGTTAAGTCCAATTGTGTGTTGTTAATATTCCATGCCATTATTTCAATCAATCAATCAATCAGTGACACTTGTAAAGCGCGCTACATACCCGTAGGGTCTCAAGGCGCTTGGGGGGGGGGGGGTGCCGCTACTGCTCGAACAGCCAGGTCTTCAGCTTCTTCCTGAAGGAGAGGTGGTCTTGGGTCAGGCGCAGGTCGGACGGGAGGGAGTTCCAGGTCTTGGCGGCCAGGTAGGAGAAGGACCTTCCTCCTGTAGTCGCTCTTCGGATGCGGGGGATGGCGGCGAGGGCGTGGTTGGCTGATCGGAGGTGGCGTTTGGGAGCGTAGAAGTTGACTCGGCTGTTGAGGTAGCTCGGGCCTTGGTCGTGTAGGGCTTTGTGTGCGTGGGTGAGGAGGCGGAAGGTGATTCTCTTGTTGATGGGGAGCCAGTGAAGGTCTCTCAGATGTCCGGAGATGTGGCTGGATCGTGGGATGTCGAGGATGAGTCTGGCTGAGGCGTTTTGGATCCGCTGGAGTCTCTTCTGGAGCTTGGCGGTGGTCCCGGCGTAGAGGGCGTTGCCGTAGTCCAGTCGGCTGGTGACGAGGGCCTGGGTGACGGTCTTCCTGGTCTCTGTGGGGATCCACCAGAAGATCTTCCGTAGCATGCGTAGGATGTTGAAGCACGCCGAGGAGACGCTGTTGACTTGCCTGGTCATGGAGAGGGAGGAGTCCAGGATGAAGCCCAGGTTTCGTGCATGGTCTGTCGGTTTGGGTGCGGTGCCCAGGGCGGGAGGCCACCAGGAGTCGTCCCAGGCGGAGGGTGAGGAGCCCAGGATGAGGACCTCCGTCTTGTCCGAGTTCAGTTTCAGGCGGCTGGTCGTCATCCACTCGGCTACCTCTTTCATCCCTTCGTGCAGATTGGCTCTGGCGGCGGCGGGGTCGTTGGTCAGGGAGAGGATCAGCTGGGTGTCGTCGGCGTAGGAGATGATGCTGAGGTGGTGTTTGCGTACGATGGCCGCGAGGGGGCTCATGTAGACGTTGAAGAGGGTGGGGCTCAGGGATGATCCTTGGGGGACGCCGCAGATGACTTTGGAGGCCTCTGACTTGTACGGTGGTAGGCGGACTCGCTGTGTTCTTCCGTCGAGGAAGGAGATGATCCATTCCAGCGCCTTGTCCTGGATTCCGATGTTGCTGAGGCGCTGTATTAGGCTGCGGTGGCAGACCGTGTCGAATGCCGCGGAGAGGTCTAGGAGGATGAGGGCCGCTGTTTCTCCATTGTCCATCAGGGCTCGGATGTCATCGGTGGCGGCGATGAGGGCGGTCTCGGTGCTGTGTTTGGCTCGGAAGCCGGACTGTGAGGGGTCGAGGGATCCGTTCGTCTCGAGGAAGGCGGCCATCTGCTTGTTGACGGTCTTCTCGATGACTTTGGCTGGAAACGGGAGAAGCGAGATGGGGCGGTAATTCTTGAGGTCGGTGGGGTCCGCTGTTGGTTTCTTGAGTAGAGCGCTGAGTTCGGCGTGTTTCCAGCTTTCAGGGAAGATGGCGGTGTCGAAGGATGTGTTGATGATGTCTCGCAGGTGGGGTGCGATGACAGCGTCGGCCTTGTTGAAGACGTGGTGAGGGCAGGGGTCGGTTGGTGATCCGGAGTGGATGGAGTTCATCGTGCGGATGGTGTCTTCGGTGCTGATCGGGGTCCAGGCGTGGAGGGTGGTGGTGGGGGGGGGTGGCTGGTCGGTCGTGGTGTGCGTTGGTTGGTTGTTGAAACTGCTGTGTATGTCCGTGATCTTGTTGTGGAAGTATGAGGCGAGGGAGTTGCAGAGGTCTTGCGATGGGGTGATGTCGTTGTTTCCTGCGCTGGGGTTGGAGAGCTCTTTCACGATGTTGAAGAGTTCCTTGCTGTTGTGTGCGTTGTTGTCCAACCGGTCCTTGAATGCTGTTCTCTTGGCGGCGCGGATTAGCTGGTGGTGTTTCCGGGTGGCAAGTTTGTAGGAGGTCCTGTTGTCCGGTGTCGGTTCCCTTTTACAGACTTTCTCGAGGGCTCGGCAGGTCTTCTTGGAGCTCTTGAGTTCGTCGGTGAACCATGGGGCCTTCTTGCTGCCGGGTCTGCTAGGCGGGGTCCTCAGCGGGGCGAGTTCGTCCGCGCAGTTGCTGATCCACTTCGTGATGTTATCGGCGGCCTGGCTAGGGTTCGCCGAGCTGGCAGGAGGGTGTTGGCTCAAGGAGGTGGCGAGCTGGTCTGCTGTGATCTTGTTCCAGCTTCTGCGGGCGGTGTGTTGCTGGTGTTGGTGGGTCGTCGTTCTCTTGAAGGTGAAGTGGACGCAGCTGTGGTCCGTCCATTGAAGCTCTGTGGCGTGGCTCAAGTCGATGTCTGTGCTGGATGAGAAGACGGCGTCGAGTGTGTGTCCGGCGAGGTGGGTGGGGGTGGACACCAGTTGCTTGAGTCCCAGGTTGGCGAGGTTGTCGAGCAGGGTGCTGGTGTTGCGGTCGTTGTTGTTCTCCAGATGGAAGTTGAGGTCTCCCAGGAGGATGTAGTCAGCGGAGGGGAGGGCATGCGGGCTGATGAAGTCGGCGATGTCCTCGCTGAATTGCGTGCGTGGTCCAGGGGGTCGGTAGATCAGGGTGCCTCTGAGGGTGGTGTTCGGGTTGGTGTGGATCTGGAAATGCAGGTGTTCGGCGCTGGTCAGGGTGTTGTCGGTGCTGGTCGTGAGACGGATGGTGTTCCTGTGGATGATGGCGATGCCTCCTCCCATCTGGTTGGCGTTCCGGTCCCTCCGGACGATCTTGTAGCCCTCTGGGATAGCGATGGCGATGTCGGGAGCTGAAGAGGCGTTCATCCAGGTCTCCGTGAGGAAGGCAACGTCAGGGGCTGTGGCGTCTAGGAGGTTCCAGAGTTCGATGGCGTGTCTGTGGACGGAGCGGGTGTTGAGCAGGATGCACTTGAGGTGGGTGCTGCTGGTGTTCGGCTTGGCGGGTGCTGGTGCGAGGCTGGTCCGGGTGCAGGTGAACTTGCAGGCGTGGCAGCTGAAGGGTCCGTGGGTTCGTCGTGGAGAGGCTTGATGGCAATCTGGGAGTCGGCCGGTGTTGAGTGCGGTGAGGGTGGCGGCGGAGTACGTCAGGCGGGTCGGTCGGGGTCTTCGGGGGCCAGGGGTCCTGGCGCTGGTCGCGATCCGGTCGCGGACGGGCGCAGACGGGCTTACCTTTGGCGCGCCTTCGGCGCACAATCGGCGCGCCCGCTGCGCGTGACCGCTGCGCGTTCGCACGGTCGCCATTTAAGGCGAAGTGCGCGGGTGGGCGGGGCAGCTGGGAGGCGGGAGCGGGGAGGGATACAGAAGACAAAAGGGGCGGGGACAAGCGGCGGTGGCGGGAAGGGAGGGCGGGGGGCGGCGCGGTAGGCGGAGAACAAGGAAGGAGAGCTGACACGGAAATAAATGCTAAAACAGGCGCAAATTACCGCAAAAACGGGGAAAAAGAGAGTTACACAGAGATTCCACAAAGCAAGCACAAAAAACAGGCAAAACAAGGGAAAAAACACTCGCAGCGGCGGCAGCCGGCAAACGAGGCAGCGCGAGGCAGAGGGCAGGCAGGGGCACACGCAGCAGCTGGTGGCCGTGCGGCGCGGGGGTGTCCCACAAGTATTTCCGTTTTCCCTGCGTTTATTTCGTACCCCGAGATCTGCCCGAATTCTACCGCTCTCCTAATTACTGTGGGGAAGGCCTGAACAGGGTCTGACGTATAGATAAGGATATCATCCGCATACAAACCCAGACATTTCACCCATCCGCTATACTCAAAAGGGATAATATTATGTTCCTCTCTCAGTGTCTGCGCAAAAGGCTCTAAGTATAGGTCAAACAGGAGGGGGGAAAGGGGACAACCCTGCCTGGTTCCTCGTGAGATTTTAAATGGCGCTGTGAGTGTGTCATTGACTAAAAGTTTGGCGGTGGGGGCTCTGTACAAAAGCTGGATGGTTCAACAGAAGTTCTCACCTAGCTGAAACTTCCTTAATACTGCATCCAGATAGGGCCAGTTGACCCTATCAAAGGCCTTAGTGGCGTCTAGGGTTAATGTAGCCAAGGGTAAGGAAAAGGTTGTGGCGATATCTATGACCAGGTCACGGGTTAAATCAGCCAACTGGCGCCCCCTAATGAATCCCTTTTGGTCTTCATGAATTATCGAGCCGATCTCGCTTGCCAGCCGTGCTGACAGTACTGCGGCGAAGATCTTATAATCGTTATTTAATAGCGAGATCGGCCGATAGGACACACAATCAGTTGGATCCTTACCCGGTTTCGGTATAAGAACTATGGTTGCTTCACTCCATGAGTGCGGAGGCACTAACCCATTTGTGAAAATGTCGTTAAATAGCTCTGTCAATTTTGTTACTAGGACCGGACACAGAACCCGGTATAGAAGGAAACCTTTTGTACTACCTCCAGACAGCTCTATAGACAAAGAAGTTATACTATAGTACGGAGTGGTCTGATGTGGGCAGCAGCCCTCCTCCATCTTGCAGCTGGTCTTCTACCATAACCCTGGTACTGTGGGCTACTTTCTTAGGTCTAGATGGTGGGCAGACGAATTAGTGTCACTGAGGACCACCAATGTGTAACTGTAGGGGTCCTTTGTGATCCGGGGCCACACATTCATTGGTGAAAAATGAAAAAGTCAGAGTAACGTTTATGGACAAGGGAAAACTGGAGTGGTTGCACATGTTTTCTGTGACTTTCATCCTTAAAGCTTGGAACAAAATGTGCAGGTTAACACCTGTTAATGAGTTGTGTTATCTTGCGCCCTTACTGAGAATTGTGATGGCCGCTTTTTTTATAATCACATGTGGTTAATGCTAAATCAATACCGCACTGTGGAAATGTAATGACATCAGCAACATTTTCGTAGATGTAGCAACAAGTTCTAAAAAACCTCTGTTGTTTGAACAGTAGATACAATGAAAGAAGGAACCCATCCATAAATATAAAAATAAACCAGGAACTTTCTACACAACGCTAGCAATTGATATGAAGAAAACACAGGTACAAGAGCCCTGCGGGCCATCGTGCTCCTGCACAGAATTTAATACAAGGTGTCAGCCACCGAGGGAAATCATGGGTGAAAAAGAGACCCCGAGGGTAAATGGTGAGTGTTGTGATAGAAATAGGTGCATGTGCTAAGCAAGCATCTGTCTTGGTAATGAATAACACGACATTCCCAGAAAATGGGGTGCACAAATGAAGATATTATACAGCAATGGAACAAACACCGACCGCCGGTACAAAAACCTGGAAAGAAATAGAATAATAACAGGAGAGAAAGGGAACACTGAACTGATTCCTCAAGCTGATGTATACAGACGACACAAAGGCAATTTAATATTCGCCAACAATAGAAGCCGCAGCACTTGAGATCTGAAGAGAAGAGACAGCGCGGGCAATGAAGCAAATGGCAGTGACAGTTAAAGTTTACACAGATGCGAGCTTTGGGGGCGTTTAGGCCGAGAATTCAGAGCAAGGCTGCAGGTTATATCCGAGGAACTGAAGTACACGTTTCTGGGGAGGAAAGTAACGGGCTGCCAGGCTTTCTGAAACGCCAGGCCAGTTACCCCTCTGCCTGGCATAGCGCGATTATTCAAGCTGACAAGGAACCCAGCGCCGACGAGCCTTGTACCTAAATACATTTCTGATCGATATCTGCCCGGGCAAATGTGGAAACGCGCTGACAGGCCACCCTGTTCATTGTGAGCGTTTCATTCAACATATAAGGCATAAGTGCTAAAACCTTTGAAGGAAGAAATATGCGGCCTTAGCGTTTTTACAGCAGGGACTGTTTTTTGTAACATGGACCATCAGGCCCGGAATTAAAATCAAACCAGCCCTAGTACAAATATTGAAACCATACCAAATCTAGAATAGGGTCATGGAAACATGGCAGATATTCCCTCTAATTTGCAGGACACTTGTAACAGTGGCATAAAAGGCCATTCAGTCGCTAGGAACCATGTAGGTAGACAAATAAATGGGGATATTAAAATTAGTTTGAAATACAAGGATACAGCTTCAGTTATGGGTGTAAATGTATGTATGTGTCTTGTAAAGCGCACTGCTGCCCTGAGGCGTCGTGGCACTGTAGACCACTGTAGTCCGCTGGGGAACCCGTCCTGGCTATCCCTGTGAGATGGTCCCTACTGGGTATCTCCAAGGTGAAACCAGGCATCCCTGGCGAATGTGGGGGGCCGTTGTAGAATTGAGGCAAGCTAATAGCCAGAGTTGCCGAGTGTGATCCCTGGTTAGAGTAGGCACCGAGGAGTCAATTATCAAGTCCGCTGACCCTGGTCCACGACCCTGCCGCGTCAGGAATTGAACCCTGGTCCCGGGCCGTTCTCTGCTTCCGGGTCTGCCGCCTCTAACCAGTGAGCCACACCACTCCACTCCAGTTATCATGTGACGTAGCGATTTCATAACCGATGCTTATAATATTTCTATTCACATACTCCAACGTTTCATATCTACTTTAGGACTAAACGAACAGAGCATGCTATGGCTTTTGCAGACATTCCACCAATCGCATTTTGGTTTTCATTGTAACTCCTGAAGTGAGAAAATGATGCTCAGACGTGGGTGCAGTGTTTGATGTTCCTTGGCATCTAAGCTACACCTCACCAGTGAGGCCCAACAAAGACAAAACCAGTCTATGGGTTCTTCTCATCTCTTTCAGACAGGACATAACCTGGGAAGTATATCCAGGACTATACCTTTTGGGGCAGGACCAGGGCTGATTGTCATATAATTGCTTCTTGTCTGGAGTGGCACAGAGAGCAAAAAAGGATGGACTAGCCTACGACCTATGCGACTGCCACTGGCTTAGACTTTTGCAAGCATTCCACCCTTAATATTTAACAGGGCCTGTTGTTTTTGATTAGGTGCCATGCCTAGTGTTCACAAATGGCCATTCTTATGCTCCCATGAATAAACTATCAATAGTGGCTGACGCTTAGGCTGACTATGGCAAGAAAGGCAGACCTTTGCTTTTTATACAGACGAAAGGGGCCAGGATATCACTGCAAGTCATGATGCTGGTGATTCTTTCTTGGGTTGAGGCGAAGAAATGGGCGCCATGGCAAACAAGATCACAATGGAAACCCCATTATTGGCAGGGGCCAGACTTGGGAAAGTGCCAGGATGGGGAAACGAGGAGGCCGCAAAATCTAAATTAGGTGTCTTGATGAGAAATTGAGAGGTCAAGATCCTTGAAGAACTGAGAATAGATTTCGATTTGGCTCTAATGGAATACCATAAATATTTATGGTTCGGTATGCCCTGTGGCATTACAGAAGTGGCAGGCACACTCGACAGAGCCTTTACCCGGTTGAGGACAAGGTGTTGATGGAGGAACTGACAGGAAGTGTGATCTCTAAAAAGTATGGGCTGCAATGTGCATGATGCTCATCAACCCGCAGGAGCTGAGGGGAAGCAAATTTGGACCCAAATAAGAGGGGTGTGGGATGAGGCTGTCATGCACCAAAGGAAGTCACCATACAATAGCCACCGCACTGCAGAGACAGCGACATAAGTATTAGCCATTTCTTCATGAGAGCGAGAGTTTCTGCGCACAAGGCTTTAAAGCACTTGATTTAAGCAAGTATTGTTGAAAAGTAGAGAATGCTCTTCAACCGCAAACAAAGATGCTCGCCAGGAAAAAAAATAAAGAAATCTGATTTATGCCTCCTTCTGTCATTTCTTTTAGTAGCGAAAAGGTTAGCTGTCATACTTAATCTTTATGTATCTACATTTCTCCCTGGAAGATGATACAATAAACTAATCCTTACAGGATTAAATTACAGGTTGCAAGACGAGGTACCGAGGCAAACAAAGGAATTGTGTCAGTAAAAACTCTCCCGATACATTGTGCTACTGCCTTCTTACACTGCAGTCTAAATAGCTGTGGCCTGCGCAAAATTTTAATTAAGAATATTTGATCATGTTGCGCATGATCAGATTTACTGCACCAGGAAAGTATAACAGGTTGACTGTTCGAAGAATTGTATTATATTTCCAAATTTAGGATTGTATCCTGCAAATGTTACCTGGCTGTTTGAAAAGAATAATTAACCGATGTATTTGCAAACAATCCACCAAATCATGACATTTTTAATTAACAAAAACTGTCAGCATAACATTTGAAATGACAGCGAGTCCCAAATAAAACAGCTCATCACAAAATAACCACTAACAAACAAAATATGGCTTTGCATCATGTTCATCTATGGCCCTAGTCCTCAAGCATTTTGCATAGCTGGCAGGAGATGTGGTCAAACTCGGCAAGAGTTGCTGCTAGTGGAACTAGGGACACTGGATTAAATACCAGCCTCAGCTCAACATCATGGGATACTGGGCAAATCACTTAATCTCCCTCGGCCTAAAAATGTGTAATGTACTGTGGTTCTGTTGTAAAGAGGTCTAAAGCTCTCGGATGTGTAAAATAATATGGTTCTGCTGTAAAGAGCTCTAATGCTCTCGGATCATGTTTAACCTATGTAAAACTGCAAGAAAAACATACCTAAAATCGATTTAGATAAGCAAAATAAGCACTTGACACCTTTAACATCTCAATACTTATTTACAAAACCAACATTAGTATTGTCAAGACTCAAGACTCGGATAGAAGCGCACCCGCTGATACCTACTACATCGACCATCATGCTCCGGGGCCACACGCTGATGGGACGAGCAGTGTGCGACCTCATTTGGAAATACTATTTATTCAGGCTCCCTTGAGCCGGTGGAGGTGACGACCTCGAGATTCCGCACCTGCGCGCCATAAGAGGTATCTGGACCTATAAATATTTTCAGGAGCCCACACAGCAACCCCGTGCACACGCCTAATCCCTGCTGACGAGCGGTAATAACCGCGAAACACGTGTCCAGGGATGGCAAGCACACCAGTGAACACCCTCAAGACTCAAGACTCGGGTAGAAGCGCACCCGCTGATACCTACTACATCGACCATCATGCTCCGGGATCACACGCTGATGGGACGAGCAGTGTTCGACCTTATTTGGAAATACAACATTGGTATTGTGCACTAGGCTAAGGCAAAGTACATTTAGTGAGCGTTGCGCTCCATTAATAAACATCAGTATGAATATTTCAGAGATAAATTGATTGTAAGGAAGAAGAGAATGGTTACTTATTCATATATGTAATTAAATTCAATTGACTGTTTGTCAATTGAAGACACTTGAGAGGGTCTGTTTGGCAACATGGTCCTGAAAGGCATGCTCACCCGACAAATAGAAAAGTGCAGCTGTGTGAGCCAGCCTAGCTTGCACCTAGCAAAAATTTTCATTTATTCACACTTTCGTACAAATACTCTGAACTGAATTATGGTTGACATCAAACTAAACATGCTGCTTTTCAAGTAAACTATTTATGGATGACTTACAGGTTGAATGTTTATATAACATGGTATTTCAGAACCTGGAATCAAATGCAGTTTTAAGGAGAAAAGGCATTGAGTGTGACGTAGCTTGTTAGAAAGTCATCATTTTGCCCTGTTCTCAATTTCTTTGCTGAATGACACTGGTGCTAACTGACTTTGAGTGTATCCTGGGCTCTGCTAACCAGGCCCAGAGCCAGTGATATGTGTAAAAAGGCACATGTAATAGGGTACACTTAGAATTGGCTTTGACAGATCCTATAAGTCCCTAGTTGATAATAGGGCCAGGGGTTGCAATCTACATAAACCTTCATAGTATATAATAGGGCATGGAGGTTTGGAGGCCCAGCAGATTTCCTGCACTTGTATGCGTGTGCAGCTGTGTGCCTGCTGTCCTTTTAAAGGCAGTCCTGCCTTGCAGCCTGTCTTTAAAATTAAATTCTCAGAATTGGTATCGACAGATCCTATGAGTCCCCAGTATATAGTAGGCTAGGGGGTTCAAGCTACCTATAAGTCCCTAATATGTAATAGGACATGTAAGTGTAGAGGCCAGCAGATTTACTGCACTTGCTTGTGTACACTGCTGAGTGCCTTATGTTATTTTAAGGGCAGCCTGGTCTTGTGTGTTTTTAAAAGTACAATTGTGTGTAAACTTGACTTTGGTAGTATAGGCACTTTAAAAGTGATAATCTTCCTTATTTGTACATATTAGGTACCCCCAGGGTCTCCCCTAGGTGTCCCGGGGGTGGGCGAGGTCATGTAACTATAAGCAGGGGCCTTATAAAAGATGTTTTACATGCCTTGGTGGGGGAATAACTGGCCCTTTTATTTCCCCCAATGTAGATACCTAACTCGATAGGCTAACATTGCAATATTTTATATAGCTACTAGCTTACCCGTCGCGCGTTGCTGCGATCTCCGAAGAAACGAAATTCAAGGAAACTCGTTATGATAACATTCAATTTACATTGTGTCATTTTTATTGAAACTTATTCATTTTAATATGGAAAACATTTCAAAGTGTCGTTTTAATTCTATTTATTTGTTCGAGTGCTTGTGGATACACAATTTTTTGTTTTTACGTCTGGTGCATACATCAGTATTCGTAAGATTATGAGGGGGGCTGATATTTTTAAAATGTTTATGCCAGAAACCTTCGCGGGAGTGTACTCAACAACTTCCCAAAGTTTCCTGGCGATCGGATGAATGGTGTTTTAATTCTATTTATTTATTTGAGTGCTTGTTGATATACAATTTTTTGTTTTTCTGTCTGGTGCGTACATCAGTATATGAAAGATTATGAGGGCCCTGTGGGCCGATATTTAAAATCATTTTATGCCAGAAACCTTTGTGGGAGTGTACTCAACAACTTCCCAAAGTTTCATGGCGATCAGATGAATGGTGTTTCAATTCTATTTATTTATTTGAGTGCATGTGGATACATGATTTGTTGTTTTTCCGTCTGGTGCGTACATCAGTATTCAAAAGATTATGAGGGCCCTGAGTGGCCAATATTTTAATTTTCTTTATGCCAGAAACCTTTGCGGGAGTGTACTCAACAACTTCCCAAAGGTTCATGGCGATCGGATGAATGGTGTAGTAATGCATAAAGGACAAACAGACAGACAGACAGACAGACAGACATACATTCGTTTTTATATATATATAGATAGATAAATATTACTAGGAAAGGAGCAAAAACTATAATTCAAGGACTTAAAGATTGGTATTGATAAATCCAACAACATCCCCCTTTCTCTTCTGTAAGCCAACATCTGTAAGCCAACATCCATCCTTTTAGTGGTCTCTGCTTATTGGACATCCTTGACAGGTTTAGCCAGGCTGCTTTGATTAGGTGATGAGTGGCTTGGCAGGAGCAGAGGTTATCTGATGGAGAGAGCTCTGCAGTTGGGGAAAATGGGTCCTGCAGATGGGTCTGGGTAAATCAAACTGAGCACAAAGAGAGAGCAGATTAGTAAGGAATGCCAAGCGTATCTACCCCCCCCCCTTCCTGCGCCCCACCCAAATGGCAGACTTAGGACAAGAATTTGTAAAGGTGTTAAGGAGATGAGATCCGGAATAATTGTTGTACCAGTGGATTACTGATTTGAACATGTATGCTTCTGTGTTTTTGAGGTTCTGTGATTTTCGACTTCGCTTCATATTCAGCCGCCATTTTGTGTCCAGTCGCCATTTTGTGTTGCCTTTACTCAGGCAGCACGGCGAATATGGTGTTTTTGCCTTTCCAGCTGCTATGTGTCTCTTCTGTTAAAAAGTAACCCTCTGTCCTTGTTTACGAAACCGATGTCAGGGTCTGGCCGAGTTTGTTAATCCATGTCTAGACTGATTGATCCTTGTTTTAGTTGACTGTTTGAGTCCCACCATTCTTCCTTTACTTTATCTTGTTTGACTGGCCTTCGCTATTCTCTTATTACACAACTATCCTTTGAAACACGCAAATACGTCCTACCACCTGCAAATTGAATTACATGCACTAGCATTGATTAACTTGAGGGGAGGAGAGAACACGGGGTCTGAAAGAAGGGCGTATTCAAGATACTGGATAGCTTGTTTTCAAACATTTCCTATTTGTCAGTTTTGCATGTTCTGGGAGTAGACATTGTAAATATGTGTGCAATAAAAGATTGCGCGCCACGGAATTAAGTGGCAGTCTCCTAAGAATATACTTTTGTACTTCTTGGATAACTGTGCTTAGCTGCAGCTAATAAACTAAATTTTCTATGTCTAACAGAGTGTCTCGTGTCTCTGTCTGACAAGGCAGGTGAACCCGGAGATATTAGGCGTGCCCTGCGCCGCTCGGCCCATAAGGCCAAGTTCTCCAACTGGCACCCAACGTGGGGCGGCTTCAGTGGTAGCGGTTCAGCCCGAGGGTCGTGAGGAGCCTCGCAAGAAAATTCTGGAGGATTTGCGAACCACGTCAAGCGACCCCTGTATGTCGAAGTGGACCGAAAGTTTTTTGCAGCGCTGCTACTCCTTTCCGACGGCTGCTGACAACTGCTCCCCTGACTGCCGCCCTGCCTTAGCCCTCTGATGATGATTGGTATAACGAGACATTAGACGGACATCTGTTGGCGTAAGAAAACACTTAGTTAAGTATTTGTGGGTAGCGCCGACTCTTTTGTTTTGTTTTTGTTATTTGACTTTTGCATTAGTCGAAGCCAAGGGGTAAGTACGGTTGTGCTGTGATCATTGCCTTAAACCCCCTTGAAGTTCGTGAGCAGTCCAGCTCGTTACGAAATGCCTGGGCTTAGTAAGTTTAGGAAGTTTTGCTGTCTTGACTGTAATAGGGATTCCCGGCTAGAGGACTCTTGTCCAATTCCTCCGGTTGGAACTCCCAATTATGAGCTCTATTCGAAACATGGTCTTGGCCCTATTATTTTTAATGAAACATGGATCCGATATACAAAGAAAGATGGGGTTCTGCAGTGGCCACAAAATGGTAGCTTTGAGCCTGACATATTAGATGACCTAGAAGCAATTTTGTTTAAGAGAAAAGCCCGGCTGGCAATGTTTGACTCTTTCCACCTATGGCGTAAGGAAGCCAAACAGAAACAAATTAAACAGGCAAAAAGAGATAAGAAAGCACAAGATATGTCGATTTTACAGGCTGCTCAACAGCTCAGGAGTAATGAGACTGATCAGATGATTGAAGTGTCAGAAAGACAGCATCGTATGGCAATAGATAGATGTTATCCTGTGTTGTCTACTCCCCCACAGAATAAAGATCTTGACAAAGATCCCTTAATGTCTCATTTGTTGAGATTACCTCCGCCTTATGTACAAGGTGCTAATGCACCCCCATTACAACCTATTGTTCAGCAACCTGTTGTTCAACCAGTTGTTCCGGTTCTTCCACAATTGCCTCTTCCAGTAATTCCACCTCCACCTCCTTTGCCACCGACTTCTGTACCTCAGTCTCCTTTACCGTCAGTTCCTCTTACAACTGTTGGTTCTTCTCCTGCTGTGCTTAATACATTGTCTCCTGTTTTACTGCCAGATTCCCCTACAGCTAGAAGACGATTAGTCGACACTGTTTCTGGTCTTTTATCACCTTTCTTTGGGTCTCTTAATTTGACTCCTATTTTGTTCCGAAGGCAATCCCTTAGTCAAATTCCAGACTCTGATGAGCAAGTTAGGTTAAACTCTCTCCCTCACAATTGGATCATGAGTTGTCCACAGTATAGTGTGCGCGATATCCTGGATACTTTTCTTCAGTGGAATGCGCCCACGCAGAGATATGTTTTTAATGTTATGTGTAATATACTTGTTAAAGGATGGGGTGATATGGATTTGGATTTACCTCCTCAGGGTTTGTTTGACATACAGGCTAAATTTGATAAAGGACTTATTGTGGGTCCTGACGTTGAGGAGGCCGTCCAAACACTTGTCACTTTTAGGTCTTCCTTTTTCTCTCAAGCTTCTCTCGAACCTGATCCTGCGGTTCGGCATAAAATAACACACTACCCTATGCGAGAAGTTCCTCCAATATGGAGAGATGCGGTTCCACAGGCAGGCAATGTTCCAGGTGTCCCTGCTCATTTTCAGCGCATATGGGTACATGTCCCCTGGAAACGATCTGAAGTTTTGGCGCTTAAACAGTCTTTACCGGACCCTCATAAGAATCCTGCTGGGTAATATAAAGAGCTGTCCCAGACTGTTGATGCGTGTGTCATGAATTTGGCAGATATTGATTTGCTGATGGGAAATGTAGTCCCTCAACCATTGTGGGCTAGGATTCGTAGGGAAGACCACGATCAAGCTTTAGGTGGTAAATGGGCTGCTTTAACTGCCGCAAATGCAGCACAAGTAGGTGGTGCTAAACCCGATGATTTGATCACACAATTGCCTGGTAGAATAATAGCTCTAATGAAAATGATGATGCCAGCCTTACGGGTTAACCGGGATAAGTTAGCTGCGTGTAAACAGAAGAAAGATGAGAGTGTCTCCGATTTCTTTACTCGTTTCGAGGAGACGTTCATTGACCATAGTGGTCAAGATAAGAGTACGAAGGGTGGACAGCGATTATTTGTGGATAAATTTGTATTTAATTTACTTCCAGAATTATCGCATAAGTTGAAAGATTCCGAGAGTTCGTGGGCCATTTCATGGTCTGCCCAGATATTAGCTACTGCTCAGTACTATGAGAATAGGAATAAGGAAGAAAAGGAGAAAATGGAGAAAAAGACTAAAGAGTTGAAAACGAAGGTTCTTTTGCAACACGCTTATCCCCCTCATTCTGCTCAGCGTCAGTTGCAACAGCCTCCACCGTTTCAAAGATTATTACAGAAACCTGCACCTTTTGTTCCGCGACCTTTGTTGGGTCCTAATCAATGTGCCTATTGTAAAGAGGAAAGTCATTTCAAGAGTAGTTGTCCGGTTTTATTGCAGCGTAATGGTGGACTATCAGGGCCACAAGGCCGTGGTGGTTTTCAGTCAGCACCTAGGGGTAGAGGGCGAGGTGCGTTGTCTCAGGGACAGCGTTCCTTTCCCCCTCAGAATACTATGAATTACTTTGATCAGCAGAATTCTCAGTCTGCACAATATTACAATGATGATTATTGTACTGAAAGCGAGAATCAGGATTTTCATACTAGCTAGGACAGCCATGGACAAAGCAGGGGAGTGATATCAGTTCCAGTGGATCAGAATGGGCCTTATGTTAACGTTGTTGCATTGGGTGTTACAGAGCCATTTCTTTTGGATACTGGTGCGATGAGAAGTTCTATCATTCACTCCAAACTCCCTGGGGCACCTTTGTCTGGCTTAACGAACGTTTCTGTAGGATTCTCTGGCGCCCCAGTTCGCAACCTGGTTTCTTGTCCTTTGCCTATTTCCATTGGTCCTTATAATTTGGAAGCCCCGCTCATTTTAGCGACTGGTTCCGGCGAGAATTTGTTGGGTTTGGATTTATTGAAACGTCTACATGCAACGTTGTATTGTTCCCCCTCTGGTGTACATCTTACTTTGGGTGATAAATTGGTTTCTCCTATGTATTTGTCTAAGGATCAACTGCCACTTGAATTGCGCTCACTTCCTGCTACGCTTTGGGCCACGGGTCCGAATAATGTTGGTTTGCTCATAATTCCACCTTACGTGGTTACTGTCAAGCCTGATGTTAAGCTACCATGCATTCCTCAGTATAAAATTTCCAGCGATGGTGAAAGAGCTCTGTTGGCCATCATTTATGATTTGGTTCAGAAGGGTGTGGTTGAGGAAACAAGAGGAAATGTTTGCAATAGTCCCGTTCTGCCTGTTCTTAAATGTTCTGATCCTTCTAGGCCTCCTGTATACCGTTTTGTGATTGATCTTCGAGAGGTCAACAAAATTGTTGTCCCTCAGTTTCCTGTTGTCCTGGATATCACTGCTTTGCTCACAATGATACCTGCTTCGGCCGCTTGGTTCTCAGTTATTGATCTTAAAAATGTTTTCTTTAGCATTCCTATTGCTGAGGAAAGTAGGGATCCCTTTGATTTCTCTCTTGGAGAAGGAGACGCTCGTGAAGGAGACGCTGTTGGAAGATTGTATTTTACTGCCCTCGAGGGAGAGGCGCCGGCCCCGGGACTGCGAGGACCAGCATTCCACATCTACAGCTGGTCCTCTTCCCGCGTGAGCCGCGCCCCCTCACAGTGCCACTCCCCCAGCCAAGTCCGGATAACTTCTCGCGGCCCCCGCTTCGCGGGTGCCGCTCGTGAAGGAGACGCTGTTGGAAGATTGTATTTTACTGCCCTCGCTACTGGAGTAGCAATTATCCTGTGCTGCAGCTGTTGGTTTTAGCCACCAAGCCCCTTACACTCGTGTGGCCGCAGAGGAGGGAGAGGCGCCGGCCCCGGGACTGCGAGGACCAGCATTCTACATCTACAGCTGGTCCTCTTCCCGCGTGAGCCGCGCCCCCTCACAGTGCCACTCCCCCAGCCAAGTCCGGATAACTTCTCGCGGCCCCCGCTTCGCGGGAGCCGCTCGTGAAGGAGACGCTGTTGGAAGATTGTATTTTACTGCCCTCGCTACTGGAGTAGCAATTATCCTGTGCTGCAGCTGTTGGTTTTAGCCACCAAGCCCCTTACACTCGTGTGGCCGCAGAGGAGGGAGAGGCGCCGGCCCCGGGACTGCGAGGACCAGCATTCCACATCTACAGCTGGTCCTCTTCCCGCGTGAGCCACGCCCCCTCACAGTGCCACACCCCCACAACCTGATACACCATTTAACTGCAACCTGTCACTCGCATCGCGGGACGCGCGCGGGTCGGAGCACGGGGCGAAGCCCGGGCAAAGGGCGGGCCGTCTGTGGCCGTCCGTGGACGTACAAGGACGGGACGGGCAACCCTACTTTCATCTTCCACCTGGATTAATATGTTCATGTAGCCATAGAGTCCTTGGCTCCAGTACTAACCGGCAATAACGTGGAAAGGTATTGTCCTTACACTTCCTCGAAGACCACCCGATCTGCTAAATACATCATTTCACTTCATCGCGGTAACTACCATCTAAATACCTATATACCTGAATAAGAGAACCTTGTATGGCTTACAAAAAATTAAGATCTCGTACCATATTTATGAAGAGAATGGGTACCGAGGAAGCAGTAAGGAAATCCTCCGCTAAGGCAATAAAACAAGGTCAAATAACTGGTACGCCTGCAATTAGTAATTACTTTTTAGATCTATCGCCAAAAAACCAATCTCGGACATCCGCTCAAGATTTGCCTGCAAAAATGGAAAAATCACCATCTAAAGAGGCCTTTGAGCTGCCTCCTTTGGACGTACAGACTACTCCAATATTAAGTGTTCTAGGTTCTGAATCCAATCATCAGATTTTACTTTCAACGCAGGAGTCTCAAACATCGACTCTTGAGTCCTCAAATCTAATAACTATAACACCCATAAAACAAATAAGCCGCCTCTCGGACACAGAGGATCTTTTTGAAAATGATATAAAACCGATGGAAAATATTTCTGATATACAACCAAATCCAGATAATCTACAAATCGAGTCTCAGGAACAACTCCTAGATTTCAAAATAGATCTGGATACATCATTGGATACATTTCTTCCCAATAATATCAATTCAACTAGTACTGCGACACCTATCTCAAAGGCTCTTTATACTCTACAGGAAATTTTGGAATCGGTCCTCTCTTTCTTAGGTAACATTTTAGAAAATTCGGATCAAACTTTGGATGTTCAAATTGGTATATTGAAATTCTTGGTAGAAGAAAAGAGGAAAAAAGAACATACTGACTTAGCAAATAGTACACAGACAAAAGAGGAAAAAAAGAAGTGTCCCAATCCTTCCTCTTTAATCAAAACTTCAACTCCTGAATTTCCAAATAAATGTGATAATAGTACTCAAACATCTATTCAAAAATTAGTACATCAATTAAACACAAAGACCAAGAAAAACTCCAAGGAGGTCCGAATATATTCCCTAAAGAAACTTTTCAGAGAGGAGCCTTCATCGGCATCTAGAGAGTATCCGATCTTCTCAGTTGCAAAAAAATCCAACTTGATAAAAGGTACCGATGAAGGAGAAGAAGGAACCACCACCATACCTGTATCAGACGAAGTTGGAGATAATCAGTCCTCCCAAACGAAATGTAACAAAGGAATAAAAGGAAAAATCAGAAATAGGAAACCACTGAGAAGAATTAACAAAAAGAAAGCCAGGAAAATCAGATTCAAAAATGTAATCCCCCTTCAAAATAACGAGGAAAGTTTTCTTGACAAAGTAAAAATCAAACAATCTTCAGTAGAGGAACGTAATGATATAATAAATATACCACCCATAAAACAATTGAACCACAGAGCGCCTGAATATATTCCTATCAGGGCAAAAAATAATGCTGATCAAACAAATATAGAAACAACTGAGACTAACAAGATGTTGTCCCTTGGCACCGACCAGACCATAACTAAACATCTACAGTTTGAAGAACTTTTTCCAATTGACGATCAACCGCTAAATCGAGGAAGGATAATTAACTTGCTACAACAAATCTATGCTTTGCAAACTATCACTAGCAAAGAAATAGATCTAGTAACTTTCCCTATAAAAGAAAATCGGAAAATAGTGAAAGTAGCCTTTTGGTCATCTGTCGTTCCTGGGATCATCATAAGGGAAAAGGAAACGCTACATAAATGTGGTTACGACGTCATAGAAATATTTCCACCAAAGAACATCAAAATTAAATCAACTGGTCTCCAAAATACCAACATGAATATCCTAACTAACAACCGGTATACTAATATCACTAACCATGTTGACTCAGGGCAAATTTGCAATAGGAAGGATACCTTGAAAATTCAGGTAAATAATGGAGAAAGGAATGTATGGAGCCAAGACCAAGAAGAAAATGAGGTCAGAAAAACAACAGAATCTTGGGCTTGGGTTTCGGAGGCCATAAATAGCAATAAACTAGTGCATCGATCACAATCTACTGTTTAACAGTGGCTTAAAGATTACCTCGTGGGACATAGCCGGAAAAACCAACAATAAAATGAATACAGCACTGAAAGACAACCCTGATATTTTAGCTATACAGGAAACATGGGCGATGAAATCCTTCAAACAGAAGGGCTACTATGTTTATGATATCCCGGCTATAGCAACAAGTAGAGGACATGCTAAGGGTGGTCTGGCTATTCTATTTAGCGAGGAACACTTATGGTCTCAAGAAGTCATCGAACCCAAATCCGACAACTTTCAATGTATTAAGGTCATATTAAAGACTCATATCCATGACCAGAAAAAGGGCTTTATGTTTTTTAACGTGTACATTCCCCCAGGCACCACCCAGGACGTTAACTTCGTTGAAACTATAGATACAATCTCAAAGATAATTGAAGAGCGAGCAAACACCCCGTATCTAATTATGGGTGACCTGAATGGAAAAATCTCTAATGCCGAAATTGGTAAATGGGCAAAAATCTACGAAGATGAAACACTAGATCTATCTATTCCAATATTCCCAAAAGGGAAAGCATCTGACAAAAGAGGGGAAATGTTACTAGCATCATTGCCAAGTATAAATGGGACAATTTTGAATGGTAACGTAGATGGTGATAGACCAGCATCTTTCACAAGGCGTGGATACGGATCCCTTTCAATTATTGATTATTTAATATGTGGTATGGAGCTAGTGGATACACTCTATCACTTGAATATCAAACTTACAGACGATAGCGATCACGCTCTTTTACGTCTAAACACTCGATGGTCAGTAAAATCCTCCTCGTCGAATCCAATTATGTATCACAATTGTAATATTGAAATCAATAATAAGCAGAGGCGATTTTTTTGGAATTCAAGGACCCTGGATTATATTAATGGAACGATTTCACAAAATAATCTTTTAACCAAAATGCATTCAGAAGATCAAATAACAAATTTCGAATGTATTATGATAAATCTTAAAAAATCTCTCCTTAACAGGATAAAAGAATGCAAAAAGAGAAACCACAAGATGTCCAATGAAAATACAATTAGGAGGAAGCTCAACAAACTTATACGAGGACAATTCTTAAATTTCTCACCTATTATACAGCAAGAGATAAACAAACTAAAAAACCAATTAAGAAGAGGTAACAATAGCCAAAAAAGAAAGCTGCAGGATAAAAACTGGGTGGATATTCACGAGGCTGCAAAAAAATACAACCAAAGAAAATACTGGTCTCTCATAGCCAAAATAACTGGAACTAAAAAGAAATTACATGCCATACCAGTTCCACCACAGGAATGGGAAACATATCTAACTGACCTATATAAAGTAAACTCAACTGAAATCGACAGTAATGTTGCTGATGCCATCTTGGAAAGCAAACTAACATCAATAGAAAACAGTACAGCATTTTCTATCGAAACACACATTAGAAAAGCTAGGAATACTTCTGCGTCAGGCCCTGATATGATACCAATTACAGTCTTGCAGCTATATCCAAAAGAATGGAGTCAGATGTTAACATTACTTTTTAATCACATCTTTCGTACCAGGAGATTACCAAAGTCGTGGCAGGGAAGTACTATAATCCCAATATACAAAAAAGGGAGTTAAAATATAGCTAGTAATTACCGCCAAATTGCGTTAATGGATGCTACAGGGAAAATTTTCGCAGCGGAGGTACTGGACAGATTAAAAGACTGGTGCTTCTCGCAGGGAATAATACCGATGTACCAAGCCGGCTTTCGCCCTAATCATTCAGTCACTGACAACATCTCAATTCTTCAGACTATTCTGGACAAATACATTGGGTGGAAATTACAACCAGTGTATGCAGCATTCATTGACTATTCCACCGCGTTTGATCGGGTCGATAGACCAACATTATGGAAAAAACTGAGAAGGCTTGGGATTTCAGAACATTTATTGCAAATCATAATTAAGCTCCACACGAATACCTGGTCCCAGGTACAAATGGGAAGTGAAAAAGGTCTGACGAAACCAATTAATACTTTGAATGGCCTTAAACAAGGGTGCCTTCTCGCACCAATTTTATTCTCATTATATTTGAGTGATCTGCCATTCCATCTGCAACAATGCGCTAGTTTACCGCCAAAGGTTGCTTCACAGAGCATACACTGTTTGCTATACGCAGATGACATTGTTATGTTGGACCTTACACCTTTTGGTCTCCAAAATTTACTGGACTCCTTAAATGTTCATTCGAAGGACCATTTCCTAATCCCAAACTTAACTAAAACTAAAGTGGTAGCCTTTTCTGGCAGGAAAAAAAGTGCCAAATACTGCTGGAATCTTGATGGGATTAGAGTAGAGGAAGTAGATGAATATACTTACCTTGGTAGGATTTTTTCAAAGAACTTACAAAATTCAAAACAAATGAATAATCTAAAGAGAAAATCTGAAATACATGCCGGGGCACTCTCTAGATTGTATACTGCCACTGGAAATAGGCACTTTTCCTCACTGCTCAAAGTGTACAGAGTAAAAATCCCCTCGGTGTTGTCTTACGCAACTGAGCATTTACCAACAAAACAATGGTCCTTCATGGACATCACCGAAGGAAAGATCCGGAAAAAAATACTAAAGGTTTCTAGTTCAACACCAGTCCAAGCCCTCAGACTGGAATTTGCATTAACAAGCTCTTATGCCACAGCTGTGGCAAATGTCATCCGATGGGCCTATAACATTTTGCATGCAAAGGAAGGAACACTGAGACTCTTGTTAAAGATTGAGACATTCAAAACAGACTCTTTAAATCTTAATTTTTCTAAGAATATGTCTGAGGCATTCAAAATCGCTAATCTTACCAAAGATATCCTGCTATCCTGGTCAAAATCCCAGTTAAAACTTTTTTTGAAATGCTTTACACCAAGATTAAGTTATGATCTCGATTTTCTGCATTGTAGTAAGTTATCTACTTACAAATCCTACATTGAGACATTGGAATATAAGCAAATACGGACATATCTGGGGTTTTGCTTAACGCATGGAGCAAGAAGGGCCATAACTATGTTGCGCTTAGGCATCCTACCTGTTTCTGCTCTCACATCCAGATGGTCACCAGGACATTCCCCGACTTGTAACCTCTGTCAAGGAGGTGATCAGGACATCGTACATATGTTATTTGTCTGTCCTCACACAAACGTAGTTAAAGCTCGGGAGAGATATCTTGAGCCGATATATCAGAAATATAACATTACTACAGTAAACAATTTACTACTGTTATGTAAACAACCGACTGATGAATGGGTTTGTTATAATTTCTACACATTTTTAAAATCCTTTTTAAAACTATATTAATGTTCATGATTATCTATGTAAATTGTTTTTAAATTTGTGGTCCTCAGTTGAGTACCAAAACAAATAAAAACACTTTTGACTTGACTTGACTCTCTCTTGGAGGCTGAAGTTTTCGATTTAAACGTGCACCTCAAGGTTATTGTGAAAGTCCCTACATTTATAGTCAGGCTTTGAAATCCCACTTGATGCTTTTTCTTTGCCTCCAGGTGCTACTCTTATTCAGTATGTGGATGATCTGTTAGTGGCTGCCGATTCAGAAGATGTTTGTAAGAATGCGACTGTTTCGCTTTTGCGTCATTTGTCCGATTTACATCATAAGGTGTCACCCTCTAAATTACAATATTGTCGCCAAGAGGTTACCTATTTAGGTCATCTCTTGTCGAAGGAGGGAAGGCGATTGACGCCAGAACGTATTCATGCAATTGCACGAATGTCTGTACCATCTACACAAAGGGAGGTGCGTGCCTTTCTGGGCATTACCCCTTATTGTAGACAGTGGATTCCAAATTTTTCCCTGTTGGCTAAACCTTTGTTGGCACTTACTTGGAAAGATACACCCCAACCTCTTCCTTGGACTGATGAATGTCAGAAGAGTTTTTCTGATTTACGTACGGCTTTGTGTTCTGCTCCTGTGTTGGGTACTCCAGATTATAGTAAGCCTTTCACACTCTATGTGCATGAAAGAGAAGGGTGTGCATTGTCAGTTTTAACGCAACAATTTGGAGACAAACAAAGGCCATGTGCCTATTTTTCGGCTACATTGGATCCAGTAGCCAAGGCATTGCCTAGTTGTCTCAGAGCAACAGCAGCAGCAGCGATCTCCATTCGTCAATCTGCTGGATTGGTACTGGATCACACTCTTATTGTAATCATGCAGTGGATACTCTCTTGAATAGAACAAAAACGCAACATCTCACGAGTGCTCGCTTGTCTGGGTATGAGTTGACGCTTTTGGCTAGTCACATACATATCAAGCGATGTAATGTTTTAAATCCAGCAACATTGTTACCTATTCCAGAAGAAAAAGATACACAAGAACAGCATGATTGTTTTCTTCGTACAGAGGAAGAAACTAAAGGCAGGATAGATTTAAAAGACACACCACTTGTGGACCCGGATGGGATCCTATGGGTGGATGGGTCTTGTTTCAAGCTTCCTAATGGCGAAACGACTGCAGCTTACGCTGTTACTACTTTGTATACAGTAGTAGAGACTGCACACATTACACAGAATTCAGCACAAGCAGCTGAGTTGATTACACTGACAAGAGCATGTG
This sequence comes from Lissotriton helveticus, assembly GCF_964261635.1. NCBI lineage: Eukaryota > Metazoa > Chordata > Amphibia > Caudata > Salamandridae > Lissotriton > Lissotriton helveticus. Next base: position 369,046,965 of record NC_136070.1, read on the forward strand.
TGTTGGCAAAAGGAAAGAGAGTGACTGTTTATACCGATAGCCAATACGCCTTTGGCGTGGCTCATAGCTTTGGTCGTTTGTGGAAGGAAAGAGGATTATTTACTTCCCATGGGACTAAAATACAGCATGGTCAGTTGGTAACTGACCTTCTTGAATCACTTGCCTTGCCTATTCAGGTAGCGATTGTGAAGTGCAGTGCACATAAAAAGATCACTGATGACTTGCGTCGCGGGAATGCTTTTGCAGACGAGGTAGCGAAGGAAACAGCGAGAGATGTTAAGAGTCGTATGTATGTTGCAGGTCCTGCAAGATGGGTTAGAGAAGCAGGTATGTGTGAGGACACACTAGAAAGCGTGAAAATGATCCAAGAAGAAGCAACTGAGAAGGAATTGAGTAAGTGGAGAGAAAGTATGGTAATGTTGGATGCGACAGGGTGTTGGACGGAATTGTCAGAACACCAACGTTGGTTGTTACCAGATGCTTATGTATTGCCAGTGGTAACTATGGCGCATGGTCCAGCTCATATCAGTGCGAAAGGGATATGCAAGCTTTTGGCTCCAGTATGGCAGAATGAAGGTATCCCAGGTGTACGGAGAATGTGGTGAAACATTGTAGTGTTTGTTTGATGCATAATCCAGGAAAGGGAACCCCAACTCCGGCAAGCCATTTTGCTCCCCCTACGTATCCTTTTGAGGTCTTACAAATTGATTACATTCATATGGAACATTCCAATAACCTCAAGTATGTCCTGGTGGTGGTCTGTGCCTTTTCCAGATGGATAGTGGCCTACCCCCTAAAGGATAATACTGCTTTGTCCACTGCCAAAGTCCTCTTGAAGGAATTCTTCCCGAGGTTTAGTTAGCCGCGCATTGTCTGGTGTGACAATGGAAGTGAATTTGTAGGTCAAATTATGCAGAAGGTGTGTGCGGGTCTTGGTATTAGGCAGAAATTTCATGCGGCAAACCACCCTCAGTCAGCGGGTTTGGTGGAGTGCTATAATGGCACTCTCAAGCTTAAATTAGCAAAGATTCAGGCCAGCACGGGTCTTGCTTGGCCCAATGCTTTAACTTTGGCACTTCTCTCTACGAGAACAACTGTACATTCTCGTTTAGGACTTAGTCCTTATGAGGTCGTTTTTGAGCGCCCATCCAATGTCTGGGGAGTCCCTCGACCTAAAAAGTATTCTGATATTCCATACCAATTGTTGGTTGATTACTTGCATGACCTCACCACTAAATTACGTGTTATTCATCAACAGGTTCAAAACGCTTTGCCGGAGGTTTCCTCAGGTCCAGGTCATTCCATTCAGCCTGGAGATTTCGTTTGTTTAAAGAACTTCCAGAGAAAGCAGAATCTGGAACCTCGTTGGGGACCGCTGCGACAGGTGCTTCTCGTCACCCGTACAGCAGTGAAGGCCGTCGGGAAGAAAAATTGGGTCCACGGCGTGCACTGTAAGAGGGTACCCTTGCATTTACCTTATGACCAGTGGGTCAGAGAAGGCGTAGGTTACAGTGAAAGTGAAAAAGTACCCCGATTTGTACCTTTCAGTAATGCACGCCTGGACTGGACAAGTTCTGAAAAAGAAGATGACGACGTGTTGCAAGAAGCTGTACCAACAAATCTGCGATTAAATACAACGAACCCAGAGACTTTGTTTCGAGACCAAACGATACCTTGCAAGACACGGTACAACCTAAGACCTAGGTTGACAAAAGACAATTGAACTTTTTTTTTCCTTCTGATTACTTTTTTTTTAAAGACATTTCCTTTTCACTATCCATCAAGTTGCAGGGTCACGGTATGAGTCTTAGGCTGTGACCTGAGTAGTGACATAGGTCTGCAGGACTTGCAGTGTCATAGGACGGCTAATAACCACAACTAAGTGATCCAGGAAGATTACCGTGAGCAACGCTTTAGAGAATGGATAATAAAGTGGAAGGGAATGATAAGAAAGTTCAAATGAAAATGAAGTACAAGAAATTATTGTTTAGTCGATGTGGCGTAGCATTGTGTATTTTAGTATGTTTATGTATTTTATTAGCTTGTGTGGGTTGGATTGTCCACACTATGCAGCCAGCACCTGCCCCAACTTCTGTTATTTTGCCTTTTTCTACTACTCTCTCCCCGCACAAGTTCTATACACTCCCAGATCATGAGCAAATTAGGAGAACAGAAAACTTCAACAATTCATTCATCCAGTTGTTACATCAGCATCAACTGGTAGCCAACACTACTGACTGTTGGGTTTGTGGGCTTATGCCCCATAAAGCTGGGAAAGGGATGCCATATTTAGTCCTTCCGTTTTCTTATGAAGGTTCCGCTTGGGCTTATTTGGCTATGTTTTCCAATGCATACCAGAATCAACTTCGACATCCTCCGGGTTGTTCATATAATGGTGGAGCAGATTTTAGTCATAGTTCTTTGATAAAGGGAATAGTGACTATGGCTAAAATTGCCGACATTGGTAAAATTCCCGTTGATGAGAAACGAGCATATGATGGTTGGAATGTGACTCGTTACGTTACTAGCCTCATTGATAAGGCTAGACAAAGAAGATCTTTACCAATCTGGACAATATCTCATAAAGGTAACTTATGTCTGCAGATAAATGGTCAGAATAATAAGAATAAACAGGAAAAGAGTGTTTGTTCCCATACATACATCTATTCACCATTGATTCCTTCACCGCTGGTACCATCTCAAGGTACATATTTTGTTTGTCATGATAGAGCCTATACATGGCTTCCCACCTATTTTTCAGGAACGTGTTATGTGGCTTTCCTTCTTCCCCCTTTATACACTGCTCCTTCAGGTCATCACAGAAAGAGATATGGTAGAGGGGTTATTAATTCCAAAGACACAGCTGGACAAGAGGGAGGAGACTTTATCAAAGGGTTTCTTCCTTTCTGGGGCCCAATGGCCAATAGCAGAAACATTAGACAGCTAGTTCGTGTTGTCGAGGCTACGATAAATGTAACTTCCAGAGCCTTGAGTAATCTGACAGCCGAACTTCAGGCGGATCATCTTATGACTTTGCAAAACCGAATGGTTTTAGACATTGTCCTTGCAGATATAGGAGGGGTCTGTAAATTGATTGGGTCTAGTTGCTGCATTTACATTCCTGATAATGCTCCTACAGTATACCAAGCCATTTCTAAGTTACACATGATTTCCGAGTCTATTCACCAGGACACAGGAGATTGGTCTGTGATGGGATAGTTTTGGGGACTACTGTCCACTTGGGGATGGAAAGTGTTAACTTTCCTTGGGATGATTTTAGCCATAATTTTCTCTTGTTGTCTTTGTTTGCAGTGTGGCCCCGCCATCTGTGGTCTTTTTGCCACCTTGTGTGTCCCAAAGCCTGTGTCACAGAAAACAGAGAACATTAAATTGATGTTGCAGCAACAGCTCAATGACCTCATGACCATTGACATTGGCTGAGACTAACTTGAGTCCTTTGTGTTTTGCCTGAGTAATGGCAAAAGGAGGGACTGAGGTTCTGTGATTTTCGACTTCGCTTGGTATTTAGCCGCCATTTTGTGTCCAGTCACCATTTTGTGTTGCCTTTACTCAGGCAGCACGGCGAATATGGTGTTTTTGCCTTTCCAGCTGCTATGCGTCTCTTCTGTTAAAAAGTAACCCTCTGTCCTTGTTTACGAAACCGATGTCAGGGTCTGGCCGAGTTTGTTAATCCATGTCTAGACTGATTGATCCTTGTTTTAGTTGACTGTTTGAGTCCCACCATTCTTCCTTTACTTTATCTTGTTTGACTGGCCTTCGCTATTCTCTCCTTGTATTCTCCTATTACACAACTATCCTTTGAAACACGTAAATACGTCCTACCACCTGCAAATTGAATTACATGCACTAGCATTGATTAATCTGAGGGGAGGAGAGAACGCGGGGTCTGAAAGAAGGGCTTATTCAAGACACTCGATAGCTTATTTTCAAACTTTTCCTATTTGTCAGTTTTGCATGTTTTGGGAGTAGACCTTGTAAATATGTGTGCTATAAAAGATTGCGTGCCACGGAATTAAGTGGCAGTCTCCTAAGAATATACTTTTGTACTTCTTGGATAACTGTGCTTAGCTGTAGCTAATAAACTCGATTTTCTACGCCTAACAGAGTGTCTCGTGTCTCTGTCTGACAAGGCAGGTGAACCCGGAGATATTAGGCGTGCCCTTCGCCGCTCGGCCCATAAGGCCAAGTTCTCCAGTTTATGTCACCAATTTCCCATTGATGATATACTGTACATTGCATCTGATGAATGATTAATAAAAAGATTTAATTTTAAAGAATTTGCGAAGGTCAGGGAGAGGAGAGCTAATGGAAATGAGCCATGCTGTGGGGTGGTGTAGCTAGCTCTTACTCTTCAGGAAATAAATCATTCATGTTGGATTTTGGAAGTGTAGTGCTTTGTGGGGCAAGAAGATGCCACACTTTGGAGGATGTTGTCATGCTTTTTGTGTGGCTTCTAGCATATCATTGGACAGCGTTGTCCTGTGCTTGTCCCCACAGAACACTGAATAAATATCGGAGAGCTGCATAGTGTCTCAGATCTGCTGCCTGAAACTACAAGGAAAATGACAGTCCTACTGGAGTCTGGATTTGCACCCAAAGGCCTGCAGTCTCAATGACTGTGCCTGCTGCACAATATGGTACCACAGTCCTGGGGACTGTGTCTTGCTTCAAGAAGGACCAAGGAGTAGACTCCCTGCAAGCTACAGGCTAACAGAGCCCACCTGCATCATCTCTACCAAGAGTCTCCATCATGGATTCTCTATCCAGTGGACTTTTAAGGATTTACCCAGGTGCATTGTGGGAAATGTGGTCTAGACATCCCAGAGACAGTCTAGGAGATTATAGACCTTTGGATTGGTGATTTTGACATTTTGAACCTACAAGGAGACCTTCAGTAAGCACATCCTGACGTTTGGAGAACTTTGGAGACAAAGCTACCGAATGTGACCAATCTGACCCCGAGAGTCAAGCCCACTACCTTCAGCCGCAACCTAGCCAGGATTTTAGGTTCATCCCACTGAAAGCTCCAGACTTCCAGGAATTGACCCGGGCCTTGCAGAAAGTCAAGCCTACAAACCCCCTCCGAATCCAGGCTTCTGTGGAGGATTGAACGACTCGGAAGAAAAATCTTCAGAAATGTTTCTACTTGTAAAGATAAAATTTTGATTCGGGTCTCCCGCTTAGTGAATCTGATCAGGGCTCCATTGCAGTTAAACGTTGACTTTGTCCCGGTCAAGCGCGACCACATGTCCCAAAGTGGAGCTATAGGCTTCTAAGCACTATAAATTGGATAATCTTTAAAAATTCATATCTCCTGTTCCTTACAATGGATTTTTGTTGTTTTGTTCCTAAATGTATTTCCTAATGTTAGAAATTGGTGTTTTTTTTTATTGTGTGTCGTTGTTTAACTTATTTGATGTATTAGTGTTTTTTAAATGCTTTACACTCCTGTCTCCTAAGTTAGGCCTAACTGCTCATGGTCAGCTACCCAGGGTTGAACAAGGGGCTAATTTACTGAGACCTTTTCTGGAACATATACCGTGTTAGTGGACTTATTACTAGTGGTAGGTGCAAACTTACCCTTACCAATAACCCGCGATCCAACATGGCCCATTTGGTGCCAGGCTGTTAGAAAAATGCAGGTTGGGTCATGCCCAAATACTTCCTTTTAAAGACTTGAAACAGGGGCGTGGCCAAGATGGAGGCGGGATAGGACGTGTTTTACACAGTTCCTGTCCGCCGCCTCCTTGAACAGCACAGCACGGGCCTTTTGGGGCGCCTACCTGCTCGAAGGGGGGTCAGAATCCTACACTAAATGACCGGGACTTGGTTTGGACCTGGTAGCTGATCGACGGAGGGTACCTACCTGCACCAGATGGAGGACAGGCTGCGAGACGGCCCCAGAATCCCTGAAGTGGGAAGTCCCGATATCACGGTGGTTCGTGGTGCGGACCACCGAGTCCTGCACCTTGTCTCCCGAGGTGACCTGCTTACCCAACAGCTTTCCGGCACTGGCGGTTGCCTGAGGGGTAGGTCCTCAGACCGGGACCGTGGCCGGAGTTGAGTGTGTCCCCTGATTGATCCCCTGGACGGCTGCCGGTGGGAGGCCGCGGAGTGTCCCTGTGCACTTGTGAGGCTGCTACGGACTCCTTACTGATGCTGCTGCTGCCGTCAGGCGTGGGTCGAGTGCTGCTTCGGCCCGGTCCCCATGCCACCGGGCTGGGCTGCGCAGATCACCGGCAGGCGGTGAAATAGGTGCCCGCCACAGAGATGAGCAACATGCCGCTGCCCTATGCGAGTCCGCGGTGGGGAGGGGTGCACCGAGGGCCTGCTGCCGCATCTTTGTGCTGCCTTGCGGGCCCCCCTGCTTTGCCTCTGGACTGTAGCCGGAGATAGAGGAAGCTGCTGTACGGCGTTGAGGTGGGGCCTGGTGGACCTGAGGCCGCGGGAGATTGACAGTGGCGGGCCCATGTGGCGGGCCTACAGGTACTGTGGAAGTTGACGGTCTGGGGTGCGGGGAGAGCAGACTGGGTCCCTGATTGCGGCCCTCCCCCAGGCAAGCACACTAAGGGGGCTACTCGGCCTGGTGACCGGCTGCGTTGACCCAGGTGGGGCGACTTCAATAGGTCGTAGCGAGACCTAGCCTGGGGCCTTCCATCACCCTCTGTGAGCCACCATTTTGGGCCTAGACGGGATCCGGGGACGTGCTCAGTGGTGAGCCGTGCGGAGGGGGTCCCGAGCGGTGGAAGGAGGGGGCTGACCCGAGGCGCCCGACACACTGGATGCTGGGAGTGCGGTGGTTGACACATCCGCAGGCGGCACCCCGTGAGCCGTCCATAGATATTTGCCAGCCCAGGAGCACAGGGCTTTGACTGCTCGGTGGACTGGAGGATCAAAGGCGGAGGACTGGTGCCTGGGGGCTTATCATGAGGATCAGCGACACCAACTTGGTGCCTGCATCCTGCCGGACCGGGGGTCCCCTGTTGTTGGGGTGAAGACCGGGAGTGGCAGATGTGGGTTGGACGTCCTGCCCCCTCGGAACGGGGCGCTGTCGCCCCCTACAATCAGAGTTGTCTGGCGGCTGGGGTTCGTTGCACCCTTAGCACACGGAGGCCAACGGGCCAGAGAGGGGGGATTCGACGCCTCCATTCTGTCGCCTCATTCACACTGCAGTGGATGGTGGGGATCCTCGCGTGATCAACCGCTCCTTACAGCTTCTCGGCTGGATCGCTCCTCAACGTGCGGCTGGGGCGTGGGGTCTGCTTCCCTGACTAACGGAGGGTACATCTTGGCCCGCCTGAGAGGGACGGGGCAGCATGTCCAGATCTAGAGGCACAAAACCAAAGAATCTCAAGGACATTTTTGGCCGGGCGCAGTCGACACCAAATATGGCAGCCACAGCACCGACCGCCGAGCCGAATGGACCCTCTGTGGCTCCCGCAGATGAGCCCATCACCAAAGCATTTTTGGAATCACTTTTTCTCACCCTCAGGGACAATGTCGGGGAGAGGGTGGCCACGATGGAGGAAAAGAGCGACACCACGGTCTCGGACCTGACAACTCTCCAGCAGGAGGTAATTAGGCTACAAGACCAGAATATAGATATGCAGCTGCACCTGGAGGACATTGAGAATCGCTGTAGAAGGCTCAACATTAGAATCCGGGGGGTCAAGGCTTCAGACGGCACCCGGGACCTGTTTGCCTTTGCCGCCGGTCTTTTCTGAAACATACTGGGTGAATCAGCAGGAGCGGACATTATACTGGACAGGGCGCACAGGGTGGGCCCACCCACCCCACGGCCCCAACGCTCCGCCGGCGGTCATACTGGTGTGTGTTCAGGACTTTAAAACCAAAGAAGCTATTCTCGTGAAGGCGAGGGCGTCCCACCCTATCTTATTCCAAGGTCACTCCCCTATGCTGTATCAGGACCTGACTTTGACCACGCTGCAACGGCGCCGGCAGTTCCGGACGGTGACGGAGCACCTTCGAGGGCTGGGAATCTCTTACTCCTGGGGCCATCCCTTCTGCCTGATATTCCAATACGGTGGCAAATCGCATCAAATCTGCTCATTGCAAGATGCCTGCAGACTGTTGGGACTGGCGCCACCCGGCGAGGAGGATGACTCTGGCGGCTCGGGCTCGGGGCCTGAGATCTCACCATCGGGTAGGCAGCGACAGCGCAGGAGACGGCGCCCGCGGAGACCGGCAGCCTCGGACATAGCTCGTGGTCAGCAAGAGGCTCTGGCTGTCGTGGCGAAGGCGCTATCGAGGGAGGATTCCACCATCAAGTGATGGCTTTACGAGGAGGTTCCGTTTTCTCTTCCTCCTTAAGCATCCTTGCTGTCCCCTGGGGGGTGGCAGAGGGTGAGAATGTCCTAGTTGAATGTACCACGGACCCCCATTGACAGTGTTACCAGTTGTCCTGGGATGACTGACTTTCTTCATAGACTACTTATTGTTCAAATGTTCTTGGGGTGTTTTGTGTTTGGGTTCCCTCGTCCACCTTCCCTAGTTTCCCCTGGGGACATCTACTTCAGTGACCTAAAAGCCTGGGCCCTTCCCTCTTGTTACACATGTCAGCTAATTGCGCATCTTCTGCTACATTTCGATCTCAACCCTTTGATGCAATGTGACCCCATCAAGGTTCTCACGCTCAATGTAAGGGGCCTAAACAATCCAATTAAGTGTAGGGCCGTTCTCCACTTTCTGGAGCATTCCAAGCCAGACATCTGTCTCCTACAGGAGACTCACCTTCTTGCAAAGGACCACCACCGATTGAAGTCAAGGGCATTCCCCACGCAGCTATTCTCTTCTAACGCCATGAAGTCAGCAGGGGTGGCTTTATTGGTCTCTCGTACCTTCCCCGGTAGGGTCTTGCAGAAAGAGGCGGAGATCAAGGGACGTCTACTCACCTACCGATTTTTGCATGGGACCTTAAACTTTGTGGTGTGTACCATATATGCTTCTAACGAAGGGCAAAACAAGTTTCTCCTCAAGGCTCTCAGTGAAGCTGCCGCAACACCGGACAGGAACTTATTGTTGGGGTGGGACCTTAATATTATCTTCGACAATGTAGTGGACTGCTCCTGCCAAAGAACGACACAGGTAAGTTTGCTGACACCCGCGGGGTGGGTTCCCCTCCGCGATCTGGGGCTCTCGGATTTGTGGCACCACTTCCACCCACACTCACGCATTTACACTTTCTACTCAGGTTCCCAAAAGACGTACGTGCGCCTGAACTATTTCCTCTGCTCCACAGCACTGCAGGTGCACGCGGTGGACACAGAGATTCTAACAGCTTCTCTCTCTGATAATTCCCCTGTCCTAGCCACCTTTCAGCTGCCCCGCTCCCCGTGCCCTCTCAGACATTGGCGCCAGCGCAACACTCTGCTGCACAACCCATCGGTGATTGACCAAATTTGGAAGGCCATTACTAATTTTGCTGCCCAGAATGCTAACACCGACACTTCCTTAGTGACGCAATGGACAGCATTGAAGGCAGTCTTTTGTGGTGAGTTTATAGCTATATCATCCGCTCAAAACCGGGAATGGAGCCGCAAGCGAGCGGAGATAACTCAGAGAGTGGCGGAGCTTGAACAGCTGCACCATCAAACGGGCGCCTCCAGGGCCTGGCGGCAGCTCTGCGTGGAACGAAAGCAGTTGGCGGCCCTGGACCAGGACAGGGCAAAGTATGCAGCACTCAGGCTTTGGCACTCTTATTACACCGGAGGGGACAGGTGTGGCCGCCTCCTTGCGAACAAGCTGATTGAGGCCCGACTGCACCAGGGGGTCCAGAGTATCCGGTCTCCCGAGGGTGAATCCTTCTCTGAGGATGCGAAGATAGCGGAAACGTTCTGCGACTTCTATGCCGATCTCTTTACTGGGGATACACTGGATAACCTCCACAGCGCGAGCTACATCGCTGCAGCGCGCATGCCTTCCCTGTCCCAGGCACAGGCCGACTACTTAGACAGAGCGATCCAGACGGAAGAAGTGATCTCAGCGATCTCCCGCCTAAGCTAGGCAAATCACCCGGCCCTGACGACTACACCGCTGTCTTTCATAAATCATTTTGCTCTGACTTAGCTCCCATTCTGACAGCCCTATTCAATACATTTGAGCAGTCTGGTACTATCCCAGGGAAAATGCTTGAGGCGGCGATAGTTGTTATCCCAAAGCCGGGGAAAGATAGGACTGAGTGTTGCGCTTATAGGCCCATATCGCTCCTAAACGTGGACATTAAGTTGTACACTGGCATTTAGGCGGCCCGTTTGGCCCCATACATGACCCAACTGGTGGAGCCTGATCAGGCCGGTTTCATCCTACAGAGGCAGACCAGCGACAACAGCAAACGCATCTTGCACCTAATAGAGAAGGCATCCCGCACCCAGGGCCAGAGTACATGCTTCTGGCCCTTGATGCAGAGAAGGCCTTCGATCGGGTACACTGGCCCTATCTGGAGATGATCTTGATGTCAATTGGTCTGGGTGAGAAATTCCGTAACCGGATTCTGAATTGCTATCGCTCTCCCATGGCTACGGTTTGGGTCAATGGCCACACCTCTTCCCCCTTTCCCATCGGAAGGGGTACCCAGCAAGGATACCCCCTATCCCCCCTCTCTTCGCGCTTCATATGGAGCCCTTGGCGCTAAGGGTATGACTGCAGCCTCTCATAACCGGGATTACATTTGGGGGTGACACGCACACCATCAGACTCTACGCCGACGATATTCTCCTCTCTCTATCGGATCCGGTCACATCTATGCGCTCCCTCTTTATAGAACTAGACAGCTTTGCGGAGGGCTTGGGCTTCAAAATCAATATGGGTAAATCCATGGCTCTTAATGTCTCCCTCTCGCCACACTCCCTTGCTTCCCTTCAAGAGGAACACCCGGTTCAATGGACCGCCACCGCAATTCCCTACCTAGGTATTCAGCTAGCCTCCACTATTCAGGCTACCGTTGATGTCAAATATGCCACCCTCCGCACTCACGTTCGCTCAGAATTGAATAGGTGGAAACACGGCACGATATCTTGGTTGGGTAGAATTGCAGCTACCAAGATGACCATCCTTCCCCAGATTCTCTACCTCTTTCAGACTCTTCCCCTTAAGCCTCCATTGGGCTGGATTCAACAGACTCAAAGGGACTTATCGTGCTTCATCTGGCACGGTTGCAAGCCCCGCTTCCAACACCAGGTAGCAATTCTTCCACCTGAAAAGGAAGGAGTTGTGGTGCCAGACCTCCAATTATACTTCCACGCTGCCCAGCTTAGCTACCTTGTCGAGTGGCAGTTGCTGGAACCCGAGAAACATTGGCTCTTCCAGGATCAGGCCGTGGCAGGCAGACCATTACAGGGCATTCCCTTTCTGCGCAAACACCACCGCCTGTCCAATCTATACGCCACATTCATAACAAGCACTGTTATGAACTCTTAAGACCGTACCAATGTTGCCGCCCAACTAACCACTTTCCCATCGCCCCTTACACCGATATTCGATAATCCAGATTTTCAGCCCAGCACTGACACCCGATCCTTTCAGACCTGGCGCACTTCACCCTGTGGGTCCCTGAGCCATCTCTTTGACCTGGACGGTATCATTGCTTTCCCAGACCTCAGGGAACATTATGGTCTCTTGGAAAGGGAACGTCTACCATATCTCCCGATCTGGGACTGGGCTCTACACCCACAAATCAAGCCGCACGCACAGCGCTTACTGACCCCATACGAGAAATGGCTAGTGACATGCACTTCCGACAAGAAAATCATTTCCGATCTCTATAAAATGCTCCTGGCCAATACCACCTTTTCATATAATGCGGGCCGCACACGGTGGGAGAGGGACCTGAGGAGATCGTTGAAACACAAGGAATGGGATGGCATATACCACAGGGCCAGACACTCAGCCTATCATATGCGACTCACGGAGACCTTGACCAGGGTTGCCACATACTGGTACTATATCCCGGAGCAATAGCACCGTTTTGACCTCCAGCGCAGCGGGAGTGCGGGGCAGTGGGCACCCTGGAACACATACTCTGGAGCTGCCCCTGTCTTCAACCATACTGGTCCCAAGTCCTTGACGAAATAGACCTACACCTCGAGACACAGCTCCCGCGCTTCTCTTCCTACATCCTACTGGGGTTACCCAACCCATTGACATATACACTTAAATCCAGGAGGGATCGTCTGATTGCGATTGCCCTAGGGGCTGCTATACAGAACATCTTGATCCACTGGCACACCACTCAGCTCCCTACCCATAATAGCTGGCTCCAGAGACTTTGGCTGGTGTTAGGCATGGAGAAGCTCACTCTTACATTGGAAGGCAGAGGGTCAGAGTTTCCTGAACTGTGGCGACCCTTCCTTACGCTACTGGTGTCTGAATTCTGGGAGTTGACGTGTCCCCTACGTCTGCTCCGCCTTCCGGACACACAGATTCCAGATGGCGACTCCACAAAAACCCATAAGCGGAAACGCTGATTGCCGGGCCATTCCCTTCCCCCCACTTCCCTTTTTTCTCCCTTTCCTCCCACTTCTTCCTTTTGGTTTCTTTTTCCCTGTTAGTTCACGGTGGATGAGGGGAGGGTGGGGGTTGGACATGGGAGGGGGGGTTGGTGGGGTGGGGGGTCTTTCATATTGTTCCTTTTTTGATTCTCGTATCGGCCCAGTGTGGACCATTATGGAAATATCCTTGAATGAGATGGCAATAGCAAAATGCAGTGCTTATCCATTAGAATTGGCAGAGAAGTCTCTTCTCACTTCTCCCAGCTTTGAGAGCACTGTTACAGTCCCAGACTGGTGCTTCACTAACTTCAGAGTCATGGAGAAATGTGAGATCATGCATGACAAACAGAAGAAGGCTGTGCTCTGTGTTCTTTTTTTGTCTGAGTCTTCGTCTGGGGCTTGAGGGGACCGCACCCATTTACATTGTTGGGAGTGAAGGGATACTATTGTGTCATACAATAGTCTGTCTTATAGCACAGTTATACCTGAATGATGTAGAATGTCTACTAGCTATACAAATATGCACATTTCTGATTTCTTTCACAGGCGAAGGGTGCTATTTGATAGAGCCTCTATTGCATAGTTTAAGCACAAACACTCTTTCTGTTGAGAGATGCAGGAAGCACTACTGCCATAAGCATGCCAACTCTTTGTGTCTGTTGTTTGCCAGTTGTTTTGCTTTACCACTATTTATCCTGCCAAGAGAGTGTTCTATCCAGAGCAACCAATAAAAGTGAGCACATTTGCAAATCTCACATACATAGCTCTGTAATACTTTCTAAGCTATTATATTGCGCATTAATTTGGTTAGCATCTTTAAAACATCCAATCAATTCACTAGAAGTACCTTGGTAAAGGAAACACTCTGGTCTTTTTCATTACATTCCTGTCTCGAATTTGGTTTTAGATCCAGTTGGTTTGTAGCATTGGCCTCAAGACTGGTATGATAATGGGGTGTTTGCCAAATTGATTTGTAGTCATTGGGTAACTTTATTGTTTAGGTTATTTGCATTGAGAGCGGCACATTATGTCATTACTTTGGAATTTGTAATCAATTTTATGAAGAAATTGTTTATTAGTTGGGGTGGACTGGTGTTCAACACAAGTATTAATGTCTATAGGCCTGATTCACAAAGGTAACTTACAATTTTGGGTAGGTACACTTTTGAGTAAGCTTACTATTTTTCGGTATTCACAAACTCCAAGTATATTTTTCTACTTAAAAACAGTAGTAAGACTGGCACTACACACAATCAATCTCTAGAACTGCAGCACTCGCGCATAGCAAATAATGTAGGTAGGAACTTAAATTAAAAACCCGTAAGAAATAATGTTAAATTAAATGAAATTATTGAAAGTGTTAAATAGCTGAATTCTATGGATAAATGTTTCTTAAAAGTCTGGTCAAATTTTTGATATAGTAAGGAGATGTTCAGAAAAATATATTATCTTGAACAGAAATATGGATCAGCAAAGTAAACAAATAAACTATAACCATCTTCTGAAAAGTGCACATTTTCCCCCTGGCTATTTGCTGGACCTGACATTTTGGTGTGGTTTTCCTGCAAGCCTCCTGTTTTTGTTGAGCCAGTGCTCAAGTGATTGTGCTCTCACCTTTAAACATGGCAACATTGACTTACACCTAATTGGCATATTTAATTTACTTGTTAATCCCTAGTAAAGTGGCACTACATGTACACAGGGCCTGTAAATCAAATTCATTGGCCTGCAACACTCCTATTGCCACCCACTTAAGTAGCCCTTTAAACATGTCTCAGACCTGCCATTGCAGCCTTTGTGTGCTGTTTTTAACTGCCCATTTAACTTGGCAAAATAAACCTTTTGTCAAGCTTTAAGCTTCCTTTTCTTTTTTAACACATATCTAACCCATGGGGTAGACACTAAATAAATTATAGGGCAGGATGCAGTGTATCTAAAAAGTTGGACATGTACTTTTATATGTCCTGATAGTGAAACATGGTGTTCACCACTGCAGGAACTGCCTCTTGCAGGGGATAACATTGGGTTAACTTATTACGTTTAATAAGTGTTATCTTTCAATTGTGAGCAAGTAGGAATATTGAGTTTGTTGTCTAAAGATTTGTAATTTAAAGCCCTCCTTAATAGTAAAATTGGATTTTAAGTCACAATTCCGTAAATTTCACTATTAGAAACCTCACATTTTCTTTTTCCAGCCATTTAGTGCTTGCAGCCTGTTTACTGGGTCACATAACTAGGAATAGTTAGCAGTAGTTCTTTGGTTCTTGCTCCCAGACAGTGAAACAAAGAACCATAGGTGTTGGCAAGATGGGCCGTCTCTGACTTGATGAAGGGGAGGAGATGTAACTTACCACACTTGCCCATCACAAAGACTCTGCCTGAGCACTCTCACAAAGGGTACAACACCAGACTTTACTTTTGTGACCCCCAAAAAACTGGGGCCAGGGGAGGGAGGCAGGTAATTTCCTGCAACTCTGAGGGTGGAAACCTCCAGAACATTCTCCTACTTCAAAGTAGGTACTAGGTATAAATAGTAGACCCTCAGACCCAACTCTTCAGTACACCTCTGGAGATGTGGAAGGCTCATAAGGACTTGAGTGCTGCTCTGCCGCATGAAGGACTACTACTCTGCTGTCCTGTTACTCTTGTGCCCTGCTACCTGATTGAAGGACGAGACCTGCACATTGAACCTAGGACCACTAGAGTTACTATAAGGGCCAGTTGGCTGGCCTCCTGATAAGAACCTCAAGGACAGAACAGACTTCAACAACCTTGAACCAAGTACCTCAACTCTTCAAGCAGTGATTCCTGTCCCCCCAAGTGCTGGCACCCCAGTTCTGGACCCTTGGCAGTGGACCTGGAGATGCTCTTCCTGCCTCTCTGTGATCCCAGCAGAACCCATGCTACACAACAAATCACTTCACAAGACTCCACATTCTAAAAACTGCACAACGCATCCACGATGCAAGGCTTTGCATCGCTGGCCCTCAGAACCATCGATGCGCATATGATCTCAATGCATGACATTGCTTCACCACCACAGCTTTTCAGAACCCCCTCTGTGCAATGCATTTCTCTGCACGGACTTCACATTGCCACTGCAAGTCCATCGGAACCACTTCTTGCGACGCATCCCTACGCAAAAACCTCGCATCGCCTATACATCGCCTATACAGCACAACGCTGCAACCCCTCATAGCCTCCCTCCGTAATAACCCGGTCACCATCTTCAATTATGCTGATGACCTTCAGCTGATCTTCCCTATTGATTCTACCCCTTCCTCTTGTGCCAACTTTCAATCCACCATGCTTTCCATCTCTGAGTGGATGTATCACAGCCAGTTGAAGCTTAATCCCGACAAAACGGAGTTGGTGTTGAGACGTGGGCCGGCCAACCCCTGGAACATCTATTTCTGGCCCCCTCCCTTGGGCCCCCTCCCAGCCCTGTCGATTCGGTTAACAGCCTTGGTATAATTATCTGTAGTGACTTGTCAATGAAGCCTCAAATTAAGGCAGTTACTTCCTCCTGCTTTTTTCACCTCCGCAGGATTCTCAAAATCTGCAGGTTTCTTACCACTCAGGCGCTCATCCTTGTCATTATGGCATTAATTATCTCCCGGATTGACTACGCCAACACCCTCTATGTCGGGATCCCTGCCTATCAGCTTCATCGGCTGCAGCTGGTGCAGAATCAGGCCGCGAGACTAGTATTTCATCAACCTAAACACCAACATGTCTTGCCTCTACTAAGGAACCTTCATTGGCTCCCAGTGGTCAAACGTTGCCTGTTTAAACTTGGTTGCACCATTTTTAAGGCCCTGTCCGATCAAGCCCCAGTATTTATTGCGTTGAGGATCCAGCGTTATGCACCCCAACGAGATCTACGGTCTTCCTCCCACAATTTGCTGGTCATCCCGAAGTACAAACGGAAAAAACACGGCGGCCTGTGTTTTTCCTTTTTGGCCCCTAAGTTCTGGAACTCCCTTCCGACCACCCTTAGACTCTGTCCCAGTTATGTTTATTTTCGTAAGTTGCTAAAAACCTATCTCTTTCAACAAGCCTATGAGTAACTCATGCACCTTTCCCTTGCCCTTCCGTCTTGAGCGCCATGAAACTGCCTGGTGACCGTGCGCTGTACAAATTCTTTTAACATAACATAACATAACATAACGCTCCTTGAAACAGAACTTCGTATCACTCCACAACCAAGATTTAAGGTACTTATGTTCAGCTGGCCTAACTTGATCCTTGTTACTGGCCCGAGCTCTATTGTGGTCAGCCTGAACTCGCAACTAGATAGCCACAGTTGATGCTTTGTGCTTTTGGTGATGTTTTTATTTAACAGTTTGAAATTGCATATCTCCAGTTCTACTGAATGGATTTAATTTTGTTTTGGCCTAAAAACAATATTGACTTTTAATCTAGTTTTCTAAATTGGTGTGACTTTTTCTGTGTTGTGTTTTCACTTTATTACTGTTAGACTTGGCACCATTGGCGTGGGTCTCCCTTCCATTTTTGCAGTTGCCTCATGTGTTGTTGCTGGTGTTAGATGCTTTGGGCACTGTGCCACTGCTGTCCAGTGCCACAGTGCAAGTGCTCCCTATTGTAAATGAATGTATTAATTGGTGATTCCATGATTGATTATTTGGTTTACTTGTCAGACCCTAGTACAGTGCACCAGGAGTGCCCAGGGCTTGTAATCCAAATGCTGCTGGTGGGCTTACAGCACTGGTTGTGCCACCCACTGAAGCAGCCTTGTAAAATGTGTCTAAGGTCTGCCATTGCAAAGCCTTTGTGCAGTCTGGTACTGTAATGCTGACTGGGCAAGTGCACCTACTTGCCAGTCCCCAAACCTTCTCTTTTCTTCATATCAGACACCCCTATGGTAGGCCCAAGGGCAGGGTGCATTGTAAGTATAAGGTAGGACATGCCCTGGTGTGTGTGGCATGTCATAATAGTGAATTACCGACATTTTCGTTTTCCACTATTGCAAGGCTACCTGTTCTCCATAGGCCAGAATGGGCTGTTAGGTTATTACATTTTATAATCCTAACAGACTCAGAGAACATGGTCGAAATTCGAATTCAGTATGCCTGAACTCAGAATGATAAAATACATCTTTTAATGAAGTGAGTTTTAACATTCTGTGTTTGAAAATACCACTTTTAGAAAGTAGGTATTTTCTTGCCTAACCTTTCAAGCTTGCCTCTGCTAGGTTGTGTATTCCTTTGTCTGGAGTTTGTGAATGACAGGGCTGGGGGATCCAGGAAACAGAATGAGTTAGCCCAGTGGTCAATAGAGAGATCTGCATCTAGATGGGAGGGAGGAGTTTCACCTGGACCTTGAATAGGGCTGTGTCTGCCTTCCACAAAGCTGGCTCCACCTCCTGGTTGCAGCTGATGTCTCTGCCCTGCACAGTGAAAGAAGAGAAGGAACCCTGTCAAAAAAGTGCTCCAAGGCTGTGCTTTACTCCACAATGCTGGCTCCACCTCCTGTGGGGCGTCTGATGGTTCTGCCCTGCACTGTGAAAGGAAACAAGAAGTCATGTACACAGAGCGCTTCAGAACTAGTTTGAACTGGGCAAAGGCCCCTCTGCCCTAAGAGGACAAAGGATTTTGGGGTATAAATATTGGGACCCTGATCCCAAGAAATTAGATCACTTTTGGACTACAAGAATAAACCTTTGCTGAAGAGAGGAATCTGAAGAAACTGAGGAGAGACTATCCCTAAGCTGAAGTGCTGACTGCCAAAGAAGGGAGAAAGAACTTTGTGTGCTTTATTTTCAACTTGTGAAGGATCTCCAAGGGCTTGGAACAGAGCTTGCCTTCTGCTGAAGTCTCAGGGACAACAGACTTCACCAACCAGCTCCCCAAAGTCTTCCTGAAGTGCCTGTAGCTGTGCTGGACTTTGTGGGGGATTTGCGTGGCGCAAGGAGCTGGAAACGCGACTCAAGATCAAGAAGCATGTCACCGAACTGCTGCTGCCTCTTCACAAAACGAAGTGCCCCACATCGCTGGAGAAGAGAATCGACGTCGCAGCAGACGCTGCCACATCACCAGGAAGAGTGTCGCAGGACCTGTCGCGGCTCGCATCGATGTGGAAGCAACTCGCATCACCAGGAGAGAGGATCAACATTGCCGCAGACGCCGCCGCATCATTGGGAAGCTTGTCGCAGAGCCTTTTGCGGCTCGCATCGTGTGAAGTATCTTGCATCACCGGAGAAGAGGACCGACGTCGCAGCAGATGCCGCCACATCACCGGGAAGCGTGTCACATCAAGGATAGAGCACCATCTTTATTTCTTTGTAACTGAACTTTGCCGCATTTCCATCGCTGCAACATTTCTGTTGTGGAAGCGCAACGCATCCTAAAGGTACATTGACGCAAAGTGTTGCATCTTAAGAACTGAACTGAACTAAGCTAAAACTACAATTTTTAAAGTAACAGTATTGTGGATTTATGTGGTTTGTGGTCTTGTGATAAGTCTATATAAAGAATACTTATTTTTGATAAACCTTGTGTGGTGTCCATTTGTAGTGTTGTCACTGGGTTACTGTATGTGGTCACAAATGCTTTACACACTGCTTCTGAGATAAGCCTGTCTGCTCATGCCAAGCTACTAAGTGGGTGAGCAGGGGCTATTTTAGGAGTATACCCCCTTACCCTGACTAGAGGCAAGGGTCCCTATTTGTCACAAGTACATACCTGTGCCAACTAGAGACCCCCACATCTAACAATTACTGTTTGAAGTGTTGCATGAATACTTTACACACTGCCTTTAAGTTAAGCCTAACTGCTTTTGCACCAAGCTACCAGAGGTATAAGCAGAGGTTAATTTTGGATTGACTTGTGGTTCACCCTGACAGAGATTGGGGTTTTAGCTTGAAAAGGGTTTCACCCCTTCAAACATTTTCCCAATTTCCTACACTTGTCAATAACAAATTGAACTTGATCAAGCTATTCTGTTTAGAAAAGGGATCTGAGAGGAAAACACAAATTCACATGTATCAGAATATGTTGGTGTAGTGCTTGTAATGTTTCACAATAGGACACACCTAAACCCTGCTCTCCCAAGAGGAGGCAAATGCACTGTTGCACCATTAAATAACTCATGTGAAACAGCACTCCCAAAAGACGAGGCGATAAAACAAGACCCTGCACTCAATTAAGGCAAAGCAGGAAAACAATTTCAGGAGCATTTAAAGTGACACACACATGTTTATTAATTCAATATTTTGAATAGGAAGGCAAAATATATTGGTTAATGCAGACTCCCAAATATCAAGTAACTCAAGCACAAAACCAGAATAACATGTAGCATATATACATGTAGCAAAGAGCAAAGAAACTTAGAAATTATATACACAAAGTAAGTAACACCTCACCGATCGTTCACTCGACATCCTTGCCAAGCTGTGGAGCCCATTCACAGCTGGGCTTGGACTCTCAATGGGGACTCAGGTTCTGTTTGTCTTACAGCAGTACGTGTACTCTGTAAGTGAGTTCCAATCCACCTGTCATCATTCTCCGGCTTTAATAAGTTTTACTCACTGTGAGGCAAGGGTTCTAGAAATCTCGCCTCCCTTTCTTCTGTAGCGTAAAACCGAGCTGGCCGTACTGGACTGTGTTAAGGTCAAGACAAAAGCTGGCCAGACTCATGTATTTTGACTCCGAGACAAAGCTGTACATTCCGCACATTCCCTGAAAGATACCAAGCATGCATCCCACACAACATGTTCCAGTTCACTCCGATCACTGAGGGGCGAAAGCAAGTGAAGAGCGAAAATATCCCCTCCCCGCTTTGCAGCTACGTGCGTGCACAGAAAATGGAGTCTGTTACACATGATGGAGTCAGTACAGAAAATGGAGTCAATTATGCCAAATGGAGCCAATGGTCAATATATCATTCTTAATATCACTACAGTTGGCACTGCCATTGTTTCCTCTTTTAATGGTAGGAGGCTTCTGGGATGTGTTGGTATTACTGACCCTGCTTTGAGAAACAGAAATGAGATTTTTTCCAATACTAATGGAAGCCTACATTACATTATAAAAGTCACAGGTTAAAATGAAGTCACATTTAATAATGCACGTAGAAATGCATTCTTCATTCCCTTGTCCGATTAGAAATGTTGCATGCTGATTTATGTGTAACGTAGCTAGCAATGAGTGCATTCTGAGCTACTTTATAATGCTAACTACCGTACTGCCAAGACCTAAATAAAAATACTAAGGGTCATATTTACTAGAAAATGTCAGAGAAACACCCACAGTAACACCCATTGCCAACCCCTTGCCACCGAGGACTGATGCAGTAAGGAGCAGATTTACAAGATGGTGTTAAGCCATTTTAAGTGGCTTAACGTCACCTGTATGTATTGGGTAGAGAGAAACGCCACCAAAGCATCAGAAAAAGTGATGCTCCAGTGGCGTTAGGGGCTTATAAATATGCCCCTAATTCCGGTATTTTCCTCTGCGCTTTATGTCATAAGCCTCTAGGTGCTGCTTCAATGGGCTCAGGCTGTTTTTTGTATCCTGTACACAGAGGGGCATTATTTTCCTAAACTTACACTTTTGTGTAAGTTTACTTGTTAAGATTTCACAAACTATTATTTAACAGTAACTTTTTGACTGTGGAGACTCTGCAGTAGAGTTGGAAAACGCTGCACTTTATAAAGGCCTGTCCGATCTTTTTATGGCCAGAGTTTTCCTCCCCGATTGCAGAGTCTCTGTAGTTATGAAGTTACTATTAATTCATTTGTGAATACAGAAAAAAGAGTCATCAGCCAGAGGAGGCGTGCAGCCTCCATTATGCCCTACAAGCAGGAGGGAGAACAAGTGCGCTTGTGGGCTGCCTCCCTTCAGGAAATTCACCTCATGGTGGCTGGCCTGCCGGTCCTATTACCCAGGCCTGCGGTCCTCTCCCTGGGGCCATACTTGGAAACAAAGTTCCTTACTCTGTTCTCCTTCCCAGAGTGCTTCACTCAAGCCTCAGGGAAGGCTTAAACCTTCCCAATCAAAAATGGCCACCCTCTATAGGGTTCTGAGGGAAGCTGCTTAAATCAAGATATGTGCACTAGGCACTTCCTGTCCTATCCCTATTTAACACTTTTTGTACTCCAGTCGTAGTGTCCTTGCTCCTGCCCATATGCCATGTTTTGGGTATTTTTCTGTCTTGATTTGTTCCCTGTTTGTCCTACGTCGTCTTGGGACTCCTATCGCCTTCTCTCCAATTCCTGCTGCTTCCATCTCCAGATGTTTTTACTTTCTCTTTATCCTGCAAAAAGTGCTTATCATCAAAGAACTTTTTACCTTAGGGGTTTTCCTCCTATTTCCTTGTGGCCTTTTCGGGAAGGCACTGTCTACCTAGGTGCTACCTGACTTTGGCAGCAACATGGTTACTGGAAGGGGTCACCCTTTTCACTGGCAGACAAGGATTGTGAAGCCTTGGACGTCCAGATCCAGAAATACACAGAGAACTTCAGCTCAACGTCAAATCACTGACATGGACAAGTGGAATAGGATCCACTATGTAAGCAGAATCTTTTGTTTACATATGTTTGCCCACAAAGAAAACCTTACCCACTACCTGCACCAAATCCGGTGGTGATTCATTCCCCTTTGTACCCAGGAGGCATGGAATGAGAGTAGTTTCTGAATGCACAAAAACACATGTTTGAGGGCATTTACTAGCTTCCAAGGACAACCACAAACTGAAATGTCAATTTATAGGTGTGGAGGGCTCAGCTTTCATGGGAGAAAAGACCACACATGAAAATGGGTGTATAGATTTGTGAATTCCTAGCAGGTTATATGATAGTAAACTTACATTAATGATCAAATATAACTTTATGAATTAGGCCCTCTGTCCCTTGGAGACAACAAATGTGCATTTGCACAGCAGATCCTTTTGCCCCTGTATAGAGTTCTCGGCTATGGAGAGGTCCGCACATTGGTAATAGGTTCACAGTTGGAATGTCACATAGCATTTTCAGAAGTACACCTGATATCCTTTCAGCACACTCAATATTCTATTGGTTTACTGTGTTACATTAGCAGTGATTCCCTGATCTACAAACAGAGTGTTCCACAAGGCAGTGACATTCAGAAACCAAATGAGGGAAAAGGTATACCTTGTAAGAATGCTCAGGTGTTCCGCTCCAGCATTATTTAGCTTCAAGAGCATTTACAAAAAATATAATCAATTTTGCAACCAACATTTTTCAAAACATTTTAACTCTTCCAGCCAGTATATTTTTTATGCATTTCTGAGTATTTGTTTAATTAGGGAAGAGACCTTAGTCACGTGTATTCACAAGTTTAAAAAAAATAGCAGAATTTCTTTTTTTTACATTTTTCAATATCAGAGCAGATCATAGTTCTAAAACAAGCTTAAGACTATTACACATAACTTTACAATGATCACTAAGCTTCAACATCAAGAAATTCTCTCAATATGGTTTCCTGAAGGAGACGCTTAGCGCCTTTTTATGAGACACTTTGCGTCACTTTTACACCACAAAGGAGCAAGGTCCAAGAGCGACACAAAACTTACATGTGATTTATGAAGCCACACAAGGCCACTATGCGTGCCCCTTAGTGGCTCCAGAAATCTGGAGTAAGGCAACGCAGTGCAAATTTCTGCGTTGCCTTACTCTACCTTGGGAAGGCATTACATGTGCGTTTTGTATATGTGTTCCCATGTAACTCCCAATGGTTTTTGACACATTTTCAGATTTACCAGAACTTGTAGACCTGGGAATGCACCAGAAAGATGTGCCTTCTCAGGTGAGGCATAACGAGCAGAAATATCTTAATTTTTCCTTGCTACTCCCTCTTTCTATGAGTGCTGCATTATGCAACACACATAGAAAGAGGAGTATGCCTCTCAGGATTATTTTTGTGCAGGAAGGTGTCCCTCCACTCCCTTCTACGCTGGAAATTGTAAAATCTTTACTCCAGCCAAGAGATGGTGTACATCAATTTCCAGAGTGGAAAGGTAAATGGATTACACAAGATTTGGTGGGGTTGTATGGGAAGGGGCTTATTCTTAGGGAAAACAATGTTGCTATGGAGGAAACTGTGTTTGTACAGGGGACTCTAATTCCCCTGTGTGGAATTCTTTTCTATGGAAAAATCCACACTATGGAAAAGAATCCAGATGGGAATATCACATGATCTACCAGGTGCATGATTACAGGTGTTATTTCAGAAGTACACCAGGAAACATGCACTTGGTGAATCTTTAGAGGAGCACTTCAGTGAATGTTTTTAGATTCCATAAAGTTGTCAATTTACTCAGGCAGTGCTACAGATCTCTTCCAGTAATGTTCTGAATTTCTTTGAATTGGACCCACAGACATTTTGTTAAATCAGCATGTAAACTCATTTCACATCCATGTTCTATCTGCTCAAAACAATAAGCTCATCCATTGTTGCGGGGATTCAGCACATACACAGAACTATGCAGAGGAAAACAGGACCTCGATGTATAGGAATTGTACCTTCCTACCAGCTTAGTGCCCAAAATCCCAGGACCAACTAACTATAGTGTCTCTTTCATTCTTAAACAAATCACGAAACTACAAGTGATTAGACAACCCAGAACACAACACTCCTAACTCTCTCAGGAATCGCAGTAGCAAGACATACCCTTTCGCTCACTCACTCGTACTTGTCCTCAATAAGGAGTGTCAGAGTCACTGTATAGTTCAAATGTTTATTTTAACTATCATGCTCGATAATGCAGTATATGAGCCACTGTCAGCAGCAAAATGCATAAACCTGGCACAGTTAACATTGTTACAATACCACAGAATATGAAGGGGGAAGTCATTATATAAAGACAGTGGAAAAAGGACTATAAGGCCTGACCACAATCTCCTTGGTAAGTTGAGGTTTATTATATAAAGGAAGATCTCTGAGCTTTGACAGCTGACCCCACACCATTAAGCCTGGATGGTAGCTTTACATCATAGGAACAGCATAGCTCTTCTCCAAGGAAAGGTTTCCCTCCAAGTGTGAACAACATGCAACACCCTAATATCAAAGCCCGAGTTTTCTAGCAGTGTAGTTGTGTGTAGCATGTTTTGTCTGGATCACTGACATAATATCGAATTCACAAATATAGAATTACCGAAATATCGAAGAAAAAATATAGAATGCCAAAATATCGAATTCCTATCTACAAACAGGTAAGTACAAAAATATCAAATAAAAAATATAGTTTTGAAAAATATAGTTAGTCAAAATATCAAATTTTTAAAAATGTCTTAAAAGTAATTTAAATTTAATGAAATAATAAATATAACATTTACTATTACCACTCCAGTGAGTGCAACAGTAGGGAAAGCGTTGAAAGTGTAGGGGTAAAAATTACTATTCCCACTCCAGAGAGTACAACAGTAGGGAAAGCGTTGGATAGCGTAGGGGTAGAAATTACTATTCTCACTCCATAGAGTGCAACAGTAGGGAAAGCGTTGGATAGCGTAGGGGTAAAAATTACTATTCAATATTAAATTACTTACCTTCAATTCGATATTTTTCACCACTATATTCTGTCCATTCGATATTTTGTCCATTCTATATTTTGACTTTGATATTTTGGTAATTCTATATTTTGAATTCTATATTTTGTCTTGGTACCGTTTTGTCTAAGTAATAGGGACTGACCAGAACAGAATAACAAGGGGCATGTTTTTCGACCTTGCACATCGTGTTCAGACTAAACTCCAGGAACAGCAGAGAACGCGGAAAGCAGACTTTTCTCATGTGAAAGACACAAATAGAGTCTTGCAAAATAAAGTCATGTAGTAACGTGCACAAAAGCAGCATCATTGCAACAGAGCTCATGCTAACTTAGCAATGTCGCCAATGACCCTAAGGGCCACATAACACCATGTTTTGGTGATTACATCTGTTGCTTGAATAATTCCAGACATGACTTTGCCTTTAATGGATTTTGTACAGTGCATAAAGATTAATGTGAATCAAGCAAAAAACAGTTATTCATGAGGCCAATGGAGTTTTTCTCCTACATTAGCTTCCTTAAAACTCCTGTTGGAATGAAGTTTATCAATGATCAGATGCTAAGGAAGCACAGTGATTTAGTTCAGTGATTGCTTTTACTAGATATATCCAGTCTTACAGAGGAAAAGTCATAGATCTCTTTATAGGGATGAGCATAAATGGTCATTAGTATTTCTAACTAATCTCATAACTATCTTAAATAGTGGAATTTGAATCCCTCTATGCCATGAGTCTATAGCCGTTTTGTTTGTACAATTTCCTGTATTACGTTGACCATTAGTTTTGCATCCACATTCTGGTTATATCTTTGCCTTCCTATACAGTGTATAATGTATGAACAGTAGTGGTTCTGGCTAAGTATAGCGTTACAAAAACCACTCTCACTCAAGAAACCCTGGCAATAAATCACACAATAGGATACTGAAATATGAATTGTATAAATAGTTGGTGTAGTCAAAAAACACTACCATCTCATAAAATGGCCTCATAGTCTATTTATCCACATACGCTTCTCTTTTTTTTCAATGCTTTTGCAGCTACCATTTGAATCAAAGCTTAATGTGACAGCAGATCAGACTTGAGTGTTTCTTTCATTGTACTTCAATCCTTATCATAGCAAGTGTAGAAAGATGATCTAAACTCTAGCCCTCCTTAGCAGCCTTGAGTTTTCATGTTGTCTTATTGGACATCCCAGTAAAACATCAGGAACACGGTTATCCAGTTCTGATATTACCCCACTTCCTCAAAGTTCCCTCTCCTGTCAAAGCCTGATTTACAATATTTTGATGCACGGCAGCGCAGCACAGCAAGTTGCCTTGCTGTCGTGCATCAAAAGAAAAGGGCAGGAAGGCACCGTGTCTACAAGATACAACACATTCCTTTCCTATTCTACTACACTGGTGCACAATGGGCTGCCATGCGCCAACGCAGGCACCCTTGCGCCATGGTGCAATGCTGTCTCCATTTAATGGGTGATTGTTTTTGAGTACAAAGAAACACCTTTGTGCACAAAAACAATCATAAGATAGTTTCCTCTTTCTGCAGCACAAATAGAAAAAGGAAAAAGGAGGAGAAATAAAGGTATTTTTCCTTGTTGCACCTCTGATGCATTCCCAGGTTTACAAAACCTTGCAAATCTGGGAATGCGTCTAGTTCCATGGATTTTGCACCTACAGCAACACCCATGGAACTCCCCTTTCAGGCAAAGTACTGTGTGAAAGGGGACCATATTTACAAGGCCATGAAAAGCCACACAGGGTGGCTTTACATGGCCTGCTAAATATGGGCAGGCACAACACTCTACCGGTGCATTAAAAAAAGTGATGCATCGGCAGTGCAATGGGCTTGTAAATAGGCCCCTGTCATTTCAGATCCTTCTTTAATATCTGGTAATTCTAGCCTTACTGGAGATTTAAAGGATCATACATGTGCTTAGTTGGTAGATCCAGTTGAGATTCATGCCATAACATCTGCTCTAGAGTGAGTTCACCATTGTACAGAAAATATTCTTCCCTTTTGTCATTGTTCATCACTGAATTTGCATATGCATGACAATACCTTGATCCAGACATTTGTGACAAAATTGAATTAGTGATCATTTTTTTATTTTCCCACACCACTTCAACTGTTCATGTTTTCATTCATCCCAAATGTTATCTAGATACTCATCTAAGTTTGAAGTATGAAGTGGGAGATGAGTTTGTTTTGACAATTGGCATGCATATAAATTCAAATTTGATTTGATTTGCATGCATATCACACCAGAGTGCACAGGAATTCAACTGTATTATGTGGATTGCCAACTGTGTCTAAATTCAGCTGCTCTTACATAGTGAAATCTGAAGAAACGAATATGTTGAATGCGCAAATAATTGAACTGTGCATATTTGCTAAACCCCCAATGCATAATCTCATATATTTCAGTAAGGATTCAATGAAAAAGGACCGCATTTGAGAATAATGTATTCCTATTGCATTAAAAATCAAAATGGATAGTCAAATAAAAGTACGGCAGATTATTTAGAGAGGCGAATTACTTGGCTGCCATTGAACATTTTCTGCTTATATGCCATGTAGTGTTATGCCAGCTCCTGGTGTGTTCTAAAATCACATACAATAAGGATTCAGCTAGAGCAGTTAACACATATGGGAGGAGAGATGTTTCAAGGAAGCCATGAATTGGACACCGAAATCCTGACCAGGAAATGCCTTGCACAAGATTTAGCAGCTGTTCAAAGCCCAACATCTTATGAACGATTCTGAGGCAGTTGTGCTCCACTGCATCCAGGTGTCACTGTATTTCATAGTGTTGAAAGGCTTAGAAGTTTGTGTTTTTGATTAGAAACACACATATAATAAAATGGTAGCTAGCTTTCCAAACCTCAAAAGAAGAAGATATGCCATTAGTACTTTAATAGCCAATCTGGGTTTACAAATGGAAGAGACAACTAGTGAAACAAAAGAGCAAATTGTCCTTTCTTGATAGGGTTGAGGCTGAATGGGTGATAATAACAAATATTAGTCCGAGGGAAGTACAGTCAATGCTTACTTTTCTGAATGGATCCAAATAAACTGCATTAATGGATGTTATGGGTGAATTGAACCATAAAGTAGACAGGATTATGCAGAAAAAAACAGATCATATGCCAAAGAATGTGTTAGTCATGTTGAACATTTTTTGGGTTGCTTCAGAAATATACCCCATGTTTACGCCATCCCTAAAGTGAAAAGTGACCATGACATTTTCTAGTTGACAGTTCTTCCTAGGAAAGACACTTGTAATTCTTAAGTGATGATGTTTGAGAATATGTATCTATATATATTTATACAGTGTCAACTCAGCTAGAAACAATAACACAAGTACTATTGAGGGATTGCTTAAAATAAGTTAATGGATGTAAAGAGGTTTTATAGAGTGAAAATGTAGAGCTCACAGAAGAGGTTATTTTTCTGTCCCTTTCTAAAGAGAAGGAGCGTTGAGGCGGTTTTGATGTTGATGAGGATATTGTTTCACATAATGGGAACTTATGCAGAGAAGTCCTTTTTTATATATGTTTTTTTCTCTCCTGTTGGCCTTGTAAAGGACGCAACTCATTCTGAAGATGATGCAAGACTAAAGGGTTAGCAATGAAAGTCCATCATGTTTGTGGTGATGTGATAACATTTCTTCTAAGATGAGTAGTACAGTAGCATATTCTGTTCCTTTTTGGTGGGTGACGGTAATGTCAGGAAGGCCATGAAGCAGAAAGGAAAGGTTTAGCTTTTTTAGGAGGGAGAGATGGTATCATGACATCTTGTCTTTCTTGGTTATATGCTCCTTGAAGTCCCTATTAAGAGTGAAGTCAATTGATTTTGCAATTTCTAATAAATGGGGGTTGAAGCTGTCTAGGTTCATGTCAGTGAGCCAGCTTTGGACTTGATGTTTGGTGTTGAACAGGAGGAATTTGATCTTGGACGGGTTGAGGTTCAGGCAGGTGCTGGGCATCCCTTCCTGAATGAAATGGAGGCAGTCCTTCAGGTGCTTGTTGTTGAGGGCTACAGAACATTTGATAAACTTAAGTTTCATCAGCATATTGATGACGTTTGATATTGCTGTTAATGAGTAGTTAGCTAAAAGGTTTCGTGTACAGACTGATGATCACACAGGACGGGAAGAAATGTTGTGGTACTTCAAAGGTGAACAGGAGCTTATAAGAACCAGGGGGCTTATTATCAAGAACGGTGTTAAAAATGAATGCCGGTTTAGTAGCAGAAAACGGCCGCTTGAACGGTGATAATGGGCTTGATAATATGCCCTTGAGAAATCCAATAGAAGTCCATGTTCCGGTGTGAACCTGGGCTTCTATTGGAATTCTCCAGGGCATATTATCAAGCCCATTATCGCCGTTTTCGCTGCAGTTTTCTGCCTTTAAACCGGCGATAAACCAGTTCTTGATAATATGCCCCTTGGGGTTCACATCTGAAAAAATGTTGGCAGTTGGAGAGAAGTAAGGAAAACAGTGTCAGAGAAGTCTTTTAATAAAGTAAGGTGTGGATGAGTGTTGGATGGTTGATTGCGTGAAAGTCAACAAAAAGATCGAGAAGAACCAGTAAGTAGTGGTCATTCCAGCCTATAGTCAGAAGAATGTCATCTAGTATTTCTTTGGTGGCAGCGTGATATGAAGCCTGATTTTTAGTTGCTGACGTGGTGATTTGCATTTATATGTTATTGGTGTTGGATGTGGATCAATTTTTCAAAGGACTGATGGGCAATGGGATGATAGTTGGTGAGAACTGTAGGGGCCCAGGGTGTATTTCTCTTGTGGAGGAGGATTTGGCTTACCTTGAGGGCTTCTATGAAGATTTCTTGGGTGAGGGAAGTGATGCTGGTGAGGGGTAATGGGAATAAATCACCAGAGGGGACCTTGATGAAAGGTGAGTGTAGGGCACTATCTTTATAGGTTTTGGCTTTGACGTCTTTTATGGGGTTCATCAGATCAGGTAGTGATAGAAGTTTGAAGAATGGTAAGCCATTAGATGAAGCTGGATTTGGTTGAAGTGACAAGGCTCATGCATGTAGGACGGAGAATGTTTTATGAGAATGAGGTCATATGAGTGCCTGCATTTTTTCAAATTAATAATAATATTTTTATTGTATGTGGTTAATTAACACCATTAAACATTTTCAAAAAGAAAAGTGAGACATGCAAAATAAGAAAACTCTAGGCATAGACAAAGGATGCACAGATTAAAACAGTGCAGCAAGCTAAGATGATGATTCCAATGTCTTGTCACTTTTGCATAGAGGATCATGGTACTGGTAAAAGAGAGAACCTAATAAAAGCAATAAAGGCACCAATATGTTAAATGGAAAGTGTGATCCATTGATTCAATTGGGATCCAGACGGCGGTGAGACTCGCGCAAAAGGACTTGAGCGCATCTTAAATATCACACTGAGGCAGTAGATGAAATAAGACAGATACAGTTACCATATGAGACGCAACATGTTGGGTTAACTGGTTCGTTTGCCAGTGTGTAAGCGAATACACCTATTTTAAGTATCAAAAGAGAAATATTAAAAGAACGACCACTACGAGAAAGAGTTGTGTGGTTCATACAACAAGGAGTCAGCACATATCGCTTTCGAATCTAAAAGAGAAGGTCTTCTCGAGAATAAGGAAATCTTCCCCACAGTCCCCCTGCCTCAAAAGAATTCGACAAAAGAAAAAGCCCTGATGAGAGTCCAGGAACTGGTTTCCTGGTCTCGAAACGCGTCGGCAAACTTGGAGGAATAAATGATCTATTACAGTAGAAACTAGCAGTGGCTAGTCTAGAGAGTATTGATTAATCTCATTTAATTGACTCTATTCCTCGTCTTTTGATTTTGTCTTTCATTTCCTGATATCAAATATACATGTACATAATATGTGTTGTTTTTGTGTAAGAATTGTTTGTGGTATGGATGATGTTTATTGATTTTTCAGTGTATATATTGATTTTTTGATCTATGTTTGTAAATCATTATGTAAAAAAGTGTAAATATATGAATGTGCAGTTGTTCCTTTTTTGCAAATTAATGTCAAAAAAGTTTTGAAAGAAAAAAGAAAAAATGAATGGTATAAAATAATAATACCAGGTCGAAATTCAATAAATATTTTTGACCTATATAAACTTGGTTGTGTAAAAATAAGGCTGGTGTGGGCACGTTTTCTGTTGTGAGCTAAGATATCATGGCAATTTAGAAACATGATTAGATCAAAGGACTGTGGCTTCTGAGGAAGGCAGTTGATGTTCCAAGAGCACAGGTTTAGCAAAAGCAGCTTAGTGCACAGAGGTGCCCTGGAGTCAAATCAATCGTAACTTATGCAGTACAGGCCTGTGGGAAGTCAATTCGAATAATTCCTTATGGAGTCAGTGGTTGTCGCTCTTAGTTCATTGCTATTTGTAATAGCTCCACCCTGGACATTTTTTTTAGATTGAATAGGGTTTCTTCCCGCAGGTCTCTAAGGAGGTCTGCAGTTTAGCCAGGACAGATTGAAAACCAGTCAATTTATAGCAGCTGATCTTAATGTACCATGCATTTGTGGAAGAGGTGTGGCGTAGCGGCCAGGTTGCCTGACTCTGAACTACGGGGTTCATGGTCTGATCCCCGGACCTGGCGGCATATTAGCCCAGCACCATGTGACTCTGGGCAAGAGCTCACGTAATCTTCCCGAGGGCCCCCAGCGCCGGGACACCACTTCAGAGGTAGCTGTGTGCTTTACAAATACTGGTATTTTATTTATTTCATTGAATGCCTCCGACCTAGATAGTATGAAATGGGCAAGAGCGGGCAAGGCAAACGTTGCCAATGAAACTTCTGATGATTGTTTAAGTTTATTATTATGCATAGTTAGTTAAAACCAGTGCAAAACGTTATACAAAAAAGTTTTAAAATGTCATAAAAAATGTGTTCGTTGTAGTCATTTTGGAAAAGCTTACAGTAAAAGACCCAGTGCAATTGTCCAGGAGCATTTTTCCTCGGGCCAGGGCAGCATGTTCCCTTGCGTCCTGATGTCCGCCTACTTGTTGCTTGTGTCTATGATCGCCGATTTTGGAAGTTTTAGCAGTCTTTGCTCGATCATCGCAAGGAACTTGACGTATCTGCAGTTCAGTATAGTGTTTGCAGGATTCAAGCAGGCGAGCACCGCTTGCCTTCTAGTGCTAGTCCCTATCTGCTTGAACTGGTCCTTTAAGAGCTGTTGGCGGACTTGCCGAAGCTCTTTGCAAAGACAGGTCATATGGAGGATGTCGCCCTTATCTAGGTTGCAGAGCGGACAAGCTTCGTGGCCGTTTCTCCTGAGCCATGGTGGAAGATGCTCTCTGCTGGGCAGAATCCCTAGTCTGTATTTCAGAAACCTCAGTTTTGTGGCTTTTGGATAGCCCTGACTAAAATATGATTGTGATGTCAGGGATTTGTACAAATTTAGTGTCATCCATGCGTGGTTTCTTTTAGCAAAGGCGGCCTTGTCCTCTAGTAAGGAAAGAGATTTAACGTTTTTCCACACTAGTTTTTTAAATGAGGTATGCCCAAGTTGCATGTCCCAGATCGCAGATAGTTTGATGGTCCGCAATGCTGCCTGCAGGTAAGTTCTTGCCTGAGATATGTCCCTGCTTTGTATGTCTTGCCATAACAGCGAATTTAGTGCGTCAGTAGTGGCAGAGCGCAGTTTGTGGCAGCAAAAGATATAGGCTCCCTGCCTAGCAAGATCTTGTTTTTGCAAGCCAAACTCCAGCCTTATTTGGGCAGGCGAGGAGAAGGGTGGGAGCGAAAACATTGTTCTGTAGGCTTTTACCTGGATACAATCCAGGTTCTTAGAGTCTCTTCCTCGTAGTGCCTCGCTGCCATAGGAGATCGAGGGGAGTAGCTTAGCCTGAATAACTTTCAAGTAAGGGGTCAAAATTGGCCCCGTCAGTTGATTAGCTAAATTTTTCAGCGTGACGGCGATCAGGGCCCCTCTCCTTTTTGTTGCCTGCTTCTGCTGTGCAAATGTACCTGCTCTGTCAAAAATGACTCCCAGGTATTTATACTTGCCTGCTGGCTCTATTTTTTGGCCGCCCAGGGTCCAGGACTTCTGTTGTTTGTTATTATTATTGATGGTCATGGTGCGTATCTCGCTCAAGTTTATTTTTAAGTTGTTTTCCGTTGCATAACTGTGCATTTGGATCAGAAGCTGCTGAAGGCCGATATAGGTGTGGCTGAGTAGTACGACGTCGTCAGCGTACAATAAGTTACTCAGAGTTTTTCCTCCCAACCTCAGGGAGTGAGAGTTACATGTGTTGAGTAGGCTAGGTAGATCCGCCATAAACAGATTAAACAATATTGGGGCAAGCACGCACCCTTGCTTGAGGCCTTTGGAGGTACGAACTTTTGATGACAAATGGGTGCCACTTCCTAGCTTCACCTGCACCCAGGTGTCAGAATGGAGAAGCTTCAACATGTTTAGAGTCGCCTGCGGCATGCCCCATTGAGCTAGTTTACCCCAGAGTCTGCCTCTCTCGATGTTGTCAAATGCTGCACTGAAGTCGATGTAGCACAGGTGCAGCGGCAGTTTTTTGGTTTTTGCTGCATCAATGATTAGAGAGAAAGCCAGAATGTTGGTTGCTGTTCCAGTGTTTTTCCGGAAACCGGTCTGGTTCAGTGGTATGATCTGATATGATTCCGCCCATAACACAATCTCCTCTAAGATAGTTCCCGCAAAGTATTTCGCCTCATTATCAATGAGGGCTACTAGGCGATAGTTGTTGGGGTCCGTTTTGTCGCCTTTTATATATATGGGGACGATCGTCGACCCCCTCCAAGATTCTGGGATTCTATTTAGGAGTCTAATTTCCGTGAATAACGATTGCATGATGGTTGCCCATCCTGTGTTTTTTTCCTTAAACAGGGCTGGCGGAATGCCGTTGGGTCTTGGGGCTCCTTCTCCCCTGCCCTTGCAGACCTGCTTTGTTATTAAGGCTGTCTGCTGAGCAGCTGATATGGCCAAGATATTTTTGGGAGGGCCTTGTTCTCTCTTGGTCAGTGGCACCTGGCGTGAGCATTGTGGAGTCTGGCTCTATGTTGGTACTTCTTTGTGATCCTACATATTACCGAGGGTCTTTAAAGTGGTTGGAAAGATAATTGATCCATGACTCTACCACAATATGAGATCATAGGTCTTTATGCTGTGTACGCAGGATCCTGTTCACTGATTGCCAGACGCGGGCACTATTGTTGCTTTTGGTATCATATAGTAGTTTTGCCCAGGCCTCATTTTCAGCGTCTTTTTTTATATTCCATTTTGTACAATTGAGCTCAGCCCTTTGATTTTTCAGCGCAGCTCGTAGGTATGCGTTTTTGGGGGCTGATCTTAGCTTCCGTAAGGTCAGATTTACTAATCTTTTCTGTAACCTTATTTGTGCTCTCGGTCCTCTCTCTAAGTTGGTTTTACTGCTCTCTTTGTAAAAGGTACTTTTTGGGGCGGTCTTCGTTGTCAATTCTTTTAGCAGTAATCCTGTGTATTGCTCCCAGTGAGAGATGTACCCAGCTGCGTTTGGTTTTTGTGTATTGTATATTTGAAGGGCAGTTTCGGCCAGAAGAGTTGAGTTGACTGGCGTGCATTTGATCCTTTTTTGATTAATGGAATAATTCACCCCAAGCGTTTTTTCTGGCCTAATTGCAGTTGGCGTCTTTGATGTTATGTGGCATTCCTGGGGACGATGGTCGCTTTCACCCTTATCCCCCATTCTGAACCCCAGGATGTATGGAAATAATGTCAGACTGGCAAAGGTATAATCTAGGATGGAGCTGGCTGTGTGTGAATAAAAGGGTTCTACTGGAGGAGAGTCAGTCGTAAATATTCCATTTAATACCCTAAGATTTTGGTGTTCTAGATCTTGGAGTAGACCGTTGTTTTGGTACTTTCTCCTGTTTTGAGGGGCACTTTGTGATGGTATAGTATATATGTGGTTTAGAGCCAAAGCCTCTTCTTCTGCTGATGACCCAAGTAAGTATTGGTTAAAGTCCCCTGTCAGGACGAAGAGTGGCTTTTCCATCTTAGTGACATACTGCACCAGTTGGTTGGAGATTTTGGTGGAATCTTTGACTGTGTTTGGGATGGACGTGTGCATTGATAAAGCATATCTCTTCTTCTTTGTTCCCAAGCTGTAATTTTATCTTTACTGTTAGGGTTGTGGATGTAGATGAGTTCATAAGGACTGCCGAAGGTATTGTTGTAGTGGATACATATGTGGCCAAACCTCCTGACTGGTGACCAAATCTATTCGTTCTAACCGCTGCTGTTGAATAACAACTGAAGCCCTTAATATGTTGTGTAGTTGCAAGCCAGGTTTCTTGCAACATTATTATTTCAAAGAGAGAGATATACTTTTGAAAGTCTGGGTCGTCCATTTTTGAAGTTAAGCCGTTTATGTTCCAAGAACAAATGCCTATAGTTGGTGCTCTTCCCCTTTTATCGTCTCTGATTTGGTGGTGGCGTCAGGCCTCTTCAGGACGTATGAAGACAGTTTGGGACAATGTTTCTCTAGTTGGTGCTAGATTTGGGTGTTGAGCCCCCATTGCAGTAGCTTCTGCCCGTCCCCAGGGGCTGCGTGAGTTACTATTTGGCGGGGTTCCTTGCAAGGGCTTAGTAGTGTTGAAAGTGCGGGTCTGATGGTCTTTTGAAACTGGGCTTCGCCTACTCGTTATGAGCGCTAGCTCGGAGCCAGCTGCCGCCGTCGGCCTATCTGTTGATTGCCGCCAAGCGCTGTTCTTCTCTCTTGTTTTGGGCGAGCTTCCCAAGGCACCCCTGAGAACATTAAAGGTGTTTACCTGTTGAGTCTCTGGTTCTAGTCTTGTCCTCCGCAGGAGTGGCGAGGGATAAGCTGGTCTTTGTAAGGGGACCAGCTTAATGCCCCAGTTCTTGAAGTGCTCCGCTTCCGCTACAATTGAATCTGCAACATTACTAGAGGACCAGGTTGCTTTAGTCGCCTCCGGGCTGTTTTGGTTGGTAGCGGATAGAAATTCTACAGAGATTAAGTCCTTGGTATTTATCCCCCCTGGTTGGAAATGCATTCCATTAGTTTGATAATGTTACCACGATTTAGCAGGTCCTGCTGCCCTTGTGACGTGTATTCCGGGTAAAAAACCAAGATCTCTGTTGATTGTTTTGTACTTCCTTCCGCCAACTGTTTTATTTCATTTGTGATATGCTTGAGCTAATGAGCCACAACTTGGGTGAGTTTCATAAAATGCCAGGAGGTTACCTTCGCCTGGCATGTTGGCGGTGTGTGTTATTACTTTACTTGAAATAGTTTGCTTTGGTGTTGTTCGCTTTTCGAATGGCCATTTTATCTCTGTATACTCTGTTTGGCTAGGCTCAGAATGAGTAATCGTGATTGGTGTGCCTCTTGTTAGATCTTCATGATTTGAGCTTAGCGTTGGGCCAATGGTTCTTTCCCTGGCCCCCTCCTTAGAGTTTGACGTGGGTGTTTGCTTGTATGCAGCTATTATTGGTGTCTCTCGGTTGGTCGTCTTATCGGATGTTTCCCTCTGGAAAGGGGGCTCCTTATTTAGCGCTGCTAGGTCTCCCGCTTGGCCGTCGGGGATCCACTCTAACTTGTTCTTGGTGCTGCTAGGCTGTGTAGCCGGTTTGATCTTTGTTGCCTCATCTCTATGTGCATCTGTTTGGTCAATTTGATCTCTTGCCGATAGGTCTTGGGGCCCTTGCCCTTCTTGGTCCAGCTGGCTGCTATTTTGTTTTTGCTGCTGGATCGAGTCACTGGGCACATCGTTTTCCCCATCTGTAAGATGGGCATTGTTTGTGTTAACCGACGATTTTTCCTTTGTGCCAAAGAAAATGGGGAAGTATTTTGTTGTAGCTGTTTGAGATTTTTGCTTACGCCCTTTTCTTTTTTGTTGACGCCGTTGTTTGGCGTTGAGTTTTTGCGGGTACTCCAGTCCTGTCTGGGTTGTCTCCTCATTTGCAGGGACATGATGGGCGGTTGGCTTTGTTCCGGATGTGCTGCTCCTGGAGTCTCCCTCTTCGATTTTAATGGGGCCCATTTCTTTTTTTACATTTCCTCTGTGTAGTTCCTTATGTCGCCTATTAAGTCAGTTAACATTGAGGGCAGTGTGGCTAATATGTCTACTGCCTGGCTGCAATTGCAGCTCAGGTAGGTGCTTGTTTGTGCTCTCATTATCAGATTATTCAGGTTGCCTAGCTTATCATCGATGCCGGCTGTAAAACCTGCTAGTGTATTGAGAAGGGTGAGTTGTAACTCCATTTTCTCTGATTGACATTGCAGGGCATCTACTGCTAACTGGATTGTGTTTAGCAGTGAGTTCCAGGTTCCGGTGTTATGTTCTTTCCCCGCTCTTTCTCATTGGAGATGTTAATGGAGTTGTTGGTGTTGTTAGCTACCAAAGGTGGGTCAAGGGAGTGGGGCTCTTTGTGATCTGGTGTGTAGGTTGCTAGCATGTCTTCCCATTCTTGTGTATTAAGGTAAGACACTATTGCCCTGCCTTCAGCTTTCCGGCTAGAGTTGTGAGGACTTGCTGCCTCCCTGCCCGAGGTGCTTGTTACTAAGCCATAGGTTTCCGGATCTGTGATTGGTGGAGCACTTCCAGCCATTGAATGAGACTTGATAGGTGTACTGTGGCTGTGGCTCGTAGATTGTGTGCCTAACGCCGGGCTAGGTTGTGTTTCCTTGGAGAGAGCCGGTGTTACTGTCTGTAAGCCGGCCCCGGAATCCATTTCGGTTGGGCGGTTATCTGATTTATCGGCTAGTTTTGGTGCTGATGTAGTTTTTGGATTGACTTTGAGCTCGTCCAGTGGGGGCCGCAGGACATTGCCCCGGCTGCATATAGCCTGACCGGCAGAATAGGCGGGTGATAATTGCTGATTGGAAATTGGATCATGTGGCTTTCCTCTTACAGTTGAAGTCTCCAGAGGTGTACTGATGTTCCTATGCTTTGAGGTACCGCGTTGATGAGGGTCTGCCGTGGAGTTTTCTGGGGACAAGGGGTATGTGGTCAATTCAAGCAATGGTGATGGCGAGTGTATGGGTCTCAGTTGCGAGGGGAGCAATGGAGTTTGCAGTCCATGCAGATATTTGTTGCTCGAAAAAATGGCTGAGCCCGCATACTTTAAGAATTCAAACTTTGTGTATATTTTGGGTTGGTGGAGCTTTTTTACGGTTTGTGGTTCTCTTGCTGAGGTCTCTTGGATCAAGGCCATTGGTGATCCCTGCTCTGTTATGTTGTAATTCGACTCCGATGCCTGCTCCGATGCCTGCTCTGTTATGGAGAGATTCGGCTCCGTGCCAGTGGGTGAGGTTGGGTTTGTTTTTTTCCTGTTTCCTTTCCCGTTTCCCATTTTTGCCTTCGGTTTTGGCTTTGGCTTTAGCTCCGGGGACCACCTGGCCCTTCCTGACCTCATGCCGTTGTCCGAGAGTACCTCAAGAGGTGAGGCGATCCTTCACAGAAAGGACCCCGGGTGAGCTTGGAGCTTCTCCTGCGTTTGACCTCTCTCCCTCTCTTCCCCGGCTCTTCAGCTCTCTGGCTCTCTGGGCCTCAGTTTAGAGACCGTCCTCTCCCGTTGGGGCGGGTATCGCCTCTCTCCCTCGTTCCCCGGGAAAGAGCAGGGAAATAAATTGGCTGGCACACGCAGGCTCATGCGCAGCCGTGGGTGCTGAGTTGGACTGAGCTGGGCTGAGCCCGCGAGCCTGCGGCCCCCCCTCAGGGTCCGGCGCTAAATGAGATGAGGGTGATAAGATGATAAGGTCAGTTTGAGAACCTGTGCCCCCACGCCTACAACCCCGCAGCTGCTGTTGTAGTGGAGTTCACGGGAGAGACTGGTTGCGAGTGGAGCTCTCGGGGAGACTGGCTGCGAGCGGAGCACGCAGGGGGGGCCGTGGGTCAGTCGACCTAGTTGGACTGCCTGTCGGTCAACCCTCCGGGCTCTTACTTCGCGGCCACCTCTATCGGCGGCCGCGCTCACGTTTCCTCCCACCCTCCGTGCCTTGTACCTTGTGCCTTGCGCCTTGCTCCGGAACCAGTACCGGTGCTGAATTGCCGGAACATGCAGCCTCACCTTTCCTCCTTTCCGTCGGGCAGATAGGCGGGCAGGCGGGTCGGCGGTGCAGAGTGTTTCGGCGGCTGCAGGGGTCCTGGATCGCGGTTAGAAAACCCGGGAAGCCACCAGCAAAAGTCCGCTGCCTTCACTTCACCTTGCCTCACTCGCTCCTCGCTCATTCGCTCCTCACTCCTCCTACGACACGTGACAGTAAAACTCCACTTCGAGCCCTCTGACCCGAAGTAAAAGAAATTGCGGGGGGTCGGCCTCGGATTGTAGGGAAACAAACATTTGTCGGGGTCACCGGAGAGGGAGCACGGACGTTCAGTGCGGAGCACTCTGGATAGGCTGTGGAGACAGAGTCCTTGCAGCAGAACTTCTGATGATTGAGAACCCTTGGAGTGGGAGGAATTCATTTGATGCAATATTACGTGACTCCAAGCCATTCAGTCCATGAATAACCTTCAGTAGCCTTAGAATGTTTCCCCTATTTAAAATGTCACGAGGGCCTTGCAAGTGATATTCCAGAATGAACAACAGTGTGGAGTTTAAAGGTTGTGGTCCTGCTTCCTGCTGGAAGCCATTGTACAACAGATGTAACAGCTGTGGTTCATACATTACAGGACCTGGATGGATCCTGCTCCACCTGGATTGACACCAATACGATTCCCTGGTGGGGCCCGTCCTGTGAGTCGTGTGGGGGAAGCATGGGTTTTTGTATTAGTTCTGACTGGGGATTCGTAGGTCCCAGAGTCATTATGACTGTCCCTGGAATAGTATCCTTCCAGGCCCAGATGCTGCTGATCAGGGTGTATGGCGTGGATTGTTCAGCAGGAAAGTCTTGGTCACCTGCGCATATTCACTCTGGCCCACACTAGTGATCCTTACTGTTGCAGTTTCTGAGCATGTGCCTTGTTGTCTGGAAGATTGACTCTGCCCGTTGCCAGTTGGGCTTTGTGGTGTCTTGGTGCTGGCTGATGCTGGACTGTGTAGATGGGTCTGAGATGAATTGTGCGATGGCTGTTTGGGTTCACTTTCTTCTCCGTTGAGCCAAGCAGGTTCTGTTCTTTTGTTTACAAACAGCAGAAACAGGTTGTGCTCTGCAGAAGCTGTGTTACTGCTTGTCTTGTTTAACTGTTTTTGGAGTATTTTCCTTTCCCTCTTACTGAGGGGATGTAACAGCTGGAGTTCATCGGTAACTATTTTTCCAAGGACTGGCTTGATCACTGAGGTAGGTGCTTTTACCAGAAGCAGCGAGGACAGCACCCCTAACAGCTCGAGATTCCAGTTTATTAACTTGATGTTTATATTACTGGGGGAGCTTGATAACTGCAGTTCATCCAAGGTAGTTTTTCCAGGGGGGGCAATCAGAGTCATTGTGAGTCCGTGTGGCAGCAGCATTAACAGTTGCTGAGGTACTGGATGTTGACCGGGGAACCTCCGGTTCCAAACTTGAACTAGAGTGCACATTGATTGTTTGGCTATTGTGGGCAACAGGAATTTGTTGGGGAGTTACACATGTAGGTTGTTGGCGTTGACCAGGGCCACCGTAGATTTCCTTGATTTCAGTCAAGACGCCGTTAAGAAACATCGGGAGCGAAGACAGGCTGCCTATGATGGGTGGGGGGGGAGGGGGAGGGGGCAGCAGCAAACAGACTGCACAAGATTGGTGGTTGATTGTGCTCTAAGTATCAATTTATTTAGATTGTCAAGCGTGTTGTCTATCCCTGCCCTGAAAACAGCCAGTGACTTCAGGAGGTCTATTTGTACATACAGTTTATCTGAATGATCATTTAAAATGGAGACATTAGATTGAAGTGTTTTCAAGAGTTGTGACTAAATTGTGCTAGTGGAAGCTGTGGTTGTGTCAGGAACAGTTTTATCTTGTGGACGCGGCTTCAAGTGAATTCTGTGGGAAGAAAGACAGTTACAAGAGCGATTGATCATTTATTTCCATGCAACCAGCTGGATGAATGGGTTCCCTGAACCGGCCAAATTGGGTGGTTTCATAGGTGAAAATAATATTATATTTCCTGCCGGAGCCCGACTACACTGGGCAGCAGTACAATTAACACTTATTTCTTGGATCTTGCTGAAGAACGGCTGCTGGATTTGAGTTGCCTCTGGCTTGGAAGCTTTGAGTGTCGTGATGAAGAGGCTTCTTAGGGGAAAGAACAGCTTCTGAGAGAACAAATGATGGATATCTTATTACAACTGTTGATGAGACATTATAAGAGGATTTGGCCACCTGGGGGAAGGGGCTTTTGCCCAGGATGCTGGTTTACAGCGGTTAGAGACAGCTTACCAATTTCTTTCTTGGGCTCTGCCACCGAGCTGCCTATGGATTCATTGCAATCTGGAACAGGCAGAATTGACAGAGGTGAATGTACTATGGCCTGAAATGTAACCATCGAAGGACTTTTCTTCAACTGTACCGAGCTGATGTGATTGGGAAGGTCAACCTTGCTTCCTGTGGTGACACCTCCTATATCTGCAGTAGAGGATTTTTTAAAGAAATCCCAGAAGGTTCTTACACGGGCATGGAGTGCCAACCACTCTACTATTGTCCAAAGAAGCAGTCAAAATGTGATTGGAGGCTGTGGTTAGTTCTGAACATTAAGAGTTCCTAGGATCAGCATTCAATGCAGGAGTCAGGGGTGGAATAGGCGGTAAAGAGCATTATTGGCTGGGCTCCTTGACTGATGGGTGAGGTTTCCTGATCCTACAGGGGTCTCATACTACCCAACTTGTCCTTACTGTGCCTTAGGGAAGTTAGGGGTAGAGGTGGGTGAAATTTGCGTAGTCGCGCTAAACAAAGTTCTGCGAAACGGCATAAAAACGCAGCAAGCACGCGGAATTCCGCAAGCTCACAGAAAATGTTTGTGTGACAGGAAGATGCCACCGTTTTGTGCAACACCTCTACTCAACGGGAGTACTTTTGGCTAATCAGTAAGTGCTACCTCATTGGGTAAATGTATAGTGACTTTCCTACACTACAGCTGCGGGCCAGAAGAGTTATCTCCAGTGACCATGTGTGTCTGTAACTTTGCCACCACGCCGAAAGGTGCCAGGGTCCCTTGAGTGAGCTGTCCATCATAGTGGGTAAAGGGCGGGAAGACTTTGCATACCACTAGTGTATGTGGGTTGGAGACAAACGGGCAGACTTACATGCAAGTTCAAATGCCTCTTGTTTATAAAGGGTCAGAGACCGATCAGAGCAGCAGATGAGATGAGGAGAAAGAAAGAACCTCCTGGTCACTACAACTACACGGGGATTGCGCTTGAGAAACTCATTGATGCAAAGACCTCCATCAAGGATCACAGCTCATTTTTGACGGTGGATATGGAGAGAAAGCACAATTTCCCAGCCTCGACAGTGATCACAAACGTTTTGGGCTGATTAATGCGTTACTGAATTTGAGCATCAACTCGGGCACCTGCTGGATTTATATCTGTAAGTGCTTCCTGTTGAGATTTCATTTTTGTGACAGGAGCATCGTGCCAGAATGAATCCTGCCCTGCATATTTCTCCAAGAAGATGCCACGATTTTGTGCAACACCTCTAATCAACGGGAGTACTACTGGCTAATCAGTAAGAGCTACTCCGTTTGGTAAACGTTAGTGTCTTTCCTACACTAAAACTGCGGGCCAGAAGAGTTGGCTCCAGTGAGCAGGTGTGTCTGTAATTTTGCCACCGCACCCAAAGGTGCCGGGTCCCTTGAGTGAGCTCTCCATCATAGTGGGGAAAGGGCGGGAAGATTTTGCATACCACTAGTCCATGTGGGGCGGGGTCAAATGGGCGGGTCTTGTATGCGAGTTCACATGCCTCTTGTTTATAAAAGGTCAGAAATCGATGAGAGCAGCAGATGAGATGAGGAGAAAGAACCTCCTGGTCACAAGAACTACACGGGGATCGCACTCGAGAAACTCATGGATGCAAAGACCTCCATCAAGGATCACAGCTCATTTTTGACAGTGGATGTGGGAAGAAAGCACACCTGACCAGCCTCGACAGTGCTCACAAACTTTTTGGGCTGCAACTCGGGCACCTGCTTTACGTATATATGTTTTGTGACAGGAGCATCGTGCCAGAATTAATCCTGCCCTGCCTGCATATTTATCAAAGAAGATGCCACCGTTTTGTGCAATACCTCTACTCACCAATTCCGCTACGCTGCTAATCACGAAATTTCCGGCGATTCTGCGCTGTGCGTGGAATTGCCAAAATGTCTCAAATCCCGCAAGCGGAGCAGAATTTGCCACTCACCCCTAGGCAGTGGCTCTTTCCTCAGCCTCCCCCCTCATAGTTCCCGGGGGCAATAGCCTGCCTCTAATAGTGCTGATTCACCTCCCATCTGTGATGGTCTTTAACTGGATACAAGGGGAGGGCATCAAGCACACTATTTTCAGCAGAATAGGGTGCCTTATCAAGTGCAGCTATATGGAGAATTGTAGTGGATGGCTTGTTCCTATACTTTGAAGATTGGGCTCATTGTACTCACATTGTACTCACACCTGGCTGCTTACTTCCTTATAGCTGTCTATTGTTGCATAATGAGAAAGGTCTGTTTTTAGGTGCAGGTTGCAAGCAGCTAGGCATGGTGGCAAGGAAATAGAAATTGTGAAATGATTGCTGTGGGGTCCTGTAATGAGAGCCCATAGGGAACAAGTTGGTGCTGGGTGTCACCCCCACGTGAAAGTCGCAGCAGCCCAACATTGGCTGCTTCCACACATCAAGCACAGAAGTCAGTTACAACCCAAAGGGGGAAGGAGAACATCATCACTCACCCCCTCTGATCCGGTCTTGGTCCTGGTTATTTTTCAGGAGCTTTAAGCCATATATATGGATTGTGCGGCTGATGAGAGGTTGGTGAGAGGTGGGGCCAAGCTCTCACCCCAATTGAAACAGCTTCTTTCCAGCTTCTTACTTGGGTAGCAGATTACCAGCATCCAACCAGCAAAGCACCTCAGAGCCACAAGCGGCAACAGGCCGGTGAACACACAGGTAGTGCAGCGCAGGACATGCTGCACCACGTCACCGGCCCACTCACTTTCTTTGCCTGCAGAGCCCCGCAGAATAATATGAACCATGACTGCAGCTATCAGCAGAAGCCTTTGAGCTATGGTCAGGAGCGGTCAGCCGATAACCCAGAGTCCAGGCAGTGGCATACTACCTGCAGCAAAATATGTACTTCCTCCTCCTGAAGCTTGTAGCTGGAGCAGCGCAGGAACAATGTGTTATGTCAACACGTTGGTTGTGTCTTTCTTCCTACCCCTGACCTTTGATAACAGGAAAGAATTATTGAGTTTCAGCCAAGTTCCTAGTCTGTGCCTAACAAACTGTTATGACTTTGGGGTGCACTACTACCAGTACTGGTTCAAGTGAATGTACAGATTTATCAGATCTGCTTTTGGATAGGACAGTTTCAAATTCTTTTCATGTTTGTGTGAGGTGCACATGTTATTGGGGAGCCCTTGGGAACACAAGGGTGATGAACACTTTGCATTGAAGTTTTATGCCTTTGCTGGGGTATGGCT
This sequence comes from Lissotriton helveticus, assembly GCF_964261635.1. Classification (NCBI taxonomy): domain Eukaryota; kingdom Metazoa; phylum Chordata; class Amphibia; order Caudata; family Salamandridae; genus Lissotriton; species Lissotriton helveticus. Next base: position 369,091,630 of record NC_136070.1, read on the forward strand.
GTTGACAGGATAGCACAAACGGTTGTAGGTGTGGGGTCTGAGTTATAGTTGTAGGCTGTCAATATAGAGGATCTTAAAGGAGGGAGTTTGTTTGTACTGCTTTTGTTGGCTTTGGTGAGTGGGCCGGGCAAGTAGCTAGGTGAGGGAGGTCAGAAAATGCCATGGGTATAAGTGGTATTGGGGGAATGGATGGGTAGGTAGTGAGGATCAGATAAGTGGTGTGGCATTTAATGTGCCTGGATCGATGGTAACCTGTTTTACGTTGAAAGTGGTTATGTTGTTGGAGAGAGTGAGCTGAGGTTTAAAATAAGTGATCAGGTGAGAGAATGTATCTATTAAATAGTGGTTAGGTTCTCTGGGTCTGCTGACTGAGTGGAATTTGATATTCATGATTTCTTATAGCGGTTAGGATGTTGCTGGTACTCAGAAGGAGTAGAAGTAGGAGAATCTGTGGTTGATGGACAGGCCTTCTGCTGTCTTTTGTGTACAGTCTTTGTGCTGAAAATATTTCCAATGGTCATAGGACCTTTAGGACATGGAAAGATGTGGGTCTGAGTTAAGTTTCTGTGATGAAGACTGCATCGAAATGTTGTTGCGCTATGTGGTCTATGATGTTGAAAGCATTAAGCACTGCAGAGTGTGTGCTAATGGGCATGAGATGGCGGTTATATTTGAGTTTGTGGTGATCAGAATGATGTGGATGAAGTTGAAACTGTTGAACATGTTGCTTGTAAGTTCTATTTGTCTGGGTGTGAGTAAGTGGATGTGTGATTATGTGTAGTGGGTCAGACACACGTAATTAACTTACCTGGGAGGTGTCTGATGCTGTTGGTGCCTAAGCAGGTGCTTAAACCCACAGCCCTTCCTTATAGTAACAGATTATTAAATAATGATTTTATTATTTTAAAAGTTTAAAAGTAAAAATAAACATAGTTACAATGAAATAAAACTATGAAACCTATATTAAAAATATAAGTTAAATTAAATAAACTAATTGTAAGCTAAATGTTTTATATATTAAACAAAATAAAAATGTTAGTGGGGATGTGATTTCGTTTTTTAATATTATTTAACAAATGTTATTAGTTTATCTAATATATATTTTTTAATTGATTATCTGATACACATTTGATTTGTTAAGTTAACATAATATCAACACAAACCACTTATTGAGGGTCCGAGGGCATATTTAACGAACACGTGGACACATCCCCCCACAACAAAATCCTAAGCAAACAACAAGTGTCCATGGGTCTAGAATAAAGAAAAATTTGTACTCAAATGTGACGAGAACCTTCCAAAACAGATGTGGTGTTCTATGAGAAGTGAGTGTTACCTCTAAATACCTGTCGGTATTAAAGGATACCCATCAGTAGCTGTCCGGTACCGCCCTTTTCATCAATTGGGCTTCCTCATAACGTATGACTCAGGCGTTCACGCAAAGACACTGGACATATACATCTGGTTCCGGCAGGTGAACTCGATGGAATGAGAACAGGATATGAATGAGTCTATAGCTACTGAGTAGCAGTGCAAAAAAAGTGAAAAAACATATATATAATGTATAGTTAAAATTGGAGAAAATGAGAGAGATAAACAATTTAATGGTGTCCCTCACTTGTCCAAATTTAAAAAAAAACGTGCAAAAATAGCAGTACAAGCAAATATGTGCTATATATAATATATGGTCAACATGTTTCAGCAGACTGATGGACATGGGTGTCCTCTGCCTTCATCAGGACCGTTGAAAGGTGTTTATGCGACTGCAATAGGTGAATAAATCAAAATAATAAATCAAAAACCATATCACCTGGACTCCTAGGTGTGGTTAGTTTCACCTCCTGTTGTTAAATCACTCTGGGAGAAGATGTAGGTTGCACGCCATAAAGAAGAACAAAGAAACAAAAGATGCTGTCGGTATCATATGAACATTGCTTGTATATTACCTCATCAGTGTCATTTACACAGCAGTACAATACCCCATGTGTGAATCACAGGGTACCTCATCCTTCTTACCTATTGTGTAGGATGTTTTGACATCTACCAATCCGTATCACGACTCGATACGCACCTGGAAGCGCTATATTGACGATATTTTCGTCATATGACGAGGCAGTGTTGAAGATCTCCTCCTGTTTTTGCAGTGGATGAACACTAGGAATCAATTCCTGTGCTTTACAGTAGAACACGACCGTAACCACCAAGCGTTTTTGGATCAACTGATCACAGTGACACCCAGAGGTTTGGCTTCAGAATTGTATAGAAAACCTATGGCACGCAACTCACTGCTTCGCTATGACAGCTGTCATCCGAGGGCCCTCCGGAACAACGTGCCGTATGGACAATTCCTACGGATCCAGCGGAATTGCTCAACCAGAGAAGCCTTTGCTGAACATGCCAAAAATCTGGAGAAACAACTTAAAGCAAAGAAATACCCTAAAAAACTGGGGCGACAATCACTTAAACGTGCCACAAATAACAACAGGGAGGTACTCCTGGAGCCAGCAACACTGAAGGAGAGCACCCAGAGAATGACTTTTGTGAACACCTGCAACACCATGTCCAGTCAGATACAGAAAATTGTCAGGAGACATTGGTCAATCTTGAACACTGGCGCAGAAACACTACCACCACCTCTGTTTGCATTCAAACGTGGGCCTAACCTTAAAGACAAACTGGTACATACCCGACCAAAGACAAAAATACCAAGGGCAGTTGGAACATTATGGGATCTACTGCTGTCGAAGGTCACCACCCTTGTGGAACCTGAGCTGCCTGCCCTCAAACATCCAGATCAGTTTTCCTAGACATAGGCACAGACTGTCCATGGCAACAAAGAAGGTTCACTAACTGCAATAGTGAGCGATTAATTTACATGATTGTCTGCCCATGCCAACTCAAGTATATCGGCATGACGGCGACAAAGATTAAAATACGCATATCTGAACATAAGAGGACAATACGCTGCAGGAAGCAGGTCACCAGACTCACCAGTCATTTTCTGGATGCGAAACATGGCCCTACTGAATTCAAATGGACGGTGATCGAACAACCGTTCATTCCAGAACATATTACTGACATCAGTAAATAACTTTAGGTAAAAGAACAGAGGTGGGTGTATAAGCTTGGCACAGATAAGAACAGCCTTAACGAAGATATACCTTGGATGTCACTCTGATTGATGCGCAATATGCAACTGCTTGATGGTTATTCTGAGCACCGTTGTTATTGTTATACAGTATTTCCAACATTCACATCCCACACTTTGGTCTGTTACCTTTACCTACACGACATTTAACTGCTAGTACCATGAATATAGTCTTGTCCTATCCACTGGGATACAAAATGTATTCCCCATAACATCTGACACATAATGTAGGCTTTCTAGAGCTCCTACCGAGACTTTGACGGATTATTCCTTGTTCCGGTACACGTAAGGTCATTAGTAGTATAAGACCTAGGAACAGATACTCTAATGAAGGGCTCCTGGCTTCTTTTTGACTAGGATTCTGGTAGTCATCAAATCTGTGCATGCGCCACCATGGACGCTGTATGATGCACCTGTATGGGTGTAGCAATAAGCATAATACTATTCGTGACCTAATACCCAGGCCCTGTTTACACATGTATAGTTTTTTCAATAAGGAATACTGTGTTCCATCCCAAATGGGTCTTAACATACACTATACAAAATGAAGTGAGTAGTTTTAAGTGCATTTTGTTGTTGCTATATCATAAACATATTGCAGACCACGATCTGATAACCTACTTCCATTTGCTAAGCGTGTAAATCGGCCCGTGTTAGCGAAGTATTTGAGAACGGCTTTATTTCTATTTCTATTTATTCTTTTCTTGGCCAATTGTTATTTCACACCTGAATTATTTGATAAATGTAGCCATCTGAATGTCTACTTCGATTGTAAACAAAATACTACATGTCCCGTGGGCCGAGGGTGTTCCGATCATCGTATTATCACTAGGTGCATTGAGGACTCCATTTCCCATGATCTCAGGTGGCACGACGTGACGTGATCACGTGATCAAGTGACCGCGAACTACGCGTTCAAAGAACCTGACACTGTTGATAAAAATGGAGTCCTGTTTACCACGACCACCTCCCCGAGTCGGCTCGGATGTCAGCTGGGAGTACCGACGGAGAGGTAGGTCGGGTGGTTTCAGGCTCTGTAAAATCTATGCCGCAGCAGGGATACCTTCTGTTAAACTAGGCGTTTGCATATGCGCTGCATCGCTGATGCTTCTTTGATAGTAGGGCAAGCTGTCTTCCGGACATAAGTGGCCACCAGACTATATTAAAAATTGCTACCGGGTCCTTACTTTCCACATTGGACAGACGAACAGTCATTGTGGCCTTAGACATGAATATTACTCCTTACACATTATTGATCAGACACTATGTGTATTGATAGTAGTACAAGTGATCGCGATCAGACATGTCTTGATAATGGAATTGGCATTTAGTTTCATGTACAGTATCAGTAGCTCTATACGGCAGGTGACATAATATATTGATACTGTATGATAACACTATAAATTGTAACTATACACACTACCCGTATACAGCCAGTCTAAAATAACATGTGGTCCATATAACGTCTAAAACCAGCTGGCAGTTATCTGCAGGGTTGGCTGAAGGAATGCATGAGTTACACGAGATTGGTTGGTCGCTATTAGATAAACAGTAATGGCCCAGTACACAGGAACGTTTGGTTCTTTTGAATATGCACATACGAGATACAGAATTTGGATGTAAAGACATTTGTGAAGTCCATGGATCCTTTCAGTTTTTTTAGAGCGGTGCTCCATTCGCCTGAGCCGCAGCCAGGTGAGGTGAGGCACATCTCTCCTACACAATAGGTAAGAAGGATGAGGTACCCTGTGATTCACACATGGGGTATTGTACTGCTGTGTAAATGACATTGATAAGGTAATATACAAGCAATGTTCATATGATACTGACAGCATCTTTTGTTTCTTTGTTCTTCTTTATGACCTGCAACCTACATCTTTTCCCAGAAGTGATTTACCGACAGGAGGCAAAACTAACCACACCTAGGAGTCCAGGTGATATGGTTTTTGATTTATTATTTTGATTCATTCACCTATTGCAGATGCACAAACACCTTTCAAAGGTCCTGATTAAGGCATAGGACACCCATGTCCATCGGTCTACTGAAACATGTTGACCATATATTATATATAACAGATATTTGCTTGTACTGCTATTTTTGCACTGTTTTTTTCAAATTTGGACAAGTGAGGGACACCATTAAATTGTTTATCTCTCTCATTTTTTCCAATTTTAACTACACATTATATATATTTTTTCACTTTTTTTGCACCGCAGCTCAGTAGCTATAGACTCATTCATATCCTGTTCTCATTCCATCGAGTTCACGCAAAGACACGAGACATATACATCTGGTCCCTGCAGGTGAACGCCTGAGTCATACGGTATGAGGAAGATGAAAAGGGCGGTACAGGACAGCTACTGATGGGTATCCTTTAATACCAACAGGTATTTAGAGGTAGCACTCACTTCTCATAGAACACCACATCTGTTTTGGAAGGTTCTTGTCACATTTCAGTACAAATTTTCTTTATTCTAGACCCATGGACACTTGTCGTTTGCTTAAGTTAACTTAATAGCATTTTATTTTATTCCTTCTGGATTAAAAATAGAAATGTATATTAATTCTACATTGTTATTTTACTTTTCCATTTTTTATTAGACATTTCAAAATAAAAATTAATGTAATACTGTTGCAGGGATTCTGCTCCAACACAGAACTGAGCACAGAGATTAAGGACCTCAGTGAATTGTGGTGGACCAAAAACTCACCTCAGTACCTAGAACCCTCTAACGGACTAGCATCAGTGTCTCATTAGCTCTTCGTCCTATAGCAAAGGTACCAATGATTAGACAACCCATAACATGCGACTTAGGATACACTCAGGAATGGTGGGAATCAAGAACACTCTTACGTTAAAGTCTCATACCAGTCTAAAACATGGGCAAAAAAGAGACACTATAAAGTTTAAAATATTTATTTTAACGACGTGCTCTAAGATGCAGTAACATTGCTAACATAAGAAGGCATATGATTATAAATAATACCATCAGCATTGTTATAATTCCATCAAACATAAAAGGAGACATTATATTATAAATATAGTGGAAACAAGTCCTATAGTGCCTTGTATGCCACCCTCCCTAGCTAGGAGCTTGTTTTATATAATATTAGAAAGTCTCTTAGGCTTGAATGGGGAACCCCATACCTCCAAGATCAGCGGAGATGAATCACATCAGGATCTGCAAAAGCTCTCTCTCTCTCTGTAAACAGATTTTCTCCAAGTGTCTAAATCATGCATGCAGTGTGATATAAAGGACGCCAGAATTTCTGCTAGCTGCAGCTGCGTGCATGTTATGTCTAGAGCATGAGCCGATCAGCCCCAACAACACCTAACATTGTTATGATAACCTTGGAGGCTTCCGCACTCACTGTGCAGACTAAGGTCGATATGTGTGTCTAGGGATATTTGAAAACAAGTCATTCTCATGTAAAGAATTTCATGCAGCCTAACTTACAACAACAGTTGCATGTAGTGTCGTGAGCAAAAGCAGCAAAGGGTAAAATGGCGTTTAAACTTCTAATAAGCCTATTTTAACATAGCAATGAGAGCAAGCTGGGCCCTGCCTTCACTACACCCTCCCTTGATTGGAACAAGCACAGAAAGGGGGGCAGTTTGGAACATAGAGTTCAAGTTCGAGTGAGACAGAACCAAGTTAAAAATTTGCCATATTGGACAATTGGGAGTAAAATTCCGAATTAGTAACCACAAAAATGTTTTTACTCAACACCAAGCCAGGGCTGTATAGTGTCCAAAGCACAGACTGTGAATAGATAAAAAAAATTCAATTCAATCCAAAAGCGTATAGGCACAACACGTTGCAACTGCCTCCAAAAGGAAGTCATTGTTCTCATCCGAAAACATTTCAGCCATCCAAATTAATAATGGGAAGGAACACACATGTTCTTCAACATCCGGAGTCTCTAGCACAATCAGAGGACAACTCAGGTGTTCTTGGAGATAACTGCATGCCAGAAAGTCATGGGCTGCAGTCCATATATTCCAATTACCTAGAACTCCATGTGCCGTACGCAGGCCATTATTCCAATACCAGAACAGTCTAACTCATGAGCAACTAAGGGACTCATTAGTAGATCATAACCTGGGTTAGGAGACACCGTGTTGCAGAGACACAAATCCAGAGCCCAGTCAAAAGTGCAATCCAGGCAATAGAAGACAGGCTGCACGCATGTAAAGTACGGAAACTGGAAAGATAATCCATTTGCTACACTCAGAGTAGCCAGCGGGAACGCTCCATAGTATTCAAGCAACCGATTACGAAGCTTGAGCAGCCGGGGCAGGTTGTCCTGTTACACAGATTATGCAGCCATTTTTGAGCTAGCAAATTAACAGCAGTACACCGGCAGCCAAGACAAGAATCAACGGTAAACCGCCGAAGAGGCTGGAAAAAATAGAATGGAAAAATGCCGGTATCACACCAAATATAGTTTGGAATGAGGTCACAAGGCCAGAACTTACAATTTAAAAAAAGTGCGCCAAGCCTGTGGTCAACGAGGCATTGAAGATAGTGTGAATAAAGGCACCAAAATGCAGAGGGAGATCAGTATTCAAAAGGGCATGCACCTCGGTGCGAGTGTTTGCCACGTGAAGGACGAATGTTTCACACGAAGAAGAAAGGGCGACTTCTTTTTGAGACAAAAGAGCCCTTATTCGACTCATCTTGTTGAACTCTGCTTTCAAGGTCAGAATGGAAGGTCATATGGAGACATCGAGCTTCCTATGCGGAGGAGGGAACAGCAACTTTTTGGAACAAACTACACGTTGGGAGACAGTCACAATGTACGTAATCCGTGCCAGCATACCACAGCAATCGACATAACTACCATTTGCTAGCAACGTGAAAGTTGGAGTTATGACCGGGACAGGATTAAATTTGGTGCATCAGAATTGAAAGAGCCATGCAATTGGATGTTCCTGCAAACTAATGAGTGATCAGGTGTTCAAGTGCAATGTTCACCCTTCAAATAAACTTCTTTACCCTTCCTCAGGCACCTATAGGGGAATGGCAGAGACCAAACTTCATGGAGATAAGCGCTACCCAAAGGTTCATTTCTGCCTATGGCATAGTGTTTCATACATGAATCGAATTTAAATAGTGGAAAAGTCAATGTTATTAACCCCTGAATGAGCCTCACAGCTGAACTCAATTCGGCAACAGAAAAAGGCAATGGTTCTAACTTTTCTATATGCAAAAGTGAATACGCAGCATCCTTCATAGACATGAATTCTTGTTTCACAGTCAGATTAAATGGTAAAAATTGAGAGGAGGTATTCATGAAGTCCCAAGGCACTTTACCAGCCTTTAACGTTTGTAATATCCAAGCAAATTGCATAATGGAACATAATTGATTTTGACCATGATACAAAACAGACACTTCATCCTGTACAATATCAACAACAATATTATCCAATGTGTAAATTCGGGAAGAAAGGGTGTTACTGCTGTTATCAACAACTGCAAGCACTTTTTCCAAATTAGCCGGGTGGATTGCTCGTAATCTAGAAGTTGCTTCTATTTGAGATAGTTTTCAAACTTCATTGTAAACTGCATATAAACCAAAAAGCCATATTTTTGACCTGCCTGCTGCAGGGCCTTTAGCAAAATCATTTAGATCAATATCTTCACTTAATTTTGACAAATGGAATTTAACTGACGCTAAAGAGGAATGTTTGAGCCAATTTTGACATAATTTGCCTGACAAATAGGTAGTAACAGTATGGTCACTTTCAAAATGGGGATCCACCCTCACCTGTGTATAGCCAGGGGCCAGACCTAGCAAACAATGTTGGAATAAATCAGAACTTTTTTGCCATAACAATCAACCTTGGGTATCAAAACTGGAAATGTTAAAAGATGAATTTAGCAGCAGAGACTGTAATTCACTAAGGGAGAAAACGATGTGATAGTATCGTGTAGGGTATTCTACCAAATCAGGAAGAGAAGGAGCATTTAATTTTTTAGACGTAGCCAATCCAAAGCAAGTGGTTTGTGAAATAGTCGAGTTCAAAAACCACGTATGGTTCGGGATGAGGCATGCACAAGCTTCAGTGCCCTGTACTTGCCAACTTTTAGAACCCCAAACAGATTTAAGATCAATAGTATCTCTCTACAGTTCATAGCCACCTATTGCTAATTAGTCAAGAAAGGTAAGTCTAACTTTGGAAGAGGACTTAGCAGTCATCTTAAAGTAAACCGAGTCGGGATTTAATTGATTAAAATCAGTAAAATATGTAAACTTTTTCAAAAGTGATTTCGAGCAGCCCTCAATGGGAGATGGACAATGTTTACATTGTGTCTAATTAACCACAATTCTAAATGTGTTTGCTTTGTGCAGAAAGTGATTGCCATAATGTTGGTAGCAAAATAAATCAGCATATTTGGCTGAGTCTAAATGCAGATCTTCAGCATCAAAAGCAGCATAATATTTCAAATCAGAAAACAGGGCCTCTAAGACCTGGACATCCCAATCATCAGAGCATATATTTTATTTAACCGCATCCCCCATTGAAACACGTAGTATATTGGAACATTTATAACCTCTGTGGGGCCGTGTATCTGATATTTAACAGCATCCCATATAATCCCATCTAAAACAGGCAAAGCTGTAATGTTAACAAAAGTCTGGTCCCTCTTCATGATGTGAGATGAGGGGTGGGGTGCCAAAGTTCCATCATTTAGTCGAATTGAAGTTCGTTCTTTAACATAGTGTCCATTTACAAAACGGAAAAAAATACCACAAATCCAATTGACATGAACAAAAAAATAGAAAAAAGCACCAGCCAAATGTAAGTCCATGGAGGTACCAAAAATGTTTTTTAAACCAAATAGCAAAAATTGAAATTTTCGATGGGGACTTTGATGTAGTAGAGTCAGTGTCAAATGAAAAGCGTGACTGGTTAACTGCAGATTTTTGCAAATCAGGCATCGACAAATCTGTGGGATAGGTATACTCAGTAACATCAAGGGGATTCAATAAAGGATTTGTTACTGTATGCATCTCGATGGCAACCTCAGGACTGGTGGTACTCGCCGGAGCCAAAACAGAATTTCTCAGCATTGCTGCACAGGAGACGCTGGAGTCATACTTAGAAGAATCAGCCACTCGCTGTAATTTGACATTATCAATGGAGATGTACCTGTTTTCGTTGCGACCAGGAAGTGGAGGTAAAATTACTGTTCTTGTACCCTGCACACCAAGCACTGGAACTAGTGCAGGATATGAGGGGCAGAAGTCCTTCTTGTTCTCCACCTTCTCACGGACCAGGTCACCGACATGGGGTAGCCAGCGAACTACCGGAATCTGAAGAGCAGCATCAGATGTGGAGGGCAAGTGTTCCTTTGCAAGACTGTCTCTGGTCTTTTGCAGGTTCTGTAAAACAGCAGAATGTTCATCTACGTCAAAGGATGCAGCAGACACCGCCATGTCTAGACCCTCAAGGTTCAGAATAAACATTTTGATGCCAAAGAGCATTTCGTATGGGGTCTGCTCACCCAGAGACCTTCTAGGGAGAATATTAGGTGCACGTTGAATGCTATAGAGATGGGCCAGCCAGTTCCTGCCAGTACCTAAAACCCTAGCTGTCAAGTATTGCTTTAAGTCATGGTTCATCCGCTCCACAACACCATTGCCCTCAGGCCTGTGTGGAGAGGAAAATTTGACTTGGACCCCCAATGAGCCCTTGGCGTCCTTGTACACCTTAGAGGCGAACCCTGGACCCTGGTCCGAATGAAAGGTGCCACATGCAAAAATTCCAACAAAGACAGGCAAATCCCTGATGACAATGCGGGCATCAGCACTTTGGTGTGGCCACACCCAAACAAAGCGTGTGTTCGAATCACCCTCAACTAAGATATACTTATACGCAGTATCAGAGGAGAAAGGACCACAGTGATCTAAATAAACACACCCAAGCGGTTTATTAGATATGTATACCTGTGTCTGGGGTGGGCACGCAGCAGTTGAAGGTTTAATCTGCTGGCATATATCACAATGAAGGACATAATCACGCATCTGTTTGTACAATCCGCGCTACCCGTAACGCTGTTGTAAGAGAGATACAGTAGCTGGCAAGCCTGCGTGAGCCGAGGGCATACCCTCGTGAGCTGTTGTTATCAAGGCTTGCCTGTGGTCCGTTTTTGGAATTAACCTGTCACCAACTTTGTTAATTCTCACATAGGGAACTTTATCAGGACTTAAAAGATAAAAGTATTTAGAAGGGCAGCCTCTAGGGTAATTACCTCCCTTCTCTGTTGCTGCAATAGCTGCCAAGATGTCATCATCAATCTTACTTTTGGAATGTGTAACTGCTGCTACTATATATGTCTCAACTGTGGTCTTGGCTGTTTCATCAGCAAGACAGTTACCAACAGCGTGCACCCCCACGCTTTGGTGACCAAGAGTATGAAGCACGGCCACTCGAACCCATATCATTTTGTGTTTAATCGTGCTACCTTTGGAATCACGATAGTCATCCTGAGTCCCAAAAAATAAATTGTCATTGTAAGACTGAACACAGTAGTAAGAGTCACTCGCAATAGGAGTAGTCACACAAGGGTCAGCGTACTCCAGTGTAAGCACCAGAGCACGTAGCTCTGCCAATTGGGTGGTACAGTCCCCTAATGTCTGTGTATGCACGACATCTGACTTGAACTCTCCATTCACCACAGTACCAACCACTATTGTGCAGGCCGCTGAATACGCATGCTTTGAAGCCGTCGCCGGTTGCGCTGATCCGTCAGTGTAGATGATTCAATGGAAATCCTCAAGCGGGCGCATGGTCAGAGGAGCTGGATGAACAAATTCATACTGCAAGTACTCTAGAGTTTGGAATCAAAGACAAACGTGACATCTGGAGACATCAAGGATGTGGCCCATTGTATCCAAAGTGGATGCAAAGCTTTGGAATTTGGTACACTGACTTTCGTCACTGCCTCCAAGGCAGGATATGGTGTAACAACCAACATGCGTTTCCCCTGCGACAGCTTTTTTTTTTTCAGAATCGCCATCTGCACTGCAGTCAAAACTTTCTCGACAGTGGAAAATCACATTCCAGCCGAAGTGTACAAGTGTGACTTGTAAGCAATAGGGACTGTGTCACCCTCATTAAAAGTCAGGTACGTGAAACCCACCGCCCCGGGTACAATTCTTATTACCAGATTGGTGTGGTTAGTAAGTATTTGAATTCAAGAAGATCAGACTGCAAAGATCCAACATTGCAGAATGTTCAGGCAGCCAGCAAGATTTGGTGAAAGTAGGTTGTACCAAAGCATAAAGCGGCTTGATACTCTGGGCATAATCGGGAATGATAGTATGCCCGAAATTCAAAAAACCCTGTAAAGATTGTAGTTTCTTCAGAGTTGTTGGAGCATGCAGCAGTGCGCATATCTCCAGGAAGTGAGGCGCTAAACCACGACCTTCATTGTTGAGCTCATAGCCCAAGAACAACACTGTGTACTCTGCAATGTGTGAGTTTGCAAAGTTAAATTTTAACCAAAGTCCGCAAACATACAAATGATTCGGTCAACGCGACACAGATGCGGCCATAATTCCTCGTCAGTTAGATAAATGTCATCAACATACGAGCATGCATCAGGGTTGAGTCTCTCTAAAAGAGAAACAATGCGGCAGAGACGCCTGGAAGGTTCTTATATCCCATAGCTAATCTTCAGAACAGTTTTTGTTTACCGACACATGTATAAGCTGTCCATTGACTACTTATAGGGGACAGATTATGACTAAAAAAGCCATTGGACATGTCAAGTGTGGTCTTAAAACCTTTATGCACGAGACTATCCACAAGGGCAGAACTGTGAGTATTCTGTACCGCGTAGGTCCGACAATGAGAGATCAAATGCCGGTAATCCAATACCAAACGGTATGAGCCATCAGGCTTGGTCACAGTAAAAAGAGGATTATTAATCGGAGACACACACGTTACAATTACATCTTGATATTCCAATTGGTCAAGGATTTCCGCCACCGGGAGCTTTTGCTTCACGTCGCATGGGATATTGAGGTTGAGGCTGTGGCATAGACCGCAATCGTATCTCATGTCTGGGGGAAAATTTGTCCCATCCACACTGAATACTGTACCATGCTGGTGCAAGCACCTTAGCCCACTCTTCTGCAAAATTTAAGGCCTGCTCTTTTGGCACAGTGTGTGTGAAATTAGGGAGGATTACCTCCTCCCCTCTCGGAGTGGCTTGAACGTAGGGTGGGAGCCAATCAGCCTCCGCTAACAAAATGTCATAGGTAGTAGTCAGATTTTCCCAAAATACCCCATTTATAGTACGTTGTATGTCACCTTCAATTAAAAGGATTATTTCATAAAGTCTTTCAGGGGGAGCCACTCTAGTGTCAGCTGTCTCAACAGCAATGAACGTGTCAGTTACTATTACCTAGCAATGAACGTGTCAGTTGCTGTCACCTTCAGAAACAGACGCAATGCTTCCTGCACTACTGTAATTTCTGCCACGCTGTCTAGCAGCGTCAGCGCCCATGTCAAGTTCCGAAGCTGTGTTCTCACTATCCGTGGCATACCTTGCCATTAAAGCGGCAACTTTCTTCTTCTGAAACTAGGGTCTTTGACTCTGAGAGTCGTCTTGCTTGCCTTTACCCTCGGTTTTGCAGGGCTGCTCAAGGCCTTGTTGGTCACCCCGGCCTCTGCCGCTGTCTTCTCCACTGGTTGTTGAGACTGATGTATCCTGCAAAGAGCGAGGAGAATGTTGATCAGGAACCTGAAAACGATCAGGTGACTTAATATTAGCGTGTCGTGCAAGTCATACGTGCGCTCAGTAGACACAGGTATTGGCGAAGCAGGACGTGACCCCTGTTTCTGTTGCTGTTTTCCCTGTTTTTTATTCTCATTCAAATTCTGCTTTGGAAAATTGGGGCGTTCATCTTTATCAGATTTTGCAACCTTTGTTTGCTGCTGTGCTGCTGTCTTAGCAAAAGGCTTAACATACAAACTATTGCGGCCAATGGTCTTATAAGCCTCCGCAGTGATTTTCGGTAACTACCGGGGCTTATCGGCATCGGGGACATCGCGTAAAGCATTAAACACCTGGAAGTTCACCGGATCTCCCTTAACATTAGCAAGGACGAGATCGGAAACTACCTCTAACACTCCAACGAAGCGCAGCATATATGAAAAATAAAATGATAATAAAATTATTTTATTACCCTTTTATTTTTCAGTGCAGCCAGACCGAGTAGAGTCTTTGGGTGGAGCCATTGCTGTAGATTAGCAGCAGCAGAAAGGAGTGGTGGCTACTTCAATTTAAAATGTACATGTCACTTTGGCCTCCTGTCTTGCAATAGCCGGCCTGATGTGCACTTTATGTTTGAAAGCTTTATTAAGTGCAATAAAATGATAAACAACAAGAGACATCAGCAGGAAGCAAAAGATACAAGAACAAAATCTAAAGCAATGTCATTGCTAATGTCATAACAGAAAAACTAAAGCATTTTTATGGGATTTTAGGATTATAAGGGGGTAAGGGGGGAGCAGGAAAGCAATGCTACAGCAGAAAAAATATAAATATAAAAAAATAGCAGCAAATCAAACTGTGAAAAGAAACAGTTGGTCAAATAACAGTATACATTTGCAAAGAAGTAGTATAAAATAGGAAAATATCGAAAACATTAAATAAACAAATAAGGAGAGAGTGTAAGTCCTTCAAGGAGGTTTGAAATTCTCTGAGGTGGTATGAGTGGATAATGGAGGAGCTAGTTGGTCTAAATATGTTGTAAGGGGTAACCAATAAAGGTCCACATTACGACGTGGTTTACAAGAAGAAGCAAAGGCAACATCAAGTCTGTGGAAATGACATAAGGAGTTCCACCAGTGTTGTACAGAAATCTCAGAGAGGGATTTCCAGTTGTAGGAAATGTGTTGGAATGCATGTGCTAGCATAAGATCATAAAGACCATGTGAATATGGAGGAAGATCTAAAGATTCAGAGAGACTGCCCAGAAATAGATGAATGTTCGAGCAAGGAGTAGAAAATTAAAAAATGCGAGAAAGACAAGACCATATTTTATTCCAAAAAGAAGAGACAGGGGGACAGGGAAAAATAGATGGAAAAGGTCAGCAGTTAAAGAGCCACAGGTCCAGCATTTAGAATCAGAAGAGGAAGAGAACCGAGATAAGGATAGAGGAGAAAGATAAAGCCTATAGTACAAAAAAATAAAGATTGAGTGAGAGAAGCAGAGCGAGAAATCTTTAAAGATCTAGACCAGAACTTGTCCCAAAGAGTAACAAACCAATTACAATCAAAATCATGTTCCCAAGAAAGTTCTACTTTGGTTTTGGAACGTTCAAGGTTGGGAGAGGAAAATAATTTATAAATTAAAGATGCCTTAGGACGGGTAGAAAGAATAATAAGAAGAGGAGACTGAGAAGGTGATGAGGCCAAAGAAGGAAGAGAATAATAACGATCACGAACAATCTCCATGAGAATAGTAAATTTATGTAAGAAAGAGTGAGGACAGCGGAACAAAAGCTGAAATTGGGGAAAAGAACAAGGTGAAGCACCGTCAAAGAGCTGATTGACCCACATAATTCCTTTTAAATTCCAAGAAGGCCAATAAATGGGTCTATCATTAAAAAGAATAAGAGAATTATGCCAAATTGGAGTATTTAGAAAGGATTCCCTCAAAATATCGTGTGGAAAGAGCAAAGGTTTTAAGAGAGAAGAAGCATATTTAAACAGAGGGAGGGAAGTATAAGGAGTTTTGGTGGAAAATCCCAAAACTTATTTGAAAGAAAAGGGTAGTAGCAAAGCACGTTTAATATCGAGCCAAAGAGGAGAAAAGGGAGAAGAATCGGGAGATAGCCAACGGGAAGCTTGGCGTAAAGAAAAAGATTTATGAAAAAGACGAAAGTCTGGGAAATTAACATCACCGTTCCATTTAGAATTACGAAGAGAAAACAAAGAGATTCTAGATTTTTTACCTTTCCAGAGAAATTTGGAGAGGACAGAATCAATGCGTTTAAAATAAAGAGCGGGGATGTGAACATGTAACATAGAAAAAATATAAAGAAGAATAGGAGCAACCATCATCTTGATAGAATCGAGACAACCCCACAAGGAAAGGAAAAGGGGATTCCATGAGGAAAATAATTTCTCAATTCGGGACAAAACTGCACACATATTTAATGTGATAGAAGAAGAAATGGACTTAGAGAACAAAATGCCAAGATATTTGATCTTTGTGCTACTCCAAGCAAAGCCAGTCGAGGAAAACATATGTGGAAAACAATTAATGGTCAGGGGGAGAATTTTGGTTTTGTCAGAATTGATCTTATAGCCTGAGACGGAGGAAAAATAATCAAATTCAGATAGTAAAGGGGGAAGAGAAGATTCTGGGTTGGAGATAAACAAAAGGATATCATCTGCGTACGCAGAAAGCTGTAAGTGGTTATCACCGTAAGGGAAGCCAGAAATAGACTTATTATTACGTAGAGAAGTGAGAAACCGTTCAAGGGCCAAAATAAAAAGAAGCGGAGAAAGTGGGCAACCTTGACGTACAACTCTCTTTGAACGGTGAGGGTGGAAGATAGTTGACCATTCACAGGGACTGAGGCTTTGGGAGCAGAGTATAGTAAAGAAATAAGAGAGATAAAGTTGGGACCAAAACCATGCCACGTAACGAAGCAAACAAAAAGGACCAATTCACTCTATCAAAGGCCTTCTCCGCATCAACAGAAATAGCAGCCAAGGGAATAGAAAGGGAAGAAGCTTTATTCAAAACATTAAGAAAGAGCCGGGAATTATCAGAAGTAAGTCTACCCTTAACAAAGCCGCACTGTTCCTTACCAATAAGATGAGGCATAAGGGGGTCTAAACGCAAAGCAAGTAATTTAGCGAAAAGTTTATAGTCAACATTAACGAATGAGATTGGACGGTAATTCTTACAATATTTGGGGTCACGGCCATCCTTTGGAATCAAGCAAATGGTAGCATCTTGAAAAGAACCTTCAGCCTTGCCAGTAGAGTAAAATGATTGGAAAAGTGACAGAAGTTTGGGTGATAAAAGATCAGTAAAATGTAAATAAAACTCGACAGGAAAACCATCAGGACCCGGTGTTTTACCTGTTGTAAGAGAAGATAAAGCAGTAGAAAGTTCTTGTAATGATAAATCAAGTTACAGAGCATGAAAGTTGAGATGGGAAGTCATAGGTTTGGGTAATTTCTCAGAGTAAGATTGAATAAGGGAAGAGGAAGGAGGAGATTCTAGAGTATAGAGCTGTTGATAAAACATTTGGAATTGATCCAGTATGTCTTTATCTTTATGAAGAAGAGTATTATCAGAAGAATAGATGGAGTCTATGAGAGTACATTCTTTACAGGATTTAAGACAGTTAGCCAAGAGTTTACCAGATTTATTACGACCACCATAATAATGAGCGCTACAGCGAAGAAGAAGAATAGAAGAAGCATTGTCAGTTGTGATTTTATTAAATTCAATTTTAGCACGGAGAAGTTCTGGTGACATACATTTGTCTGAAGAGGTATAAAATTGATGTTCTAATTGTTTTATATGTGCTAGAGAAAGTTTCTCTTTCTGAAGAAATTGTTTCTTATTCCTGGAAACAAAATCAATATGAAACCTCTTGCAGTAGCTTTATAGGAGTCCCAGAGGATATAAGGAGGTGTATGAGGATCAGAATTAATTTGAAAGAAATCATTAGTAAGGGATGGAAATAAGGAAGAAAAATTAGGATCGGAAAGGAGAGCACAATTGAAACGCCAACGAGATGATTTGGGATGAGGCGAGAGCAAATCAAGGTCTGTTACAATGGGAGCATGGTCAGAAATAACTATAGGCTCAATTGAGGAAGAGAATAAGTTCTGAGATAAGGATTGAGAAAGAAAAATATAGTCCAGTTGAGATAAAGACGAGTGAGGAGGAGAAAAGAAAGAGTAGCCTGGATGTAAGAGTCTCCAAGAATCAATGAGGTGTGTTTGTGAAATGGTATCAAGAAATTGTTTATGAGACTTGTGAGAAGTAAATCGAACCGTGGAATTGCGGTCAAGAAATGGGTCCATAATTTCATTACAGTCTCCACCTAAGAGGAATGGGTCATTTTTATGTTGAATGCATTTACTCGTAATTAAAGGCCAAATAGTACAATCAGGGTGGGTGGGACCATAAACATTGAAAACAGTTAAAGGAGTTCAGTTAACTAGTATATTAGCAAGGATCCATCTGCCATCAACATCTTTTTCCTCAGACAAAACCTTACATTTCAACTTTTTATGCAGTAGGATGGCAACTCCATTCTTCTTGTTATTGGAGGGTGGGAAAAAGAATCGTACCAACCCAGCACCGTTTTAATTTAAGGGATTCAAGCTCATTAAGGTGAGTCTCTTGTGAGAGGACAATGTAGGGGTATAGGAAGCTAAGCGAGAGAGAACTCTCTGCTGTTTAATGGGATTAACAAAACCTTTTACATTCCAAGAGATAACTCTAAATGTTAAATAGGGGGAAGCCAAGGAAAACAATAAATGCAAGACAATATGTATACATCATAAAATCAAAACAAACGAAAGATATATGACAAATGTAACCGAAGAGAAAAAGAAGAAGGAGAATAAAGAAAAGAGGAAAAAGAGGAGAGTAATAAGCATCACCAGAAGAAGAGTATGTAGCAATAGCAAAAAGAGGACAGGGTAGGAAGGGGGAGCAGAAAAAAGTTTACTAGGAGGAAAAAGAGGAGAAAAAAGGATAGACAGTACATATCCAAAAGGACGACTGTAAAGAACATACCTAAAGAGGAAGTACAAGAGGGAAGTGGGGTAGTGATGACACGTAACAAGATGGACCGTACGAAGAGCAGGAATCCAACCACACCAGGACTTCAAGACAACAATGAGGGAGGCGCATGAAGTAGAGGGTAAAAGACGTGACTCTATGTAAGGGAATAAAAAGAAAACAATCAACATATACATAACAGAAGGATTATGTCATCAGGTATACAACAAATTCAAATATAGAACAATACTACGAAAATGTAAAGAACATATTTATATAGCTAACAACAATAAGAACATAGCGAAAAAAAGACAATGAGAAAAATCAACAAATATGAAGGACAAATATATATTCAGCCATTAGAAGGAGAGGTGGAGGTATCCATGCCACTAATAGATTGAATATGAATAAAGTTCTTGAGTTCTCCAGGATCCTGACAAACCATGTGCGATTTTGATGAGTAACCCTGAAGATGCATGGATGAAACAAACCATATCGAGCTCCAAGGGAACGCAAAGAAGGGCGAAGAGATAGAAATTCCTTTCTTCTTGTTGCAGTGGCGTTGGAAACATCTTGAGAGACGAAAACCCTTTGACCAAGTCAGGAAACTTGCCGTTTAGCTCTAGCTGCTGAAAGTACTGAGAGCAAATCCATAAATTTCAAAAAGAGATGAATAACTCCACGGGGTTTCGTCGAGGTGGTTGAACGAGGGCCAAGTCTATGAGCTCTTTGAATACTGAGAGAGGTGGTAGACGGCATTTCCAAAAGTTTTGGGAGAAAGGATGTAAAAAAAGATACAGGATCATCCCCCTCCCGGGATTCCGGAAGGCCGTAAATACGGAGATTATTTCTTCTATTTCTGTTTTCTAAGTCTTTGGTATGTTGCTGCAGAGAGAGAACAGATTTTTCTAGAGAGGATATACGCTGTGAATTGGTGTGAATATCCAGTACCTGCTGCTCCACAGAAGAAATGTGGGTATCCATAGTAGACCATCTTTCTTTCAAGAGCTGCATGTCTTTATTAGTTTCCTCTATGAATGGACGCAATGCCCATATTTCCTCCAAAATTAGCTCCATGGAAATAGGAGAGGCAGGTTTGTCAGGAGAAGGGGGTCATGCTTCAGGCGCTTCGACGAAGAAGTGGAAGGAGAAGCTTTGTTAGAAGTAGCCTGGGAAGTCGAAGAACGAATAGGAGCAGCACCAGCCATTGATAATGCAGCAGTAGGAAGAGGATGAGTTGAGGAGGAGGATGCTTGGTCCGTAGTGGGAGATGTAAAAATGAAGTTTGGTTTACGCAATCGAACCATAAAAAACAAATCACCTCCAATGTATTGATATACAGTAGAATAAGCTATGAGCAGCTCAAAATTGTAGAAGAGTGAAGCTAGATGATAAACTGTGAAAAAAAACAAAAGAGCTCACCAAAACTGCAACACCAAAGTCAAATAAACGCCATGTTATATAATTGTAGACAAGCAGAGCTAATTTGAAAAGTCAATATGCGTAGGAGAAATGTAGAAGCGCAGCATATCTCAATTGACACAGTCCTGACAAAACAGTAGCAGGTAATGATGCAATACGCAGCAAAAAGCTAAGGCATGTGACAAGAAGAAGGCTGTCAACAAAAATGGCAGAGGAAAAAATAAGTCAAATTGTAGAGTACATGTTGAGCTTCAAATTATGGCCAGTATTCAGGATAACAGGAACGTGCAAAATATCAGTCACATAGATGCGCCAAATACCTCAAGTAAGGCAGCATTGGAGAACCACACAAGCAAATCTTCTTGAAATGTGAAGCATTGAGCAAGCAGGGTGTCTCTGCTGGATAACGCCGAAACTCTTGCTGAAAAAGCGGCTTCAGAAATGCCCAGAGAAAGAAACAATGGCGAGCGTCTAAAATGGTGGCGGCGGCGTTCGTTCTGAAGAAAACCAAACGGCCGCGATGAACTTCAAGCAGGTAGACATTCAGTAGGAAAAGAAGGGCTCACCAGTTGCTGTACATCTTCCGACGAACATTGCAGAAGTCGGAAGGTAGAAAGAGCTCCGTAGTCTGCATTCAAAAGCAAGAATCCGTCCCGTTGTGGGAGAGAAAACGCTCTAGGCGGCCATCACGCACGGCACCTTAGCCACGCCCCCTGATGTGCACTTTAAACATTTCCAACCCGAGCTGTGTTAGACATCCGGGTAGAGAGCAGGCCCAGTGTCTGTGGGAGCTCTGAGCCAGCCCACTCCAGCCAAGCCTGGTGCTCCTTTCATGCTGGTTAATATTATCAGCTTCATGAGAGCAGCATCTTGATTAGTTAGGGGAATTGACTCTGGGACCCTGTCTGGCCTTTAAGCCATGGACTACAGAACCAGAGAGGAGCACAAAGCAGTGGGTAAGTACACTATTTCATTTTTAATTAAAGTGTTTATTACCAACTTACAGGCTGAAACTCACACTACCTTGGCTTGAGACGCAACTCTAGAGCTCTCTATTGTGGCCCATTGTAAGCACTGTTTAGAACAGACCACGAGCTTTGCTGGTTTCTCACAGTGCCTCTAAGTGTGTTAAAATATTTACCTTACCACTTTCAAATGGAAGCAGCCACCACTGCATAAGACTGGGTTGTTCGTTTTTTGCATCCATTAGAGGGTTCTGGAATTTTAGAAATCTTATCTCTTTGTATTCATTTAAGATGCTAGGTAAGAGTAGTCTTTCATCAGGGGTGGCTCCTCCACTAGGGCAGAGGAGCGTTGCCCCACTGCTTTCCCGCAGTGTGAGAAGCAGAAACAAAAAATGGCAATAACTACCATTTTATGTTTCTGCTTCTCGCACTAGGAGAAAGCAGAAGGGTTTGGTTGGGGGCAGGCGGGTGAGCGGGTCTGCTCTAGGGCAGGGGAGGAGTGGTTTGCCCACTGCTGAGGACGCTGACTGTTTGATCGGCCCTCTGGGGCAGCCCAATCCAGTCATGTGCACTCTATAGTTCTCCGTGCAGGCTGCAATGCAGCCCAAATGGGGAACATGGCCTCCGCGTAACTCACTTCCTTGGCGGCGTCCCGGCGGATCACAATGCTCCACTGGAGCATTATGATTGACTTAGGGGAGGGAAGGGAGGTTGCCTGCTTCCTGAAGACGCTGGTCTCGGCGGCGAAAAGATAGGTTTAATTTTTTTATTATTAATTAAATGAACACCCCCCACACGTGACTCCCCCCACCCCCACCCGCAAGACATGCCAGTAGTGAATGTCTTTCATGACTCTGCATGGGGCTACAATTTAGACTCCTGATGATCCTAAGCATCTTTGTCAGTGAAATTTTATACATGCTATTTACGAACAAACAGTGTCTAAAGGTTTCACGAATTAACACATCTGAATAATAAATAACGTGCTTAAAAGATAATTCCTTGGAGTGTGAAAATGTGCTCGGTGAATTTAGTGACACATGATGTAGATATGTCCTTTGCTGAAGGTGCTGGTAAACTCTCAGGTGGTCCCTTCTGTTCTTCACAGTTCAGCCAACAGGAAGATGTGGTGCTGCTGCACGATGCGACTACCCCATAACACACGTAGGACAACGCAATACTATGCAAGTACTGGAAGAAGTCGTCACTCTTAAGAAATCTCGGATATCACAGTAGAAACCTCACAAGGATGTATGGCATCTGTAGCACTACTAGGGGAGTAGGAAGGGGGATGCGGTAGGTGCAGTCCGCCCTGGGTGTCATCACTAAGGGGGGTGACAAAACAGCAAAAATATGTGTTTTTAAAATAAATTAATTACACTTGAAAATGTAAGTATCTTATTTTTCCTACTTTCTTTAATAATTTCAATGTGTGTGGGGGGGGGGGGGGGTGCCAAGAAATGTTCTGCACTGGGTACCACCGGATCTTGCTACTACACCCATAGAATTAACTTTCACATTGGGGAACATTATTTAATTACCTTTAGATGAAGAGGAATTGGTGTTTTAAGTCTTGAGAGGGTCCACAAAAAAAAGAAAAAAGTCAGATTGACTTTGCAATTCAAAAATATGCAACAATATATTTATAGCTAAGAAGGATGTACTTGCACTTATTGACAGCTTACATTTGCGACTTGTCAAGAAAGTGTTCATTTTTTTATTTACTTCATTTTGTCTCCCGAGTGAAAGCTTCTTGATTGTGTCATTAAGGGCCACAATAAACCCACACAATAATCCCTCTCATCCGGCTGTTATTGCTCACATTTCTAACATTATTTACTTTAGCGTCCAGAGCCGTGTGAAGGCTTATTAGACCAGGGTTCCCAACTGCAAAGTCCCTTGAGGCTGAGCCTAATGTGTCTTGTCTTTTTTGATTGCTTTTGTAATTAATGTTAGTTGTTTCAGCTTTCAGAGTACTGTTCGGTTGAACGTCCCTGCGTGAGACGTACTTGTTGAGGACCTCTTTTAAAACGTCGTCTGCTGATCCGGTATTGGCGCATTGCTAATCCTCAATAGCCAAGTCAGAAAGGTGGGAGGCATGGAAACAAGAGAGACTTAAAATGTTCATCATTACAGCAGGCTAGGCATCAACACAGACAAAAAAATATTGCCGTTTGGAATCAAGTCCTAACGCTGATTAATGCAAGGTAAATGGCCAATTTTTTTCTGCTTATTGCCTCTCCGTGTCTTGTCATTTTCCAATACTTATCTATAAGGTGGCCATACCTCTAAGAATAAAGGGGGGCCTAAACGAGCGCCAGCATTCTTAGCATCCCCTTGGGTTTTACCTGTCCAGAGGGGAACAGAACTGTTCTGTTCTTCATCTGTTCTCCTCCCAGCTGGACCCAATATTTAGTTGGTCAGAGGCCACTTTTTCAGTTAAGAACATGGGTCCTGGTTCATATATTGCCTTGGTCTCTAAGTGCCTGTTACTGTGACCCTGTGGGGTATTTGCTGGCATCTGACCCTTTGTTCAGCTTTGCCTCTTGTCGAGTGGTGAAAGACTTGTTGGTGTGCCTGTAAGTCCTTTTGTTTTCCCCTTCGTTTCCATTGGGTCTTTTTTCGGTGGAGTCATGGTACTGTTTGAGGATGGGCTTCTGATCTCATTTTCGTCATGGTCCTGCAGAACACTTGCATGGAATTTGTTCAGTGCTTGCTTTTTACTTGGTACCCTGCTTCTCTGTTCAGTCCCCTTATGATCTTTAGCTTCCTGGCCAGCTTCTTGCCATAGAGGTTCCTGATGCACTTTTCTTCCATATGCCATCTTGAAGGAAACTGTTGCCATTGACCGTAGGGTGTTGATTTGTTCTTGACTGCTCGAGCACTTTTCTTTCCTAGATCTGAGTTCTGTAAGTAGTGTTTGTTGCCTTTTTACTTTTCCCATTTCTCCTAGTGCGGTCCACTTTGTCCTGTTTTGAAGTGTTGGATACACCTCCCTGCTTTTACAAGCTCTGATTGACCTGGCATGTTTAGGGCATGATTCTTCTTCTTGGTTCCTGGAGCCTCCTAAATGATTTGCTTGTAAACCAACGTCCATGTGCTTCTTAATTTGAGAAGGCAAGTTACGCCGATTTGCTTTTTTCGCCACAGGGTCCCTGTGGCGTAAAAAGTAAATCAGCGGCCATGCCCTTCTAATTTTGAGAAGGCAGGTTACTGCTCGAAAGAAAGGGGCAGGGCAACCTACTGAGCCATGTTGCAAGGAAAATTCTACTCCACTATAATCTATTTTTGATTCAGAAGACATTGGAAGAGGGATAGACTTGTCCTGTTTTAAAAGGATTGTCGTACCACAACCAGGGTGATCCTCCGACGGTGGAAAGAGTGTTAGGGTTTGTTGATTAAGGGGGAATTTCCCTGGGGATTGAATTGAAATGAGTGAAGATTGAATACTAAAAAAGATTGCTTTATTACAATGAGGGTGTCCCCCATTGATAGATAGCTCTTGATCAACACACCGGGGCATATGAGTTTTAAATTAAATCTTGTGTTATGTACACGTGAGAATCGGTTTGTTCGTCCTGGGGAAGATAGCGACCAATAAGTCTGTTCCACTGAAACACGTTGACGCAATTTGTAAATACAGAATCTGTTAGGACAATGGACTTTATAGAAGGTAATTCCACACAACATGAATTATTGTCAACCACAGATCGAACTGATCAGTTTGTACACAGACAATTGTTGTCTGTTTTGCCTCTCCCTATTTTTGTGTTCATGTTGTTTTTATTTTAATGTATTAATCTCTTTTGTGGCATACTGTAAAGATCACATAGTAATTTTTAACGCTTTTTTAATAATTGGCTTTATCTGGATGAGGTGTTCACTGTAATGATTATTAAAATTGTGCTTGCACATATTGTACT
Organism: Lissotriton helveticus; assembly: GCF_964261635.1. Taxonomy (NCBI): domain Eukaryota; kingdom Metazoa; phylum Chordata; class Amphibia; order Caudata; family Salamandridae; genus Lissotriton; species Lissotriton helveticus. Next base: position 369,116,872 of record NC_136070.1, read on the forward strand.
GTCTTTTTTGAAAATATTTTAGATTTTTGTGTCATTGCTATATGGTTGTGGTGCTGGATTTGGTATGGTTCTTGGGTTGATTGAGGCATGAATACAAGCTGTATACGTGATTGGATTGTTCTCAGAGGGGAGATTAAGTTTGAGTCTAATGTAGCTGCACCAGCACATCCTATTAAATTGTATGTGGCCCAAAGTACACCTCTGGCATTGTGGGTTACAGCTATTCTTGGTGCAGCTTTGCTGGCATTGTAAGTTGTGTATGCCCGAATGTTTGCTTACCTTGTAGATTCGTAGCCAGTTTAGCTCCTTTCTTTACCTGTGGTTCCACCTCGGTGTCTCAGGAATACAGTCAATTATGATACTACACTTGCTCAGGGTCCACAGAAGTCTAGGTTCATACTTTGATATGCCACATAAGTAAGAACAGATACAAGAAAGAGGGATGTAGCAGTAATGTGCTGATTACTTATCAGAACTCTTCATTACCCCTATTCCTTCTCTTCCTTGTCACTGTCGTTATTTGCCCTCCCAAATAACATTTCTATTTGACCTTTGGGGGTTGCTTGGATATTTTACGAGGGAACTAGGAATGCCTGACACTTTAGTGGCACATTGTAGAGTGAACCTATTTCCTCAATGTTTACCACTAAATATTCCTGTCTCTAAGGTGGGGCCAACTCAAAAGTAAGAAAAGTGTGAGGAAGAGAAGAGATGAAAAATATCATTAGGTAAGAAGAGCATTATCATTTTAAGCAGCAAACACAATTCTCATGACATGCAACAAGAAAAGGGAATGAGTCTCTCCTGTCCCGAATTGCCAAGACAAAATGGGTGAGAGAAAAGGTGCAAGCTGAAAAGTGGAAGTTTTGCTACATACTGAGTGACATAAAAAGACATAGAGCATGAGAGGAACATGCATCAAGATGACGCAAAGGCAGGAAGGGTCAAATGGTCAGACTAAACAATGGCAAGTGTCACTTCATTAGATGTGCAGCACAACATCTAGAACACAGTCAAATATTTAACACATTTAGTATTTCAGACAATCCCCTCTCTCAGTGTATCTCATGTTTTATGTCTGTAGCACCTCACACCATCTGTACAGAAGGCGGTGTAATTTCAGAACCCACACCACTCCACTGCAGTGAAGAACTAGGGCAGGTGACCCATCATTTGGGCTTCCAGCAAAGCAGCCTGGGGTGTTGACCTACTGCTTGGTGCAATGTAAAAGGTGGTAGCCAACAAAGGGAGCTTATATGCAAACACCAAGTTATCGGATCATTCAGCAGCCTTGAATATTTAAATAAGCCATATCAAAACCTGATATCAATATCAGGTCATAGATGTAAATCTAACCTATCAAAAACGTGTATCAGTGCTGTTTGTCAGAAGTGTTTTATTATGTTATGTTAAAGTAACTTGCTAAAGCACATCAGCTCACTCCCAAAGAAGTATTCTCATATCAGGCGCCACTGGGTAGTTGTAGTTAGGACCATGTTGTGGGTACTTACAAAGGTAAGATCCCAAGTTTGGTGGGTGTTCTGTATGACTGCTTTGTTGCTGCTCAGTGAGATGCACATTGTGCAAATTTGCAGAAAGCTTTAGTGTGACCATAGTTAAAATGGATGATAGCAGGGGAGGAGGACGATTATTTGGAGGTATTTATAGGACAAGAAACTCATATGATTAGGAAGAAAGAGCTGGATAGGATACAGAAGCAGTAGATTGTGTTACCGTGGTGTAAAAAACTGGTTGTATACACTGGGTCTAGACGCCTTTTGGGATAACCCAAAAGAGCATAGACTGTAGTTCATTTAATCTGCTGAAAGTTAAATATTAGTCCCTAGTATAAAATAAATATACTGTGTGTTGAGCGGTAGGAGGACTGCTCAACAATATTTTAAAAGTCAAATCCACTCTGAAATTTAAATCCTTTATGGACAACATACTCTCCCATTATGGCAAAATAAATACATGAAATTTAGACTTGGAGCTCTTCCTTTTCACAGTTTCACTGCTAAATGGTTTTTGGGGAGTTCAGTTTCTGATAATTGTCCATTCTGCATGAACATGACCAAAACTGAGAGGTACTTCCTATTTTTCTGCCTTGCTTGTTCACAGACAAGGAGGGAAAAGGATTTGTACAATATGCCTGACGTTGGGACTAAGACATGTATCAGACTCCAGTAAGGATTTTAAAATCAGACACACAAGATTGTCTTGCCTTTGATTTGAGCATATTTTTGCTCCGTGCTTGGTCCCTGAGGAAACAAAATTGTGACCAAGACCTAGTGACCAGTGTATTGTACTTGTATAGATTATACTGGAGTAACTACTATCTATTACTTACTTTTATGTTACCTAAATTGTTTTGTATTGCCTTAACTTGTGTGATTCATGGGGTCATGAAATAAACATGCTCATGATTGGTTTGACTATTTCTACATATTTTACAGACGTCAATAGTGGTCAGCAATACTAATAATCAGTGTCTGCTTGTGTTCTTCTTATGAGGACAACTAGTACACATACACAAAATAGAAAAAGGGAAGGCCAACAGAAAGGCCATAGGAAAGAAGCCACCACCAAATCTGGTAGCACAGTTTCTGCTGTTCGTAAATTATGCCATTTTATTCTGCCGTAATTTGTCAAATGTTATTCTCATTTTTAGTCTGCAGCATATACTGTTTTGTTGCATTTTAATTACCTATCCTTGTTGATTTGTTTTGGTGTCCGGTAACCCTGCATTTCTACTTTTGTTCTCCTCATCCCATTTAAAAACAAAATGCTTAAATCTTTTGACTCTTTAGTATGTAGAAGTAAGGGTTTCAAAGTGATACTTAGGTTAACAATCATTTAAAATACTTTTCATATTCCGTTTTTTTTCATGTGTGGTTACTCTGGTTGGTAGTGGTATTACTAGGTAAGTGCCTTTCTATGGATCAAGGCAGGAGGAGACCATAACTCGGGGAGAGTTGTTGCTGGGGTGAGTGGTAAGTCAAGTTATTTTCTTCTAACACTTACTGCATGTGTTTAACTGCAACCCAGTAGTCATTGATTGTCTAACCCTAGCCATCAGCACTTTTAAACACCTTACTATATTTGTATCTACTTTTTTCCACAATAAATGGCTAGAAGAGAGTGTGTTGCACGCGTATGCCTGTTGCCACGTCATGTGCCCACCATTATCCCATGCCTTCTTCTTTGCCACCTCAGACACCGGTCTGTTTTCTACCTTCCTGGGCTGGCATTAACCTAAACCATTCATAACCAAACTAAAATAGTTCATAAAGTCAACCTTATCCTACACCTAGTTGCATCCTGAGCCATGAACAATATTTTCTGTCGAGGTAATAATTTAGTGGATGGCAGGCGTGGGTTGGCACTAAGGAGGAGGAAGGACAGCGTCACAGGAAGTATTTTGTGTCAATAATTGCCCAAACATTATGCATCGACTTGGCTGAATTAATTAGGTTGCATGATTCAAAAGCCGATAAAACAATGAGACATATTTTTCTGTCACAGTATCGATTTGCAGGATGGTACTTTCTAACACTGGTTAATGTTCTCTGGCAAAAGATTCACTTCATGACTTCATTTTTAAATATTTTTCATCTGGTTAAACTTACAATAGTTTTAAATTGTGCAGATGATGGTAGAATAACTAATTGCTGGTAGATACTATAAATTGTAACATCCGAATAATGCAGAATCACATAATCAAAGTGGCCCTAGGTAGAGCAACTCACAAACCTGTTCACTAACGGAAAAAAACATATGTCTTTTTCTTCTCCTTTTCGACCAGCCCGCTGCGCTTCCCTTAAGGCTTGTTGAGCGATAGTCACCCGGCTAAAGAGTCTGGAAGCGACTGCCTTGGCCATCTGCCGGTTGTGGGATCTAGAGTAAGAGGAGGAGGCAGAGGATCAGATATCTTCCAAGAACGCTAGTGAACTTCTCAGATGCCACGATCAGTTGAGCCACATGAACACCCCAGCACCATCAACAGCAGCCATTTATAACCCCCTCACCCAACACTCACCAAGATCTTCTTCCATAAGGTCTCAGAGGACATATGGAATGAGTCAGAGGGCCTGGAAGAACAGGTAACAGAATGGACAGATTCGAGGGGATAATATTTAAGGGGATAGTGTTGGTTTCAATCGCAGGTGGTGTGGGTGGGATGAGTTGGGTAATGTGGATGACTGGTTTTTCCCAATAAATATATTTTGTATTCACTTTCATAATGGTCTCTTTCTTTTCTAGTGTAACTGTTATTAACAGACTGCAGGGTTACAGCGAAGGGTCAACTACCTACTGACAGAGGTCCAACCATGGGGGCCTATTTACGAGGTGGATTATGTCACCTTTCCACCGCACAATGTGGAGCAAGAGTGATGCAAACCTAAAGTCAGATTGTTTAATTCATGCAAGGCCACTTTGCGTGTCCTTAAGTGGCTCCATAAATCTGGAGTAAGGCAACGCACCGCAAATCGCTGCATTGCCTTAATCTGCCCTGAAAAGGCGTTCCATGTGTGCTGCATTGGTATTTCCGCGCAACTCCCATAGTTTTTGATGCATTCTCAGTTTTACAAGAACTGGTAAGCCTGGGAATGCACCAAAAAGTTATGCCTCCTCAAGAGATACGTAACAAGAAGAAATATTTTTATTTCTCCTATTTATTTCCTCTTGCTATGTACACAGCATCCTGCAGAGTAATATGCCTCTCAGGATTGTTTTTGTGCAGGAAGGCAAAAACAATCCTGCATGCTAGGCAGGAACCCTTTGTTGGCGCTATGCTGCTAAAAGGATGCCAGCGCAGAGGAAAAGACAGGACTGTGCTGTATTGCCTTAAATACAGCACATTCCTGCCCTTTCCCTGTCACGCCATGCAGTGCAGCAAGGTGACTTGCTGCACTGCAAGACTATTTCATAAATAGGACTCCTGGTCCTTTACAAGGAACAACTTGCCTCTCAAGGGTGGAGTGCCTCAGGGGTCTTCACTGACCCCCACTTTCTGTAAGGCGTATATTCATCCATTGGCAGATATCGTTCAATAATTTGGCTGCTCCCTGGTCTCGAATGCAGAAGATACCCAGATTATTATTTCTCTTGCCCCAGAAATACATTTGAAGGCAGCACTAATAAAATACCTTGTCTTACAACAGTGGCCTAATGGATCGTCTCATGCTGCCTAAAACTTAATGGTGACAAAATTGAGGTTGGTGTAATTGGAAATAACCTAAACTGCTAGAACCCAGATTGCTGTCCAGAAACCTTTTTTCTCAACCCCAACCTAAGTTGTTGTTAGTAATATAGGAATGTGGCTGGACAACACATTTTCATTTGAGATGCAAGTAAAGAAATCAGCTGCAGATGGTAAATTAAAACACAGGCAGTAGTTACACCCCCCCACCTGCACTGGCGGTGGGACAAGCACGGGGCTCGGGCGCGCCCTCAAGCTCCATCATACCACACAGAAGAGCCCATAGCAATACAAAGGTTAGGGGCCTGCGCCTCCTGGCGGAGTCAACTCGGAATTTCCACCGTCCCACAGTAAGAAATAATTAAAGGGCAGTGGACGGGATGTAAAGAAAATGTCCAATGCGAAAATACCACAACAAAATGGGTCAGAGATAATGTGATACTAATGAGGGTGGAGGTCATGAAATTAACATATGTTGTATCACGCCTCCACAAGCGGCATCTGACTGTGTCCCAATTTCTAATTTCATGTATGACCCATGGTGAGAGGAGACGGTGCTATAAGACTCCAACTGGGTCACAAGCATGCCACGCAGCAGAAGGACAAGGACGGAGCAGAGCACACCATGGCGTTTGTGGGGAAGATTGCCGTCAGACCTTACCAAACGTCAGCCTACTGGAGATACAGCTAGAGGTGGGTACCCCAGCACTCATGTGGTACAACAGCATGGGCAGGCCCACCGAAAGAGGAACAGAGGCGCGAAGAGGCGACATAGGTTAGGGGGGCGCAGGTAGACGGAAGCCTCCCTGGCGGCGTGGCGGAAACACAAGGTGTATTGGTTTGGTTATGGAAACATACCGACAGGTCAGTGTGTAGAAGGAGGGCCACTCACTCTCAGATGCCTCACGGCTGGGTGAGTACGCCTGACGAAAAATCGGGGTAGCAAACAGAGACGGCACTCACAGCCCCACCCCCGCCAGATGGCAGGGCGCAGGAGAGACTAGCAAGGTAGCGAGTTGGGCCTGGCTCTGGGAAAAGGCTACCCCCCACACGCAAAGGGGCGTGAAAAACAACAAAGAACAATCTACAAGCTGTCAGGGTGATTTACGACCCCAGGATATGCAAATGAGCAAAAGACAAACCAGTGATGTATGGCCAGCCGATGATTTATGGCTGAGGAGTTATGATGCCTATGCAGAAAGATTTGTGATAACAAAATGATGACAGATTTGTGACCAAATAATTTATGACAGCGTGATGATTTATGACCATGATTTATGACGATCAGGCGGAGCAATTTATCACAACAAGATGATTAGCGATTTGTGACAGAATGATTTATAATACCCGATGATTTATGACCCACGATTTATGATGTCCAAATGACACTGAGCGATAACCAATTGTGATAATGTATGATAATGATTTATGACCCAGGCCTCAGAAGGTGTCCAGGGGAGTTGTACAAATATGACGTATGTCATGAGTAATAAAACTGCGGCCAACAACCACCACAAAAATAAAGTCTGTTGGCTGTGTGTAGTAATACATGTACACGGGTATGGTACAATCGGGAATGGGCGCAGTGCAGCTGTTAAGGTTCCGAACTGACTCTACTCAAAGAACCATTGTCCAGGTATTATTAACCTCTTGCCTTGACTATGGAAACATACTCTATCTGGGAACATCAGAATCAGTATTGAACAGACCGCAGATGGTTCAAAACTCTGCAGCTTGTGCACTACTAAGGATGCCTAAACATCAACCCATTTCACCATCTTTGAACCAACTTCATTGGCTCCCATCAAGCAACAAATTTAATTTAAAGCCTTATATATTGCACATTGAGCATATTTTAACATGGGTCCAGGTATGTTTTACCAGCTGATGCAACCTTTCAAACCAGGATGAACATTGACACCCACTACTTCTCAATCTGCAGTGATTCCCAGAGTTTCAAAAGCAGAATCGTTGGTAGATGGGTTTCCTTTTTGGCTTCCAATCTATGTTTTTTCTGCCTTTGACGCTGAGGAAGATTGCAGAAATTTCTCAAGACTAGTTTTTTCGTGTGAACCTGCGACGAGCTTTTCTGGTCTAGAGCTGCTTAGCACTGGAAGGCCCTTTCTGGGTGGCCATGCTCTTTTTAAGTCAAAATAGTATAGAATAGAACAGAATAAAGATATTTCATAGTCCTCTATAATACTCGTTCTTTGTGAGCTCCCTAGCCATCTCCCTTGCCAGGCCAACTCTAGTAGACCCTTCCAGCCCTGCATCAATCTTCAACCAGTGTTATAATTTATGAGCACGCCCATGTTCCCATTTCAGAATTTTCATTTGAGACTCCTTCCTTTAGTAATAGCAGCGTACTGCCCTATCCTCTGCAGTCACCATTGAGGGGTAGTCCCCACTGAATAGATGCCACAATATTGGCCTATTAATCTTTTATTCACGTTGCTGCCTTACTAACCCTTTGCAGCATTAGTAGCTACTAGCAAGGAGAGTAGCATGGAATAGCACCATATCTGTGAATTATTTGTCATAAAGTAACATTAATCTGTTCCATATGACTTTGGTTTGGGAGCCTTTAGCATGAATGAACAGATCAGAATGAGGCTATTCACAGGTGTGATGTCACATCAGCGGTTAACCAAGGTGGTTATCCACTGTGATGACATCACCCAGGAGAAGGGCTCGAAGTCTCCTTTGTTACACCGTCTCACCTGGGTCTCCAGAGAGCAGTAACGGAATGATGGATGGTGGTCACAGGTGTCACAGACCTACAAAAGAAAGAAGAAAGCAGGAGGCCAGTTATTTTAGATGATTTTTCTAAGAGTTGTGGGGTTTAAGATTATTTTCAGAGGGTGGCGGAAGTTAGTATCAATGTCCTGGAAATTAGGCCACGATTACTAAGGACTTGCATTGACCTTGTGTGCCGTATTTCATCGCAAGGCAACACAAGTCCTAACAGAGATTTACCAAGCCACTACAATATCAATTTGCACCGCCTTGCAGTGTTTTGCAAAGAAAAAGTAATGCAATGATGCCCTTTGTGATGTGTTTCCTTACACTTTGTCTGGGAGGCTTTACATGGGTGGAGCATGGGCATTAGCATGAATTCATCTATGGATCTTGGCACATTACCACATTTACTAAGATAGTAAACCTGGGAATGTGTCAAAATCCTATTTATTCCTCAGTGAGCACAGCAATGAAAAATATCTTTATTTCTTCTCATTACTTTTGTTTCCTTGTGTGATGCATTCTGCAGCAAATAGTTTTACCTTCCTGCATGAAAACTATCCTGCCTGTAATGCAGGCACCCTTGCACTATGGTGCAAGGGAACTTTCATTGGTGCTAGGCTGCACACAGTGCATCTCCACAATAAGAGAGCAGAAATGCTTCATATTTTTTAAATTATGGAGCATTTCTGTTCCCATGAGAAGCAGCGTCAGGGCTGATTTGCATATGGCTGAGTCTAAACTGGAATGGCGTGCAAATTAATGGATTTAACCCAGATCTGTGGCTGGGGGTGAATGTTTGATTTGTTCAGCATTCAGTCCATCATCTGTTCTTGGCATTTTTAAACGCTATTGGGAAGGGTTTGTCCAGACATGTGTCTCACGCCACCAGATTCAAGCTAGCCTGGCTGATGAGGGGTGATACTTCAAAACCAATCCCAGGATGCTTTTTTTCTGTCCATGGATGACCTGGCCTGGCAGGTGGGACTGGACTGTCCCAATGGGGAGCAGGGCCAATGCTGATTTCCATACAGCAGGGTCTAAACTGGAATGGTGTGGCATGCAACAAAACAATGGTTTTAACTCAAATATGTAACTGGAGGTGAATACTTGATTTGTTCAGTATTCCATCCATAATCTAATCTTTTTGCATTTTCGCCCTATTTAGGAAGGGTATTTCTCGACGAGGGTTCCATGCTTGCTACACCACCAGATTCCAGCCAGCCTGGCTGATGAGGGGTGATTCCCTGAAACCAGTCCCAGGATGCTTGTGTCTGGTCCTGGGAGCACGTGGCCCGGTAGTTCGGGCTGGACTATTCCCCTGGGAAGTAGGGTAAAGGCTGATTTGGTTTTGACTGAGTCTAAATTGGATTGGCATGGCGTGCAAAAAACACAATGGATTTAACCCAGATCTGTAATTGAGGGTGACTGTTTGATGTGTTCAGCATTCTGTCTATCATCTGGGTTTTTTGCATTTCCCTCCATTTTATGCAGCACAAAAACGTGCCTTAAAGATGATTAAATTTGCCCCATATTTTTTTGTTTGGAGCAGAGGGAGTCTATCTTGAGGGTGGTTGTGGCCAGAGGCAGGAGGTAAGAGGTAAGAGTTTTAAAGTTTTTTTTTATAGTTTATATATGGCTCTACCATTACTCCTCTGCCCCTGTGTATATTTAGAATCGAGGGCTGATGATTTTGGAGGTTCATATCCAAAATAAAATTATAGATGGGTAAAATGTAAATTATGGAAATGTTTTTCACCTGGGGGTTTGGAGCCTTGTTCTCATTGTCTATTTGACATAACTCATAACCCCTCTGTGAAAAACATTCCAGTAATTCACAGTTACCATTTAAATTGCTATAGTTGATGGCTTTAGCATTGATCACTAGATTCTGAACTTGTTTACAATGCTACAACATAGCAACAGTGTGAAACAAAGGTTGATCCTGCTGTTGCTACTTCATTAAGGAATTCCATGCTGCTTTGACTGGGCCCTTACAGAGCATGTCAGAGCACAGTGCTGGCTCTCAGTTCGAATGGAGAACATCTTCTGCTGCTGGGGGATTGAATGGTAGGAATGGGTGGGAGGAACCGAGGATTTTATTTATCTTTCGGAGGGAGGAGCCATTTTATATATGTCTCCCCTTCTCTCCTCTTCTCCCACGTAGATGTTTAAAGTAGGTGTAGATTACTCGGAGTACATATATAACATACCGTTGTATATGAGTGAAATTGAATGGTCAATGTTATTCAAATCTGGATTCTATGTGACATCATAGGTGACTCGGTCTTTGCTCTTTTTGTCTATTTGATGTCACTCAGAACTTCTCAGTAAAAACATCCCCATTATTCACTGTTACTTATCTATAATACTATATATTACATATAAAAGTATGTTCTGCATGTGCCCGGAAACCTTGCATGACTATAGCCTTTCTGTACCGAGGTTGGACCTCCCTAACATACCATTTTAACCCCAGAGAACTGACTCATGTTTTTAATCTGAAAGTGTCTAGAAATGGAAATGGAGTTTCACCTCAGATAAGAGGACAGTTCCTGCCTGAGCTATCTGCTCTTCATTTAGGTTCTGTACCTAGTTACACTTGATGACCCAACACTGATTGCATCCGGCACGCAAGCTTTCTCTGTGTATAATTACTGACAACTGAAATGAGACTGATAGGTGCAGAACAAAAAATGTCAGAACCTCTAATATATATGCAGATTAATTGCCTCATTTTCGCAAACACAATCTTCTGCTGTGGTGGTTATGTGCACCAGTGGGAGTTCCAAACAATTCTTCTAACACAGAAAATAAATGTGCTTAGTCAAGAAACTTGCTTCCGACTGATAAATGAGGCGGGGTGGTTAATTTATGAAAATGCATCTCCGGTTTAGTAAAAAAAACAAATGAATTTCGTTATCGGAAAACATTTGTTTTTAATTACGTTCAAAATTATACAGTCCACAGAGTCGCAGGCTTTACTCTGATTTAATGGAAAAGCTGCTAGTCGTCATATATATTCAGTTCACTACCTCGGTTTCTAATCTGACGTGATCTTATTATGGTGGGTTATCAATTACAAATGCTGCACTTTAATCCATTTTATTATTTCTAGTATTTAACTAGGTGACGCTTTCGGGATCACTTTTGTGACAGCGTAAATAAACTCAAGCAGCAATACAATGTTAATTTAAATACAGTAAGGTGATAAATCTGACGCTTGGTGACGTAATTTTGAAGAATACATGAAACAGTGAGGTTTTGATTAGCACCCACATCGGGGGGCCACTATTCTGACGAGTCTTGCGGGAATTGATCATATCTCCCGCTTTCAACTTCTTACCTGTAAACACATTTCAGGTCAGGAGACTTAACTTTCGAGCAGGCCCGGACTGGCCGTTGCGGGCACCGGGCAATCCCCCGGTGCGCCGCAAGGGTGGGGGCCGGTTTTGGGCCCCTTGGGCCGTTTTTGTTACAGGGCCTTTTTTGCAGCATTGCTGCAAAAACGACCCTGTAACAAAATCGTCCGAAAACCGGCCTCGGCGAAGAGCTCGGCCGCACCCCCTATCCCCCTGGGGGGTGGGGGGCGGCCAAGCACTTTGGCAGGGCCGGTTTTCCATGCAGCCCCCTCTCAAAACTAGCATTTGCAATGCAATAGGTCTCACATTAATTAAGTTTGAGCTATTTGCATTGCTAAATATTGCAACACCAATTGCAACAAAATTCTATATATTGTAGGCCAAAAAAGGTGTATTTATTTTTGTAGCAATGGTGGCATGCTGCGCTTTAGATGAATATGTTTAAAAGTAAAGTGCGCCATACTGCCTGATCCTTACAGATATGCTCAAGGCATTGACATCAACAAGTATGTCAAGAGTTAGGAGCTGCAACCTCTGACTTGTCCTTTGTTGCCCCTGGCACTACCCTTACTACCAATGGTTTCATGGGTCTTGAAGGCAGCCCTGGAAACAGAAAGCAACCAGTGCAGTAGATGACCTATTTACTTTCTCTAGATGACGCACCTTGGTTTATTCTTGAGATGGGATTGAACAACCTCCTAACATTTTGGTGAATCGAAGCCCACGTGTTGATGTAGTAAAGCACAGCTCTCCACTGTGGTAATTCACACTGAAAGACCTTCCACTACTAACATGATTCACTCTCTACCACAGTCAGAGCTTTAGTTTTCTAGTTACACACTTCAACTCTACTGCATGCTTACACTCTGCTTCGTATGCACCCTTCAGTAGAATTGGAATAAACTGGGCACCAGCCATGCTGACAGCCTTTTAAGAGAGGCATCTTCTTAAACGAGGAGGGAGTTTTATCTTCATCTCCCTATCATGCTTTCCTGAGCATGTTTTGTTGTGTGCATGCATAAGCAGCTAGGATTTCTGTTACTTCTCAAGATTAGACTATTCCAAGATGTAAGGTTTTTCCATACCTTGCATTAGTGCCATCCAATCCATCATGGAGTTTATTTATTCCTTTTCTTGTATGTGATTTCCTGTGTCCGGATATATAAGAAGCTGAGGTCCTGGGCATTCAGCGAAGCAGTGTGTCACAGTGCAATCTGAGTTTTTTTGTATTATTTTGTCACTCTCTTCAGCTCGGTTCTTCCATGGAGAATCCTTCTGAAGTCTATTTCCTATCGCCATCTAGGAGGTTTTTCTGCCACCAGCTTTTCCTCCTACAGAAAGCATATCCTCTCGGAGGACACTTGGTCCTTCAACGGAGAAGCAAGTACAAGGCTTCCAGTGAGGCCTCCACGACCAGCACTCAGCAGTCCTTTGCCCCAAGATCTCCTGCTCTCTGGGTCCTTCTACTATGTGCATCTCAACTATGATGTGAAAGTGCAAACTGGAGGATAAGGGAGATGGACACAGGTGTAGGAGTCTGGGACAAAGAGAGCTGTGGAGGGTGAGCAGTGGAATAGGAGAGCACTGGGGTAAGGAGGGCAGTGACAGCTCCATCAGTGTGTGACAGAGAACATTTTGGAGGTGGGTGGATGAGAGTAGGCCCTTCCAGTGAGACTCCAGGCCTGATCTCCGGGTGGATGGATGGAGACATGGAGACACCGGCGCAGTGAGAAACATGTGGCCTGAGACAACACCAATAATGATTGTACCCCGACTCTCTCACTGTTCACTGAGAGTAATCTCGTTGAGTATGGGGGAGACCGCTCCGTCACACTCTGGGAGACTTCAAAGTGGAAGGGGCTGGGAAGCAGAGCTGGAGTTAGAAGGTCAGTAGCCACCCTGCCCATGTCCCTTGGAGGTGGTAGAGAGGAAAGTCTGAGGGTGGGGGGATGTCATGGTAACTTGCTCCAATGAAGAGTCCTGAGTAGGGTATCTGACCCTCAACTCCCTGCAGTGATGGGCAGAGGGAGATCTGGGCTGAGAGGGATGGGGCCAGTCTCAGTCCATGGGCAGGACAGACACCTTTGGAAAGCTATTGTGTGGCCCTTTATAATGCGCAGCATGTATTTAACCCTTAAAAGGACGGTGACGTGCAAGATTCCAGGGGCAGAATGGATGGAAACTCAGGGACAATTCGTTGCCCTAGATGAGGAACAGAGGAAAATAGGATTGAGTGGGTTGGAGATTGTTCGCTCCTAACCATGCCACTCCCTTTCCCCCATAAGAAACTGTGAATGCTGCGAGTATGGGCCGCCAAATGTATCATTTGAACTGCAAGGTGGAAAGCTGCACTCACAAGCCGCAAGGATGAGATTTGACTGTCATGCCCCCGGGGCTCCCCCTGCCTCACTTCCAGCACCTCTGCCCACTGTGGAAATCCGCAGTACAAGGCATGGAGTTTTAACTCCTCCCCCAGACTAGGAACCAGGCTCAGCGCTTTCCGCACAAAATGTCCATGGCGGGGCGGGCTCTGGCCCCGCAGTGACCCCGCGACAGGTTGACCTCTGACCTTGCAAACTGCCACGGGCCTGAAGGAGAAGCGCTAGGAAGGCCTCAGTGGGCCTCACGGCTCAGTGCCACAAGTGGCTCCAGATTGCTATCGTCCTCCTTGACGGCCAACGGCCGTCGCGTGCACTACCTTTGTAGTGCTGCTCACGTTCGTTGGCCGTCGCGGCCCTGCCCGCTCAATAGAACGTTCCGCACTAGCGCGGAATGTTTGGCGCAGTTAAGGGGTTAATTGCTGCTGGTGATGGCTTTGTAGATGATGCATCTGGTTTTGAAGATGGAAACAGCCAGTAAGGGGTGTCAGTGGAATACCATTTGTGTGGTATTATTATTTCAGGTCCATGATGATGCTTCCTGAAGCCAGTACAATGCCATTGATGTGGACAGTGTGCAGTCTCAGAGACAGGAGCTATGCATTGCCACTATTCAAAAGTGAGAGTGCTTGAACAGCAGTTTTGAACTTTTTTTCTGGAAAGAAAGAACATTTTCACTTTCTTTAATAGGGAGAGCTGGTGCTAGCCTATCTCAGTTTTCTTGCCAATACTTTGCTTGATAGTGAGGTCTTTTTCTTGGGTGAATATGAATGACTTGATATTTGTTGAAATTTGGGGTTCAAATCCATCCACATTCAAGTCATCGAGCCTGGTGCAGACTAGATGTTGCTTTTTGTCCTTAGTGAATAGAAGGATTTTTACTTTAGTGGGCTGAGCTTAAAGATGATGCTGTGCATTCACGTATGTATGATGAGCAGGCAGTGTTTGAGGCACTGGATGTCTTGAGCAGCGAATAATTTCAAGCAGAATTGTGTGTCTCTATGAAGAGGAAAAAGATGATAGGAGACGAGGTGGAAATGCGCAATACTCCTCAGGTGAGGGGGATTTTTTGGAATTGGGAAATGCCCATGCAGGACTAGACTGGCTGCACCAGCATCAGGTGTTTCCCCAGGAGGCTGGAAGGATGGGGGCTGGTTTTGCATTAGTGGAGGCTGGTTTTGTTACTAGGGGCCTGTTTTGCAGCGGTGCTGCAATATCAGCCACCGGTAACAAAGGCTGCAGTGCTTCACCCTTGCAGATTCCCCCACCCGCCACAGCGGCTGTTCTGACAAAATTGCCAGGGCTGTGTCCATGTGACCAAACTGGTGTAAGTTGGATGGACAGGAGGAGAAGTAGTGAAAGATATTTCCAAAGAATGTCACTCAAGACTCCATGGTATAGATGAAAGTGGGATATTCCGCAGTGTCAGAGGCAGCTGAAAGGTCCAGCGGTATCAGGAAGGGTCATTTTTATACATGGTCAGGAGGGAGTTATCTATGATTTGTAAGGTACGTATGTCCTTGCTGCAGTGTGATGTGAAGAAAGATTGTTAGTTTTCAGGATGTGAAAAGTATTGATGTAATCTTAGAGTTGTGCATAGACTACTTTTTTGATAAATTTGTTAATGAAGGGTGGGTGGGAGATGGGCTGGTGTTTAGCCTGGTCATCTATATGTTTATGAAACAAAACAAGAGTTGCATTTATCTTAAAGTTGGGTGCTTAGTAAATACAAAATTTAGCAAAGCATTCCCAAGTCACATTGATGAACAAACTATTATGAAAATCCAGTGTTGGGTAACCTCAGCCACTAGTATTTTCTCTGGGTCTCGAGTCCAGTCCACTGGTTTTTATTCTCACCGTGCCAATACAGACATGGACTGACCTTGTGCATACCAGCATTGGTCCTGCCCCAAAAGAACAGTCCACCCAAAGTGTCAGGCCCATTGATCATAAACAAAAGCACTCTCAGATTGTTTTCAGCCTTGTTCAATCTGATCAGAGGGTCAGGGTGTTTCCCAAAGCACAGGGAGCACAAAACTCACTTCTATGCATACATGCACTCTTAGGTTTAATTTTAACTGAGGTAACCATAAAATGATGGAAAGAATGCTTGAATATCAAGTGGGGCGGACTAGCGGCTGAGCTGCCAATTTTGGACTCCGGGGACCTAAAATCTTATTCGTGCTCCAATTTAAAATAATATGAACCTCTGTGGCACGAGAATACCACAAATACCAGATAAATTAATGCATTCTATAATCACCAGTGAGTGTGACTATGATGGGATTTTTTAATATTCATAGTCTAACAAACCACATCACAATTTCTGGAAGAGCAAGACCTCACTTTTACAAGTTTTAAAAGTTAATTTAGAAGGCTCAAATGGAATGAGCTTGAGAAATGCTTTAGTTTCAATAAAAAATGTTTAACATGAATTAGTGCAGCATGTTTATTTTTTCTCTCCTCAACTTGACTTTTAGTGGAATAAGCTGGAAGGGGACAATAACCACCATGATGCACTGCAGACCCTGAGGAAACAAAGCAATGTGCATGTGTAAAGAGCATCAAGCTAACCCAAAGGAAGCCGTGGGGCTCTTATTAACAGTTCATAATGTGCCCTGCTAATATCTAGGCAATGTGACAACTCAGATTACCATTACTTATTATCACCACTAATGCGTGCAATGAGGCAAATGGTAACATCAAAGTAATCCGACCCTGGAGTATTTTACTTACCTTACAGTGATGGCTGACATTTTAGCTTGCTTTACACTGACAAACCCAGTTAGAAAAAGAAGAACAGCATGGCGCCTAAACAGGGCACATTTGAAACAGATACCAACAGTTTCAGAGTTCAGAAATGACGGAGGAATCAAGGACGCGTTTAATCTCGTTTGTCAAACAATCAGTTTGAATGAATGTAAAATATTACAGTTTTGTGTGATCTGATAGTTTACTAGTTTATGGATGCCACTTAAATTCACCCAACAAACAGCCTGATTCATCAAGCCGAAATCGGCTCGCAAAGGGCCAGATTCTGAGAATCTGGCCCTTTGCGAGCGCTATTTTTGCATTTGGGATTCATCATCCCAAATGCAAAAATCGGTAATAGCGATTTCGCTATTTTGCGAGCAATTACATTTAAGGAATCTCTATTTGAGATTCCTTAAATGCAATTCATCATCCATTTAAAAATTGCGAATTCGCAATTTCGGCCCGCTATTTACCGCGAGGTCAAACCTCGTGGTAAATAGCGAAAACTTAGAAAAATGCTTTTAAAAGCATTTTTCTAAGTTGCCTGTTGCACACACACATGTCCTTTGGACATGTGTGTGCGCAACACCTGTTTCAATTTGCATTTAAGGGGTGCTACAGGGTGTCCTTTGGACACCCCTGGCACCCTTTAAATCGCTATCTTATTTGCGATTAGCTAATTGCTAATCGCAAATAAGGAATACTCCCCATTCATTCCTATGGGCCTTTTGGCCCATAGGAATGAATGGGGAGTTATTCCTTATTTGCGATTAGCAATTTGCTAATCGCAAATAAGGAATGTGTAGGAATCGCAATTCTTTATGCAATTTCTACATGAATCCCGTTTTGCAAGTCCTTAATAGCGATTCCTTATGAATCGCTATTAGGGGCTCGCAAAACGGGAGAATGATGAATCAGGCTGTATGTCTCCCAAGGTTCGGCGTAGCAGTGGCGCAACGCAAAATCCACAGGTTACTGTTAGGGCCCCATGGATGTCATTTAGGGGTCGCCAGGGGTCACATTTGCGTCCCCTAGTTTGCCCCTTGCACTACACTTGCGACCCCTCTTCTAGGAGATCGCTAAAGTAGTGTCAGGAATGATAAATTGGGATTTCCTGAGCTTTTTTCTTTTAAGGTGATAATTTTAATTTTAATTTTAACTTTGACTGTTCAAGATACTCATTGTATTACCACCGATGGTGGTTATTTTAAACCTTTTTTATTCTTGTTATTGATTTTGTTTTAGACTGTAACCCGGTTGGGAGGTACAAATAAATTTTGTAATCTTTTTTATATAAAATTTGGTTATTTGGTATATTTACTTAAAGATCTCTATTGATTTATTAGTTCAGTTGTCCACTTTGCCTTGAATGTGTCTCTAATTCAGATTGGTATAAAAGTCTGACCTTACTGCAAGCTATACCTTTTTCTATTAATGATAACCTTAGTGAATTTAATCCACTAGGCACTAAACAGGGACTCAACTCTTTTTCTTTTTTCTTTTAACCCACAGCCAACATTAACATGTTGCCTGCGGTAAAGAAACATTCACCAGTGAAACTACACTGCTCTTAAACAAAATGTTACAGTTTGTGGCCTGTGGTACATGGTACATAAACTGAAAATTACAAAACTTTGCAACATAATTTATTGTTGCTGCCACCATGGAAAGGCATACCGTCTTCAGTGTTTGGGGGCCGTAGCAGTCCCCCAGGATGTTGGTTGGTGCACATGGGTGGTACCTATGGTACCCCCCTGCCTTGGCATAGATAAGATGACAGGCACCGCGTTGTGCCTGTCACCTTGTGCATGCCAATGCACAACGTGTATTACCAGCAATGTGGCCGGCGGTGCTGTGAGCACCGCCCACCACAATGCTGGAAATTGGAGATACCAATGCCGCGGTGGCATCCGAATTGCAGGTGCGGGACCGCCGCATCCCTGGCGGACGGTCCCGCATTCCGTTGTGGTGGGGGGCGGACTTTGGCCGCCCGCCATCGTAATGGACCCCTAAGTTTGGCTTTTAAGTGAAATTGCATCTCACCAATTCTAAAAAACAGACAACTCAGCTTTAATCTTTTGATTTCTATACAGTGTTGCAAGTCAAGCTGAAATCTTTGATTGTCAGCATACTTATTAAATGCCAATTTAAGACACTACTAGATTGACAAAATAACACTTCATCATTATTTAAGGCCAACTGCTGTAAACAATAGGAATAATCAGTCCAAAAAGAGTAAATCATTTTATTATCCATAGCGAGTTCCCACAAAATTACTTTTTTAATGAACTTTCTAGGACTCTTGAATAATTGATAAAAATATCGAACTTTTTGGCAGTAGACTCGGTAGGTAATGCCCAGCAAGCCCACCTTGTGAAACATCATTTTTTATAGAGCTGGAAGGTCTTACACCATTGTAATGCTTCCATAAAACAGATTCAATATGGGATATGGAAATAAATGTAGTAAGCAACATTGCTTTGATTCCATAAAAAGCAATGGGAACTACACCAACAATGTACACCTTTAACAGTTCATGAACATCCCTTCTTGTTTGTACAATAAAAAACTGTAAATGGCCAACTGCTGTAGACTTTGTTTTTGCAGCCTGAGAGGTATTGTATGGGACCCAAGACAAATTATTTGAGATATTTATGCCTAGATAAATATAATCTTTTACCACCTCCAATCCTATGTTATTGATCTAGGAGACTTGATGACAAAGGTACCCATTATTATAACTTCCGTTTTCCTATTATACAGTAAGATGATGGGCAAAAGAAAAAGAGGCTAAAATTACAAATGTTTCTGTAAGCCAATTGGGGTAAAAGACAAAAATACTAAATCGTCTGTATAAAATGGGAAGATATACCATCGGCCCCTAGCACAGCTATTATTAACGTAAAAGATGGCTTGGAGAATTTCATCAAAAGAAAATCCAAGGTAACGAGATCCTCTTTTTAAACATTTAAGTCCCAAATTTGAAAAATCAGAAGACCCATACAGAGCACCAAAAATTAGAACACCATAGATCTTCCTTGTTGGATATTGGGATTTTAGTGTTCAGAGGTGTGCACCCTGTCCAAGTAGGGACCACATTCTTAGTCAGGGTAAGTCAGAAACACAACCTAAATTAGCCTGTGCTCATCCTCTGGTAGCTTGGGACAGAGCAGTCAGGTTAAACTTAAGAGGCAATGTGTAAAGTATTTGTGCAATACAGGTACAGTAAAACTGGGAAAACATCACAAAAGAATCCCCACCAATTTAGAAGAATAAAGAATATGTATCTGAATAAAACAAGACAAAAATGACAAAAATTCAATAAGTAGAACTTGAGATATGTCTTTTTAAAGAATAAACTGCGATATATTGCTTAACAGCCAATACCTCTTAGGGGTTACTTGAGGTCACCCTATACCATGGTAAATCCAAAGTTCAGGCAACAGTAATAGAGGGGAGACCAGCTACAGAACCCATGCAGGGCCAACTGAAAAATTACCTTGGATGGAGCAGGCGTTGGCATGGAATCTGATTCACACAGTTGGGTAGATGCATTATTGCCGAGCCTCGCAGTCGGGTGCAGTCGGGTGCAGCGATGTGTCGTCATCGAGCCTCACAGATGGGTCCTCTGTGGGTGTCGAACCGCTAACAATACATGCACTGTGTCATCATCGAGCTAACAAGTCGAGCCCCACATTGTCATTGAGCTGACCTGGGATGTCCTCAAATTGACGCTGCATCGGCATTGAAGGCCACTGTGTTGGTTCCAATTTGCACAAAGTTGTCACTGCATCAATTTTTGTAGAAAAACAGCTGCAGACCCACGTTCAAGGCTCAGGACTAGATTTGCACTTCTTAGCATGGCAGGAATCACAGCTGGCAGAATCCAGCAGCTGAAGAAGAGCTGAAGGAAATCTTTGATGGCCCGAGACTTCAAAACAGAAGGCAAGCCAGCATGCCCTTGGAGAGCTTGGGTTCAAGGACGTAGAGAGCAGGACCAGTCCTTCTCATACCCAGGCAGCAGACCAACACAGCAAAGCAGGCAGCGAAGTGGCAGTCCCTCCTAGAGCACAGCAATCAGCAGGCAGCAGGCCAACACAGCAAAGCAGTTGGCATAGTGGCAGTCTCTCCTACCGCACAGAAACTCTCCTTCCTGGCAGAATGTCCTTATTTCCAGCAGTGTACTAAAATCATGGTGTCGGAAGTCCAGTACTTACTACTTATACCCAATTTGGCCTTCGAAGTAGGGAGAATTCAAAGAGATGCTTTGAAGTGTACAAGGCCCTGTCTTTCCTGCCCTGGCCCCAGACTCACTACCGGGGGGTATGTAACCCTTTGTGTGGGGACAGGCACAGCCCTATTCAGGTGCAAGTGTCAGCTCTTCCATCTCATCCTGACTCAGGATGACCCATCAACTTTCAGATGGCTGCTCAGTAACACCTAATCTGCCTTTGGGTATGGCTGTCTAGAGGGAATAAAGGAATGCAGCTGTCACCAATCCCAGATGAGTATTCCAGGGACAGGCAGAAGGCACCAGATGGTTTAACTTTCTAAAAGTGGCATTTTCAAAACTGTAAGTTAAAAACCAACTTCACCATACGTTGTGTTTTTAAATTGTGAGTCCGGAGACACCAAATGGTATTTTTCTACCATGTACCACCGGGAAACCACACTTCTAAAGTATTATATTGCAGCCCCCATGTTAACATATAGGAGAGATAGTCCTTGCAGTACTGAAAAACGAATTTGAGTACTTAGCTACCAGGACATGGAAATCTTAAAAGTACATGTCGTACCTTTCAAATACTCTGCACCTAATGCACCGTGCCTTTAGGGCTGTCCATGGCCTACCTTAGGGGTGACTTAAATGTACTAAAATGTGGGAGTGGGCGGTCAACTGCACTCCACCGGCAGAGTTTGCAGGGTTTTGCTACTCTGCCCTCCGCTTAGAGTGCAGAGTTTGGCATAAACCCTGCATCTGCTGCGTGGCAGAGTTTACCGGTGTCTTCACCTAAATAATGCTCTCAACTGACTCTAATTAGTCCTCAAACAACTGCGCCTAACACCATCCACCTCAATAAAACACTTCTATAAATCATATTTATGCAAGACTTGGGCACACAGAATGGATTGGATGTGATGTTCTTCTATATGTTAAATGTGCTGTAGGGAGGCCCAAGTGTGAAGTAAGTGTGTGAGCAGGCGCACTCTCGTACCGCGAGGAATTACCAAATAGTGGGGTGAGGAAATGTGACACTTTCTTTTTCCCACTTCAGTATTGAAGAGTGTTTATGCGCTTGTCTATGGTAACTAATTGCTATAAAGGGGAGTAGCTAGGACAGCCAACATGGCGGATGCTCACTAAAGGAGTTCAGCAAAGTTCCCCTTCCATCCAGCATTAATCTGTCCCAATAATTGCCATAAAATCCGCCCCTGTGGTCCCTGTGTCCCTTGTGGTGGAGCACAGCCGATGAGGCCTCCCAAGACGATGAGGCACCCGCTGTGCCACCCTACCCGCCCCAGGGCCATATACCCACATGGACCGAGTGAGGGGGGCCACCTGCCGTGAGGAGCCCTGTGGTGGAGGAGACCGTCTGCGCACTGGCGGCAGTGGGTGGCTCCTGCCACCACTTGAGGAAGCTCCCCTGAATGACTCGAGCTACAGAGGCGAGGGGGAGGGGAACAGACAGATCCAGCTGCCGCCTGTACACCGGTCCCCTGATTTCTGCAGTGCTGTGGGGCAGGGCTGAATCAACACCAAGAGTACCAAGGCCCGATTTAAGGACGGCTGACCCTGGAGTCCAGCTCAGTAGAGCCTGGGACCTTGGGCCACATCCCTGCCTTGGGAAGCTGTGCTCCCGAGGAGACAGCATTGCTGCTGGTAAATGCAGAGGAATGTATTAACTGAACTGTCAAGAGCCTGAGGGGCACGCATACTGAGAGGTCTCTCACACGACCATTCGGGAGACTCCAAACAGCACTGAACAGTCGGGGAAACTACTACATGTGGAGCCCTGGGCTATGGTGAGGGGGAGGAGGTGGAGGTGGAGCCACTGCATCTGACCCCAGAGTGTCTGAAGTGAGTGCTCTGGGGCAGATTGCCTGGGCCAATTCCTCCTGTTGCTGGGGCCATGCGGTTGCTCCACCCTAGAAAATGCACCTACTACCAGTGCTACCAAGAACACCTGGACTCTCTAAGAAATGCAGGCTCCTCTGCTATATTTGGAGACCTTTATTTTATTACACTGCACCATCCTTTATGTGCCCGGCAAAAGGGGAGTAGTGATTGACCCCCAACCTGACTTTGTATGTCCATATGCTTAGCTCCCCCTTTGCAACCTACTGCCTGTGACCCACCATTGGGCTTAGTCTCTCTGTGGGGCCTGCCAGGTTCTACAGACTGTGTCTGTGTTTCCCCATTCTAAAACCTGCAGCCACACTTTCCACTGAGACAAACTCCTGCTCCCTCAGCTGCAGTGCGACCAGACTGGGGCTCGCAGAATGGCCTGTTGTCTCACTTCTGTCCTGCTTTGTAGGTGACTCAACCAGGTGTGGCCGGTGCTGCCCCTGGCACCTGACTCACCATAATCGACCGCCCATATATGATGCATCACAGCAAACCCCATCATTCTTCACAAGATCGGCTGCTTGTGCTGCTGCATGGTCTTGGCAAGTGGGCCGCATCTCCACCACAGGCAGCGCCATACAGAATAGCAACACCACCACAATGGGTAAAAACAAGTCTACTAGACCAGCTGTGGCCCATGCAGGTAAGACTGGTGGGGCAGTGGAGCTGGGTGGGGGGGGGATTTTGACAGACAACAACGAGGGAAAATAAATAATAATTTTTCCCTCGTAGTCGTCTCTCGAACCCCCCCGCCCCAACTTGGACCCACCGCTCTTACCTGCATGGGCCACAGCTGTAATAGATCAGCAACCTTGCAGACTCGCATGGAACAATTCACCACCGGACTGGCAAACCAACCGCTGGGGGGCACCAGAGGTGAGAAGAGTGGCTGCCCGCGAACTACTGACCTAGCCACGATAAAGCCATCCAAAATTGCCAAATGGCTGTGTAAACCAAAATCGGAGAGGTGCGCATGGATGTGGCATTGCTCCACCAGGATCTCAGACAGGTCACGGCATGGATCACAGAGGCTGAATCACGAATTGTCTGGGGTGGAGGATGAAGTTACATCCCTTAAGGCTCCGGTCACTGGCCTTCTGAAATGCGTATCAGAGCTACACCGTTCGCAGAAGCCACTGTGAACTGGTCTTGACGCATCAACATGCGCGTAATCGGCATCCCTGGGGGAAATGAGCCCCTGCAATTTGCAGACTTCCTGGAGACATAGATTAAATCCCGGATGCCTACAGACCAACTATCCTCCTGCTTTGTGATTGAGGGGGCTCATCGTACTATGGCACCAAAACCTTCTCCGAGTGCCTCTCGAAGACGAATAATAACACAAATCCTAAACTTCAGAGACACAATCGTAAGAGAGGCCAGTTCCCAACCACAACTTTATTGTGGGGGTGCCAAAGTCCTCCTCTTTCCTGCCTAAACCAAGGTGGTGCAGCAGAGATGCTGTTCCTACACTGAGATAAAACAGAAACTCAGGCCAATGGGTCTCCAATATCATCTCCTGTTTCCTGCCAAGCTGCGAGTGATCCATGCCATTAAATCTTATTTTATTGAGTCTCTAAAGTCATCTTGGTCATGGCTCGGTGAGGAACACCCCATTCGAGCTTGTGCGGATACCTTGTCTTGAGGAGCCGTGGTCGTGGGACCATAAGGACATACACCGGCACACAAACCACAAAGGTATCGCACCCGCTCCCACATGAGACACCTCACCATCGTTCCACTTCACCCCCTGGATCTCATCCTATGCAAGAACTCTCTCCTTCATGGTCACATCACCACCCGGCTTCCGGTGAGGGAGAACAAGAGATTCTTCTAGATATGATGCCCCTATTACCCGCTGAGACACTACCAGATTCAGATCTTTCTCAAAGTTCTGCATGTAAAGTTTCCATTGTTTATAGTCTGTGGGACTTGGTCAAACTCCCTACTATGTGCGGCTTCATTTAACCCAATTGCATTCACATATCCATTATCTATAAAGGTGTCTAACATGCACGATTACCCTCTTTGAATGTTGTTTTCCTTTCTAGGTTTCTGTATTAGGGCAACAGAGGCTTATAGGGTTGCAGTATGGGGTGGGGAGGGAGTTGGGGAGTGGGGTTTTCATACAAAGCTGTTGTTGTTTCGACTGTTATTATCAATTTGTTTTAATGCTTGTTTTATGTTTTCAGATAAATACCGACAGCCATACACATTGCATGCCATGCGTTGCATGCCAAGGTCTGGCTCCCATTCATGCACAGAGCACCTGTCCTCATATCAGGTGGGTACCTCCTCTCAACTCCTTCTTGCTATGCTCTTCTCTACTTGTCTCCGTCATGGCCTCCTTTCACATTTTGTCCTGGAACTTTCATGGCCTCCTTGACCAGGTAAAGAACGCTGCGGTCCTGACCTTTGCCCACCACTATCTCCCCGCAGTTCTCTTGCTCCAAGAGACTCACCTCTTGGGGAATCATTGCCCCTTCCTGGCATGTAGGGGATAAAGACAGGGGCTTCCATGCTGGTATTACTGTGGTTCCTGAGGAGTTGCCATCCTGCTTCGGCATTCCTTTTCACTCACAGTCTCCCAGGAAATCTGTGATCCACAGGGTCATTTCCTTGCTCTCACGGGGATGCTTAAAGGCCGAACAATCAACCTGTTGAGTGTTTTCGCCCCTCCTGCAGCTCACATTACATTCTTTCATGATCTTTCCAAGGCCCTCTTGGAACTTCTACAGTGTTTTAAGATAATAGGCAGAAACTTTAATGTGGTCCTCGATCCTGAGTCTGACATTACAGGACCTCCTTAGGTATCCATGCGCTCTAGTGTCCATTGTCTATCTGATTGGGCCACTGCCCTGGGACTCTGCGATGTATGGAGGACCTGGTGAGATGCTGCCAAAACTCACACACTTTGGCTGCACATCACTCCTACTCCCAGATAGACCATGTCTTCCTACCAGCCCCTAAATGTTGTGCAATTGCCCATGTCCAGATTCTAGCTTGTCTGATATCTGATCACGCTCCAATCCTACTCTACCTCGGCTCTCCCAGAGAGGTTCTGCGACCAATGAGGTGTCTCAACACCTGGTATCTACAAGACAACGACTAAGTGCAAGAACTGCACAAACATTTTCATAACAATGAGGGCTTGGTTGCCACCCATGGTAATGTCTGGGCAGCCAGTGAAGCCACAATGCATGGCTTTGCCAAGGGAAGAACCTGCGTAAAGGAGTATGCCTGCTCCCTGCACATCACTCATTTGGAGGCACGTGCCCTCCACTTAGAGACTCGGATTGAGGTGGATCCTGATGGTGATACATCCTGACAACTGGCTGTTCTGTGTGAGGAAATGTGCCTCCAATCTCTAGAGGCTGCCAAACATCTATGATGTGCCACACGGCTAGGATATATAGGTGGGGGCACAAAAAGGGAAGCTTCTCAATTGACTGGCCTCCCACCATCATGTGAATTGGATTGTGCCTGAGATCATTAATGAACACAGTGCTTCCTTCCAATTTCCCCCTTAGATTAAGCAGGATTTTGCCCATTGCTGTAGTCACTTATACCCTACCCCAGCCGGAAGAGATGCAACCTTCTTTGCTCAATTCCTCACTGACATTCCCCTTCCTTGCCTCTTCCGGGCCAAAGCTAAAGCTCTAGATGAACCCTTCATGGTTGAAGAAGTAGAGCTTACATTATCAGAGGGAGCACCTTGGAATAATCCCGCAGAATATCACCTGGTCCTCCGAAACATTTTGAAACTGCAATTCCTTGCCTTCTCTAACTGGGTGCCTTTCCCACAGAGCTAGATGGTGCCACGATTGTGGTGATCCCCAAAATACAACCTCCGTCTACTTCATTCAGTGAGTATTGCCCAATATCCCAAATCAACAGGGAATTTAAGATCTTTGCAAGCCTACTGGCTGCCCGATTCAAGGAGGTCCTACCCACATGGATACACCCTGATCAGGGTGGTTTCATGCCGACCCGGGGCACACAGCATTGCCTTAGTCAGCTTCATTTGGCCCTAACCCAACATTATTTATTGTCCCTCGATTTAGCCTTACCTTTTATAGATTTTGAAAATGTGTTTGACACAGGGGACTGGGGCTACCTTCAATTGATGTTGGCATGAGCTGGGATTGGGCCCGCTTTAGCGGGATGGTCTGAGCACTAAACTCTAATCCGACAGCAAGAGTTCAAATTAATGGGGTCCTCTCCCATGCCTTCCCCATTGTCCGAGGAACTAGGCAGGGTTATCCAGTATTCTCACTCCGTTTCGCACTTGTGATTGAGCCTCTGGCGCAACTCATCCAAGTTCATGCGCCGACCCATGGATGGAAATGGAGGGCCGACTCTGAAGAACGCAGAGCCTTGTACGCGTACAATTTCCGGGTTTACTTTGTAAATCCCACACAGAGCAGACCTCGCTGTCTTCACCTTTTACATTGTTTTGAGGAGGCCTCAGAACTTAGAATAAACCCTGCTAAAACGATATTGGTGCCTCTAGCCCCCTCCCAGGACTGTTTTGATTGCAGGATGCCATACCCATCTGTCATCTGAGCTTTAAATATCTGGGTTGCACTACATCCAGAGCTTGCTTGGTCTCTTAACATACAACCCCTCACACGGAAAGCTAGAACCAACATAGTTAGATGGCAATCCCTCCCTCTAAATATAATGGGTCGTATCAACCTA
Organism: Lissotriton helveticus; assembly: GCF_964261635.1. Taxonomy (NCBI): domain Eukaryota; kingdom Metazoa; phylum Chordata; class Amphibia; order Caudata; family Salamandridae; genus Lissotriton; species Lissotriton helveticus. The sequence continues at coordinate 369,144,136 of NC_136070.1, forward strand.
TAAAATGATGATTCTACCTTGTTTTCTTTACATCTTTTAAAACTTGCCACTCCTCATATCACAGAAATGATTCCAGGCCCTAGGTAGAGTTGTGATATCCTTTCCATGACACTGTTCTAGTGCTCAACTTGCATTTACACATTGCCGGCGGGGCACCTTCATTGGCAGATTGGGTATTGCCAACCTCTACCTGTATCACTTAGCTTCACAACTCCTGATTATCCATGATTGGTTTAAAGGGGGATAGTCAGGTCCTGCATATCATCTGCAGTTAACCTTAACGGAATTCCCCCAACGTCTGTCTATGCTGTACGGTTCTCGCATTCCTAACTCTACAACCTGGTGACCTAATTGTCCATACAGGCATCGAGGGCAACTTTACGGCACACCCACTGGGACACCAAAATCACACATCAAACAAATCTCTGGTATGGTACCTGGCTGAGAGAGATAGTGTCTTAAGAGGGTTTTGGATGATGGGACCATATTGGGATCTCACAGCTCTGGGATGTCTGGTCAGAGACCCATACGCACTCATATCAGGAACTTCAAACCACATCTACCTTGACCCATGCAATTTTATAAATACCTCCAACTAAGACATGCACTTCAGTCGCATCTCTTTCAAATTGACTCACTCCTGGAGTTTAGTCCACTAGAGGCTAAACTGTTGATGGTTGATTTGGTCAAAGGGGAAGTGTCAAAAATGTACCGAACCTTGATAATGAATATGCCATGCACCCTAGACCACCTCATGGGTCAATGGGAGGCATGGCCGGGGCCTCTATAATGTCAATGACTGGCGCAACACACTGATGGCGCCGAGGATGGTCACAACCTCTTCCCACCAGGCGTGACTGCATCCCAAGTCCTCATGCCCTCGGTGTGGCGTTGCTCCTGGCGATTTTTATCATAAGGTTTGGCTGTGCCCTATAATCTGAAGTTTCTGACTGCTGTAGTGATAGAGTTAACTGAGGTGCTGCGATGGGAGTGTAGTAATGGAGCCACCCGGCCCATACACATACGCACGCACGCACGCATGCACCTTGGGGGCGGGGCAAGCCCCCAGGTATAAATAAACAGCTGATTGACCGCTCGTGGTTCTTTGGCCCTAACTGACAGCTAGCGTTGTGTTGTCATTTCAGTCACAGTTAGGCCCCACTTTGTGGCATAGGCATCTCTTGCCCCTTGCGTCTCGGCGACGCTACACTGGCGACGAGGATGGGATACGGTCACTCACGCCTCGCCACACAGCTGTGACAGTCTCCTCTACATGACGGAGCCAAGCGTCTCTGAGGAGAATAAAGTACGCATCAGGTCGTGGTGCGTCAGGTGAGCTCGCACCCTTTCAGGGCCTCAGTCGACACCCGCTCGCCCACGCAGCTTGGTGTGCGCTCTCTCACCTGCCGACAGCGCGTCGGAGGGACACTCTCGGCCCTCGCGCAATCTCCTCAGCGGCTGCATCAGGCGCTCGTTCACCAGCTGACAGCGCATCGGAAAGGAATCCTCGGCGCTCGCACAATCACCTCAGCAGCTGTGTAGAGACACACGCATGCGCATGCTGAATCACCGGCTGACAGCGCATCGGAAAGGAATCCTCGGCCCTCGCACGATTACCTCAGCGGCTGTGTACTGACACACGCATGCGCACGATGAATCAGGTCGCGTAAGCCCTGTCAGATCGTATTTCAGGCAGCTGACTTAGGAGAAAGAGACTGGCAAATCCTCACGCATTGAGCGGATGGAATAAAAAAAAAAAAAAGAGGGACAGAGCATTCAGCCATTGACCAGACAGCGAGTGAGCAAATTTGAAGATATATTGGATACCTCATTCGCCAGCGCTACACTTCTAAAAAAAAAAAAAAACGAACACATTTTCGCGCACCAGATATAAACTGACAGGAAAGTTACCTAGAGGTGCCGTTTTTGCCACGTGGGATCAGCGTCACACAGAACCTGTTTGATCCTAGTTTTTTTTACACAGTGCTTCTTTGCGTGGACAGTCAAAAGTATGACAGACCAACAAGCCAATGGAGGTGCCACTGCTGCAACCTCAGCACAAGTGCAACCACCTGCTCCCACTGGACCCCCAGCCGTGGTGCAGATACCTGCTGTCCCGGGTCCAGCTCCTGGTGCCGCCACAGCCGCTGCTGTAGCCTCTCCCGGACATGGCCTCGCAGCGCCACTCCCTCCATTCAGCGAACTGGCAGATCCGCACACAGCTGCGGCAAGATGGCGTATATGGGTTGGGAGATTAGAGCATTATTTTATTGGTGTCCGTGAAACAGATGGCAAGGTGAAGCGCTCTTTACTCATGTGTTATGGAGGGGATGAGTTGTATGAGCTTTTTGAAACGCTGCCAGATCGTGGGGGAGAAGAGGATTATGACGCGGCAGTACGGGCGTTGAGCCTTCATTTCGATCCCAGGGTGAACCCTGATTACGAGTGGTTTAAGCTGCGTCAAGCCAGGCAGGGTGAAACGGAGCCTATTGACTCTTTCTATGCACGGTTAAGGAAATTAGCCATTGCCTGTGAACTTCCAGACCAGCGCCAGGAGATCCGTGCACAGCTAATCCAGGGGTGCAGATCAGTACAACTAAGACGCCTCATTCTTAGACAGCCACGTATCTCTCTTGATGAGATCCTCGTCCTTGCGCGCTCGCATGAGCTATCCAATGCGAGAGCTGATGAAATGCAAGCTGCTCTCGACAGGCCCAGCGCACCAGCAAAAACCCCTCAAATCAAGGAGGAACAAGTTGACGCAATCAGGCGCCGGTCACAAGCACAGAGAGGAGGCCCTCGAGCCAGCTCTCGGAATCCATGTGGGAACTGTGGCATGGAGCATCCGACAAATGGGAGATGTTTCGCAAGAGGAAAAGTATGCTCCAACTGCGGAAAAATAAATCACTTTGCAAAGGTGTGTCGCAGCAGTGGGAACCGCCGTTTTAGCACGAATGGAAGAGGCCCTACACAGGCAGTGCGACAACTATCATTGGAAGATCCGGGCCCGTGTGGTGACGCCTCCAGGACAGCTTTCTGTGCTGATGATGATGATGATAACATCTTCTTCGTCTCCTTTGTGGGGAGAGAGGGCTCTAGAAGACGACCACCACCGATGTGTGAGATCTCCATCGCTGGATCTCCAGTGCAAGCACTCATTGATACTGGAGCGACTGTAAATGTGATGGACAGCACGCAATATGAGCTACTATCTCCGCGCCCACCGCTGTCTCCTTCAAACGCCAAGATTTACACTTATGACAGCGACGACCCGCTTCCTCTCAGGGGAGTAATCGAAGTAACAGCTGCGTGCAATGATCAACAAGTGAAGACCAAATTCCATGTGACTGGAGGCAGGCGCGGCACGCTCCTGAGCTGCCACACGGCAGAAGATTTACGACTTGTGTTCTTTGCACGGCAAGTACATGAACTACACGCAGAAGCAATCTTGAGAGATTTCCCGACCCTATTCAAAGGTCTTGGCTGTTTAAAAGGAAAAAAATTCAAACTTCACGTGGACCCAACGGTCCGACCCATGGCTCTCAGACACCGACGAGTACCTTTTCACCTACGGAAGCAAGTAGAAGAAGAATTGCACAAGCTTGAGGAGTTAGGGGTAATTGAAAAGGTGTCGGGCCCAACGCCCTGGGTATCGCCGCTTGTGATTGCTCCAAAACCAAAGCAACCAGGCGCAATACGCCTGTGTGTGGACATGCGTCTTCCAAACAGGGCAGTAAAGAGGGAGAGGCATCTGACTCCAACTATGGACGACATAGTGGCCGATCTCAATGGTGCACGCTGGTTTTCAAAACTGGACCTCAACGCCGGATATCACCAGCTTGAGCTACATCCAGACAGTCGTAACATCACGACATTCTCCACCCATGTTGGACTTCGGAGGTACAAGCGGTTAAGTTTTGGGGTGTCATCGGCGGCTGAAGTTTTTCAAAATGCCATCAGGGAGACTCTTTCAGGAGTTATAAATTTAAGCGATGACATCCTTGTCTTCTCCAAGACTCTGGAAGAACACCACGTCCACCTCCGAGCAACATTGCAACGCCTAGCTGATCACGGCCTCACCCTCCACAAAGCAAAGTGTTCTTTCTACAAGGAATCAGTGGACTTCTTTGGGTATATCTTCTCCAGAGAAGGGCTTCAGGTCGACCCGAAGAAAGCGGACGCCATCAGGACAGCTCCTAAGCCAACGTCAGCCACGGAAGTCAGGAGTTTCCTGGGAATGGCCACGTACTGCGGCCGTTTCATCCCAAGATTAGCATCCCTATCTGAGCCATTACGTAACCTAACCAAAGCAAGTCAACCATGGGTGTGGACGGCCAAGGAAGACGAAGCATTTGAGGCAATCAAAGCTGCGTTAATTGACGACAAAGTCATGGCATACTTCAGGCCACACCGGCGCACAGAAGTCGTTGTAGACGCGAGTCCTGTAGGATTAGGGGCCGTCCTCATGCAAGAGACTGAAGCTCATGAATGGGTGCCGACAGCATATGCCAGCAGAGCACTGACTGCGACGGAGATGCGGTACGCCCAAATTGAACGTGAAGCACTGGCAATAAAATGGGCATGCCAGCATTTTCACCTCTACCTGTTCGGACATGAATTCAAAGTAGTGACTGATCACAAGCCCCTGGTGCCCCTATTTGCGGGAACTGCCAGACTCGCACCACCCAGAATTGAGAGATGGGCTGTCCAACTCCAAACATACCGCTTTGAGGTGATCTATAGGCCTGGAGCCGACAATCCTGCGGACTTCCTATCCAGACACCCCGGCTCCGGAGATACAGTACAAATAACAAGTGACGTAGATGACGTTGAGGAATATGTCAGAATGATCTCACAAGACGCTTGCCCAGTAGCCCTGACGCTGGAGGACATTGGAAAAGCAACGGATGAAGACGAATGCCTTGTCAAGGTAAAAACTACGCTGACAAACAGGAACTGGAGAAATTTTCTTGATGGAGTTAGCGCCCTCACACCCCAAGAACAGCTGGCGAGACAACAACTGTGGAGAGCTCAGAGTGAGCTGAGCATTGGACCGCACGGCGTGGTCCTCCGAGGGGCAGCGATCGTGGTACCTACAAGGCTGCAGAGAGAAGTTGTACGCCTTGCACACCAAGGCCACCAAGGAGTATCGAAGACAAAAGGGCGTTTGCGCAGCAAGGTGTGGTTCGCCGGCATGGATGCAGCGGTGGAGGAAGAGGTTGGAAACTGCCACTCGTGCATCATCACAGGCCGGGAACCTGCTCCTCACCCGGTGATCACCGAAGAACTCTGTAAAGAGCCATGGTCAAAAATGAGTATGGACTTTGGATCATTCCCGGATGGACGACACACCCTTGTCATGATAGACTCTTACTCCCGTTTTCCAATAGTGGAAATTGTACCCACGACAGCGTTCAACCACGTCAAGAAAGCTCTGGAGAGAGTGTTCGCCATGGTAGGCCTACCAGAAGAGGTGAGGTCAGACAACGGCCCTCCTTTTCAGGGAAAAGACTTCCAAACTTATCTCGCTGCACGGGGTATTCACCACAGAAAAATCACTCCGCAATGGCCCCAAGCAAATGGGGAAGTTGAGAGATTTATGCGGACTTTGAATCGCGCACTGCAAATTGGTGTGGAAAGAAAGGAAGACGCAGAAGAGTGCCTGTCACAATTTCTCAGTGCATACAGACAGACACCCCACTCGACAACACGCTGTGCTCCGGCACACCTAGTATTCAAGAAGGTACCAAGAGACTGCGTGCCAACTACACCTGCCTGGTGCCCCCCAGAAATAGATCACGAGGTCACCCAAGAACGCCGGAAGCGCACTAACGACAAAGCCAGTCAGGCAAGGAAAGCCGAAGCCAGGTCATTGGTGGTTGGAGACAGAGTGGTTATTAAGAACAGGCAACGAAAATCAAAATACGACCCAGCGTTTGAACCAGAAGTATGGGAAATTGTGAACGTGCACGGCACCATGGTGTCGGCGTTCAGAGGCACACGAGCTGTTACCAGAAATGTATCCTGGTTCAAACGCGTCTCACGTGAATATGGGCACGACGGAACTGCATCTGAGGAAATGGAAGACGAAGAGCAGGAACCAGCACGCACGGAGTCACCAGTGTCACCGCAAGAAGAAGAAAGACAGACTTCAACGAGGGTTGTGCCAGCAAACACCGCCAGCACAGAGAACCCCTCAAGTAATGACCAGCATTGCTCTGAGCAATCAGTGGAGACGGGGAGTCCGGAGGGTCGTCAAAGCCAAAGATATCATCTGCGACCTAATCCGATCCCCAACCAACGATTGAAGGACTATGCATGGAATATGAACTAAATTCAAAACACCTCATGGCCGGGACTATTGATCTGTGAGTTTGGAGGGATGTAGTAATGGAGCCACCCGGCCCATACACATACGCACGCACGCACGCATGCACCTTGGGGGCGGGGCAAGCCCCCAGGTATAAATAAACAGCTGATTGACCGCTCGTGGTTCTTTGGCCCTAACTGACAGCTAGCGTTGTGTTGTCATTTCAGTCACAGTTAGGCCCCACTTTGTGGCATAGGCATCTCTTGCCCCTTGCGTCTCGGCGACGCTACAGGGAGGTCCCCCTCTCCCCCTCATGCTTTTATTGGGTGCCGTTGAGGACTCTTAATATGTGACGGCTGAGAGATCATTCCCGGGGACGGTCGCTAAATGAGATATTGCCACCCGTTGGTGATCCCCTTCATCTCCCACTCTATCACAATGGTGCCGGGAGGCTGGGGGGTGGATTGTTGTGGGCTGCAAAAGAAACTGACCTATGAGGCCAGGGGCTGCCCCAAGTACTGGGGAAGTGGCTGTTCTAATAACTCCATGGTACCGGTTAAGGGCGGGGGTGTCATTGCCGCTGCTGCACTTGCATGATGTGTTGTATCAACTGAATGTCAATGCCATGCAATCGCATTATGTTATTTTCTTGGATGAACCAAATGTGTGTCACAATGTTCTTTACTCATATGGCATAAAACTCGATAAAAATGTATTTATTAAAAAAAACGAATTGTAATAAAAAAAAAACACATTTCATGGTGTTTGCCTGCTGCCCAATTGCCTTAAAATAAATCATTTTTAATTAATAGGAGTATTCATGTTGAGTGCCTTGGGTCAGGGTTAAATGCATTGTGGTGCTATGTGCGAAGCTTCGTTTTTTATGGGACGTTATTCACAAATTAATGAGTTGCTAACCTAATGGTAGGCGACATACTGATATAATTCTATAGTGGCTTAACAGTTTTATGGGAATGTTTAGATTCCACTGACAGGACATTACATTGCAAATGTGCCCATGCGCTGGCTCTTGTATCCCCCTTGGTTGGCCCTTTAAATGTGTTATGCTGCCGGATCGGACGCCGATTATTCCTCTGATGAAACAATTAAAATGTACTGTGACACTGTTTGCACTCTTGCAACTAGCCAAGACGGATTTTTTAAATCTCAAATGCAGAGGTTCTGCATTTGTTCAAATGTAAACTCCCATTAAGTTTGTAGTCGTGACCATGCCTTGTAGCTCTGCCAGTACGCAGACTGCACCTATGGGAAAACACAACATTATTCTCATTCCACTAATATATGTACACTACTATAGATTAATTATCCAAATTCTTTCCTTTAAAATAAAAACAAAACAGCTATACTTCATCCTACTGCGTGAACTTTCAGCATGGCCAGCGCTTTTGTGGCCTTATCCCAGCACTATTGATGCGGCTGAGACTGTGACGATCAGCTGACACTGTTTGACTCCCGTGGTCTTTAATCCCATCTGCTCTTTGTATTCTTTTTTCACCAGAAGTTATCTGGCCCACTTCTTTCATCATCATGAGCTTGTTGAGGTGCAGCCCTCCCCTCGGTGGCTCCCTGTTTGGTGAGAGACACCACTTCTGCTGCCTGAAGTTCACTTTGAATATGCAAGGTGAGACTGCCCTCCAGCCCTCACCTGGACGGTTCATCTGAGGTGAGGGCGACTTTCGCTTACCAAGGGGGACCGAGCAGGGATTGGTTTGGGCAGTAATGGGGACTGGAACATCTGCTCCTCGGGTGTGTGTGTATCAGCTCCCCAGTTGGTGTATTTGAGAGTTGGTTTCTGACTAGTATGCCTTTGCAGGTGTACCCATTTACCTGCCTTAGTGGTATTCATGTACAATGTAAATGTAAATGTAAATGTGTGTATATTTGTAAAGCGCACTATCACCTGAAAGGTATCTTGGCGCTGTATACCGCTGTGGAACCCTTCCTGGCTTTCCCTGTGAGATGCCCCCTTACTGGGCACCTCCAAGGTGAGGCCAGGCATCCTAGCGCTTTCTGGGCCGTTGTGGAGATTAAGCAAGCTATTGCCCAGAGTTGCAGAGTGGGACCCATGATTAGAGTAGGCACCTAGGCGAGAATTATCGAGTCCGTGGACATTGAGCCCAAGACCCTGCCGCGTCGGGAATTGAACCCTGGTCCCGGGCCAGACCTCTGCCTCAGGGTCTGCCGCTCTAATCGGTGAGCCACACTTCTCCACAATACACGCAACAAATACATTGTTTTGGTTTAATTAAATTTGGGTCAAACCTCTAAGGAGTCAAAGAGATGAAAAAAATAATAAACCAATCTGGCGGGGGAAAAAAAACATTCCTCTCAAATAGGACCGGGCGGCATTCTGCCACCCGTGGACCTCTGTGAAATTTCACTGAGTTTTTAGATAACTACATGAGCTCGGCCCACCCCTACTATAGAGGAAGGTTTGGGCCTGGCCGAAATGGCAGTTGAACCCCTTCGCTGCGGCCGCGATTTTTCCGCTGTGCGGTAAACAAAAGAACAGGGCGGGCCGTGACGAACCCCAGCCGTCATCCGCACACGCTCACCGCGGGGCGTGACGGCTGGGGTTCATCACCAGCATGGGAGGAGTTAAACTTCGCATATAGGCTTTGCACAGGCCGGTCCGAGCCATGTTTAAAGAGTTAATTAAGTGGGTGGCACAATCAGTGCTGAAGGCCCAAAGTAGCATTTAATTTACAAGCCCTGGGCACATGGGGTACATTTTACAATGTACTTATAGGTAAATTAAATAGCCAAATTTGGATAAGCCAATGCTACCATGTTTAGTGTATAGAGCACATGCCCAGAAGGGGAACAGCCATTACAACGTGGTTTTTACCACATGTTGCTTTTACATAGCATGCGTTACAACGCATGCGATGTTACAACCCGTGATAAAAACAACGCATACAATTACATCGCATGCGCTTTTACAACGCATGCGATGTAATGAGTAATGGCTGCGGCGGCGGCTACCCATGTCGTTGTGAGGAAACTTAGGCTGTTTCCTCACAACGATGTGCACCAAGCAGGAAGGAGGAAGCAGGAACCAGGAGCGGAGACGGGAACGCTGGAGAGGAGAGAGGTAAGGGGGTTTGAGCTTGGCTGGGGATTACTTTTGTAGGGTTTAGGGTATTGTAAAAGTAATGTTGTAATGTTTGTGTTGTGTGGGTTTTTTAATAACGTTTTAGTTTTTTTGTGTGTAGTGGAGTGTAATGTTGTTTTTGTTTAGTGTAGTAGAGTAGGGTTTAGGATAGTGAAGTAGTGTTTATGTAGTGTAGTGATTTAGGTTTTAGGGTAGTGTATTAGTGTTTGTGTAGTGATTTAGGTTGTAGGGTAGTGTAGTAGTGTTTGTGTACTGTAGTGTTTTAGGGTTTAGGGTAGTGTTGCAGTGTTTGTGTAGTGTAGTGTTTTAGGGTTTAGGGTAGTGTAGTAGTGTTTGTATAGTGTTGTGTTTTAGGGTTTAGGGTGGTGTAGTGTTTTATTGTTTAGGGTAGTGTAGTAGTGTTTATGTAGTGTAGTGTTTTAGGGTAGTGTTTGTATAGTATAGTGTTTTTAGGGATTAGGGTAGTGTTGTAGTGTGTGTAGTGTAGTGTTTTGGGGATTAGGGTAGTGTTGTAGTGTGTGTAGTGTAGTGATTTAGGGTTTAGGGTAGTGTAGTAGTGTTTGTGTAGTGTAGTGTTTTAGGGTTTAGGGTAGTGTAGTAGTGTTTGTGTAATGTTGTGTTTTAGGGTTTAGGGTAGTGTAGTGTTTTAGTGTTGAGGGTAGTGTAGTAGTGTTTGTGTAGTGTAGTGTTGTAGTGTTTGTGTAGTGTAGTGTTTTAGGGTTTAGGGTAGTGTAGTGTTTTAGGTTTTAGTGTAGTATAGTAGTGTTTGTGTAGTTTAGTGTTTTAGTGTTTACTGTAGTATTGAAGTGTTTTAGGGTATTAGGGTAGTGTAGGGGTGCGAGTAGTGTGGGTAGTGTTGTTGTGTAGTAGTGTTTTAGGGTTTAGGGTCGTGTAGGGGTAGGAGTAATGTGTGTAGTGTTGTAGTGTGGTCGTGATTTTGGGTCAGAGGGGTGTAGGGGTGGAAGTAGTGTGTTGTGTAGGTGTAGGAGTAGGGATGTTGTTTACCTTGCAAACTATTACTACGAGTATTGCTTTACCACGCATACCTTTGTGTTGTAGTGGCATGAGTGGTAAAGGCATACTCATGGTAAAAGTATGCGATGTAATGGCATGCGATGTCATTGACGTCACGTAGTAATACCCGCGTTGTAATGGCACGCGTGGTATTACTATGCGATGTAATGTCATACATCCTGCCCAGAATCCTAAAGCCAGCAAAAATGAAGTCAGCAAAACATGAGGTCAGAATGTAAAATGTCAGAGGAAACCATGTTAAGGATCCAAGGTCTAGCACTCATCCACTGGGGTAGGAGTTTTGAGGGATTAATACTCAATATTTTGGCTATTGCAATCCAAAATGTACAAATATTACAGAAAGAAACCGCAGATTGAAGATCAATCCATAACTTTACGACTTTCGTTGATTTGTTGGTTTTCCTTTCTAAATAAGAACCTTAATAGCTCTAGACCTCTGTGAGTAACCCAGATGCTTAGAAACTCTACTACCAGTTTTTAGTTTCATTGGAAAGTTATCCTGAAGCAAGCACAAGAATAATTTAAATTTGGCGACATCCAAAGACAAAGAAAATACCTTCGACACATTGCTCAACCAAGATAAAAAAGCATCATGTGATACATAATTCCAAACATATACATGGTCAGAACAAGATCTTAATTAAAAAACTAGGGACCTTTGCCTCCCACAGTACAACCAGGTAAAAATCCAATCAGATAAAGAGCTGGGAATGATCACTGAGGGTGAATTTTGAAATTGGTAACAACGTAAAAAGCCCAATATTGAATGGAAATGTCATCAATAAGTGATCAATGTAAACCTCTTCTCCAAGAGAAATTATAAGTGGAAGTGAGATCAAACAGACCATTAATCATGGCCAGGTTGCACTAGAGAGCCCAAGATAGTAAAGTGGATTGACTAGTGTTAAAGGGGGATTATTAGTAGGGGTTAAGTAAGCACCCTCCACTAGCAATTAGGCCACCAATGCAATATAAGATCCAGAAAAGGTCTCTATAAATTATTCCCTTGCTCACCCCTTGGTAACTGGCAATGAGCAGACAACTTAGGAGAGAGGTATGTACAGAATTAAAAAACACCAATACATTAAATAAGCCAGACACCACACACAATAAAAATCCCACACCAATTTATGGAAATAGGAAATATTTGTATCTATAAAATGACACCAAAATGACAAAACTACAAAATAGGGAAACCGAGATATGATTTTTTAAAGATTAGCCACTTGATAGTGCTTAAAAACAAATAGCGCCAACTTGAGACATCTGGTCACACTTGACTGGGACAATGACCGGGGCACACCAGAGCCCTGGCTGGATACAGTAAGCGGGAGGCCACAATCAAACTTTTACCTTTAGACTTAGGAACTTTTCTGGAGGATATTGTGCGGTCCCCTGCAGCAGGCCAATTTCAATGCAACATTGTCGGATTGCTCCTCTGCGAGGCCCTGGTCAAATTCTGGAAGTCAGGAGCTCTGGAGCTTTCAGTGGGGCGAACCTGAAATCCAGGCTGAGTTGTGGTTTGACGTCGGGGGCCTGAATCTGGTTGTGGAGCTTTTTCTAAAAGTTGTTTGAAACTCCTGGAACTTCTACCTGAAGTTCCTCCCGAGGGTTCTCAGTGTCCAAAAAACACTTCCAAAGGTCTAAAACTCTGAGATTGTCCTCAGAAGTTTGGAACAACGATTCCCACAATGCACCTGGCCAAATCCTTAATAGTCCACTGGATATACTCCAGGCTGGGGACATCTTGAGGAAGAGGGTGCAGGGAAGCTCTGTTAACTTGTTGCTGTCAGGGAGTCCACTCCTTAATCCTTTTTGAAGCAAGGCAAATTACTCAGGACTGTAGTTCAAAGTGTACAGCAGGAGCAGTCCTTCAAAGAGCAGTCCTTTGGGGTGCAGACCAGGGTTCCAGCAGGGCAGTCCTTCTTCTCGTAGTTTCAAGCAGCAGATCTGAGTTGCTAGGCATCTCTTACATATTTATCCAATGATCTGAGGTGACAAGTAGAGGGGCGCCCCTGACCAATAGGGTGCAGGGTGCCACCCAAAAGCATGACAACTTCCTCCAAACTGTGGCATATTCTTGTTCCACAAAGCAGTGTACTTTAAAAGTGAAGATGGAGAATTCCTCTCCTTGTGAGAAAGACCGGGCTAAGCCTGCATACTGGTGTGGCTCATTTCCCATAACGCTCTCTCTCCAGACCTCCTGCTAACTACATCCCTGGGGCTGCCATCTAGTTGGGGGTTACAGGAAGAGGGTGTACGCCTGGCTGGCATTCCTTACTGTCCTGCTCTCTTAGAAGCCCAGCTTGATTTACACAGCCCCCTCTTCTAGGCCTGTTCTCTGCAGCTGCAGAGCTCCCCATATCAGATATCATTTGTCTCTATGCAGGCCTCTTATCACTTATTTTCTGTATTAGCTATGATACTTTCAACAGTGGCAAGCTTTGTATTTATCATTACCATTCTTTTAAGTCCTTGAAATCTTATTTTAGCTCACTCCTATCGGTAGTTACACCATATCACAGTATCCCCAAGTTAGCCTATTGAGCTAAACATGCTACAATGGAGAAAAACAAAATTGACTGTTTTTCTCTCACTTGGTCATATAGAGCATCTTTTGGAATGTCTTACCAGGGGGAACCTAGGATAGACCTTAGGAGTGACTTAACAGTAAAAATAAGGTAGTTTAACACTTTAGAAGTACCTTTAAATCCAAAGTCGAATTTGAATACAATTTCAGTTTAAAAGTGGCTTGCAAGAGAGGGCTGACTTTTAAAATGACCGCAGGCCACACATAAGTGCATGTTTAACGGCCTTGAAGCTACTGGGCATCTAAACCTACATGCTCTACCTCATACTAAGGACTTACAGGTAAGTTATCAGTGCCAATTATAATTACACCTAATTAATATATACATTTTTTATCAACGTACTGGCCCTAGGCCTGGTTAGCAGGGCCCAGGGTGCAGTCAGAGTCAGTTATCACCAGTATCGGTAAAAAATGGGGGGGGGGGTAAATAGGGAAAAAAGGATAACTTTCTCCCAAAGCCATTACAAAAAGTGTACAGATTTTAAGCATGCATATTCTACCTAGCACACTTGTATTCATAGTGTCTTTTTGTTTGGTGACACATGCACCTTCTCTTCACATAGGTGATGCGTTTTTACTGATTTTAATAATTTACTACAATAACATTTCATAGAACTTGGGGAATTTATGAATATTTACTTCTCCACAAAATGCAAGTGACCCACATTCTGAGTTGTGGAAGGGATTTCGAGGGATGATGCAGAGGGAAATACATTATTTTAAAAATGTTCTCTCTGCATCGTTCCTCGATATCCCCCCACCTAGCCCCACCACCCCACTCTGTTACCGGCACGGACAGCCACTGATAGGATGGTATGTGTGATTGTACTTAGGCCGTCAATAACTCAAAGAGCATGTAGAGTGGAAAAATGAGCTCTGATTCATCAAAAAGGAGCTTTTTTTCCACTCTCCATTTTCCAACCCCCCCAGGTTGATGTGTGGAGGCAAGCCACTGGCATTTACAAGAAAAAACGGTTTTTATTGTGTGGCTTCTGAATCCTTTGACTGATTTTCCAAACCCAAAACCTTTGAGGGTTTGCAAGCTCAGATAAAAATAGAAACATACTATTGTCTTTATGACTCTGAGCACCTTACCACTCCTAACCAGTACTACAGTGCATGTGCTTCTCCCGTAAACATGTTGATATTGGTGTATACTCAATTGGCATATTTAGTTTATTTATAAGTACCTTGTAAAGTTGTATACCATATACCCAGGGTTTGTAATCTAAATGCTACTAGGGGGGCTACAGCACTTACCCTGACACCCACACAAGTAACCTTTCAAGCCTGCCATTGCAGGGCCTGTTTGTGCAGTTTTCTGGCACTGTAACTTGGAATTTAAAACCAATTGCCAAGCTTTGCACTCCCTTTATTCTTACACATAATACACCCTTAAGCAAGAATCTAGGAAGCCCTATGGGCAGGGTCCATTGTAACTAAAAGGTGGAACATCTACTATTAAGTTTTGCATGTCCTATTAGGGAGAAACATTTAAAAATTGTTTTTCACTACTGTGAGACTTACTCCTCTCATTTGCTAGCATTGAGTATTCCTAATACACCTTTAAAGCTATAATTCCAGATCAGAAAGGAGTCAGAGCATCATGTTTTATATATTTGGAATCACAAACTTGGATTTAACATTAAAATTTAAGAAATTCCACTTTTATAAAGTGGGTATTTTTCTGCTCTTACTTCTCTGTGTGCTGTGCAGCCTGTCTCCAATACAGGACTGGAGTGGTTGACAGATGCATTTTGTGCATACCCTCTAGACAGCCACAAACACAGGAAGGGTGTGTGTGGCAGAGAACTCATCTGCATTCATCTGCATTCTGATAGCTCTTCCTGGGCAGGAAGAAGGAGGATGAGCAGACACATGCACCTGAATAGGCAGTGCCCTGTTTCCCACACAAAGAGTTGATTACATCCTACTGATAGTCCGGAGACAAGACTAGGATTGCAAGGGACCTGTGTACTTTAAGGGCCTGCTTTGAAGTCACTCACTCCCCCACTTCAAAGGCACATTTGGGGTTTAAGTACTGGGCCTCCAACCCTACCAAGTGAGTGCACTACTGGACCTGAAAGCGACCAAAGGCCATTGAGAGTGGTCTTCCAGATGACAGTTCCGTCTGCTCTCTATCACCAAACCATTGGAGCATCAAAAGGGGATGAAAAATACAGCGCTCTCAGGAGAATCAAATGGTCGGACAACACAGGCAACACGTTACAAACTTGGCTCGAAGAAAACCAGGAAGTCTATTTGTCTTCCGCGCTCTCACCCATAAAGGCCTGGGAGAACATCGTGGAAGACCTACAAGCTAAGCTCGGGAAACCCCAGTCACATCTCCCCAGGCCTAATGGGCAACTAAGAAGGGGCAGGACAGGGCTAAACAAAGACATATAGGACAGAAAACGACTCCTGCGCAAGGCCCTCGCAAACAAGAGATGAGGGGGTCGCTTACCGGAGGGACCATCGGTTGCCTCATTGAGGGCGGTACTAAGGAAGAAAATTTGGGAACACAAAAATGCCACCAGGGAAAGGGAATGGCTCAAAGTTTTCTCCCTGCTAAAACAGAAGAATCCAGCGCAGCTGTGGAAATACATAAACCAACTGAGCAGCAGAGGAATCTCAAGAGAGAATGGAGTAGCAGAAAAGGGCTGGCTGATCTATGTTAAACCGCTTTATACAACTATCCCCGCATACAATGACAACTCAGATGGGGCCCGTAGAGTTGATGGCCCAGAATGGTAATCAGACATCATGTCAGAAGCCACAAAAGCCAGTCATTGCAACCGGTCCGAGGGTAATAGATCGCCAGACAGTGTAGTAACAGCCCAGCTAAACCCTCAAATGGTCATTAAGACCATCAAGAACATGAAGAAGGACGGGGCCCCTGGGCCAAACGGGATCCCACCACCGGTTTTCAAAAAGGCCCCCGACTTTTAGGCTGCCATATTAACTCCCCTATACAATTACACTTTCCAGACAGCAACAACGCCTGATGCCTGGAAGGGCTCCATCTTGGTCCCTATCTTTAAAAAAGGAGACCGCCTAAAGCCATCAAATTACAGGCTCATTTCCCTACTCGACCTTGAGGCCAAGGCCTACGCCCGCCTGCTACTAAAGGACCTGGAGGAGTGGGTTGAGGAGAATAGTATTATGCCTCCTTACCAAACTGGCTTCAGGTCACAGGCATCAACAATGGATAATATATTGGCACTAAGCATGAGCGCAAAATCCGCTCCGATCGCGGATTTTGCGGATTTTCGGCAAATCCGCGATCCGCGAACTCTCGCGAATTTGCCGAAAATCCGCAATCCGCGATCGGAGCGGATTTTGCGGTCAAAAGTTCAAGCGAGCCTAATTAACGATGGCGCCGGCAAGCTGCCAGCGCCATCCTGCAATAGTTACTTAATTAGCTTCAACAGGAAGCTCTAATAGATAAGATACAGCAGGGGCTCGAGCGCCTGCTTTATTTTAACAGTTGGAGCTTCCTGTTGAAGCTAATTAAGTAACTATTGCAGGATGGCGCTGGCAGCTTGCCGGCGCCATCGTAAATTATTTCAACGGTGGTGTCTTCTTGAATAAATATGAAGGGCAGGGTTCATTCGGGCACGACGGTCCTGGCACAAAAAAATAAACCTCAACAGGAAACACTTGCAGATATCAATAAAGCATGTGCCCTAGTTGAAGCTTAAATTCAGTGACTCATTCATCAGCCCAAAAATTAATCTGCTGCTCTGATCGGTCTCTGCCCTTTTATACACACAAGAGGCATGCTCGCATGGACGCCCCGTCCGTTTGGCCCCGCCCACACACTCGAGGTGTGCACCGTCTTCCCGCCATTTACCCACTATGATGGACATTTCACTCAAGGGACCCCTGCGCACTTCGGCGCGATTGCATAGTAACACACACTTGGCCGCTGGAACTAGTTGAAGCGCAAATGCAGTGACTCATTCATCAGCCCAAAAAAAATCGTGAGCGTTGGGAGGCTGGGCAGATGTGCCTTCTTCCCAAATATACCATCGAAAATCCGCTGTGATGCTGCTCTGATCGGTCTCTGACCATTTAGACACACAAGAGGCATGTGCGCTCGCGTGGAAGCCCCGTCCGTTTGGCCCCGCCCACACACTCGATGAAGCCCCGCCCCCCAATCCGCAAATCCGCTAAATCCGCGGATTTTGCGGATCCACGATCCGTGGATCCGCTAAATCCGCGAATCGTGGATCCGCAAAATCCGCCCATGCGTAATTGGCACTGACCTATCTATCTGCCCAGGCTACCCGGAAGAACCACCCCCCACTCTTCTGTTGCTTTGTGGATTACAGCACAGCATTCGACAAAGTTGTTCGCAGAAGATTATGGTGGAAGTTAGAAAACTGGGGAATTCCTCCAAACCTATTGAAGGCAATAAGATCGCTCTATGAGGACACCTGGGTAAGAGTCAAAACCAGCACCAGCACAGTGTCCTCGAAAATAATTACAGAGAAAGGGCTGAAGCAAGGGTGTGTGCTGGCACCCATTTTGTTTAACGTATACACAGCAGATCTGGGGGATGCCCTAAAAGGAGCCTGCCTAGTACCACCAAGACTAGGTAACTTGAGGTTGCCAGTGCTTCAATATGCCGACGATACAGCTATAATGGACCACACAAAGGTTGGCCTACAAAGAGCCCTAACCGCATTAAATCATTTCAACAGAATCAATAACCTGATAGTAAATCAAGGAAAGACCAAGGTCGTCATCTTCAGGACCTACCACCAGAAAAAGAAAGTGCAATGGCAAATGGGCAACTTGCATTTCAATACAGCAGAGTCATACAACTACCTGGGGGTCTGGCTGACGGAACGGGCAAACGCGAAGGCCCACTTGAAACACCAGGGTACTAAGGCCAACATGGTGATACATCTCCTCAAGCAATTAAACCACCACATGATCAGCCCGACTGCCGGCCCAATACTGAAAGTTCTAAAAGCAAAACTTCTACTAGCAATCAGTTATGGCCACCTTGCTTTCCCCCGATCACAGCGCGCTAGCATAAATTCAATACAATCTAAAGCTTATAAAACGGTGCTCCAAATACCGAGGTCAGCAAGGAATGCAAGGCTAAGGCTGGAATTAGGCTTGGCAAGGCCCGATTTGATGTGCGAGGGGGACTTTATAAAACTTTATCTCTGGATTTTAAGGGCCCCAGCAAATTCATTAAAACACCGACTGAGATTTATCTTTGAAGAGCCACGCACGCTCTGGCACATCGCCCTGCACAAAGCAATAAAAGTACTGAACATAGTGGAAGAGAGCATATCGAGGCCGGAAATTCCAATAATCACCTGGAAAAGAGCTATAAATAAACAAGGGGACGAAATTTCATTCAATCTTGATTCCAAATCCCTCCGCCCAAGTCCACACCTAGACCCGCTGAACAGCTCCTACATGGTAGGCAAAGCCCAGGTTTACCTAAGTGACACTCTCACTCTATCAATCCGAAGTAAAATACTGTCCATTAGATTAATCACGCTAGGAATTGCGGATTTCAATCCGGCATGGGCCCGAAGGGGA
Source organism: Lissotriton helveticus (assembly GCF_964261635.1). NCBI lineage: Eukaryota > Metazoa > Chordata > Amphibia > Caudata > Salamandridae > Lissotriton > Lissotriton helveticus. Next base: position 369,162,772 of record NC_136070.1, read on the forward strand.
GACGCCACAACTTGCAGACTTTGTTCACATAAGAAGGAATCGTGGCTGCACCTCTTATGCTGCTGCCCAAATCTCAAGGACGATCGAAGAAGACTATTGCGCCCAATCTGTAACATCTATGGAATAAAATACTAAAGCGAAGCGTCAGCAATGTGCTTTTCCAAGTCTAGCACAATGACCCTAGCAAGACTAGGGAAATTGATCTACAGCATCAGGCTCGCCTTAAAAAAGGCAAATGAACTAAACAAAACTCTGGAGCAATGTATTACAAACCCAAGAAACGACTGTGAGGTGGCCTTGTAAGTGCATTGGCGCTTCTCCATACTTCTAGCATCCCCCCAGGACAGAGCCATACAGGAATACGTACCCATGACCAATGGATATCTGCCACAGTTGCATAATGTCATCCATCCCCATAGAACAATGTGGGCTTTTGGATTTCCTTAAAGCCCTACCTCTGCATCCACAAACCCTGGGAAAGGCTGATTGTGGCGGAACTGGGGAGGGGCGGCAAACTTCTTTTATAAGAACAGGTTTTTTTTTAAATGTTTTTTTTGTACTCACGGTTTCAGCTGTAACATTGTAACATGATGACTATTTTTACTGTAATGATTTTAATTAATTGTACAGTTAACAATAAATACAATACTGGACCTGTGAAGAACTCTGTCAGGAGTAAACTGCTGTGCCACAAGGATTGCCACTTTGCCTGACTGCTGCTCTGAAGGAACTGCTTTCTGCTTGGCTGAGCTCTCCTGCTGCCTGCTGATGTCTGCCCTGCTGAAGACAAGGACTGGACCCTTTTCACTTGAACCCAGAGTGACTACAAAGGCTTGCTGGATTATCCCCTGTTCTAAAGTCTCATGTCCATATAAGACTTCCTTCAACTTATCAACAGCACTGGGATACTACCATCTGTTGAAGTGGTGCCAATCCAGTCGCGGGCCCATGAGAGATGATTTCTGCTGTCTAGAACCATCAATGTTGGCACAGCAGTGACTTTGCACTGTTTGAAACCAACACATTGCCCTTTAACGCCTATGCAGGTGCCGAACTATGATATTGAGTCAATAGACTTCCCAGCTTGATGACAAAGGACAATGCAGCTTAACAAAGAAGCGGTACCTGCATCGTAAAGGGGTTTGATGCTAAAGCCTTCATTGACTGCGCGGATTGGCAGTGATGCATTGGTTCCATCCACAGGATCGACAACGGCACAGCGCCTCCCCAACTCCTCACACCGAGCCTTTGATGTCGCTGATTGCTCCATCCAAGTTACTTTGCCAGCTGAACCTGTCTATGTCCTTTAGACAGCCTGCCCTCCATCGTGGATTGCCTGAACTTTGGATTGACATCGGTCTAGAGCAACATCAAGTAACCTTTTAGCGTTATTAACTTCTAGCATTATTTTTGTTTTTTTCTTAAAAAATTCATAACTCCAGTTCTTCTTATTGGATTTTTGGGCGTTTGGTCTTGTTTTTCCCATAAAAGTATTCTCTCATTTTCTAAACCTGAGTGGAGCATTTTTGAGGTGTTTTCATTGTGTTACTATATGTGTGTCTTGTGTTGCACAAATACTTTACACATTGCCTCTTTAGGAAAACCTGACTGCGCTGTGACAAGCTACCAGAGGGTGAGCACAGGTTATCTTTTAGTATGTATCTACCTTTCTATGACTAGAATTGAGGTCTCTACATGGACAGGCTGCAAACCTATGCCAACTAGAGACACAATTTCTAACACTGCCTGTGTGCTGTATTAGTGTTTGTGTAGTGAGAGGAAATGCTAATGCACTGTGAATTTCTGTGTTACTTTATTTGCATGGGTACCTTAAGAACTGTTATTATGTGTATTCTGTTGTCTGTGTTTCTGATATCTATGTGCAAGGTGGTACATAGCTCTGGTGGTCTGTGTGAATTAGAGCCTATATAATGGTGTGTGCATGGTCACCTATAGTGTTGCTGATCTGTCAGGGTGCTTTGATGGCTGTCAATTGGTCTGTGAATGGTTATGTGTAAAAATGTTAGTTTGTGGGGCATGGTTTTTATAACTGTGTGTCCGTGTCTCCATATGAACATGAACATGTAAGCTTTGTAAATATGGCATGAATGTTGTGTTTTCTCCAGTGGCGGCAAGCAGCAGTGTGGCACGGAGGGGGGGAAGAGGGTTACAAAAAAAGGAAAAAATCACATACATGCCAGCAGGCCGGCTGACAGGCTGACGCCTCTCCTCTTTCCTCTTTGTCCTCTTCCTGGCATCCAAAACGCCTCCGCCCGACTGATCGTCAACGTCCCCTGCCACAGCCACATCACCCCACACCTGAGAGACCTACACTGGCTCCCCGTCTACAAGATGATCACCTTCAAGCTCCTCACCCACGCACACAAAGCACTCCACTGGACCAGCCTACCTGAACAGCATATTCAGCTTCTACACCCCCACCCGCCAGCTCCGCTCCGCCAGCCTCGCCCTCACCGCTGTCCCCCGAATCCAACGAACGACCTCCAGCGGCAGATCCTTCTCCTACCTCGCTGCCAAGACCTGGAACACCCTCCCTACCCACATACGGCAGACCCTAGATCTACTTACCTTCAGAAGACTCCTCAAGACCTGGCTCTTCCAGCAGTAGCAGCAACCCCCTCCCCATAGCACCTTGAGACCCTCATGGGTAAGTAGCGCGCTTTACAAGTACTCTGATTGATTGAAACCTCATTTCCAAGTAAACTTTTTATGTCTTGGTTTACCAACTGAAATTACCTCCTGGGTTGACCTCTGATTACCGCACTACCCAGAATTCTTGGACTACATAGGCATCTTTCAGTAACAACCTTTAATCCTACAATAGAATAGAAAAGAGTTGTTTTATCGATAATACAGAAATAATCCTTCAAATCTTTCTTCCTCCCTCGACCTTTTGAAACTGTAACTTTGAAAAACAAAAAAGTAAAATAAATCTCCTTTAAGTACATCACTGTTGGAAACAAATTTCGATGAAGCTCTTAAGAGTTAAATTGGTTTTGCACATTTGTCGTTCTGTAACTGCATCTGTAAAATGGATATAGTAAGATTTTTGTCGCGGCGCACAAAAGAAGTACGCAACCTGAATTTTCTTTCAACGATAATAACTCTGATTGTGCTCGAGCAGATGGAAATGAGTTTGCAATGGTGAGATGACCCAGTCAGAAATAGTCACCTTGTAGGTGTTTTTGATAAAAGGAGGCAAATTTTTGATAAATAAAACATGTGTCGAGTGTGGCTGAAGCAGCCAAAGCGGATCTTGTTACGTTTCCACTCTGGCTTTCGAAATAATTGCCAAAAGGATGCTAGCGCGAGCTGGGGTGGCAAGCAATATCTCCCGAGTTACACCATTTATTTTTATCCCTGATTTAGTCTTGGAGAGAACATACAGCCTGATTCATGTACATGCCGTTTTGCGTGTCCCTAATAGCGAATCATAGCGATTCGCTATTGAGGACACGCAAAACGGCATTCATGTAGGAATTGCTAATAAAATAGCGATTCCTACATGTTCTTTATTTGCGAGTAGCAATTTGCTACTCGCAAATACTCCCCATTCATTCCTATGGGCCAAGAGGCCCATAGGAATGAATGGGGATTTGCGAGTAGCAATTTGCTACTCGCAACTAAGATAGCGATTTTAAGGGTGCCAGGGGTGTCCAAAGGACGCCCTGTAGCACCCCTAAAATGCACTTTTGGACAGGTGTTGCGCACACACATGTCCAAAGGACATGTGTGTGCTACATGCAACTTTGAAAAATGCTTTTAAATCATTTTTCTGAGTTTTTGCTATTTACCGACAGGTCTGACCTGTCGGTAAATAGCGGCCCCAAAAGTTCAAAATCGCTATTTCTTGATGTTTCATGAATAGCATTTGAGGAATCTCTATTAGAGATTCCTTAAATGCTATTCCTCGCATATTTGCGACTTCTTAAATAGCGATTTTTGCATTTGGTATCATGAATACCAAATGCAAAAATCGCACTCGCAAAGGGCCAGATTCTCAGAATCTGGCCCTTTGCGAGTGCAATTTACCTACATGAATCAGGCTGATAGTGTTGGGCTTCGAGTATGTTTCCATTCATAGTGGCAAACATATTTTTAGGAATATATAAGAAGCAATTTGAATAGGGGGTACTTAGAATGAATCATGGACTGGGACTTGTGATGGAATAAGAGCGTTATCGTACACACTTTTGAAAACTGTAGTTTGCATAACTGGGACGTTGACTATTTTGTGAGGCACAATTTCTCCATTGGGCTCCTGCCAATTTTTTTTTAATTTTTTTTGCAGAATTGCTAAAGGGGCTGTCGGGAAATACATACTTCATCACAATGTGTGAGAGTAGCAAGAGCGCAGGTACACTTTCGCGCCTACTGTGACAAGAGCCTGTAAAATTAACACATTTACTTCAGATTGCGATAGGGTGCACGTAAAATACATTGAGCCATCTACTGTGACAGCCCAAGAGAACATGCCTTGCACTGACTTATGTCATTGTGGATGAGAAAAGAAAATGTTTCAGCACAAACTGCAGCTGTGTCACAGTCGTAGGTAACTTTAGAAGGAATGTGAGAGAATCATGGGAGAAGGCATAGTGCAGAGCCGGGCTAGAAATGGTAAGGTGTGAAAGGAGCTAAAGCGGAAGTCGGGGAACAGGTAAACAGCAGGACAGCGACTGCTTCAGGGCAAGAAATAGAAGGGCATATTACCAAGCAATAGCGATTATCGCTATTGCTTGGTTAGAGACAACATTTTACCGCTGAGCTGCGGCGATTTTTATCGCAGATAAACCTTGGTATTACCAAGGTTTATCGCAAATGCTATAAAAAACGGCCGCAATGCATGAATAACGCTGAAAAGTCAGCGATATTCATGGATTACCGAGCTAATGCTCTTAGCCATGTTATCCACCTCCCATTGGATAACATGGCTAAGAACTGCTCAGGGCAGGTGTTAGCTTTTGGAGATATTCGCGCTTAGTGCGAATATCTCCAAAAGTTGGTAATAGGAGATAGTAATGTTAGCGACTGTTTCCAGTCGCTAACATCTTGGCACGCCCACTTTGCATGTCATTAGAGATAAATATCACTGACATGCAAAGTGGGGCCCAAGATGGTCGCTATCTCCTACTAGCTGTCGCTAACTGGTGTAAGCGACAGCTAGGTAATAGGGAGATAATTTTATCTTCGCTTTCTTGGCTTTTAAAGCCAAAAAAGCGGAGATAAACCCCCTTGATAATATGCCCCAGAGTTCTGCACCTTCTGCTTAAAAGCCTATAAAAAATAGAGCCCATTTGCTTCGAATGAATTCGTGGAAATGGTTTTGGATTTGAGAATGTATATTAAAATATATTCATTGACAGTTTTTTGCCATTTTCCCCCTCCAACCTCCATCCACGGATGAAAGAGAGCTGGACTGTGGGGGCTGGACTCCACAAATGGCGCGTGGGGTTTTGATGAGAGAAGAAGCTCTGATAATGGCCCTGTGGGGTTGACTGCCCTAATACGATGCATGTGGTTTCATAGACAAAAGACCGCCGCAGTCCCAGCGCTGCTGACAGGAATTCTCAACCGCGGCAGAATAGGGACAATGCCTTTGTTAGAGAGCAGACCACCAGTGTTAACACTGACCCAATTATGATGTGCCTTTCTGACGGCATGACTGTGGTGGTCTAACCCCCACATCGGAGTTGGCGAAAAGGGAGGAATATGAGGCAGAAACTCACCTGTATTCAGCTTCCCACATCCTGTGCCACCATGGACCTGATCGTACACATACTGCTGCTGCTCCCGCTTGATGATATCCAAAATTTACAGCATAGTGGATAAAACCAACAGTAAGCCACACTCTTAATTATTTTCATAGACTCCTCTGCAAATTGATGCCCCACCACGGACCTGGCAAGGGATTTGGGGTCCATGGGACAAACATATTGTGTGGACCCCTGTTCGGAATTGTTCTCAATGTATGATCCAGTTACAGCTCTAAGACACCCTCTTTGGCAAGGTCACTGACACTGCACAGGCACACTCAACAAAGTCAACATGTGTTCACATCTCTTAATCAGGGGTAATGATGTGTGCATTACATTGTGTCACACAACAGCACCTCCTCAACAAGATCACACCTATTGATCTCTGTGGCACCCTCACAATGCTCACATGCTAGGTCCTGTTGTGATATCAAAGATACATCTGTATGGATGTGTCATGAAACACAAACACACCTTCCCCCCTAAATCTCTGTATTGGGCTCTCACACATCATCCACATTAAAAGATAATGTCAGGTAAATGAGATTCCAAATTATCCCTGTGAGAAGCATTCAAATGGCATGATGTAAAGAATCTCTGCAGAGTAGGTCTGCCATTACCAGGTGGACCCTTGGAAGGCTAGGGCCCTGGGTCATAGTCCACTTTGCACATGCCTCAAAACCTCTATGTACACAGTATCCGAGGTTTGAAATATGTCAGGGACCACCAATAGAATACCCAAGTGCTATGTATATGTGGGTAGTGTGGAAGTGCAAGTCATGAAAGCAAACACTACGCTAACAGAATTTGTCTCACATTAATATAAAGTATGTGTAAGGTACACACACAAAAATGGGCACGTCAATTGAAATTCCTAATAAGGCATGACAATTTAACACCCTCCTTGTGTGGATTGGCAAAAAACTAACTTGCAAATATCTAACACATATCCAGCCTACATCATAGGAAGAACTGCAAGCTAAATGATGTTGACATTGGCCAAGCCAAGCGCAAAGACTTACCATATGAGATACCACCCAATGCAATGTCAGCCCCAATTGGATTTCATCCCACATATCCATCCATTGAACATTTCCCCTTGTCCAATTTGAGTCCAGCAGTGGTTCCAAGGTCAGATCATACTAACCACTTCATATGGATCAGCAATCAGGGTGAAACAAACACAACTGTAGTCACACATCATAAAGTATCCAATAACATAATATAGGTGGTAAAGTAATGGCAGTACTAATGTGTCACAAACAAAGCAAATGTTTTATTTTGAAAATAACTCTTTCAATTACTAAATCAAAGGCATATGGCCAGTCCATTTTCACATAGTGTGATACAGCACACTGCTGTTTTCTTAACTTCAATTAGATTTATAAAAATGCATGCATTCGTTCACACTGGTGAACCATGCATGAATACAAGTGAGACCACTTCTGCTCAGGCTCCCTAGCCCCCCTTCCATCTGCATATATTAATGGGCCAGCCTAGAGAGACAAAGGGAGTGACACCTCCGCCCGTTGGTAAAACAGAGGTAACAGAGGCTCATCTGCCTCCAGGAAGGCTAGTCAGGCACCACTTAGGCACCCACTGGGCCGCTTGCGGCATCTGAACAGCACAGACACCACCCAAATCGGCCCCCAGGTTGCCCAAAAAAGCGGCCCACAGCTGGAACTGGAATACCAGCCCCTCAGCATTGCCTGAGGACCGGCCCTACCAATCGGACCCTGGCAGGCCCCTTGAAGATGTTACTTGGGTGGGGGGACTTTTAGGTTTTGGAGGGGTGTCCTTTTGTTTGGAAGCTGGGGGTGAGGAAGAGGTGGGCTGACATTTGGGGTTTGGGAGTCGTAAGGTGTTTGGAAGGAGGGCACTTGGAAGGGGTGGATGGGTCTGGACTGGGAGTGTATTTGGAGGTGGAATGGCTGGGTCTGAGTGAGGAAGGGGTAGTAACCTTGTTGGAAAGGGTGGTAGGTGGGTTGGGAGGGCAGAGGGCCAGGTGAAAGGTTGGATCCTCATTGGGTAACTTGGGAAGGGCTTTGGAAGGGAGCGGGGTCTTGGAAGTAGAGGAAGTGTCAGCATCTGATGTGGTTAGGACTTTTGTGGGTGCGAGTGCATGTGTGCCAGGTGTATGTACTGCATGTATGGGTGTGTCTACTTTCTCAGGTGTCTGTTGGGTGTGTTATTGTTTCTGTATGAGTTTCTTATGAGTTTATAGTGTGAGTGATGTGTCTGCGGATATTGATGCAGTGGAAGTGCAGAGTGTGTGTTGTGATTGCTTATGTGGTGGTGACTGTTGGTGCGGATGTCTGTATTGTCTGTATGGATATGATGGTGGGTGTGATGGTGAATGTGGGTGTGAAGGTGTCTGTGCTGTGTGGGGATATGGTTGTGGGAGTGTGCAAGCATGTTTGGTGTGACTAGCAGGGGCTGAGGTGCCTTGAGTGGAGGAGATGGCTCCTCTCTTAGGGCAGTGGGCCCTGGCATCTGTTTGGGGAACAACAGGGAGGGTAGTGATGGAACTAAGGGTGGAGGACAAGGATGAAGTTGGAATTAATCCTGTGAGGTCTGCCACCACTCTGGAATGTCCACCAGAGGATGACTGTGACTCTGTGGCACTCCCTTACCCTGCTGGTCACCGGGTCCCTCCGTGTGTGAACTGTAATGTTTGGATCCACTGTGAGCTGCTGTGTCCCCAACGATGTTGGCCCCATCTCCCTCATTTGCCGTGGTTGAATCTGAAATGACATGCAAAAATTGGTTTATTGCTACTGTATTTTCACACCTGACCATCACATATCAACAGATAACATTTACTAAGTGCACATATCAAACCACCTTCTTGGTTCACTATTTATGACTCAACATTAAAATGAGCACATTTATGCATGCTACATAACCTGGAAACAGTTGGTCCCAGTTATGTCATATCCCCAGACAGCTCGAAATACATTGATGGACTTGTCTACGCTCCATCCTTAATTCCATACAAGGATAGTTGATTATCCTTGTATACTTTGGCATTTGTAGTTTGGCCTGCGCAGAGTTCACAGAGTTTTATACCACCCAAGTCTGCAAAATGCCAGAAAAACTCATCTTGCACTAATTTTTGTCTAGCGCCGGGAGTTTGTCCCATGAGTTGAAATCAGCATGAATGGCACTACATGTTGTGCCAGAGGACGCTGCTATTTTCAGCCGCTCTAGTAGACATTCTAGTCAAGCAGCAGCTTCTTTAATGCGAATGACAGTGTTATCAACACGAGCTGCAGCAGCCTGAATTCACCAGCCGCGATGTGAAATCTCGCTGAGAATAGGACTAGCACCTGATTTGTTTCTAGCCACCACTTGCCATCTTACTGGTGGCAAGCCGCCCATGAGAAAAAACTCCACTCGGAGTGGCCAAAACTCTGTGAAATCTCCCATCTAGCAGGAATTCTTCACCTACCCCTACCTGTAGTACACTATAGCAAAATGATGTTGCCAAAGAGGATGGCTACAAATTATACATTTCTACAATGTTCACACAAGCCCCAGATTTCACCAAATGTTCATTTACCTAACAACACATCAGGATGTCACAAAGGTCAAGTTAAAGGCTAGTATACCATTAATATGTGCGGTAGGAGAAATCATGTGTATACAACAAGAGAGGAAGGGAACTCTTGGCTACTCTCCTACCCCTAAAAATTAATAGCTATTAACAACAAAAGAGAGCCTATAAATTGTGAATTGTTAAGCGACAATGTCTCGCATGAGAAACAACAACACAGTGAAGAATTAGTTAATTAGGAAGGTCAAAAAAACAGGGGTTGTAGTGAAGAATAAAGATATATTCTAAAAAGAACCCTCACTCACCCTAGTGGTGACATGCTTCATCATGGGGTTCGGTCATAGATGGGGCAGACTAACCCCACCTATGTGCTTCAACGCCTGCGAGTGCAGCGGAGCAGGTATGTGAAAAAGAAATGATAAACGTGATCTGTGATGAAAAAAGTGTGGGTTAAAAGATCACAGCTGTACCTCAACAAACTTTATTAAAGGCCAGTTGTTCACAATAAAAACAGTGAAGTTACTAGAATGTATATTAAAATTCTAGTGACTTGATGTGAATGGTCAACATGTTTCTGCTGGTTAATGTCATTTTGACTCAGCTTTCATCAGGACCGAAAAACAAATAAAAAGAAAAACGTCCTACGGGGGTCCACACACACTAAGGCGTGCCCACACCGTTAGGACTCCAGAGAAGTGACAGGAAAAGGGGGTTTATACTCTCCTTTTCTTGACTCACGGTTTTACCCGTCTTCAATGTTCCTGCTAAACGTCAGGATATATTCTGTGAAAATCAGAGAACAAACATATATCTATGTATTAACATATGGCCCTTGTAATTAAATGACCAGCTGAGTAAATCTCATTTCAGTTACTCTATTCATAGCACAATTGATTTCTTAATACATGTAGTGACATTCCTTTGGCAACAATGTACGCTTATCAGAAAATACAATTTGCCATCGCTCCCATTGGAGACATTAATCCTATTGGATCGGATTTCATGATTAAAATACCAGGTGTTTAAAACATACCAATCTAGCCATCAGCGTTAGTTTTAAAAACATTTGAGGCTAAACCAGACAAATGAAAAAATGAAGGAAATTAAGTCAAAAAAGCACTTACGGTGCTTCTGAAATCAGCATGCCTCATGGTATTGCAGAGGTAAGCATATTTTCACTCCTAGCTCCGTCTGGACAAGAAGCAAAATAGAGCATATCAGTACACACACCGGGATCGAAGTATTTACTGCCGAGGACCAACCCCCGGTTAAGTGGGATTCGACCCCGTAAAGACATCGCGTGTGCACTTACTGTGTGCCGGGAGACTCGCCGCCTGGAACCTAGTGTGTTCCTCTCTGCAAACCGGATCTTGCCAGCCGCTGAAAATTAATGGTTTATGAAGCCCTGTAATCCATCATGTTACGGCGTACGCGCAAGGCATCAGTCACGTGTTCATGACGTTGCCGCGCAGTCGCGGGTTTACTACGTAAATGTTATTAGTTACCAGTTGTTTTGCTTCAATAAAGGCGGAAAAACAAGTGTACGTGTGAAATTAATTTCCACTTCCATTTGTCGCTATGTTACAAATGCGTATAAATATTTGGTTTTATTTTACCATAGTCAGTCCGTGGTAGCGTTAGTACACTTCCGGTCTACACACAATCAGGGACTAGACCGCTAACCCTCTCACAGTAGCAAATCTTAGTATTTAACAGTCCCCGAAGACTGATGGGTACAGAATGGATATATACACCAACTCGTCAATGTTGTAAGAATCTGAATTCCGGAATTACACAAACAAATATTTGCGGCATTCAATAAATGTAAATTTATGATCATAGGATTGAAACCGAAATTAAACAAATAATGATGTGAAGAATTCAAATGTCATGAATATATTGTTAATAAGGGGTTATTTAAGAACATTGCCCCACGGGATGTCATCATTAAGTCCCTCCTGGTGAGATGCCAGACGGTGAACCCATCTCTGTTCCTGTTCAAACAACCTTCGTTCATTGACACCAAGTAGGTGTTCAATCACTGTCCAGTGGAAATCGTCCGGGGAATGTTTATGCTCCAAAAAGTGAGTTGTCATTTTGGTGTTACTCTTCCCACATCGTATATTGCTCCTGTGTTCGCAAATACGTAATTTGACCATTCTTTTTGTCATTCCCACGTATCTTAAACCGCATGGACAGGTTATTAGGTAGACAACATTTGTTGTACTACAATTAGTGTGGCTTCTTTGTTCCCAGATCTTGTTTGATTCCAGAGTCAGTGTTTTTGAGCTGCTCGAGAAAGGGCAAACACTACAACTCCCGCAAGGATAATGGGTCACTACAACTCCCGCGACTGCGCGGCAACGTCATGAACACGTGACTGATGCCTTGCGCGTACGCCGTAACATGATGGATTACGGGGCTTCATAAACCATTAATTTTCAGCGGCTGGCAAGATCCGGTTTGCAGAGAGGAACACACTAGGTTCCAGGCGGCGAGTCTCCCGGCACACAGTAAGTGCACACGCGATGTCTTTACGGGGTCGAATCCCACTTAACCGGGGGTTGGTCCTCGGCAGTAAATACTTCGATCCCGGTGTGTGTACTGATATGCTCTATTTTGCTTCTTGTCCAGACGGAGCTAGGAGTGAAAATATGCTTACCTCTGCAATACCATGAGGCATGCTGATTTCAGAAGCACCGTAAGTGCTTTTTTGAATTAATTTCCTCCATTTTTTCATTTGTCTGGTTTAGCCTCAAATGTTTTTAAAACTAACGCTGATGGCTAGATTGGTATGTTTTAAACACCTGGTATTTTAATCATGAAATCCGATCCAATAGGATTAATGTCTCCAATGGGAGCGATGGCAAATTGTATTTTCTGATAAGCGTACATTGTTGCCAAAGGAATGTCACTACATGTATTAAGAAATCAATTGTGCTATGAATAGAATAACTGAAATGAGATTTACTCAGCTGGTCATTTAATTACAAGGGCCATATGTTAATACATAAATATATGTTTGTTCTCTGATTTTCACAGAATATATCCTGACGTTTAGCAGGAACATTGAAGACGGGTAAAACCGTGAGTCAAGAAAAGGAGAGTATAAACCCCCTTTTTCTGTCACTTCTCTGGAGTCCTAACGGTGTGGGCACGCCTTAGTGTGTGTGGACCCCCGTAGGACGTTTTTCTTTTTATTTGTTTTTCGGTCCTGATGAAAGCTGAGTCAAAATGACATTAACCAGCAGAAACATGTTGACCATTCACATCAAGTCACTAGAATTTTAATATACATTCTAGTAACTTCACTGTTTTTATTGTGAACAACTGGCCTTTAATAAAGTTTGTTGAGGTACAGCTGTGATCTTTTAACCCACACTTTTTTCATCACAGATCACGTTTATCATTTCTTTTTCACATACCTGCTCCGCTGCACTCGCAGGCGTTGAAGCACATAGGTGGGGTTAGTCTGCCCCATCTATGACCGAACCCCATGATGAAGCATGTCACCACTAGGGTGAGTGAGGGTTCTTTTTAGAATATATCTTTATTCTTCACTACAACCCCTGTTTTTTTGACCTTCCTAATTAACTAATTCTTCACTGTGTTGTTGTTTCTCATGTGAGACATTGTCGCTTAACAATTCACAATTTATAGGCTCTCTTTTTTTGTTAATAGGTAGGAGAAATCATGTCACATGCAAATGCTCATTGCACGCTGATACAAAAGGGGATGATGGACGGAGCGTTTGAACCGGTCCTCGGAAGCTTGTTTCCGGTCCAGGGAAGACATCGCTTCACAGTTCGGGCTGGACTGTTCCCATGGGGCACAGGGTCAGACTGATTTGCATATAGCTGTGTCTGAACTGGGGTGGCAGAGTGGGCTAAAGAACGGTGATGGATTAAACCCAGATCTTTTGACTAGGTGTGAGTGTTTGATTGATTCAGATGCTCTGTCCATCACCACCCCCTTTTGTACTGCTTTTGGCCGCCATAAGTGCGGCAGGGTATGCTCAGCTGTGAGTCCCTTGCTCACTTTGCCACTGGATTCAAGCAAGCCGGGCTGAAGACGGCTGGAATGACAGAAACCGGTCCTCGGAAGCTTGTTTCCGGTCCAGGGAAGACATGGCTTGGCAGTTCGGGCTGGACTGTTCCCATGGGGCACAGGGTCAGACTGATTTGCATATAGCCATGTCTGAGCTGGGGTGGCAGAGTGGGTTAAAGAACGGTGATAGATTAAACCCAGATCTTTTGACTGGGTGTGAGTGTTTGATTGATTCAGATGCTCCGTCCATCACCACCCCCTTTTGTACTGCTTTTGGCTGCCATAAGTGTGGCAGGGTATGCTCAGACGTGCGTCCCTTGCTCACTTTGCCACTGGATTCAAGCAAGCCGGGCTGAAGATGGCTGGAATGCCAGAAACCTGTCCTCGGAAGCTTGTTTCCAGTCCAGGGAAGACATGGCTTGGCAGTTCGGGCTCGACTGTTCCCATGGGGCACAGGGTTAGACTGATTTGCATATAGCAATGTCTGAACTGGGGTGGCAGAGTGGGCTAAAGAACGGTGATGGATTAAACCCAGATCTTTTGACTGGGTGTGAGTGTTTGATTGATTCAGATGCTCCGTCCATCACCACCCCCTTTTGTACTGCTTTTTGCCGCCATAAGTGTGGCAGGGTATGCTCAGACGTGAGTCCCTTGCTCACTTTGCCACTGGATTCAAGCAAGCCGGGCTGAAGACTGCTGGAATGTCAGAAACCGGTCCTCGGAAGCTTGTTTCCGGTCCAGGGAAGACATGGCTTGGCAGTTTGGGCTGGACTGTTCCCATGGGGCTCAGGGTCAGACTGATTTGCATATAGCCATGTCGGAACTGGGGTGGAAGAGTGGGCTAAAGAACGGTGATGGATTAAACCCAGATCTTTTGACTGGGTGTGAGTGTTTGATTGATTCAGATGCTCCGTCCATCACCACCCCCTTTTGTACTGCTTTTGGCCGCCATAAGTGTGGCAGGGTATGCTCAGACGTGAGTCCCTTGCTCACTTTGCCACTGGATTCAAGCAAGTCGGGCTAAAGGCGGCTGGAATGCCAGAAACCGGTCCTGGGAAGCTTCTTTCCGGTCCAGGGAAGACATCCCTTCACAGTTCGGGCTGGACTGTTCCCATGGGGCACAGGGTCAGACTGATTTGCATATAGCCATGTCTGAACTGGGGTGGCAGAGTGAGCTAAAGAACGGTGATGGATTAAACCCAGATCTTTTGACTAGGTGTGAGTGTTTGATTGATTCAGATGCTCCGTCCATCACCACCCCCTTTTGTACTGCTTTTGGCCGCCAAAAGTGTGGCAGGATATGCTCAGACGTGAGTCCCTTGCTCACTTTGCCACTGGATTCAAGCAAGCCGGGCTGAAGATGGCTGGAATGCCAGAAACCTGTCCTCGGAAGCTTGTTTCCAGTCCAGGGAAGACATGGCTTGTCAGTTCGGGCTCGACTGTTCCCATGGGGCACAGGGTTAGACTGATTTGCATATAGCAATGTCTGAACTGGGGTGGCAGAGTGGGCTAAAGAACGGTGATTGATTAAACCCCGATCTTTTGACTGGGTGTGAGTGTTTGATTATTTCAGATGCTCCGTCCATCACCACCCCCTTTTGTACTGCTTTTTGCCGCCATAAGTGTGGCAGGGTATGCTCAGACGTGAGTCCCTTGCTCACTTTGCCACTGGATTCAAGCAAGCCGGGCTGAAGACTGCTGGAATGTCAGAAACCGGTCCTCGGACGCTTGTTTCCGGTCCAGGGAAGACATGGCTTGGCAGTTTGGGCTGGACTGTTCCCATGGGCCTCAGGGTCAGACTGATTTGCATATAGCCATGTCGGAACTGGGGTGGAAGAGTGGGCTAAAGAACGGTGATGGATTAAACCCAGATCTTTTGACTGGGTGTGAGTGTTTGATTGATTCAGATGCTCCGTCCATCACCACCCCCTTTTGTACTGCTTTTGGCCGCCATAAGTGTGGCAGGGTATGCTCAGACGTGAGTCCCTTGCTCACTTTGCCACTGGATTCAAGCAAGTCGGGCTAAAGGCGGCTGGAATGCCAGAAACCGGTCCTCGGAAGCTTCTTTCCGGTCCAGGGAAGACATCCCTTCACAGTTCGGGCTGGACTGTTCCCATGGGGCACAGAGTCAGACTGATTTGCATATAGCCATGTCTGAACTGGGGTGGCAGAGTGGGCTAAAGAACGGTGATGGATTAAACCCAGATCTTTTGACTAGGTGTGAGTGTTTGATTGATTCAGATGCTCCGTCCATCACCACCCCCTTTTGACCTGCTTTTGGCCGCCATAAGTGTGGCAGGTTATGCTCAGACGTGAGTCCCTTGCTCACTTTGCCACTGGATTCAAGCAAGCCGGGCTGAAGACGGCTGGAATGCCAGAAACCGGTCCTCGGAAGCTTGTTTCCGGTCCAGGGAAGACATGGCTTGGCAGTTCGGGCTGGTCTGTTCCCATGGGGCACAGGGTCAGACTGATTTGCATATAGCCATGTCTGAACTGGGGTGGCAGAGTGGGCTAAAGAATGGTGATGGAATAAACCCAGATCTTTTGACTGGGTGTGAGTGTTTAATTGATTCAGATGCTCCGTCCATCACCACCCCCTTTTTTACTGCTTTTGTCCGCCATAAGTGTGGCAGGGTATGCTCAGACGTGAGTCCCTTGCTCACTTTGCCACTGGATTCAAGCAAGCCGGGCTGAAGACGGCTGGAATGCCAGAAACCAGTCCTCGGAAACTTGTTTCCGGTCCAGGGAAGACATGGCTTGGCAGTTCGGGCTGGACTGTTCCCATGGGCACAGGGTCAGACTGATTTGCATATAGCCATGTCTGAACTGGGGTGGCAGAGTGGGCTAAAGAACGGTGATGGATTAAATCCAGATCTTTTGACTGGGTGTGAGTGTTTGATTGATTCAGATGCTCCGTCCATCACCACCCCCTTTTGTACTGCTTTTGGCCGCCATAAGTGTGGCAGGGTATGATCAGACGTGAGTCCCTTGCTCACTTTGCCACTGGATTCAAGCAAGCCGGGCTGAAGACGGCTGGAATGCCAGAAACCGGTCCTCAAAAGCTTGTTTCCGGTCCAGGGAAGACATGGCTTGGCAGTTTGGGCTGGACTGTTCCCATGGGGCACAGGGTGAGACTGATTTGCATATAGCCATGTCTGAGCTGGGGTGGCAGAGTTGGTTAAAGAACGGTGATGGATTAAACCCAGATCTTTTGACTGGGTGTGAGTGTTTGATTGATTCAGATGCTCCGTCCATCACCACCGCCTTTTGGACTGCTTTTGGTTGCCATAAGTGTGGCAGGGTATGCTCAGACGTTAGTCCCTTGCTCACTTTGCCACTGGATTCAAGCAAGCCGGGCTGAAGACGGCTGGAATGCCAGAAACCGGTCCTCGGAAGCTTGTTTCCAGTCCAGGGAAGACATGGCTTGGCAGTTCGGGCTGGACTGTTCCCATGGGGCACAGGGTCAGACTGATTTGCATATAGCCATGTCTGAACTGGGGTGGCAGAGTGGGCTAAAGAACGGTGATGGATTAAACCCAGATCTTTTGACTGGGTGTGAGTGTTTGATTGATTCAGATGCTCCATCCATCACCACCCCCTTTTGTACTGCTTTTTGCCGCCATAAGTGTGGCAGGGTATGCTCAGACGTGAGTCCCTTGCTCACTTTGCCACTGGATTCAAGCAAGCCGGGCTGAAGACTGCTGGAATGTCAGAAACCGGTCCTCGGAAGCTTGTTTCCGGTCCAGGGAAGACATGGCTTGGCAGTTTGGGCTGGACTGTTCCCATGGGGCTCAGGGTCAGACTGATTTGCATATAGCCATGTCGGAACTGGGGTGGAAGAGTGGGCTAAAGAACGGTGATGGATTAAACCCAGATCTTTTGACTGGGTGTGAGTGTTTGATTGATTCAGATGCTCCGTCCATCACCACCCACTTTTGTACAGCTTTTGGCCGCCATAAGTGTGGCAGGGTATGCTCAGACGTGAGTCCCTTGCTCACTTTGCCACTGGATTCAAGCAAGTCGGGCTAAAGGCGGCTGGAATGCCAGAAACCGGTCCTCGGAAGCTTCTTTCCGGTCCAGGGAAGACATCCCTTCACAGTTCGGGCTGGCCTGTTCCCATGGGGCACAGGGTCAGACTGATTTGCATATAGCCATGTCTGAACTGGGGTGGCAGAGTGGGCTAAAGAACGGTGATGGATTAAACCCAGATCTTTTGACTAGGTGTGAGTGTTTGATTGATTCAGATGCTCCGTCCATCACCACCCCCTTTTGTACTGCTTTTGGCCGCCATAAGTGTGGCAGGTTATGCTCAGACGTGAGTCCCTTGCTCACTTTGCCACTGGATTCAAGCAAGCCGGGCTGAAGACGGCTGGAATGACAAAAACCGGTCCTCGGAAGCTTGTTTCCGGTCCAGGGAAGACATGGCTTGGCAGTTCGGGCTGGACTGTTCCCATGGGGCACAGGGTCAGACTGATTTGCATATAGCCATGTCTGAACTGGGGTGGCAGAGTGGGCTAAAGAATGGTGATGGAATAAACCCAGATCTTTTGACTGGGTGTGAGTGTTTAATTGATTCAGATGCTCCGTCCATCACCACCCCCTTTTTTACTGCTTTTGTCCGCCATAAGTGTGGCAGGGTATGCTCAGACGTGAGTCCCTTGCTCACTTTGCCACTGGATTCAAGCAAGCCGGGCTGAAGACGGCTGGAATGCCAGAAACCAGTCCTCGGAAGCTTGTTTCCGGTCCAGGGAAGACATGGCTTGGCAGTTCGGGCTGGACTGTTCCCATGGGCACAGGGTCAGACTGATTTGCATATAGCCATGTCTGAACTGGGGTGGCAGAGTGGGCTAAAGAACGGTGATGGATTAAACCCAGATCTTTTGACTGGGTGTGAGTGTTTGATTGATTCAGATGCTCCGTCCATTACCACCCCCTTTTGTACTGCTTTTGGCTGCCATAAGTGTGGCAGGGTATGCTCAGACGTGAGTCCCTTGCTCACTTTGCCACTGGATTCAAGCAAGCCGGGCTGAAGACGGCTGGAATGCCAGAAACCGGTCCTCGGAAGCTTGTTTCCAGTCCAGGGAAGACATGGCTTGGCAGTTCGGGCTGGACTGTTCCCATGGGGCACAGGGTCAGACTGATTTGCATATAGCCATGTCTGAACTGGGGTGGCAGAGTGGGCTAAAGAACGGTGATGGATTAAACCCAGATCTTTTGACTGGGTGTGAGTGTTTGATTGATTCAGATGCTCCATCCATCACCACCCCCTTTTGTACTGCTTTTTGCCGCCATAAGTGTGGCAGGGTATGCTCAGACGTGAGTCCCTTGCTCACTTTGCCACTGGATTCAAGCAATCCGGGCTGAAAACAGCTGGAATGTCAGAAACAGGTCCTCAGAAGCTTGTTTCCGGTCCAGGGAAGACATTGCTTGGCAGTTTGGGCTGGACTGTTCCCATGGGGCACAGGGTCAGACTGATTTGCATATAGCCATGTCTGAACTGGGGTGGCAGAGTGGGCTAAAGAACGGTGATGGATTAAACCCAGATCTTTTGACTGGGTGTGAGTGTTTGATTGATTCAGATGCTCCGTCCATCACCACCCCCTTTTGTACTGCTTTTGGCCGCCATAAGTGGGCAGGGTATGCTCAGACGTGAGTCCCTTGCTCACTTTGCCACTGGATTCAACCAAGCAGGGCTGAAGACGGCTGGAATGCCAGAAACCGGTCCTCGGTAGCTTGTTTCTGGTCCAGGGAAGACATGGCTTGGCAGTTCGGGCTGGACTGTTCCCATGGGGCACAGGGTCAGACTGATTTGCATATAGCCATGTCTGAGCTGGGGTGGCAGAGTGGGTTAAAGAACGGTGATGGATTAAACCCAGATCTTTTGACTGGGTGTGAGTGTTTGATTGATTCAGATGCTCCGTCCATCACCACCCCCTTTTGTACTGCTTTTGGCTGCCATAAGTGTGGCAGGGTATGCTCAGACGTGAGTCCCTTGCTCACTTTGCCACTGGATTCAAGCAAGCCGGGCTGAAGACGGCTGGAATGCCAGAAACCGGTCCTCGGAAGCTTGTTTCCAGTCCAGGGAAGACATGGCTTGGCAGTTCGGGCTGGACTGTTCCCATGGGGCACAGGGTCAGACTGATTTGCATATAGCCATGTCTGAACTGGGGTGGCAGAGTGGGCTAAAGAACGGTGATGGATTAAACCCAGATCTTTTGACTGGGTGTGAGTGTTTGATTGATTCAGATGCTCCATCCATCACCACCCCCTTTTGTACTGCTTTTTGCCGCCATAAGTGTGGCAGGGTATGCTCAGACGTGAGTCCCTTGCTCACTTTGCCACTGGATTCAAGCAAGCCGGGCTGAAAACGGCTGGAATGTCAGAAACCGGTCCTCGGAAGCTTGTTTCCGGTCCAGGGAAGACATGGCTTGGCAGTTTGGGCTGGACTGTTCCCATGGGGCACAGGGTCAGACTGATTTGCATATAGCCATGTCTGAACTGGGGTGGCAGAGTGGGCTAAAGAACGGTGATGGATTAAACCCAGATCTTTTGACTGGGTGTGAGTGTTTGATTGATTCAGATGCTCCGTCCATCACCACCCCCTTTTGTACTGCTTTTGGCTGCCATAAGTGTGGCAGGGTATGCTCAGACGTGAGTCCCTTGCTCACTTTGCCACTGGATTCAAGCAAGCCGGGCTAAAGGCGGCTGGAATGCCAGAAACCGGTCTTTGGAAGCTTGTTTCCGGTCCAGGGAAGACATCGCTTCACAGTTCGGGCTGGACTGTTCCCATGGGGCACAGGGTCAGACTGATTTGCATATAGCCGTGTCTGAACTAGGGTGGCAGAGTGGGCTAAATAACGGTGATGGATTAAACCCAGATCTTTTGACTAGGTGTGAGTGTTTGATTGATTCAGATGCTCCGTCATTCACCACCCCCTTTTGTACTGCTTTTGGCCGCCATAAGTGTGGCAGGGTATGCTCAGCTGTGAGTCCCTTGCTCACTTTGCCACTGGATTCAAGCAAGCCGGGCTGAAGACGGCTGGAATGCCAGAAACCGGTCCTCGTAAGCTTGTTTCCGGTCCAGGGAAGACATGGCTTGGCAGTTCGGGCTGGACTGTTCCCATGGGGCACAGGGTCAGACTGATTTGCATATAGCCATGTCTGAACTTGGGTGGCAGAGTGGGCTAAAGAATGGTGATGGAATAAACCCAGATCTTTTGACTGGGTGTGAGTGTTTAATTGATTCAGATGCTCCGTCCATCACCACCCCCTTTTGTACTGCTTTTGGCCGCCATAAGTGTGGCAGGGTATGCTCAGACGTGAGTCCCTTGCTCACTTTGCCACTGGATTCAAGCAAGCCGGGCTGAAGACGGCTGGAATGCCAGAAACCGGTCCTCGGAAGCTTGTTTCCGGTCCAGGTGACATGGATTGGCAGTTCGGGCTGGACTGTTCCCATGGGGCACAGGGTCAGACTGATTTGCATATAGCCATGTCTGAGCTGGGGTGGCAGAGTGGGTTAAAGAACGGTGATGGATTAAACCCAGATCTTTTGACTGGGTGTGAGTGTTTGATTGATTCAGATGCTCCGTCCATCACCACCCCCTTTTGTACTGCTTTTGGCCACCATAAGTGTGGCAGGGTATGCTCAGACGTGAGTCCCTTGCTCACTTTGCCACTGGATTCAAGCAAGCCGGGCTGAAGACGGCTTGAATGCCAGAAACCTGTCCTCGTAAGCTTGTTTCCAGTCCAGGGAAGACATGGCTTGGCAGTTCGGGCTCGACTGTTCCCATGGGGCACAGGGTCAGACTGATTTGCATATAGCCATGTCTGAACTGGGGTGGCAGAGTGGGCTAAAGAGCGGTGATGGATTAAACCCAGATCTTTTGACTGGGTGTGAGTGTTTGATTGATTCAGATGCTCTGTCCATCACCACCCCCTTTTGTACTGCTTTTTGCCGCCATAAGTGTGGCAGGGTATGCTCAGACGTGAGTCCCTTGCTCACTTTGCCACTGGATTCAAGCAAGCCAGGCTGAAGACGGCTGGAATGCCAGAAACCGGTCCTCGGAAGCTTGTTTCCGGTCCAGGGAAGACATGGCTTGGCAGTTTGGGCTGGACTGTTCCCATGGGGCACAGGGTCAGACTGATTTGCATATAGCCATGTCTGAACTGGGGTGGCAGAGTGGGCTAAAGAACGGTGATGGATTAAACCCAGATCTTTTGACTGGGTGTGAGTGTTTGATTGATTCAGATGCTCCGTCCATCACCACCCCCTTTTGTACTGCTTTTGGCCGCCATAAGTGTGGCAGGGTATGCTCAGACGTGAGTCCCTTGCTCACTTTGCCACTGGATTCAAGCAAGCCGGGCTAAAGGCGGCTGGAATGCCAGAAACCGGTCCTCGGAAGCTTGTTTCCGGTCCAGGGAAGACATCCCTTCACAGTTCGGGCTGGACTGTTCCCATGGGGCACAGGGTCAGACTGATTTGCATATAGCCATGTCTGAACTGGGGTGGCTGAGTGGGCTAAAGAACGGTGATGGATTAAACCCAGATCTTTTGACTAGGTGTGAGTGTTTGGTTGATTCAGATGCTCCGTCCATCACCACCCCCTTTTTTACTGCTTTTGTCCACCATAAGTGTGGCAGGGTATGCTCAGACGTGAGTCCCTTGCTCACTTTGCCACTGGATTCAAGCAAGCCGGGCTGAAGACGGCTGGAATGCCAGAAACCAGTCCTCGGAAACTTGTTTCCGGTCCAGGGAAGACATGGCTTGGCAGTTCGGGCTGGACCATTGCCATGGGCACAGGGTCAGACTGATTTGCATATAGCCATGTCTGAACTGGGGTGGCAGAGTGGGCTAAAGAATGGTGATGGAATAAACCCAGATCTTTTGACTGGGTGTGAGTGTTTAATTGATTCAGATGCTCCGTCCATCACCACCCCCTTTTGTACTGCTTTTGGCCACCATAAGTGTGGCAGGGTATGCTCAGACGTGAGTCCCTTGCTCACTTTGCCACTGGATTCAAGCAAGCCGGGCTGAAGACGGCTGGAATGCCAGAAACCGGTCCTCGGAAGCTTGTTTCCGGTCCAGGTGACATGGATTGGCAGTTCGGGCTGGACTGTTCCCATGGGGCACAGGGTCAGACTGATTTGCATATAGCCATGTCTGAGCTGGGGTGGCAGAGTGGGTTAAAGAACGGTGATGGATTAAACCCAGATCTTTTGACTGGGTGTGAGTGTTTGATTGATTCAGATGCTCCGTCCATCACCACCCCCTTTTGTACTGCTTTTGGCCACCATAAGTGTGGCAGGGTATGCTCAGACGTGAGTCCCTTGCTCACTTTGCCACTGGATTCAAGCAAGCCGGGCTGAAGACGGCTGGAATGCCAGAAACCTGTGCTCGGAAGCTTGTTTCCAGTCCAGGGAAGACACGGCTTGGCAGTTCGGGCTCGACTGTTCCCATGGGGCACAGGGTCAGACTGATTTGCATATAGCCATGTCTGAACTGGGGTGGCAGAGTGGGCTAAAGAGCGGTGATGGATTAAACCCAGATCTTTTGACTGGGTGTGAGTGTTTGATTGATTCAGATGCTCCGTCCATCACCACCCCCTTTTGTACTGCTTTTTGCCGCCATAAGTGTGGCAGGGTATGCTCAGACGTGAGTCCCTTGCTCACTTTGCCACTGGATTCAAGCAAGCCGGGCTGAAGACGGCTGGAATGCCAGAAACCGGTCCTCGGAAGCTTGTTTCCGGTCCAGGGAAGACATGGCTTGGCAGTTTGGGTTGGACTGTTCCCATGGGGCACAGGGTCAGACTGATTTGCATATAGCCATGTCTGAACTGGGGTGGCAGAGTGGGCTAAAGAACGGTGATGGATTAAACCCAGATCTTTTGACTGGGTGTGAGTGTTTGATTGATTCAGATGCTCCGTCCATCACCACCCCCTTTTGTACTGCTTTTGGCCGCCATAAGTGTGGCAGGGTATGCTCAGACGTGAGTCCCTTGCTCACTTTGCCACTGGATTCAAGCAAGCCGGGCTAAAGGCGGCTGGAATGCCAGAAACCGGTCCTCGGAAGCTTGTTTCCGGTCCAGGGAAGACATCCCTTCACAGTTCGGGCTGGACTGTTCCCATGGGGCACAGGGTCGGACTGATTTGCATATAGCCATGTCTGAACTGGGGTGGCAGAGTGGGCTAAAGAACGGTGATGGATTAAACCCAGATCTTTTGACTAGGTGTGAGTGTTTGGTTGATTCAGATGCTCCGTCCATCACCACCCCCTTTTTTACTGCTTTTGTCTGCCATAAGTGTGGCAGGGTATGCTCAGACGTGAGTCCCTTGCTCACTTTGCCACTGGATTCAAGCAAGCCGGGCTGAAGACGGCTGGAATGCCAGAAACCAGTCCTCGGAAACTTGTTTCCGGTCCAGGGAAGACATGGCTTGGCAGTTCGGGCTGGACCGTTGCCATGGGCACAGGGTCAGACTGATTTGCATATAGCCATGTCTGAACTGGGGTGGCAGAGTGGGCTAAAGAACGGTGATGGATTAAACCCAGATCTTTTGACTGGGTGTGAGTGTTTGATTGATTCAGATGCTCCGTCCATCACCACCCCCTTTTGTACTGCTTTTGGCCGCCATAAGTGTGGTAGGGTTTGCTCAGACGTGAGTCCCTTGCTCACTTTGCCACTGGATTCAAGCAAGCCGGGCTGAAGACGGCTGGAATGCCAGAAACCGGTCCTCGGAAGCTTGTTTCTGGTCCAGGGAAGACATGGCTTGGCAGTTCGGGCTGGACTGTTCCCATGGGGCACAGGGTCAGACTGATTTGCATATAGCCATGTCTGAGCTGGGGTGGCAGAGTGGGTTAAAGAACGGTGATGGATTAAACCCAGATCTTTTGACTGGGTGTGAGTGTTTGATTGATTCAGATGCTCCGTCCATCACCACCCCCTTTTGTACTGCTTTTGGCTGCCATAAGTATGGCAGGGTATGCTCAGACGTGAGTCCCTTGCTCACTTTGCCACTGGATTCAAGCAAGCCGGGCTGAAGACGGCTGGAATGCCAGAAACCGGTCCTCGGAAGCTTGTTTCCAGTCCAGGGAAGACATGGCTTGGCAGTTCGGGCTGGACTGTTCCCATGGGGCACAGGGTCAGACTGATTTGTATATAGCCATGTCTGAACTGGGGGGGCAGAGTGGGCTAAAGAACGGTGATGGATTAAACCCAGATCTTTTGACTGGGTGTGAGTGTTTGATTGATTCAGATGCTCCATCCATCACCACCCCCTTTTGTACTGCTTTTTGCCGCCATAAGTGTGGCAGGGTATGCTCAGACGTGAGTCCCTTGCTCACTTTGCCACTGGATTCAAGCAAGCCGGGCTGAAAACGGCTGGAATGTCAGAAACCGGTGCTCGGAAGCTTGTTTCCGGTCAAGGGAAGACATGGCTTGGCAGTTTGGGCTGGACTGTTCCCATGGGGCACAGGGTCAGACTGATTTGCATATAGCCATGTCTGAACTGGGGTTGCAGAGTGGGCTAAAGAACGGTGATGGATTAAACCCAGATCTTTTGACTGGGTGTGAGTGTTTGATTGATTCAGATGCTCCGTCCATCACCACCCCCTTTTGTACTGCTTTTGGCCGCCATATGTGTGGCAGGGTATGCTCAGACGTGAGTCCCTTGCTCACTTTGCCACTGGATTCAAGCAAGCCGGGCTGAAGACGGCTGGAATGCCAGAAACCGGTCCTCGGAAGCTTGTTTCTGGTCCAGGGAAGACATGGCTTGGCAGTTCGGGCTGGACTGTTCCCATGGGGCACAGGGTCAGACTGATTTGCATATAGCCATGTCTGAGCTGGGGTGGCAGAGTGGGTTAAAGAACGGTGATGGATTAAACCCAGATCTTTTGACTGGGTGTGAGTGTTTGATTGATTCAGATGCTCCGTCCATCACCACCCCCTTTTGTACTGCTTTTGGCCGCCATAAGTGTGGCAGGGTATGCTCAGACGTGAGTCCCTTGCTCACTTTGCCACTGGATTCAAGCAAGCCGGGCTAAAGGCGGCTGGAATGCCAGAAACCGGTCCTCGGAAGCTTGTTTCCGGTCCAGGGAAGACATCCCTTCACAGTTCGGGCTGGACTGTTCCCATGGGGCACAGGGTCAGACTGATTTGCATATAGCCATGTCTGAACTGGGGTGGCAGATTGGGCTAAAGAACGGTGATGGATTAAACCCAGTTCTTTTGACTAGGTGTGAGTGTTTGGTTGATTCAGATGCTCCGTCCATCACCACCCCCTTTTTTACTGCTTTTGTCCGCCATAAGTGTGGCAGGGTATGCTCGGACGTGAGTCCCTTGCTCACTTTGCCACTGGATTCAAGCAAGCCGGGCTGAAGACGGCTGGAATGCCAGAAACCAGTCCTCAGAAACTTGTTTCCGGTCCAGGGAAGACATGGCTTGGCAGTTCGGGCTGGACCGTTGCCATGGGCACAGGGTCAGACTGATTTGCATATAGCCATGTCTGAACTGGGGTGGCAGAGTGGGCTAAAGAACGGTGATGGATTAAACCCAGATCTTTTGACTGGGTGTGAGTGTTTGATTGATTCAGATGCTCCGTCCATCACCACCCCCTTTTGTACTGCTTTTGGCCGCCATAAGTGTGGCAGGGTTTGCTCAGACGTGAGTCCCTTGCTCACTTTGCCACTGGATTCAAGCAAGCCGGGCTGAAGACGGCTGGAATGCCAGAAACCGGTCCTCGGAAGCTTGTTTCTGGTCCAGGGAAGACATGGCTTGGCAGTTCGGGCTGGACTGTTCCCATGGGGCACAGGGTCAGACTGATTTGCATATAGCCATGTCTGAGCTGGGGTGGCAGAGTGGGTTAAAGAACGGTGATGGATTAAACCCAGATCTTTTGACTGGGTGTGAGTGTTTGATTTATTCAGATGCTCCGTCCAACACCACCCCCTTTTTTACTGCTTTTGGCTGCCATAAGTGTGGCAGGGTATGCTCAGACGTGAGTCCCTTGCTCACTTTGCCACTGGATTCAAGCAAGCCGGGCTGAAGACGGCTGGAATGCCAGAAACCGGTCCTCGGAAGCTTGTTTCCAGTCCAGGGAAGACATGGCTTGGCAGTTCGGGCTGGACTGTTCCCATGGGGCACAGGGTCAGACTGATTTGTATATAGCCATGTCTGAACTGGGGGGGCAGAGTGGGCTAAAGAACAGTGATGGATTAAACCCAGATCTTTTGACTGGGTGTGAGTGTTTGATTGATTCAGATGCTCCATCCATCACCACCCCCTTTTGTACTGCTTTTTGCCGCCATAAGTGTGGCAGGGTATGCTCAGACGTGAGTCCCTTTCTCACTTTGCCACTGGATTCAAGCAAGCCGGGCTGAAAACGGCTGGAATGTCAGAAACCGGTCCTCGGAAGCTTGTTTCCGGTCAAGGGAAGACATGGCTTGGCAGTTTGGGCTGGACTGTTCCCATGGGGCACAGGGTCAGACTGATTTGCATATAGCCATGTCTGAACTGGGGTGGCAGAGTGGGCTAAAGAACGGTGATGGATTAAACCCAGATCTTTTGACTGGGTGTGAGTGTTTGATTGATTCAGATGCTCCGTCCATCACCACCCCCTTTTGTACTGCTTTTGGCCGCCATAAGTGTGGCAGGGTATGCTCAGACGTGAGTCCCTTGCTCACTTTGCCACTGGATTCAAGCAAGCCGGGCTGAAGACGGCTGGAATGCCAGAAACCGGTCCTCGGAAGCTTGTTTCTGGTCCAGGGAAGACATGGCTTGGCAGTTTGGGCTGGACTGTTCCCATGGGGCACAGGGTCAGACTGATTTGCATATAGCCATGTCTGAGCTGGGGTGGCAGAGTGGGTTAAAGAACGGTGATGGATTAAACCCAGATCTTTTGACTGGGTGTGAGTGTTTGATTGATTCAGATGCTCCGTCCATCACCACCCCCTTTTGTACTGCTTTTGGCCGCCATAAGTGTGTCAGGGTATGCTCAGACGTGAGTCCCTTGCTCACTTTGCAACTGGATTCAAGCAAGCCGGGCTAAAGGCGGCTGGAATGCCAGAAACCGGTCCTCGGAAGCTTGTTTCCGGTCCAGGGAAGACATCCCTTCACAGTTCGGGCTGGACTGTTCCCATGGGGCACAGGGTCAGACTGATTTGCATATAGCCATGTCTTAACTGGGGTGGCAGAGTGGGCTAAAGAACGGTGATGGATTAAACCCAGATCTTTTGACTAGGTGTGAGTGTTTGGTTGATTCAGATGCTCCGTCCATCACCACCCCCTTTTTTACTGCTTTTGTCCGCCATAAGTGTGGCAGGGTATGCTCAGACGTGAGTCCCTTGCTCACTTTGTCACTGGATTCAAGCAAGCCGGGCTGAAGACGGCTGGAATGCCAGAAACCAGTCCTCGGAAACTTGTTTCCGGTCCAGGGAAGACATGGCTTGGCAGTTCGGGCTGGACCGTTGCCATGGGCACAGGGTCAGACTGATTTGATTATAGCCATGTCTGAACTGGGGTGGCAGAGTGGGCTAAAGAACGGTGATGGATTAAACCCAGATCTTTTGACTGGGTGTGAGTGTTTGATTGATTCAGATGCTCCGTCCATCACCACCCCCTTTTGTACTGCTTTTGTCCCCGCCATAAGTGTGGCAGGGTTTGCTCAGACGTGAGTCCCTTGCTCACTTTGCCACTGGATTCAAGCAAGCCGGGCTGAAGACGGCTGGAATGCCAGAAACCGGTCCTCGGAAGCTTGTTTCTGGTCCAGGGAAGACATGGCTTGGCAGTTCGGGCTGGACTGTTCCCATGGGGCACAGGGTCAGACTGATTTGCATATAGCCATGTCTGAGCTGGGGTGGCAGAGTGGGTTAAAGAACGGTGATGGATTAAACCCAGATCTTTTGACTGGGTGTGAGTGTTTGATTTATTCAGATGCTCCGTCCATTACCACCCCCTTTTTTACTGCTTTTGGCTGCCATAAGTGTGGCAGGGTATGCTCAGACGTGAGTCCCTTGCTCACTTTGCCACTGGATTCAAGCAAGCCGGGCTGAAGACGGCTGGAATGCCAGAAACCGGTCCTCGGAAGCTTGTTTCCAGTCCAGGGAAGACATGGCTTGGCAGTTCGGGCTGGACTGTTCCCATGGGGCACAGGGTCAGACTGACTTGTATATAGCCATGTCTGAACTGGGGGGACAGAGTGGGCTAAAGAACGGTGAT
Organism: Lissotriton helveticus; assembly: GCF_964261635.1. Classification (NCBI taxonomy): domain Eukaryota; kingdom Metazoa; phylum Chordata; class Amphibia; order Caudata; family Salamandridae; genus Lissotriton; species Lissotriton helveticus. Next base: position 369,191,358 of record NC_136070.1, read on the forward strand.
GGATTAAACCCAGATCTTTTGACTGGGTGTGAGTGTTTGATTGATTCAGATGCTCCATCCATCACCACCCCCTTTTGTACTGCTTTTTGCCGCCATAAGAGTGGCAGGGTATGCTCAGACGTGAGTCCCTTGCTCACTTTGCCACTGGATTCAAGCAAGCCGGGCTGAAAACGGCTGGAATGTCAGAAACCGGTCCTCGGAAGCTTGTTTCCGGTCAAGGGAAGACATGGCTTGGCAGTTTGGGCTGGACTGTTCCCATGGGGCACAGGGTCAGACTGATTTGCATATAGCCATGTCTGAACTGGGGTGGCAGAGTGGGCTAAAGAACGGTGATGGATTAAACCCAGATCTTTTGACTGGGTGTGAGTGTTTGATTGATTCAGATGCTCCGTCCATCACCACCCCCTTTTGTACTGCTTTTGGCCGCCATAAGTGTGGCAGGGTATGCTCAGACGTGAGTCCCTTGCTCACTTTGCCACTGGATTCAAGCAAGCCGGGCTGAAGACGGCTGGAATGCCAGAAACCGGTCCTCGGAAGCTTGTTTCTGGTCCAGGGAAGACATGGCTTGGCAGTTCGGGCTGGACTGTTCCCATGGGGCACAGGGTCAGACTGATTTGCATATAGCCATGTCTGATCTGGGGTGGCAGAGTGGGTTAAAGAACGGTGATGGATTAAACCCAGATCTTTTGACTGGGTGTGAGTGTTTTATTGATTCAGATGCTCCGTCCATCACCACCCCCTTTTGTACTGCTTTTGGCCGCCATAAGTGTGGCAGGGTATGCTCAGACGTGAGTCCCTTGCTCACTTTGCCACTGGATTCAAGCAAGCCGGGCTGAAGACGGCTGGAATGCCAGAAACCTGTCCTCGGAAGCTTGTTTCCAGTCCAGGGAAGACATGGCTTGGCAGTTCGGGCTCGACTGTTCCCATGGGGCACAGGGTCAGACTGATTTGCATATAGCCATGTCTGAACTGGGGTGGCAGAGTGGGCTAAAGAGCGGTGATGGATTAAACCCAGATCTTTTGACTGGGTGTGAGTGTTTGATTGATTCAGATGCTCTGTCCATCAGCACCCCCTTTTGTACTGCTTTTTGCCGCCATAAGTGTGGCAGGGTATGCTCAGACGTGAGTCCCTTGCTCACTTTGCCACTGGATTCAAGCAAGCCGGGCTGAAGACGGCTGGAATGTCAGAAACCGGTCTTCGGAAGCTTGTTTCCGGTCCAGGGAAGACATGGCTTGGCAGTTTGGGCTGGACTGTTCCCATGGGGCACAGGGTCAGACTGATTTGCATATAGCCATGTCTGTACTGGGGTGGCAGAGTGGGCTAAAGAACGGTGATGGATTAAACCCAGATCTTTTGACTGGGTGTGAGTGTTTGATTGATTCAGATGCTCCGTCCATCACCACCCCCTTTTGTACTGCTTTTGGCCGCCATAAGTGTGGCAGGGTATGCTCAGACGTGAGTCCCTTGCTCACTTTGCCACTGGATTCAAGCAAGCCGGGCTAAAGGCGTCTGGAATGCCAGAAACCGGTCTTTGGAAGCTTGTTTCCTGTTCAGGGAAGACATCGCTTCACAGTTCGGGCTGGACTGTTCCCATGGGGCACAGGGTCAGACTGATTTGCATATAGCCCTGTCTAAACTAGGGTGGCAGAGTGGGCTAAAGAACGGTGATGGATTAAACCCAGATCTTTTGACTAGGTGTGAGTGTTTGATTGATTCAGATGCTCCGTCCATCACCACCCCCTTTTGTACTGCTTTTTGCTGCCATAAGTGTGGCAGGGTATGCTCAGACGTGAGTCCCTTGCTCACTTTGCCACTGGATTCAAGCAAGCCGGGCTGAAGACGGCTGGAATGTCAGAAACCGGTCCTCGGAAGCTTGTTTCCGGTCCAGGGAAGACATGGCTTGGCAGTTTGGCCTGGACTGTTCCCATGGGGCACAGGGTCAGACTGATTTGCATATAGCCATGTCTGAACTGGGGTGGCAGAGTGGGCTAAAGAACGGTGATGGATTAAACCAAGATCTTTTGACTGGGTGTGAGTGTTTGATTGATTCAGATGCTCTGTCCATCACCACCCCCTTTTGTACTGCTTTTGGCCACCATAAGTGTGGCAGGGTATGCTCAGACGTGAGTCCCTTGCTCACTTTGCCACTGGATTCAAGCAAGCCGGGCTAAAGGCGGCTGGAATGCCAGAAACCGGTCCTCGGAAGCTTGTTTCCGGTCCAGGGAAGACATCCCTTCACAGTTCGGGCTGGACTGTTCCCATGGGGCACAGGGTCAGACTGATTTGCATATAGCCATGTCTGAACTGGGGTGGCAGAGTGGGCTAAAGAACGGTGATGGATTAAACCCAGATCTTTTGACTAGGTGTGAGTGTTTGATTGATTCAGATGCTCCGTCCATCACCACCCCCTTTTGTACTGCTTTTGGCCGCCATAAGTGTGGCAGGGTACGCTCAGACGTGAGTCCCTTGCTCACTTTGCCACTGGATTCAAGCAAGCCGGGCTGAAGACGGCTGGAATGCCAGAAACCTGTCCTCGGAAGCTTGTTTCCAGTCCAGGGAAGACATGGCTTGGCAGTTCGGGCTCGACTGTTCCCATGGGGCACAGGGTCAGACTGATTTGCATATAGCCATGTCTAAACTAGGGTGGCAGAGTGGGCTAAAGAACGGTGATGGATTAAACCCAGATCTTTTGACTAGGTGTGAGTGTTTGGTTGATTCAGATGCTCCGTCCATCACCACCCCCTTTTTTACTGCTTTTGTCCGCCATAAGTGTGGCAGGGTATGCTCAGACGTGAGTCCCTTGCTCACTTTGTCACTGGATTCAAGCAAGCCGGGCTGAAGACGGCTGGAATGCCAGAAACCAGTCCTCGGAAACTTGTTTCCGGTCCAGGGAAGACATGGCTTGGCAGTTCGGGCTGGACCGTTGCCATGGGCACAGGGTCAGACTGATTTGATTATAGCCATGTCTGAACTGGGGTGGCAGAGTGGGCTAAAGAACGGTGATGGATTAAACCCAGATCTTTTGACTGGGTGTGAGTGTTTGATTGATTCAGATGCTCCGTCCATCACCACCCCCTTTTGTACTGCTTTTGTCCCCGCCATAAGTGTGGCAGGGTTTGCTCAGACGTGAGTCCCTTGCTCACTTTGCCACTGGATTCAAGCAAGCCGGGCTGAAGACGGCTGGAATGCCAGAAACCGGTCCTCGGAAGCTTGTTTCTGGTCCAGGGAAGACATGGCTTGGCAGTTCGGGCTGGACTGTTCCCATGGGGCACAGGGTCAGACTGATTTGCATATAGCCATGTCTGAGCTGGGGTGGCAGAGTGGGTTAAAGAACGGTGATGGATTAAACCCAGATCTTTTGACTGGGTGTGAGTGTTTGATTTATTCAGATGCTCCGTCCATTACCACCCCCTTTTTTACTGCTTTTGGCTGCCATAAGTGTGGCAGGGTATGCTCAGACGTGAGTCCCTTGCTCACTTTGCCACTGGATTCAAGCAAGCCGGGCTGAAGACGGCTGGAATGCCAGAAACCGGTCCTCGGAAGCTTGTTTCCAGTCCAGGGAAGACATGGCTTGGCAGTTCGGGCTGGACTGTTCCCATGGGGCACAGGGTCAGACTGACTTGTATATAGCCATGTCTGAACTGGGGGGACAGAGTGGGCTAAAGAACGGTGATGGATTAAACCCAGATCTTTTGACTGGGTGTGAGTGTTTGATTGATTCAGATGCTCCATCCATCACCACCCCCTTTTGTACTGCTTTTTGCCGCCATAAGAGTGGCAGGGTATGCTCAGACGTGAGTCCCTTGCTCACTTTGCCACTGGATTCAAGCAAGCCGGGCTGAAAACGGCTGGAATGTCAGAAACCGGTCCTCGGAAGCTTGTTTCCGGTCAAGGGAAGACATGGCTTGGCAGTTTGGGCTGGACTGTTCCCATGGGGCACAGGGTCAGACTGATTTGCATATAGCCATGTCTGAACTGGGGTGGCAGAGTGGGCTAAAGAACGGTGATGGATTAAACCCAGATCTTTTGACTGGGTGTGAGTGTTTGATTGATTCAGATGCTCCGTCCATCACCACCCCCTTTTGTACTGCTTTTGGCCGCCATAAGTGTGGCAGGGTATGCTCAGACGTGAGTCCCTTGCTCACTTTGCCACTGGATTCAAGCAAGCCGGGCTGAAGACGGCTGGAATGCCAGAAACCGGTCCTCGGAAGCTTGTTTCTGGTCCAGGGAAGACATGGCTTGGCAGTTCGGGCTGGACTGTTCCCATGGGGCACAGGGTCAGACTGATTTGCATATAGCCATGTCTGATCTGGGGTGGCAGAGTGGGTTAAAGAACGGTGATGGATTAAACCCAGATCTTTTGACTGGGTGTGAGTGTTTGATTGATTCAGATGCTCCGTCCATCACCACCCCCTTTTGTACTGCTTTTGGCCGCCATAAGTGTGGCAGGGTATGCTCAGACGTGAGTCCCTTGCTCACTTTGCCACTGGATTCAAGCAAGCCGGGCTGAAGACGGCTGGAATGCCAGAAACCTGTCCTCGGAAGCTTGTTTCCAGTCCAGGGAAGACATGGCTTGGCAGTTCGGGCTCGACTGTTCCCATGGGGCACAGGGTCAGACTGATTTGCATATAGCCATGTCTGAACTGGGGTGGCAGAGTGGGCTAAAGAGCGGTGATGGATTAAACCCAGATCTTTTGACTGGGTGTGAGTGTTTGATTGATTCAGATGCTCTGTCCATCAGCACCCCCTTTTGTACTGCTTTTTGCCGCCATAAGTGTGGCAGGGTATGCTCAGACGTGAGTCCCTTGCTCACTTTGCCACTGGATTCAAGCAAGCCGGGCTGAAGACGGCTGGAATGTCAGAAACCGGTCTTCGGAAGCTTGTTTCCGGTCCAGGGAAGACATGGCTTGGCAGTTTGGGCTGGACTGTTCCCATGGGGCACAGGGTCAGACTGATTTGCATATAGCCATGTCTGTACTGGGGTGGCAGAGTGGGCTAAAGAACGGTGATGGATTAAACCCAGATCTTTTGACTGGGTGTGAGTGTTTGATTGATTCAGATGCTCCGTCCATCACCACCCCCTTTTGTACTGCTTTTGGCCGCCATAAGTGTGGCAGGGTATGCTCAGACGTGAGTCCCTTGCTCACTTTGCCACTGGATTCAAGCAAGCCGGGCTAAAGGCGTCTGGAATGCCAGAAACCGGTCTTTGGAAGCTTGTTTCCTGTTCAGGGAAGACATCGCTTCACAGTTCGGGCTGGACTGTTCCCATGGGGCACAGGGTCAGACTGATTTGCATATAGCCCTGTCTAAACTAGGGTGGCAGAGTGGGCTAAAGAACGGTGATGGATTAAACCCAGATCTTTTGACTAGGTGTGAGTGTTTGATTGATTCAGATGCTCCGTCCATCACCACCCCCTTTTGTACTGCTTTTTGCTGCCATAAGTGTGGCAGGGTATGCTCAGACGTGAGTCCCTTGCTCACTTTGCCACTGGATTCAAGCAAGCCGGGCTGAAGACGGCTGGAATGTCAGAAACCGGTCCTCGGAAGCTTGTTTCCGGTCCAGGGAAGACATGGCTTGGCAGTTTGGCCTGGACTGTTCCCATGGGGCACAGGGTCAGACTGATTTGCATATAGCCATGTCTGAACTGGGGTGGCAGAGTGGGCTAAAGAACGGTGATGGATTAAACCAAGATCTTTTGACTGGGTGTGAGTGTTTGATTGATTCAGATGCTCTGTCCATCACCACCCCCTTTTGTACTGCTTTTGGCCACCATAAGTGTGGCAGGGTATGCTCAGACGTGAGTCCCTTGCTCACTTTGCCACTGGATTCAAGCAAGCCGGGCTAAAGGCGGCTGGAATGCCAGAAACCGGTCCTCGGAAGCTTGTTTCCGGTCCAGGGAAGACATCCCTTCACAGTTCGGGCTGGACTGTTCCCATGGGGCACAGGGTCAGACTGATTTGCATATAGCCATGTCTGAACTGGGGTGGCAGAGTGGGCTAAAGAACGGTGATGGATTAAACCCAGATCTTTTGACTAGGTGTGAGTGTTTGATTGATTCAGATGCTCCGTCCATCACCACCCCCTTTTGTACTGCTTTTGGCCGCCATAAGTGTGGCAGGGTACGCTCAGACGTGAGTCCCTTGCTCACTTTGCCACTGGATTCAAGCAAGCCGGGCTGAAGACGGCTGGAATGCCAGAAACCTGTCCTCGGAAGCTTGTTTCCAGTCCAGGGAAGACATGGCTTGGCAGTTCGGGCTCGACTGTTCCCATGGGGCACAGGGTCAGACTGATTTGCATATAGCCATGTCTAAACTAGGGTGGCAGAGTGGGCTAAAGAACGGTGATGGATTAAACCCAGATCTTTTGACTAGGTGTGAGTGTTTGATTGATTCAGATGCTCCGTCCATCACCACCCCCTTTTGTACTGCTTTTGGCCGCCATAAGTGTGGCAGGGTATGCTCAGCTGCGAGTCCCTTGCTCACTTTGCCACTGGATTCAAGCAAGCCGGGCTGAAGACGGCTGGAATGCCAGAAACCGGTCTTCGTAAGCTTGTTTCCGGTCCAGGGAAGACATGGCTTGGCAGTTCGGGCTGGACTGTTCCCATGGGGCACAGGGTCAGACTGATTTGCATATAGCCATGTCTGAACTGGGGTGGCAGAGTAGGCTAAAGAATGGTGATGGATTAAACCCAGATCTTTTGACTGGGTGTGAGTGTTTGATTGATTCAGATGCTCCGTCCATCACCACCCCCTTTTGTACTGCTTTTGGCCGCCATAAGTGTGGCAGGGTATGCTCAGACGTGAGTCCCTTGCTCACTTTGCCACTGGATTCAAGCAAGCCGGGCTGAAGACGGCTGGAATGCCAGAAACCGGTCCTGGGAAGCTTGTTTCCGGTCCAGGTGACATGGATTGGCAGTTCGGGCTGGACTGTTCCCATGGGGCACAGGGTCAGACTGATTTGCATATAGCCATGTCTGAGCTGAGGTGGCAGAGTGGGTTAAAGAACGGTGATGGATTAAACCCAGATCTTTTGACTGGGTGTGAGTGTTTGATTGATTCAGATGCTCCGTCCATCACCACCCCCTTTTGTACTGCTTTTGGCCGCCATAAGTGTGGCAGGGTATGCTCAGACGTGAGTCCCTTGCTCACTTTGCCACTGGATTCAAGCAAGCCGGGCTGAAGACTGCTGGAATGCCAGAAACCTGTCCTCGGAAGCTTGTTTCCAGTACAGGGAAGACATGGCTTGGCAGTTCGGGCTCGACTATTCCCATGGGGCACAGGGTCAGACTGATTTGCATATAGCCATGTCTGAACTGGGGTGGCAGAGTGGGCTAAAGAGCGGTGATGGATTAAACCCAGATCTTTTGACTGGGTGTGAGTGTTTGATTGATTCAGATGCTCCGTCCATCACCACCCCCTTTTGTACTGCTTTTTGCTGCCATAAGTGTGGCAGGGTATGCTCAGACGTGAGTCCCTTGCTCACTTTGCCACTGGATTCAAGCAAGCCGGGCTGAAGACGGCTGGAATGTCAGAAACCGGTCCTCGGAAGCTTGTTTCCGGTCCAGGGAAGACATGGCTTGGCAGTTTGGGCTGGACTGTTCCCATGGGGCTCAGGGTCAGACTGATTTGCATATAGCCATGTCTGAACTGGGGTGGCAGAGTGGGCTAAAGAACGGTGATGGATTAAACCAAGATCTTTTGACTGGGTGTGAGTGTTTGATTGATTCAGATGCTCTGTCCATCACCACCCCCTTTTGTACTGCTTTTGGCCACCATAAGTGTGGCAGGGTTTGCTCAGACGTGAGTCCCTTGCTCACTTTGCCACTGCATTCAAGCAAGCCGGGCTAAAGGCGGCTGGAATGCCAGAAACCGGTCCTCGGAAGCTTGTTTCCGGTCCAGGGAAGACATCCCTTCACAGCTCGGGCTGGACTGTTCCCATGGGGCACAGGGTCAGACTGATTTGCATATAGCCATGTCTGAACTGGGGTGGCAGAGTGGGCTAAAGAACGGTGATGGATTAAACCCAGATCTTTTGACTAGGTGTGAGTGTTTGATTGATTCAGATGCTCCGTCCATCACCACCCCCTTTTGTACTGCTTTTGGCCGCCATAAGTGTGGCAGGGTACGCTCAGACGTGAGTCCCTTGCTCACTTTGCCACTGGATTCAAGCAAGCCGGGCTGAAGACGGCTGGAATGCCAGAAACCTGTCCTCGGAAGCTTGTTTCCAGTCCAGGGAAGACATGGCTTGGCAGTTCGGGCTCGACTGTTCCCATGGGGCACAGGGTCAGACTGATTTGCATATAGCCATGTCTGAACTGGGGTGGCAGAGTGGGCTAAAGAGCGGTGATGGATTAAACCCAGATCTTTTGACTGGGTGTGAGTGTTCGATTGATTCAGATGCTCCGTCCATCAGCACCCCCTTTTGTACTGCTTTTTGCCGCCATAAGTGTGGCAGGGTATGCTCAGACGTGAGTCCCTTGCTCACTTTGCCACTGGATTCAAGCAAGCCGGGCTGAAGACGGCTGGAATGTCAGAAACCGGTCCTCGGAAGCTTGTTTCCGGTCCAGGGAAGACATGGCTTGGCAGTTTGGGCTGGACTGTTCCCATGGGGCACAGGGTTAGACTGATTTGCATATAGCCATGTCTGAACTGGGGTGGCAGAGTGGGCTAAAGAACGATGATCGATTAAACCCCGATCTTTTGACTGGGTGTGAGTGTTTGATTGATTCAGATGCTCCGTCCATCACCACCCCCTTTTGTACTGCTTTTGGCCGCCATAAGTGTGGCAGGGTATGCTCGGACGTGAGTCCCTTGCTCACTTTGCCACTGGATTCAAGCAAGCCGGGCTAAAGGCGGCTGGAATGCCAGAAACCGGTCTTTGGAAGCTTGTTTCCGGTTCAGGGAAGACATCGCTTCACAGTTCGGGCTGGACTGTTCCCATGGGGCACAGGGTCAGACTGATTTGCATATAGCCCTGTCTAAACTAGGGTGCCAGAGTGGGCTAAAGAACGGTGATGGATTAAACCCAGATCTTTTGACTAGGTGTGAGTGTTTGATTGATTCAGATGCTCCGTCCATCACCACCCCCTTTTGTACTGCTTTTGGCCGCCATAAGTGTGGCAGGGTATGCTCAGCTGCGAGTCCCTTGCTCACTTTGCCACTGGATTCAAGCAAGCCGGGCTGAAGACGGCTGGAATGCCAGAAACCGGTCTTCGTAAGCTTGTTTCCGGTCCAGGGAAGACATGGCTTGGCAGTTCGGGCTGGACTGTTCCCATGGGGCACAGGGTCAGACTGATTTGCATATAGCCATGTCTGAACTGGTGTGGAAAAGTAAATTTTGCCATGTTCTGTGTCCCTACGTGTTCCCCATCTTATGTTATGTGTGCATGATTAATATGCATATGTATTCCCCATGTTTGATTAAAGACGCAATTACAGTTGTGTCCATCTCTAGTATGCCAGTTTCCAGTTCTCGTGAAAGCTACGAGTATCAGGCCTATGTAAGGTTACGTTGCCACGTTTCTCAGTGTGCACGTTATTTCATCGAAAAGTCCCCGTTTCTAGGCCTCAAAAGGGCCCGGACACCAGATTCAGCTCCTGTCTCCTGAGCCCTCGCTGAGGAGCGATACAGCCCCCACCTGTATTCCTGACCCTTCACTTACTTCCTGCCTCACAGTGCCCGGCTCAGCCTGGCTCTGCCTGCTAGTCTGCCAAAAGTATGTTATGATTCTAGTTATCAGTCCAGCCCTCCTTCTCTGCATTCCTAAGCTACTGAATCGCATCAATAGTTTCCATCATGGTCTAGCCTTTACGTCTCCATGTAAGAGAAATACTGTATTAATGGTCATTTCATATTCTTCAACACGCACTACATGTAGAATAATGCATGCACCAGTCTTAGAGTCTGTTAGCCTTTACCCCGATAACTTCTGGATTCTATCAACATGTTCTCTAAACATCAGATACTAGATAGTGTTTAGGTACATGTCGCCCCGACTCTCCAGACTTCAGTCTCTGCTCCTAGCGCAGAAGTCATAGCCCCCAGCTTCTCCTAGTAACACGTCATTGTCAGTTTACGCGCACCACTAGGTTAGAGGTCCCGGCTCCTTAGGTAGCCCCCTCCATGTTTCCGCCCCATTTTATGACATATTCTGTTACGTTTACATCACATGTCTATGTTCACGCCTCTTGTTACACCTACTTTCACCCTTATCTTTCGCGACTGTTACAGGCCCCACCCACTGTTACGCCTACTGTATGTACTGTAATGCAATTGTTTTAACTATATATACTTGTGTACTGTTACTAAAAGCCAGCGCGCTCATTCCAGCTCCTGCCCGACAGCTGTCGGGGCCCCCCTGTTGGCTAGCCATCCCAGATCTTCCCCGTGCAGGTTGTCCTGTTCCTGTCCTTTATGCTGTATTAAACCTGCAAACTCCTACTACCTCGAATCTTGACTCTTATTTATTGAGCTATCTGTTATTGTTATATCTAGTCAAAAATAGAGGTATTATTTATTTATTTACCACATAATGGCGCCCGAACAGGTACTTGCCCTTTCCCCACGCGCCGGTGAAGCCACGCAAGCCCCCTGATCCTCTGCAGCCGTGACGGAACCATACCGTGCACGTGCAGATATTTCTGCTTCAAGTATCCCTCAGGCCCACGGAGGAGACGGAGGTTGCGGTCCAGCATCCAGACGAGGCGGTGGAGGAACGCGGCGAGTCCCGACCAGAGCCCAAGCCGAGAGTCCAAGGTCCGAGGTATCCGGAGGCCCACCTGTAACAGAAGTCCGAAGTTCGTCCGTCCGGCGTCGAAGCAGTCCAGTCCAGTCCGAGGCCTTCCGTTCTTGCTGCCCGGTGAGTACCGTTGCTGGGGTAGTATCTAGACAGGGTCAATCTAATTGACTCTGGTCCGTGGGTTTGGTGGTACACAGACCCAACACGAAGTGTCCACTTAGGTGGATGCGGGTCCTGACGTGTCTCTTTATGAGACCGGTAAGTTTCGTACTGTTTCAGCAGTGCATCTAGTTTCTGTTCTAGTCAGTTCTGTTCTCGAGAAAATTCATGTATTCTGTTTTCAGTATTCCAGGTAGTATTTTGTCAAAACTGTTATTTTAAATGTTCTTCATGTATTTTAATGTCGTGGTATGAAAGTGGTGTAATTATCGTGTTCATTGTGTATTGTATTGTGTCTAGATTACAGTTCAGTCATGCCCCTGTTTTCTAAACTACGTCAGTTAAAAACTAGAAAAGGTCTGTTAGAAGAAGCAGTTCCTGTCCCGCCTAGGGACAGTCCAGGTCATTTTATGTATCAAAAGCATGGCATAAGTGCCATATTGTATCTAGATTTATGGGTGGAGTACACCAAAGAGTTAGAAGAGAAGTATAGATGGCCCGTATCAGGTACGTGGGATGCCGAGTGCATCATGCGAGTAGAAGAAGCATTATGGAAAAAGAAAGCCAGACAGTCACAGAAAGATGCCATCGAGTTATGGCGCAAAGAATCTCATAAAAGAACCGAAAAAGAAATCAGAAAGTCAGAATTAAGTAGAGAATCCTTAGAACGAGCCCAAGAAAGGGAATTAATCGAGATAGGTGAGCGAGTTAAAACCGAACAGTCAGACAGACAGAGGAATGCCCTCATTAAGGGTATGTATCCTCTTCTTGCTGAGGGCTTGCCAAAAGCAACCCCGGAGGCATCCAGTAATTTCCCGCCACCATTAGTTCCGACCAAGCTACGTCACAAACCGACCGCAGCTGATATTTTCATCTCATCCTATTTGGACGACACAGTCCCAGAATATGCAAATCCTGTTCCGCCAGTTCCTGTAAATAATGTAAATCCTGCTCCTCCAGTCACCGGGGCACCTTTTGCAGTACCTGCTACGGTACCCCCGGTCCAGCCCATAGTACAACTTCCCGCCACATCAGTTACTCTGCCAGCACGAAGAGTATCAGTCGATGACTCCAGTATAGGGGCCGCAGGAGGAGGTCCTCCTTGTACCCCGTCGCCACACCAACGTGTAACGTTAGTCGAGTTACATGAACGTGCGTTACAGCGTACGCCCAAATATAAGTCCGTTGCAGACATCCGACGAGCTCTTACTGAATGCCGCTATGATCCAGTCACAGGCGATGATAGTACGGTTATATATTCCATACGTGTAAGACGGGTGACCGGGTATTTGGACACCCTACCGGACATGAAAGAAGATCTAGACAGAATATATCGTTTCATCCGTACAGGGGATGATCCAGAAAGTATTGGTGAAGCCATGTCTCAAAGGAAAGCTGAGATCCAGCTCATGATATTAAAGTTTCTGATTAATTGTTTAATAAGGGAACAAGATTATCCGACCAAAGATCCGGCCGAAATGAGAACCCTGACAAGGTGGAGTGATAATATAGCCGAGGGTAAGCACAGAACCATCAGTAGTATAGAGAGTATGTACAAGAAAATTCGTAAAGAAATAATAAGGTTACACGAACAACGTAAAACAGCACAAGTAAGCGAGAAAGAGAATGACTCTCCTACAGAAGAGGTAGAGGACGAGAATACCGCCAGAATAGCGTATGTAGGAAAATCTAGATTTCCAGACCGCCATTTACGCCTAGAACACAAGAAAATCTTTCATCATCCAGCACCGGAACAAGGTTCTCTGGAACAAGCATTTCAAGCTACCGATCACATTTTGAAATCACGAATCGGTTATAGTGAGTTAAGTACTATGCATGAACAAGAACTAGCCCGATCAGCAGTCCGATGGATTACTGATTCTACCACTTTTCCAGACGAAATAGTGGCACAACTGTTTCTGAAATTGCCCCCAGCCGAGCAACGACTGGTGGGTATGTATATGATCCAGCACCTCATCACATTATATGAGGGTCAACATTCTGATCCAGGTCCGTTACATGATGTCCTGAACGAGTTACTCCAGTATAGATGGAAAGGTTTAGGTACCGATTTAATTAGTGTCATTCTAGAACAGCGCCACAAATATAGTATGTTTTTGAACCCGCATTTTGTTCATGTCTCACCTCCAGAAAGTAAACCGTTTTACATAGATAGACAGAATCCGTTACGAGAAGTACACCCAGTCAGGACAGCAGATGGTGAAATGCAACGAGTATTTGTTTACACCCCGATTACAAAGATGGAACTCTTAGAGATGAAGAAATTAATTCCCTGTCACGACAAAGATCCAGCAGGGTTCCACCGAGAATTAAAAGACATGCTCCGTATGGGAGAATATACGTATCCAGATATTATTAAAATGTTAAAGGTCCTGTTGCCTGCGGGCATATATGAAAAACTCAAGGAAAAAGAATGGGAGGTGGGAGAGAAAAAGATCGATTGGGCAGTTCTAGAAGCTGAAGATAAGATACGAGTGCCAGGTACCGGTCTTGGAGCGAAATGTAAAGAATTACCAGAACTGTTAATACAAGTTTTGCCCAGATTATTAGCCACTAAAAAGGAAGACTGGGATGCAATCTCAGCCTGTAAACAGAAACAAGATGAAGACACTAGTGATTTTTATTCTAGATTTGAAAAATGTTTTATTATAAACAGTGGATTGAAGACGAGTAGCGAGTCATACCCTCATCTTTTTGTTACTAAACTAGTCGAGAATTCAAGTCCACAAGTTAAGAATCGAGTTTTGAAAGTCGAAAGTACATGGCAAGCTAGTACCCCGTCCCAGATGTTACAGATGCTCCAGTATCACCAGAATAGAATCAGAGAAGAGCAAGAACACGAGAGAAGACGTATGAAAGACACGAAAATGAAAGTACTAGTTGCACAATCTATTCCTCAAGACAGTCAGAAGAAGGGTACGAATCAAGCCAGTCACCCTGCAGCTCCCGTTAAAGGGACATGCAATTATTGTAAACAGCCAGGTCATTTCATAAACGAGTGTGCAGTTCTGAAACATAATATAGCTACCGGTAAAACTAAAGAAAGACCACGTCCGCCTAGACAAGAACAAGTTTCACAGACTTCTCAGCCACAGAATGCACAACAGACAGTTCCAGCACCGCAGCCTATTGCTGCAACACAGCATGTTACACAGCAGATGTATCAGTATGCTCAGTCCGAGTATCCAGAGTATCAAGCATACTCATGAAACAGCCTAGAGAGGGAGGTAGGCTTGCCTCTCATCGAGATTCCTGTAGATCAAGAAGGTCCCTATGTTCATAGTCAAGTACTAGGGAAAGACAGAAAGTTTCTGATTGATACAGGGGCAAGTAGGACCACTATAAGTCACGCCGAAGTTCCAGGGGCTCCGCTCTCAGGCTCTAGAAATGTTTCCCTTGGATTTTCAGGAAAGCCTATTGTAAACGAGATATCTGAGCCAGTTACTCTAGAAGTAGGTCCATTGTCCCGCACTACTGATCTATTACTTACGAAATCATGTCCAGAAAATTTGTTAGGCATTAAGACACTGAAAGAATTAGGTGCAGTTATTTGCTGTTCCCCCGAGGGAATACGTTTGTTTTTACGTGACTTCAAGGGTCACTATGTATTACGAGATTTTGATCCAAGATTGTCTAATGTTCCGCAGCATCTATGGGCGCAAGGTCCAACTGATGTTGGCTTCATGCAAATCACACCCCATCGTGTGACTCTCAAGCAAGGTGTAGTGTTACCACGAATCAGACAGTACAGATTACCACCTGAGGCTGTAGCAGCCTTATCCAAAATTATTGACGAGCTCATGGCTCAAGGAGTAGTTGTAGAAACTGACTCCAATGTATGTAATTCTCCGATCATTCCAGTCATGAAACGTACTGATCCAAATGCACCCCCAGTATATCGATTAGTGATTGACCTTCGAGAACTCAATAAATGTATTATTCCCCAGTATCCAGTTGTTCCAGATATTTCTTCCTTATTGACAGCCATTGATTCTGAAGCCACATTTTTCACCGTAATAGACCTCAAGAACGCGTTTTTCAGTGTCCCCATTCATCCAGACAGCCAGTTTCTTTTCGGATTTTGTTTAAATGGAAGGAGCTATAAATTCACACGAGCTCCTCAAGGTTTCACAGAAAGTCCTAGTATTTATAGTCAAGCACTTAAGAGACAACTAGACAACATTCACATGCCAGCTGACACTGCCCTGCTCCAGTATGTCGATGATCTACTGATCACAGCCCGTTCTGAACGTGCTTGCGAGCGAGCATCACTTACAGTCTTGTATTTCCTTGCCGAGATGGGGCACAAGGTGTCCCCTTCGAAGCTTCAATTCTGTGTCCAGCAAGTGATCTATTTAGGCCACTTACTGTCCAAGAGGGGTAGGCAGTTGACACCAGACCGTATCCAGTTAATAGCGAGTCTTCCTCAGCCCAAGACCCAGAAGGAGGTACGTGCTTTTATCGGCCTTACTTCTTATTGCAGACAATGGATTCCTCAGTATGCATTTCTAGCCAAACCACTGATACAGTTAACGACACAGGAGGCAGCCGTATCGACTGTCCTCCCTTGGACATCTGAACATACACTTAGTTTCAATGAGTTAAAGAAAGCTTTATGCCAAGCTCCTGTTCTAGCTACACCGAACTACAGTAAGCCTTTTACACTTTTTGTTACAGAACGTGATGGTACAGCATTATCTGTTCTCACGCAAGATCAAGCAGGACAATACAAGCCCTGTGCTTATTTTTCGAGCACATTAGATCCAGTAGCCCAGGCTCTGCCTGCGTGCCTCAAGTCAGTTGCAGCCACAGCACTAGCTATCAGACAAAGTGATTCTATAGTATTAGGACATTCCTTGACAGTACAAGTTCCACACTCTGTGGAAGTTCTTTTAAACCGAACACAGACTCAGCACTTGACAATTGCACGTTTAACAGGTTATGAACTGACACTGTTCCAGCCACACATAGAAATCAGACGCTGCAACGTCCTAAATCCTGCTACACTGTTACCGTCAGTTATTTCGAATCCTGCCACACACGACTGTGTGGAAGTAGTTAATACTATGACTAAGCCAAGACAAGATCTGACAGACATTCCATTACCAGATCCTGACCTGACACTTTATGTGGATGGTTCATGTATGAGAACAAGTACAGGAGAACTAGTAGCCGCGTATGCAGTGACTACTGACACTGAAGTTATAGAAACACACCGTATTGACACCCTGTCTGCTCAAGCAGCAGAGCTAGTTGGTCTGACCCAAGCCTGCATACACGCCAAGAACCTGAAAGTTAATATTTACACAGATTCACGCTACGCATTCGGAGTTGTACACGACTTCGGAGTGCTCTGGCAGGAGAGAGGTTTCATGACTTCTCATGGAACCAAGATTCAGCATGGTCTCCTTATTCAAGCTCTGTTAGATGCCATACATTTACCGACATCTATTGCTATCATGAAATGCAAAGCACATACGAAAGTTACTGACATTATTTCCCAAGGTAATGATCTAGCAGATCGCACAGCCAAGCTTACAGCACAGACTCCAGACATGTCAGTTAATCCGACACAGACACATACTCCAGATCCGACTACTTGTATGACAGTTAAGGACCCTACTCAAGATGTCATAGATATCCAGTTACATGCTACTCCTGATGAAATCAAGAAATGGTCTGAACAAGGAGGGGTCCAGACAGATCAGGGATGGGTAACGAAGGGAAAAGCCACATGGTTTCTCCCCGACTCTATGGTTCAAGTCATTATCAATACCGCACATAGTCCAGCACATTTAGGAGAAAAAGCTATGTTAGACAGTATCCAGAATATTTGGTTTAACAAGCATTTACGAGCTGCAGCCAAGCAGAAAGTCCGTACCTGTATGATATGTTGCCAGTTCAATCCAGGTAAAAGTGTCCCGGTGGAACAAGGTGGATTTCAGCCCCCTGACCACCCTTTTGAGGTCCTCCAGATGGATTATATTCAGATGGAGCGATGTCGAGGTTTCAAGTATGTCCTTGTAGTTGTATGCGCTTTGTCCAGGTGGACAGAAGCATATCCAGTCCCAGATTACACAGCCGCGACCACTGCCAAGCAGTTGGTTCGTGAATTTTTCCCCCGCTACGGACTCCCTAGGGTCGTATATTCTGATAACGGCCAGCCATTCTCATCTGAACTGATGAAACACGTTTCCCTGTTGTTAGGGTACCAGTGGAAGTTCCATTGTGTACGCCATCCTGAAGCAGCCGGTCTAGTAGAGAGACATAACCAGACCCTGAAAATACGCATTGCTAAAGTATGTCAAGAAAAAGGTGTAAACTGGCTAGTAGCTCTGCCAGTCGCTCTGTTTTATATGCGCATGGTCGCACATTCCAGATCAGGTCTGTCCCCGTACGAGGTCGTATTCGGCCGCCCCCCGAATATGTGGGGTACACCTAGACCCCGAAGTATTACAGATGTTTCAAGTAATATGCTGACAGATTACCTAGCTTCCTTGATGTCTGCCCTACACTCTTGTCGTTCACAGGTTGCCGCCGCATTTCCAGACAATACCGAGGTGGCACCGCATGAAATCGTTCCCGGAAGTCTGGTTCTCGTAAGGAACTTTGATCGTTCAAGTCCGCTGGAGCCCCGCTGGAAGGAGCCCAAGCAAGTTCTCCTGGCCACCCGTACTGCCGTCAAGCTGGAAGGCAGGAAGGGCTGGGTGCATTTGTCGCATGTAAAGAAGTTTTATGGACTAAAGACTGTTTCCAAGAACATTTCCGAGGATTTTAAAGACTGCCAAAGTACTATTCTCAAGGACTGTCCCGCAAAAGACATTGATACAAACCCCTCCCTGTTAGAGAAAACTCCGCAGCAGGAGTATAAGTTAAAATTAAGGTCTAGTAAAATAAGTCAGCCAGTTTGATTGTCTAAGTCCTCCCCTAGGTGAAACGGTTAGACCGGTTTCTGACATGTATAAAATAGACCCCCATAGAGAGAGAGTTAGTGAGAACTCTAAAAGTTGCACTATTATTTTATGTTTTCTGCTATATCTCAGCCTTATGATTACCTGCACGAGTTATGCATTGCATTTATGTTTTCCAGTTTCTCATGTAAATAAGTCTCCTAATACTACAGTAGAGCATACGTTTAGTGATCTGCCTCCTCATGAACTATCTTATCGTCTTGCTATGCGAAATAATTCCTTTATCCGCATGTTACATTACTCACACCAGACCAGCAATGCCACTAATTGTTGGGTGTGTGGTCGACTTCCCCCTTTCCAGACACCGAAGGGAGTTCTGCCACTCTTTCCTTATCCATTTTCACATAACGGTTCATGTGGAGCATGGTCCACGTTAACGTCATCCTCAAATGATATGTCTTTTCTGAACAGTACATGTTTTCCAGACAAGCAAGGTCTTCCCCACAGAACAGGGTTAGATCTAGAAAATGAAGTTTATAATTTGGGTAATTATTCTTCGAATTTCATGGTCCTGAATGTTCAGTCTGATTCTACTCCAGACTTACCTGCTATGTCAGTATTACCAGTCAAAGGTGAATTATGTGTCAGAAATAATGGTTCCGTACATGTAGGACATAGTGATTGTACTACTATTGTCAAGTATAGTGACAGTGGGAACTCTATTTTCAAAGCTTCACGTCATTCTTATTTTGTTTGTGGTCAGACCGCATATGTTCGTCTGCCCCTCGATTGGGAGGGAACCTGTTACATTGCATTCCTACTGCCACCAGTTTTTCTAGCCCCACCTGACTATCATAGGAACTCCCACCTAGTACATACTAGACACAAGAGAGGACTCCCGATTGTCGATTATACTGAAACTGCTGTAGAGCAATACATAGATATCAATAAAGGTGTTTTCCCCTACTTAGGTACTGTCGTGAATAGTAAACTGATACGTAGATTAACCAGAACACTTGAAGCAGTAGTGATTGAGACTACCTCTGCTCTAGGTAACTTAACCGAAGAGCAATCCTTTATGAGAATTGTTGTGCTCCAGAATCGTCTCGTCCTTGACGTCATACTGGCCGATAGGGGCGGGGCATGTAGAGTCATCGGATCTAGTTGCTGCATTTTCATTCCTAATAACGCGCCGTCTGTTTATTCAGCTATAACCAGACTCCATAAAATTGCCCATCTGTTACACCGAAATTCAGGCACCTGGACATGGTCCGGTTGGTTCTGGAATATAATTTCCGCCTGGGGATGGAAAGTATTGTCCTTTCTAGGTATTGCAGTAGCGATCATGTTTAGTTGCTGCCTCTGTATACAATGTGGCCCTGCGATTTGCGGCATTTGTGCTACCTCTTGTATTCCCAGTCCCAAGTCCCGTCCTAAATCCCGTTCCAAGAAAATTCGAGACGAGCAAATGATACTGTATGAAATAATAGATGGTATCATGAATATTGATGTTTCCTGATGGAAACGTAGTGACAAGGAGGGAATGTGGAAAAGTAAATTTTGCCATGTTCTGTGTCCCTACGTGTTCCCCATCTTATGTTATGTGTGCATGATTAATATGCATATGTATTCCCCATGTTTGATTAAAGACGCAATTACAGTTGTGTCCATCTCTAGTATGCCAGTTTCCAGTTCTCGTGAAAGCTACGAGTATCAGGCCTATGTAAGGTTACGTTGCCACGTTTCTCAGTGTGCACGTTATTTCATCGAAAAGTCCCCGTTTCTAGGCCTCAAAAGAGCCCGGACACCAGATTCAGCTCCTGTCTCCTGAGCCCTCGCTGAGGAGCGATACAGCCCCCACCTGTATTCCTGACCCTTCACTTACTTCCTGCCTCACAGTGCCCGGCTCAGCCTGGCTCTGCCTGCTAGTCTGCCAAAAGTATGTTATGATTCTAGTTATCAGTCCAGCCCTCCTTCTCTGCATTCCTAAGCTACTGAATCGCATCAATAGTTTCCATCATGGTCTAGCCTTTACGTCTCCATGTAAGAGAAATACTGTATTAATGGTCATTTCATATTCTTCAACACGCACTACATGTAGAATAATGCATGCACCAGTCTTAGAGTCTGTTAGCCTTTACCCCGATAACTTCTGGATTCTATCAACATGTTCTCTAAACATCAGATACTAGATAGTGTTTAGGTACATGTCGCCCTGACTCTCCAGACTTCAGTCTCTGCTCCTAGCGCAGAAGTCATAGCCCCCAGCTTCTCCTAGTAACACGTCATTGTCAGTTTACGCGCACCACTAGGTTAGAGGTCCCGGCTCCTTAGGTAGCCCCCTCCATGTTTCCGCCCCATTTTATGACATATTCTGTTACGTTTACATCACATGTCTATGTTCACGCCTCTTGTTACACCTACTTTCACCCTTATCTTTCGCGACTGTTACAGGCCCCACCAACTGTTACGCCTACTGTATGTACTGTTATGCAATTGTTTTAACTATATATACTTGTGTACTGTTACTAAAAGCCAGCGCGCTCATTCCAGCTCCTGCCCGACAGCTGTCGGGGCCCCCCTGTTGGCTAGCCATCCCAGATCTTCCCCGTGCAGGTTGTCCTGTTCCTGTCCTTTATGCTGTATTAAACCTGCAAACTCCTACTACCTCGAATCTTGACTCTTATTTATTGAGCTATCTGTTATTGTTATATCTAGTCAAAAATAGAGGTATTATTTATTTATTTACCACACTGGGGTGGCAGAGTGGGCTAAAGAATGGTGATGGATTAAACCCCGATCTTTTGACTGGGTGTGAGTGTTTGATTGATTCAGATGCTCCGTCCATCACCACCCCCTTTTGTACCGCTTTTGGCCGCCATAAGTGTGGCAGGGTATGCTCAGACGTGAGTCCCTTGCTCACTTTGCCACTGGATTCAAGCAAGCCGGGCTGAAGACGGCTGGAATGCCAGAAACCGGTCCTGGGAAGCTTGTTTCCGGTCCAGGTGACATGGATTGGCAGTTCGGGCTAGACTGTTCCCATGGGGCACAGGGTCAGACTGATTTGCATATAGCCATGTCTGAGCTGGGGTGGCAGAGTGGGTTAAAGAACGGTGATGGATTAAACCCAGATCTTTTGACTGGGTGTGAGTGTTTGATTGATTCAGATGCTCCGTCCATCACCACCCCCTTTTGTACTGCTTTTGGCCGCCATAAGTGTGGCAGGGTATGCTCAGACGTGAGTCCCTTGCTCACTTTGCCACTGGATTCAAGCAAGCCGGGCTGAAGACGGCTGGAATGCCAGAAACCTGTCCTCGGAAGCTTGTTTCCAGTCCAGGGAAGATATGGCTTGGCAGTTCGGGCTCGACTGTTCCCATGGGGCACAGGGTCAGACTGATTTGCATATAGCCATGTCTGAACTGGGGTGGCAGAGTGGGCTAAAGAGCGGTGATGGATTAAACCCAGATCTTTTGACTGGGTGTGAGTGTTTGATTGATTCAGATGCTCCGTCCATCACCACCCCCTTTTGTACTGCTTTTTGCTGCCATAAGTGTGGCAGGGTATGCTCAGACGTGAGTCCCTTGCTCACTTTGCCACTGGATTCAAGCAAGCCGGGCTGAAGACGGCTGGAATGTCAGAAACCGGTCCTCGGAAGCTTGTTTCCGGTCCAGGGAAGACATGGCTTGGCAGTTTGGGCTGGACTGTTCCCATGGGGCACAGGGTCAGACTGATTTGCATATAGCCATGTCTGAACTGGGGTGGCAGAGTGGGCTAAAGAACGGTGATGGATTAAACCAAGATCTTTTGACTGGGTGTGAGTGTTTGATTGATTCAGATGCTCCGTCCATCACCACCCCCTTTTGTACTGCTTTTGGCCGCCATAAGTGTGGCAGGGTACGCTCAGACATGAGTCCCTTGCTCACTTTGCCACTGGATTCAAGCAAGCCGGGCTGAAGACGGCTGGAATGCCAGAAACCGGTCCTCGGAAGCTTGTTTCTGGTCCAGGGAAGACATGGCTTGGCAGTTCGGGCTGGACTGTTCCCATGGGGCACAGGGTCAGACTGATTTGCATATAGCCATGTCTGAACTGGGGTGGCAGAGTGGGCTAAAGAATGGTGATGGAATAAACCCAGATCTTTTGACTGGGTGTGAGTGTTTAATTGATTCAGATGCTCCGTCCATCACCACCCCCTTTTTTACTGCTTTTGTCCGCCATAAGTGTGGCACGGTATGCTCAGAAGTGAGTCCCTTGCTCATTTTGCCACTGGATTCAAGCAAGCCGGGCTGAAGACGGCTGGAATGCCAGAAACCAGTCCTCGGAAGCTTGTTTCCGGTCCAGGGAAGACATGGCTTGGCAGTTCGGGCTGGACTGTTCCCATGGGCACAGGGTCAGACTGATTTGCATATAGCCATGTCTGAACTGGTGTGGCAGAGTGGGCTAAAGAACGGTGATGGATTAAACCCAGATCTTTTGACTGGGTGTGAGTGTTTGATTGATTCAGATGCTCCATCCATCACCACCCCCTTTTGTACTGCTTTTTGCCGCCATAAGTGTGGCAGGGTATGCTCAGACGTGAGTCCCTTGCTCACTTTGCCACTGGATTCAAGCAAGCCGGGCTGAAAACGGCTGGAATGTCAGAAACCGGTCCTCGGAAGCTTGTTTCCGGTCAAGGGAAGACATGGCTTGGCAGTTTGGGCTGGACTGTTCCCATGGGGCACAGGGTCAGACTGATTTGCATATAGCCATGTCTGAACTGGGGTGGCAGAGTGGGCTAAAGAACGGTGATGGATTAAACCCAGATCTTTTGACTGGGTGTGAGTGTTTGATTGATTCAGATGCTCCGTCCATCACCACCCCCTTTTGTACTGCTTTTTGCCGCCATAAGTGTGGCAGGGTATGCTCAGACGTGAGTCCCTTGCTCACTTTGCCACTGGATTCAAGCAAGCCGGGCTGAAGACGGCTGGAATGCCAGGAACCGGTCCTCGGAAGCTTGTTTCCGGTCCAGGGAAGACATGGCTTGGCAGTTTGGGCTGGACTGTTCCCATGGGGCACAGGGTCAGACTGATTTGCATATAGCCATGTCTGAACTGGGGTGGCAGAGTGGGCTAAAGAACGGTGATGGATTAAACCCAGATCTTTTGACTGGGTGTGAGTGTTTGATTGATTCAGATGCTCCATACATCACCACCCCCTTTTGTACTGCTTTTTGCCGCCATAAGTGTGGCAGGGTATGCTCAGACGTGAGTCCCTTGCTCACTTTGCCACTGGATTCAAGCAAGCCGGGCTGAAAACGGCTGGAATGTCAGAAACCGGTCCTCGGAAGCTTGTTTCCGGTCAAGGGAAGACATGGCTTGGCAGTTTGGGCTGGACTGTTCCCATGGGGCACAGGGTCAGACTGATTTGCATATAGCCATGTCTGAACTGGGGTGGCAGAGTGGGCTAAAGAACGGTGATGGATTAAACCCAGATCTTTTGACTGGGTGTGAGTGTTTGATTGATTCAGATGCTCCGTCCATCACCACCCCCTTTTGTACTGCTTTTTGCCGCCATAAGTGTGGCAGGGTATGCTCAGACGTGAGTCCCTTGCTCACTTTGCCACTGGATTCAAGCAAGCCGGGCTGAAGACGGCTGGAATGCCAGAAACCGGTCCTCGGAAGCTTGTTTCCGGTCCAGGGAAGACATGGCTTGGCAGTTTGGGCTGGACTGTTCCCATGGGGCACAGGGTCAGACTGATTTGCATATAGCCATGTCTGAACTGGGGTGGCAGAGTGGGCTAAAGAACGGTGATGGATTAAACCCAGATCTTTTGACTGGGTGTGGGTGTTTGATTGATTCAGATGCTCCGTCCATCACCACCCCCTTTTGTACTGCTTTTGGCCGCCATAAGTGTGGCAGGGTATGCTCAGACGTGAGTCCCTTGCTCACTTTGCCACTGGATTCAAGCAAGCCGGGCTAAAGGCGGCTGGAATGCCAGAAACCGGTCCTCGGAAGCTTGTTTCCGGTCCAGGGAAGACATCCCTTCACAGTTCGGGCTGGACTGTTCCCATGGGGCACAGGGTCAGACTGATTTGCATATAGCCATGTCTGAACTGGGGTGGCAGAGTGGGCTAAAGAACGGTGATGGATTAAACCCAGATCTTTTGACTAGGTGTGAGTGTTCAGTTGATTCAGATGCTCCGTCCATCACCACCCCCTTTTTTACTGCTTTTGTCCGCCATAAGTGTAGCAGGGTATGCTCAGACGTGAGTCCCTTGCTCACTTTGCCACTGGATTCAAGCAAGCCGGGTTGAAGACGGCTGGAATGCCAGAAACCAGTCCTCGGAAACTTGATTCCGGTCCAGGGAAGACATGGCTTGGCAGTTCGGGCTGGACCGTTGCCATGGGCACAGGGTCAGACTGATTTGCATATAGCCATGTCTGAACTGGGGTGGCAGAGTGGGCTAAAGAACAGTGATGGATTAAACCCAGATCTTTTGACTGGGTGTGAGTGTTTGATTGATTCAGATGCTCCGTCCATCACCACCCCCTTTTGTACTGCTTTTGGCCGCCATAAGTGTGGCAGGGTTTGCTCAGACGTGAGTCCCTTGCTCACTTTGCCACTGGATTCAAGCAAGCCGGGCTGAAGACGGCTGGAATGCCAGAAACCGGTCCTCGGAAGCTTGTTTCTGGTCCAGGGAAGACATGGCTTGGCAGTTCGGGCTGGACTGTTCCCATGGGGCACAGGGTCAGACTGATTTGCATATAGCCATGTCTGAGCTGGGGTGGCTGAGTGGGTTAAAGAACGGTGATGGATTAAACCCAGATCTTTTGACTGGGTGTGAGTGTTTAATTGATTCAGATGCTCCGTCCATCACCACCCCCTTTTGTACTGCTTTTGGCTGCCATAAGTGTGGCAGGGTATGCTCAGACGTGAGTCCCTTGCTCACTTTGCCACTGGATTCAAGCAAGCCAGGCTGAAGACGGCTGGAATGCCAGAAACCGGTCCTCGGAAGCTTGTTTCCAGTCCAGGGAAGACATGGCTTGGCAGTTCGGGCTGGACTGTTCCCATGGGGCACAGGGTCAGACTGATTTGTATATAGCCATGTCTGAACTGGGGGGGCAGAATGGGCTAAAGAACGGTGATGGATTAAACCCAGATCTTTTGACTGGGTGTGAGTGTTTGATTGATTCAGATGCTCCATCCATCACCACCCCCTTTTGTACTGCTTTTTGCCGCCATAAGTGTGGCAGGGTATGCTCAGACGTGAGTCCCTTGCTCACTTTGCCACTGGATTCAAGCAAGCCGGGCTGAAAACGGCTGGAATGTCAGAAACCGGTCCTCGGAAGCTTGTTTCCGGTCAAGGGAAGACATGGCTTGGCAGTTTGGGCTGGACTGTTCCCATGGGGCACAGGGTCAGACTGATTTGCATATAGCCATGTCTGAACTGGGGTGGCAGAGTGGGCTAAAGAACGGTGATGGATTAAACCCAGATCTTTTGACTGGGTGTGAGTGTTTGATTGATTCAGATGCTCCGTCCATCACCACCCCCTTTTGTACTGCTTTTGGCCGCCATAAGTGTGGCAGGGTATGCTCAGACGTGAGTCCCTTGCTCACTTTGCCACTGGATTCAAGCAAGCCGGGCTGAAGACGGCTGGAATGCCAGAAACTGGTCCTCGGAAGCTTGTTTCTGGTCCAGGGAAGACATGGCTTGGCAGTTCGGGCTGGACTGTTCCCATGGGGCACAGGGTCAGACTGATTTGCATATAGCCATGTCTGAGCTGGGGTGGCAGAGTGGGTTAAAGAACGGTGATGGATTAAACCCAGATCTTTTGACTGGGTGTGAGTGTTTGATTGATTCAGATGCTCCGTCCATCACCACCCCCTTTTGTACTGCTTTTGGCCGCCATAAGTGTGGCAGGGTATGCTCAGACGTGAGTCCCTTGCTCACTTTGCCACTGGATTCAAGCAAGCCGGGCTGAAGACGGCTGGAATGCCAGAAACCTGTCCTCGGAAGCTTGTTTCCAGTCCAGGGAAGACATGGCTTGGCAGTTCGGGCTCGACTGTTCCCATGGGGCACAGGGTCAGACTGATTTGCATATAGCCATGTCTGAACTGGGGTGGCAGAGTGGGCTAAAGAGCGGTGATGGATTAAACCCAGATCTTTTGACTGGGTATGAGTGTTTGATTGATTCAGATGCTCTGTCCATCACCACCCCCTTTTGTACTGCTTTTGGCCACCATAAGTGTGGCAGGGTATGCTCAGACGTGAGTCCCTTGCTCACTTTGCCACTGGATTCAAGCAAGCCGGGCTAAAGGCGGCTGGAATGCCAGAAACCGGTCCTCGGAAGCTTGTTTCCGGTCCAGGGAAGACATCCCTTCACAGTTCGGGCTGGACTGTTCCCATGGGGCACAGGGTCAGACTGATTTGCATATAGCCATGTCTGAACTGGGGTGGCAGAGTGGGCTAAAGAACGGTGATGGATTAAACCCAGATATTTTGACTAGGTGTGAGTGTTTGATTGATTCAGATGCTCCGTCCATCACCACCCCCTTTTGTACTGCTTTTGGCCGCCATAAGTGTGGCAGGGTACGCTCAGACATGAGTCCCTTGCTCACTTTGCCACTGGATTCAAGCAAGCCGGGCTGAAGACGGCTGGAATGCCAGAAACCGGTCCTCGGAAG
This sequence comes from Lissotriton helveticus, assembly GCF_964261635.1. NCBI lineage: Eukaryota > Metazoa > Chordata > Amphibia > Caudata > Salamandridae > Lissotriton > Lissotriton helveticus. The sequence goes on from NC_136070.1 coordinate 369,217,852, forward strand.
CTTGTTTCTGGTCCAGGGAAGACATGGCTTGGCAGTTCGGGCTGGACTGTTCCCATGGGGCACAGGGTCAGACTGATTTGCATATAGCCATGTCTGAACTGGGGTGGCAGAGTGGGCTAAAGAATGGTGATGGAATAAACCCAGATCTTTTGACTGGGTGTGAGTGTTTAATTGATTCAGATGCTCCGTCCATCACCACCCCCTTTTTTACTGCTTTTGTCCGCCATAAGTGTGGCACGGTATGCTCAGAAGTGAGTCCCTTGCTCACTTTGCCACTGGATTCAAGCAAGCCGGGCTGAAAACGGCTGGAATGTCAGAAACCGGTCCTCGGAAGCTTGTTTCCGGTCAAGGGAAGACATGGCTTGGCAGTTTGGGCTGGACTGTTCCCATGGGGCACAGGGTCAGACTGATTTGCATATAGCCATGTCTGAACTGGGGTGGCAGAGTGGGCTAAAGAACGGTGATGGATTAAACCCAGATCTTTTGACTGGGTGTGAGTGTTTGATTGATTCAGATGCTCCGTCCATCACCACCCCCTTTTGTACTGCTTTTTGCCGCCATAAGTGTGGCAGGGTATGCTCAGACGTGAGTCCCTTGCTCACTTTGCCACTGGATTCAAGCAAGCCGGGCTGAAGACGGCTGGAATGCCAGAAACCGGTCCTCTGAAGCTTGTTTCCGGTCCAGGGAAGACATGGCTTGGCAGTTTGGGCTGGACTGTTCCCATGGGGCACAGGGTCAGACTGATTTGCATATAGCCATGTCTGAACTGGGGTGGCAGAGTGGGCTAAAGAACGGTGATGGATTAAACCCAGATCTTTTGACTGGGTGTGAGTGTTTGATTGATTCAGATGCTCCATACATCACCACCCCCTTTTGTACTGCTTTTTGCCGCCATAAGTGTGGCAGGGTATGCTCAGACGTGAGTCCCTTGCTCACTTTGCCACTGGATTCAAGCAAGCCGGGCTGAAAACGGCTGGAATGTCAGAAACCGGTCCTCGGAAGCTTGTTTCCGGTCAAGGGAAGACATGGCTTGGCAGTTTGGGCTGGACTGTTCCCATGGGGCACAGGGTCAGACTGATTTGCATATAGCCATGTCTGAACTGGGGTGGCAGAGTGGGCTAAAGAACGGTGATGGATTAAACCCAGATCTTTTGACTGGGTGTGAGTGTTTGATTGATTCAGATGCTCCGTCCATCACCACCCCCTTTTGTACTGCTTTTTGCCGCCATAAGTGTGGCAGGGTATGCTCAGACGTGAGTCCCTTGCTCACTTTGCCACTGGATTCAAGCAAGCCGGGCTGAAGACGGCTGGAATGCCAGAAACCGGTCCTCGGAAGCTTGTTTCCGGTCCAGGGAAGACATGGCTTGGCAGTTTGGGCTGGACTGTTCCCATGGGGCACAGGGTCAGACTGATTTGCATATAGCCATGTCTGAACTGGGGTGGCAGAGTGGGCTAAAGAACGGTGATGGATTAAACCCAGATCTTTTGACTGGGTGTGAGTGTTTGATTGATTCAGATGCTCCGTCCATCACCACCCCCTTTTGTACTGCTTTTGGCCGCCATAAGTGTGGCAGGGTATGCTCAGACGTGAGTCCCTTGCTCACTTTGCCACTGGATTCAAGCAAGCCGGGCTAAAGGCGGCTGGAATGCCAGAAACCGGTCCTCGGAAGCTTGTTTCCGGTCCAGGGAAGACATCCCTTCACAGTTCGGGCTGGACTGTTCCCATGGGGCACAGGGTCAGACTGATTTGCATATAGCCATGTCTGAACTGGGGTGGCAGAGTGGGCTAAAGAACGGTGATGGATTAAACCCAGATCTTTTGACTAGGTGTGAGTGTTCAGTTGATTCAGATGCTCCGTCCATCACCACCCCCTTTTTTACTGCTTTTGTCCGCCATAAGTGTGGCAGGGTATGCTCAGACGTGAGTCCCTTGCTCACTTTGCCACTGGATTCAAGCAAGCCGGGTTGAAGACGGCTGGAATGCCAGAAACCAGTCCTCGGAAACTTGATTCCGGTCCAGGGAAGACATGGCTTGGCAGTTCGGGCTGGACCGTTGCCATGGGCACAGGGTCAGACTGATTTGCATATAGCCATGTCTGAACTGGGGTGGCAGAGTGGGCTAAAGAACGGTGATGGATTAAACCCAGATCTTTTGACTGGGTGTGAGTGTTTGATTGATTCAGATGCTCCGTCCATCACCACCCCCTTTTGTACTGCTTTTGGCCGCCATAAGTGTGGCAGGGTTTGCTCAGACGTGAGTCCCTTGCTCACTTTGCCACTGGATTCAAGCAAGCCGGGCTGAAGACGGCTGGAATGCCAGAAACCGGTCCTCGGAAGCTTGTTTCTGGTCCAGGGAAGACATGGCTTGGCAGTTCGGGCTGGACTGTTCCCATGGGGCACAGGGTCAGACTGATTTGCATATAGCCATGTCTGAGCTGGGGTGGCAGAGTGGGTTAAAGAACGGTGATGGATTAAACCCAGATCTTTTGACTGGGTGTGAGTGTTTGATTGATTCAGATGCTCCGTCCATCACCACCCCCTTTTGTACTGCTTTTGGCTGCCATAAGTGTGGCAGGGTATGCTCAGACGTGAGTCCCTTGCTCACTTTGCCACTGGATTCAAGCAAGCCGGGCTGAAGACGGCTGGAATGCCAGAAACCGGTCCTCGGAAGCTTGTTTCCAGTCCAGGGAAGACATGGCTTGGCAGTTCGGGCTGGACTGTTCCCATGGGGCACAGGGTCAGACTGATTTGTATATAGCCATGTCTGAACTGGGGGGGCAGAATGGGCTAAAGAACGGTGATGGATTAAACCCAGATCTTTTGACTGGGTGTGAGTGTTTGATTGATTCAGATGCTCCATCCATCACCACCCCCTTTTGTACTGCTTTTTGCTGCCATAAGTGTGGCAGGGTATGCTCAGACGTGAGTCCCTTGCTCACTTTGCCACTGGATTCAAGCAAGCCGGGCTGAAAACGGCTGGAATGTCAGAAACCGGTCCTCGGAAGCTTGTTTCCTGTCAAGGGAAGACTTGGCTTGGCAGTTTGGGCTGGACTGTTCCCATGGGGCACAGGGTCAGACTGATTTGCATATAGCCATGTCTGAACTGGGGTGGCAGAGTGGGCTAAAGAACGGTGATGGATTAAACCCAGATCTTTTGACTGGGTGTGAGTGTTTGATTGATTCAGATGCTCCGTCCATCACCACCCCCTTTTGTACTGCTTTTGGCCGCCATAAGTGTGGCAGGGTATGCTCAGACGTGAGTCCCTTGCTCACTTTGCCACTGGATTCAAGCAAGCCGGGCTGAAGACGGCTGGAATGCCAGAAACTGGTCCTCGGAAGCTTGTTTCTGGTCCAGGGAAGACATGGCTTGGCAGTTCGGGCTGGACTGTTCCCATGGGGCACAGGGTCAGACTGATTTGCATATAGCCATGTCTGAGCTGGGGTGGCAGAGTGGGTTAAAGAACGGTGATGGATTAAACCCAGATCTTTTGACTGGGTGTGAGTGTTTGATTGATTCAGATGCTCCGTCCATCACCACCCCCTTTTGTACTGCTTTTGGCCGCCATAAGTGTGGCAGGGTATGCTCAGACATGAGTCCCTTGCTCACTTTGCCACTGGATTCAAGCAAGCCGGGCTGAAGACGGCTGGAATGCCAGAAACCTGTCCTCGGAAGCTTGTTTCCAGTCCAGGGAAGACATGGCTTGGCAGTTCGGGCTCGACTGTTCCCATGGGGCACAGGGTCAGACTGATTTGCATATAGCCATGTCTGAACTGGGGTGGCAGAGTGGGCTAAAGAGCGGTGATGGATTAAACCCAGATCTTTTGACTGGGTGTGAGTGTTTGATTGATTCAGATGCTCCGTCCATCACCACCCCCTTTTGTACTGCTTTTTGCCACCATAAGTGTGGCAGGGTATGCTCAGACGTGAGTCCCTTGCTCACTTTGCCACTGGATTCAAGCAAGCCGGGCTGAAGACGGCTGGAATGTCAGAAACCGGTCCTCGGAAGCTTGTTTCCGGTCCAGGGAAGACATATCTTGGCAGTTTGGGCTGGACTGTTCCCATGGGGCACAGGGTCAGACTGATTTGCATATAGCCATGTCTGAACTGGGGTGGCAGAGTGGGCTAAAGAACGGTGATGGATTAAACCCAGATCTTTTGACTGGGTGTGAGTGTTTGATTGATTCAGATGCTCCGTCCATCACCACCCCCTTTTGTACTGCTTTTGGCCGCCATAAGTGTGGCAGGGTATGCTCAGACGTGAGTCCCTTGCTCACTTTGCCACTGGATTCAAGCAAGCCGGGCTAAAGGCGGCTGGAATGCCAGAAACCAGTCTTTGGAAGCTTGTTTCCGGTTCAGGGAAGACATCGCTTCACAGTTCGGGCTGGACTGTTCCCATGGGGCACAGGGTCAGACTGATTTGCATATAGCCCTGTCTAAACTAGGGTGGCAGAGTGGGCTAAAGAACGGTGATGGATTAAACCCAGATATTTTGACTAGGTGTGAGTGTTTGATTGATTCAGATGCTCCGTCCATCACCACCCCCTTTTGTACTGCTTTTGGCCGCCATAAGTGTGGCAGGGTATGCTCAGCTGTGAGTCCCTTGCTCACTTTGCCACTGGATTCAAGCAAGCCGGGCTGAAGACGGCTGGAATGCCAGAAACCGGTCCTCGTAAGCTTGTTTCCGGTCCAGGGAAGACATGGCTTGGCAGTTTGGGCTGGACTGTTCCCATGGGGCACAGGGTCAGACTGATTTGCATATAGCCATGTCTGAACTGGGGTGGCAGAGTGGGCTAAAGAATGGTGATGGATTAAACCCAGATCTTTTGACTGGGTGTGAGTGTTTGATTGATTCAGATGCTCCGTCCATCACCACCCCCTTTTGTACTGCTTTTGGCCGCCATAAGTGTGGCAGGGTATGCTCAGACGTGAGTCCCTTGCTCACTTTGCCACTGGATTCAAGCAAGCCGGGCTGAAGACGGCTGGAATGCCAGAAACCGGTCCTCGGAAGCTTGTTTCCGGTCCAGGTGACATGGATTGGCAGTTCGGGCTGGACTGTTCCCATGGGGCACAGGGTCAGACTGATTTGCATATAGCCATGTCTGAGCTGGGGTGGCAGAGTGGGTTAAAGAACGGTGATGGATTAAACCCAGATCTTTTGACTGGGTGTGAGTGTTTGATTGATTCAGATGTCCGTCCATCACCACCCCCTTTTGTACTGCTTTTGGCCGCCATAAGTGTGGCAGGGTATGCTCAGACGTGAGTCCCTTGCTCACTTTGCCACTGGATTCAAGCAAGCCGGGCTGAAGACGGCTGGAATGCCAGAAACCTGTCCTCGGAAGCTTGTTTCCAGTCCAGGGAAGACATGGCTTGGCAGTTCGGGCTCGACTGTTCCCATGGGGCACAGGGTCAGACTGATTTGCATATAGCCATGTCTGAACTGGGATGGCAGAGTGGGCTAAAGAGCGGTGATGGATTAAACCCAGATCTTTTGACTGGGTGTGAGTGTTTGATTGATTCAGATGCTCCGTCCAGCACCACCCCCTTTTGTACTGCTTTTTGCCGCCATAAGTGTGGCAGGGTATGCTCAGACGTGAGTCCCTTGCTCACTTTGCCACTGGATTCAAGCAAGCCGGGCTGAAGACGGCTGGAATGTCAGAAACCGGTCCTCGGAAGCTCGTTTCCGGTCCAGGGAAGACATGGCTTGGCAGTTTGGGCTGGACTGTTCCCATGGGGCACAGGGTCAGACTGATTTGCATATAGCCATGTCTGAACTGGGGTGGCAGAGTGGGCTAAAGAACGGTGATGGATTAAACCAAGATCTTTTGACTGGGTGTGAGTGTTTGATTGATTCAGATGCTCTGTCCATCACCACCCCCTTTTGTACTGCTTTTGGCCACCATAAGTGTGGCAGGGTATGCTCAGACGTGAGTCCCTTGCTCACTTTGCCACTGGATTCAAGCAAGCCGGGCTAAAGGCGGCTGGAATGCCAGAAACCGGTCCTCGGAAGCTTGTTTCCGGTCCAGGGAAGACATCCCTTCACAGTTCGGGCTGGACTGTTCCCATGGGGCACAGGGTCAGACTGATTTGCATATAGCCATGTCTGAACTGGGGTGGCAGAGTGGGCTAAAGAACGGTGATGGATTAAACCCAGATCTTTTGACTAGGTGTGAGTGTTTGATTGATTCAGATGCTCCGTCCATCACCACCCCCTTTTGTACTGCTTTTGGCCGCCATAAGTGTGGCAGGGTACGCTCAGACATGAGTCCCTTGCTCACTTTGCCACTGGATTCAAGCAAGCCGGGCTGAAGACGGCTGGAATGCCAGAAACCGGTCCTCAGAAGCTTGTTTCTGGTCCAGGGAAGACATGGCTTGGCAGTTCGGGCTGGACTGTTCCCATGGGGCACAGGGTCAGACTGATTTGCATATAGCCATGTCTGAACTGGGGTGGCAGAGTGGGCTAAAGAATGGTGATGGAATAAACCCAGATCTTTTGACTGGGTGTGAGTGTTTAATTGATTCAGATGCTCCGTCCATCACCACCCCCTTTTTTACTGCTTGTCCGCCATAAGTGTGGCACGGTATGCTCAGACGTGAGTCCCTTGCTCATTTTGCCACTGGATTCAAGCAAGCCGGGCTGAAGACGGCTGGAATGCCAGAAACCAGTCCTCGGAAGCTTGTTTCCGGTCCAGGGAAGACATGGCTTGGCAGTTCGGGCTGGACTGTTCCCATGGGCACAGGGTCAGACTGATTTGCATATAGCCATGTCTGAACTGGGGTGGCAGAGTGGGCTAAAGAACGGTGATGGATTAAACCCAGATCTTTTGACTGGGTGTGAGTGTTTGATTGAGGGACCTGTGTACTTTAAGGGCCTGCTTTAAAGTCACTCACTCCCAAACTTCAAAGGCACATTTGGGGTTTAAGTACTGGGCCTCAAACCCTACCAAGTGAGTGCACTACTGGACCAGAAAGCGACCAAAGGCCATTGAGAGTGGTCTTCCAGATGACAGTTCCGTCTGCTCTCTATCACCAAACCATCGAAGCATCAAGAGGGGATGAAAAATACAGCGCTCTCAGGAGGATCAAATGGTCGGACAACACAGGCAACACGTTACAAACTTGGCTCGAAGAAAACCAGGAAGTCTATTTGTCTTCGGCGCTCTCACCCATAAAAGCCTGGGAGAACATTGTGGAAGACCTACAAGCTAAGCTAGGGAAACCCCAGTCACATCTCCCCAGGCCTAATGGGCAACTAAGAAGGGGCAGGACAGGGCTAAACAAAGACATATAGGACAGCAAACGACTCCTGCGCAAGGCCCTCGCAAACAAGAGACGAGGGGGTCCCTTACCGGAGGGACCATCGGTTGCCTCATTGAGGGCGGTACTAAGGAAGAAAATTTGGGAACACAAAAATGCCACCAGGGAAAGGGAATGGCTCAAAGTTGTCTCCTTGCTAAAACAGAAGAATCCAGCGCAGCTGTGGAAATACATAAACCAACTGAGCAGCAGAGGAATCTCAAGAGAGAATGGAGTAGCAGAAAAGGACTGGTTGATCTATGTTAAACAGCTTTATACAACTATCCCCGCATACAATGACAGCTCAGATGGGGCCCGTAGAGTTGATGGCCCAGAATGGCAATCAGACATCATGTCAGAAGCCACAAAAGCCAGTCATTGCAACCGGTCCAAGGGTAATAGATCGCCAGACAGTGTAGTAACAGCCCAGCTAAACCCTCAAATGGTCATTAAGACCATCAAGAACATGAAGAAGGACGGGGCCCCTGGGCCAAACGGGATCCCACCACCGGTTTTCAAAAAGGCCCCCGACTTTTAGGCTGCCATATTAACTCCCCTATAAAATTACACTTTCCAGACAGCAACAACGCCTGATGCCTGGAAGGGCTCCATCTTGGTCCCTATCTTTAAAAAAGGAGACCGCCAAAAGACATCAAATTACAGGCTCATTGCCCTACTCGACCTTGAGGCCAAGGCCTACGCCTGCCTGCTACTAAAGGAACTGGAGGAGTGGGTTGAGGAGAATAGTATTATGCCTCCTTACCAAATTAGCTTCAGGTCACAGGCGTGAACAATGGATAATATATTGGCACTGACCTATCTATCTGCCCAGGCTACCCGGAAGAACCACCCCCCACTCTTCTGTTGCTTTGTGGATTACAGCACAGCATTCTACAAAGTTGTTCGCAGAAGATTATGGTGAAAGTTAGAAAACTGGGGAATTCCTCCAAACCTATTGAAGGCAATAAGATCGCTCTATGAGGACACCTGGGTAAGAGTCAAAACCAGCACAGTGTTCTCGAAAATATTTACAGAGAACGGGCTGAAGCAAGGGTGTGTGCTGCCACCCGTTTTGTTTAACGTATACACAGCAGATCTGGGGGATGCCCTAAAAGGAGCCTGCCGAGTACCATCAAGACTAGGTAACTTGAGGTTGCCAGTGCTTCAATACGCCGACGATACAGCCATAATGGACCACACAAAGGTTGGCCTACAAAGAGCCCTAACCGCATTAAATCATTTCAACAGAATCAATAACCTGATAGTAAATCAAGGAAAGACCAAGATCGTCATCTTCGGGACCTACCACCAGAAAAAGAAAGTGCAATGGCAAATGGGCAACTTGCATTTCAATACAGCAGAGTCATACAACTACCTAGGGGTCTGGCTGACGGAACGGGCAAACGCGAAGGCCCATTTGAAACACCAGAGTACTAAGGCCAACATGGTGATACATCTCCTCAAGCAATTAAACCACCACATGATCAGCCCGACTGCCGGCCCCATACTGAAAGTTCTAAAAGCAAAACTTCTACTAGCAATCAGTTATGGCCACCTTGCTTTCCCCCGATCACAGCACGCTAGCTTAAATTCAATACAATCTAAAGCTTATAAAACGGTGCTCCAAATTCCGAGGTCAGCAAGGAATGCAAGGCTAAGGCAGGAATTAGGCTTGGCAAGGCCCGATTTGATGTGCGAGGGGGACTTTATAAAACTTTATCTCAGGATTTTAAGGGCCCCAGCAAATTCATTAAAACACCGACTGAGATTTATCTTTGAAGAGCCACGCACCCTCTGGCACATCGCCCTGCACAAAGCAATAAAAGCACTGAACATAGTGGAAGAGAGCATATCGAGGCCGGAAATTCCAATAATCACCTGGAAAAGAGTCATAAATAAACAAGTGGACGAAATTTCATTCAATCTTGATTCCAAATCCCTCCGCTCAACTCCACACCTAGACCCGCTGAACAGCTCCTACATGGTAGGCAAAGCCCAGGTTTACCTAAGTGACACTCTCACTCTATCAACCTGAAGTAAAATACTGTCCATTAGATTAATCACGCTAGGAATTGCGGATTTCAATCCGGCATGGGCCCGAAGGGGAGACGCCACAACTTGCAGACTTTGTTCACATAAGAAGGAATCGTGGCTGCACCTCTTATGCTGCTGCCCAAATCTCAAGGATGATCGAAGAAGACTATTGCGCCCCATCTGTAACATCTATGGAATCAAATCCTGTAGCGAAGCGTCAGCAATGTGCTTTTCCAAGTCTAGCACAATGACCCTAGCAAGACTAGGGAAATTGATCTACAGCATCAGGCTCGCCTTAAAAAAGGCAAATGAACGAAACAAAACTCTGGAGCAATGTATTACAAACCCAAGAAACGACTGTGAGGTGGCCTTGGAAGTGCATTGGCGCTTCTCCGTACTTCTAGCATCCCCCAGGACAGAGCCATACAGGAATACGTACCCATGACCAATGGATATCTGCCACAGTTGCATAATGTCATCCATCCCCATAGAACAATGTGGGCTTTTGGATTTCCTTAAAGCCCTACCTCCGCATCCACAAACCCTGGGGAAGGCTGATTGTGGCGGAACTGGAGAGGGGCGGCAAACTTCTTTTATAAGAACAGGTTTTTTTTTAAATGTTTTTTTTTGTACCAACGGTTTTAGCTGTAACATTGTAACATGATGACTGTTTTTACTGTAATGATTTTAATTAATTGTACAGTTAACAATAAATACAATACTGGACCTGTGAAGAACTCTGTCAGGAGTAAACTGCTGTGCCACAAGGATTGCCACTTTGCCTGACTGCTGCTCTGAAGGAACTGCTTTCTGCTTGGCTGAGCTCTCCTGCTGCCTGCTGATGTCTGCCCTGCTGAAGACAAGGACTGGACCCTTTTCACTTCAACCCAGAGTGACTACAAAGGCTTGCTGGATTATCCCCTGTTCTAAAGTCTCATGTCCATATAAGACTTCCTTCAACTTATCAACAGCACTGGGATACTACCATCTGTTGAAGTGGTGCCAATCCAGTCCCGGGCCCATGAGAGATGATTTCTGCTGTCTAAAACCATCAATGTTGGCACAGCAGTAACTTTGCACTGTTTGAAACCAACACATTGCCCTTTAATGCCTATGCAGGTGCCGATCTATGACATTGTGTCAATAGACTTCCCAGCTTGATGACAAAGGGCAATGCAGCTTAACAAAGAAGCGGTACCTGCATCGTAAAGGGGTTTGATGCTAAAGCCTTCATTGACTGCGCGGATTGGCAGTGATGCATTGGTTCCATCCACAGGATCGACAACGGCACAGCGCGTCCCCAACTCCTCACACCGAGCCTTTGATGTCGCTGATTGCTCCATCCAAATTACTTTGTCAGCTGAACCTGTCTATGTCCTTTAGACAGCCTGCCCTCCATCGTGGATTGCCTGAACTTTGGATTGACACCGGTCTAGCGCAACATCAAGTAACCTTTTAGCGTTATTAACTTCTAGCATTATTTTTGTTTTTTTCTTTAAAAATTCATAACTCCAGTTCTTCTTATTTGATTTTTGGGCTTTTGGTCTTGATTTTCTCATAAAAGTATTCTCTCATTTTCTAAACCTGAGTGGAGCATTTTTTAGGTGTTTTCATTGTGTTACTATTTGTGTGTCTTGTGTTGCACAAATACTTTACACATTGCCTCTTTAGGAAAACCTGACTGCGCTGTGACAAGCTACCAGAGGGTGAGCACAGGTTATCTTTTAGTATGTATCTACCTTTCTATGACTAGGATTGAGGTCTCTACATGGACAGGCTGCAAACCTATGCCAACTAGAGACACAATTTCTAACACTGCTTGTGTGCTGTATTAGTGTTTGTGTAGTGAGAGGAAATGCTAATGCACTGTGAATTTCTGTGTTACTTTATTTGCATAGGTACCTTAAGAACTGTTATTATGTGTATTCTGTTGTCTGTGTTTCTGATATCTATGTGCAAGGTGGTACATAGCTCTGGTGGTCTGTGTGAATTAGAGCCTATAATGGTGTGTGCATGGTCACCTATAGTTTTGCTGATCTGTCAGGGTGCTTTGATGGCTGTCAATTGGTCTGTGAATGGTTATGTGTAATAATGTTAGTTTGTGGGGCATGGTTTTTATAACTGTGTGTCCGTGTCTCCATATGAACATGAACATGTAAGCTTTGTAAATATGGCATGAATGTTGTGTTTTCTCCAGTGGCCGCAAGCAGCAGTGTGGCACGGAGGGGGGGAAGAGGGTTACAAAAAAAGGAGAAAATCACATACATGCCAGCAGGCCGGCTGACAGGCTGACGCCTCTCCTCTTTCCTCTTAGTCCTCTTCCTGGATTCTTCTTTAGAAACAGAAAGCAGGAAGCGCCCGGGCTCCCAGGCTCCCCATATCCAATCACAATGCTGCAATACAGTGTTGTGATTGGCCTGAGTGTTCAATGGGGTAATGGGTGCCTGGGCATGTTCTCCACGCAGGATATAATGTAGCATTCATGGAGAACATGCAAAGTGTGCATGAAAGTTCGGCGGGCAAGAGAGGGTCTGTCAAACATTTATGTGCCCTTACATGGTGCTCACCACTGTTCCCCCTGCTCTGAAAGCAGAGCAGATCTGTCATACCCCGCTAATACACAGCAGGAACAAATAAAATAATAATAATGTAGAATTGTTATCATTTCATTTTCCCATGCTAAAAGCAGTGGGGCAACGCTCCTCTGCATTAGCGGAGGAGCCACCACTCATTTTCTCTGTCAACAAGCACCACACAAAAGCCACATGACTTTGTCAATACCTCCTCCTTTATATGTATATTTGGGTGAATAGTTTTCAGGATTTAAATTTTGTGAAAGCATACTGAGAACAGCACCAACACCCACTGACCATGCACGCAACCTAGGATTCATCCTCGACTCCTCCCTCTCCATGTTTAAGCAGGTCAACGCCATCTCTTCCTCCTGCTACAACACCCTCCGCATGCTACGCAGGATCTACAAGTGGATCCCGACCGAAACAAGAAGAACAGTGACACAGGCCCTTGTCAGCACAAGACTGGACTACGGCAACGCACCCTACGCAGGAATCCCAGCCAAACACCTACGATGACTACAACGCATCCAAAACGCCTCCGCCCGACTGATCGTCAACGTCCCCCGCCACAGCCACATCACCCCCCACCTGAGAGACCTACACTGGCTCCCCGTCGACAAGATGATCACCTTCAAGCTCCTAACCCACGCACACAAAGCACTCCACAACACCGGACCAGCCTACCTGAACAGCATATTCAGCTTCTACACCCCCACCCGCCAGCTCCGCTCCGCCAGCCTCGCCCTCGCCGCTGTCCCCCGAATCCAACGAACGACCTCCAGCGGCAGATCCTTCTCCTACCTCGCTGCCAAGACCTGGAACGCCCTCCTTACCCACATACGGCAGACCCTAAACCTACTTGCCTTCAGAAGACTCCTCAAGACCTGGCTCTTCGAGCAGTAGCAGCACCCCCCCTCCCCATAGCGCCTTGAGACCCTTATGGGTAAGTAGCGCGCTTTACAAGTACTCTGATTGATTGAAACCTCATTTCCAAGTAAACTTTTTGTTGTCTTGGTTTACCAACTGAAATTACCTCCTGGGCTGACCTCTGATTACCGCACTACCCAGAATTCTTGGACTACATAGGGCATCTTTCAGTAACAACATTTAATCCTACAATAGAATAGAAAAGAGTTGTTTTATAGATAATACATAAATAATCCTTCAAATCTTTCTTCCTACCTCGACCTTTTGAAACTGTAACTTTGAAAAACAAAAAAGTAAAATAAATCTCCTTTAAGTACATCACTGTTGGAAACAAATTTCGATGAAGCTCTTAAGAGTTAAATTGGTTTTGCACATTTGTCGTTCTGTAACTGCATCTGTAAAATGGATATAGTACGATTTTTGTCGCGGCGCACAAAAGAAGTACGCAACCTGAATTTTCTTTCAACGATAATAACTCTGATTGTGCTCGAGCAGATGGAAATTAGTTTGCAATGGTGAGATGACCCAGTCAGAAATAGTCACCTTGTAGGTGTTTCTGATAAAAGGAGGCAGATTTTTCATAAATAAAACATGTGTCGAGTGTGGCTGAAGCAGCCAAAGCGGATCTTGTTACGTTCCCACTCTGGCTTTCGAAATAATTGCCAAAAGGATGCTAGCGCGAGCTGGGGTGGCAAGCAATATCTCCCGAGTTACACCATTTATTTTTATCCCTTATTTAGTCTTGGAGAGAACATAGTGTTGGGCTTCGAGTATGTTTCCATTCATAGTGGCAAACATATTTTTAGGAATATATAAGAAGCAATTTGAATAGGGGGTACTTAGAATGAATCATGGACTGTGACTTGTGATGGAATAAGAGCGTTATCGTACACACTTTTGAAAACTGTAGTTTGCATAACTGGGACGTTGACTATTTTGTGAGGCACAATTTCTCCATTGGGCTCCTGGCAATTTTTTTTATTTTTTTTTGCAGAAAATGCTAAAGGGGCTGTCGGGAAATACATACTTCATCACAATGTGTGAGAGTAGCAAGAGCGCAGGTACACTTTAGCGCCTACTGTGACAAGAGCCTGTAAAATTAACACATTTACTTCAGATTGCGATAGGGTGCACGTAAAATACATTGAGCCATCTACTGTGACAGCCCAAGAGAACATGCCTTGCACTGACTTATGTCATTGTGGATGAGAAAAGAAAATGTTTCAGCACAAACTGCAGCTGTGTCACAGTCGTAGTTAACTTTAGAAGGCATGTGAGAGAATCATGGAAGAAGGCATAGTGCAGAGCCGGGCTAGAAATGGTAAGGTGTGAAAGGAGCTAAAGCGGAAGTCGGGGAGCAGGTAAACAGCAGGACAGCGACTGCTTCAGGGCAAGAAATAGAGTTCTGCACCTTCTGCTTAAAAGCCTATAACAATAGAGCCCATTTGCTTCGAATGAATTCGTGGAAATGGTTTTGGATTTGAGAATGTATATTAAAATATATTCTTTGACAGTTTCTTGCCATCTTACCCCTCCAACCTCCACCCACGGATGGAAGCGAGCTGGACTGTGGGGGCTGGACTCCACAAATGGGGCGTGGGGTTTCGATGAGAGAAGCAGCTCTGATCATGGCCCTGTGGGACTCTGAGGCTGGCAAAACAAAAGGATAGCCAAACGCGTGGAACAGATTAATCCTTAATGTATACCTTTAAACATATAACCAATCAAGCCGCATTTACTGCTCCCGTACATTAACACATTACTCCCTCTCCCGAAAGGCCTGACTGATATAGTTAGGCTGCGCTTTCTGAAGTTTATCCTCTGATTTGTCTTGGCTGCCAAGAACATTTGCATATTGTTTGGAAATCATATTGTTTAATGGCCTCAGCTCTTCAGCAGCAACTATGCCCCACAGCAGTGACTTAGGGCCTGAGTCCAAGTTCTGCGTTCCCACCTCCGCTGTTGCGTCGGTGTACAATTTACTACCGCCATCTACGCAGGTCGACTGCCCTAATACGATGCATGTGGTTTCATAGACAAAAGACCACCGCAGTCCCAGCGCTGCTGACAGGAATTCTCAACTGTGGCAGAATAGGGACAATGCCTTTGTCGGAGAGCAGACCACCAGTTTTAACACTGGCCCAATTACAATGTGCCTTTCTGACGGCATGACTGAGGTGGTCTAACCACCACATCTGAGCTGGCGAAAAGGGAGGAATATGAGGCAGAAACTCACCTGTATTCAGCTTCCCACATCCTGTGCCACCATGGACCTTATCGTACACATACTGCTGCTGCTGCTCCTGCTTGATGATATCCAAAACTTACAGCATAGTGGATGAAACCAACAGTAAGCCACACTCCTAATTTTTTCATAGACTCCTCTGCAAATTGATGCCCCACCACGGACCTGGCAAGGGATTTGGGGTCCATGGGACAAACATATTGTGTGGACCCCTGTTCGGAATTGTTCTCAATGTATGATTCAGTTACAGCTCTAAGATACCTTCTTTGGCATGGTCACTGACACTGCACAGGCACACTCTACAAAGTCAACATGTGTTCACATCTCCTAATCAGGGGTAATGATCTGTGCATTACATTGTGTCACACAACAGCACCTCCTCAACAAGATCACACCTATTGATCTCTGTGGCACCCTCACAATGCTCACATGCTAGGTCCTGTTGTGATATCAAAGATACATCTGTATGGATGTGTCATGAAACACAAACACACCTTCCCCCCCTAAATCTCTATATTGGACTCTCACACATCACCCACATTAAAAGATAATGTCAGGTAAATGAGATTCCAAGTTATCCCTGTGAGAAACATTCAAATGGCATGATGTAAAGAATCTCTGCAGAATAGGTCTGCCATTACCAGGTGGACCCTTGGAAGGCTAGGGCCCTGGGCCATAGTCCAATTTGCACATGCCTCAAAACCTCTATGCACACAGTATCCGAGGTTTGAAATATGTCAGGGACCACCAATAGAATAACCAAGTGCTATGTATATGTGGGTAGTGTGGAAGTGCAAGTCATGAAAGCAAACACTACACTAACAGAATTTGTCTCACATTAATATAAAGTATGTGTAAGGTACACACACAAAAAATGGGCACATGTCAATTAAAATTCCTAATAAGGTATGACAATTTAACACCCTCCTTGTGTGGATGGACAAAAAACTAACTTGCACATATCTAACACATATCCAGCCTACATCATAGGTAGAACTGCAAGCTAAATAATGTTGACATTGGCCAAGCCAAGCAGAAAGACTCACCATATGAGATACCACCCAATGCAATGTCAGCCCCAATTGGATTTCATCCCACATATCCATCCATTGAACATTTACCCTTGTCCAATTTGACTCCAGCAGTGGTTCCAAGGTCAGATCATACTAACCACTTCAAATGGATCAGCAATCAGGGTGAAACAAACACAACTGTAGTCACACATCATAAAGTATCCAATAACATAATATAGGTGGTAAAGTAATGGCAGTACTAATGTGTCATAAATAAAGCAAATGTTTTATTTTGAAAAAAACTCTTTCAATTACTAAATCAAAGGCATATGGCCAGTCCATTTTCACATAGTGTGATACAGCACACTGCTGTACCACTAAACTTGCCCATCATGACACTGCCAGGGAACCTCTTCACGAAGGGGCATTTATTGGACATGGCAGGCACCAGGTTGGATTGGGATAAAAAATAGGCCCGGGCACGCCGAAAAAAAAGTGGCCTACATTTGCAGATTGCCTCTCCGCAAAAACAATGCTTCAGCAAAGTTTTATGTAAAGAAGGGGGGTGGGGGTCTTTGACAGAGGAATGTTTTCTTAACTCCAATTAGATTTATAAAAATGCATGCATTCGTTCACACTGGTGAACCACGCATGAATACAAGTGAGACCACTTCTGCTCAGGCTCCCTGCCCCACCCCTTCAAACGGCATATATTAATGGGCCAGCCCAGAGAGACAAAGGGTGTGACACCTCCGCCCATTGGTAAAACGGAAGTAACAGAGGCTCATCTGCCTCCAGGAAGGCCACTCAGGCACCACTTAGGCACCCACTTGGCCGCTTGCGGCATCTGAACAGCACAGACACCACCCAAATTGGCCCCCAGGTTGCCCAAAAAAGCGGCCCACAGCTGGAACTGGATTATCAGCCCCCCAGCATTGCCTGAGGGCCCGCCCTACCAATCGAACCTTGGCAGGCCCCTTGAAGATGTTACTTGGGTGGGGGGACGTTTACGTTTTGAAGGGGTGTCCTTTTGTTTGGAAGGTGGGGGTGAGGAAGAGGCGGACTGACATTTTGCGGGTTGGGAGTCGGAAGATGTTTGGAAGGGGGGCACTTGGAAGGGGTGGATGGGTCTTGACTGGGAGTGTATTTGGAGGTGGAATGGCTGGGTAGGAACCTTGTTGGAAAGGGTGGGTTGGGAAGGCAGAGGGCCAGGTGAAAGGTTGGATCCTCAGTGGGTAACTTGGGAAGGGCTTTGGAAGGGAGGAGGGTCTTGGAAGTAGAGGAAGTGTCAACATCTGATGTGGTTAGGACTTTTGTGGGTGCGAGTGCATGTGTGCCAGGTGTATGTACTGCAAGTATGGGTGTGTCTACTTTCTCAGGTGTCTGTTGGGTGTGCTATTGTTTCTGTATGAGTTTCTTATGTGTTTATAGTGTGAGTGACGTGTCTGCGGATATTGATGCAGTGGAAGTGCTGAGTGTGTTTTGTGATTGCTTATGTGGTGGTGAATGTTGGTGTGGATGTCTGTATTGCCTGTATGGATATGATGGTGAGTGTGATGGTGAATGTGGGTGTGAAGGTTTCTGTGCTGTGTGGGGATATGTTTGTGGGAGTGTGCAAGCATGTTTGGTGTGACTGGCAGGGGCTGAGGTGCCTTGAGTGAAGGAGATGGCTCCTCTCTTAGGCCAATGGGCCCTGGCATCTGTTTGGGGAACAACAGGGAGGGTGGTGATGGAACTGAGGGTGGAGGACAAGGATGAAGTTGGAATTAATCCTGTAAGGTCTGCCACCACTCGGGAATGTCCACCAGAGGATGACTGTGAGTCTGTGGCACTCCCCACACCCTCCTGGTCACTGGGTCCCTCCGTGTGTGAACTGTAATGTTCTGATCCACTGTTACCTGCTGTGTCCCCAACGATGTTGGCTCCATCTCCCTCACTTGCTGTAGTTGAATCCGAAATGACATGCAAAAATTGGTTTATTGCTATTGTGTTTTCACCCCTGAATATCACATATCAACAGATAACATTTATTAAGTGCACATATAACACCAGCTTCGTGGTTCAGTATTTATGACTCAACATTAGAATGAGCATATTTATGCATGCTACATTACCTGGAAACAGTTGGTCCCAGTTATGTCATATCCCCAGGCAGCTCGAAATACATTGATGGACTTGTCTACGCTCCATCCTTATTTCCATACTAGGATAGTTGATTATCCTTGTATACTTTGGCATTTTTAGTTTGGCCTGGGCAGAGTTCACAGAGTTTTATACCACCAAACTCTGCAAAATGCCAGAAAAACTCATCTTGCACTGATTTTTGTCTAGCGCTGGGAGTTTGTCCCATGAGTTAAAATCAGCATGAATGGCACTACACGTTGTGCCAGAGGACGCTACTGTTTTCTGCCGCTCGAGTAGACATTCTAGTCAAGCAGCAGCTTCTTTAATGCGAATGACAGTTTTATCAACACGAGCTGCAGCAGCCTGCATTCACCAGCCGCGATGTGACATCTCGCTGAGAATAGGACTAGCGCCTGATTTGTTTCTCATGACCTCTTGCCATCTTACTGGTGGTGAGCCGCTCGTGAGAAAAAACTCCACTCGGAGTGGGCAAAACTCTGTGAACTCTCCCGATCGAGCGGGAATTCTTCACTTACCCATACCTGTAGTACCCTATAGCAAAGTGATGTTACCAAAAAGGATGGCTACAAATTATACATTTCCACAATGTTCACACAAGGCCTAGATTTCACCAAATGTTCATTTACCTAACAACACATCAGGATGTCACGATAGTCAAGTTAAAGACTAGTATACCATTAATATGTGCAGTAGGAGAAATCATGTCACATGCAAATGCTCAGTGCACGCTGATGACACTTTTAACTTGAAACTTTATCATATATCCACTTTTGAAAAAGTCAAATTAAGTCTGTACTGAAGTTGTTTGGCTGCATATCACACGTGGCATAAAAAAGTAGCCTGGAGACATTGAGGACCAAAGTTTTGGGAGATAAATACTCCAAATGCACACGGCATAAGACTTCTTACAGCCTTTTTATCATCCACAATCCTGCTTGGTACAGGTGGTAACACCATTCATAGATTGATTTCCTACAGGCAAACATAACTTTAAAGGTTCTTGTGCATCAGTGAATATCTATCATATGAAGAGGTGGGATCCCGATAGTCCTAACAAAATGGCATATCACAGCACTGTTTGGTATGGTAGACACAAATTGCCTTGTAAGGATGAGTGTAGACACTCAGAATAGATCTCTATATTTCTACATCTCACTCCCTGATGCATGTTACCAGACAGTGAATGGATTTGAATCACAATTGCAGATGAACTAACAAAAGGGAAATGTACACGAGGTAACGTGTAGGCACAATGGCTGATGGCACCAGTGATGTTTGCACACTTGTGACACTGTTGAATCCCATCTTACCAATGGGAAGTTGGCCTGCCACTGCATAAAAAGTGTACTGTATGCCATGTCACATGTAAAAGGGCTACCATCACATGAGAGACAGTAGTGAGAGAATATCACTCCTACACAAGAAAGACAAATGGCCAATTTGGTATGATGTTCACCCACAACATCAAACAACATGAGCTGATTAATCACTATACTCAGCCATGTGTCTGCTCAACACAGTACATTGGTAGTGGACTGAACTCTGCTGTATTACTGGTCAGAAAGAAAATAGGCACAGCGCATCAGCATTCACCTACTACCTGACCTAAACAAACAGTAACTCTTCTTGTGTGTCTCACATGGGCCACTCCCAATAGTGATGGAGAAATGCCTGCGTGTAACACACATGGTCAGGAAAGTAACATGTATGGCTCAGGCCACTACTCATCACCTTGTCGCTGCTGTTGAGCCCTCAACTACCCATCAAGCTCCAGGTAGCTCACCATCCATATGCAGGCCATTAGGCAAGTCAGGGTTCGGCATACGCCCCGTTGGGAGGACAGCCCTAGCTGGACCTCCGTGATCATCCGGGTCCAGCACCTCAGGTCCTCCCACTTCTTACGGCAATGGACACCGCACTGGCGATAGACCCCCAGGGTCCGCACCTTCTGGGCGATCGCTTTACAATTGGACTGCTTCTGAGGGGCGTTGTCCCGTATGGATACAATAGATGAATTCACAGATTGTTACTACAAGTTTTAGGATATCTGTTAGGTTGACAGACATTTTGTATACAATTAGTACAAGCATTAATAAATAGTTGACACACTACATGTGTCACTCTTACATGCTAACCACTACAAACACATGAATACACATTTTTGTAGTCATCTGTGGACTATCATCATCTCTAGTCATGACCTACACTGACTAAGCCGGTCCACTAATATCATGTAGTTTAGAGCCATCCTACATGTACTGTGATGTGAGCTGCTATGTAACACAACTCACCAATATGACTTTCTGAAGGGTAAACTACTTGTGCATGACTGTACAGACACCTTTACAGATAGGCCCATTGACTTGATGCAAAAGGTCCATACAGGCTGATACCATAGTATAGACTACATCCTAAGCCTTAGGTCACCAAGAAAGTGGTGGCATGTGTGTCACTGAAAGTCTCCTCCCTGGCGATGTGTGGACATGTGGACTAATTAATGGGATATCATATTACATTTGATTGGGTTTGTGTGGTATGTAGTATCATCACAGGACACACCTTTTGTCATATGTGGCATTGTTACAGGGATGACATTTAACATACCATTGTATGACTTGTTTGATTGTGACAGAGCTTGTGAATCACATATCAAACCAACTATCTGGGCTGTTAATGTGTCATATGTTCAATAGGCCTGTACAATGCAAGCATCACTTATTGAAAAGTGACAACAGACCTGTAGTAGTAAGGTGCCTATCATAAGTAAATGACACACATTGACAATGTGGGTCAATGGAAAGAAGTATCCGGTCAGGGGGTTACATCAGTCAATATTCCAAATGTAGCTCATGTAAAAGTAATCAGGCCTACTATTGGTAAAGAAAAATCATTTTGAGAACATCCAAGGATCTGCAGATCTACAAAGAGATTACTCAATTGTATAGCCACAGTAACTCTGTCCCAGCCTTGCCCATGGCCCAGACTTGGCACAGGTCATTGTCATGCCTAGCTCCATGCAGGCTGAGGATACCGAACCTTCATGAACATCACATTTCAACCAATGTAATACATACCACTACATAATGTGGCCATTCAATAAGTGACCTCAAGGTTTGGTAGCTCTCTGAAGGGGTATGTGAGATATAGCTAGCACCCAGACCAGAGTGTACACATAAATGACCTCACCCTCAACTGCTTCTTACAGTATAAATATACAACTCAAGCTGTAAAGCCTATGTATGCATAGATATGTGGATATGTGGATGCAACACAAGTAGGATATAAGGCTTATCACACAACACACACCACAATGGCGATGTTGAAAAGTACAATAGATACTCAATCCATTACATGATTGTCCTATGTAGGGACCACAACATGTTACAACAGTAATCTGAATTCACTCAGAGGCGCATTGTAGCCTGTGGAAATGGAAAGGATGGAGTTAAATAGACTAAAACAATTTGAGTGAGATAGTTACCTGATCCTCTGGTGAGCCATAAAGCTGGCCATAGAGGGGAAGAACCTCTACTACAGCTTTCTCCAACTCCTCTGGAGAGAAGGCCGTGGCCTTCACACCTGCTTGGCCTGGTATGATTGGTCCCAGACGTGGAAAACAGCATCTAAAATGGAGGAGGTGTTGATAGCAGCAGGGTCAGGAGACAAGTGAGTTATTTTTCAAACTGGTCATCAGTGTAGAAGGACACAGCCATTGGGCCACGACCGTCACACTCACCAACATTAGCCTATGGCTGTGTCTGCCATGGATGAAACCACCCACCGTAGGGTCGACTTCCGCTGGCCATGGGAGGTTCAGTATGTCCTATATGTGAGGTCAGGCATCTGCCATTTTATTGGTTGGAACTACAGTATTGGTGACTGTTAAATGCATCACCACCTGTAACATGTTTACATGGTGTATTACTCAATGGCTCTATCATTTGCTTTACAAAAACGTCATTGTATTGCATTATAGTGCATAAATGCTACATTACTGTGGTGCACTGTACAACGATATATTAGGATTACAACTCAAACTATTTTAGGAGTACAATTCAAACTTTACAATATTATGGTGCTTATGATACCTTTTTGGCTGTATATTATTTACATTCCTGTTATAGACACATGCTTAGACTACAATGGGGATCAAAGGTGGATGTTGGACAGTAGACAATTATTATGTGAATCATATGTAATGCTATTTGAAATAGTTATAATTTCTCACATTACCTTTGGCTTACTCTACATATATGTTACTCTGGACACTGTGACCAATGTTCAAAAGTGTTTCCACTCCACACATAGATACCCTGGGGGAGGGAAGAGATGACAGCCTCCAGTGTACCACCCATTCCAGACCTTCAGACCATGGAAGAAAGGCATGTCATCAAGAAGTTGTATTTAAATTGGCAAACAATACTAGATTTATGTAATCTGTTGGAGCCTGATCTCCTTCCTCAAAACAAAAATCCCACATGTATTCCACCTATCATGAGACTTATGGCAGTATTGCGTTTTCTGGCCACTACTTCCTACCAGAACACTGTGGCTATATCTCGTGGTATGTCACAACCAATGCTCAGTGGTGTACTACAAGGCTTGTTTTCACTAATAATGAAACACAATGACAGCTACATCCAAGACCCTAGATGGGAGATTTTTATGCATTTGGTTGCATCCCACATGTGGTTAGAGTGATTGATGGCACCCGTATTCTTTAGCGCCACCACAAGCCAGAGAAGATGTTACAGTCACAAAAAGTGCTTCCATTCTATCAATGTGCAATCTGTCTTGCACCTGATTTGTACATCTCAAACATCTGTGCCCAGTTGCCAGGATTCCTTCATACTGCAGAACAGCACCATAGTCCAGCTGATGTAACAACTATTACTGGAGAGGGCCTGACTTGTTGGGAAGCATGGTCTGTCCTAACTTTATGTGGGTGATGTTGGGTAGAATGATCAGAAATTGTATAACTTATTGCACCTATATCGGTCTTCCATCTGGAACACTCAGCATATTCAAAACATCCATGGTTCTTGGCACCGCTGAGAAATCCAACTATGCCAGGGGAAGGCCATTTTAGTGAGGCCCATGGAAGAACACGGCAGCCAGTGGAGCTGGCTTTCGGCTCCTGAAGGCCAGATTCTGATGTGTGGACAAGACTGAGGGAGCCCTCCTCTATTCACCCGAGAATGCGAGTCAAATCACTGTGGCCTGCTGTATGCTCCACAATATTGCCCAGCAACAGAGCATCCCTTATATCGCAGTGGATGAAGACCATGATGACCCACTGGTGAGGATCCTGAAATGCCAAATAATGATGATAGTGGTAAAGAGGAAGGAGCTGGCTTGTGTCCAGATCTCAATGACAACTTCTTCTCATGTGTGCAAGTATGTTGTGAGATGTCATGACTATGACTATTAAAGCACACCTCTTGTTGTGATGTTGTGAGGAGGATGTTTATGTGTCCATTTCTAACGATAATGGCATTACTCCTAGTCCTACTCCCTCGCCTTCCTTCGGTACAAATGAGGCCCCGCCTCCCACCCAGACCCACCCCCAGCATAAAAACTCTGCCAGCCCCCACCTTCACCTGTACAAAAACAAGCCGAGCAAGCATTCAGTTGAACCGCACCGGGAGGGAGGGAGGGTTCTCAAAGGAAGGTGAGGGAGTAGGACTAGGAGTAATGACATTATCGTTAGAAATGGACGCATTACCTCCCGTCCCTCCCTCGCCTTCCTTCGGTACAAATGAAAATGAGGACATAGCAAGCAGAGGATAACAGAGACGGACAACTGAGTGACAAAGAGCACAAAACAGTGCCCCAAACACAGCAGATCAACATCCCAGGCCACTGAAAGAGGACAAGTCTCCGTGGCCCGAAACCCCACAGGAGGAACCACCCACACAAGAGCAAGAGCCACCAATACAGTGGAACGAAACCAACCACCAGGAAGGCAAACAACACCTGAGTCGGACCAAGCGAACAAACAAAGAGACCACCACCCGGAAGGACCCAGCAACCAGCAGGCACCACAACAAAAAGACGCCGGACAGTCAAACTGACCAAACGAGCCTCAGTCAAGGAAGGAGCAGGACCGAACACAGGCAAAACAAACCCGTGACAGAGCCAAAACGCCGAGTCACCGGAGGGACAAAGGACGGAACCGGACCCAAAACTAACAGACCCAAACAGCCCAGACAGAAGGGAAACGTCCAAGACAGGGCCCATAATACCCCCAAGCGCCCCACAGGGGCGACGACAGGCCAAGCAGGGCCGCCGACCACACCGACTCACCAAGGAAGAAAGGCCAAGAGGACACAAGAGGATACGAACCCCTGACCACGAACCGGAACACAGGCCATCACAGTGCGCGCAGCAGGCCAGGCCGCCACCCGACCAGGCTCACGTGGGTGGCAAACCCAAATGGCAAGAGCCGAAACCCAAGACCCACAAGGGGCCCAGAGGGAGGACCGGAGAGGACAACCAACCCCAGCAGCAAAGACCCCTAAGGGAAGGACCGGACAAGGTGGGGAAACAAACACAGCAAACCCGGAAAAACAACCAGGCAACAGACCCCAGGCAACAAGCAAGGAAGGCAGGAGCACCAAGAAGCCAGAAAGACGCCCACCGCACACGCAGAGGGGCCACCGACAACCCCAGAAGAGCCCCAGCTGGAGGGAACCGCCACACCAAAAGAAGGCCAGCACCACGGGAACAACACCCAGAGCAGAACACCAGGCCCAAAAGGCCCACAAACACTAAGCACAGGACAGCCAAGAGGAGGACCGACGGGAAGCCCGCAAGCCACCGCCAACCAGACCTGGAACCCCCAACACAGCCGAATTCAGGCGCACAACCGCCAGGCAGCAGGTTCAAACCCCGCACAGAACCCAGTGGAAGAGCCCGAAACCCCAAAGGGCACAGAGCCACCGGAAGGAACCTCCACCGAGCGCAAAACTGCCCGGACAGGAGAGGAAACTAAAGAGCCCAAGGCCAACGGGGAGCAGCCAGCAACCCCCGAGCACAGACCCACAGAGCCCGCACAGGAAAGGCCAGAGCAGTGGAAAAGCAAGGAAGGGGAAGCCGAGAGAAAACCCAGGACGAAGGAAGGAACCAGCAAAGCAGAACCGCCAGCACACAGGTCACCCACCAAGGCAGAGAGCTGACAGACCCAGCACCCAGCCCCCAGCCCACAGAAACAGGACCCAGGCAACCAAGGACAAGGACCAGAAACAGGACCCATCCGATCGAGGCAGAGGACCAAGCCACTGGAACGACCATGGAGCCAACACCCTCAGAACCGCAGAGACCCCCGAAGGGGCACCAGGGCAAGCCCCAACGACACAACAGCCGCATTTGCAAGAGGACCCCCGGGAGAGCAGCAGGAACCAGAACTGGAATCCGAACCGACCCCAGCCAAGCCCAGAACAGGCCGGCGACCGAAGCCACCACAAGCGGAGCCGGCAGAGCCAGCAAACACCCAGCCAGAAGGCAACAGAGGCTGAGCCACCAGGAGAGCACCCCCGGGGACGGACCGACAAGGGCAGCAGGGACAACAGACCCCAGAAAGCAACCCAACAGGAGCCAGACGGACAGGCGGAGAAGGTGAAAACAAGCCCAGAGAACAAGAAACACCACAGAAGCCAGGTGCCCCAGCACCCGCAGCCACAGGACCGCCCGAGGAGCCCCGGGACAACAAGGCCCAAACCCACGGAGGAAGAGAGACCAGGCACCCGGACAAGGGAACAGGTCTGAGCACAGGCCGAAGACGTGCCCCGACAAACTCCAGGCCCAGAGAGGGGACCAGCGAAGACACACCTCGGGCCACCAAAAACCCTGTCACCAGAAGGACCACAAAGGACCTCCTGAAGCGACCGAGCAAAAAGACACTCCAGCCGCATGCCGCAAGAGGCCGACCAGAGAAGGAGGAGGGAATACCCCCGCCGCATGAAGGAGAGCCACGAGAGCAACCGGACATGCGGGAAGACCCAGGGCGAAGGCCCGCGGCTGAAGGGGAAGGACGCAACCCAGAAAACGTGCGTACCACACAGAGAACCACCGGAAAGCAGAAAAGAAGCAGCGTCAGGGAAGTGGAGAGAAGCGCCCCCCCAAAAACCCAGGGCACGCCAAAAACCGCCAGGCAGAGCCTGCATAAAAGCAGCCCGAAAGGCCAACACACAGAAGGGAACCAGCCAAAGCCAGGAGCAGACCCCCAGGAGTACCGGAACAGGCACAAAGCCGCCGGACACCCCAGCCCCAGCAACAAAATGGAGCGGGCCCTAAACCCGAGCCCCACCGACAGGAACCCAGCAGATGGAACATAAGGCAAGCAAACAGGACACCCAGTCCAGGAGAGCCACCCAGCAGGAACCAGAGACAGGCACCAGAGGCAGCCGAACCCCCGACCAGGAGGAACCCGCACCAAGCCGACCCAGAACTCAAGACCCACAGTTCCCATGACCCCGCTTCCAACAGGAATGATCCACCGCCACAGAGGAGGAAACGCCAAAGACGACCACCCAAAGTCAGGGAACTGACCAGACAGCAGCGACAGAAACCCAACAGGGCAAGGCACTCAGACAAGGAGGCAGCAAGCCAGGGTGAAAAAACTTGCAAAACTGCACCCACCCGAAAGACGGAGGGGACACCCACAGCAGGGACGACAGAGAGGGCCAAGTACAAGGCACGAGAGAGAGGCTGGATGCCCCACTCAAGGCAAGGCATGCAGAGGGTTCAAGGTGGCGACCCCCAGCCACCACGAACTGATGCCGCCAACTCAACGAAACCCCGCAAAAAGGAGGGCACAGAAGAAGCAGAGAACAGGCAAACCAGCGCAACGGCAGCAGCCAAGCAGAACATCAGAACCACGAAGCAGCACGGCCAGGACAGAGTCCGACAGCACAATGGGAGGAAAGGGGCGACCCCCACCAAGAAGCAAAGCCACTGGAGGAAGAGAGGGATGAGCAGCACAGAAGCGAAAGCCCAGACACAAACCGAGCGTGTATAGAAAACTGAAAACCCTGCAGGACCAACACAGCACAGAAGGAACACGGAGGGCTGAGGAGAGACCGCCACGGCATGTCACACAGGCAACCGACAAGCAACCGCCAGCCGGGCAGGCCACCGTGGACAGAGTAGCAAGGACAATGCACACAACAGCGGAAGCAGCATGGAAAAATACCAAGCACGGGCAACGCATGCCACACCTACAGCACCATACACCACACCGGGCATGAAGGGCAAGCGCAACAAGAAGGGCCGGGAACAGCAAAGAAAGAATCCCACAGTTCCAGCCCGGCAGGAAAAGAAGAAAGCCCCCCAACCCCTGACCAGCGCAGGAGCTCAGCGAATATTCTATGACAAGAACACACTGCCACCCCAGAGCCCCACGCATCGCCAACGGTGGTAGAAGGACCCCCAAAATCCCAGGAACCAGACGGGAACCAGCCCCTAACAGGATCCGCAGGACGAAGATGGGAGGGCACAGAAGGCACCGGCTGAACCCCGCAACACCGGACAGAGCAGCCACACCCAAGTCAAGCAACATAAGCAGACACGAGAGGCAGAACACCCCCCACGGAGCCCATGCGGCCAGGGCACCCCAGGGGGACCGGAGAACCAGCAGCAGAGGAAGAGGACACCAGCACGCCCCAACAACCACCTGCGACCCAATGGCAGACAAGCACCAAATGGCGTCACCCAAGAAAACATGGAGCAGTGGCTGGAGCCGCACCCCAGGCAGCGAGAGCCCGTGCCACCAAAGGCACGAGCACCGTTGCCAAGCCACAGCACCAAGGTCCGCACCGCAGGGCAAGAGAACCGCCCAAGCAGGACTAAAATGGGAAAAAATGGGCACAAACCCGCCCTACCAGGCCTCCGGGAAGACAGCAAACCGGTAGGAGGCAGCCACGCAGCCCGACCCGGAAACACAGCCCCAGCCACAGGAGGACCGCCGGACACCACCGTGGATTCCTGAGCCACCGCTCCGCCCCAAACCACGAGGGAGACGAGGAGAGGAGGCATCGCCAGGAGAACACTGCCGAGGGCACCGCCGTCGCAGAGAACCGACACGAAGACTCCCCGGCACCGCCACAGGGAGGAACTGAAGGTAAGTCTCACTAGGGAGGCAGACAAAAACAGGTGGAGGTGGGGGCGGGCAGAGTTTTTATGCTGGGGGTGGGTCTGGGTGGGAGGCGGGGCCTCATTTGTACCGAAGGAAGGCGAGGGAGGGACGGGAGGTAATGGTAAATACTACAAAAAAGAGTAAGTGTGGCTGCACTCCTTTCCTTTTCAATGTAAACATGTTCGTTTCAGTTAACCTGAGCTAGTGCTTTTATGCGTGCTACCGATGTGATAAGAGTGATTGGACCCCTGTCACTCTCATTGCATTGATTAGAGAGAAGACTGTGGATGACCACAGCCTGAACACGGTGCACAGCTGAAAAGACAAAACATGGTCGTCTCGAAACAAATGTTAGCCAAATTAATAAAGTTTCACTCCAACAAAGCTCAAAAACGGCTTGCGCGTTTAGATTTGTATTTTAGAAAACATTTATATTGTAGACACAATACACATTCTATTGTGCAATAGTAGCCAGACCATTGCATAACACTATGTATTATACTGTCATTAAATGCATTTTCAAAAAAACATTTGTCATCAATGTCATAAAAATATAAGATACAATTACAAAATGAGATGAATGTCAAAACTCAAGAAAAATCTAAAGGAAAATCCCAATGCATTTCGGGTTCCATCACTTGAAACCTTCTTCAGGGTATGTATCACTTGTATTCCTAATCCAACAGTGTATTCAACAAATGTCGTCCACAGGAAAACCCACAACACAATTAGCTGTAGTTGTCAACTCATAACATGTTCATTCATTATCAAAAAATTCATTGTACTGAAACATGCAGTTCAAAACAATAGTGAATGATAGAATTTGCACTCAAAAAATCATAGAGAAGTGAAGGAAGAAGAAGCTGAGAGGATTGAAAAGCAAGTGTGTGAGACGTGTGTGCGTCGACGTGTAAAGGATCCAGAGGATCTAGAAACCCAAACTGCCAACAAGAATCCAAAGCTCACAACCCTTAGTGCAATCGCCTCAAGGTGAAATGAACTAGTGGGTTTAGTGCCTGAAGCGCAAATGAAAATAGTAATAATTCAATTCTTACTGATCTCGGCCAATAATAAATCAGTACAGAACCATGTCTGTCTATACAGAGATTAAGGACGATGGGATGACACCATACGAATCTGTATATCAATTCCTAGCCATAGGTGTTCGCTGAAAATGCATAGAAATCATACGGTCAGAGTACTGGTGGCCCATCAACGTTAAAAAGTCAAGAGAGACTGTGGAATGCCCCTTCCCGCTAGCTTGTGCGTGCCCACTGACTGAGCTTGACGCGAAGTTTCAGACGTTCTCCCTCCGACTTCTGAATAAACGAAAAACGACATACGTGATCAGGAGACTGCGAACAGAACATTCCGCCCCATATGATGTTGGAGAAAGCGCTGAAGAGTAATGAGATAACCATTTTGTTCCAAAATGTAGTATCAGTCCTCTTTTAATTCAAAGGGCCAGTTCAGGATCAATGTTCCTTTTCACAGCCAAATATCCAGATGATTCAATACATGCCTTAGAATTGAGCTGCTCATTGGATGTGCTGACACGTTGCATTTCGGTTTTTGACATGAACATGACATCTCCCAAACATTTAAGGTAACATGTGTTTTTGACCATTCAAAGGCCTAGTTGCATACAATACAGGCAAAACACAACTTGG
This sequence comes from Lissotriton helveticus, assembly GCF_964261635.1. Lineage (NCBI taxonomy): Eukaryota > Metazoa > Chordata > Amphibia > Caudata > Salamandridae > Lissotriton > Lissotriton helveticus. Next base: position 369,247,891 of record NC_136070.1, read on the forward strand.
TTGTATATTTAGCATTAGTCATCATGTGAGCAGTGCATAGTCAATTGGTCACCTAGCACTTCTAATTAGCTGCGTTAACTTAACGCTTTACAATTATTTGAGGTACACACATGATATGGTGTTACTCATGCCATAAATAGGTTCAGTTGAGGAGACCAGGACAACATCAAGCTAAGCAGGCAGACATATCTCTGAGTAGAGCATTGTATGTAGATTGCTCTGTACATGAAAATCAGAAATCAGTTGTAACATGTGAGAGAAATGAAAATGGACAAACTCACTATTGCATCTAGTTTTTAGTTTGAGAAACAGACCTCAGGGTAATTGTAGTCATTTCAATCTCTATTTGCCAACCCTTGACAAAGGGTGAGGTCCATGAGATGTGGTAATCAGTTATAACATGTGAGTCATGTGAAAATGAGCAAACTCAATATTGCATTGAGTTTTGAGTTAGTGAAACAGGGCCTCATGGTAGTTGTAGTCATTTCAATCTCAACTTGCCAACACTTGACAAACGGTGAAGTCCATGAGAAGTGGAAATCAGTTGTAACATGAGAAAAATGTAAATGGGCATCTCATATTTACATCTAGTTTTGAGTTAGAGAAACAGAACCTCATGGTAGTTGTGGTCATTTCATTCTTGACTTGCCAACATTTGACAACTGGTTAGTGTAATATGCCTGTTGCCAAAATGCAGGTAGACTAGACCATGCATTTACATATTGAAACAAATCATCGGTCCTGGTTATTATGATTTTATAGTAATACACTTGCATTGCAAAATGTGGCATGTAATGGGGATTGATCTCATATGCGTTTCATTTCGTTTCGTTTCAAAGCTTTATTCGATTTGTGACACAAATCATACAAGCAGAACACATACGAATATGACAAACATTGCTAAAAATAAGGCATCAAGGACATGACAATTAAAGCGATCAGAAGAGAACCATCGGATGCATAGTAGGCGGAGATTCTAAGAGCATAATAAGACCAAACTTGAATATATACAGTACAAAAGCTATTTAAACCAAATTTAAAAAAAAGCATGTAGCATACATTGTACATACGATAAGTTGCACATAAATAAATAGGTATACAGACAGGAAACCAAGATAGGACAAAACACAATCCAGGATATCATAAAACTATGGTTAACCTGGCAGCTGTATATCTAATAAAATATACAGACAGGGAGCCATAGTAGAACGGGACATAGTCCGGAATATCATAAAGCTCATAAAACTATGGCTTTCCTGGCAGCTGTACATTTTAATATGTATGTCGCTACAAAGAAGCAAATATCCAGGTTCTCTAGGGAGCTAAGCAGATGTAAAGCATTCTTTGTAGAGCGAACATTGAATCTTAAAAAGATGGGTTTTAGATATGTTACCCTAAAGAAATAGTAAAATTTACAAAACAATAAGAAATGACAACAGCTCTGGCGAGAGACATTGTCACAAGGGCATGCTAAAGCGGATCTAGAATTCATTGTGGGGAATGCAACAAGGTGGTGAACGATACCCAATCGTAGGCGAGTTAAAACAAACCGGTGGGAATTACGAGTGACATCAGAGAGATAAGATTGAAAACCAATAGGTAAATTAAGGTCCCGATAAAACATCACAGATTGCAACTTTCCGGACACCTTTGCACGACCTTCTTTTTTATAGCTTAGAAACCTTTGTTTGATGACTTTTTTAGGAATTAATACCACGGATTTGGGGTCAAGAAAAGTGTCAAACTGAAAGAGGAGGTGAAACCAATGATGTATATACTTAAGCCATGATATTCGTGTAAAATGATCCAGTCTGAGGCAGTCAAGGATTATCTCCTGGGTGAATCCGGTTTCCGGCTTGGCCCAGATAGAGCGCCAGAGCAGCAAAGGGCGTAATGCTGCCAAATCCGAAATGAATTCTATACCCACTTCTTCATGGATCAGATCCACTGATGCTGAGGGTGGTACACATAACAGTTTTCTAAGGAACTTATTTTCGTCTCTCTGTGCATTTGATCCAACACTATGACCCCAAACCCCCACACCATATAGGGCTGAGGACACACATTTTACGTTATAAATGATCGTCATATCTTTAATGCTCCTCACCCCAAGTTTGCATGAGAATCTAAAGATGCTATTGGTGGCTCTCTTCATTTTTAGGCTGATGTTATCAAACTCGGGTTGCCAAGACCCATTATTAGCAAAGGTGATTCCTAGATAACAAAACGTTTTAACTATTGACATTTTGTCCTTATCGATAAAAAAGGTGGGATTGGATTTCTTAGCTTTCATCCCGCAGGACATTACAAAGGTTTTAGATTTATTTACAAGTAGCTTCCTACTCCCTATGAACGTCATAAATCTATCAATGAGGTGCTGTAGGCCAATCTGTGTGCGGGATAATAACACAGCGTCATCCGCATACAATAAAATTGGCACCGGTTTGCCTCCAATCAAAGGTGCATCGGCAGGGGTCTGACACAATATAAAATCAATTTGATTAATAAAAAGAGAAAATAAAAGAGGGGCCAGAACATAACCCTGTCGGATGCCTCTTGAAACTTTGAAGAAAGGGGTACATTCACCTGAGGATCCATAGCGCACCTTACATGACAGTCTCTCGTATAGCCTGGCCAAAAAATGTACAATCTCCTTAGGTGCTCCAGCGTCTGTCAGGACCTGCCATAGTATACAATGATCAACTAGGTCAAACGCACTACTCAAGTCCGCAAAACATAAAAACAGGTTCCCTTCTTTAACTTTTGTGTATTTATTAATTAAAAGATCTAAGTTTACACACTGTTCTAATGTCCCCATGCCTTTCCTAAAACCATATTGGACCCTAGTTAAAATTTCCTTTTCGGTTGCCCAGGTTTCCAGCCTCTGCAGCATAATTCGACTCATCACCTTTACTGAAGCATCAAGTAAGGAGATGGGACGATAATTACCTGCCTCCGATTTACTGCCTTTCTTGAATATGGGAATGATGACCGACTGGCCCCAAGATGGTGGTGGGCATCCCTCAACTGCAGCATTAAAGACCCTCACCAAAATGGGTGCCCACATATTCGTTTCAGATTTAAGAAGATCTATAGGGACTCCATCGGGGCCAGGGGCCTTACCTCCTTTACTATCAGACAGGCCTTCATAGACCTCCACCAGGGTGATTCCCAATGGTAGAGGCAACCAGGCTGATACCTCCTGGACCGAGGTTTCTAGGGGCTTCCCTTCCGGGTTAAAAATGTTAGAAAAATGATCAATCCATGCATTACATGCTACATACGATGTCAATTCCGGAATCCCATCAGTGTTTAAAAAAGGACTATTAATAGTCTCCCAATAAAGTTTACTGTTTTGGGTTTCCGCTGCTTGGTGAAGATTGTCCCGGGCTTCTTCTTGCAGGGCCTTTTTCCTTATGGAGAGGGCCTCCTTATATTTGACACGCAGAATTTTGATATTATTAGGGTCGCGTGGTTTAAGACGCAGTGCCTTTTTAAGTTCACGTAAGGACAGTGTGCATGATTTATCAAACCATCCCAGCCTAGCTACTCTGGTTTTAGACTGCTTCTTAGTGAAAGCAGCTTCTATAGCTATGTTTATCATAGTGAAGCTTGTCAACAGAGTTGCTGGGTTAGTGACTTCTCCTAGGCAATAGGAAATCTCGTTCCTACATTTTCCCACGACCTCCTTAAGTTTTATCACAGGGTCAATTCCGGCCCATTTGATTCTTGGGCCGTTCGGTCTCGTAGGGGCAATATCAGTAGAACAGAATTCTATAGTGGATGATTTAAATCTCCAGCCCAGGAAAGTTAAAAGGATACTATTATGGTCACTAAGGGATTCTTCCCTGACCCTCAGGTTGTTAAATTCACTGGTATTTGACAATAGAATGTGATCGATGTTAGAATTAGCATGCCTGCCTGTAAATGTAGGGCAAGTATGGTTAAACTTATTTCTATTGCAACTAAGCAGATCCAAGTCGAATTTGGCCAACATATTATTTAAAAGACTACCGTAGTTACAATGTGGGAAATGAAGAGATTCTACTCTGTCTGCCGCCCCATTAATGCCCGACTCTCTCCTAAAACCACATGGGTTACCTGGTGCTAAAGGGCATGGCTGGATGTTAAAATCGCCTGCCCACAGAATGGCCGCCACTCTACGGGAGGATGCCAATACATCTTCGAGAACGGCTTCCAGGGGAAATAAAATATTTCCCCTGGAAGCATCAAAGATGTTATTGTAAAAGTTAACAATGATTAGGTCTCTATATTTACTGGCCTCTAACCGTAGCACCCGACTATGTGGTTCAATTAAAGAGTAACTTTTGATATTAAAGTTAATCAACTTATTAGAAATTAACATCAGTAGGCCACCCTTGGCTCGACCTGATGGGGAATTTGATGCGGTAAGGCAGTAGGAAGTATAGCCCTCAACGTGGATAGGATCTTGACACCACGTCTCTTGAAGACAGATTATGTCATATCCGGCCCCAATAAATTCCTCCCAAAAAGGGGTGTTCAAATTACCTGTAATACCTGCTATATTCCAGGTGACAAAATGTATCCCCGCCGATACGGCTACTGTGTGAGCAGCCCTGTCTCGTTGTGGGGCGGGCGGAATATCAGAGGCAGGCTGCTTGTCACCCATAGACACTTCAGATGGCTCCCAATGAGGCACTAAAAGAGTTACTTCTACATCAGGGGTTCTGCTTAGAATATGGGTACCTGCAGAATTAATGATGGAATTTGGGTCGGTAAGTAAAACTGGGGCTATACAAGTTACTTGATTAGGAGCTAGAATACTGTCAATCGTTACATCTGTCCCCTGGTCCCCCTGGGTAAGATTATCCCTGTCAGGAGTGGCCAAAGGTCAATCGACCATTTCCAGGCAATCAAACCTGTTACTAACGGGGATGCCCCGCCACCCCCGCAAAAGAATGGTCACTATTAGGGTACCTTGGCCGCTGAACCCACTCTCTACTCCTATTCTTCTGAGGGTACCAAGAACCTATGTTGTTCCCCATGCGCTCGGGTGGTTGCGCCCAGTTAGAAACTTGCGGGTTTTGGTGCACGGGAGGTTGCATCCAATTAGGGGCTAAAGGGGGCTGACGCTCATGTGGTTGCACCCAGTTTGAAACTATCGGGAGCTGGCGCTCAAATGGTTGAACCCAGATTGGAACTATCGGGGGCGGACGCTCGGAAGGTTCTGCCCAGTTTGGTATAGTCGGATGCTGACGCTCAGGGGGATGTACCCAATTGGGAACTGGCGTATTCTGCTGGCTACGTTCATACGGGTAAAAGGAGGAGAGGCGGTATGCATCAATCCCCCCCTTCTTGGCCAGGGCAGGCCAAGAACAAATGTAATCCACCATGTCTGGATCGTCACAAGTCACTATAATACAGTCTCCCTGTATATTTTTTGGTTCATCCCCAATCCACGGGACTCGACGTACTGCTGAGATTCGGCTGTTATAGGGAGGATGGAGGGACCTGTTCATTGTGAGCCACTGTAGGACCTTGTTCCAAAGGGACCAAGGTGGCTCCTCTTATTTGTGGATAGCTCAGGGACCCCTGTAAGAATGATGGTATAAGGGGTCATTTCTGGAGATAAGTGAATTGGGCGCTTAAATCTGGGGCCCCTCTTGCCCTCCTCTGGTCGAGTCAGTGGTGGTTGCTGGGGCAAAAATGGGGTGATAGGCCTTTTATTGGAAATGTGAGACAAACCCTTGTTGGGGGCAGACTGATTGGGCTGAGTAACAATGGGCTGGGAGGAGGGAGTCGACTGGGCAACAGTAGGCTGAGAAGAAGGGGTGGCCGTAGTTTCAGTCCTGCGCAGACTCCCAGGGGCGGTTGACGATGAAGTTTCTGGCTTTTTACACTTGGTTAGAGTGGGCTGAGTTATTGATGACATAGAATCCATAGCTCCGCTAACCAAGTGCGCCCCTAGGGCACCTGATCCGGAAGGGATTGATATACCCGCCCCAGATTTTGCTCCGGCCAGGCTAAGCTGAGTCGATGGCTTCTGAGTGAGAATGGCAAGTTGTTTTTCTATCGCCATGATGCTCAGTTCTAGGGGTTTCAAAACATGATGAAGTAGATCCCTAATATTTGCTAGAAGCAGGGAATTATCATCACTCAAAGTACAAACACCCCCTACTTTAGCCATAGGCGCTGAATTGACTGTATGTTCCAATAAGTTAATAGATGACAGGTTGGAATCAGTCGGGGCGACCTGTGATGGAATAATGTTTACCCCCTTCATGTTAGTATTAGCAGGTTGGTAGTTCGTAAGATTGCCTTTCTTTAAGTCGGTGACCTGTTTGGGGACTGCTCCTTCCTTTGCCCCCGTTGACTGAATCTCAGGACAAGGATCCTGAGATATCAATAGCTGTAGATCTGGGGAGTTCTCAAGGTTTCCCGTAGAATCAAAGTCAGAGATGATGTTCGTAGCTGACAGGTCGACCATATTTGGGATAGAATGGATCTCAGCGATAGCATTTGGTTGCAAAAGGACCGGGATCGATGTAATCGACTGAAGTGGCGATTGTACTAGTGCTAGGGGGCCCAGAGAGGATCTCCTAGCGATTGCCAGATCCTGTGACACCCTCCGCTCCAATAAAGAAATACTTAAATTAATGGCCTCATTGGTTCTGGTAATAAACTGATCAAGGGGCCCGGTTAGCAAAGCAGTTTTCATGGCCGTCTTACTTCTAGATCCCCTGGTCATAATGGGGAGAGATGGTTAACTTCAAGTCTCGTTAAATGGCAAGAATGAAAAGCTGACAAATGTACCTTTGATGGTAGACGTGTAGAGAAGGTCACAGGGCCAAGGGGGGTGGCCCAGCCCGGCCTCGCTAGGTCTCAAACGGGCTAAAACTGGCCCGCCCTTGGCCCGGGCTTCGCCCGGCGTCCCGCGAGACGGGCTGATGCGCTTTAAATGCGCCGCCTGGCGCTCCCCGGTGACACAGACCCCAGCAGGGCTTCTGTGGGATGTAGTACGCCCCTCGCCGGTCGCCTCTCGGCAGCCCCGCTCTAGCTGGAATCAGAGCGGTCAGGCTGCGGGAGACCGGCGGGCGGGTCCGTGAGGGCAGGTAGGGGTCTGAAGAGCTCCGCAGGACGCTTGGAACAAACTTGGCTTCAAACAGCAAGGGCAGCAGAATTTCCCCCACTCGATGGGGCTGGTGCGCTTTAAATGCGCCGCCTGGCGCTCCCCGGTGACACGGACCCCAGCAGGGCTTCTGGGGGATGTAGTACGCCCCTCGCCGGTCTCCTCTCGGCAGCCCCGCTCTAGCTGGAATCAGAGCGGTCAGGCTGCGGGAGATGAGCGGGCGGGTCCGTGAGGGCAGGTAGGGGTCTGAAGAGCTCCGCAGGACGCTTGGAACAAACTTGGCTTCAAACAGCAAGGGCAGCAGAATTTCCCCCACTCGATGGGGCTGATGTGCTTTAAATGCGCCGCCTTGCGCTCCCCGGTGACACGGACCCCAGCAGGGCTTCTGGGGGATGTAGTACGCCCCTCGCCGGTCTCCTCTCGGCAGCCCCGCTCTAGCTGGAATCAGAGCGGTCAGGCTGCGGGAGACGGGCGGGCGGGTCCGTGAGGGCAGGTAGGGGTCTGAAGAGCTCCGCAGGACGCTTGGAACAAACTTGGCTTCAAACAGCAAGGGCAGCAGAATTTCCCCCACTCGATGGGGCTGGTGCGCTTTAAATGCGCCGCCTGGCGCTCCCCGGTGACACGGACCCCAGCAGGGCTTCTGGGGGATGTAGTACGCCCCTCGCCGGTCTCCTCTCGGCAGCCCCGCTCTAGCTGGAATCAGAGCGGTCAGGCTGCGGGAGACGGGCGGGCGGTTCCGTGAGGGCAGGTAGGGGTCTGAAGAGCTCCGCAGGACGCTTGGAACAAACTTGGCTTCAAACAGCAAGGGCAGCAGAATTTCCATCTTATATGCAAAAATACACATTGAAACTGACAATCAAACATCTCTGATACTATCGTTGTATATAGTATAGTGATAGTATTGCATGTTAGGAGAGTAGATAGAGAACACAATAGCAAAAGCTGAGATGAGAGCAAACAGGACGTTGAAGTGTTGTGACTGTTAGTGAGATGTAACTTACCAGACCACTCCCCCAACTATTCCTGTCAAGCCCTCAGAATGCAGGATGGCGTACACCTCCTACTCCCAGGGAAAGAGTTGTAATGGGGGGGGGGGCGGGAGGACCACCACCAGCATTCTGGGCCTCCAGGTGATGCTTGGAGGTCAGGTTACAGACCTTCACTCCCAGGACATGCCACCTCTTTCTAATTTCCTCCTTTGTGCACCGGGTGGTACCTACATCATTCACTTTGTTGACTATCCTGTCCCACATTTCCCTTTTCCTACTGAGAGGAGTATGTTGGACTTGGTGTCAAAACAATTGTGGCTCAACTCTTATGATTTCATCCACCGTGACTGACAGCTCAGCCTCTGAAAAACATGTATTGTTTTGGCGTAACGTAACAAAAAATTAAAGTAAGTGACAATAACTAACAAAAAACACCAAGACAGCGAAAAAAGGGAAGCCTTAGACAGACCCTCCAGCTTATCGCGATTTTGCGATTCGCAAAATAATCTCGAAATCGGCAGAGAAGCACGATTACCACGATTTTTACCTTTCTGGACGCGAAAAAGGTCTCCGGGAGGCATAAAAAAGTTCTGATCTCCCCTTCGGGATGCGTATCTCACCGCGCACGCTCAGATGTTCAATACACCTTTCGCAGGTCTGTATGAGCTCCCCAGCACAGCTGCAAAATTACTGTCATTGGTCTCATGCGTCCATGACGTCAGGCACTACACGCTTATTGGTCACAGACCGATAAATTGTCATTGACGGCCACCTTTACCAATTACAAATCTTTAATTCTATTTCTCGGCCTCCGCACTACCCTCCTACCCCTATCTAAACGTGTACACGTAGTAGTCACACCCTCGCGGAAATTTATTGTTCTTCATTTGCAAGGTCAGTAATTATTCTTTTATTTGTTTTATTTTTCAGAAATGTTGCCTTTATCTTGCCTGAATACATATATTAAGAGCTGCCAAGGACGAGTGATACTTTTCCTCCGCGCTACCTTCCCACTCCTCTCGAACGTTTTACACGCAGGACAAGAAAATGGAACTGTTTTACAGGTGCTTTTAAAGTGTTATTTATAAATACACAGCACCCTCCAGCCGCCTGAATTGCTCAACTCATAGCTTCCATGGACGAGTGACACATTCCTTCTCGCTAAATCCTTAATTAAATTTCCTGCAAACAAACACATATCAGTAATGTCTCATATTTGATAAACAAGAAACTTTAAGGAACTGTATAACAGGTGCTTTTAAAGTGTTATTTATAAATACACAGCACCCTCAAGCCGCCTGAATTGATAGATTCATATTTGCCAAGCTCGAGTCACACTTTCCTGCTAGCTAAATCATGCATGCATTAAAGTCCCTTTAAACAGACACATATCAGAAATGACTCACATTTCATCCACAATAAACTTTAAGGCACTCTCTTACAGGTGTTTTTAAACATATTATATACAAATGCACAGCACCCTTCAGTCCCTCACCTCAGCGATTGATGTTGCTGAACTACAATTAACAAAGGTATCGCTGTGACAAAAGCAGCAACCCACTGAGCTAGTCACATAAAATGAATTTCTGTGATATGTTGGTACACCTTCTTTGCAACAGTCAGATTTTAACTTTTACGCTACGTTATGGTCACAGTCAAAAATAGCACAAGAACAGTCACTCCTCTTGGCACACAGGTGTAGCACATTCTGGATGATTCCGGTAGTCAGCAGTGCCCCGGCAGGGGTGCATTCATGGGTGCTAAAAGTAATAGGGCCCCCTCTGCCGAGGTGTAGATGAGAGCTGTGCTTCTGCAGTGCAACAAACACTTTAAACATGCCTATTTCACAGTGGAAGACTCAGATAAATCACTTTACATTGATTTAAGGCTGAAAAGAACCGATTTCAAGTAAAATGAAGTGCCGCAATAATGCCGCTAAATTTCCATTTTTGTGCCGCTAAATTTCCATTTTTGTGCCGCTAAATTTGCAAATCTATGCCGCAATATCCTGGGGGGTCTGTTTAGATGACACAAATTGCTGTTCTGAGTTGCTGTGCTGCTGTGTGGAGGCAAAGGATCATGGTCTGGGATGGTTGTGTTTTATAGTGTGATATGCATTTGTAGCCACTTGGCCAATAGATATCAGCTGGATAGTTTTTTAATACATCCAATGGGCACGGTTCTGGAGCTTTGCTGGCAGCATACCACAGTGGCCTACCGCTGTCAGGGAACTGCTGTTAGGGGACCCCAGTAGAACTGTGTTACCATAATCTGGTCAGCAGAAACCTGTGACCCTGACAGCATCAGAGCACAAATTACGAACATTGGAGTGCGCCGTGGTCCAGGGGGTAACCACTCCGATGACAGTGGTCAGTGGTTCAGGCTAGCTTCATACAACGTAATACAGCAAGTGGTAGACCGCCGGCTCAGCCATTTTTTAGGGACCACCGATATGGCGGAAAGACCACCAAACTTCTAATCGGACCCTTAACTCTGATAAGGGTTAGATCATTTTTAAAGGACTCTTTCATTCAGGCAGTTTCTAAAACAGACTAGAAATTGAGATAAAGATCTCTCTATGGTAAAGTATCGAGGGTATTTAAAATGTTTATTACACCTCTTCAGACATTAGTAACAATATTTTAGTTACATATTAATGTAATTAATTTTATGTATTTATTTAAAAGTTAAGAGTAAAAGAAAAATGCTGCAGCATTGTTAACTTAATTGTAAATTAGATTTGTAAATAATTGTAATATATTAAATTAAAATAACACTATTTTTCTGAAGTTTAAATTGAAAAATAATCTCCCACATACTAAAACAAAGTATTATGCATTACAAATGTTGAAAAGTGGATTATATAATTAATGGAATATATTTTAATTATATTTTATTGAGAAAGAAAGGTAAATTAATTTATAGATGCAAAAACGTTGTTAAAAGATTATATAATCAAAGTCAAAAAGAGCTTTATTCAATTTCAAAATTTGATAATCATAAAAGCAATACCAGTTGCAATACATTCATATATTCCGAAAGAAAGATATGAAAATGAACAATAAAAACGTATATAAAAAGAGAACGTGCACGATTTAAAAAAAGCTGAAGTGGAATTTTCAACTACATCATGCGTGATCATGTGACAATTTTATCACACAAAGTTGTTCAGATTTTTCCTTTCTTTCTTTACACCACCTAAAAATAATGCAAAACGAATAAAAGATAATTTTCAAAACCATTATTCATATTCCTTTACCAATTTGTCGTACAGAGATAACGTTTTCCTTTCTTTTATGCCACCACTAATGAATGATAAGATAGTAAAACATATAAGGTCAGACCCAAGGCTTCATAAAAACATATAGGCTTCCTGATGTACTAAAACTTTCTCAGATGAAGTACCGGGTGCAGTCAGTGTTTCCTAAGGGCATAATAAAATGTACAAAACAAGATAAAGTGCATTGTTGTTTGGAAAGAAACACCACCACATGAGCATCTAGAGAGTCGGTTTGACCATGCATCTCTTTTCAGGAAGGTGACAAGATGATGTGCAATGGCAATTCGAAACCTTGTTGAATAATATCTTTTTTGGGCATCAGAGACCATTACGAGAAAACCCTGCTGCCCAGGTTGCATGGTTCCCTCAGAGTATGTCATTATTGAGACTTGTTGCCTTTCCTTGGTTACTCTCACTTCGGTTAACTTGTTCCAGATAATGTCTTTAATTTTATTTTTTACATACTTTAAGATGTTGACTGGTTGTTTAATTTTGAGATTTATATCTATTTCCTGCATTAGTTTATAAACCCGCGCAAACCAAGGAATTTTCTTGAAATTCTCAAGCCTGAGACAGTTAATAATGACTGCTCTGGAAAATTTCGTACCTACTTTGCTCCAGATGTTATACCAACCAGTAATCACACTCAAGTCTATAATATCTTTCATAAACTGTATATCTAGTTCCCTATGGGTAATTAAAGTCTGTGTTGTCTGCGGTACAGCAAGTAGCCTAGCCAAAAAAAGATTTGCCTGAGTTTTTAGGGTAGTGTTCCCCCTTCCCACTCACAATATCAATATTGATTCGTAGGTAGCTACTGGAAGGTATTTGCTCTTATACAGTTGGAGCATTTCTTGGATGGGTTTTATTCCTACTCCTCTTGCAAACTAACCAGGCCTCAATAGATCTTTCAAATTTCAATTTAGCTAATTCCAAATGCGGTTTCCATGAGCCTGCATTTGAAAAAAGAATGCCCAAATAAGAGAATTTTTTTACTTCGAGTAGTTTGTTACCCCTTACAAAATGTATTTTCTTTTTAGGCCTACCACCACCACATTCCATAGTGTAATTCTCTGATAGATTTAGTTTTAGGTCTTTCCTTTCAATAAATGCCACAAAGCCATCAATCAGTTTTTGTAGACCATTTGCGGTTCTGGACATTAATACTGCATCATCATCATATAATCAACTATTAACTATGTCATGATTCTGTCATTCTGCGATAAGGTGTCGCTCACAAGGGCCCTTCAGGGTTTCGATGTTACACCAAGATACGACAGAACTCTTTTCTAAGCCTGCCATTTCCAGCTCCACATTACATTGCAGTCCAGATACATCATGGTCCCTGTAGTCCTTTATGTCTCCAATCGCTGCCCTAATCATGCCCTGGTGGTTTTGCTCTATTCTCTCACTTGATTCCCTGATCCCTTTGCCTTTCTGACCTCTTTACACCCGCGTTCTGCATTATTATTTGCTTGGCTCGTTCCTCTACTCCATTCATGGCTTTCCTGTGTCTTGTCTTGTGCCTCCTGGTTCTGCTGCTCTTTCCTTTTCCAAGTCCCAGTTTTGCCTTCCCTTCATTGGTGGTTCCCTGAATCCGTGCACCTGGTTAATACTTTGCACCTGGCTGTGAGGTGCAGCGGCCAGGGCGACTGACTCCGGACGCTGGGGATCACGGTTCGATCCCCGGCACTGGCGGCAGGGGTCTGCCCAGCACCATGTGACTCTGGGCAATAGCTCGCTTAATCTTCCCGACGGCCCCCAGCGCCGGGATGCCTACGGGTAGCTGTGCGCTTTACAAATATTGGATTTACCCATGATCCTTCCCCGAGTCTCCTGCTTTTGCTGTCTGGTGAGCACAGATTGCAGCAGATCTCATATGACCTTGCTGCAAAGTCTACTTTTGCTCCTTCTGATCATTTTACTATATTCCAGGTGTGCCTTTTGATTTCTGTTTTAATATTAAATTGAGTCTATGTTCCTGTTCTGAGTAGTAATTTGTGTCTGTTGCTTGTCTATTGTTTATCTTGCCCCATGTTTCCTGTGTTTGCCTTGCTCCTAGTTCTTACTGTACGTATCCAGACCTGCATATGCAGATTTCTAGTCTTGTATTCTATGTTCCTTTTCTGACTACACATTTCTGTCCTGTCCTAGTTATTATGCCAATTCCCCATATTCACAGTCCTGTGTATTTCAGTCCTGACCTTAACACTTATTCATGGTCAGTTTTTCCCTGAGCTCATCTCCTGTTTCTGTGTACCTTCCACTGTTTTCTTTGCTTTCTTGTGTGTTATATTATTATCCCGATGTTCACCACTTCCAAACGTGTCTTTTATACCATAAGGATTGTGCCTTTGGCACAGAGAGCCACCCAGCTCTCCTTCTCCATAGGGGCTGCTGGGTGTCTGCCTGAACTCTGAGATTAATCTGTGCCTTGCTTTCTTGTAAGGTCCTTTTCATCTCAAAGGAGATCACTTCCGAGGAGCAGACAAACTATAATTTATGAAAGTTTGCCTATCATTTCCCTGCTTTCACCTTCCTGTTATTTGTACTCATGTCATCTTCATAGATTTCAATACAAACATTTTTGTTCCTTATTCACTGCCTGTTTCAACCTACTTCAGTCTTCAGCTTCAGTCCTGCTTTCCTCCCACCCTTCAGGTACTCTCTTCTTTATACTTTGCCTCTTCTCTGAAAAGCCTTTTTCCCTGCATAGAGTAACCACCCCTTGTTACCTTATCTTGCCCCGAACTCTGCAAGTGCCCCTACTGTTTGACCTGAACTAGCTAGATTTCTGTTTTATCATTAAATTATATTTCATTTAATGTTGAACTATTTGAAATAATCTATTTAAGTCCACATTATTTCCTAAGGGGATTTATGTTAAGTCCCTACCGCCATTATTTACAATGGAGGGTGTTGTAGTACTAGTTGTTAAACCTATGTGGTGCTGAACTTACTGACCTTTCTTATTTGGTGGCAGTAACTTACCCCTGTACATTTGGATCCTCCCCTTTTTCCAGGAGAAGGGGACTTTTGCATAACTTTGCATTAAGATTTTGTGAATAGGCAAAAGTAGTAAATTAACTAAAAATATTAAGAGGAGATTACATATGTGAATTACTCACAAGTGTGAATTACCTATGTGTATAAACCCAACAGGGTGCTGCCTGGAAAATGATCGGTATTATTACAGCTGATGAAGTGTGCCATTTCTTCAGTGTTGTAGTGAGTGAATGGGAACTGGTTTGGGGAGATGTCTGGTGTGCTGAATTGAATTTTGTAATAGGTTTATGTGATTGTTTTACTTGTAGTATTCACTTCGCTTTGTTGATCTAATCTGATATTCTTTATTCTATGTGTAAGGTAGCTAGAATTTTGCATAATGTGTACATGAACCACAATTCATACAAGTGCAGACCAGGATCCCCCAAACCAATAAAACAACCATGAAAAAGACAAAGAATACAGGAAAAATAGAGAGAAACACTTGGTGGCTTTCTTCAGAATAATCATCAGTGCTTCCCAAATCTTTTAGAACCCTGACACAATTTTTAAAATGAAAAACGTGTGTAACCCACCATTCTTTAATGGGCATGAGCGATTTTTTAATGTTTATATTTGTTTAATACTATATATTTATATTTATTAATATCAGTATGAAAACAAATCCGATTACTTACATATATCATGACTTTTGCCATCCACCAAAAATTTACTTGCAACCCACCAAGGGGTTAGGGAAATGTTGATCTACATGCTAGGGAGAATAGATTTAAAAAATACTGAAATTTGATTTTAAGGGCCTAATTCTGGGTCACATTCTCAGAAATATTTTCACCATCAATGCAACCAAACATGGAGAATCCAGATTTCCATGCAAATGCAGATTCACAAATTGAATTTGTGCTTAAAAAATGTGTTGCATGCACAGAATTTGCATTTTAAACCGCAAATAGTCTTGTGCAAATTTTGTATGCACTCTGTGGTAAGTCCAGTAGTGTATAAGTTGGATAAATAGTTAGGTTCCTTGGTCGGTAGGTGAGATCTTGAGATGTGCACCTGTCACACAACATATTCCCTTTCATTAATTCTGCATCATGCAATGACTGTTTAGAGGTATACGCAAGACCGACTAGGCAAAAATGGCTTCTACTAGTATGGACTCTGCATGTACAGCATCCCTCCTGTAAATAATGATTATGTGCTACAGAATTACATTTCCACTCTTAGGGCCTGATTACGAGTTTGTTGGTCTTCCCGTCGGGACACTGATGCAGCAGTCCCAGGAAGACTGAGAAGCCAGTGGTCTCTCTCTCTCGCCGGATTGCGAGTGTAGCCCAGGGCTGGCAGTGCAGCGGCTGTGGTGTCACATCGGCAGTATGTTTCGGCCATAGGAGCCTTACAAGCATACCGCTGCTGTGACAGCACCTCCAGGTTATCCGTGCACAGTTTAGCATGTACCATGTTATGCATGAAACACAGTGAATGCACGACCTTGTACTTTTTCAGGGGCACTTCATATGCCCCAATCCCACCCAAATGGGGAGATTTTTGCCAGGGGCCCTGTTGGGGGCCCCTTTACATGTCTTTCCACCAAGCATTACATGGTGTGGGTACCACCATGAAATGCTTGGATGAAAACGCAGGTTGTAATCTGCACTGTGGTGCTGGGATTGGCACTGCTGTGGCAGAACGCTGCCTTCACCCGCACTGTCATATCGGGATCAAGGATCCTGGCGGTGTCTGTGGTATTTTGTGGGCTGCTTGAACTCCCACCTCCACCATCATAATGCGGCGGTTGGACCACCCGTGCTAGTGCGGCAGTGCCAGGACCACTGTGCTCATAATAAGGCACTTAATATAATTCAGTTCATCATATGCCCTGCCTTTATAACGCTCACATGTCAGTTTGTCTTTCGTACATGATGTGCCTGAAGAAACAGCAGGCTTTTGACATTAACAGGAGGCAGTCACTGATCTCGCATTACTTTAGCGTACCAATTAATACCAGAGCAGTTGGTACACGCCTCCTGCTATAAAATGCATTGTGGGGTGGGCAAATAAGCTAACTGTCCCTCTGACCCACCAATCTGTGTTATTAATCACAGCCTGTGGGATTATGTTATCATACCATATAACAACCTGTGGATGAATCTTTTTTCACCAGCAAAGGGTAATAAGACAACTATATGGAGGCATAGTCCAAATACTGCATTGTGTTCTATGACCCAGCTATCCATCAGGATATACACTGCCTTCATGCAGCCATTCATCTTCCTTTCTTCCAGTCACCAGTCAGCACAATGAGACAGTGGCATTTCTTAGGATCCGGATAAATCAGTAAGAAGGCTAAGCGTCTAGGGTTAACTTTAACCAGCATCAACTGATTACCTTAGAGACTCACTCTAGTGATTCAGGCCTGAAACAGGGCCCAATACACATCTTGTGCTAACTATGAGCTAACAGGGGGGCCTCCTAAGAAGATAATAGATTGATCACCTTTCCAATGCCCACATTTCCATACTAAATGTGAAATTTTCAAGCACTTACCAGCTGTCCCCTAAAACAATATGTGATTGCAGGCAGACCAACTATAGTTGGTCAGATCATAATGATTAGGTTTGGAAACATCAGAAGGTTTTCTTTTGATACGAAAAATAAGATATTATGCTACTTTTGCTGAACTACCAAAATCCACATCAATGTTGGATAACCCATAAAGTATAATAAACCATAGTTGTTTACTATACTACAAGTCAACAAAGAGCTCCTCGACCATAAAAATGCATGATACACACGGAGCTCATTTGTTCAAGTTGCAGTACTCAGAGGTGACTTGCCACATTCTAATTACATGTAGTGTTTTGAATATTTTCGTTAGATAATATTTATGGTAACATTCTCTTAGCTTCAAAATATGGGTGATGATGTGTCTCTCTTCATGCACAAACCTTATCACCTTTATAAAAAATTTAAAAGATTGATATTCTATGTTTGATTTGGAGTTTCTTGTTGACTCAGATTGTGTGAGTAGGTTACACTGTAGCCCAGTGTGTTAACTGCCGAGCCCGACATTAATAAGGAACTACTTTCTGTACATATTTTGTAGTTAACCATGTCCTGCCAAAGCAACACTGACAATTATTTTCTAAAATGCAGGGCTTTTGGACTAGAGCTACCAAACGCAAGCCCTTAAAATCTCTGCTGCTCAGTGCCTTCCTGGGGTGGGTGCTGTGGATAATGATGATCTACTTTCAGTTCAATTCTTTTTGTACATTTTAATGATTGGAAGGTTAAAAAGTGATTTATGCAGCTGAATAAATTCTGCCACTAGTTAGTAACAGAGTTAGTAATAATAACCTGTCAACGCTGAATTAATATAAATAACTTGGTTCATGCTCTACCAGTTTGTATAGGTCTCATTATTTATTGCTTAAAACTGAGAAGCTCACTTGGCTGAGTGCTTCAGAAGAAATTTTTTTTCTCACTCCTGTGTCATGATTTTCTTTCAGAATTGATAATTACAATCCTCCCTGTTGAACAATAATTTAATTGGTATGACCTGTGTCTTGAATGCAGGCTCTTGCACGTAAAGTTTCATATTATATGAGGGTACATTGTATATTATGCCTGAAACCATTTCTGTGCATTATTCAAATGTTCATATTTGTATAAATGCAAACTTATTTTAAATATTGCCCACACAAGTGATTTTAGTTTTGGAAAGTAGGAGCTCGTATTCACCTTCTAGCAATAACTACAATTGATTATTATCACAAACCATGCTGTAACACATCATGCTGGATTTGAAAGCTTTCTTTATTTGCTAAGAAACATACAGTGAATCATAAATGAGAACGATATGATAGAACGAATATTAAGGGTCACTGTGAACATTTGGACCTCATATATAGAAATTTCGAATAGTATAGAATACAACACTTAAGGGCTCATTAGGATGGCGGGCGGAGTTTGCCCTCCCGCCACCCTAACGGAGAACGGGACCGCCCGCCATAAGGGCGGGGGTCCCATAGGGGGAATTAGGATGTGCCCGCCACAGTGGCGGGCACATTCTACATGTTTTGCATTGTGGCGAGCAGTGCTTGCCGCTTTGCATATGCAAATGTGGGGAGGTACCATAGGTACGCCTCCTGTCCTCCCCCTAAGCTGGCATCACCTGGGGCCCCCGCAGGGGGCCCCCGCACCAAACACCGCCCGCCTTTCCGTGGCGGCATTGCCGCCGCGGAAAGGCCCCTTAATGTGGACATTGTAATATGGCTGGCGGTGTCCATAGGACACCGCCACAATATTATTCTATTACCGCCGCGGTCGCAAGGCGACCGCGGCGGTTAAGTGGTGGACGGTCGTTCTGTCCGCCGCTGTCCCCACCGCCAACATAATCTGGCGGGGGGGGATGCAGGCATGGACATCGGGCGGATTGCCTCCGCCAGGGTGGCGGTGGCGACCGCCACCCTGGCGGAGGCAATCTGCCCGACATCCTAATGGGCCCCTTAGACTTCAAAATTTTTGCTCATGTAATAATATCTATCCCAAAAATCTAGACATCCTAGGAATATACAAATCACAAGGCCTTCCTACGTTTTATGGTCCTTACAATTCTAATCCCACTTCACGCATATTTCATTGCAAGTATTTGATTGTGAGCTTGTTGCATGGTGATATTTGTCACTAGATAATATTGCATGATTCATAGTTTTGTAGTTTATGGTATTGAATGTATCTTATTGTAGGCAACAATTTGAGTTATATATTTTCAGTGTAAAATAACTTTTTTTGGCTCTCCAACTGAGGTGCACCAGAATTGCAACTTCCCCAACTCTCATACCACATATTTCCATCCATGCATGCAGGATCTGGAACAGCATCCCCGTATCCATCAGGTCCACTCCTACACTGCTTCAGTTTAAGAAAGACTCACCTCTTTGAAGAACAGTATTTCACAATGTATCAACGATCAACAAACAAGCTTCTTCTCTATTACTCATTTACTTTATGCTTGTATTTGACCATTTACAGCACTCCACTGGCTTTTGGCTAGGTGTGTGCTACAATAATTCCAAATCAATACATATATCAGCAATGTTTAGGGGCTGTTCCTTCAAAGAGATCTACATTTTTATTGACACTATTGGGTGATAATCTATACAGGAGAGAGAGAGAGAAATTGCATAAAATATCCCCTCACATGTCTTCTCTGAATTTCTTTAAGCAGTAAGCCCTGTTTTGAAAAGATTTTCCCCAGATATTAGATGAGTGTAGTAGACTTTGATGTAAGACAGTCAGTAAAAAAAAGTTGTCATTTTTGGTTCACATCTAAAATATTTATAGGCAAGACTTTATCTTAGATCACTCACTTCATTTTTCGACATCCCTTTCAAAGAGAATTCCTTGCTTAGCCTGGGGTACGTTAATGCTAAACTACCTTTCAATATCATCCTGCCAGTGCCTAATTTGAGCTGGTGGTTCCGTTGCTCGGCACTAGCATTTCATTGCCAACTCCAGCACTTTTGACGGTCAGCCACATGGAAGTGCTGTTTGCCTAATTTAGAGAGCAGCATAACAATTTTTTTTATTAATTCAATGTATCTTAAAAATGACTAATACCTGCCACCCAATCTATTCAGGTTCACTGACAAAATATGGAAACCAAATATACTGTGGTACATAAATATTGTGTCAAAAATATTGAGCACAAAAATATTTTTTTCCTATATTTATAAGGTACATGATAGACATTTAAAAAAAAGATATACTTGTACACTAATATTGATTACAAAAATATTGTTTTTAACATATATATATACATAGATAAAAATAGCAAACAATGAATACATTAATATTTAACTGCAATATAATGTAATTAAATACATTTAAATGATTTAAAAATATATCTAAATGATAAAACTATATTTAAAATATTAATTCTAATTTATATTATAATATACGAATTATTTGTACATTTGATATGTCCAAAAAACTCCTTCACAGAAAGAGAAGAGGCCACACAGGGGACAGTTTGAAGCCAGCTTTATTCAGAGCTCACAAGGAATGGCGGATGCATTTCGGCGTCATAGCCTTCTTCAGTGCCAGGAGTGTAGTCAGGATGTAGGCGCATCTCACAGGTTTAAATTACCCTGCCCCATCCTGGTTGGTGCTAAGCTGCTCCTCCCCTAAGGTAAGTACCATGCGCCTATACCTTACGTAGGCCGCCCGGTGGATGGCGCCTACAAGTCCCAGAATGCTT